>NC_090926.1:528087897-529337897 GCF_040938575.1 Ambystoma mexicanum
CATCTAGGGTCTGCACCTCGCTTATTTATGGAAGTACAATCTCCCCTGTACTTCGCGTCCGCATTAGAAGACGCAGCATCGATAGGTATATTTGGACTGTAAGTTAGCATGTATATACTGCTGCCTCCTAGTACCCTGATTCGTATCTTTCACTTACAGGAGAATGCTGACCTAAGTAATTGTTGTTTCTTTTCGTTTCCATGGTTCCCTGTCACGGCCCTCTTCACTTTTCACGGTCTGACATTACCGGCCGCCACATTTTGAGAACTGCACATTTTTCAAACTTGTCCCAGATATACTCATTCCCAACCTCAAGTGCTCATGAAACTGTTATGGGGATAGTGCCAATTCTGTTCAGATTATAAAGCAAAATAGAAAATAAAAACCAAATATGTACTGTTGACTTGTCTTTGGACCGAATCATTTTGGATTCAAATTTAGTTAATCATAAGCATAGTGTTAGAAATTATAACTCTGTGCTTTCATGTGACCAAAATGTCTCACATCTTGAACTTACTCAATCACATTTTTTAAATGGACCCGCTCTTCATGTATGTATTAATCTTTCCCGGTGGTTCCTAAAAAAGCCCTCTGATAGGGTTTCAACCTGGGATCTGCCCATTTCATTATTAATTGGCTGTACCTCTTGGTTCCATTAGTGCTGCTCATAAACCCCATAAATGCCAAAGACTACTTGTCTCTCTTGTCAAAGACATCCTGTTAGTAACGTTTATACCTTTGTGTTATTAGAGTAACCCGAGCTGCCCCTCATACTTGCAAATTAGTTCCTATTTGCGTTCTCAAGAACAGTGTTAACCTTGTGGATTATATTGGTCTGATACTCTGGTTAATTTGAGTTGTGCCACTGCCACTGCCACTGATAAGTTGCACATCACGTTCCATATATGTTCTCAAAAACAGTGATACCCTTGTGATTTCTATAGGTCCTGTTACTTTAGTTTACTGTAGTTGTGCCGCAGGCTAACAGTATATATTGCATTTATCCTGTTTTATGCTACTACAGAAATGAAGCCATCTCATTGTCTTAATTATGACCATGGTCTAGAGTCCTGAATTTGCAAATGAGTTTGGCTTCTGTTTGTCTGGCTTCTCTCTGTATCCACCTCTCCTACCAAGGGTGACTCTTTGTAGTCCAATACATTTGATGTCCTGCTTTCTGTCCATCTGATGTTCTTTTTGCCAATTGTGTGAAAGCAGAAACATGGGGTTCTAGCTCCTTATTGCAGACAAATGCTCTTATTCATGTTCGTAACTCTCTTATCGTACTTTCTATGTAGATAAGTTTACACACTCATATTTTGACATATACCACATACTTTGTTCTACAATGTATGTTCTCCTTAATTCCCATTCTGATGTCTTGTCTGTCTTGAAACATGTTTGTACTCTCGTATGCATGTTCAAATAGTTTGCAAGTGCCACATTTCCTGAAACCTAAAGCGTCAGTTCCTAGCCAGGTTTGTGTTGCAATAGTATGGTCTTCTGGG
This sequence comes from Ambystoma mexicanum, assembly GCF_040938575.1. Lineage (NCBI taxonomy): Eukaryota > Metazoa > Chordata > Amphibia > Caudata > Ambystomatidae > Ambystoma > Ambystoma mexicanum. The sequence goes on from NC_090926.1 coordinate 528,089,406, forward strand.
AGTGGTGATGGGCTCACATTGTTTCTCAGAGTCCTGGCCCTCCTGTAGATTATTTTAGGACCTTCATCCACAAATGTGGTTATGTGTGGATCCAGCTTCAAAAGATGCCCGTTTTTGTACAGGATTTTCCTCATGTCATAATTGTCGTAGCAAAACTTGGTTATGAAATAGACTTTTTCCTGATTTTTCATGTCTGATCTTTCCTTTTGGATCAGGGGTTGTTCCCTTGTTAATTTTTCACCTTTTCACAAACTGTTTTGATGTGTTTCCATTGGTATCCTCTCTGTTTGAATCATCTAGATAACAGTTCACATGCAATTTTGAAGGATCTGGGCAATTTCTACATGCCTGAATAAATTCTCCTGTCTGTATATTGTGTTTCACTGGTTTATAGTGGCAACTGGTCGCATATAAAGTGGAGTTGACTTCTATTTCTTTGCGATATGTTTTGGTGAGTAGTTGCACTTCCACTTTGTGGATAGTTAAATCCAAAAAAATCATGTTGGTTCAACTACTTTGTCCAGTGAATTCAATTCCTACCTGATTTTGATTCAAGCTCTTCCTGATTCTTCTAGTTCTTGTGCTGTTCCATTCCAAATCATGATCACATCATCAATGTAACGTGCCTATAGAATCACTTGGTCTGTAAATGACTCATCTGTATACTCAAACATGTCCTCAAACATCCCCATAATTAGATTTGCTAGGGCAGGGGCATATTTCGTACCCATCGCCACTCCCTTCTTTTGACGGTAAAAGTTGTCATCAAACAGAAATATTTTGTGATGAAGGGTTGCCTTAAGCATCTCTTTCAGAATCATCACTTGATTGTAATGTGAGGTAGAATTGCCTTTGAACACAAACTCAATAGTTTGTATTACAAGGTCATGTCTGATTGACATGTAAAGTGCACATACGTCCAACGTGGCCAATATATAATCTAGTTGCCAATTAATTTGTTGTAAAATCTTGATTGTATCTGTAGTATCCTTTGGATACGCTTTCTATTTAGGTACTTCTGGTTGCAAGATGTTATCAATGTATTCAGATATTCTTTCAGTGGCCCATCCTATACCACTTAGTATGGGTCTTCCTTTAGGGATATGTTCAAATGGCTTCTGCACTTTGGGTAGAAAATAGATTGTCGGTTTCACTGGAAACAATATACCCGATCCTCTTGATAGTATCTTTCTTTTTTTTTCTTTTTTGATTTGATATAGCTGAATAACATCCGCAATAAACTTAAAGAAGAAAAACAATACATTTCTTTATTACTCTATTTCAGCAGAACATTATTTCTACACAACATATTCCTATAATATTTAAAATATTTTTTAAATATTTCAAAAATATTTTTAGAAATGTTGCTTTCACGATAAATTCATATAACTATTTTAAAAGGAAAGGGATTCGGACATAATATAAAATCTTATTCTATTACAACCACAATTCGTAAAGTTACTTTTTGTCCCAAAAACATACTTTCCCACAATTCGTCTCTCGTCACAGTTTGGCAATCAAAAATAAATTTCATAAAATGCAATGCACAGAGATATTCAAGCATTGGGCACATGCTTACAGAAGAGACATACATTTTCAGAATTCTGAATTTCTTTACTTCGATTTAGGATGTCGTTAACTGGCCATGGATTAAACCTGAATCTCATAAATTCTCTTCCATGTTGAAATGAAGGTGAGTTTTGTAGGTATTCCTCCAGCTTGCCATGTTGTTTCACTTGAAATGGATTTTATTTATAATCTATATTTTAGACATTTCTCTCGAGTACAGATCCAGTCCAAGTAAAATAATTTCTTTTTTACTCTATTCGGATTTTATATCAAAATCTGAATTGTGACAGCTATCTCACAGAAGGCACAGATGACTATGTTTCTCCATCTGTTCACAAATTCCTGTGTAGTTGTAAACATGTACTGGAATAGGATACTCAGCACCATATTTGATTTTGTCGCCATTAGGCATTTTCTGAAAAAAGCAATCATATACGACTTATATCTCGTGTATATGAAGCCCACACTCATACCGTATCCAAACCACCGGGATACAATTTAGTAAACCTAGGAGGTGTCTCCAGTATCGACCCTCCCACTTCATCATCAGCTCTTCCTTCTGTATCGTCTTAGTTTCGGCACCATACAGAAAAATAGGGGTAGCTTTCTGCTTGAAGTATCTAACAATAGGTTCAAGAGTAAACTTCCCATATTTCGCTATCATCATTTTCGATTGAGATTTTGCTACTTGCAATTTTACATCTAGATTTCTATAATATTCTATATCAGCTATTTTGTTGCTTATTATCACCCCAAGATAAGTATAGTGACGTACGTTTTCTAAGACTGTGTTCTGTAAGGTCCATTTATTCATCACTTTACTTCTTCTATTACCCTTACATATCATTATTTTGGTTTTATTTTAATTTATTGTCAAGGCATTCCGTTCAACATAGACTGCCAAAATGACTAACAACCGCTGCAGCCCTTGTGCCATTTTGGACATTATCACAAGGTCATCTGAATAGAAAAGAGCCGGGATCTGCTGCCTGTTCAACTTGGGTGCTTCATGTACTACATTATTAAAATCGTTTGACATATCTGCAATAAAAAAATTGAACCCTCATACCCTGATATGTGGGTATCTCTGCAGTCAAATCTCCTTGTAGAGTTGTTGGTATTCTGATATGTGTACCAGTATGTAGGGCTTCAATAAGCTCACAAAGATTAGGAGGGCACATAGCTTTCTTTAATTTATAATACAATATCTCTCGAGAAACTGAGTCGAATGCAGCCTTGAAGTCCACAAAAACCATATACAAGGGAAGACTAGACTTAAAATGATTCTGCTGAATAGCAGCAATGGTAATTAAATTGACTGATGTTCCCAATCGTTGCACAAACCCAGTTTGGAAACAATTTCTCTGTTCACATTGCACAGCCCAAAGTTAAATTCACACAAGATAATCCTAGAAAAAATCTTGCCTGGGACATCAAGATGGGCGATTGGTCTATAATTTATCGGACTAGACTGTTCACCCTTCTTGAATATAGGTACAATTGTTGATTGGCGCCATGATTGAAGAATGTTACCAGATGACAATACAGAGATAAATATATTATACAGTATTTTCCACCACGCCTGTGGATTGTCTTTGAATATTCGATTATTAAGACCATCCGTTCCAAGCGCCCGTGAGTTACTTGATTTATTGATATAGTTCATAATATCGTCTTCATCTATCTCAAGTTGAAAGCTTGCTGTACGAGCTCGATAGCTACTTTTGTTCACTTCTCCTGGATGTGCATATAATTTAGTATAATACTTAATCCATCCTTCATTTGTCACCCCATTGCACATGGATCTGAATAGAATGTATAGCTAAATTGAGATACCCCCAAAATTAGGCTGAGTTCTTCCGACTAAGTGCACTTAACATGGCTTCACATCAGCATGATATAAGACTGTTCTCCTTGCCAAATCCAGTTATTATATTGATATTTCAAGGTCTTTAATAAAGCTACTCTAATTTGGGATGGTTGTTGCCATGCCAGTAGTCTCTGTTTCCTCAGTTCTCATTTCCGCTCTCGTATGGCTACATCAGGGCAATGTCTATTTTTATAATTATAACTACCCTTAATTTTCATATGGATCTGAATTATTTTAACGCATTCACATATGCACCATCGCAACTACGTGTCTCATCCTGATCTTGCCGAAGACAAAGGAGTAGGTTCTCGTTAAGTTGGAATAATGTTTCTCTGTTCCATTTAAAATGCGTTATAGCATTATTAACTTGTAACTGGCCTTGATACATTTCACCATTTTGTTTTCTTTTATTCCTCTACACAGAGGCCATAGGAATGATAATACATTGTGATCATTATGGCTTTGTGCAAGTATCTCAAACTTTTTAATGTGAATAAAAGTACACAGATTAACATATACATAATCTATAATAGAGCTACAGCTGCCTCTCGACCACGTAGTAGCAGCCGGCATATCTTAAGCAATTGCACCAATGAGCATTTGTAATTCATGCATCTCCATAAGGGCTGTCCACCTGATCAGTGCCGTGCAACATTTACTCCTTGATTCATTCAAAAATTGTAAGTTGATGTTCCCTGCTACAATAATGTTACTGACTTCAGGGGCATCATACAACATAGTTAACAGTTGTTCAAGATCACAAAAAAAATTTGATCAGTCATAGACAAGGGATTTATATATATATATATATATATATATATATATATATATATATATATTACATATAGCAATAGTCCCCTCCGAACTTACAACTTTAACTAGTTGGATATGATTGTTTGGAGCAGTCCAAGCATGTAATGCTAGTCCTCTACCACATTTGATAGCTATCATGAGACCTGTAGCGGGACAGCCTTTTGCTTTTTTATGAGCAGGAATAAGATTCATTTTGTGATTATTCCAAGATGGTTGTTCCAGCATCCACGTTTCTTGGAATATCACTATATCAAAAGATTCAATCAGGTCGGCACTTTCACTGATCAAGTGGGCAAAACCACGTGTATTCCAACATGCAACACTTATCAACCTATCTATCTTACCAGTGTCTAGTTAATAATTCGCCATAGAATTCCTTTTATCAAAGGTCTGTTTGTCTACCCTTAGACAGTTAGAATTTCGAGACTCATTATCAAGCTTTCGATATTGCCCCATCTGTCCCTCTTTCATCTGGTGTACACTAGCAATAGGCGGGTTGAATGGCATCGGATCCTGTTATATAATGAATTCCATTTGGAATAGGGCATTTTGGTCAACCAGGTGGTATTCCTAACCACACCGGACCGAATCCACAACCTCACCACTGACAGGTCCTGGTCATTTAAAAATTCTACCTTGTCTATGTCGACTGTAGAAACATCTTCTAATTTTTGCACTTCAGAGAAGATATTTAGAATGCTCGTACGACTTAGATCATACCTGGTAAATGGTTCTGATCTACATTTCATCATTAAGTGATGGCATTGTTTTTGACAATTTGTATTTCTACGACACCCCATTTCACCCTTTCTATTGCTGCAAACATTCCTATCTTTTTCTTGTTGAGTAGGTCTCACGAGCTTAGAGCTATAGGTCAGTTGGTTATCCTCTTCCTGCTGCTCATGAATAAGTGGCTTTCAATGATTTCAATTGATGTGCTATTCACAATCTGTGTAGGAGCTACATATGAATGTTTACTTCTATGTACTCATCAATGGATTTATACATGTCTGCTTTTAATTGCGATAGCCAATTATCTTTTATCTGAGCACACTCTTTCTCCTTATTAAACACTACTTGATTTACATTAGAGACTTGTTTTGCTTTTTCTTGACATTGGGTTGTTGCCTTTTTTTAGATTGTTCCTTTTCTATAAGATTAATTAAATTATCTAATGGAAGATGTGAAAAGAGAACTTTAGAGCCAGCACTAGGTTATTAATTGACATTGATTTATATTTCGCCACAACTGCCGCGCTAGCAATCTTATTTTGAACTTAAGGAATATGTATTTTTCGCACAAAATGTTATACCTGTGAAGAGTCTGCTAGTTTAATTATTTTTTCATTCTTAGATTTTTTCTTTAAAGGTTCTAGAACAATCTGCTCTTGTTTCTTTCACTACTCTTGATGTTTTAAAAATAAAAACGAGTGGGGTTTTAACCCTCAAGTGGTTTTACCTTTATTTATAGCTCCGTACTCATCAGAATTACTGCTTATCCCTGTTACTCCTGCGGCACTACTAATTGGTATCGAGACTACTGCCTCTTCTGAAATGATGTGTGGTATAATTGATAATACATTAGTCATCTAACTCATCATCACTTTGGTAGGAAAAGTTGCTGATTTCTGAGAACACTCACACACAGTCAGATCTTTTCTTTCTGGAGCTCTATCTTCATCTGTGAAGTATTTTCTCAATTTGATATCTTGATAATCCTTGAGTAGTTCATGTAACTTCTGATAATTCTATTCCTTGGTTACTTCTAATGATCTCATTTCTGATATCTCTTGTTTAATTGTCTCTATTTGCTGTGTTGCTTTTTGTGTTCCCTTGTGGCATGTTCTACCAGTAGTTCCAGCATATTCGTAGAGCTGGTATTCAAGTTGTGCTCCCATTGCTCGGCAAGATCCTTGTCATCATCATGTGTAAAATCCTGGAAAATCAATATTTGCAGTTCTTCTCGGGATCTGTTTGTTAGTTAGATCATTTTGGATTGAGATCATTCCCCAATACTTGTCGATCTCGCTTCTCAAGACCCTTTCAAGTTTGATGTATTTGCATCCTAAATCTTCACTTTTCGGATTTGTACTTGTGAAGGCATGTGCCATTCTTCCCCTTAGGGAGAACACATTCTTGGCTTCCTCATCTCTGTTTATTAAATATTCAGCCATGCTCCCTCTTGGTTGTATGTTAAACGTATAAAGGTCAGCAGGGATGTTGATAATTCATGACTAGATTATTTACTTGTTTTTCATGGCCACCTCCTTCTCACCTGCCCTCTTAAGTATTCAGTAGTTTTCCAATGCACTCGGAATTCCTGAATCTACCATGCCCACTCCTTCCTCTCCTCCTGATGTAGGTTGACCCCTGTCCGAGTTGCTGTGTAGTTGAAAACTGACTTATTTTCGTGGTGTGTTCCTGAGAAGGAGAAGCCTGTACTCTTTGGTCTTTCAGAGTAACCTTTACATATGTGTGACTGATATAAAATGAGGGGTAAATATTTGTGGTTTACCTCAGTATAACCACAAACCTGTTTGTGTTCAGAATCCCAAAATGGGTGTTGGCCCACACGCCTTGGAAAAAAATAAATAAATAAATAAATAAATAAATAAATAAACCACACCACTGTTAGTATGGCCAAGGGCTTGACAAAATGCATGAATACAAGCACATGCCCCAGAGTACAGGCCATCATGTGGAATAGGAGCATGTCATATGTTTAAATGTATTTTAAATGATGGTTTTCTTTTATTTTTGTGTCCTTTTGGAGACTTCAGCATGCCTTTCAACAGCAGAGCGTTTACGGATAAACCTTAATTTAGATCATTCACTGGATAAGTGTAGCCACTGTCATCACACTCATGTGTTCTTTGAGTACATTTCATCCAAATGTCATTTGTTCGATGATGAATTTGTTTATGAAATAATCTCATTTTTCAGAATAAAAAGTGTTTATATGTCTAATGTAAAAATGAGTGGGCCTCTGAAAATAACAAGTTTGGCATTTTCACAGATTTATGCATCTTGTTTATATCAGAAGACAAAGTAATTAGAAACGGAAGTTAATTAATTTTTTTCATTAGTGAAATAAATCCTGCAAATTACATTATGTATGAACACATGGCCTTAATTTTCTAGAAAACAACACATCAATGTTCTTAAAGTTCTCATGAGAATGTTGTACTTTGAGACCCAAAAAAATCTAGAATATTTGGAATGTGAGCTATTATTTATTGACTCATTTATCGATTGCCCAATGTTTCATAGGATTGCAAAGTGGTCTTAACGTTTTTATTGAACTTTGGCTCTGGACCTCCATACATTTTTGCCTATACTAACTTCTTTTGGACCATAAAATATAGCAGTGGCACAGTATCTATTATGCCACTATAATATTCTGATCCTGGTGTATCCAGCTTTTTGTATTACCTAAATCTGTACACTGGTACCTATCTAACTAGGCTTTCTTGCATCACAGCTTGTTGTTCTGAATATCTTTGTCCGGACCTTTATGTTCTTTATCACAATTGATTATTTATATTTCCCCCCATGAATCAATGTTGGTTCATTTATTTTATTTAAAAACAAGTATACCGTTACTGTGAGTATCGAGTTCCATAGGACACACCCACATTGAATTGCTTATAACTTTTGTCTTGCTTGACGGGTTTTGTGAATATTTTGCAACAACACATGTCACCCTCCACCCATACTAGATATTGTGGGAAAGATTTGTTAGAACGAGTTATTAAGAAAACAAAACAGTTTTTAGCCTACTCCCATTAATTTTTCGATAGAGAAAAAAGTCAACATTTCTATGCAGCGCACAGCAAAACCTGCTGCATAGAATTGGACCAGGTTCAAAACAACTTGGGCACAAAATGTTGAATTTCCGGGAGCGCTCTGGGATTCTGTCCAGTAGTTAAAATATTTGACGGAGTACTGGATCCTCCCTTCTCCTGAAGTTTAACTATATATGTTTCTCAGAATGCATCAGAGAGGCTGGCAGACTTTTCAGAAATAAAAAAGCCACCATTTTAGAAGACCAAAATTATATTACTAATAACCTTTGAATTGCTGAATAGATGTGGATGAATTTTCAAAACTGAAAGTTTATCAAACTCTCCAACCCTCAAACTGCACATTTTGGGACCAATAAATGAGCAAGTGAAAAGAAGTTATTAAGAAAATAAAACACCACAGTTTCTCGCTTTTCAGCCTATTCTTTTTCCGAAAGAGAGAAAGTGCAGTATTTGAACAGCTGTAGCGTGAGACAAATTGGTTACAAAGCATTTACTTAATTTCCTTGACTGCCTTTTAAAAAAAATCCATCCAGTAGTTAAAAAAAAAATATTCAACAGAGCAAGGGTCCAATGTCCCTGAAAACCTTTATATTGGCCTTGGTGCTTTGCGGCAGTGAGCCTCAGTGAGACTAATAACCGTTGAATTGCTGGATGGATTTGGATACTTTTTCCCCAAGAAGTTTGAAAAGAGCCTTCACATACTGAACCTTTTGGGAACAATTTGTTAACAATGTACAAAATGCTACTAAGAATACTTAAAAATGCAGCCGTAGAATGACAATCAGATTTGGACCACATGAGAGAGTTGACTTAATTTCCTTGACTGGTTTGGGGTAAGTCTATCTAGTAGTTTCTAAAATATTCGACACCACTATGAGAATGGCTGTCCCTTAAAACCTATTATATAGCAGGGTGGCGGTCACCACTCTATAGTTAAGATGAGTCTCAGTTCCATAGGAAATCCCCCAAATGAATTTCTGACAACATTTGACTTCTGCGACCGATTTGGCTGAAAGTTTAAAGACAGTTCAGTATACCCGGCATCCCCCCACCCCCTCCTCCAGATAGTAAAGTTTGGGAAAGATCCATTAAAAAATAAAAAAAAGTTATTAAGAAACCAAAAAAGCTCTTTCTGCCTACTCCCTATTCATTTTCTCATAGACAAAAAAGGTAATTTTTTTGTTGGACCGCACAGTGAAAACCACTGGAAAGATTTGGACCAGATTTGAAACAACTTGGGCATGAAATGTTTTGATTGATTGATATTTTATTTCTATCGCGCTCGTACACAAGTGTTTCAGAGCGCGACAAGGCAAGGGAGGGGAACAGGGGAGAACAAAACAGCAGTCTTACTAGGCCCAGTGACATTGAGAACGCCCAAGGACATGGGAGAGGGGGGAGGGGAAAAGTGCATGGAAGGGGGGAGAGGTGGAAAGTGCGAAGCAGAGGAGAAACCGATAAATAACAATAAAGAAATAATAAAGGTAACAAACAGTGGTAATGCAGCCAGCAATTTGCACATGCTAGGTTTAAGGCAGCAGACAGGGTAGGTCTGATAAGTGCAAGAATAAAAGGGGGGGGCTGTATGGGTACAGATACAGACCCCAGTGCATTGGGTGGCCCGGAGGCAGTGCGGGAGGGTGGCAGGATGAGTAGGTACCTGGGCCCAAAAGACAGAGAGTGGCCAGGTGCACGGTGCCAAGAGAGAACAGATCAGCAGGTGAGAGGGGGAGCTAAGGCAGAAGAAAAGAGGAAGGTCTTGAGGTGCTTCCGAAACCGGAGATGGTTCTCCTCAAGTTTTAGAGTGGCAGGGAGGCTGTTCCAGAGGGAGGCCCCTTAGAAAAACGACTGACCCTGAGTGAGTTGGAGGGAGAGGAGTGAAGGGATCGAGAGGGGAGGTATTTGCGGAGGGATAGCTGAAGGTATTTTGGAACCAGGCCCCAGAAAGGCTTGTGGACAATGCAGAGGGTTTTGAATTTAATCCTTGCATCCACTGGGTGCCAGTGAAGAGATTTCAGAGCTGGGGAGATACGTTCCCAGGGCTTGAGGCCAAGGACAAGCCTCGCAGTCCTGTTCTGGATTAGTTACAGATGGCAGAGAGTAGAGGCAGGTAGATTTAGAAAGAGGCTGTTACAATAGTCCAAGCTAGAGAGAACCAGAGCTTGAGATAGCATGAGCTTCTGGGGGAAGGAGAGGAAAGGTAGAGTACCTCTGAGGTGGTGCAGTCGGAAATTTGACTTTTTAGAGACCTCAGAGATGTGGGCAGAGAAGGAAAGGGTGGAGTCAAAGATGACCCTGAGGTTCTTAGCCTTCCAGGTGGGGGTAGGAGGAGGGCCAAGGGAGGCCGGCCAGAGAGAGAGGGGAAAGGTGGTGAAGGTGTGCCGATGAGGAGGATCTCCGTCTTGCTGGCATTCAGACAAAGATCATTGGCAGCACACCAATCTTGAATGGCAGTTAGGCAATCAGAGATGAGAGAGGGAGAGGAGGTGGCAGAGGGCAGCCTGAAAATGAGTTGAGTGTCGTCAGCGCAGCACTGGAAATTTGAGCAGAAAATGGCAATGCAGGGGGCGAGAGTTGCCATGTATTGGTTGAAAAGCCAGGGCGAGAGGTTAGACCCCTGGGGAAAACCACAGGTAGAGAGGAAGATAGATGAAAGGAAGGACCCAAGTTGAACCTGGGAGGGTCGATCTGAGAGGAAATAGGTCAGCCAGGCCAGAGCCTGATCATTGATACCCAGGTTTTCACAGAGGCGGTTGAGCAGGATGGTATGGTTGACCGTGTCGAAGGCAGAAGAGAGATCGAGGAGGATGAGGACAGAGAAAATGTTAGAGTTAAGGTTGGAGAGCAGATCTTCACAGATGTTCAGGAGAGCAGTTTCTGTGCTTCTGGCAGCTCTGAAGCCAGACTGGTGGTCATGGAGACAACCAACAGAATTGGAATGAAGGTTAAGCTGAGAGATGGGCAGCTTTTCCAGGAGTTTGATAAGAAAGGGAGTAATGGAAATTGGGTGATAGTTAGCTGGACAAGAAGGATCAGCTGTGGGTTTCTTGAGAAGAGGATGCACAAAAGAGTGCTTCAGAGGGGAGGGGAAGGATCCAGAGGCAAAGGAGTGGTTGCAAAAATCAGCAAGGGCCGGAGCAAGGGTGTCAATGTGGTCCTTGATGGTTTTAGAGGAACAGGGATGAACCTGTTTTGAAGAGGCTTTCATAGATCGGACTTGTCTAGCACCCTCGTCAGGGGTGAAAAGAGGAAAGGACGAGAAGGATGGTGGGAGGGTGGCTAAAGGAGGGTCAGCAAGCACAGATGGAGAGGGAAGAGGAGGGGTGTGGGTGGAGAGGGTGGACAGGATGTCCTGGGTTTTTGAAATGAAGTGAGAGGCAAGGGCATTGCAAACAGCCTGGGAGGCAACAGGGGGGTAGAGATTGCAGCAGGGTTGGCCAGTTCCTTGAAGATTTGAAAGAGTTTGGCCGAGCTGTTAGATCCTGCAGAGACACAAGCTTGAATGTGGGCTCTCTTTTTGCTGAGGACAGATAGTCGGTATTGCCTTTGTAGCAGGCGACAGGCCATTTTGTCAGAGGATGAACAGGAAGTCCTCCATTTCCTCTCAGTTGCCCTACACTTCCCTTTAAGTGTAGCTAGGTCAGAGTCATACCAGGAATTGCACTTGGCTTTCGACTTCAAACGGATCCTCATGACAGGGGCAAGAGCATCAAGCGTATCAGAAATTAGAGTAGAGCAGAGACAGGGCTGTATCAGGATGTGAGACAGCCAAAGGAGGAGGGGGGGAGAAAGTGGTGGCAGAAGCCTCAACCGACACACGCTTCATGGGCCGGATGTCCGAGAAGGTAGGTGGCAGTTTTGGGGTAGGCTTGGCTTGGGGGGAAGAGAGGGAGAGATGCGATGAGAGGAGGGAGTGATCATTCCAGGAGAGAGGAGTGGTCAGAGGAATGGAGAGTGGGAAGTCAGAGGAGATCAAGACATCGAGTGCGTGCCCTGCAGAGTGAGTCGAGCCAGAGGGGAGGATGGACAGGGAGAGGGAGTCGCGGAGGTCACGGAAGAGTACAGAGGAGGAGCAAGGAGAGCCTAAATGTATATTTAGGTCACTGAGGAGGAGGAGTTGAGTGGTAGAGGCCAGGAGGGAGAAGGAGAGGTCTGCCCACTCAGAGAGAAATTAGGTGATTTGACCAGGAGGCCGGTAGATGCTAACCACAGTACGAGAATGGGTAGGCCAGAGAGAAAGCCTACAGACAAGGCATTCAAAAGAGGAGTCGGTCTGAGTGGGTATGATAGAGGCAGAAATCCACTCAGGAAAGATCAGGGCTACCCCCCCACTGGACCGGGAGGATCTGGGTGCTGAGAGGATCTTGTATCCATCAGGGAGGAGAGTGTCAAAGCTTGTGACAGAGCTGGCCGTGAACCATGTCTCAGTAAAACCAAGGACATCGAGGTCTAGTTCTTCAAGGAGGTGGCAAATGTCAGAGGAGTGTTTGACGGCAGAGCAAGAGTTGAGAGTGGCAATATGAAGAAGGTTGCCAGCCTTAAAGACCTTCCGGGGAGGGATACAGATCAGAGGTATGCCCTGCGGAGGAGAAAGAGCCCTAGGGGGGGCAGAGGAGGAGGAGGAGGAGAGAGTGGGCCAGGTAGCCAAGTGGGGACGGGAGGGGACAGCAGGAGATGAGAGGAAATTGATGAGGTGAGGGAAGCACCTATCAAAGAGGAGGAGATTGGCCTTAGGACCTTGGACCATGACAATGCCATTTAGGTAGACATTAATGATGACTTTAGAGGAGTCGAAGGAAGCCACGAGAACTTCCCAGCGAGTCCCACCATTAATGGGAGAGGAAGAGATAGGGCAGAGCACAGAGACCATATGAGGAGTCCATAGATCTGGCCAAGGAACGACAAAGAGGATGTCGGTAAGGGTCTGTCTGGCGGAAGCATTGGAGTAGGTGTCGGCGATAGGAAGACCAGGATTAGAGGCCAAGATATCCTTTTTGAACTTCTTCCTACCAGACTTAGTGAGAAGGGAAGGATAGTGAATGGAGAAGCAGTTGGAGAAGATAGGAGAAACAGAAAGCGCCGTAGGGGTGGAAGTAAGGAGAGGATGGAGATACTGGGGGTGCTAAGGCGGTAGGTGTGAGACAAAAGAGAGCGGTGAGGTCACTGGGCTGTCAAGTTACAGAGAAGAAACAGTATACAAGTAAAATACAGAGAATTTCGCAATGGGCAACAAGATTTGTCTTTTTAGCACAAAGCAAAAACAGCAAGATTTGACTTTTTCAATCTTCGAATCAGATGTTAGCAAAGGGTTTTAGGAAGCACTGTGCAGCAGGATGGCAACATGGGAGCAACAAGCAGAAAGAACAGCGATAGTCAAAGGCAGTAGAAATGAGTCCATAAAGATGGAACTAACCCATAGTTCTGGAGGTGGCAAAGTCAAGGCAGTCCGGATTTCTTAGAGGAGTGAGGTGGCAGCATCATTGTGGTTAAGGATGCATGGAGGACCCAATTAGCGTTCCGGAAGCAGACAGGGAGCAGACAGGGGCCTTGGAAGTGGGCCTTTGCTGAGAGGGCCGGCTGAAGTCTGCCGGTCCCTGATTGGACACTCAGCAACCAATGGGAGTGCAGCACAGTGAACTTTTTATGGTTTGAAGTCATTCCATCTAATACTTTTAAAAATATTTGATGGAGAAGAGGGTGCCTGCTTCTCCCAAAAAATAGCTATATCTTCCATGGTGCTGTGGAGCAGAGAGTCTGAGAGTCATTCCAGAAATGAAATTGGCATTTCTGAATGGATTTGGATGACCTTTTCAAAGCCAAATGTTTGTCAAGGACCCTTCCGCCAGCCACGCACACAAACTGGAAACTTTGGCATTTGGCAAAAAAAATTATAAAATGAAAAAGTTATTAAGAAAACAAAACAACACAGTTTCAGTTTTCAATAGTGAGTGCAGTTTAGAACAGCCGTAGCGTGAAAACCGGAGGGCAGATGTGGACCTGATAAGACACAACTTGTGCACAAAGCATGGACTTAAGTTTCTTCCAGTAGTTTGGAAAATACTTGAAAGAGAAGGGGCTGCCCGCTCCTTTAAAACCTTTATATTTGCCTTGGTGCAGAGAGGACAAACAAGGCTAATAACCTTTGACTTGCTGGATGGATTTGAATGAAAATTTGCCAACAAAAAGGTTGTCAAGAGCCACACTAAAATGCAGATTAAAAAAAAATAAAACATTTACTCTGCATTCAGTTGTATAACAAGATAAAACCTTACATAACCAATACAAAATTCCAATTTTTCAATCTAAACTCATACATAACAATAACACACAATCTATAAATATAAAAGAAAAAGTCCTAACTGACTGACTGATTCATCAACGCCCAGCCCAAACTGTTTAACCTAGGAACGTGAAATTTGGAAGGTACATTTTTTTTATCGTGTAGGCATCCAACAAAGAAGGATTTTTGGAATTTTTGGAATTTCTGGAATTTCTGCCGCTAATGGGGTGAAAAGGTGAGGTGATATTTTGACTGACTCCTCAACACCCAGCTCAAACCGGTTAACCTAGGAATGTCACATTTGGAAAGTACATTGTTTTCATGACTTAGGCACCAAGTAAATGCAGAAAACAAAACAGCAGCAGCCCAATTACCTCTCTCTCAGTCTACGGGGTGAGAGAATATGTTATCTATTTCATAGATACAAACTTAGATACAGAATTATGCCAAAACCTTAAACACATTAAAACAAAGTTTATTCATATAAGATAACATTTCTAAAAAACATGATGTTTATTCTAAGTGCTTTCCACAAGGCACATTGTACACAAAAATGAACAATTATATTGGTTTCTTACAAACCCAATGTAGGGTACAAACAAATAGGGTTAGTTTTTGACACAAATTAGTTGTCAGCAGACTGTCATTGCTATAAGTTCTTCACCATTTTCTTACAGGGGAAACCTTAAATGTATGAAACCGATATTGCAGTGTCAACTTTGGTTAGACATATCCCTTTATATGTCTAATGGATGTATACATATGTTTCGGCTAGATTTCCATGTCGACACCATCCCTGGTGTCTCGCTCTTCTAATTTTAAGCCCTCTTCAGGACAGATCATTTCTTAATTGAATTACATCATTTTCATATATTCCCCAATGGTTCAGAGCTTTCAGTTACTGTGAACAGAGAGTGAAATATTAGCTGTTAAAAAGTTTAAAATAGGCATGGTTCATATGTTATAGGGCTTCCATCTCCATATGGGCACCACACTGACCTGGTCAGTATCTGATGGTTGGACTGGAGCTTTTTGCTAATTCTTAGTAAGGAGGACATATCTTCCTTCTTTTTAGGCTGCGTTATGCTGTTGCCTTTCCTTCCTCTGTTGAAAGGTTGGACCGTATCTGTGAATATCCAGGGAGTGGTTATTTTTATCAATATTTATTTGTCATACATTGTTTAACATTTGTTTTTTATTACTGACATGCACTGACCTGGCTTGAAAGTTCCCCAGTCTACACTTTGGCACTGGTTGCAGATTTTTTTCCGGTTTGTGGGTGAAGGCTGCCTGGGTCAGATGTCCTTCTTTCTAAAAACCTCTTTGTGCAGTGTTTCGAGACTTTTGAATGTAGAAAGTACAATTTACTAATGGCACTTCTCTGCTGGGCGGGGTATATTTACTTTTTAATGTTAGTCTTCTTAGTGCAGCAGTGTTTGGCTGTAATCTAAATGCCGCCGAGGTGTGCGCTTAAGTTCATGACAGCGTGTCTCATGCGTTCCTGTCTCTCGCTTGGATGTGTGTCACCAACCTGGTCTATCGCAACTCTGTTTTGGCAAGCCTGCATCGCGTCAGTACTTGCAGGATTGGATTTCGTTTCCTAATTTCCTCTGGGTCCGCTCCGTGGTGCAGCTCACGTTTGTTTACGCTGGCTCATCCAGCTCATTCGTCTGTTGTTGCGGCTGATTTCCGCTTCATGGTTTCGCGTGAGTCATGTGACCCAACACTAGACCGTTGCATTATGCTGCTTGTAGTTCTGTTGGTCCACCACATTGCAGAGCTATTTTGCAAGGGCAATATTCTACATTTTATTGCTCTTCTTCATGTTTACTTTCCATCATAGTCATGAGAAAAATATAATTCTTGTCATTTACTGAGTCAAGCTAGTGTTTTTACATAGCAAATCCTGTGCTACAAGGCTCTGGAAAAATATTGGTGGTTACTGTTCGCGGGTCGGTCTCTGTTTAATAGTCGGATGTTATCAGTAGAGCAGATTGATATGTATCAGGTCGCTCAGATTCCGAAGTGGTATTTTCCATTTGTTCTGGCTCTTATCGTGTCTCTGACTTTAACTGCTGCGGAGGCAATTGTTGTTGTAGTATGTGTGAACATGTGTTCTCTACATTAATGAAAGGGCTCAGTGTTAGTTGACAAAGACAAAGGGAATTAAAAGAAAATTCCCATTCTACTGTGGAATTTAAACCACCTTTTACAGTGTCCAAGCTGTAGATCAATTTTTGCTTGCATTTTCGAAGTGCAAGGTCTCTATCACTGCCTCTTTTGGATATCTGTACCGTCTGGATGATGAACCAGAACATATCGCTTGCCTTCTGTTTTAGACAGGTGAAGTGTGCTACTAGTGGTTTGTTTGGAGTTTGGTTTCTGATACTAGATCTGTGCTCGCCAATTCGTTGTTTGATTGTCCTCTTTGTTTTCCCAATATACAAGTGTTGGCAGGGGCATTGGATTGCGTATACTACCCATTGGGAGGTACAGTTTGTAAATGTCTTTAGCTGCCATTCTCTTCCTTTGAGGTTTGTACTTTTCAAGTTTTTTGTTAATGGACATACGGAGCAGTTGCCACCCTCAAAGTGTCCAACTACCGGCAGGAGTTCCCATAGTGACCTTTGTGAATCTCCAGTTTTTGTTTCTTTTGGATAGGTGTGCACCAGGCAGTCTTTTAGATTGTTTTGCCTTTTAAATGCGAACCTTGGTGGGTCTGGGTTGAAATCTTCATTTTTAATAATATGCCAGTTTTTCAAAACCATCTTTCGTAGTCCATGGCTTATTGGACTAAATGTGCTGACATGTGACTGTTTTCAACTGTTGTTTTGCCTATTGGATTAAGGCATATGTTTCTGTTGGCATTTTTAGCCCTTTTGTAGGCTACTTTGATCTGTTTGTTAGGCTATCCCCTTTCTTTTTAGATGTTGTTTCAGATGTTTTCCATGTGTTTTATGATCCTCCAATAGGGAGCAATTTCGGCGGACTCTCAGAAATTGGCCTATTGGAAGATTTGCTTTTAAGCTTGCCGGGTGATAGCTCTAATACCCTAGCAGAGTTTTTTTTATCAGTCGGCTTCTTAAAGAGTTTGGTTGTAAGTCTTCGGTCTTCCATATTTACAATTTCTAAATCTAAAAAAGGCATTGTCTTGATGTCTTAGTTGATGGTGAAGCTAATGTTGGCATTTTGTAGGTTAAGCCATTTTTGAAATTCTAGAAGGTGTGTTATTGAGCCTCTCCAGATTAAGCAACATTAGTCTATGTAACAACGCCATGCTCCAATGTTGGACTGATATGGGTGGTTGGTGTGGTAGATGGAATTTCTTTCTACGTGGTCCATATATAAGTTTACAATATCCGGGGAGAAGGTAGCGGCCATGCTGGTCCCATGTTTCGGTTGTAATAAACCCCTTCGCATAGAAAGACATTTTCAATTAATGTTAACCTCGCACATTCCAAAATGAAGGTGGTTGGAACTGTTTTAGTGCAGATGTTGCACGGGTTGAGGTAATATTCCAACACATGTAAACACTCCAATTGAGGAATGCTTGTGTAAAGGGAGACCACATCGAGAGTCACTAGGATGTCACCAGATTGAGTTTAAATCGTTTCCACAATTTGTATCATACTGGTTGTGTGTTTGATATAGGATTTCATTTTAAGGACAAAAGGTCTCAGGAACCAGTCAACATAGATAGACAGGGTTTCTAAAAGAGAGTCAATTGCTGATACTATGGGTCTGCCAGGAGGTTTAGTGCTGACTTTATGTACTTTAGGCAAAATATAGAAGGCTGGTGTTGTAGGGTTGGCCTTAATGAGAACAATCTTTTCATCATAGTCAATCCAGCCTTCTTCAAATGCATGGGTCATCAAACAGGATATCGTCTATTTAAGTCTCAATGCGGGGTCCCTTTGTAGTTGTTGATAGAATGTGTTATTAGTAAGTTGTTCAGTTACTTCTTTGGTATAGGCATCTTTGTCCCACAACACTTTGTCAGCAGGTTTTATCACAAACACTTAATTGTTTTGCAGGTTTTTCAGAGCTTGGCGTTCGACTCTTGATAGGTTATCTGTGGAAGAATTTTTTGATGTTAGTAGTTTACGATACTCTTCAATGATCTTATTCTCAAAGGCCAGTATGGCAGGACTGACCATTGCTGTTGTTGGTCAAAAAGACAATGGCAAAAGGTTGTCAAGAGCCACACTAAAATGCAGATTAAAAAAAAGTTTACTCTGCATTCAGTTTTATAACAAGATAAAACCTTACACAACCAATACAAAATTCCAATTCTTCAATCTAAACTCATACATAACAATAACACACAATCTATAAATATAAAAGAAAAAGTCCTGACTGACTGATTCATCAAAGCCCAGCCCAAACTGTTTATCCTAGGAACGTAAAATCTGGAAGGTACATTGTTTTCACAATATAGGCATCCAACAAAGAAGGATTTTGGGAATTTCTGCCCCTAATGGGGTGAAAAGGTGAGGTGATATTTTGACTGACTCCTCAACACCCGGCTCAAACCATTTTACCTAGAAACGCGACATTTGGAAAGTACATCGTTTTCATGACGTAGGCACTGAGTACAGAAGGAATTGCAGAAATATGTTCCCTGATAGGGGAGGTAGGTGAAATGTTTAAAAGATACCTATATCTCAAAAACCAAAGATGTTACAGATGTGAAAATTGGTATTTAGATTCTTCTTCAAAAATAGAGAAACAGTTGTTTTACCATTTTCTTCTACTCAACCAATTTGATCAAATCAAAAAATGATACAGCGCCTTTCTCAATTTGAAAAGGCAATGGTGACCACAAGAAGATTCCATAGTGTAGGTCTGGTATTCAGACCAACCTCACTTATGTATTTTGCTAAAGAAGTCTGTGGCTGATGTATCAAGGCCTCACACTTAAAGAAATACATGATGCTACAATCTACTTTCTTTCAAACACTTATCTTTATTGCAATTCAATTTCTTTCATCTAAACAATGAGCCCCTATAGGAAGGATATCAAGCCTAAATCTTAAAAAAAGTACTACTAAATTTCCATGAAGGGAATCCGGAAAGATATTGTGCACACTTCCCTATCCATTTATTGCCAGTTATTAGAATACTATACCGTTCATAGTCACCCAAAGAATCGCAACTTCTGCACCAGTCAGTAATTCCATAACCATTGTTTATATGCTCCATGGTTCTAACACATGGAATCTCCACTCAGTCCCCAGCCTTCCAATGTTTCCATTGTTTTGATCAGGTGAATATTCTTCAGCTTTGACTTATGCTTATTGAAACTTGCAAACAATGAGTTTTCTGGGGGATTTTTAAAGTTATAACACAGTAAAATGTTCTTCCATAAAATATGTGCTTCCAATAATAATAACCTTGCAGTTATTGAAATTGGTAGCCTTTAAAACTCTTTTGCATTTGAAACCTTCATGATGTTTGAAATCCTCATCTAATAGGCTATGATGAATTTTGGCTCAATAAATTAATGTGGGGATAACTATTGCCTTATATAATTCTAAAAGAAGAACAACAGAACATTATCCATATATAAATTAAAATGATTCATCTGTGCTACAACCGACAGTGCTTTACCATAAAAACATACTAAAATCACTCTTTTTACTACAGGGCTCAAAACTGAGGGGAGCTGGGAGCCATTCAGCTCCTTCCTTTATCACAGTAGAGCCCGGATAGCTTGAAACCAACAGCTACCAGGAGCTACTTTTGGCTCATATGGCAAACTGGGGCCTTCCAAACATGTAAATGTGATATTAACTTTGAGTATTTGATAATGTTAATAAAGAAGAATTAGAACACATCTAAAACAATGTAAACACAATGGATCAAACAAAATGGACAAAAGGAACATCCGTGGTGGCTCCTGGTACCCATGTATTGCTCCTACCTACAGGGTGATGCCCACCTCTCAAGAGCTGGTTTTAGCTCTTGCTCATCGAATCTCAATTTTGAACATTGTTCCTGGTTAGAAAAGAGTCTAAAAACGAGATATTTCATACCGTTCACCTGTTCCACTTTTCCCCCATACCAGCCACCAATTTCCTTTTTTACTCTTCTGGCATGACGACAGAACTAATATCTGAGTACATGCATTTGTCATTAGATCATTATTTTTACAATACACGCTAACACTCTAAATTAATATACGTGATCAAAAATGTGTATACTCCATCATTATAATATCAGCAGCATGAGTTAGCCAGTAGATGTGTGTGCCTAGCACAGAAGGAGCTAAGAACAAAGCAGGCTTCAAATGATCCACGACATTTGCCATATGAATATTAAATAAAACAAGGGCTAAAATACAACCTTGTTGAATACCTTGATAAGTGGGAATTGTAGCAGACAGTATGAATTCTTGATTTACTCTCACTTTCAACTCTTTATCTTCATGTAGGTAAATAAGAATTGCCAATAAGCCAGGAAGCAGTCTCCATTGGTGTAGGTTTCACCACATTTAGTACCTATTTACTCAGTCAAAAGCCAGTGAGAGATCCACTGCAATTACAAATAATTCCTTCAATACACCCGTTCAGGCAAGGCACTGGGCATAGTTTATCACCCACCCTGCTACTGCCGTATCCACCACAGCTCTTAATCCCATCCTGGTTTGGCTTTAATATTCCTTTATCTTATTTTGCCCATACCTTAAGTGACATTAAAACAACTGATGTAAAAATCTTTGAACCTGCATTTAAACGCGCAATGGGCATTTTTAAAAAATAGGCACAATGTGGGTAATTGTCCAGGTCAAAGGAGCCCTCTTTAATGAAATAATTGACAAAAAAAGGCTACATAAAATGTCAGCCTATATCGCTCGGTGTCCCTTAAGTACTTAGCTTTATTACAAAGTCCATTGGGACCTGGCACCCTAGAATACTACTCTGTTTCATATTTTATTTTTTTCAATTTGGATGGTGTCGGTTTCAACCGCCAGGATTCTTCCTTAATTCTATCCCAGACTGCCAAATTGCCCTTGGGGTGTTCATATAGTTCCATGAAGTCAAGGACCCAGATGGATACAGAGATGGGATTTGACTGTACCAGACATTGAAAGTCATCTATTGTTTTTATTAATTTCCAATAGTTTATTTCCCCTTTTGCCATATTGCAGCAAAGCATCTTTTGAGCCTCACTCTGATACACTAAAGCACTTTATAGATTTTACTCTATTTGTATAATGTTGTTTTAACTTCATTTTAATATCCATAAAGGGAGTTCCTACTCCCAGATGTTTATATTTTCTAATGTAATTCCTATACATTTGTTTGTTGTACTGTTTTTCAGCACTATAGGGAGTTGTTCTTGTATTCACTTTAAATTTCCGGTGAGCTAGAACCTTCTTTATAAAAATAGGTAAATATTGAAGAGTACATATAATCCAATTTTCTTCTCCTTGCTCATCTATCAGTTCACCCTAACTCAGTTATTATACTTGTGGATGTTGCTGTGAGCCCAAATCAATCCATTGCTTCGCAGAGAAACATCAGCCAATCTCATTTGATCCTTATGCAGTGGTTGAGTGTTGTGAAACTAGCTTCCAATCTAGCATGGCCGCTCAGATATCCTGCTACAATTTTAAAGTTACTAAAGTTATTAACATTTACCTGCAAATGATCTGATCAATTATAAAATCGGTAATGGATGTACTATTCCCACTTTTCCAAGTGTTATAATAATATTCACCCTTTTGTTGGTCCTCAATGACCACAAAAGATGCCAATATTTACAAAATGTGGCCAATCTTTTCCCTTTTTTTTTTCTTTAGAGCTGCCTGACATTTAAGGGAACTTAAAAAATGTTTATTTACATGTGATGTAATTAACCACCCTTCCACACATAGCTCTAACCATTCACTCAGAATACAAGCGAAGCCGTCCACTACAATAATTTGTGATTTCTCTGCACAATTGCAATACACATTATTAGCAAAAAATGACCATATTACTTCAATATTGCACAAACTTCCAACACACTGCACATGGATCTTTTCAGTACCTCCAGTTTATAGACGCTATATACTCTAGCCGCTATCTATACATATTCTCCATTTCTCCATTTCGGACAGCCTAGTAGACCTTTAAGTGCATTTTTCTGGCAGTTATGATATCCACCCAATGAGACATTGTCCACCAAAAAGGTTTCTTGGAAGATAATTAGATTTTGCTTACATAGTTTCTTGCACATATGCACCAAATTGAATAAGTGCTTAACCCTTGCGAATTCCATGAGCATATGCTAAAAATCAGGCCTTTGCATTCATTCCCCATGGTTTGTCCTTCAAGTGACTGGGACAGTCATCCAACGGACTGACATTTATACCCTTTGGAAGTTACATTATTACTACACGAGCCATTGTCTAATTTTTTGAACATTACATTTTCATACCCGCCAAAGAGAGCACTTGATTTCCCTTTGTAGGTGGATAATTTAATGTCTTACTTAGGCTTGTGTAGATATCAAAACCTCTTAATCGAAATTCATTCACTGATGCTAAAATGAGGTCTCTGATCAGCCATGAGCTAACCGTAACAGGCACAAGATCCCTTCTCCTGTCATCACATAAATTAATCAGATCGATATCCTTAATTGCTATCGCTTTTAAACAGGGTGTTTCATGAAAAATATTTAACACAGTACTTCTAGTCAAGGTTACACCATTCTCTTGTATAAAAATAGCCTCCAAAAAGAAGGGAGTATGGAAGGGAATAGCCAGTACAGGTTTTTTACCACCTACTCTATATTAAACCCTTGTACAACTATTTGCCTCTGGCACTTTTTCCGATGTTGGAAGTCCTTGGCCCCACCATTATCCATAAAAGAATGTTTTCCATTAGGCGTGGAACAAGGACGTCCAAATACATTTGGCATGCCATGTTTGTATTTTCACATTATCGATGTTATCAACATCTTTACTTACTAACAAAGCATATGACTGAAACTCCAGATCTTTTGTGGATAGTTCCCTAGTATGGTCCAAGGGGCTGTACTGTGAAGGCTGTAATGTTAGCAGGCCAGAGCTACTCATATAACTCAATGTTGGCTCTTCCTGATATTTTAGAAATAGGGTATATCCCAAGATATCATTCAACGAATACTGTGATTCCATTTGAAGTGAGGCCTTAGGGTTCTGTGCACAATAGTGGGGCATCTTCAGCGAGCCCTTGGTTACATTTCATATAGGATCTTCTTCATGATCTAGTTGAAGGTTCAACAATCTGACAAACTTCCAAAAATTAGTTTCTGTTAACTTCCTTTTTTTGTGGACTTTTTACTCTAATGTAAAACTGCCTTTACAAGGTTCTTTCGTTTCTACTTTTTTGGTACTCTTTGCATTTTCCATAGCCAAGGAAGGGTCCCGTATAACCATTGATGGCTCTAAATTGTCAGTGATTGTTCTTAATCAAAGACATTCTTTGATTAGTTCAATAGAAGGCAGAGTTTCCAGGTGGAAGGACACATCCATTAATAGAATGAGAGAAGAAATGTTTGATACAGTCCTTCCATTCCTTATGTTAATCATGTACTCATTATCCACTGTGATGGGATCATTAGGTTGATTGTTAGCAGACCCCTGATGTAGAGAATTTACGGACACGTTGTTTTGTTTGGGTTTATTCGAGACAAGCAAAATACATTTCTTTTAACTATTTTCTTTTTACTGCAATTTCAAGGACTTTCTCCTGAAAGGGCATAGCTCGAAATTCCTCATGGATGTCGACTAATTTCGATACAATGCCCAAGACCTCATTTTTAAAGCAGTACCTGAGTTCTTCCTTCTTGGGGATCGAGCCCAATTTCCCCTATATATTCTGGATATGTTTCGGATTTGTATGGACGTCCTCTTTCAAAATGTCAAAAACCTTTACCACAGATGACAAGACATGATTTTAGTCTGCAAGTGTTTGGGGTCCCGAGTCTGCACTTGGAGGGTTAGAGTACTCTGTTGAGCTCGATTAAATTGCAGATTCATTTAATGCTGATTTCACTGCACAAACTGGGGTGTTAAAAAGCTCTGGAGTATTTGACGATCACAAGAGCTATACATTTCAGGCTGGATAACACTCTCTTTACAGTCCCCCATTAGCACAGCCTCAGCAGGTAAGAGATCAGCTTTTAACATTATTATCTCCTTCCCGCTTGCTGGTTGCGACTTATTTGAGCTTCCTGCCGGCATTTCAAATTCCACTATTTGGATGTTTTCACATGGGAAAAACTATTTTCTTTTTCTTTTAGTAGTCGTTGCTGTGAGGTTAAAGTTTAAACTTGGTGAAGCCTGTGGCTTCATGATAGCAACCTGTGCTATTCCCTCTGATTCATGAATCATCATTGAAAATTCCCTGGATCCAGATGGCAAATAAGAACAATACGTTTAGTCCCCTTTTTAGAGGGCGGGCAATGAGCCCGGCAGATTTACTGGACCTCCCCTTCGGCGACTGCAAAGATTCATAGTAGCTAATGGTATAGATGTAATCATGTTACACTAACTATTGTTTTCTACGTTTTACATGTGCAAAGTTCAAAAATAGGAAGGAGCCTCTGTAGCTATTGAAATATTAAAACAATGAGTAAACCTCTTGAGCTAATGCAACAAGCACACAATATGAAGCACTGAACAGGGAATACACAAGTGCACACCACACATGCTCTGCACAGACTTGTGTGCTACTGGCTCCTCCAAAGTACAAGCAGTGGAAAAAGACTTCTCAGCGAGGTAAGCAGTGGAAAAAGGCTTCCCAGCGAGGTAAGCAGTGTCTTCCACAGGATATTTTGGGAACAATTTTTAAGACATGTGTAGTGGTATGGGCGAAGACCAGCCACCTACTGGGTCCAAAAGAAACATATTGAGAAGAACATTTACAGTGGGCATGGCCAAATACTTGTGGGCCTGAAAGACATGTACAGTGGTCACAACCAAAGGCCCTGCTCACCGGACAAAAGAAGCATATCAGTGAAACATGCACAGTGACATGGCTAGTGGCCTGTAAAGAAACTATGCATAGAAAACCCTTGAAATTCACTGAAAACAAATTAGTTGCAGGGACCCAAAGGTGCTAGCTAGTGGGTCTGAAAGACATGTATAGTGGATCCAAAAGAAACATATTGGAAAACATGTACAGTGGACACGGCTGAAGGCCTTGGCTTGTGGCCCGGTAGGGTTTTAATATATACATTGGGAACAGCTGAATGCATTGCTAGTTGTCCCAAAAGACATTTATAGTGGCGACAGACACCTAGGCGGTTCAAAAGAAACATATTGGGGTAACGTGTACAGAGGACCAGCCTGAGTGTCGTGTCAAAAGGCCCTGGCTAGTGACCAATAAAAAAGAAAACATATATAGCATAACAAAACCTTAGTTAAGTTGTGCAGATTTAATGGAGGAAAACCCTTGAAATTCAGCAGATGTGGAAAGTCATGAACATCTTAACTCACATGTCCATTGCAACGCCCATGAGTGCATATTGTTTATTTGTGATATGGTTTATTAAATAAAACATTTCACAAAATTGCATTAAAACACAGATCACATTACATGCAAGCAAAAAACATTCCTTACATAGATCAAATAACCAATATAGAAGTCACACAAATCCAGAAGCAAGGAAATATTATACCCCTCCATTAATATAGACCACAAGGAACAGTCAACATTGACAGTTGGAAAAAGTAAACGAATTGAAGTGCAAAAAATGCAAATGAGATGTTTTAGATCAATAAAGTTTAAGTTACTTTAAAGTTACTTTAACATTTTTATTTCACTCACACTTCCACGCGATCAACAGACTCGATCTTGAGGTGCTAAACACGTAAGCGGGCCATTGACTTCAAGAGTGGGTAGTTGAATACATTTGAAACTAAAATAAATCACACAAGCCTTAAAATCAGGAAACATTTATAAGACACCCAAGCACTCAATAGTCAACCGCCAATGCATCTCAAAAAGTTTATTTTTAACTGACAGAGGATGTTTCATGAGCTCATCTTGGGATGACTCAATTTGATGAAGAATAGCACTCACTCTGTTAGTAAATCTATCAATAGAACGCACAGTGTGAGGTTTGCATTACTTAAAAATCAACAAATAAGGATTTATGTGGAGATTTAGTATTTTAGCATACAAACCTAATTGCTTGCAGGTGACTTTTGATTCAAATTACATTAATCCAAACACATGCCTATTTCCTGCATCAGGAATGGCTAGCAAAAGATGAGAACAAATTTCCACATTGTGCCCTGGAGGGAGTTATAGCACTCACGTCCAGCGGTAAAAGTTCCCAACTCATAGTTTAAACGTTTGCTGTGTAAAAATGGATATGAGGCAGACAAGAGAATTTACAAAGTTTGGAAAAGATTATTTTTATCTGCACCACAAAAGGTTGCTACTTAGCTCTTTGTCTTTCAGGCTCAGCCATTGCATAAATATTATATAGTGTGAAAAACAGCAACGATGGCACCTGATTTTAACCCAGCTGCCCAACTGCCCAGTACATTGTTCTGGGCTTACGTTTTGTAGCGTAAAGGACTACCTTAGATTTGGACCCATCAATAACTAAGTTATTTGCCAACGCATATTCAGAGAATCAATGGAGTTTTCTCTGTAAATCTATCTATGTTGGATCACAAAAAAATAGGTCATTGGCGAAAGCCAACCAATTTTTACGGGTATTGGCCAATTTAACTGTAAACATAGTTCTGCCAAATACAGATTGAAAAGTAGCAGTGACAATACACACCCTTTTCTCAAACCAATAGATGTCTTAATAGGCTCGGATATTACAAACCTTGTATCTATTTACATCCATCTAATTCATCCATCATCTCTTCTTTCTTGACAGAAAACAACCAATGTTACATAAATTAAAATCCTTCAGATCATTTAAAAGGTCTGTCTTCCAGACAGAGAATACCTGAGGGAAGCAAAACTGCCAAACATTCTGTGTACTTTCAACTTCTGGGTCTTCTTGTTGTTTCATTGGGGTTGTCCCCTTCACCTAAAAGTAAGGTCTCCTTTACAAAGTTTGTTAGTGTACGTATCAGCCTAAAATCCTCCCCCATGCCAACAGTTCCCCAACAGTCTTCCAGCAAATGTGAGGGTTTGGACCATATGAACTTTTCCAGATGACTCGTTCTTTTGGTTGTTGGGGCCTTAAAGCTCAGGATTATACGTTTTAGTGTCTCTCTTTGGTCCTTTTTTTGGCAGAAACTAAAGGTGGTCTATACAGTACTGATGTCAAATATCTTCAATGAGTTCCAACTAGGAATGCAGTTTAGTTTTATTCTCAGATGGATCTTTTGTATTAATTTACTGGGACATTTTAACAAGTATCTTGGGGGGTTGTTATATTGTCTTTGTTTGCTCCACGCGTCTAAGTTTAGCTTCTGGTGACCCCTGGTATTGGTTGTCTGGATCCAGTCCGCATCCCATAGCCTTCGCTTTGCCTTATCCAGATTGGAGATTAGAAGATCTCTCGTAATTCCTGTAATTGCCAATATGTCATTGCATCTCCCTTTCCATTCCTCCACTGGAAATCTTCCTTAGCCATCGTGGTCCTTTAATATTATGTATGATCCGGATAAACTACCATAATGAACAGTGTCAGGGTTTTCCATGCAACAATTCTATGAATTGAGATTAATGACAGCTCATGTCATATTGATGATGCTGGGGGGACTCTTTTAGGGAGGTTCAAAACCCATCGCAAAAATTAGACCTCCACCTCCCTCCATAATGTCCACAGTAATGCCAGTTGTATCTCTGCACTATGAGTTAATATGGGGACCACTTACATTTTATAGAAATCCAGTGTCGGTTTTAGAGTGAATTTCCCATATTTTGTATCCATCACCTTCATTTGGGCTGCCAGGACTCTCACTGGACCCTTAATTCATTTTGCCAAGGCTTGTCTTCGATTCTTGAGCTTATTACAATTCCCAAGTATTCCATGGTCATCACTTGCGGGAGCACCAGCTTGTTAATTGACCACTTGTAGGTGTTCTTCTGTCTTCCCCTCTGCTTGGACAAGACCATGATGGTTGATATTCTCTCATCAATCCATTATTCACAATGTACTCCTGTAGGCTTGTAAGACATCTGGGTAGTCTGATCAGTGTTTGGTCTATAAGGACAACATCATCTGTATATAACGCCCAGGAAATGGTGAGCACTGTTATTTTCCACTTTAAAAGATTCTGGCATAGTTTCTCTCTGTCCCCCTATCAAATGCATTGCATATATCCATCAAAGCAATGTAAACAGCACCTGTCTTGCCTACTTTACTTCAGCTAACAGATGGGAAATGAGCCCATTCAATGTGGTTCCATGGGCTTTCCTAAAACCCACCTGGAAGCATGATAAGAGATCAAGCTTTCCCGTCCACTTATTTAGCTTTTGGTGAATAAGGGAAGTAAACGGTTTACTAGTGGTGTTTAAAATTACCACTGATCTGCAATTCAAAGGCAAAGCCCGATCCCAATTCTTGCATATCGGGATGATAAATGATTGTTTACCAGAAACGCAGCATGCAGAGGTGGTCAGTTTGTCTAGAAACAATGTAAGTAGTATACCATCCCAAAACTCTGGGTTGCACATTATTGAAATTGGGGCAAGGCCTTCCGTGCCCATAGCCCTAGAAGCTTTAGACTTCTGGGTGTCTCTAAAAATATCCACCATGGACCAATCAAAACCCGACATAGTCATGTAATCTTCATTTGGTATATGAATAACTCATACACTGTGCTTTTTTTAAATAGAGTTTTTCATAAAAAGCTACCAACAAATCCTCAGCGATAAGACATGATTCTTGAGTGATCATTTTGGCCACAAAATTGTCAGTAATTTCCCAAAAAATTATTAGTATTTGCACCATTTAAAAGCCTCAAAATGGCTTAACTATTGGATATATTCATTGTATATGCCCGACGTTTGATATTATTACTATGGGCCTCATTCCGACCCAGGCGGTAAGGGGTTTACGGCAGCGTAAACAGCGCCGACCCTTACCGCCTGATTCCGAGGTCCCTTAGTGCCATGGAGGATTTAACACCTGCTTTTAGCAGGTGTTAAAATCCAATGCGCTAAGGGACCTTGTTGTTAATTACGCCACCGTAATTTACGGTGGCGTAATTAACGCCTTCCCCACTCCCATTATGCCCTATGGGGCAAAAATGGGAATGGGGAAGGGTAAATGGGGATTGGGGACTTACCGCCCCGCCAACCTCGGAATGGGGCGGTAAGTCCGCCAACCACCATGGCGTAAACGTAGTAAACTACGTTTACACCATGGTGGTAAAGGTACGACCCAGGCGGTAACTTACCGCCTGGGTCGGAATGAGGTCCTATGTCTTTGGCCAATCATTTGCTTTTGATGTTTATAAATTGCTTTGTCCTGGTCTTGCCTTGACCTCAAAGCTGCTTTGTCTGGTCTCTTTTAGCCTCTGCAACCCCCTCATTAAAAGAGTGCAAATGTCTCTTTGGAGCATTCACCAGGCCCTTAGCGATTACTGTAGCCAGGCATATTCTAATGGTCTCATTTAAGTTCCATATAGAAAACAAAATGCCTATGTTGGTAGTAGAGTAGTAAGCACATCATTGTTCACATTCATGGTCAAATATGACAGGTTTTGCAGTTCCACTTCACTGTGAGACCACCTTTGTCTGCAGAAGCCATCGCTAGCAAGGGCTCTATGTCCTGACTCTGGATGCCATATTTTATAGAAGACTTAATAGTTGAATGATAGCTTAATGGTTGCTTGATTGATGATATGCAAAAGGTAACAGAATGGAATAAGAGAACTAGACATGTACACATGATCAATCCAGGAATTCAGAGAACCCCTATTCCATAATAAAATTGTACCCTGCACCACATTAATCGAAGGGAGCAACAGGTAAAGGTTCCAGAAGCTCATATAGTAATCCCACTGATTCCCTCTGTCCATCATGGCATTTTGAGTTGCACAGTCACCCGGAATTCCACTTGAAGTTGATACACTAGCCACCGTGCAGGCGGCATTGAAATTTCCACCAATAATATTATTGGAAAAAACCTTTCCCGGCCAATCACCAATTAAAACATGCAATGCCAATGAATCCGGCTGCTCAGTCTAGTGCTATTGGTTACATACAAATTAATAAGTAAAAGCTGGAGGCTTAACTCCCTCAGATCTATACCAACCGCCTGTAACTCTTCATTGTTTCTAATTTCAAAATACTTACAGATAGGTAAATGGACACAGCTAAACCCCCTGTCAGTCGACCCACAGCCCATGCAGAGCAGCTTTTGAAGAAGTTACTAAGCCATCTAAATAGAGAGGGGTTAAGGACATAATTTCCTCCAACATTCACAAATTCATCTCATTGGAAAACTCCTTGTAGTACGATATTCTTTAGACCACAGTATTCCAGGACATAAATGTAAGGTTATCTATATTAAAGATGGGAGGATAAACCTTTGGGCATAGCGGTAGGATTTAAATTAGCTACTAACCAAGACCAGACTATTGATGGAACTGCTAAATCCTCATGTAACCCAGTATTGGTTACAAACTTACTATTAGATTTTCTGTCAACGTTAGTTAATAACGGATGCTTAGTAGCTGCCTTTTTTGTTAGAGACCTAGGAGAACTACCCAAAAAAGCAGACATGCATGTACAGTAAGGAAAATAAAGTTGATCTAGACCAATTGATCTATAGGAATCTTTTTTTCCCCACACAATTCTCACCACAATATGTGAATACAAATGAGCAGTCAGTTTATTCATGCCATCATCTGATATTTTGACTTTATCACTGCGTGCTGTGTGCAAGTTGTAGAGGTGGAATTCTTTTGAAGATTCTAAGCAATTTAGAGTGATTTAATTGCAAGCCACACTTCACTTCCACAATATTTTCAAAGCCAATTATTTCTTCATAGTTATTCATTATAAAAGAGCAATCAATTTTCCTGTTAGCACTATATGAAGATTGACTGCCGAAGCAGTGCCTTTCAGGGCAATGCTTGTCTTCCCCCATCAATTTGTTGCTTAGATCTTAATCCAGATGAACTAATATTCTGAGGAAGTGATTTGGTGTTTGATTCCTGGGGCAAATAACTTCCTGCATCAGTAAACTGATTTGAAGTGGGAAAGTTATCGGACATCTCTAATGAAGAGTGTAAGCTGGCCTCTTCCTCCTCTTCATCCAGTTAAGGAGGGTCAATATCATTGATTGCAGGTTCTTGTTGAATAGGAAATTGGGTATTTGTTTTCGTTGCCTTGATCCCTTTTGTTGTATTGTTTTTTTTCCTACTAGTGTTAGAATCCTTCACAGCCCTTACATCAAAAGGCCCATTTAAGTCACAAGTTTTGTTAACTGGTGAAAGGGAGCTATGTTTGTCTTCTTCCCTCTATTCCATCTTGTAGAAATCCCTCCTTCTAATTCTCACTTGGTTGCGCATTGGTGATTGATAACCACAGTGCTGGGATTTATTCCCTGTATAACCATGATTGCTTACCATGATTTGAAGAGATTAAGATTTAGAATTAGCAATTGGTATCAGTAAATAGATAGTTGTGTCAAAAAAGAGCTGGAGAATGACTCTAACTGGTTTGGCAATTCACTAAAGAAGTCAGGATATCCAAGTCTGAAAAGCCATGTACAGGAGGGCATGGGCTAGCAGAAAACAAGCCCCACAAGTTGTTATTCACCAAAGGGGGTTGAACTCCAAAAAATGCTGCACGTTTTCCTTATTTTGATGTTGGTTCTTCTGTGTAATAGCTTTGCTGTTGTCATAAAGGCTTGAGATTGATTCTAGCACCAAGTGTAAAGCCCATATTGAAGCTTGGGGCAAAACAGCTGAAGTTTGGAAGAACATTAGAGTCCCTTCGTAAATGAATTTTTTGTTGTGAAGTAATCAAAGGCTGATATGCAATTACAGTCAGGGTGCGGCAAGGTGGCTTGCTCATGAAACTGCAATGGGGGAAATCTGAGTATCCGCATTCTTGGAGGCTCCCTCCAAATTGCCATAAAACCTTACAAAAGAAGCACCCAAGATAATAGTTTGAGGGCCCTCTTAAATCAACTCCCTAACTGTCAATAAAGCAGCCGCCTCTACATTTGAGGCCAATTGGCTGTCATCTTGTGTCGGAGCAGAGGTACACATGCTTTGAGCTGGAAGCTTCTAAGCTGGTAGTATCTGAAGGAAACCAGAGTAGTTCCTTGATGAATCCATGAGATTGTGTTTGGCCTTGATCTTACAGGACACAGGAATCTAAACAGATAGAAGAACCTCCAATATCTCAGGCGCAGTGAAAATGGTTGAGATGAGAGGATAAAATGTGTGGTACATTATCAGATAAATGAACTACGACCTGGGGTCGGTTCATTCCATTCTGCAAATTATGTGTGGATGCTGAAGTTTATATTATGATTAAAGTCTCTCCCTTAGATGGTAAGCAAGTGTGTAAAGGAGTATGGAAGTAACAAGAGCAGTATTGCGAGCAATGTACACATGCTTACCTGAGAATCAAAACAGCTGGCCTGCTGCAGTTTCCAGCGGTACCCTCGCGGACCACCACAGACCACTTTCTCACACACTTCCACATGCACTCCGCCCCGGAATGGGTTTTTGAAGCTTACCCTCCTCTTCCTAAATTTTCACACTGCTTTCCCAGGATGTAGAGAACAGTATTTACTGCTGTGTCTGATTGACAACTCCAAGCAATTCCAATGAGACTTCCAAATGCAGAGGGCAAACACAGAGTAGAGCCAGAACCCTGCAGACCACGTTCTCACCCACTTTCCAACGTACATATTATACGAGATGAGGTTCATAATGACATACAAAATGCTATTATGGGGGACATAGATTTATGGTGGACTTCAAAGAGAGTTTACCGAGTTAAGATGTTCATGACGGCCCACATGTGCTGAATTTCAAGGATTTTGTTGTGTTAAATCTTAAGTAAGGTTGTTGTTTCTGTGAATACATATATGACTTGACTTGACAATGACTTAAATGTGTTAAGCAGAGACAAGCAAATATCCCCAAAAACTTTTGAAGATCAAGACCAATGGACAACATTATTACCTGCCAGCATTAACCCAAACATGGCAGCATGCAGTAATATGAGAAACAAGTCTGAGTTTAACCCATCCAATATCAATAGCCCGACAATTGATCTATTTGAAGACGTCATCATCGATGATTTAAAGACTCTAGCAAGAAAATCTAAAACTATGAAATCTAGGTTTAATTTAACCAAGGCACAGCAGTCGGATATTGAGAGTTTAAGGACTGACAAGTCAATTATGGTACAATCTTCGGACAAAGGCGGCAATGTAGTGGATTTAAACACTACAGACTACCAAAGGGAAGCTATGAGACAACTGAGAGACACCAATATATACGCCAAATTACCAAATGATCCATACACTCAGTAAAAGGCAGAATATGATGACAGGCTATTGTCCTGGTATGAACAAGTTTTATCCCCAAAATCCACACATTAATTTCCAAAACACCAGGATGGCCAATACATCAACATTTTTGGTTTTGTTTTTTTTCCCATTTGTAGAGACACTGCTGTCTACAAAAGATACCACAAATGTTTTCAATCAGATTGCCCTTATTCCCTGGCATCATGACTTTCTCTTAGTGACCTTAGATGTGGTTTCACTGTACACATGCATCTCACACCCTCGAGGCCTTACAGCGGTGAATAGATACCTGTCGACAAGATCCCTCAGCTACCGCGATCACTCGCATATGCTTTAAGACATGCTACTCTTTATCGTGACCCACAACACATTTTTATTCAACCAGGTTTTCTAGAACCAAATCTGTGGAACCGCCATGGGCACAGCAATAGCCCCTACTTTTGCCAACTTATATATGCGGGCTTGGGAAGAAAGCTTTTTTCCAATGAAGAAAAAAAGAGACACACTGATAAGGCAATGCTATGGCAAAGGTATATCAATGACCTTTTTATCATATAGAATAGCAGGGAGGTGGATTGGATGGCTTTTTTTCCATTTGTTAAACCAGGAACATTCGAACCTAAAGTTCAATGAATATCACCATTGTTCTGAAGTAGTCTATTTAGACATCAAAGTTAACATAGTGAATGACCCCTTCACTACGGAATTATACAGGAAATACACAAGTACAAATGCTGTTTTACATGCTTGAAGTGCACATTCCACCTCCCTCAAGAACAGCATCCCTTATGGCGAGTTCCTCCAAATTAAGAGGAATTGCAGCAAAAAGGAGACCTGGGAAAGTAATGCTAAGAAACCTGCTGCAAGATTCCCGGCGAGAGGCTATCGAAAACAATGTTCCATCAACAACGCATCTGATCGAAGTTGTAGTAAAAGGAGGGAGGAAATACTGGCCAAGAAATCGACCTGCCATAGAAACTCGCAAGATACAGGTGATAATAATATCAGATTTATCACCACATACAATTTAGGTGCGAAAGAAACAAAATTCTGGGCAAACATTGGCACCTCCTTAAGAGAGATAAAGATATCAGCCATCTTCAAGCGAATCCAACAGTGACATATAGGAAACCTGCCCCAATACAAAAAAAAATATCGCCAAGTATGTTTCAGTCT
The DNA here is from genome assembly GCF_040938575.1 of Ambystoma mexicanum. NCBI lineage: Eukaryota > Metazoa > Chordata > Amphibia > Caudata > Ambystomatidae > Ambystoma > Ambystoma mexicanum. Next base: position 528,124,374 of record NC_090926.1, read on the forward strand.
GACCATGCACAAACTGTAGGCGGTTGGTTTCCTACTCGAATGCCCGGCTTATTCACTTGTGCAAAATGTAAAGCATGCCGCTTCGGGTTGAACACAAAAAAATACATCCATCCAGTAACAAGAAAAGAGGTGACAATCAAGAAAGAAATCAAATGCCTTACACAATTCGCAATTTACATCATCACCTGCAAATGCAACTTGTGGTATATAGGCAATACCAAATTGGAGATAAGACTGCGCATCCTGCAACATCTGCGAGCAGTCAAAAATTGGGCCTACCCCCTTGCCAAGTATTTTGAGGATAAAAATCAAGGCAATGTCTCAAATATTTTGCAATTGATACTGTTGCTGTACATCCCAGAGGTAGCGATAGACTAAGGACACTCAGACAAATGGAATCCCGCTATATAGTGGATTAAAATACCAAATTGCCAACAGGCCACATTCAAGATGAGGAACTTTAAATCTTTGTGGGCGATTAAATCTGAGCCAAACACAAGAGGCATATTCCCAGGGGGAATCTGATAAACAACAAGTGGTCATCCCCGAGAAATCAGAGCCGAGTTCACTTTTTAAGTGTGTCGTAATATCTGTAATATGTGGTTCAGTATGTATTTAGAATTGTCACTGATGAGTTTTTTTACGTTTAACCTTACGTTTTTTATGATGTGTATTTTTATATACACTCTTTTCACTGTAAAAGGAACTGGTGCCAATGTTGTCAGCAGGCGATATGCCAAGTTGCCAAGTGCGAATATATTAATAGGTTTTTACACAACAGGGTTCCACATCATGCAGCTTAATAGTACATCTAGCACATACCACTTTTACTAACATATGGAACACCAGCGCCCACTAGGATCTTTTGCCAGTGATCCATTGCATAACATGCCAAGCATGTGATGTGTTTTTTATGCAAGCACAATGCACTTTAAATACTCCATCCGGGAGCACCTCCATTAGCTCATATAGCACATTACACTTTCTAGAATACATGGGACACTGGCACCCACAAGGTATTACTGCCATTACTGCCAGTGATCCACTGCAGAACATGCACGATATGCAACGTCTTCATACTATCTTAGTATACTCTACACACTTAGAAGGACAAGGAACCCACTAGCGAGCACCTGTCCTAGTGTCAGCAAGGGTTAACTGCCAGTGGGCCGTTCCTTCATGTCTGTGACATGTTTTTATCTCCATGACAGCACATTGCACTTTAAATACCTAGACCGTATTAAAACCCATTAGGGAGATTTTTAGATTTCTTTTTTGCACAATGTCCCGATAATTCATCACATTGGGGACCTCTATGCTGCCAGTGGATATTCATACACGTATTCACCCTTTTACCTATTCTGCACCAGGCACATTGCACTTTCAACTTCACACATCACAAGGTGATGTGCCAAGGATGGAATGTATCCATCAGGCATCACATGACGTTTGGTCACCTTATATATAGCACAGCGCACTTTATAGCACAATAATGCAATTAGAATGTTATACGATCAAGATATTATGTACCATCAATATTTTACTGGTGGAATTACATTGATATAACATAGTAGGTTCATACCCACTAGGGTTGATAGCTCCATGTGGTTTCATTGTATTTAGCACTGTATTTGTCTTTCTGGCATTTTTATTTGCATTTTTATTCGAACTGTACACCATATATTAATGTATTTTACATTACATATTTGGATGCACTTTTGTTATGCAATGCTCAATATGCATATATATGTATCCACTTACTTGGGGCATTCCAAGATGGCAGTATTTATTAAGACAACTTGTTACTCACCAATAGCCACAGCCAACAACAGCAATGAAGGACCAAACGTCTGCTATAAAACACCAGTCCTCTTTTTTTTCACTTAACCCGATGAAGCCCTATTAGGGTGAAACGTGTTTTTTTTGTTTTTGCTGCTGCCCTCCTGTCCATGAACTACGCTCTAATAAAGGACCTTTTTTGCATAGCAAGATCGCCTGGCACCTAATCTGTATTTAGCCGCCTCTGGATGTTTTCGCCAAGGTGGGCGAGGTTTCGTGCAGGGGGGGCAAAGTTATACGGTGGGTCCCACGTTTTTTTTCTCCTAAACTGTATGCGCAAAAACTTTGCGCACGGCTACAGCCCGAATGGCTGGATGGATGTGCACCAAATTTGCGGCAGGAGCGAGGGATTGGGTCAGAAAGCATGCTTTTGTGTGTTTGGTGGGAATCCGATCAGTACATTTGTTGCAAACAACTGAAATGTACGTCGCTAAAAATTAGTGATATCTGGGTCCACTCCGCTAACCCATTTCCATGTTCGTCCGCGGACAGAAGTGTCATTGGCTTGCGGAACGTCATGCTGTTGGAGAAACTTGGACGGAGCAGGTGGTTGGCTGGAGGGAAGCATGGTGTGCATCAAAATGTTTTGCCTAACGCCGCCATGCTGTATCGGATGACAGTGCGCTAGCGGAAGGGTCTGGAAAATATACAGTACGCCATGTTTTGGCAGCATGAAGGGAGAGAAAGAGTGGGGGAGTGAGAAGTGGTTCATGTGACATATGTAAATAGGTAGAAGAAGACGAAGGAGTGCCTGCAGTATTTGTGCGTTTTGCGCCACTTTGCGAGTACCTAGACAGGCAACTATTTTGTGTGGTGATTGGAGGCAGCTGTCGTAACGGCCCGATAGCTTGTGCTGTGACCTGTTTGTGGCAACCTCTTTAGGTGGTGAGTGGTGGCAGGTGACTTTCAGAAGGGGAGTGAATTGCACATTCAGATGGATTACAGTAGTTAGGCACATGGTGGCATACATGGGTACATGAAGTAGCGCTGGGTCTGTTGGGTCTGTTGAAGGATTAGACTACTGGGTGCATGGCTGTAGCCTGTAGGGCATGCTCTCTAAGAGCCTAGGGCTTCAGAACACCCACCGCAGCAATGCATGTCTGACTCTGCATCCGATGGAGGGTGGTGCTTGCATAGTGTGGTGTGTGCAGATTGGTTGGAGTAGGGCCAATGTTACTAACAATATGTGGATAGGTTGACAGTGACACAGTACTTTGTGAATGGAAATGGGTATGTCCATAGTATGTGAATGAAAGTGCACAGGGGTGCAGGAGGCAGTGTTTTCTTTCTACATTATGGTAAATGTTGCAACGTATTGCTGCATAACTCCATGGCGGTGCGCAGGTTGGGTAGGAGTGCTGGTGGCAGTGGTGTGTATGTGAATTTTCGTTAGTGACATGATGACATGCATGGTGGCATTACGTTGCTATAGGTGTGTTCAAGGCCTAGACTATCGGGTGCAAAGGCAATGCACTAAAAAGCCTACTGCGTGAGCACACCCACGGCAGTAATGCATTTTCGACTCTGCCTCAGTTAGAGGGTGGTGACTTGTACGGTTGTGGAGCACATTGTAGTTGCAATAGAGCAGCAGAAGTGAGCTGCCATGTGTGTATGTTTAGTTTTGCAGGTGAGGTCACTGTTAAAGCATGGTAATGTTTTTCATGTGTGGTTGGAGATGGTGCAGTGAAAAGTCACGCAGTGTGGGCACTGGGTGCAGTGTTTGCATACTGTTGTCGGGGGGAAATTCTGCCGGGGTCGACCTGGCCGTCCGTAGACCTCCGGGCAGGGAGGCCCCAACTCCTCCCGTATATCCCAAAAGAGATAGAGTATGAGACACACGCAAGAAGCAAGGTGACTCTGCTGTTTATTAGACAAAACGGCAGGGATAGGTCAAGGATCGTACGCGTCCGTCCTGACACACACACAATCGTGGGGCTCGCAGGCCCTTTTTACCTTAGTATGACGCGCTACTTGCGTCACCTTAGAAAGTTTAGCAAAAAACCTATTTCCACTCTGGATTGGTTACTCGAGTGGTAGGGTTAGTATAGCATACATATAGAGAACGGTGTTAGTGGTTGAGGGTTAGTCAGGTGGTATACCTGGGCTGTCCCTTCAATTTGATACATGGAAATTGTTACATGAAGACCTCTGAGGATTGGTCAATGTTAATGGCGTCAGTGATAAGAGCCCCATGTTCTGATTGGTCCGCTCGCGAGCCTCCCAGTCTGAGACTATCGCTGTTCCCAGCTCGCGGTGCACCTGTCATTTGCAACAATGTTTTACTATGGGTAGGTGTAAACAATGTGAGGATTTATTCATATGTTGGGAGGTCGACTACTCCCACTGCTGCAGATGTCCAATGAGTCTTTTAATTGTATCTGCCTGTGTCTTGAAACGTGGGATTCAGGCATCTCCTTCCTCCTGGGCTTGGCATCTTGTCAGGTTTGGCTTTGTCACGTGAGGTGGGACCGTGTTTGAGGCAAAATTTAGCACAATTAATATTGTTTTTCCCACTGTGTGCCTGGTTTATCTTGCAGGTGCGACCTTGGCGTCGGCGTGCAGCGTGTGAGATTGCAACATCGTGCCCTTGGCGGTGTGCTTTCGCCGGGCTCATTCTGCAGGGTCAGCAACCGAGCTCTTGCTCATTCAATGTTCATGGAAGCTTTTGCTTGCGGCCTACTTGGGCCTGGTGCATAGGTGGAACCGTTTGATGCAGAGTGCTTTAGGTTACGGTATCATATTGCTCTATCCTCAGTATCGTGTCTCCGTTATATTCTTCATTATGGTACATGGTTCTTAGAAGAAGCGTGAGCAAGCCTTTTTAGATAAGTTCATTATGCGTCTTGCGTTTCTGCATTTTGAGAGCCTATGTGGAAAATAATAAAGATGCACGTCCATAGGTATGTCTGTCGCCTACGTCATAGCACTGAGTATGTTCTTCGTGTAGATTGGTGTGGGAGTGTCCGGTGTGCATGTGTGCACAGGTGTGCTGACCGTTGGTTAGGTCGTCATGGCATCTCTAACGACGTGTAGGTTTAGTCGAGTTGATCCATGCCACAGGTGTCGGCATGGACAGGGCGGGCTGCTGGGCAGGCAGGTGGGCACATCCGTATGTTCCTGTACCAGGGTATTTGGTCGTCTGGTAGATAGGCAAACTCCTCTTGTGGTGGGTGTCTAGGCCGTGATCCTCTAGGCCAAGCGCGAGAGGGGAAGGGCGGGAGCCTGTTCTTCCATTGTCCCACTTCACTGTCAGAATGGAAGAGGGCATAGTTGAAGTGCAGCTTATATGTGCTTGGATAATGTGCTGTGTGCAGATTGCTTAGAGTAGGGGCAATGCTGTGAAGATTTTGTGGTTAGGTTGGCAGTGACACAATATTTTCTGAGTGGAAGACCATAATATGTGAATGAAAGGGCATAGGGGTGCCGGAGACAGTGTAATGTTTGTAGACTATGGTAACTGTTTCATTTTACACTGTATAGCTGTAATGCGGTGCAGAGGTTGGGTAGGAGTGCTGGTGCCAGTGGTGCGTATGTGCATAGTGGTAGTTGGTGACATTGTTGAAGTGCAGCTTAAAGCAACAGGGTGGTGATGTTTGGAGAATGGGCGTGGAGCACATTGTAGATGTGCTACAATAGCCCAAGTGGTTTGAAAAGCAGGTATTGTGCGTTCCATGGTTGTGGTGATAGTTGCAACATGCAACAGTATTTGGTGTACGGCAAGAAAAGGTGCAGTAACAAGTTGTGCAGTGTGGCCACAGGATGCAGTGTTTATATAATGTGAGTATGGAAGAGCGTATGGTTGAAGTGCAGCTTATATGTGCTTGGATTCTCTGCTGTGTGCAGCTTTATTGAAGTAGGCCCACTGTTGTGCTTAGGTTGCCAGTGACACAATACTTTGTAAATGGCAGTGGGTAAGGGTGCTGCGGGCTGTGGTATGTTTGAGGATTCTGCTATTTGTGACACTTTTTCATGAATGGGTGTTTTTTGGTGTGTGGGAGTTGGGTAGAAGTGCTGCTTCGTATGTTAGGTTTGTGCATAAGTTAGCTGCCCACATGGTTGCATGCATGGATCCATAGTATTGTGGTGGCTGTGGGCAAGGGCTGCACTGTTGTGTCCATGGCCAAAGGTGTGGTGGGTGTGCCTCAGGATATTTGTTGATGCTGCAATCATGCATTCTTTAGCAGAAGTTTCTGGTGGAGGGGCTTTGGGATCAAAAGGAACATGCACTGAGAGTGTTTAACAGTATATATGGAGTTGTGTACAGAAATGATAGTGTGCAATGCAGAGGTTTTATATGTGCTTGCTGCATGCATGTTTGAAAATTTGACAGCACCTACTGAGGGAGTGCTGCACAAATGCCAGTGCAAAGGGAAGTAGTATTCTGTCCGCTTTACTGGGCTGTGGCCCTCACTGTAGATGGGAATGCACACATGCCACATATTGTCATTATGAGCATGGTGGCCATGGAAATGGAATTGTGGGAAATAGGCAATTAGGTGTTTTCGGTATGGTTGACCGGAAGGGGCGGTACCATTTCTTCCCAATACTGTGTCGTGAGGTTGGTTGAGATGGAGAGACGCACAGTGCTTATCATTGGAGATACCTTTTGTGCTCCATCTGCAGAGGTGTTGTGTGCAAAGAGGGGATGCTGGTAATTTCGGGTTGGAAGAAGTGGACGCTTTCTAGGGCTGTCAGCGTGACTGCAGTTTTGGTGGGACGGTTCACCTTTGCAGATATGTGGCCTACATCACAAACATAGACTTTGTCTTGGTGCACTATGAAAGTCTTCATTTGGGTAAGATGTTGTGTGGACGTTTAATCCGTCACCTGAAGAGGTTGCTGAACGCAGTGATGCAGATTGTTCCTACTGACAAGGTTGTTTTCTCATGCATAAAAGGAAGAGGAGTATGGGCCCATGACGGTGTAATTTGTCCCCAGCCAGAGTTCGGAAGGTGTATTATAAACAGAAGCATGTGTTAATTTATGCAGACTGCTGGCATGTTCTCCACCCACTATGAGATCATGAGGTTTATAAATATGCACTGGTTCCATAGAAATGGCATTTATTTGAGCGCCATTGGCAATGCCCTTTTCTTTTACACTGTGCAAGAAGTATTGACCAGAATGTGGTAAAAATGTGAGGAGAGGCAAACAGACACGCATATAAAGAGAAAAAACTAAAGAAGTTGCTTGCACACACGTGACAAAAAAACAAAGATTACTATGCATCTATTCCAATGATTGCTGTCGACAGCTGGAGTTCGGCAGGAGTCTCATCATCAGAAGCATGTTCATTTTTTTGCCCTTTCGTGGGAAATGCAGAGTATTTCCAAGCAAATGGCATTTTGTTAATGCAGTTTTCTTTGCTCGTCTACAAGATGCGCTGAAGAGTTTACTGTAATAGTGTGAGCACAAAAAAACACAAAATCAAATAAAAACTGAAAGCCTCTACAAAATAAAAATAAAGCTCTTTTGAGAGCTCCCCTTACAATGAACTACCCCTACCCTGGTTGCAATTTATTCCCCCACACCTGCACACAGCACGAAAGCCACATCCAGAAACTTTAAGGATGACAGTAATGGAAATGGGACTGTGGAGGCAGAGGGATTGCACAATAATGTTTCTGGGCATGGTGTGTACGCAGAGGACTGTTGTACAGAACTGACACTATTACATGGGATCTCTTCAATGCTATTGGTGGATGTGTGTGCAACTTTTTAACAGTACGCAATGACGGCGTGCTGGAAGGAAGACAGTAGAAAGGGAAGAAGAAATGTTTCTGCTTAATTAGGCCATGGCCCTCGCCGTCCTTGGGGAAATGCATGTGCACATACTCCCGGTTTCAGCTTGCTACCCATGACATTGGGACAGTGGGGACTATCACACCTGCGGGTGTGGGTCACAGGAAGGGCCATTCTTAATTTTCTACATTACTGTGCACAGTGTGCCAGACTGACATGGTTGCATTTACTTGCAAACACAATGTAGCACAGCCCATTTGGTCCAACATCACTTACACGCCAAACATAGGTGGCCTGCTACTGTGTTCTGAAAAGCTCCAAATAGATTGTGGAGCAGCTCTGGGGTGTGGCCTTTTGTAGGGCTGCTGTGGAGAAAGTACACCCGGAAAACAGACCTACATTGTTCAAAAACCTAAATACATGTACAACGGCCCATTGTGGTGTATTTGTAAGCGTGTACTTTCCAGAAAACACTCCATAACTTCCTGTACACTGTACTTTGCCGCTGTCCATTTGTCTGGATCGTATCACCAAAATAAGGGCCCACAGGCAGCGTGGATGCGGTCTCATGGTGACATCGGCACTGCTCTCCTTCCGAACATTTTGGGTGGAATATGTTGTGCGCATGTGCATACCGTTGCCACTTCTATACTGAATAATAGGGTGCCATACGTGTTCCGAGCATTTTGGGAGACGCTGGCTGTTTATAGGTTCTACCAGGTGTGATGTTTTTCTCTATAGGTACCTGTAGGCTGTGGGTGGGTGCTGTGACATAATTAATGTTAGTTTGCACATGCTGCCCAGTGGCAGTGTTACCAGGACACAGAGGAATTGATACACATGTGTGTTCTTGCACAATGACCAAATATCCCCTCCCACATGTCATCATAGGTGGAGGACAACATGCAGACATCAGGAGCGTGCTGGCTTCGTATGGATGCCATCATTGTCATTGTGGATAAGCCGGGCAACTGCAGTGCCCGTAGGACACCTACCTTTTCCTTAATTTCGGTCATTCCAGCAAGGACTGTGTGCCGCTGAATGAGAACAGCATTTCAACAAAAAGAACATATTACATATACACGCAACAACCTTTCACTTATTAACGTTTACTTGTACACATTCATCCACACCATTAGCAAAGGGAAGGGGTAGCATAAGTGGATACCTATTGTGAGGTATTGGGGATTTCCTCAAGTTGGATGTGAGGGGAGGAAGACATTGAGGTATCACCTTAACGTCTCCCATCACACAGATATTGAGGGTATAGCACCCTTTGGCATGGGCAAGGGGTACACGTGCAGGTCTTCTAGAGCTGTTTCATTTTGTCAATAATACACCCTTGTACGTAACCTTTAAGACTGCACAATTGTTCACCATTTTTTCCACTTTGGCTTCCAGCCTGTCCTTTTTGCTATCCACAGAGTTTCTTCCCTTTGCTATGGCCGTATGCCATTGTGGAAGGGTTGCCGCTTGAGCTGTGTTGCTTTCATTTCCAATATGTTCTCTCACAGAAAAGAAAATGTGTTTGCTGTACATATAGCAATATATATTACATAATGTATGCTTCACAGTACTGTGCGTACCAATGGGGTTAGTAGTGTAAGTCGTTGTGTCGAGAGGGGAATTTTATTCCAGCCACTCTAAGGTGCTTGCCATTGCTCCATAATGAGAGACATTATGCTTTTCTACTATTGTTTACTGCAGCACCTATGCAATTAGTAGACAAACTGCAGTGTGCTTACTACATTGTAGTGACGTTCTGGTCTTGGTACTTTCCAGTCCGTACACTCTGAAAACACGTTGTTAAAGGGACGTTATGGTTAAGTTATGCTACTAAAAAAACGATCACCTTTAGTGAAAACACTATGCTAAAGCAAACTTCTGGTTACTGTCATGAGATAAGTAGTTCATTGTGCAATGCATTGCTATACACACCATTGTATTACAGACTTACTTGCAGTACATGAACCAACTCACTTGGCCACGCAGCCATTGTTTGCACCTTGCCCCATAGAAGTGTAATCTTGAAAATCTTCCCAAGTTACATAGTGAAATCATGAATGCTTTCGTTTTAGAATTTCGGGTACTGTGAAACTTGTGAGTGGTATCTACCATTGCCTTAATAACTACATAAGTGCACTACTGCACAGAAAATATAAAGACACCACAATCCATACAAATATGAACATATGCAGGGAAAATACAGTAAGCAAAAAAGGAGCAGTATTACCAGAAACTGTTCATAACATAGCTGTTTATCTTCATGCACAGAAATGATTGCTGTGTTTTACGCTTTCTTCTTCCCCTATATGTATATGTATGATATGATGTGAGTGAACCTTGAGGAAAGTAGTGCAAGAACATATGAGAAGGGTGCCGTACACAAAGATAGAACCTTTTGAATTGTTACTTCCTGACTGTTAGTGTAGAAAAGCACCTGGCATACTTATGTCAGTGAACAAAAAAGGGGCAGCCACACAAGTGATGTCATCCATGAGATTTGTGATGGCATCTTTGATGTTTGTTTGTTTATTATTTATACAGCGCGCTACCGCCTCAGGTATCTGGGCACTATGCAAGACAGTTTATGATACAGAAGTACATATGAAAAGACATTAACAAATATTAGAATATATACAGGTAGTCGAAGCAATGTAAAACAATATAGCAGTAAAATACAATGGCTTCAGAAACAAGAAAAATAGGTGTGCATAGGTATATATGTCAGTGAGAAGGGTTGCACATGAGGCTGGTAAGGGGCTTATGACATCCGGTTTATAACATCAGGTTTATGCGCTCAAGCATTGTATGCTGTGTCCTTGGTGAGGAGCCATTCTTTGTTGTTGGACCTAAAGCTGTGTAGGTTGAGGTCAGTGCATAGGTTAAGCGTGAGGGCGTTCCATGCCTGGGCTTCTTGTACCGGGAAGCTGGTGCCTCCAGCTCTTTTTAGGTTGAAGTGTGGTGAGATAATGAAGCAAGAGTTAGCTGATCTTGTGGGTCTAGATGATGTTTTTAGAGCTATTTGGTCCATGAGGTACTTAGGGGTAGCGTTATCAGGATGTTTATGAGAAATGGAAACAAGTTTAAAGTAGATTCTATTCTGGATAGAAAGCCATTTGTGACTTCTTGTTTCGGAAATGTGGTCCTTTCTTGGGATGCCCAGTGCAGTTCTTAGTGCTAATGTTTGGAGTTTGTTTAGTACTTGTTTGTTTGCTCCTGCATAAAGAGCATTGCAATAATCAAATTTGGACAAGATTAGTGCTCATGCCAAGATCATGTGACTGTTTGGTAGAGAGGTAGTTTTTACATGTATGAATCAGTTTGCAAGTATAGGCGGTAGCTGACAAAGTGGCATTAGCTTGTTTCTTGAAGTTTTAAGGCAGAATCAAGATGGAAACCTAAGGTTTCAGTTTCCTTGGCCGTAATGATCAGTTTGCCGTCTATGTTGAACGAGGTGTATTTAAGGTTGAGTTTTTTTAGATAAATAGGGGTGTCAAGTATGAGAATTTCAGTCTTGTCGTCATTAAGGCACAGCCTGTGGGTGGCCATCCAAGCCTGAATGACGAGGTAGATTTTACTTAGTCGGTCATTGTCCAAGTCGTAGTTACCAGATAGTGGGATTTGTATCTGGGTGTCATCTACATAGTTGGTGTAGATGACACCCAAAAGGTCCAGGATGTCAAATAGGGGTTTGGTAAACACATTGTATAATGTGGGGGAGACACAAGAGCCTTGAGGAACTCCACAGGTGATAGGGATGGGGTGGGTCGGCTGCATCTGCGGGGGGGGGGAATACTCTCATCATTATGTTGTTTTAAAATGATTTGATCCAAGTTGTAGCCTCAGAGGAGATGTTTGCTGCCAATGATAGATGATTACAAAGAATGTCATGGTCGACCAGATCGAAGGCAGCAGAGAGGTCTAATAGTAAAATTAGTGCACATTGTCTGTTGTCCTTTATTAGGTCTATTTTGCGTTTTTCGATCTATTAGCACTGTTTCAGTCCCATGAAGGGGTCTAAATCCAGATTGTCTGAGTCCTAGGAGATTGTTCATCTCTAGGTAGGACTGGATTTGTAGGTAGGCTGCTTTATCAGTGATTTTGAGAAGGAAAGGGACTGTAGTTATGGGCCTATAATTAGTTGGGATGGTAGGGTCGAGTGAAACTCTTTTAAGCAAATGTAGTACCCATGCGTCTTTCAGGTTGATGGGAACCTTGCATGATTTAAAGGAGGCATTTATTAGCCTGGCAATGAAATGTGTGAGATCTCTAGCTGCATCTTTTATAATTTGGGAAGGGCAGATGTTGCCTTGGCAGCGTGAGGGTTTCAGAGAGTTGATGATTTTTGCAACCTTTGAATTTAGGTATAGTATTCATGGTGATCGTGGTGTCCTGGTTCAGAACTGTGTCAATGCCATTGATGTTAAGTCTCTTAGAGGCAATTTTCTTTTGAAGGGCAGTCATTTTATTGGCCAGGGCGTCTTGGATGCTAGTACACCAAGCTTTGCTTTTCAGGCGAGAGTCATCCGGAGCTATAGGTGATTCTGATTCCCTTAGGATTTCAAATAGTTCCTTGATGCTGGAGCTGACATTATGGATCCTGTCATTTCATGGTTCCTGTTTAGTTTTTATGATCTCTGCTTTGTAGTGAGCAGAGATTTCTATGACTATGTATTTGCTCTCCTTAGATGGTAGGTTTTTCCATGTGACCTCACATTTCCTTTTTTCATACCTCAGGGCTTTCAGTTGTGGTGTATACCAGGTGTTGAGAAGATCTTTAGGTTTGCTCTTGTGGAGTTTCAGAGGAGCAATGGTGTCTAAGTCCAAGGTCATGGTATTGTTGAAGAGCTCTATTAATTCCTCAGGATCTTCAGAATTATTAGCGTTTAGTATTGGGATCAGAAGGGGGGGGGTAGTTTTTCAGCTGTAATGTTCTTGTTTCTGGTAAGTAGTGGGGGTGCAATTGCCTTAGTTTTTTGTTCTGGATGGTTAGCGTTAATGGTAAAAGAGATGAAGGAGTAGTCAGTCCAAGATTGAGGTTCAATGGCGGTATTACAGTGGCACATAGTTGTGCTCTGCCAACCAATCTAGTGTTTGTCCTATCGTGTGTGTAGGTTGGTTAATTCTCTGTGTGAAATTCAGTTCACTTAGGGATTCTTCCAGGGATTTAGCAGACTGGTCGTGGGGTCAGATAGGTCTAAATTGAAGTCGCAAACTATTAAGATTTGTGACTTTGATTTGGTATTGTTAGCAAGCAGTGTGATAATGCCCTCCTCAAAGTCTCTGAGGGGGCCAGGAGGCCTGTTTATGAGATGGATGGTGAGGGTGCTGGTGTGGGAGGTTGTTATTTTGGCTGTGAGCAGCTCACAAGATTTGAGTGACAGGGTGGTTGAAGGTCTGAGTGCCAAGTTAGACCGTGCTATGAAGGCAACCTCTTCGCCTTTGCCATTTTCTCTGTCTGCTCGGGTGATGGTATAAGAGTCTGGGATGGCTTTCATGAGATAAGGCCCTGGGGCGGCATGAAGCCAATTCTCTGAAACTGCTAGGAAATCGAGGTCATTGTCTTTGATTAAGTTGGCTATGTCAGATCTTGCAAGATTGCAAATCAGTCAAACTACAGCGGCACGCGTGCAGTATTTTCCCAAAAATCAAACAGACTCCTTTTGGAGGCTGCAAATAATGTACTTTATTCAAATCGTGGTGGACAAATGTGGACAGCGAACAAACAACACATTTCACCCAAAACAGGCTTCGTCAGATTGAGTGATTGAAATGCAAGCAGGTCATATTTACATGATCAGTCAAGTCCCTATTTGATGTTGTTACCCCAGAAAGTCTGCAATTAGGAACAGTTTATGGTGTAGGCGTTGCTGGCTGGCTTCTTGAAACATTATTATCTGTTAGGCACGGCATGTCCCCTCATAAGGTGCTGGTGTATGCTAAAAACCTTTTGATCTTGCCATAACTTTACATGTCGAGTATAATAAAACATAATAATGTGCTAAGTGCATTGCAGGCAAGACTGGCATAGTTATTTGGTTTCATTTAACATGATGTTAAAAATACTTGAAAAGATGTTGCATATTGCATTGAAGAGCCACATAATACATTTGCAATCGTAGTCTATCAGAATGCAGTCTAATAAGCACTTGTGAAGTGTTGCTGCATGATTTATGATGTGGGAGTGGCTGGCCGGCATCTTCAAACATTACTGCCTATTGTGCTCAGTGTGTCCCTTAATAAAGTGCAAGTGCATGCTACAACTTTTTGATTGTTCCATCATTTTAAATATTGAATATGAAAACACAATATGAAGTGCGAAGTACTGTTCAAACAATAATGGCATAAATGTTCAATTTAATTGGAGTCTCGACATTATTGAGTGTTAAAACCACTTCAATGGATATAGCACAATGCATCAAAGAACCACTGATTAATTAGGATCATAATTTGTTAAAATAAAATCTGATGAACACTTGTAAAAAGTTACTACATTAGTACAGTCCTAGTGGACATTAGAAAGCAATGCAATGCCACACATTCCAAACAATATTTAAAACATGGTTATAAATGCCTCATATACTCGGTATTGCCTATACATGGATCAATATTTATATTAATGCTGTTGTTAAAGAGCAAGTGCCTGAGACAGTCATTGTTAAGTAATAGAGTGTCATTTGTTGTCATGCCGTATGCAGTGGGACATAGCAAGATGCCAAATGTTTAATGGATGATAATATGCATGGAATTGTTTATATTATATTTGGACTGAATGGCCTAATGGTGTTGCACGGATAACTAGAAACTGGCAAGCTTATTAATCATTTTTGCACGCCATAATAAAGTGCAAATGCATTGTTCATTTACCTACAGTGACACTGTAAGGTAAGAACAAGTAAATAGAAAAGACCTGACTTTATATTATGCAAAAAGGGAATTTGAACACAGAAGAAGAAAAATATACGGATTATGCTGCAAACAAATTTTTAATTGAATCACCCATATTGAATTTTGCAAAGGACATGGGTGATCCCACAGAGAGTCTAAGTATATTGCATCAATATATGTAGAGATGGGGAAGAGCGAATGAAAAGCTATTGAGGTCATTTTTCACCCTCAAAGGTATACAGCTCTTCATCCTTATAATGGCATTTCTGGGAATTGGTGTTATAGTCTACAATGTAACGGCACTCTGTTTGTCTCAATTTCTTTACTCTATTTACACCACTTTGATGTATATATATATGGTATCAATTGCAAAATACTTGAGGGAGGAAAGGTCCTCCTCTTTGGCATCCTCAAAATGCTTGGCCAGTGGATAAGCCATGTCCCGGTTCTTTATCTCTCCTGGATGTTGTAGTATTCAAAGTTTCACCTCGAGTTTAGTACTACAATGTACCATAGATTACATTTGCAGGAAATTAAATATATAGCAAATTGTGTTGCACAAGTAATCACTTTCTTAATCGGTATTTCATTTCCTGTCTGCAGGTGATTATACTTCTTAAAACTGGTTCCAAAGCAGCATGCTTTACATTTAGAGCAAGTATAGAATCCTGTGAGTTAATTTGTAAGCCAGCTGGTGGAGGTGGGGACAATGGGGGATTGAAACAGCCTCAGTGATAGTTTAGACTGTTTTTTTAAATAAAATAAAAAAATGATATAGCTTAATTATAAACTTTTCTTGTATGTTACATTTCTAATAATTTTAGAACATTAAAACTTATTTCATTATTTGTTTTCAGTTTCTCCTCATATGTTCAGTATCTTTACGATGTTTCAGTACTAGGAGTCATCATGATGTTATTCCAGAATTGTAGTATGGTAAAAAAAAAGTTTTTGTCATTTCCCAGGAGGATCTGCGCCCATCTCGTCTCTGGGTCCATCTGTTTGACAGATATTCCAAACATATCTCTAAATAAGTTTCTTATAATAATGTTTCTACAATTGGATTATTCTGACAGAATTGGCAACATTGGTGAGTTTTTGGGATCAATTTCATTTTTGAATGAAGTTTGCTTTTTGACAAGATATTTAGGCAGAATTTCAGGAATCTATCACAAATTGATTGGTCCGGAAAAAAATTGAGATAGTCAAATAGTTGGGTAGTTGGTTAATTGCTCTTGTCTCTATCTCACATATCAAGTTCAGTTGGTATGTTGCTTTCTCTTCCATCGTATTTATCTAATCGTTCCGTAAGATCTTCCTTTTTTCATGTTGCGGGCGTAATACTAACATTTCTATCGATATTTCTTCTTTCCCCATTATCATTTCCATCGTTTTTTTCCAAGCATTTAAAGCTGTTATATTCATTGAATTCGTCTTTTCCTGAAGAATTTCAAGTGCTGGAATATTTTCATCAGTTATCACTTTCCCGTATAGGTCCAATTTCTTCCATGAAACCATGGATTCTAGTGATTGGGTTGCAATTTCAAATTGGATACTTGCATAGGAAATTCTGGTGGTAACGTCAATACCTTCCTCAAAAAAATAGATTCCTATTGCTGCCATCTTCTCTGCTGTAAATTAATGGTAGTGTGCTGGCGTAGATCAGGATGGGCAATACCTTTTGTCTATAAAATGCCACAATAAGTTTCAATGAAAATTTTCAGAATTTATGGTCGAGAAATCCACCTTGTCTCGCTAGTGAGTCCGCTTTTGCCTCAAGGTGTTCGGACCATTCTTTTTCCGTTCTTGATTGATGTATCAGGACTCCCAGGTATTTTATTGTTTTCACTCCAGCAAGTCTATTCCCTTCCAATGATAGTATCGGAGTTCTTCTTTTCTTGTTTATCAATTTTGTTAGCATCATGATTTTTGTTTTTACTGTATCGATTTTTAAGTCATTTTTTCCATATACTTCTCCATATTCGAGAAGCACGTTTGTAGACCTTTTTCTGTTTTATCAAGCAGTTCAATGTATTCTGCGTACATCATGACAGGTATAGGAACTGCGTTAATTTTCGGTGGTTCAATAGAGTTGAGTATGTTTGTTCTTCGAAGTCTGATGTGTAAAGATTAAAGAGAGAGGCAGCCAAAGGGCATCCTTGCTTCAATCCATTCCATGGGCCTCATTACACGGATGGCAGTAAGGGAATAACGATACCGGTAAGGGATTACCGGTATCGCTAAATTCCCTTGCTAATCACGACCCGGATAACCGCTAATAGCGGCACAGCTAAGAACAGTGTCTCTAATAGCGGGCAGTCGCGGGCACGTGACCACTCATGTCGCAAATAGCGGCATGGTGCTAATAGCAGACCATCACAAGCCATGCGGACCCGCAAATAGGGCATGCATTAGGCCAAAAAGGCCGTACCGGCATGGAGGAAATACCGGCATCGCGGACCACCCGTTAAGAGACATGAGCAGTGTTCCCACCTGCCACAGGTGGCCACAATCAGCACGGGTGGAGGCAATGGAGGCTGGGGCAGCACAAAAGGAGCACACTACACCCCTTCCCACACCAAGATGGTTCCAATACTAGCAGCATTACAGGGGCTGGAGGACATGATTGCATTACAGCACCAACAATAACAGGCAGCACAGAGGAGATGCAGGAGGAGGAGGAGGAGGGTGAGACAGGCCCAGCAAGCCCCACCAGTGCACCTAGTCATATCCCAGAGGCAGCCACCAAACCCCAGGATCAGAGCCAGTCCATTCAACCTAACCCCTGAGCAGATACACACCCTGTACCGTCTGGACCGGGATACCATCACCACCATTGTGGACATGATACACGACGACATTGGGACCCTAATAGACATCCGTACTGCCATCCCCCCTCTACTGAAGGTGGTAACTGTGCTCCACTTCCTGGCCACAGGCACCTACCAGCATACGGTAGGGCAGATGCATGGCACATCACAACCAGTATTTTCACGCACGCTGAACCGGGTGCTCGATGCCCTCCTGAAGCACACAAGTGAACACATATCCCTGCCACGGACTGCCCAGGAGATCCCTAACACAAAAGTTGGCTTCTATTCACTGGCAGGCATCCCAAGTTGCATCGGGGCCATCGACTGTACCCATGTGGAATTGGTGGTCCCACATGGCAATGAGGCAGTGTACCAAAACAGAAGGCAATACCACTCCACAATGTCCAAATGGTATGGGACTCAAACAAGATAATCACACATTGCTGTGCCCGATATCCCGGATCAACCCATGATTCAATGGTCCAGTGGAACTCAACAATACCACGCTACATGGAGCGACATGCTGGACAACGTGCATGGCTACTTGGTGAGTAGCTGGGCAAGCACATGACAGTGTGATGTGGATAGTGATTGGGGGAAGAGATGCATACTCCTACTGGGTGTGATTGGGGGGGGATACATACTTCTACTGGGTGTGATGGGAGAGAGATGCATACTCCTATTGGGTGTGGACTGTCGTCTGTAGAATAAATGGACATACAGATGTACGCCAATGTCCACCAAGGCAGCCCACAATGGACGGGACACAAAACTACATGCAAGTTGGAAGCTGCACAACAAAGGAATCAATCCAATACGCCCAACATGAAATATCTATCCACATGCACATTGCACATCATGACATACCCTATATGAAGCAAAGCAGCAACATGCAGCCAATATGCAAAATGGAAATGTGGGCTGAACAACATCACAACAGATATGCCCTCTTGAGTGCTTACTAAGGGATCACCTGTAGCCATTGTACTGAACCACACCCGTACACCACTACTGAAGTGCGCTTCTTCACAGCATGGGGACATCGATTTCAGAATGGCAGTACACTAGCAGTGTGGTACAAACCTTGCCCTGGCCCAGAACCACTAATGACCTGTCCTCACCCAGAAAATGGCAATAACTGCCGGAGGCATGCATGGTGCATGTCCACTTGCAAGGACTAGCTCACCTTCTCACATTGCAGTTACACTGATCATCTCCACGCATGCTGGGATTCGTGGATGCCAATCATAATGCAAAGTTAATTTGGGTGATATGTACAGGTTCCACTTGATGTAAACAGTAACACATCCCCATTCTTGCACCCGTGCAGGTGATGCTGGCTATACCCTGAAGAGGTGGCTCCTTACCCCTGTACGGAACCCACAGAACAGGCATGAAGAGGAATACAATTCTGCACATGCCCGTACCCGTGTCGTAATTGAGCAGACATTTGGCCTTTTGAAAACACGGTTCCGGCGCCTCAGCAGGTCGGGTGGGGCACTCCTGTACGGCCATGAGAAGGTGGCCAAGATCACCATGGCATGTGTCATGCTGCACACAATTTGTATCAGACGGAATGTGCCAATGCCCCCTGACATTGAAATGCAACCACCTGATGAGGATGATGATGGGGATGAGGTGGGAGCAGACGCGGCTGCAGGTCATGCAGAAGGCGATGCCCAGGAGGGACGTGCTGTGCGTCAGCATCTGATCAACCAAATATTCAAAATGGTCCTACTTTGTTGAATGGATGTGGGCATTTGTCCACTGGGTTTTGTAGTGAAGCGCACACTGGGCCATGTCCCCCAATAAAGCTCACATACACAATGATAAGGTCCGAGCCTGTGTTTTGACTTGTCACCAGTGTGTTTAATATATTATGAGGTAAAGAAGTGCATGGACTTGGAAGTGCAACTACTCAAACACCCTTGCTGTCATGATGCATACCCCCGGGCATCCAGACCACGTCCATCAGCCCAGGGAGAAGGCATCATGTTGCCTTGAGAAAACCCAGAAACCCCTGCTAGGGGCTGTCTGGGTTCAGTCCTGGCGCCTATGGCACCAGGCTCATATGGGACATCAGTCCTGGCGCCATAGGTGCACACTTACCTGACACACACCATGCTGCAAGAAGATCCAAGCCCATGTGAGGTCTGGAAGGGACTACTTTACCTTAGGGACTATTTTGTTACTCGGGTGTGGTCGGGGAGGAATACCTACCTGGGACTACTTTGGAGGCTATTTAAACCACGCCCGAAGAGCAGCACATGCTTCGCGTTATTCTGCATCCAGCAGCGTAACGCTCACCGTGCCAGCAGCAGCATCCAGCCTTCTGCCACGCCCGCCTCGAACCTGGAGCACCTAGAAAGAAGGAAAGAAGCAAAGGTTAGAACAAGAGTATTACCTGATGTCTTACCTGATTCCGGATTCATCGCATCTTCAAACCAGATGAAAGACTTTGGGCTTCATTACACGGAAAGCAGTAAGGGTTTACTGGTACCGGTATTTTACCGGCACCGGTAAATCCTTACCGCCTTACTACAAGGTCCCTTTGCGGGTTGGGGAATTTAACGCCTGATTTTTGCAGGCGTTAAAAACCAACCCGCAAAGGGACCAGTGGAGCAAATTATGGTACCGCAATTTGCGGTACCGTAATTAGCGCCTTCCCCATTCCCACAGAGCCCTATGGGGCAAAAATGGGAATGGGGAAGGGCAATGGTGGAAGGGCGAATTACCGCCCCGCCAACCTTGGAATGGGGCAGTAATTCCCCTTTCTACCAAGGCGGTGTCAGTATTTTACCGGCATGAATCCCCGCCTACCGTGTAATGAGGCTCTTTGTCTTAAACGCGTTGCATCGCCAGCAGCAGCGCTGTGCCATACTCACCGGTCCACGCAGCATCTCTTCGATCCGGCGCTGTCTCCATCTTTACATCGCCGAATCCCGGCACCTAAGGGGGACAAGAAACAACAAGGTGAGCAGAGGGAACAGACACAGACAATCTCTTTAGCCGCCATATGCTTACCTGATTTTACCGCCAGAGGTATAATTCATCAGCACGCCACATCTTCTCATGCCGCACCTGTAAGATAAGGAGAAAGCAGCAAGTTTAACCCTTGGCATTATTTACCGGACAGTGTTGGGTAACACAGACTTTTACCGGAGCGCATTCAGCTGTCAATCTTTTTATTCGGTCAAAGCTGCAAGATAAAGAGGAATTGGACAGGAGTGAATTGCAGACATTCTGAACTCTCAGGAACTATATACTTACGGCTCTTCGCCAGGACCTTTTGGAGTCAGGATTCGTCTACAACTCTTCCAATATCTTCAGGCCAGTGAAGTAACTGGTCATCAACGCGCCCCTGTGTGCTTCGCAGGATGGAGGGCTCATCCTTCAAGAATATAAGGTGAGATTGCTGAGAGGGCGCTTCAGAGGTGATTAGTGGGGAGGACAGTGGGGGTGCTATCACTTGAATCCACAAGTGGCTAAATCCATCTCTCCACTTGTAGGAGAATATTTCTACGGCCCAAGCAGACAAGAATAGGAGGGCAGATATAGTCAATCATCGCTGCACTACGCATCACGTGGGTGGAGGCCGCAGCAGTCTGGGTCCGACCGACGCCCATGTGGGAGCCAGGTGAGCGTAACAGAACGCAAAGCCTATCTACAAATCCCCACCCAGGTGTTATGGAAACCTCAGAAACCGACCAACTGGCCCAACTATTGGGGGAACTTAAGGCGGAAGTGCACTCCGCTCGCCAAGAGACTAATGCCCTCAGAAGAGAACTACTTGTATCGAAGGAGCGCACAGATTATCTCGCAAGACAACTGCTGCAAACTCAAGCTGGACAAGCACCCCCCTACCTGGTTCCAGGGGAAACCCAGCTCCTATTTTATCGAGTAACCCTGTGCAAATAAACCTACCAAGAAATATTCCATTAGCTCCACCCGAACGCTTTGCCGGAGATCCCAAAAGGTTTGCCGTGTTTATGAACCAATGCCGCTTGAACTTTTTATGCAGACCAGGAGCCTTCCCAAACGATCAAGCCTAGGTAGCCTTTGTATTATCATATCTTAGTGGCAGTGCAGCTGATAGGTCAATTCCACTAGTTACTCAGGATGATCCAATTCTTCGGGATTTTCAGGGCTTTCAAACGAGCATGGAAAGACTATTTGCCTGGCACTCCCAAGGACAGGCCCTGGATAATGAACTTTTGTCTCTACCTATGTCGCAACCTTCAATAGATTGATAGTGGAAACCGGATGGCCTGAGGAAAAACAAATTACATTGTTTCATCGTGGACTTTGGGGAGAACTTAAAGATGTCTTGGCTCAAGTTGTGAACCCACCTCAGGATTGCGCAGAGTTTATAGACTTAGTGGTCCAGCTGGATCATCGACTCCAGAATAGAAAGGCTGATCGAGATAAGTTCGAAAATCGGGTATTGGTTAAATCCAACGTTGCCCCCAAAGGAACAGATGCATCAGAACCTATGCTAATCGGGGGTGTCAAAGGACCCTCAACTCAAAAGGAAAGGGAAAGCAGAAGACAGATGCAATTGTGTCTGTACTGTGGAACCTCAGGACATTTTCTACAGGATTGCCCTATAAAACCACCCAAGAAGGTGGTAGGAGTTGCTGATAAAAGTCCAAAAGAGCCTGATTCGGAAAACAACCACGCCCGACAAGCATAGAGGTCCGCTTGCCGAGCTTAAAGAAGGACACTCAGACCTCGCGTCTGATCATACCAGTGGTCCTAATTGATCCTAGACAACCCTCACGTTTGCACGCAGTAAGGGAATACATTGATAGCGGGGCCGTAGGGAACTATATGGACCACGAATTGGCTTTCAGGATGAATCTACCTCTCTGCTGAAAAACCACCTCAGATGTCATCACCACAGTCGATGGAACTGAAATAGCCTCTGGGCCTGTAACTCATTCCACCGCAGAGATGATACTATTGGGTCAGGATGGGCATCGAGAGACTATTGTGTTTGATCTAATCAAAGCCCAACAGTTCCAAATAATACTGGGGATACCTTGGTTGGAAACACATAATCCTTGTATTGATTGGCGAGAGAAGAGAATACCCTTCCCGGATTGAGCAAAAACCTGTTACCCAAAGAAAAATCAGAATGCAGGCCTGGCCACAGTAACCACAGCAGTCATGCAACTACCTCCAGAATACCAAGAATTCCAGGATGTCTTCCAAAAGGAACAGGCAAACACCTTACCTCCTCACAGATCGTACGATTGTCAAATCAATCTCATACCCGGTGCACAACCCCCTTGTAGCAGGATCTATGCCCTTACGGAACCTGAGAACCTTCACCTACGACAATACTTAGACCAGTACCTTGCCAATGGCTGTATTCGCCCTTCCAAGTCTCCTTTAGCCTCAGCTTTGTTCTTCGTGCTAAAAAAGGAAGGTGACCTTAGAACGTGCATAGAGCACTAAATCAGATTACGGTAAAAAAACAGTACCCATTGCCTCTGATCCCCGAATTACTAGACCAAAGTAAAGGATGCTTGTATCTACACTAAGTTAGATCTCAGAGGGGCATATCATCTGGTACGTGTAAAGAAAGGGGACAAATGGAAGACAGCCTTTCGCACCAAGTACGGTTTATTCGAGTATCAGGTGATGGATGCCCTTTGGGTTGTGCAATGCACCAGCAGCCTTCCAGTATTTTATGAACGATGTCTTTCGTGAACTCATGGATGTCTGTGTTGTCGTATACATAGACAATGGGCCTCATTACGACCCAGGCGGTAAGTTACCGCCTGGGTCGTACCTTTACCACCATGGCGTAAACTACGTTTACGCCATGGTGGTTGGCGGACTTACCGCCCCATTCCGAGGTTGGCGGGGCGGTAAGTCCCCAATCCCCATTTACCCTTCCCCATTCCCATTTTTGCCCCATAGGGCATAATGGGAGTGGGGAAGGCGTTAATTACGCCACCGTAAATTACGGTGGCGTAATTAACATCAAGGTCCCTTAGCGCCATGGATTTTAACACCTGCTAAAAGCAGGTGTTAAAACCTCCATGGCGCTAAGGGACCTCGGAATCAGGCGGTAAGGGTCGGCGCTGTTTAAGTGGCCGTTAACCCTTTACCGCCTGAGTCATAATGAGGCCCAATATCCTTGTGTACTCCTCCTCAGAATCAGACCATGTTAAGCACGTAAGTGCAGTCCTTGAGAAACTACGCCAGCACAAGTTATATGCAAAAATGGAAAAATGTGTTTTTCATGTTACGGAAGTTGAAATCCTTGGATTTATCTTGACTCCAAAATGAGTCTGAATGGACTCACGAAAGGTGGACGCAATTCTCAAGTGGCCATCACCTAGTTCAGTTAAAGGGGTGCAAAGCATGCTCGGATTTGCCAATTTCTACCACAGATTAATTCCGGACTTCTCACATGTTGTACATCCCATCACAGCACTTTTGCGAAAGAACAAACGTTTCTTGTGGACCGAAGAGGCTGAAAAGGCCTTCCAAGAGCTTAAAGCGAAATTCATGTCTGCGCCTGTCTTAAAGAATCCACGCCCAGATCTTCCATACATAGTGGAAACTGATGCATTCAGTTTAGCCATGGGAGCTGTCCTGTCCCAGAAGGATCCTGAAACCTGTCAACTTCACCCAGTGGCATTTTGGTCCAGAAAGTTCTCAGCACCCGAGTTAAACTATGCGGCTACCGATAAAGAGTTATTAGCCATCAAATCCGCTTTAAGGCTTGACGACACTATCTTCTCGGTGTCAGGCATACCATTACTGTAATGACCGATCACCGGAACTTGCAGTATCTAAAAACAGCCAAGGACCAATCATCGCGCCAACTTCGATGGGCATTGTTCTTTGCCGAATTCGATTTTGTGATCACTTATCGACCAGGCTGTAAAAATGGCAAGGCAGATGCCTTATCCCGAATAGGAATGGAAGAAGCATATGCAAACCCAAAGCCGGTGCCTATCATTTCTGAACAAAGAATTCTTGGCATAACTACTTTACAGACACTAGAAGAAATTAATTTAAAAATCCAACAACTCTTCAATCCAGCATCCCTGCAGGACTGGGTAAAGAAAGGCCCGGATTACTCAGTCATCAATGACCTACCCTACTATCAAGGATGACTATTTCTACCACACAAGGAATTACAGGAACTTGTCATCTCCAATTATCATGATACCCTTATGGAAGTTCACCAGGTTTCGCAAAAACCGAAGCCAAAATTAAGAGACAATTCTGGTGGCCCACCTGGCGAAAAGATATAAAGTCATTTGTGATGTCTTGCGGCATTTGTGCCCAAAACAAGAGTCTGAAGAAAAAAACAGCTGGCCTTTTACAACCTTTGGATATTCCACCTACACCATGGCACACCTTATCTTTAGACTTTATTACTGATCTACCTCCATGTAATGGATTTAACACCATTCTAGTTATCGTGGATCTTTTTTTCCAAGATGGCCCACTTTACACCTTTGAAGGGATTACCTTCTGCTTCAGTCCTGGCCAAGGAGTTTCTTGAAAACATCGTTCGAATACACGGGTTTCCTTCTGTATTGGTCTCTGACCGAGGTAGTCAATTCATTTCACATTATTCGACGTAAGGTTATCAACCAGTCACCATCCCCCTTGAACAGTACCTTTGTTGCATGCTTCACCAGACCGAAAGTAATTGGAAAGATATTTTATGGATTTCCGAATATGCATACAATAACTCTGTACATTCAGGAACCGGACAAAGCCCCTTTTATACCATATATCGACACCACCCTCGAAGCTCAGAACTCGATTTGCCTCAGCACTTAGAAATGCCTGCAGTTAGTCATTTACATTCTACTATTACACAAGCCTTCAAGGAAGCGACAGAACATTTGAAGCAAGCAAAAGAGAAATACAAGAAAAATGCTGATCTACATAGAAGTGAAACTCCACAGTACCAAATTGGAGATCAGGTTTGGCTAGCTACAAAACACATAGCTCTGAAAGGAACTTAGACTTGATATTTGGGACCTTACACCATTAAGGCCATTATCAACCCGGTGGCCGTCAAACTGGAATTACCCTCCAATATGCGAATTCATCCTGTCTTTCATGTTTCACTTTTAAAACCAGTTCAACCAGGAACAAGATTAACCAAACCACCAGATCCTATCTTGATAGATGGAAAACCTGAATTTGAGGTGAAAAACATCCTGGACTCCAAGGTGGTTAAATCAAAACTTTTTTATTTAATCGATTGGAAAGGTTACGGGCCACAGGAAAGGTCATGGGAGCCTAGTGACCACGTTCATGCACCACGATTAGTGAAGAGATTCCATCGGGACTTCCCAGACAAACCAGGACCAAGGGGAGGAGCGACTTTAGGAGGGGCCTTGAGGGGGAGTGCTGTCATGATGCATACCCCCGGACATCCAGACCACGTCCATCAGCAGGCATCATGTCGCCTTGAGAAAACCCAGCAACCCCTGCTAGTGGCTGTCTGGGTTCAGTCCTGGCGCCTATGGCATCACCAGCAGCAGCGCCGCGCCATACTCACCGTTACACGCAGCATCTCTTCGATCCGGCGCTGCCTCCATCTTTACATCGCCGAATCTCGACACCTAAGGGGGACAAGAAACAACAAGGTGAGCAGAGAGAACATACAGTGACAATCTCTTTAGCCGCCATATGCTTACCTGATTTTACCGCCAGAGGTATAATTCATCAGCACACCACATCTTCTCATGCCACAACTGTAAGATAAGGAGAAAGCAGCAAGTTTAACCCTTGGCATTATTTACCGGACAGTGTTGGATAACACAGACTTTTATCGGAGAGCTTTCAGCTGTCAATCTTCTTATTGGGTCAAAGCTGCAAGATAAAAGAGGAATTGGACACGAGTGAATTCCACACATTCTGAACTCTTACGAACTATATACTTACGGCTCTTCGCCAGGACCGTTTGGAGTCAGGATTCGTCTACAACTCTTCCAATATCTTCAGGCCAGTGAAGTAACTGGTCATCAACGTGCCCCTGCGTGCTTCGCAGGATGGAGGGCTCATCCTTCAAGAATATAAGGGGAGATTGCTGAGAGGGCACTTCAGAGGTGCTTAGTGGGGAGGACAGTGGGGGTGCTATCACTTGAATCCACAAGTGGCTAAATCCATCTCTCCACTTGTAGGAGAATATTTCTACGGGCCAAGCAGACAAGATTAGGAGGGCAGATCCAGTCAGTCATCGCTGCACTACGCACCACGTGGGTGGAGGCCGCAGCAGTCCGGGTCCGACCGAGGCCCCTGTCGGAGCCAGGTGAGCGTAACACTTTCCCTCCTGCCCCCACAACACTCCCAAAACACACTCTCCTCCCTCCCCCCAAAACACTCCCAAAGCACCCTTTAACCCCTCTCCCCACAACACCCCCAAAACACCCTTTTCCCCCTCCCCCCACAACAACCCCATGTATGGCTGGTACAACGTTGCTGTCTTGCTGTACATGTGTCAGCTACATCGGCCTGGCCCTGGCCATTTCCTCGCAGAGCCTGTTGGTGCAGGCTTCCATGCCCTGTCTGATCTCCCTTGCATTCTCCCTGCACTCCTCCCTCAAACGTGCTGCCTCATCAACATGCTGGCCAACCAGCACTGTTATCTCCTCCTGCCGCTGTCTAATGATGGCCATGTTGTGGCGACTGTGTGTTGCTTGTGGGGTGGGTGCTGCACCTTCTTCTATGGGTCCAGCATCAGGTGAGGACACCGGTGGACTCCAGCACCTTGCCACCATTTCATTGCCAGACTGGGCATGGCTGCTGGATTGTGATGTGGGCCATCGGCTTGGTTCTTTTGATTGCTGGGGGCTGGGGGTGTGCTCCTGCATGGCCAAGTCACAAGTGTCCTCCACATTGGACAGTGGTGCTGTGGCTGCTGCCTCACCAATGGAACTGTTGGCAGCAGACAGTGGCCCTTCCGTGGGTGGTTTGTGCGTTGGGGGGATCACTGGAGTGGGTGCTGCAATCGTTTCTGCCATGGGTTCATGGCTTGTTGACGTGGGTGGTTTGCTGTGTTTGGCCCTCTGCGGGAGTGCACTCCTCCCTGTGCCCCTCAATGTGCTTGCGATGTTGCCTGCCTCCTTTCCCCTGGGTTGTTTCTTGGGGAGCCTGTGTCGCAGTGTCCTGCTCATCGCTGTCAGTCTGTGAGTATGTGGGGGACAAAGAGGGGGATGGCATTGGTGATAGGTCAACGTGCCTCATGCAGATGTTGTTTATCATACTGTTCTATGCATTTGGACTTCATTTGTGGGCATACAGGTCGTAGGACTGTTGGGTGGGTCATTCATGCATGGGTCTGGGTGATGCGTGCATGTGTGTGTGTTGGGATGTGACCCTCACATGGGCAGGGTTGTGTGCATGTATGTTTGTGGCCACATCCATGTGCTGTTTAGGGCTCAGATTTGGGGGGATACCTCATCTTTCACAGTGCATTGTTTTATGTGGACACTCACCTCCATCTGACGATGTGGGCGCACCATGCTCCATTTCGCTGACTCCCTCTATAGTTTGCACACCTATGGTGCTTGCGCAGGTCTCCTCCCACTTCATCAGTTTGATAGGGGATCCTCCACCATCTCCTGTGGCCATGGCTAGGTTCCGATTGGCAGCCAGGATGCTGCGTACACGGAGGCGGAGATCATCGCACCACTTCCTGTAATCTTTCACAGTGCGGGTGGTGGTGCCCACCGCACTAACTTTGTGGGCCACCTCTTCCCAAATTGCCTTTTTTCTTTATTAGGGTGACACGCCGCATGTCATTTGCGAACACCACCTCCGCGTTGGCGGCAAGCGTCTCAATGAGCATGATGAGCTCCTCATTGGTGAATCGCTCCTTCCGCAGCTGGTCCGCTCCTTTTTTGATTACCTTGGGCATTGTCAGGGGGTCTTGGTTGATTTTGTATGGCACTGGTGTGGATGCAGGTCCTGGGGGCAGAGGATGGCAATGGATTGTGTTTTTAAAGATGGCCGCCGTGCTCTTTCCCGTTCCTCTGCGATGACGCTACTTCCGGTTCCGTTTATGCCGTGTTGCAGGAGGTCGGAAGTGCTATTAGCGCTTTCATAGGTGCCGCTAAGGGTCTTTACGGGGTCTTGGCGGTATGGTCAATACCGGCATGGTGCTAAGCTTGTGTCCACGTACTCGTAATGGCACGCAATTAGCGGCCTCTCGCCTACGCGGACACGTTGTTAGCGCCATGCAGGTAAAGGCGGTATCTTACCGCCCACCGTGTAAGGAGGCCCCATGTCTCTATTGGCGCTGTTATAGCACCTTCCTTTGACATCCTGATTTGGACTGTTGTGTTTTTGTATAACTGTTTTATAGGTTCCAGAATGTTTTATGGGCAGTGCCATCTTGCCAATTCATCCAAGAGCATTTCGCTATTTACTGCATCGAAAGCTGGTTGCAGGTCGACAAATGCTGCGAAGACCTGAGTTTTATTCATGGTAGCATCTTGTTAGACTAAGTTTAGGATGATTAGGTTTACATTAGTGCCAACTTTTTGGATGAATCCAGTTTGCCTAGTCGCCTGTCTGTTGTTGTTCTTTGCCCATTTCTTTGGTTCTTCTAGCAGGAATCCTGTGAAGAGCTTTCCCAGAGGGTCCACGAGCACAATGGCCTTTAATTGGCCGGATCCTTCCTTTCACCTTGTTTAAACATCAGGATCAGAGTTGCCACTTTCCATGTGTTCTGAATTTTGTTGGTCTCTACAATTATACTAAATATTTGGTCTGTAAATGCTGCCCATTCTCTTGGATCTTGTTTTAAAGTGGCATTAGATATCCCGTCTGTCCCTGGTGCATGGGAAGAGTTCAGTTTACTGATTTTCTTCAGAATCTCATCATGGTACCAGATTAGTGTCCATTTAACTACTTGTTGCTCTCCATCGCGGTTAATATGGTGATTCCGTTTATTATATAAAGCTGTGAAATGTTTTATCCATTTCCCTTCCGGAACATCTTGTATCATTCTTTCTTGTCGGGTTGAATTAGAATTAAGAAGACTCCATAGGTCTCTTGAGTTTCGTTGTTTCATGGTTTTGAGAATGTTTTCCACATCCATTTGGTATAGCATCATTCCGATAGTTATTGTATCATTGTTTTTCAACTTTTCTTCTCTTCGTTATGTCTGGATGATTCTGTTTCTTTAGTTCTTTAATTTTTTTACAAAGATCCTTTTTTTCTCCATGATTTGTATGTTAAAGTGATGCTTGTGAGTCTTTGTTACTTTTTTGTTGAGAATTATTGGTTGATAAAATGGATGCAGAAGCCATTCATAATTCAATTTCACTCTCTCTTCTCTGGTGTAGTTTTTAAGGTCTTCTGCAGTTGGTCTTATTGACATTGTTTTATTCATAACCTATTCATGACACTTGTTAATTCCAATGATGGTAAAGATTGGTTCTTCGTTTGAGGTGCAGTTGCAGTCCATGAGATCGTTAATTTGTGGTGGTCACTGTTAAGCAAAGGTGTGTTTCCGCTATGGGTCATGGAGTTTTTTATTTTAGGTGTCACATAAATATAGTCAATGATTGCTGATGATTTCCCTTTTGTCCAGGTTGGTATTGGATAGCCATTTCCATCTATTGTTTTGCCAGTGAGAGCGAGGGCTCTCATTGTTATTTCTTTTGTCCATTTTCGAGCTTGGTTAGTTAGTTCCATAGTCTCAAGTATATTCCCATTGGACTTAAATAGGTGGATGTTGAGGTCACCACAAAGAATACATTTGGTGTTATCATATTTGGTGTTCTCTTCATCCATAGCAGCGAAGACACCATCTATAAAGCTGGCATCATTCACTGCTATGGTGTTCCAAAAAAGGTTCAGGGTCCCCAATCTATGTTTTCTTGTGTTTTCTGTTTGACCATTATTAGAATCTGGGTGTTGATCTGGCAGGTCTAAGATTGCACATTGTACCCATGGGTTTGGATTTGTGAATTCTAGAATTTTCTGATTTAGATCCGTTTTTATCAGAATTACAGATGATAGTGATTGCGTTGAATCCCCGGATTCATATGTGTAATTTATCCTTCACAACATGGTTCTGAAGAAATCCAGGTTCCTTGTGGGCCTATTAATTGACAGTGTTCGAAGTCCAGGATTGCTTGCTGGAATAGGTGGGCTTGTCCTCGGGTATTCCATGAGCAGGCCATGATCAGTGTTTTCTGGAATCCATCTGTTTGTTTTAGGCAGATATGTTCTCCTGTGTCTCTTTGGTTCACATCATATTCCAAATCTCTCCATATGAACTATTTTGTTATGTTAGATCTTGCAAGGTTTATTCGAGTTTCATTGCTAGGTGATTCTCTGCTGGACTGGTATGAATAATCATGTGTTGAGCTTTCTTTTCTCCTACTGGCCTCATACAAGTCCCTATTGAGATCTGCATCATGTCGTTCTTGTTTCATGTAATCCATACCTCCTCCGATTGCATGGTTGGACAAATAAATGCTAGGCAGTATAGATGTAATTCTGACTTAAGGATGAGATTTCATTTTGGGTCTGATGTAGTTCAAGCTCGACTTTGTCCAAGATGTAATCATCTAGAAAATGGATGAACTTGATATTGTCTGATCGAATTCCTTTAAGCTGTAGGATCACTTGAAATAGCTATAGAATGTTAGTTCTATTTAGAATGAGGCTCTCATGTCTTGATTTGATTCATTCTAGTGTTAGTTTGCATGTAGACTGATACTTCCTCGGATCTGTAAAGTTTGGTTTTAGCAGATAATTTTGTCTCTTTCCCGATAAAGTTTTTTTTTAATGCTCCGTTTGTTTCTTTTTCAGATACTTTGTTGTGTTTATAGGAACTGCCTCTTTCAATTGTTTTATATTCAGAATCTTGCCCACTGGGTCTTCATCTTAAGTTGTGAGATCTAAAAGTGACATTTGATTCATCGTTGAAAAATCTAGATTAATCACAGATATATCAACCTAGGAAATGTTGAATGTTACGGATTGTGTTGCGAGATCTTCTTCGTATTGGTCAATAACTATCAGTGATGGATCATTTGGATATATGTCTGATTCTGTGTTCAACACTGAGGCCTCATACACATCTGTTCATATATTCAAGATTTATTCTTGCTCATTTTGGTCTTCTTCTTGTCGTGACAGTTGTACCTGGATGTTGTCTTGAGACTTAGGAGTTTGACCTTTTTGTTTCACAACTTTGTTTCTCTGATTACTGAAGAAATCATTATTAGTCATAGCTTTCTGTGCACTGGTCTTTGGCATGTTAATTTTTGTAGGAATGCTCTTGAGCCCATTTGTTTTTTATTGTTTTCTTTCACATTCTTCTCTTGCCTGTCATCGATGGTTGTGCTCTTCTTTGTTGTGAAGATATTAAAAGTCTCAGTTTGGTTCAGACTTGTGGTTTTTGCCTGTCTACTTATTTTTTAATCATTTTTTATGGATTGGTTCACGTCCACACCTTGATATGGATTAATTCCATTGTGATCGTTAGATCTATGATATATTGTTTCTCTTGGTTTGTGGTCTCAGATTTTTTTACGTTTTCTTTGTTGTTCTCTCTATTCTTTGATCTGTCAGGTATTCATTTCATAATTTCTGTAAGGGCGGCCATCATGTGATTTTTCTTGACCCGATCAGCCCTTGCAATGTTAGAGAGCCTTGATTGCCACATTACACCAGCTTCCACTTCTGTATTCGGGCATTCTTGTATTGTTATAATGAAGGTTTCCAAATAAATGTGGTTCATGTGTATAAGCACCAGTAAAGTTACCTGGTCTTTAATTGAATCAATATTTGCTTCCTGTATCTTGAGGTGAGGGATCATTGCTTGGGATGTGGTTGCTATGAGCATGTTCTGGAGGTCCATCATGGTGGTTGGAATCGTGTCTTATTGTATTTTTGCAGCCAATTTTCCTGATTGTCAGATGGTCGTTTTCAGCCTGGATTCTCACCATCTCGCTGTTCACATTCATTTTTTACTGTTAGTTAAACAGTCATTGAGTACTCCGAAGACTTCCCTTAATTCTTCATGGTTGGTCATGAGAGGTTCGATTTCAGTTATGTCAAGCGACAATCGTACTGCATGTCCATTTATTGGTGGATTTGTCCTAGTCATGCTATCTTCCATTTTGATTCCCTTAGCAAATATATTTAGCCAGTGTTGCTTTGCCATCAAGTCTTTTTCCTTCCTGGACATATCTCCTCTTTTGTCGGGATGTCTTTTGGACCGATCTTTGATTTGAGTTCTCGCAACATCATGGTTAGTAATTGCTTCCAGCTTTAGTTGTCATCCAATTGGTCTCTGGGAATCTTTTATTGGGACTCTTTTATTGGCGTATCGCCCTTTGTAGCTTCTATATTGACGTGCACATCTTCAGTTAGATCTTGCTGTAGTGCCTGTGAATCTGGTTTCTTTCTTTTACTATCCAAGAATTAGTTATACTAATTAGCAGTTAGAGCAGCAGCTGCTTACAGAATGTGAAAATCACAGCAATATGGAAGTTACCTTGATGGAGTGCCTCAGGGGTGAGCACACCATGGCTCGTGATCCAGTACACTGTTGGTTGTGTTCTAACTCCCACGCGGTTGTTAGACCGCCTCTCTGCCTTCTAATATCCAGCACATCCAGCACCAAACAGCGCAAACAGCAAAATTTGCACTGCCCATGCCTACGCAATGGGCTTCTCACTGCAAGGGTGTTGTGGTCAGGTTTTTATTTCCTTTTAACAGAGGGGCGTGTCAATTGTCCGTGCAGGTTTCTTAAAGGTATAAACTGCAGTTGTTGCAAATCAGTGGCTCGTAACTCGTAACTCGTATCAATTACCAGTAGGATTCAAGAGTCACAGGAGTATCTTGAATAGCAGGAAAAATGTGCACTGCCCTTGTCTCCGCAGCCGGGCTTCTTTAGACTGTATTGATGATGATTTCCTGAATGTGATGGTGCCATGAGCTTGTATGTGGTGACATATAGCTTTGTCACTTCTTTGGCCCCTTGATTGAAGTGGTCATGAATCTTATATGTTTTTTTTCCTTCTTTTGATTTCAAAATCTGGGCTCTGCTCTTGGTGAGAATATCATTTCTTGTCTAATTGAAGCTCTTTCCATAGGCCTTACTGATGGTCGCTTTCTGATACCCTCTAACGTGGAATCTGGCAGCTGCCATTTTGGCATGTTTTCCCCATGTTTCATTCTTGCTGTAGTTCTGTGTAATGTGTAAGAATTCCCTGCAGGTTATGCTGTTCTTAAGGCAAGTCAGATGCATGTTGTTGGCATGTAAGACGAAATTTGTACTGATAGCTTTGTGCTGTAATTCAGTGGTGATCATCCCTTTTGCTATCTTAAGATAAATATCTAAGTAGACCACCTCCACTCTATCATGATGTTTGGTGAATTTCCAATTGATGTCCTCCATGTTGACTATCTGAAAGAATTGTATCCATTCTGCCTCTGTGCCATTCCTTAATATAAAGAGGTAATCAATATATCTCTTCCATAATATTACTTTGTTTGTGTAGATATTCTTTTCATCACAGGCAAATAAATAAATAATTCCTCGTACCATACACCCATAAACAGGTTGGCATAAGTCGTTGTACAACTGCCCATCGTACAGAAAAGAATTATGTGTCAGGCAGAAAAGTACCATGTCCAGCAACATTTGAGAGTGAGCAGGATAGCTAAAAGATCTTGTCAAAAGGTATGGCTTGACTGCTTTGATGCATTTTTCGTGGGAAATGCAGCTATACAATGTAACAACAACATGTGTGACCAGACGATAGTTGTCATTCCATGGGATCTTGTCGATCTGGTTGAGAAAGGCAGTTGTGTCTCTAATATAATACAGCAAGGTTTTGACATAAGGAAAGAGGAATTGTCTACAAATCTTTATGTATTTTCCAGTATGGAATCTATGGAGGCTACAATAGGAGGTCCTGGTGATCTCGTCCTAGATTTGTGCACTTTGGGGATTAAATGGATTATTGGTGGTGTTGGACAATCCTTTGTTAGATACATTCTTTGATCCCAATCGATTAGGCCTTTTTCAAACCATTCTGCACATTTTATGTCATACTCAATTTTGTATTGCAGGTATGGATCAAAAGGCAATCTTGCATAGCTGTGGACATCTTTAAGCTGGCACATGGCTTCTGCTTTGTAATCTTTTGTATTTAGTACAACCACATTTCCACCTTTGTCTGAGGATTTGATTTGTTTTTATCTGTCCTTGGTTTTGCCGCCAGTGCTTTAAATGCATCAGTTATCAAATCCTCAAATAGATCAATGGTAGGGCTGTAGGTATTGGGGGGGATTGAATTTTGATTTCCTTTTAAGATTACTTTGCATTGGCATGGGCGTATCTATGCATTTCCGTGGAATTGTGTCCCATGAATCATTATTCCCTCATGCTGTTCTGAAGGGTGTAACAATGAATCCAAGAATCATAATGGCTATATTTCCTGAGTGCTCAGTTGGATGGTATTTCCTGGATTTCATGATGTTTACTTTTGGGATCACTGTTTGCATAATATTTTGCCAATCTTAGTTTTCTTATGCGGCAATAAAGGTCAATCCTGGAGTGTGGATAATCAAAAGATTTGGTGAGACAATAAGATTTCGCCAGCACATTGCTTTCCATGTCCGTTAACGGTTCTATCAGAGAAATTGACTATTTGCATTGCACTGTCAGATGTTACATCTTCCTGGTCTTGCCAGAGCACATCTGGTCTCCCGATTGATCCCTCCTTTTTTCTTTCTTTTTCCTCTACGTCCCCTTGTATTCTTCCTCTTGATGTTGTATTGGATCCTGATGGTTTGTTTCTGTTCTGGTTTCTCCCCTGCGTTGACTTGCCTGTCTGATGTAGGAGTCTCATCTCTTCTAAAAATGTAGCCTAATGGGGATGTCATCATTGCTGCTCATTGAGGTTTCAGTTTAGGTGTTTGCAGTGTCTTTAGTTCCTGATTCTGTTTCCCGGATATTGGCTACTGTGGCCTTTGGTATTGTATGTATCCCTTTTTTGATGGTGTCATATTTTCTGGCAAATGTGTAGATTCTGCTGGTCGCAGAATCGTCTTTGTCTCTTAAGAATTATCGCTGTTTCCGGTCTTTAATTTCATCTTCATATTTGCTAAGATTCTTGTCCATTTGTGTCTTCATATTGTTGGCTATATTGGAATCAGTTCCAGTGTAGATATTTGTTTCCAGCTCCTCCTATTTCTTTTACTGTTGTAATTCTGTCGCTTTTCGCATATTTTTCCAAAATGGTCAACATCCTGAAGGGGCAGATATTTGTAATGTCACCCCACTCTCGTAATATCTCAGGATCTGGATCCTCATATGTTGGAATTATGAAGATTATGTGGCCCCTGGGTATCCTTTGGCTTTCAATAGAATCCTGCACGATTTGTCTTCCAACGGTTTGTTTGTTTCTTTTTTTAAGCAGTTTTACAAGTTTAAACATTTTCGACTGTGTTCTCTTGGATTGAAACATCTGTCGTTTCTCGGTAACTTTCAGGTTAAGTGTTACACCACAGAGAGCTGAAGCCTCCACAACTCTGCTGCCCTTGTTTCCATCATACTAACAATTCCTATATTAGGATCAGACCTCTCTGAAATGGAGATTCAGTATATTAGTACCAGAACGCAGAAATGCTCAAATTAATGGCAGTAAAGATGTAGCTGCTTTATGCAAATCGTTTGATGGAAGCGTTTAGTCCCTGGGATTGCAATCTGTCATGTTATACATCCACCTTGACTAGCTGAGAAACCCCTCTGTGCAACTTATGAAACTGGAAACAATATATAGCAAGAAATAAAGCCAGCCTACCTCATCCGCGCTGTTCGGGTCCTCTGATTCGTGTTCCGTAGTTTTTCAGCTACCTTGAGACTGCTTGTTGCCATAAATAGTTGCAGTGGTGATGTCCATATCCTTTTCCTGGAAAATTCCAAATTGGCTGATGTGAAGCAGCGTTCACTGAGAGATCCTTTTTTGGGCAGAAATGACTTGCCGACTAGTTTGTGATGGGCTCATCCTTGTAACACTATTCTGGCTCTATATGTATATGTGTGCGTTGCTACAAAAAACAAGATGAAACCTTAGATAAGCTAACAAAGTCATTTATTTGCAAGCTTTTGCAATCTTCGTGTTACTTCATTAGGCATAGGAAGAATAAGGATCTTGGAACAGCAGGACATCGCAAATCTTTATGACTAGAATGCATGTGGGAACATCTGAAGAAGTGTAAGGATGTTTGCAAAGGAAACAAATCAGAAGCAGACACAAACAGATAAGACATTTCAGAGGTGAATCCTTGAACTGCCTGGCTATTAGAAAAGGCTTATTCTTCCTATGCCTCATATCTGAAGATTTGAAAAGCTATTTGAAAAGCTATCAAATACATGATTTTGCTAGCTTAACCAACTGTTCGACTTGCGGTCATTTCGGAGCAACAATGTGTATATCAACTGTTGCTAACACGGTAAAAGAAATCCAAACTCCTATATGTTCTAATCCCCTCATTGCATGTCTCCACTAGAGAAAGGTTACATTCATCAAACTATTGAAAATGGTACATATTTGATGCTGTACTCCACATTTTACCATTCTGCTATGATCTCCCTCCTATTTTAATTGGGATAAAATAAGATATATATTTTTAATTATTTTTTAAGTGTCAAACGAACCCTATATACTGTACAAAAGTAAAACATTCATATATAAAATCATTATGCAATGGAATACTGCAATGTCTTCTTGATAAAACATTGCATAGTCATATAGAACATACATTTCCAAGCATTTGCTGTCATGGTTCATAATATAAACTATACAATAGCAATGAAAGAAAATAGAAAAACAAAGTAGGTTTCAGCTGCTTCTAGGCCTTCAGCCATATATGGTTGGCCGCTGCAGTTATTACTAATGATCCTGCACTGAAAATCCCAAACCATAATTTGTCAGTAACAGGGCTTGTACATTTTGCAAATGCTCTACCATATTTTATGACTCGACTAGGGCAGGTCATCAGAACATTTCTCGCTTTCTCAATACTACTCCCACATAGGCAGCACAATCTATCCTCCAAAAGTATACCATTATAGGCAGCTGTGTATGTCAAAGTCGGGAGAGTACCAAAACACGGACATGTTATGAAATGTATCACAGGGTAGTTACTTAGCTTGATTGAATAGCCACCTGGTGAATAGACCTTGTTTTGTATATTGGTATATCTTTTCTTAGTTGCCAGTCTATTTACTGATTGCACAAGGTCCCGCTCAAGCAACTTATCTTTCAATTTTCGCAGAAATTAGGCAGCTTCATTTTCCATAGCCAAAGCAATTTTGATGTCCTCATGATGGGCAGTCACTGTGTCCAATAGTTCCTTATAGGACACATTCGACATTAGTGGGCTTTAATCTGCCATGTTCCACAGTGAGGCCCAGCAATGATGCATTGGAGCCAGCAGCCCTAGTGATTTCTAATAAAAAGTTGCATCATACCACTTTCCATAATTAAGAGATCTAAAGATCACCACAAATGATTGGAGCGACCACTCTACTCTCGTGTTAATGTGTAATATAGGCATGACAGCTACATATACTAAACCCATGGGGGACATGTCATCTAATCACTCGGGCACTCGAATACGCTGGTCGGATAAAAACATTGACGCGGCTGGAAATTCGGTACAAACCATGGACGATAACATTCTGTCCCAGCTCCAAAACATGTCCTTAAATGAGGTGGAACAATGGGCCGCCACTTTTTCCTCTCTACATGCGACATCTGCAGTAAACCAAATAGCGACAGAAGATAAAATGTCAGTAACATACGAAAAAAGTATAAGAGATGCCAAACGCAAGTTGAGAGCTGAAATTCGACAGGCTAAATGGACTAGCAAATCCTTTGGAGACTATCACGGAGTATGCAGAACCATAAAAAACAAATACAGAGGGTGGATTAAAGCCAAAAGAATTGAGCAAAAACTTAAGCAATGGCAGTCAATGGTTCAAATCATATGCTCCAAAAACTCGAGAAGCATATGGTCT
This sequence comes from Ambystoma mexicanum, assembly GCF_040938575.1. Lineage (NCBI taxonomy): Eukaryota > Metazoa > Chordata > Amphibia > Caudata > Ambystomatidae > Ambystoma > Ambystoma mexicanum. Next base: position 528,162,708 of record NC_090926.1, read on the forward strand.
TTACTTGGCCAAGCAAGGGGCAATGGCTGTAGGGATCTGATCAACCCGATAAGTGCAAATGAATGGTCAGACTTCCTTATGTGCCGAAATATCCCCAATGAAGAGGTGGGTAAGCCGGTAGAAAAGATGACACCAAGGTCCGTCCCATTCAATTTAACAAATGAACATTTAATTTGTAAAATTAAAAAGCTTAAGTCATCCAGGGCTCCTGGGCCCAATGGTCTCTCAAATGCTGTACTGAGGAGCCAGCCGGAATTTTGGGCTAAATTTGTAAGCATATTATTTGGCAAAGTACTAGCAGTCGGGAGGATTCCTAAATCATGGCAACATGCCTATTTAATTCCAATCTTTAAGAAAGGAGACAAGAAAGATCCCTGTAATTACAGACTACTTTCAATGTTAGACTGCACAGGGAAACTCTTTGCAGCACTTCTATTGGAGAAATTAGAAGAATGGGCGTCCAAAACTGAAATATTCAATACATTTCAAAGTGGCTTCCGGAGAGGATATTCAACAACCCATAATATCATTATCTTGGACACCCTGCGCACAAAAGCAATGAGGAAAGGAAATCCACCTCTATATGCTCTGTTTGTAGACTTCAAAGCAGCCTTTGACTCGGTTCGTCGTGAAAAACTATGGGCAAAACTTGAACTATTAGGTTGCCCCGATATCCTCCTGTACTATCTAAAATTACTGCATGAGGACAACACAGTGGCCTGCAGACTTAGTAATCAGGGGGACTTCACAGCAAAGATCCCACAAAACCGAGGCGTCAAGCAGGGTTGTGTGACGGCCCCATTCTTGTACAATTTGTTCACATATGATCTACCAGGGGTCATCTTAAGTGAACATAATTGCCCCCCTGTTGTCGGTACCATCCACTGTGCGGTACTAGCGTATGCCGATGATTTGATTATTATGGATCACACATTTAGCGGCTTACGGAGGTCCTCACTGAAGCTGTGGGAATATGCTACAAACAATGATCTAATCATCAACCAGGAGAAAACTCAGGTGATGGCTTTTTCAAATAAGAAGATAGCACGACCCAGATTATTTTTGCATGAAATAGAAATTAAATATACCCAACAATATAAATATCTAGGGGTCGAAATAGAGGCCAAGTTGGGTTATAACATCTGTATTCAAACAAGAAAACATCGGGCAGCACAAGTAACGTCATTGATCAGCCAATTTGCAAGGCAGAACTGTGGAATGTCACTATATGGAATCCGTCAAATCTACACCCAGGTACTAACCCCAATGGTGGTTTATGGATTGGAAGCGCTATTACAGATGGATTTAAGCTGGCTACAAGTGATAGAGGGGAAGTTCTGGAGAAGAATCCTAGGTCTCCCTCAATCTATCCCAATGGCATTGCTAAGATTGGAAGCTGGGGTTTCCTCACTGAGGTCCATTGTCCTGAAAAGGAGAGCAGAACTGTACTTAAAGATGGCTAATCAACCAGAGTCTCGACTATTAAAAGAATTTAGCACGGAAAGTACAAAGGAATCCACCAAATGTCATCTGAAAAAGGAGATTGAAGCCCTTCTAAGGACAATATGTTGGACTATGAGTGGAGAGAAACTTACTGATCCTCAAAAAAAGCACTATCTAAAAAAATTGACCTTTGGGACTGGCTAGAAAATTATGCACACCTTGACAAGCTTCCAAAATACAAATGTATTCATCATATGCTCTATACATTTAAACAAATGCAGCCATATCTATCCCTCAGTCCCTCTAGTAGACTTAGACGATTTCTACTCTTACTGAGGGTTGACAATCTACCGCTGCTGACTAACAAAAGCAAACATAATGGTTTGACTTCTACAGAGAGATATTGTAGACTTTGTAAGAATAAAGGATGCAAAGAAACAGCTTATCATGTACTCTCCAGATGTGTAAACATGATGGATACTTACATAGTACATTTTGGCAACTTTGTCCATGATACGGAGTTCATAAGGGAACCTGCCTTCTGGCAACGCCTCATGAACACTCAGAGCATGCAGTTGCAGATCGCAACTTTTAGAGTATGGTCGGTAATTGAAAGAACTTTGAAGATCTCTATATGAATTAGTTAAACAGCAGGATATAGATTGTGGTAGTGGATCATGATCTCTGTTATATGTGTTTTAGTATTTTCAGTATGTGCAATCGTTATTAAGTTTGAATGATCTGAAGAATTGTAAGTGTAATAAGTCCTAACTATGCTATGTTTAATGGTATTTTAAACATTTTTTCTTTCTTTTTATTTTTATCTCTTATAATTGATTAGTTGACTAGCTGATTAGAAACAATGTGTAATATATAATAAGTAATATGATGAATTTATATAATTTATCAGTATGTGTAAAGTTTAAATATAAACTGTAACACATTATTAATAAATAAATAAATAATGAGTAGAGCGGCTGTAGGACTAGTTGCAGTATCACTGCCTCTACTGTGGTGGCACCAGGGAAGCCTAATAATGAGCGCAATAAATATCTTGACCTCAACCTTGTCTAACCAAATGACAGATCTTGCAGGTAAGACCTCAAGTGAATATATAGAATTCCTTGTTAATACCTTTGCTATACGCTTCCACCATACCTTCAATGGAATGGCTGCCTTGCTTTATAAATGACACTCTTGATGGCTTGACATTTTCGTGTGGACTTCAAGTGGCAAGACCACAGCGTAGAACATTGAGGAAGGTAGTTTCCTTATCAGTAACTACAAGTAGTTCAATGTTTTTTACCGACTTTATGCGCTAAACATCCATGGCCCAGGGATAGACTGACCTTCTAGACACTTTCCATCCAACTGCCATGATTTTAGTTTCAGTCAAGTTGATTTTCAAGTCATTGGCCAGGGCATACAGATATAGTGCATTCAACGAGTGTTGTAAACCTATGTATGTTTTGTCAAGCAATACTGTATCATCCGCGTGTGAGAGCCATGACATGCTCTTGCTGCCAAACTTAGGTGGAAAATTGCAGACAGTTAGGCTATAGGCTAAGTTGGAGTCATGGTGAATTGACCCTACCCTGCTGCATGATATTAAATTGCAGAAATATCGGCCACTGTGAGGTTGACGCAGGAGAGGAGCCCTTCTAAATCATTTCCCACTAACATTGAATTAAAACAAGGATGTATTTTGGCCCCCCTCATCTTCAACCACTAGGTGACTGATATGGATGCTAGCTTTAAATAGAAATGTGGTTACTCTTTCCTCTTGCACACTCCTCTACCCCCCAATATGCAATGTAGAGAGATAGGAGGAGAGAGAATAGGTTTCAGGAATGCAGAATTCAAACAAATGTCAATCCCAATTTCCCCCAGCAACACAAGAGAGAACAGAATTGATTGGCAAACTGTCAAAATGGTTTATATGCCGCTTTATATGGTGCAAACACTAGCAATGATTTGACACTAATAAGCAATGTGCAAACTGAAATTTGAGGTCAGGTGCAATCAAAAGCTATTTTACATGTGTAATATTTTGCCAAAACTAAATTCGCAGCAAACTTTTCAGTGCGCGGTAATCATGATTGCGGGGAAAACTATAGGGATTTGAGATGTTCTGGGTCTCTGGAAAGCTGAGGATGTTAGCTACAAGCAGACTTTTAAATTTTGTTTCTAGCATAAAATGTGAAAAAGTTCATTTTTTTAAATATGCACTAAAATGAGAAAAGAGGGATGCGCTTTCAAAAGACAAACAGGATTTCTTTACACTAGGGTCAGACTATGAAGAAGCAAATACTACACGGGAGCACAGCCACTAGACCGGGTCGTCTCTGGATCAAGTTTCTGCCTGCGGAGGAGCTTGCCTTCTTCAGATGAAATACATCAGTGCAAAGATAGTTTTAACAATACTATTGCAGAAGGAAGGTAGTAGGGATAAGATAAAGAGTTCAGGCAATTCAATATTTCTAACCATGCAGTCCTGAAGACAAGATATGATGGATTTGGATAGGGATTGCTATGGACAGTACATAGGCTAGTGACACAGTTCTATACTCTGGATACTCACTATATGTATTTGAACATAACCATCAGGAATTCTGGTCAGCCAAGATTTCTGGACAGTAATTCTGCTGGGCACACCGGACTGGGACAGGCTGCTGGACACACCACACGACAGGACTGGGTCTGCAACAGCCCGGCGCTCTGGTCACGGCATGACAGGACTGGACAGGATTGGCACAGCATGGCACAGCACAGCACAGGATTGGGTTTAATCTGCCCTTCTTGGTTCTGAAGATAATTATTTAGCAGGAAAGCAGTTACAGCACAGCCCGCTGCTTCTTTGGTTCCCCCTTTAAGTTTATGGGATTCTGGTTCTAAAGGTTTAAGGCCTAGCAGAGAATGGTTCAGCTATAGAGTGGGCCTTTCTGCTTTGCTGAGTTTCTGGAGTCTGGAGCAAGGAATATGGATGGATCTCCTTCAGGCTGTTTTGACAGGAATCGGTTGGTGAGTGAATCTGTGTGTGTCCCTAAGTCCTTAGCTGTCTCTTTTTATGCATTTGGTAAAGGGATGTGTATGCTAGATTATCCTAAGTGCACCCCCAAGGCTGGCTATAGGCTAGAGTCTCCCCTCTCCCTTGATTGGAGGAGAAAACAGGGTGTCACCATGATGATGTGGGTTTATGAGTCAGAGAATCCTCCCATTGGCTTTTGAACATGAAATCTACTTTTAATATAATACATATTTACAATGTTGCAAACTTTGTAACAATAACATATCTAGATCACATATTTTGTGGAGCAAATGCTCTTCCAAGCCCCGCCATTGTAGGATCTTGTGTCAGCTTTTGACAGAATTCTGCCTTTTTGGGCTGGAACACAATATCTAGTTTATCCAAAAATGTATACAACTGTGCGCATTACATTTGGGCATTTGGTGTGAAGTTTCATGCTTTTGTCATAAATACATTTGGTATAAAACCACAATTTCTACAGTTACTTCCCAGAACATTGCACAGAGTTCTAGCTCCTCTTAAAATTTGCAGCTAAAAATTAGGTTCAGAAGTCCGGGGTTTACATATTTTTTTACAATTGTACACAGTAAAATTATCAGTCTATCAGCCTATCAGTCTTTTTAGAAATATGCATTTTGTCCATTGTGAATCAAAAAAAGGCTGTTTGTCCCCGCCTGCTTCTCCTTCTTGCAGCTCAGAAGCAATCTCCGCCCCCTTCCTTCTGGCAGAGGCCATTTACGATCCTTCCTGATTAGCATCTCCTTGCCTTGGGGGAAGTCCATTGTGTTCTTTCCACAGCTAGCAAGTTCAAACTGTTCTAAGAACGCTATTGGTGTCCTGAAATGTTCGTACCAAACTTTGCTAAGTATATGGCCCCCTCGGATAGATTCTTCAAAGTTTGGTGAGATTTTGTCAAGGGCGGGCAAAGTTATAGGGGGTCACAAAATGTGTGGTTTTCCTCATAGACACAATGGAAAAAAAAGAATTGCTCATGCCTACCTCCCAAACCGGTGGATGGATTGTCACCACATTTGTGGCAGGAGCAGTGGCTTGGTCCCAAAAGCTGGCTTTTGTTAATTGGGTGTAAATCCATTCATAAGTGTTTTTTTTTTTTTAATGGCTGAAAATTATGGCCAAAATAATTTGTCATATTTGGGTTTGGTCCGCTGACTCACTTCCCTATTCAGTCCGAGGACACCATCCTGGACTGATCTGAGTCTGGCATGACGTCTGCGGACATCGGACACGCCCACTGATGGGACGGTGAATAGCGTGATGTGCGTCATATATTTTTAAACGGTCGCAATGTTGGATCTGCAGACTGCCGATGGCCTCTGCGGATAGCACAGTGGCAACAAAGTCTGGAAAACACGTTAGAGGTTATTTGGTGATTGAAAGAGGGGCTGGAAAGGGTGGGTCAGTGGAATAAAGATAATAAGGGTCTGTATTTCGAGGTTTAAAGAGGGCGTGCAGGTGCCGCGAAAGTTCGCGGACAGTGCAGTGAATGAACAATTTGGCAAAAACTTTTGGGGTTATTTCATTGCTGAACAAGGGTATGGAAAGGGTGGTGGAGTGGAATAAAGATGCTATGGAGCTGTTTTTATATGGGACAAAAAGGGTTTGCAGATGCCGCTGAGTCCGTGGACATTATTTTAATTACAGGGGGTTCAGGGTGTTTCTTTTTTTAATTTAAAATGTATTGTATGCACTTGTTATATGGTTTAATTATATTGTGCTGGTTGTGGCCATGCCCCCAAGAATCTGTGCACTGGCCACATACACTTTAGTAATATTTGTATAGTAATTCTAAGTACTGGTGGAATTGAATAATTAAAGTGTATATGGTATTTATGATTGTAGTACAATTGAGGATAGTGCTTATGGAATATGTATTTCTTTATACTTGGTATGGTTACTTAGTAACATACAGCAATACAACTGGAATATCTGGTTACTTTTCTATGAAAAAACTGTATAATTTGTTAAGAAGCGTAGTTTAAAATCACATACAATGGTATATATACATTGACTTCTTTTTACCCTGATAAACAGTACATTCTATGTACTATGTTTGGTACAACATTAGTGTGTGCTAGATTGTTGTTGTATTGACATTAAATATTCATTGGGTCATTGGGGGAAAATCCAAATAGGATTACAAAAGAACTATTATAATTATGTGAGTGTAAGTGTGATAGTATGTTTTCTTTGAAGTGTGTTGTAATTAAGGGACTTTTTAAAGTAGTTACATACCTGTGGGCGTATTCTAACTATATTGGACTTTAGAAGTCGTTTTGTAGTAACAAGAACTGTGATGGCGTATTTGAAGTGTATTGCAATCAAGGGTTTTTGAAGTAGTTAGATATTTATTGGCATTTTCAAACTATCTTGACTTTTAACAGTAGTATTGTAGTATTATGGATGTAGTTCGATACCTTTTTACTTAGCAACATACAGCAATACAACTGGAATATCTGGTTACTTTTCTATGAAAAAACTGTGTAATTTGTTAAGAAGCATAGTTTAAAATCTTTAATCACATTCAATGGTATATATACATTGACTTCTTTTTACCCTGATAAACAGTACATTCTATGTACTATGTTTGGTACAACATTAGTGTGTGCTAGATTGTTGTATTGACATTAAATATTCATTGGGTCATTGGGGGAAAATCCAAATAGGATTACAAAAATACTATTATAACTATGTGAGTGTAAGTGTGATAGTATGTTTTCTTTGAAGTGTGTTGTAATTAAGGGACTTTTTAAAGTAGTTACATACCTGTGGGCGTATTCTAACTATATTGGACTTTAGAAGTCGTTTTGTAGTAACAAGAACTGTGATGGCGTATTTGAAGTGTATTGCAATCAAGGGTTTTTGAAGTAGTTAGATATTTATTGGTGTTTTCAAACTATCTTGACTTTTAACAGTAGTATTGTAGTATTATGGATGTAGTTAGATACCTGTTTTCATATTTTAACTATTTATTGTGCTACAGTTTAGCGAATAAATTTGAATTGAAGGGATATTAAGTAGGCATTTGTTAGAGTTACTGGTAACCTATGTTTTGAAGTAACAGAGGTGTTGTTAAATTCAAACCAACTTCTTTTTTGTGACATATGAAGTATTGTTACCTGAAGTGGTTGTGGCAGCACTGTGGTATACTATGCCTACTGAAGTGAAGGTTTTCTTGCCAAGGTATACTTGGCTGTGTGTACATCTAGGGAGCGTATGGTTAATATTGGTACCATATGCATTGTACCTTAGCAGCATTAGTATGACATATTGACTGTGAGTTTATTTGTATGCTGGAACGATTGTCTGAATTCTGAAGAAGCTGGTGAAATGGAATGGATTCACAATTTGGTGTGCACACATTCACAAATTGTTGTGGTCTCTGGTCTCTGTCCAAAACCGAAAGAAAGAAAGAAAGAAAGAAAGAAAGAAAGAAAGAAAGAAAGAAAGAAAGAAAGAAAGAAAGAAGAAAATGAATGAAATAAAGAGAAAGAAAGATGGATTAAGGTTTCTCGACCCCTTGATTTACTCAGTGGTAGATTGTTTTCTGACTCCCATCAAACCGTTTTTCAAAAAGTTGTGTCTGGCTCTTGGTTTGGTAGTTTCAACAAACAGATCTTTACAAAAAAGTGTTGAGTATTGTAGTTTTATCACAGAAATGGCTGTAATAGCTAGTCCAAATATTTATTGGTTTAAACACTCCGCAGGGCTATGTTAGATGTAATGAGTTCCTCTGATCTGTGGCCATCAGTATTTGGGAAATACCACTCTCTCCTTGTTTCTGATCAGATTGTCCTGGTTTTGACCTCTGGTAGGCCAGGAGTTTGGTTGGTAATAGTTTCTCTCAACCCTTCCTGGGTTCATCTGATTATTGGTTGTGGTTACCTTGCGTTTTTTTCTCTTTCTTCCTCCTGGTGTCCTCTGGTTAGCCCCCATGTGGGCTAATGTCCTGCTTGGCCAGGCTTTGGTTACACTTTCTGTTGTGGTTTATCTTCTCCCCTCCGGGGGTCCTCTGGTTATGAGCCCCATTTGGGGTAAGGTGTTGTCTGCACATGTTCCACCATCTGTCCCCACAACACTGCATACCTTAGCTACAGCAGCAGGGTTCGGTCTTGGAGCCAGTCTCCCTGGATCATTGTCCTTGCTCTGGACTGCGTGGTCACATTAGAAACATGATCATGTATTGATCATGGTTTGTAAAGGGCAATTAATCAGGAGTACACTGTTAGAGACCTGACAGTGTTTGAAGGAGCAAGAAGGTTGACTACAAAGGAACGCTAATCGATCTTTTTGACTAAAGTTTGTGTTTCCTATGCTCCCAAACCCTTAAAAACTTTTGTGTTTATTTGCCCTTTTGATACTGGTGTATATATATATTTGTTGTAAGACACTATTTTTTGTTTCAATTTATAGATTTGGTTATTGTTGTATGGATTTGTCACTAACTATTGCATTTTGATTAAATGTCCACAAACTTCAGACACTTTTTTATGTTTTTCTTACTTGTGACTTGTTTTGAGCACAGAACAGTTCTTGATGAATTGAATTGAATGTTTGACAGTAAATTGTGCTGTATAAAGTGTGGATCCTCTCTTTTAGTTTAATACTGGACTGTGTGGTTGGCTGCTTTGTCTCGGTTCTTTCCTCCATAGTTGGAGAGATCAGGACGTCCTTCCTGGAAAGTGGATTCCTCTCCCGGCGGCCCAGGGCTCAGCGGGGTCTTCACCACCAGTTTAGTGGCAGTGCTGTGTGGGCTGCTTCAGGCCCCTGACAACCATGCAAGGTGTGTGGCTCTCCCATTCAGCGCCTCATTAGGGGGCAGGACTTCCTGTTTTGTGTGCCAGTGCAAGCTGGCGTCACTCGTGTCACGGCAGATCTTCTCTTTTCTTTCTCTGCAGGTGTAATTTTGGCCTTCCTTGAATTAGAATGAGAGATCACATTGGTTTGTGGCTTTAGACTGAGACTGCTAAATATACATGTCAGAGGCCAAGCCATTCAATTTAAGCGGGCCATGAATGCTTGGGACTTTGCAGTGAGGAGATATGAAAGGGAATCTCTGCTTTGGCATTCCTTGTCTGTCATGGGGAGGGGGTTACCCTCAATAGGGATCCTGCTTACCCTGTACCCTGTTGCATAGCAGACTCACCTCCCTAGTCCCAGAGGGGTTAGCTCCCCCTTGAGGAAAAGGGAAGAACTCCCTGGATTTGTCACGGTGCCCATTGCATGCTGATAATGCCTTAATCTGCAGCGAGGAACTGAGTGTTAGAGCTAAATGTTGAGAGCATTTCCAACTTCTAGATGTATGTTTAATGTACTTAGTTGGTGGTTGAAGTGAGCTAGGTAACCACATGTTTTTTTAGGATTAGTTTTGCATTGAAGGGTCTGAAATGACAAGTCCTTGCAAAATGCAATGGTTTATTCTCCCACCAAAGTTTCAGGGGAAGAAATGTAAACATAAAACTAATGCTTGTAGTTTGTGTAAAGTCGTACCCACGTTGCACTTTTTGTCCCTGCTTGACGGCTGAAAAGGGAGGCCAAGCAGATCGGAAAAAGTTGCAGTGACTGTTGCAGTACAGAGTGTCTACTTTATGAATTGACTATGAACCGTTAACTGCAGCGTATCCATGACCAAATCTGTTTTGATCTTATGTGATTCACTGATTGTATGTTAGCATAATTACTTTTTATTTATGAAGCTGAGTGGTTAGCACAACTGCAACGTGCTTGTTTTTGGAACAGGACAATGCTGTGCATCACAGGTTCAATACCCCAGTCAGGCCGGCTCAGTCTTTCATCCGTCGACGTCAAGAAATTGAGTATTACAAGTTGGGAAATAATAGAGACAACACTAATTACATGACTTAGAAACTGGAGGAACCTGGAATGAATCACCCATTGAATGCCATTATGGCCATGTTTGTTTTCCTGTGTCTTGTGCACTAGGCAGGATTCTGCTGGTTATTAGTTATGATGGCACTATAGGAGTACCAATATGTATAGAAGAATTTGTAGATTTTATATGAACTCCATAAAGAAATAATTTCTTGATGTAAAATAGCCATAGTTGTCTATGGAACATTAACGCTGTGGGTTGAACATTTGAATCCTGGGAGTTAACCAGGATCCATGGTTTCTGGAAAACAATCACCAGTCTATCCCTGGACACTGCTGACTCCCAATCACTTGTCCACCACTCTTTGTGCCCCATTCTGTTTACTGCTCCTGCCCACTCACTGTTCTCTCTCTCTCTCTCTCTCTCTCTCTCTCTCTCTCTCTCTCTCTCTCTCTCTCTCTCTCTCTCTCTCTCTCTCTCTCTCTCCCCCTTGACTCGTATTCCACCTTTCCTCACCTGCCGGTACAGCCCACCCTACCAGTCTCCACTTTCTGCTCACACCAGCTCCTCTTCCACCGACACTATGAACCACTGGCAATCCCCAACCATTGAGCAAGGCCCCGGTCACTGCATAGGCCGCCTGACATACGCTTCTCCCATTTCCTCTTCTGATGATTCTCTCTTGCTTCAGTCCTTCACACTGTCCAAACCTGGAAAGATGAAATTGAGCACATTGGCTGCTGATCGCCTGTGGCTCAGAAACATCTTGCAATGGCGATTCAGGCGTCTTTTTTGCAGTTTGGAAGGCAGCCCTTAGCAGCCGGCATCACACGCGGCTGGTAAAGAATGCTTGGCAATATGGGATGTTGCGAAAGAGAAGCCCTCCTTGTGAACCCGTGCTTCGTTCAGGCCCATAAATTGTGCTTGCTGGCTCATAACATCATTGCAATAAGGCGTGTTTTCCGCACACACAGTCCATATATGGTTCACTTTAACAAATCTGCTTCAAAGTGCCAGTTGTTTTGTAGTATGCCATGCAGTTGTAATGAGGGAAACGTCCCTCCGTCGATGTATCACCAGGGCTGTCCGGTGTTAAAAATAATGTCTTTGTCCATTACAGGGGTGTTCATTTTCTACTTGATATCATGTGCAGTTAGATAATTATGTTAATCAACACAATTGTTGTTGATTCCGGTGTGGCACATACGATAATACAAAAAAGACAAAATGCAGGAGGGTTATTAATATAAGAATGGATGAAAGATGAAAATGTGGATTGAACACTACATTAGAAAGAAGTTTTTTTTTTGTTTTTTTTAAATCTAGTTTTATATGGAAGATTGATGGTCGTGGAATAGTTCTTGTCTGATAAAACTAAACCTTGAAACCCGAGTGGAACTATCTGTCTACTGCCGAAGGCCTTCTGCTGGTTATTGTTACTGTGCTGGGAAATGTAAAAGAGAAAAAAAAATCTTCATCCTCTTTGCTGTCATCAGTCATCTTAATGAGGACAAGAAAGGTTACCCCTAGCAGGAGCAGGAGACATCCCGGTGCAGGAAATTCCACCTGCTCGCTTCCTAATGAGAATGTGGCGTTTAGAAGGACTAGGATCTGGTTTGGATATTTCTGATGCATATTCCTCACAACAAAACTGCCGCCTAGTCCTACAGTAGAAATGGCTCCTGCTTCGACACAGTGAATACATTGCAATTGTTTGAGGTCTTTCACTTATTGATATTTAAAGATCTTTAAACTGCCTGAATTGCCTTTGTGTTACTTAGTGTGTGTCAGAAGTTACCTCAGGAAAGTCCAAGACCAATGCCTTTGAAATAAGCGCTGTTAGAAATCGTTTTGCGTGAAAATTGCCATCGTTTCACTTTTTTTGTGGTGGAGAAGCCCGATAACTGGCGCCTTGCTGCCTGTTTAAAACCGTTTCCTTACATGAACCGAAAACGCAAAACTCACTAGTTTATTGACCTCTAAACACATATGTTGTGCAATGTTCAGGGAACTGGATAGCATAATTGCAAGTATGCAATATAACACGTCTTACACACGTGGCGTTTTTGACATTTGCATTGCAAACCCCTCACTCATTACATTGTCTCTTTCCATTCACACACATAGGCTTCTGCTAAATGACAATCTTGGGGAACTTTAGAATCTGCTTCCTTTTATATATGTGATTTTTATTTTGTATTATGTTTAACGTTGGCTAGATTTCCAAATATGTGTTAACGTTGGTTAGATTTCCAACGGTGGTGTGAAATAAAAGTTTATTCAATATCAAACTCAAGCGAGGTGCAGTGAAATAAACTTAAAACGAGGACGAAAATGGTAGCTCACAAGCAACTTAGCAACTGCAATACGTGTTTCTACAGTTGTGCATATCACTACAATGACTGCCTGGATTCTCTAATTTGTTCACCAATGCTCGACATTACTATTATTGCTGCTTACTCGAACTTTTCACTGGTACCTAAGGCACCAACGGGGAAGAGAGACACCTCATAAATTAAGATTTCACCATCAACGGCCAGCTAGTTCTATCACTTCAGCAATGATGGACAAACAACCAAACACACATTATTTGGCGCTCCCATCCTCACAGGCCCTGTCCTTCTCTTAGGAAGACCCTCCCCATAAAATCACAGCAGTGGTTCTCTCATTGTGTTAGGGCAGTGTTGTGTAAGTGCTTGAGTGTGGTAAAACATGACACAAGTAACATGATAAACCGTGACCTGCTTAATGCTAACCTGGTATAATGCTAGCACCAGAGCTCTTGCCCTACTAGTTTTGGAAAACCTCTGTATTCAGTCACTTTAAGGAAAAAGGCTATCGCTACTGGGAAGTGTCCAGCTGGTGCTTTTTCTATTGCTAAGCAGTGGCAGATTTATACAATGACGTTATGGCTACAGTGGGGTGGGCACTACAGCAGTCACAGGGGCTCAAACTCCACCATGGATGTGTGGACCAGAGGTTGGAGCATTTAACACATGGTTGTCACAGCACTTTGGAGGTACTTTCGTTCCTCTGACAGCCTCCAAAGTAATATGGGGAGGTAGCATATGTGTACACTTTTCATCAGGCATCCGTTTCTATGTCAGAGGTTCAGAGCAGAAGGCACAGAGAAGTTGAAATCTGGGAGAAAGTGAAGGAGGAAGGAGGAAGCAGCATGGCTAATGGATAGAAGTTTGCATTTGGTGTTTGTGCAGCAAGCAGACAATGGATCAAATGTTCCTGATGACTTATGAATTGTCACAACAACACACATCCCCTGATTTGAAAATGTTTCACCTTGTGGCCACATCATTTTTTTTATCAGCAATGTGAGTCTGTGAATAAAATGGTTGCAGTGGCCCAGAAGATCAGCTCCCATTTCAGCAGGGCTTACCAACTCGAAAATGCACTGGGCCAACATTGCCACAAGTTGTGACTACACAACCCGAAGACTTCGGTAATCACCTGTTAAACATCTACTATGCATATGAGAGGATGTGCGCCCTCACAGATTATTCCAGCACTCACACACCTTGTTGTGACATAATTAACATTCTATTAAAGGCAGTTGATGTGTAATTTCAACTCCACACTATGGCCCTCATTACAAGCCTGAATATACACTTTAGAGTGCTTGAGGATACCTTAGTACAACTAACCACAAAGCTTAGCACTGAAAAAGTAATCTTTCTAACATGTCAACTATGCAAACTTAAAGTCAAGAGTCCCTTGCTACAAAAACTGCTGATTGTTTAAGAGTATTATGTAAGCATAAGAACCTCCTGACTAAAGGCAAGAACATGGAATTAATAGAAAGGTTGTTAGCTATCCAAAGTCTGGGTGATGGGTCTGAGGAACCTACCATGCCAGAAAATGTAGATAATAGTATAGAAAAAAGTGCTGGTAAAAGTATTTACCTGGACCTTTTCCAGACCAGCATACTTTGAGTCTACCGGTAGGGGTAGTGAGCAACCGACAAGCCTGACCTGCCGGTAGTTCAGACCCATACCAGCAGAAAAATCACTGAAGCACTGGCACCGTTAACAATGGTGCCGGTGGTTCGGTGTTCCCATTCCCGCGGGGTCCTATGGGAATCGGAACTTGCTGTTCAACCGCAACCCTTACTGTCCAGAGCAGCAATATTAAAAGTAATTTTAATTCCCATTTGAACATTTTATATAAATAAATTCCCATGTGATCATAGGTTTTTATAATAGCTTAGCAATAGGGTCAGCGTATTCTCGGTCCCCAAACCCTAGATAGGCGGCGCAACACCTAAATCAACGGTTAGAAAACTCTCCAGGGACAGTTAGCCTGGTTGGATGGTCAAATAATGCTCATTAATAGATGGTGAAATAACGGTTGCTCTAAACCTGTGCATATTTATGTGTGAAAGGCCATCAATGAAACCAGCTGAAAGCTTTTTGAGCAATGACTGCACAGCATCCTTACTGATTTTGAGCATCTTGAATACAAACACGTCATTGGGAGCAGGCAGTGGACCAAAAGCCTCACAGATACTTGTCTATTGGATACTTCAACAGTGGAACGGGATAATGACTCATTACATTATCAGTACAGCAAGTTGTTTGATGGGCAGTGGTACTTGTATGAGTGGCTGTAGAATCAGTAAGCTGCACGATGCACGTGTGCAGTCTATGGCAAGCCAGAAGAAGGACTCAGACCACAGGTCATGTTTGTACATAGGTTTTGATTTTTCTCTTTAAAAAACCCTCTTTGACCCTACTAAAAAAGGGAGTTCCCCTCCTAAAAAGATAATACAACTGAGGTTCATGTCCATAATCAAAATCAAAAGTAGTCCTTGGTTCAAACCTATCCACTAAACTGGCACTACATCTTAGAAAATCTAAAAGAAATCAGGTGGAGTGCCATGTACTCTTGGTTCTCCCCAAACGAGTCTCTAGTTGTCCCCAGGAATCCCTCCGAGGTCTAGATGCAATGGTTAGAAATAAGCAACAGTTGTTCTCAAAGGAAACTGTTCTTGTCAGCCTATCAAGAGTTCTTCAAAGTTTCCCAAAGATCAAACAAAAAACAAAATGTCCAAAAATCTTTAGTTGGAGATGTTTTCCCCTGACCCACTTACACCAATTTGGTCAATCTTTCCACACTTTGACCATTTGTCTGGTACCTCCATGCTCCTGTGATTTCTTTTTTTCACTTGATGTATTGTGCCCCTCTGAATCTGTTGGTCTCCTTTTGCCCAATGTCTATCCTTGATCTTTAGGGTAGCAGTGACCACTATCTCCTTGTGACTCTTAGCGTTTGGAGTTTCTGTGATCCTTCCAGAGGTTTGTGTCTGGTGTCCCATAATCCCTTGACTTAACTTGCTCTCTGCTTATTATGCTCCTGTGGCTCCATGGGGTTCCCCTGACCCAACATCAGAGGTATTTCTTTAGGGTGCCTGTAGACCCCTCTGTTCTACTGGCTCCCTTAGTCTTCTCAAGTTCCTGTCACCTTTCTCAAGGCTTATTCCACTCTGGTTATGGGCTCCTGTAACCCTTTTTGTTTTGTGCTCTCTCTTCAGTCTGGTCCCTTGGATGGGGCTAGGGCAGTCCTTCCCTCTTCTGCCACTGGTTCTGCTTTCTCTTCTACTCCCTCTGACCTGGGCAACCCATGTACTTGCTGTGTTGTGGGTCTTGATCCACTGAGAGCCTGTCTCCTTTGTGATGGCAGCATTCTCCACGGATTGACGCTCTTCTGTGGTGGATGCTAGCGTTCTTCGGGTTCTGCACATCATGGTTCTGTCTCTCTTAATCTGTGTGGTTGCGCCTGCAGGTCCGGTTTGCTTTGCATAGCCTCTGACTCTCTGGCCTTGTGCTTTTCCCTGTCTGGGGAATGGCGGCTCCCTTGGACATCCACGTCCTTCGGCGCTACAGCTGGCTCTGCTGTTCTGCACAGCTCTTCCCCTTGCACACTTTATCATTTTTGGGTTTTGCCTTTGCATTGCGTTTCTCCTTCTCCGTTCAAGTGTCCTTGGCCCTTTTTCTTGGTACAGTATACCCTCCATTCAAGGGTTGGTGCTTTTTATTCTCGCTCCTGTAATGAGAAGGGGTGTGTTGTTCATTACAAGGCGTCAAACAGGAGGAGATTTCCACATCATGTTTAACCAAACACGTAGATGCCTTGTTATTTTTTCTTACTCCCCTATAGGCAGAGTGTACAATGGGCATAAGGAGTTCCTTATGGGAATGGGATTCCTTGTTTCCTAAAGGGGAGTCACTGCCAGCAAGGTCCCACTTTCCCAAACCCCTAAGGAGGGGTTTGGCTGAGTGGGCTCACCTCCCTAGCCTCAAAGGCAGTGGCTCCCCCCAGGGGGCAAGGGGTGAACTCCCTGGATCCCTCACAGGTGCAAAACAGGTTGGTCTGGCTGGCTCTATTAGCTTTCAACACAACCAAAGGCTTGTAGTGCTGCATATTGGAACAACTGACTTTTATACAAAAATGAATCATGGAACTACCCATAGCCAACACACTAGCTCAGAAGATGATTTGTTAACTGGTACATGTCATACATTGAAAAGTGGAGTGGGGTTGTTTTGTGGTGTGTTTTTGTGTGATCACAAAATGGATAGCTGTATTACTAGTGATGTTGACGTAGGTTCTGAATGATTGCCCTTTTAGACATGCTGCTGCATTAACTATGGCATGAGGAAATCTTTTCAATTCCCGATCACCCACTTGTCAAAAGGTTTCACTTTATTCCACATAGTGCAGCCACCCCTTAAGCTTCTCTGTTTTTCCACGGAGCATGCACTCCCACAAAGGATTTTGTTTTTCTCAAAAGGTATAGCCACCTCTTATGGTGCTTTAATTTGTTTTCTGATCATAAACGCAGCCTCATGTTCTCAGTTCAGAAAGTGCACAGCCAGCACTTAGGTTTTTCTTTTTTTTTCTTTTTTTCTCAGGGCAC
Organism: Ambystoma mexicanum; assembly: GCF_040938575.1. Lineage (NCBI taxonomy): Eukaryota > Metazoa > Chordata > Amphibia > Caudata > Ambystomatidae > Ambystoma > Ambystoma mexicanum. The sequence continues at coordinate 528,179,961 of NC_090926.1, forward strand.
AGTCAACCATAAATGTTCTCGGGCTCTTTTACAGGGTGCAGCCAACATTTCTTCTCGGTCACCCAGATACTGCTGCCGCCTTTGCAGGTCTGCTCTTGATTAATAAGCCAATTAAAAAAATAGCGAAATCGGCACATTAGGAAGCACTTTGGAAACGTGCTTTTGTATTATTTGCATTGAGAGTTGTCTATTCATTATTTTTAGTCCAAAATGCGGTGATTTAATTCTCAATGACTATTCTTTATTCATTGTTTCACTTCTTATTGTACGTTTGCTTAAAGGTTTGTCTTAACATGTTTTTGTTTGTTTTTTAACAAAAAAATTCATTTCACATGACATGATCTATTTGATTGCTTTCAGAATTCAAGATGGCTTCAAACACATTTGAAGTGATATCATAAATGATACTCACAATATTAGAATATTTATAAATAATTTTGAAATTTGTTCTTAGCACAGTGGACTTCAACATTATTACTGCCGTGGTGTTTTGCATGCCATGACCCTTTTTGTCACTATCACTGCAGGTTTGGTGGAGTTGTGGCTGCATGGTTGCTAGCAGTCTCCGAGGACAAATGCAAGTCTGTTCTCATTGTCTTCCATCAGGCAGGGAAACCTTGCCCCTTTCCTTCTGCCCTCAACTGACCCACTTACCACATCTCTCCACCATGCAGAACACATCAGAACCCCCCACCCCCAGGTCTTTCCTGGCACCATGACAACATATTCCCATACATAATACAATGTGATGTGTTAAGGGGTTTAAAGAACAGGATCTTGGGCCCGCTCCTAGCTTTTTGCCTCCTCCATGACAGGAGTAGAAAGAGGCTCCTCCATTAAAACCCTTTCCTGTAACTGCACAACCCCCTCCCCATCAGGATGGTCCACTACCTGCTTTAACATCCCCATAGGCTGGTCATTGTCCTGAGCCGCCTTCTGTCCATCCTCCCACCAATCTGTAGCAGCACTCCTGCCCTGCTGAGTGGTGACTTCTACATCCTCTATCCCCTTCCTCCAGTTAGGATCTGTCTCAAAGACATCCACCGCTATGCATACTGTGGCCACCCTCTCCTCCCACATGAGCAACCTGTTTCTCCAATGCCTCTATCGTGGCATTGATGTCTGTCATTGATTCCCCTGTCTGTGGGGTGGTCACTGTTCAGGCCTCTTTCAATGGTCCTGCCTCCTCTCCCACTGCTGGAGCTTCTCCCAATGCCCCATCATACCTGCTGACTCAGGGGATTGGCAGTGCTGTGTCACCCAGATATAGAGACGGGGTCACCTAAGGAGCACACCAATACCCCTCTTCATCAATAATGGGACATCCTGCTTTTCCTGCACAGACGAATACATCTCTTCCCTCCCCGCCACCAGTTTTTCTCCTTTGCCCCTCCCAATGTTGCAGGCAGAATGCCATTCCAACTGCCACAAATGGCAAAACTCCGAGAATTGTTTCTGTTTGTACTCACTGCTGCTCAAAGCAAGAATCTAGTGTGTAGCCTGAGAGTGAGGACTAGCCCAAGTGACCAAAGTGACCATAAAGGGAACAAACAATCCTACACACAAATACTATAACTATAACTCAAACAATGTTCAGTACTAATATAATATAATTCTAATATCGTACAATACAGACAAGTAGATGACAAACACACAAAGGGGGAAAGTATATTGTGTGTGTTTTTTTCCTTTTCTGTTTTATTGGACTAACTAACAAAAGACAAAAACAAATGTCCCAAATCTGACACTATCACACACACATTATTTAGAAAAAAGTGAACACAAAAACTGCTTAAAAACTTGCTAAACATAACAAAACCACACAAACAAACAACAAATATGTAACACAGACTCAAAAGACTTCTCATGGGTAACAACATGCCCAACCACCATCAATGTGTGAGCCTGTCCTGTGCCACTACTTCCCTCATTGCCAAGCAAAAGCCACAAAGGAAAATGGAGTGAGTGGGCCTTCTATTGAGTGCACAACTTCCTTTAGGCAAATTGTGCCCTTTGATTGGCTGAACAAACTTGAAGAATCACCTGAGAGGTTTGTGTTGTTTTTACAAAGCTGACAAATAAAGACATTTACCTTCACGAGAGCCACTGATCCAACCTGTGAGACCGGGGAGCACATTGCAAGTCGGTTCAGGATTCATTAGCACCAAAAACCCATCACATTCTCATGGTAAGGACACATCTTCACTTTTCGATTCTGTTGTCTAGGACTACAGACAATAGAAGCTGAGATCTCAAGGAAGACCCAGAGTCAAGAAAGTGGTACTTGGGAGTCAATGTCTAACAGAGACGGAGTCACGGAAACGCTAGCAATATCCTGTGACTTCCCTACAGTTTCTAACGATCCGGCACCTACACTAAGCCTGCAATTTCACTTACCACAGATTGAATTGAGCAGTACATGGAGCCACGATCCTGCGAATAAAACAACAAAGACTGCTGAACTAGTTGTGCCCTAAAAGGGGTTAGGCTAACTAGGCATATAACTAGGGAGTTGCATTGGGCCCCATGATTAGGTGCAATGCACGACCAATGGGAAGGGGAGATGACTCCTACATCAGGACATCCAGGGTTTAAAGGACCCATGGAGTCATACGGAGTAAATAAGAGTTCAGATTTGGTGTGGAGTGTGAGAGTGTACTCTGTGGAGTGTGTGAAGCTGCGATTGTTAATCACATCTATCTCACACTTAATCGTGCCCCTCTTGAAGAGTGGGATGCACGTAACCAGAGCAATATCCTCTGAATATCGAGGAGCAATACAGGGCATTACTTTATTAAGCAAAACTTCTTACAACTCAAGTGTTCCTGTACATGGGAGTGGGGGTGCATGTTTATCATCAATACTTCCCTTTCACTCTTGCCACTCTCGGAGAGCTCTCTGTAGTGAGTGCCCAAATGTTTTGTTTAGGGACAGGATAGCATCTTATTTAAAATAGTACCAATACCAGCTCCAACGTCACCTTTAGAATGCAGACGTGGGTTTCTCTTCTATCTGACTCTGGAGAGCAAGGCTCTTGTATGTACAGATGGGGTTGTGGAGGGAGTAATAGCAGTTTGACTCTGGACTATGCAATACTGAGGGCTTGCCTTAGGGTGAAGGGAGAAGAAAATCATACCTCACTGCCACGTCCAACTCACATACCTTCCCTCACTTTGGAGAGGTCCACTATCTCTATGCACAATAACCAATGACTCCTTTAGTAGGTCCATATTGGTCCTCATAATTGTACATTGATTTCTGTGCACATTACAGTATTCAAAACATTCACATTTAAATTAGGGTTATCCTCTAGCCTAACTTTCAATACTTTCTTGAGGATGGAGAAACATATATTACAGGTTGGGATGCTGCAAAGAGATAGCTTTAAAGTTTCATTCTTTAAGCTTCATTTTCAAAAAACTCGGATTGAGACTTGGTACGTCCCTTCTCTCCCCCACTCCCAGGTTAAACATGTCAAGATTAGACAGAAATGCCACCATTTCACTGTTGGAGCCATCACTGTTTTGCCATAATGAGATTTTTCTTTTTCCTTAGTTGAAGGAACACAAATATATTCTAGATTGTACACAGCAATGGTGGATGGTCAGCTTGAGTACATTTTTGCTTGCCCCTTGTTTTCACTTTATTACTTTTGAGACTGTTGTATATATTTGTGTTGTAGATTTGACATTAGAATCTCTCTTAGGTTAGTCAATAACTGAAGACTCAATTTTGGGATTTCATTTTCACCATTGCTGTCTCATACTCGCTGCTGACAGTAGCCAGGAATTTCATGATTTATTTATATACTTATTTATATACAGAAGCAATTGTGCTCTTTTGATCACAAAGGAAAATACAATAGATAATAAATCAGATTTGATGGGAAGCAGTGAGCTTATTACAATGGGTTGAGTTTGAGGGGCATTGCCACCAGGTTGTGGAGGGGAGTAAATGGAACAGTCACTGGGACAATACAGAAGTAGACATGCATAGATTACGGACAACAAACATTGGATAATTTTAAGTGCAGGTAGGTGGTATGGCCAGCTGTGCTCAGGATGTGACCAAGATGTGTCAAGTGCTAGAATGGAGGCGGAGGAAGTGAGGGACAGAGTCAGGTTAAAGGCAAGTGGAAAATGTTAGCTAGCAGGCAAAAGAGAGGTAAGTTAAGAGGGTACCTCAGAGGTGAGTATGTAGGCGTTTAGTTTGGATTTGAGCAAATCTGTGTGGACTGTTTCTCGAATATCCGGGAGAAGAGAATTTCATGGCAATTGGAGCAAGAAGAGAGAAAGAGTGGAAGCGAGAGAAAGCTTAGGGAGGGTGAGAAGACATAGGGGTAGTCGAGGAGGTAGTTCAGACATTACCAGAAGGCTTGCAGAGTTGGATAGAGGAGGATAGATATAGAGATGCCTTACTGTGGTTAGATTTTTGAACTAGGAGACAAGATTGAAATCTGTCCCTTTTGCATCATCAGCCATCCTTCCTGATGACAGTACAAGCACGGGGTGAAGTGAGGGAGTTTAAAGAGAGTCCTGTTTGCAAAGTTATTGATATTGTCAAATGGACGGAAAGCATAGCTGTGGAGACAAAGAGGATGCTGGCACAGCAGTCCAATTTATAGACGACAAGAATGCTTACACAATGCTTGGTGGTGTTGAAAGGAAGGAGGTGTATGCGTTTTCTAATATTCAGGAGGTTGAGGCAAGCTGCTTTTCCAGTTTTGGAGATGAAAGCAGAGAAGGTATGAGAAGGGTAATACAGTATGCTGAGGTTTCTAGCTGAAGGGGGAAAGTGTGGAGAGTGGGAACTCGATAGGTAGAGGTAGAGATGAGATATGGCTTTTGGCAGGAAAGAAGGGTAGCTCTCTTTTGGTAGAATGTTTAACATTACAGAGTGCAAAGCCATCCAATATTTAATGGCAGAGAAACAGTTGATAATTTTGTTAGAGAGATCAGAGGAGAGTTAAGAAAAAGAGAAGAAGATATGGGTGCAATCCACAAAGATTTGGTACTAGAACCCAAAGGAGGAGATTAATGCCCCAAGAGCACAGGTGTAGACACAGCCTTGTGGAACACCAACAGTTAGAGGAGTGAGCTGAGAGGTGTTGTTGCTGCAGGAGACCGTTAATTGGTGAGGTGCAAGGTAGAATTTAATCCAGGAAAGGTCTCAATCCTGAATCCCAAGAACACAGAGTATTAAGGAGATTGCAGTGAATGACAGTGTCAAAGGTAACAGACAGGTCAAGGAGAATTCAGATAGAGGATAGGTTGGAGTGCTTAGCGGAGGCGATGAAGTTGAAAACATTCATGAGAGCAGTTTCCATCATTTGACAGGAATGGAAACCTGCTTGAAGGGGATCTCACAGACTGTGGATGCCCAATACACTGAAAGGCATTGAATGCAACCCTTTTCAGCACTGCAAAGCAGTGTGGAAGGAGAGACACAAGGCAAACGTTAGCTGGTAGGTTGAGGTCAGCCCCTTGCTATTTTATAGCAGAGGGATTACTGTGGCTATTTTCAAAACCAAGGGAAAGCAAGTGGAGTTGAAGGACAGGTTTAAGAATTCAGTGAGGCAGATGGCCACGTAAGGGCCAAAAAATAATTGAATAGTTGAAGATGAGTCCAAAAATACAAAACTCTACTTGTTTCACAGCATAGACCATTCTCCAATACTACCTTTCCCTAAATGTGCTACTTACATACGGAATGGATTCCATCCAGCACATGAGTCTCTGGAAAAACGTATGATAATTGACTCATGTCATACCTCACAGTCCTCACAAAAGGAAACAAATGCACCACATTTATTTGTTGGTTCCTTATGTTTTAACCCCAAATGTAGCTTACTCCTACTCTGTTAAAAGCTGGCAGGTGATTATAAAGACACATATGTCCTTTTCAGTTTTTTATGACATTAAAGACGAGACCTGTGGTATGGGCTTAGCAATCCTAAAACATACAGGCACCAGAACACACCCCTAAAACCTCATTCAGCTGTTATGTATTTAAATATTATCATCTGAAATCCATGTAAAAAGGACTCCAGCTGCAATGCAATAGAGTCCTGTGTCCTAAACCTCTGTTTCCCACAAGTCCATTTGAATCCAGTTTGGTGTGGGCCAGGGAGGGGTTCTTTGGCAAGAATATTACAACATCACTTGGGGCAAACAGCAGAATGCCTTCAAGTGCAGCAAGATGAACAGAGATGTGAGACAAAACAGCAGCCATAATATGGGCTGCAGTGTGTGTACACAACGGAAGACGGCGCATCTCCTGCGTGCTGCTAAACAGTGCTTACGTCTGACCCTCATATCATTGGATTGAAGGATCAATGGAGATCATTGCATTATACACCAAAGGTGTTAATGCAACTTTTGAATATTTGCAAATGATTAGTGTAGGGTGACAACTAGAACTGTCCAATTCTTTTAAAATAAAGGCTTGTCTGTGCAAATAAAAATGGCATAAGAACTATGAGTTTATACTATTCTAGTGACGAGAGAGATAATAATTAGCTCTTTTTTGTAGTATTGCATCCATCGCATTTTTTTAATTTATTTATATTTGCTGCCCATTGTTTAGGTGGTTATTTTCATTGTACAATGTTTCAAACAGGGGCAGCTGGTCACACATTGGGCATTTTTGAAAGAGTAAGAGCAGTTTTAATCTTGTCACAACTGCACATAGGTAGGTCCTATGACACTTACATTTTGGTCCAATTTGGACTTGGTTGAAATGCACCAGTGTCATGCAGGCGACACACAGCTCTCCTTCAAGCTTCCATCCTCTAATCACTATGCCTCCTCCCTCATAGCTGACTGCCTGACTGCTATACAGGCTTGGTTCTCTGCCAATGATCTCTGCTGAATGCCAGTAAGACAGAGATTCTTTTTGTGTGGACTCCTAAGGTAAAAAACCTTGAGATTATCTTTGACTCATCTCCTTCTTTTTCTCCACACACATCACAGACCTTGCCAAGAAGTCCAACTTTCAGCTGCACCTCCTCAGTGGTATTCTACCATTCCTCACCTTCCCCCAGAAGCTCAAAGTCTCCGGTTCTCTCTTGGCCTGACTACAGCAACAGCCTCTTCGTCAATCTTCCTCTTTAATTCCTTTGCCCCCTTCATCTAATCCCAAATAGGACTGCAAGACTTATCCTTGGCCTCAAGCCAAGGAACCAGATCTCTCCAGCCCAAACATCTCTCCACTGGCTCCTGGTGACCACACATATTACATTCAAGGCTCTTTGCATCATCCACAAGTCTTTCTGGGGCCTGAGACCTCTCTACTTCCAGATTCCCTTCCCTAAAACCTCCTGGACAGATTCCCTCTGTCTTCTGGCTCCAACTCCCTGCAGGTCAAACGTTTCTCCAAGCAGAGAGTGGGAGGTAGAGCCCTCTCCTAGTTCCTCCCTCTGGAACAGCCTCCTTGCCCCCCTCAAAGTTGAGCCAGATCTTCTCATGTTCCAGAAACTTCTCAAGAACTTCATGTTCTCATGTTCCAGAAACTTCTCAAGAACTTCATGTTCTCCTCTTCCTTCCCTCTCCCCCTCCCATGCTAACTCTCCATCAGCCACTGCAATTGGGGCCTAGGCCCTTCTGTGTCAAAAAGGGGCCAGACCACAACCTACCAGTCCCCCTAACAATTAGCTTCAGTCTCCCTTACCTGGACTAGCCCAACCTGGTCCTCCCTGCCCACCGCACTCATCCTTCCTTCTCCCCTTTTTCACTGGCAATTTCTACCCTGTCCTGCCTAGCACTTTTCCACCCCCAACCTTGGGGCACCCCACACCTGCATGCCTCCCTCTACCCCTTGCCCCTTGCACTTACCATCTTTGGCACACACTTGCACAGAAGGAGTTTTACAAGGCTGATGTAACCATTTTTGTTTTTCTTATGGTTCCTTTGTCTCCCCCCTCCCATCTTGTCTTGTGGCACTTGGAAACATTTGTGTATAGGTGCCATACAAATTTCAAATAAAAAATAAATAAATACATACATAAATAGTCAACACAGGGTACATAAGGCTGTGACTTAGATATGAGACTAGGCTTAACCACACAGGTTGTGACATTGGCATACAATGACATACAATGGCTGTACCCGTCTATGTGAGATATCTCGATTATGAAGCCGCGCTGCCATATGATGACAGTAAATAAGCCTACTAGGAATCAGTGATGTTATTTGTAATTTCATTAGTGTACTCATACAACATGTAATTAGTGATGTCATCAGTGATGCAATCTATGATGTCATCATTGTGGTCATAGGCTGCGCAACAGGGGGTGCAAAGTTAAGGTTGCTTTAGCTGAAATTCAGGGGTTTTGTTGCCTTAAGTTCTCACCTTAACATCTCTCCAATTATTTTCTTTTTCCTTGAATTTCAAGGCTTTTGTTACAGTGTATTGCTCGGTATTACCCAAATTTACCTTTTACAATTGACCTTTTGTCCTAATTGACCTAATAATAGTGGTCCTAATTGACCGTCTGCACAATTGATCTTTACCTTTATTCCCCCCGCATATTATGACCTTCATTTCACGATCAATTGTGCAGAAGGTCAATTCTCCCACAATCAATTGTGAAAAGGTCAATTAGTATACATCCTATTGCTCACTTTAACGTCCTTGCAACTAAAGTTTTTATTACCTTGAATTTCAAGGGTTTTGTTATTCCAGACATGATTAACATTACTAATACAGACCTACTCCTTAGACGAAATTGCGCAAGGCAAAATAACATGGGACATTTAAAAATAGTAATGAACACCAGGAAAATAACCTAAGAGAGGAAATGATCCAGAAAATATGTTGGCAAAGTATAAAAGGTGCTCACCTTTATAACCCATCAAATTGTCATGAAATATTCCCTGGAAAACAAAATCCCAATGCGAAACACGTGTTTATGGTCTTGTGAGTAACCGTCTGCACTGGGAACATGACAACCTGAGTAAAATACTGGTAGCCAAATACTTGAGCAAGCTTGCCAACCTAGAAAAAACCCAAGGGGTTGCATCCATCCTCTGAAAAAAAGTTATGCTCTTTACCCAAATGTGTCCTTTATTTGTGCCCTGAAAAACAGCCACAATTAGGGGAAGATAACTTCACCAGTGTCCAGGATTGGAAACTCTCTTGCCACATTGTGGGCAAAAACTCATGACTTACTTGCACTCTGATAATTCCCCCCCCCTTACTCCCATGTCTGGATTTTAACAAGCTAACTTGAAACGTACACATACCATAGTGTCACTCAAACATATAAATCCTTATAGGACTATGTTAGGCAAATAGTGTACAATTGTGGCATTATTCTCCCAATTCTGACTGTGAGACAACAAATACCAGAATGCAATTCAGCAAAAGGCAAACACATTTTCTATGAGTGTGAAACTTTCAAGGACTGACAGTACCATGGTTAAACAAAAATAATCATGCAGATGCAGTGTGCTATGAAAGATTTAAAACTTTGAGAAGTTGCAATGTTTTTAGGCTATGCACAGTGAGATTAAATAATTTGCCATGGAGCACATACTTTGATTGAGCAGCATTCTCCAGGTGGTATGCCCCTTTTCAGTGCCATCATTTTGGTGCAGGCCGATTTTGCTCGGGCATTCCGCTGCAGTGCCCATTTCGGCATGCCCTTTTCAGTGCGATAGCCATTCCGGTGTTGTTATTTTAGCACAAGTAATGTTTGGACTTGGCTGACATTGCAGCCACGTCTCAAAGCCCTCATGCTAAATAAGATCACAGGACTGCACTGCAGCAAACCTCGCCACCGCCCACTTGCGTTGCTTTTCTTTTAATTAAATTAAATTAGTTAACTAAAAAAAATATAGCCTTCAAACCTGGTCTGCCACAGTTCGAGGCCCAGCTTTTAACCACTAGGCCACAATGTCTTGGTGTTTCACTGGGCATACATTTCATACTTAGCCCATGATTTAATATCTTCAATGATAAAAGGCTAGGTATGAAACTTATGAAAACTCAAACAGTAACATAATTGTAACATAATGGTTAAGTACTGCGTCTCAAACTCCTTAAGGCCAGGGTTTGCTGATAGCAATGCTCATCATAAATGTTATTATTGTTTATTATTACATTTTTTATGTTTTATACAAATTCAGATGCTGTGTGTTATGAGATATTTTAAACTAAGAAAACACATGGCTTTTAGGACCGTGGACTGCCTGACATCCATGCAGTGACCGGGACCGGCCCTGCTTAGTTTCAAAGCGAGGAAGGATCCAGCCCCTTTAGGCCATGTTTCTCTAAGTGTTCTTTTAAGGGGGGAGGGGCCATATATTAGGCCACATGGCCTTATTGGGCTGATCCCTTCCTCACTCTTCCTCACTTTGAAGCTAAGCATGGGTTGTCCCAGTTACTGCATGGATAGGACACCCACTGTTGCTGTGAAAACACCTTTTTTTAAATTTTGTTTTATTGATTGGGAGACTACAAATACCAGAATGTAAATTCAGCAAAAGACAAACAATTGTCTCTGAGTGCAGAACCTTCAAGGACTGATAGTAGCATGGTTTCAAAAAAGTAAATAATTCAGATGCCCATTTCGTCGGCCATCCATGCAGTAACTGGGACTGACCCTGCTTAGCTTCAAAGCAAGAAAAGGGCAGGCCCATTCCTCTCAGTGGTCTTGTAATTTTGCTCATTTGTCAGGCACCGTGGCCTGAGGAAGCTGGCTTCTTCCTCACTTTGAAGCTAAGCAGAGTCTGTCCTGGTTACTGCTTGAATGGGAGACCTGGGTGGCAGTGTCAATTGAGTCACTGGCCATGGCCAGTGATTTTTCACCCCCAACAACACCATTGTTATACAAATATCTTTAAAAAAAATAATTAAAAACATGTAACAGCAGGTACCGAACTACATACATCCGTGGATATATGTAGTCCTTTTAACCTCGGATATATCTGCGAATATTGGCAAAACAGCTGGAAAATAAAATGATTCCCCTCCCCCCAGGCCACCATAAACTCCCCCCTAATCCGTGCCAGCTCCCCCCACTTCCCAGACAGCCTCCTCACCTCTCTGTTTCACCCCAGAGCACACACTGCTTTGCTTTCAGATGTCGTCTATTTGCGGATACAGCCAAAGCTACAGAAAGTTTTGTGTTGCAAACTCAGTTCCTGCACCCCCTCCAACTCCCAAATTTCATGCAGTGCTTTCTAGCCATACCCCTAGCCCTACCCGGATTGAATTTGTATGTTTTTTGACATGAAAATAGATTTTTACGGCATTTCATATTCCCATAGCCTCACATCAAGAGAAAAACAAGGTGGCAGTTGTTTCATTTCTGAAAACCATGATCCTGCAATGCACCATGGGAGTTATAACTATGATTTTTGAAGAAGGGGGCAACCCCTTCTTTGTCAAATTTTAAAATAACCACAGCATGGAAAAAACCCAAACAACTGTGGCATGCGAGCCACCGCTTCATGTCCGAGTTCTTTCGGACCTGACCCAAATCCGTCCAGCGGTTTGGGCTGTGTGCTTTGTCAAAAATTTACCTTTTGTCTGTAGGACAATGAATGGGAAGTAGGCCGCACATTTGGAAAAAGAAAATGTTTTAGCGCTTATTAACTTTTGGCTTTTTTATCAAATCTTTACAAAACTTTGCAGTCTGGGGGCCACATTCTTTTAGTCACTTTTAAAATTTCAGTCAAATCCGTTACTGAAATCAAATGTTATTAACAATAGAATTTTGCGGAGTTCCTGTGTGTCTTCAACTCACCTTAACTATACGGTGGCTATTGCTGCCCTATAATGATCACTTGGACATAATAACACCAAAAGTAGTGGAGATCGGATCAAGAAGTGGTATATTCTAGGGTTTGTGATAAGCTTGGAATTGCTCAATCATGGTTTTGAATTTGGGACCTCTAAAGCCCTAATTCATTTGATCAGCCATCTGAGATTTACCCCAGTAATGTCTGATGTTGGATGCGGACTAGTATGATTGAAAATAGAAGAGCAGAGAGACACAGCAATATAATTATTTGAAAGTGATCTCATGCCTCTAAGGATTTTTGCCCCTCCCGTCCTAACTCCCTCCCCAGAAAAGGCTCTGTTTGAAAGATACCATTGTACCAATTGGCACAGGAGCTTGGATTAAATGAGTGTGGGTGAAAATGAATTGTAGCCATGTTACAGACACTGAATGGGTTTATTTTTGATGAATTAAGATTAACATTTGTGGGGATAATTTTCATAGCATTTATCTTCCAACATCTTACAATCCATTTCGTTCAGTAACACAGGCATATAATAGCCATACATGCTGTAGTCAGAGAGAGTTTGAGGATGTTCCTCAACATACACACTGAATTATAGGCTGTGTAGTTTGACAATGTACTCTACACTTGTGCTACCGAGTTGGCGTCTCCATATGAATCCTCCAAGTCATTCCACTTTAGCGTTCCATTGCCAAGCGTATATATAGACGGTTAGGAATAACGATTTGGTACATTCTATAACACCCACTTGGCATCTGTCAAGGGTTTATCTTTCAAAATGTATTGCTGCATCAGAATGAGAGGAAGGGGCAAAACTGTTGAATTTAGGTGGAAACATTTTTTGGGGAAGGGATGGTGAAGTAGCGCAGAAGTTGGAGGGTATGGAAAATGCAGACCAGCATGCCCACGCTCAGTACCCATGATTTTGTGGAGAGGAGGAGGTTTTTGCATATTACAGCCAAACTTTATTTTTTCAACTGTGGAGTAAGAAATGGAACATGATGTACATGTATTAGTCCCTTCCCCTAAATATTCTAGGAGGGTATAATTAACTATTCCAACTGCAGCCCAATCAAATATGGGTAAAGCTATCAATTTGGGATCCCTCTATGTGGAGCTACACCAAATTCCCCAGGGGGCCTTGTGACAGAATACTTAGGCCAACTGTGCAGCGCCTCAGTGAAACTTAAAGGTCTAGGTGTCCCGCACAAGGCTAGATTAACATTCTAGCATTGTACAAGAATGGCGGTAAGGAGTGAGACTTCTCCATCTGCATGAATGAAAACCCTTCACCAACACACTTCCTCCCCTACATATGCATGCACACATATTTTCTCACACTCCCCTGCAGATGCAGTTTCTCACACTTATTCTCTATTCATGGAGAAGTAAACTTGTCCTAATTTACAGCTGTTGTGGACTTTGGTTGGGATACAATGGTAATGCAATTGCTGTCACTAACCAAATAAGACCGTATAGATCTTAAAGCCTAAGGGCATGTGCAGCACATGCCTAGGGCAGGTTTCCCACATAAGGGTAATACAAATGCTTTCAAGTATTAAAATCATCCACATGCAAATACCGTGCTGATGTAATGTTCACTTTATGACAAATCTATTTGTAACAGTTTGGGTAATAGACTGTGGCACTAATTAGCAAGAACATGTGATAAGTCATGCCTGACACTAATACACCTGTGTTTGTTACATTTCTGCAATGGCCAATAATGCCTCCATCTGGCATAATTCACTGATTCTCAAATGAATGCTTTACTGTTGAAAATTCTCCCAAGACCCCAAGAATTAGACCAATCTCCAACATCAGATTTCTCACTAAACTCATTGACCAAACAGCCTATTCCCAGCTCAATACCTTTGTAGAATCCAACAATCCCCTATTGCACACACAATCAGGCTTCAGCCGCGACATGGAACAGAAACCACTCTGATCTCGATCAGTGATGATCTCAAGGTCACTGCACACTCTGAAGGTTGCGCAGCACTGATTCTCCTTGATCTCTCTGCAGGCTTTGAAACGGTTAACCGCTCAATCCTCCTTGACCGCTTTCACTCCCTAGGAATTCATGGCACTGGTCTCAAATGGATTGCTTCCTTCCTCAGCAACAGGAAACAAATAACCCTCCTCTCCCCTTTTGTCTCAACTGCTTGCTTGGTGAACACTGGAGTACCCCAAGGCGCTTGCCTATATGCTCTCCTGTTCAACCTCCATATGACCACTCTACCAGGAATCATCCACATGAACAACATCTCCTGTTTCAACTACATTGACAATACTCAAATTATCCTAAGAATTCCCAAGTCAGGCACCAACACCCATCCCAAACTTGAAGCATGTCTCTGCGATATTGACCGATGGATCACAATAAACCACCTCCTTTTGAACACTGATAAAACGGAGATCATGGTGTGCGACAATACTGCCCATCTACTACATCCGCTTCCATTGCCCCCGTCCCTCAGCCCACCTCACCCCCTCCGATATATGGTGAAAAACCTAGGCAGCACTATGGACTCAGGGCTGACTGTCAGATCAACAATGTGTCAAAATGCTGTCACTACCATCTCAAACTTCTCAGACACATTTTACCTACCTCTCCTACCTGAACAGACCTGCTGCAGTTATGTCTATTGTGATGTCAAGACATACCCAGGAGCTCAGGCATACCAACTCAACAAACTCCAAAGAGCCCAAAACACTGCAGCAAAACTGCCCCTTGCGCTGGGTCAAAGAGACCACATCACACCAGCTCTTTGAACCCTCCACTGCCTTCACTGGGTCCCAGTTGGACAAAGGGCCACCTTCAAGAACCTACACATCATTCACTGAGCAATGCACAAGACCGTTCCATTGTACCTACAAGAAAAGATTAAACCATACCTCCATCTCATACCCTAAGCTCAAGCACTGCCCTCCTTCTAGTGATTCCAACCTCTAACTCTGTCAGGATTGGAGGTTCTGCCTTCTCAACCTTGGCCCCAACTCTGTGCAACTCGCTCCCCCACATTTCGACACACCCAAGACTATATGACGTTCCGCAAAGCTCTAAAAATGTGGCTCTTTCGTAATGCTGAGCACGATTATCTAAAGCGATTGAACCCTTGCAACCCGATGACTAATGCTCAATGAGATCCTGAGCAATGATGCCACTGAATAGGCTTATAAGTCACTATTAAGCAAATGCATGCTTGAAATCCGGAACAGCAGACTCCTTAGATCATATCTCCACCCAAACACTCACCTCCCATATCACTGTGCTTACTCTCTACTCCACACCATCACACAATTAGAATGCAGCTACACTCTGCGATCAATTTTGGCATAGCTGCTCACATACGAACATTACCCCATAACCACCTCATCATTCTAATAAAACACAGCTACATCCCATGACAAACCGGCCTAGCTGCACACATAAGCATCCTACACCGGTCTAATGCAGCGAGAACACAGTCATGGTGTCCACCCGCCAGACAGTACACATTCAACTGATATCAATACCACCACACCTAATGCTAGGATGCAACTACCATCAGGCAATTGTATGAGCTGGTGCACCCAAGCACCCTATGACACCTTACTCTTCTCAACTGACCTGGACTACGGTCCCTGAGGGCGTTCAACCTACCTGCGCTTTGAGTTCATACTAATTATATATAGAGCACTGTATCCATGCCAGATAACAGAACACATAACAGAACACATGAAAGACAATATTAACACACACTGGGCCTCATTACACGGACAGCGGTAAGGGTTTACCGGTACCGGTAAGGGTACCAGTGCCAGTAAACCCTTACCGCCTTACTACGAGGTCCCTTTGTGGGACCCTACCTTAACAGCTGGTTTTACCAGCCGCTAAGGACGTTACCCGCAAAGGCGACCTAGGAGGTAATTAATGTACCGCAATTTGTGGTACCGTAATTACCGCCTTCCCCATTCCCATTGAGCCCTATGGGGGCAAAAATGGGAATGGGGAAGGGCCATGGTGAATGGGGAATTACCGCCCCCACACACCTTGGCAAAAGGCGGTAATTCCGCCATTCACCATGGCGGACTCAGTAAAATACCGGCGGCAACCATGGCGCTAATAGCGCCATGGTTACCGCCGTCCGTGTAATGCTGCCCACTGTTCTGTTATGATATGATAAGTAATTTATAAGTCATGATAAGTCATTTATAACGTGCATGTAGGTGTGACAAGACAAGCCAGAGGGAGGACATGACATACAATGTTATTAGGCCTTGTGTCATTCAGATCACGCAAGTGCAGCAATGCAAAGTGTAGGGGCAAGGGGAGGAGGAAGTGCCAGGGAGAGGGAAGGGGGAGGTGCAATCAGGGCAGCATTGCTCAGAGTAAGTGCCACAGGGCAGCGTGGCTCTGGGTAAGTGCAAGGAGACAGGGGACTGTAGGGGATGCAGTTAGAGCCCCCTAAGTGCACGGTAGGCCTAGAGGCAGTGCGGGGGAGACTGATCATGAAGGAATATGGTACCCTGTGAGACTCTGAGGGTAGCCAAGCAACCAGTTGGCCTAGCAGGCAGGTCGGTCAGCAGGGGAGGGAGAGACAGAAAGTCAAGGAGAAAAGGAAGATCTTGAGCTGCTTCCAGAACTTTAGGTGATACGGCTCAAGTTTGATAAGGATAGGGAGGCCATTCCAGAGGCAGGGCCCTGCTGAGGAGAGAGATCTGCTCACCACTTGCTGCCTGAAAAAGTGGCTGACCATCAGAGAATTGGAGGTAGCTGAGTGAAGTGCTCGAGAAGCAAGGCATTTTGGAACAGAAACTTGGGTGTACTGCAGACCCTAGCCCCAGAAAGCCTTCTGGGTGATGCAAAGCATCTTGAACTTGCTCCTTGCAGCTATCGGGAACCAGTGGAGAGAATTCAGGCCTGGAAAAATAGAGTCCATGGGCTTGAGGCCAAGGTAAGTCTTGCAGTCGTGTTCTGGATTAGTTGCAGAGGGTGGAGAGTAGAAAAAGGCAGATTGAGAAAGAGGCTGTTGCAAGAGTCTAGCCTCGAGTGAACCCGAGCTCTGGAGACAGGGAGCTTCTGGGGGAAAGTGAGACAAATAAGAATACCTCTGAGGAGGTGAAGCTGGTAGTGAGCCTTCTTTGCGAGGTCCGTGATGTAAGGAGAGAGTTGTGTTTAAGATGATACAAATGTTTTTAGCCTCGCTGGAAGGCGAAGGAAGAGGGCCCAATGAGGGCGGCCAGAGTCAGAGAGGGAAAGCGGGATCAGCAGTCCCAATAAGAAGGATATCCATCCTACTGGCATTAAGGTAGAGATCATTGGAGGTGCTCACATCCTGAATCGTTGGTAGACTTTCAGGAAGGAGCGAGAGAGGGGAGGAGGCTTAGGAGAGCCTGAAAGAGAGCTGAGTGTCATCTGCATAACACTGAGGGTTATAGGAGAAGGTACAGATGAGGTGGTCCAAAGATACCAAGTAGACATTGAAGAGCCAGGGTGAGATGGTAGAGCACTGGTGAACACCACATGTGGAGAGAGAGGTGTTGTAGATAAAGTTGGACCTCGGAGGGTCCCTCCAGGAGGAAGGAGGTCAACCATTCCAGTGCCTTATCTGTGATGCCCAGGTTATCACAGAGTCGATTGATCAGGATGGCGTGATTGCCTCTGTCAAAAACAGAGGAAAGGTCAAGGAAGACGAGGATAGAAGCAGTGCTGGAGTCGGGATTGGAGAGCAGGTCTTCTCAGGAGAGCAGTTTCCATGCCTCTGGCTGATCTGAAGTCAGACTTATGGTCATGGAGTCAACCAGCACATTATATGTGGAGAGTTAGCTGGGAGATTTCGAGGAGTTTGACCAGGAAAGGAGAGATAGAGATCAGGCGATATTTTGTAGGGCAGGTAGGACCAGCAGAAGGCTTTTTGAGGAGTGGGTGAAAAAACTAAGGGCTTGATTCATGCAATATTTGCCCGGTTCAAAGTGAATTTGCACTGTTGAAAAGTGACTTTGCACTGCCAGCACAAACGCTGATTCATGGAACTGTGCAAAGTGTATTTTTGCAGTGCAAAGTCCATGCAAAATCAGCACATAGTCATTTTTGCAGTTCAAAATGACTTTACCCAGACTTTGCCCAACAAAAATACACTTTGCACATTCCATGAATCAGGGTTTGTGTAGGCAGTGCCAAGTCACTATTCAGCAGCGCAAATTCACTTTGAACCGGTCAAATGTTCCATTAATCGGGCCCTATGTGTCCAAGCCATATATTTGACCCAGTATTACAGTCTGCTGTCTTAAATGATCTGGTTTTACCTCCTCGTTCCTCCTCAGTTCCCGTCGAGCAAGCCCTGCCTTACTCTCTCAGCACATGGTAACCCTAATGTGTAAAGCTATGCACATCGCTGGAGTCCCCATTAAAGAACATATGTCGGAGCCTCTTGCTTTTCCCAGATATTATCTTGATGTCGACGCTGCTGCCAGTTAATTTCACACTACTTCTACTCTTACTTTAATCTGACAGATGCGTTTTGCTACAGTAGTTCAACAGTAATCATGTTAATTATGCCACCGACCAACCTTTCTTTTCCAAACTCAATTTTTCTCAGTCTTAATGCATCAACTATTACTCTGTAGTGTCAACGATGCGTGAACATATTGTCTGGAAAAATAAAAATGGATGTGCTGTGCATGATTTTCATGCAAAACATATTGGTATTTCAGAAGAGAAACATGAAGTGTAGTAAATAAACATGTTCTAGGACAGATATGTGTGTTTTTCATGTGCCCTAGGAAAATAGATTGTAGCATAACCTCAAATAAAAATGCACTGATTCGCAACATTTTTGTAATAATTTTAATTGTGTGAGGTTCATCGAGACATGAATAAGGCTTTGGTAGCACGATTACATCAATTACGGACATATTCTAAAATGTGAAGCTGTATAATATGTTTCAAAATGTGGACGGCATGGCTTAAAAAACGTCAACACAGTGGAGCAGAACTGCACCTTGGTCTAACAACCACCCGACCATAATCTCCAGGTAAAATTTCATTAATATGAATCACTTTCATAAGCTTATTAAATGAAAAAGATTTTTGAGTGGCCATTTTGTAGGTGATGTAGCCAGACAGCTCTGGGCTTTCATTGGGCTTATGATACAGCAACACATTCTGATGCTATCAGGGACGGTGCTGTAGCATAGCGTTTAGATATATACTCAAATGGTGAAAAGCAGTGTTTTGCCTGATCCGAACCACAATACACTGTCTAGCGCATGTCGGTGAGAGAAATGTATTACAGCTTCCAAGATGCACATAACTGTTGGCCAGTCTTAATAAAAACATGAGAAAAAATTATCTTAGTTTCAATTTCCTGTTATTAATCTTAATTTATACATGTGTGCTTTAGAAAATACATGTTTTACGAGGATCAGAGCCTGGTATTGTGTAGTTTGCAGATACCTTCTCCCAATGATTTACATCTTGGGGCCATCAATTTACATGTTTTTCCAAATTTGCAATAGATTTGTTTGTTTCTTATATATTCTGCAATCATGTGGCTTTGTTTCTTCAATATTCTTTTTTTTATAGTATTTCTTTAATGTGATATATTCAACAAAGAACATTTCACATAACAACATATACAAATTAATCCAACATAAACAAGAGGAACATTCCAAAAATATCCATGTATAAATAAGATAACACTTACAAGCTTACAAGGAAACACACTCAACATTAAGGGCAATTTCCCCTTTGAAGGCCTGCCACACCCCTGTAACTGCCATGGTTTAGCGCCGGTGTTGTAATGAGGGCCATTGTGTTTGACTCAGAACACTTGATCTTAATGAATAATTTCCCTCTATTCGTTTTTATACTCCTTGCTAAGGATGTCAGCCAAAATCCAGACATACTGCTTCATCTTGGGATGCACTAGACAGCCCTAGAATTAGACTCCAGATCCTGCCCTCCATGTGATTAGCCCAGTTCTCCATATTAGTAAAAGAGCATTCCAAGGCGTAAGTTATGCTAGCTACCAACTTTTGCTTGTATAGGGCCACTATAACACTGAGACTATAACATTTTTGATTAACCATATAATGGTGAACCTGAAGAATTGACTTGCCGATTCTGTACAAAGTATGAGGAGTCGTTGAAACATTTATTGATTTTCTGCCCGAAACTGAAATCTCTACGAACAAAATGCATGTGCAAAGAGAGTGAACTCTATCGAACTCGAAGTGTAGATATTTGGTGAAAAAAGAAATGCTGGTAGGAGAAGAAAAAAAGCTGACCTTGACCCTAACATTTTTCCTGGAAGAAATGAACTTGCTATTGACTAAACAAAAATAAGCGTTTTTGCATGTAGAAAATATAGAGTATAACCGTTTTTTCTGTTATTTTTTTAGATTTTAATTATGACTTTCAGGAATGGACATTGTATATTAAGTACGGAGATGGCCTTCTCAGTGATCATGAATGTTTCATTTTCTTTTTTTTTCTTTTTTTCTTTTTCCTTTTATTCTCTGCCTATAAAAAAAGTTTGTAATAAACTGAATTTTAATTAAAAAATAAAAAGAATAATAGTTAGTGTAGCGCTTTTTCAACCACTCCTT
Source organism: Ambystoma mexicanum (assembly GCF_040938575.1). Classification (NCBI taxonomy): domain Eukaryota; kingdom Metazoa; phylum Chordata; class Amphibia; order Caudata; family Ambystomatidae; genus Ambystoma; species Ambystoma mexicanum. Next base: position 528,200,306 of record NC_090926.1, read on the forward strand.
TTCATCCTTCATGGTGCAATCTCGTAGCCAAGGTAGCAATAGCTCTCTACTCTATCAATTTGACCATTCATAAACATGATTCTATGCGTATCACTGGACACTCTACCGGAACTCATGAACTAAGATTTTAACATGTTCACCTTCTTTTCGTATGCCTCCGCATACTCCATGATTCCCCGTGCACTTCTAGAGATTCTTATAAAGGTAGAGTCCAAAATAACCATCTTATCAGCATAGGCAAGATGACTTATCACTAAATTCCCAATGCACGGAGGAAAATTACCCTCATCTCGCAGGAAGACCTCCAAATCCGCCATGCACAAATTAAATAGTATGAGGGGCGAGCATTCACCCCTGTTCCACACCCCTTTTTGATTGAAACTGGGGTTGATAGTTCACCCTGCCCACTCAGTCTCACCCCAGCACATTATTTTCATGTAGCAGTTGACTTGCATGCAGCAGGTTGCCTGGCTTCTGGAGTGTCTCCAACTTAGCCCACAATTTAGCATGATCAATGTAAACAAATGCTGAGGTGAAATTGATGAATGAGGCATACAGAGGAATGTCGACATTTAAACATGCTTGCCCTACCATAATACTCACAAGGCATATATTCTAATTTGCAGACATCCCCTCATCAATCCAGTTTGGAAATGGCTCAGGAAATGATTACCCATTATCCACTTGTTAATGTTGTGAAAGAGCAGTGTGGCAAAGATTGTTTTTGCCACGTCTTGGAGCGACAGTAATTTCTGGATCACCTCGACTCCCCTTCTTGATTGTTTATTTTTCTTCTCTGAAAAAATGTATTTGTGGACTTTTTTTGCCCACCGTTACACACACTGGGTTTGTTTTCATTGTGTGTATTCACTCCTTCCTACTCCTAACTACTTCATGTACTGTTTCTGGTTGGTTCCTTTTACTTTGGTTTTCTTCATGACTAAGGTTGCTAAGGTTCTTGTTTCGCTTCCTTTTCTTTCCATTATTTCCAGGTGTTTACTCCTCAAACCTGGGTCTTTTCCTCATTTTATTTGAGTCGTTTTTGCTTTTTTATGTTTTTATAATGTAATTTAAATGTCTTTTACTCTGCAATAGTAAGAGAAATAATTAAACCTGAAAAACATGCGAGTTAATTACGCCCAGAGGCAGTGCATACATCATTTTCTAGGGATTTTTTTAGGGAGAGGAAAGAAAGAAAACAAAGACGGGTTCTGATCCTGCTATTTTTCAAATAGAAGACTTGTTGGTTTTAGCGCAACATATTTTGGGGGCCTGAGCCGGAACATCAGCAAGTGTCTTTCAATGTGTCCAGGAATTTGATTCCATATAGCAATGTACACATGCTCATTTTTCACCACATATGTGTTATTCTTTCCAGCATTGCTAGATAGATTGAACTGCTCCTACTACATGGTTTTGATTTCCAGTCTCCTCTTTGACTTCCAATTACATAGTATGAATTTCCTGGACACCATCAGGCATTTAATTATCTGCCATTTGTGGTTGATAAGAATGTGTTGTAGGTGTATGGTATTTTAATTGACGTTTGTATAGTGCCTGCTGCCGTAGTCATTCCCTTGAAGTGATTTGAAGTAAATGGCTTTTCAGTGAACCATTCTCTAAAGAAACTTAAAACTGAAAGAGCATTACCTTGCATGCAAATAGTATTTAGAATGTCGGTGAATCTCCAATTACTAGCAAATATTTAAAGATAAAAGGCATTATACTAGCCAAACAATGAGCAGAGTGTTGGTGCTGAGTGCATTGCTATGTCAGTGATTACGTGACCGCAGAACTGAATTTATTTTGGGCCACAGCCTGATACTGTGGGTCACAGCAGTAACTGGGTCAAGGGGCTATTTTAAATTGATCTAAAACGCCCAAAGCCAGCTGTGTGTAATGGAGGGTCCTGCTATAGTTTACCTGTAGAACACATGTGTCGGATAATTTATTGATTCATAGACTAATTCTTTGAAGGCAGCATCCCCTGATCTAACAACCACTATTAAACAATCCCACCCCCAAACCTTTGAGATAAGAAACACACTATATTTGGGCTTAATTTTCAGTTTTATTAAAGTAGCCAATCAATACCAAAGATTGTCACCTAACTTTATGCTCGTATGTTGCCATCACAGGAAGCTCTTCTGCAGAAAGGAATTTAACCTACGTACATTTTCTTCGTAGTTTACAAAAAACAAATGATCTATTCATATAACTCAATAGTATAGAAAATAGATTTCTAAACAGAAGTGGGCAATGCACTTTCAATGTAGCATATTATCGGCTTACATGTGATCTCTAACGATTTCCATCAACCATAGACTATTCAATATACTTTTGGTTTTGATAAGTGGCAGAAAATGTAATGTTAAATGTTAAATGTAATGTATATTTTTCACATCATGAATGAAAAGTGTTAGTTAGTAGAGAAAACCTTTAAATAAACATGAACAGCAGAAGACGGGAGAGTGCAGGTGGCGGCGGCGAACCTGACTATGCTTCTGTGTGTTGTCACCCTGACCATATTCGCATTGACTAGAGGACTAGCACTCAAACCTCTCAATAGTTACACAGAGCGCAGTGGAGTGTGGGAGTGTTATTTGGGCAGTGAGGATCCTGACCTGACTGCTGCTGTTTGTTGTTACCCGGACCATATTCGCAGTGATGCAAGGACTAACATTTAAAACCTCCCAGCAGCTGTGCGGAGCGTGAGGGAGTGCAGATGTTAGCAGTTTGGCTAGAGGTGATCCAGGTACATCATGTTAAATTACTATATACATCATTGGAAATCTTCTGATTGCATCTAGCGATTTCCTGCAGGTATCTATTTTAGCAGGGAAGCATGTATGTTTTAAGATGTAAACCGACTGTAATACCAAAAGCATCTAAAAATGAGTTGACTCACCTGACCATCTGGTACCATGGGTATCTTCTACGTATCATGCATCCCTAATACATATGAGAGACTTTGACGGTGCACCATGGGAAATTGAATGCCCTGATTTATTCAAGCCCTAAAATTATACTCTTTCTTTGACATAAAAAAAAATACTGATCTTTACAGGCCACAGAGTGCAAGTGTGAGCAATCTAATGGTATCTTAACATCATTCTGGCCATCTGAATAAAAATCCAATAGGCATACCGGAATGTGTAGTCCACAATAACACTGTGGTGGGTAATGAAGAAATAAGATCACAATCCATTAATAGAATGTATTTGGGTTCTCTTTCTGATACACCAGCACCTTTTGTTACACAAGGTTAGGAGATAGACAACTAATCTATTGATACGTGTACGTCATCACAGCAGCTTGAAGCAGAATTACTAACTTTTAAATCTTTTAATGAATACCTCATCTACCATAACCCTACATTTCTTGATAAACACGCTAGTGGAAGTATTTTACAGTTTTCCTGCCAGACACACCCCAAATGTTTGATATTGAGGGCAAACCAGAACTGTGTTCCCAAAAAAACTTGGGGTGTTTAGGTGCCTACTCGATTTACAGAGGTTTATTGTGCCGAACAGTACAACTTTAGTTTTGCTGGCTTTCATCAAATGCGAATTAGCATACATCCGTTCCCTCACCTCCACCATGCATTGTTTAACCAGCTGAAAGGTTTCTTCCACCTTTCCCACTTTGACAAACACCTGTGTGTGTTCAGCATATGAATGAACATTGACCTTATGTGTTTTAAGTAGGTCCATAAGAGGGTAAACATAAAGATGAAATAAAAGAGGAGAGAATGACAAGCCCTGGGGGATTCTGCACACTTGTGCAAGAGTTCTAGAGATGAATTCAGCCAACTTCACCTGTTGCTGCCTCTCCATCAGAAAGAAAGCAAACCACTTACTAGCTTGGACTGAGATATAATACTGATCTCTCTTAGCCTTTCAAATAGAATATGTTGATCCACTGTATCAAAGGCTGCAGAGAGATTCAACATAATCAGCAGAGAGATCTCCCCCTGATCTGCCATCTCAAGGAGGTCATCCCATATTGCCATTAATGCAGTCTCTGTCCCGAATCCCCCGAGATGGAATCCTGATCACAAAGGATCCAATATGTATTTTTTCTCCACATATTCTTGTAATTGGGAAGTCGCTATACTTTCCAGTATTTTTCCCTGCAATGACAGACCAGCTACTGGATGATAATTTAGCATATTTCCAGGGTCCAGATTCGTTTTCTTTTTTAAAACAGTGGTGAAACCGTGGCCTTATTTAGCACTGAAGGTACGACCCGCAGCTGCCAGTGATTTGTTGCCAAACTCTGTCACAAGGGACACATTTCGCCAGCTAGCCTCTTTGCCACACTAGCTTGAATAGAGGACAGTAGATCATTGGTAGGCTTAAATTTTCCAATAAAACCAGTATAATCTCTCCCGTGGGTAAGGGAAAGGAAAAAAAAAGGCTCTCCTATATGCTCCTATACAGTATCCCTCATTCTTTGAAGCCCATTAGCACAATCTTCTCCTGTAGAAAGTTGTCCACTGCAGGCAGCAATATTGTTTTGAATTAGTTAAATCTTTTTTAAAAAGAACGCATTACACATGTTGGCCTTCTCCACAGAGGCTTCCGTGGATGATAAACAAAATTTTGGCTGCACAAAGTTCTTAATAATAGAGAAAAGTTCTCTTAGTTGGTTCAGAGAACCATGGATTTCTTTCCCCACAAAGTCAGTCTTTGCTTTAAACAGTGATTCTTTTTGTATTATTTTAATACAAGCTTTACTATGTATGCATCTAAAGTGAATTTAGGTTTCCTCCACTTGTTTTCAGTGTTTCTCACACACCCAGTGCAAAAAAGTCTTGAGAGAACCATGTTTTGGAAAGTTTTTTCAACTTTCCCTGTATGAACAGGCCCACTCTGGAGCATATTGTACACATATCACTGTTTGTTTATTCCAAAATACTCTACAATTTAGGGAGGGGTTTATGGCATTTAAAGCCTTCTCCAATTCTGTGCCTGAGATTTTTTCCAAATATTTAGGTCTGCGATAAAATGATGGTGAACATTTTACCGCTACCAACACTCCCTTGTACGGCTGTTCAAAAGTAGACAGCCTAGCAAAATGATTGGACCGGGAAACAGGCACAGTATAAGTTGCTTCCGTGCACACTCCTCTACTTAAGAGTACATCAAGACAGTGTGCCCCATTATAAGTTTGCCGGTCTGGGAACTACGGTACCGGTAAGTTTGCCGGTACCGTAGTTCCTGGGACTGGCAAACTACGAGTTGTGCTCGTGGGTGCCTTTCTGCCCACAACGTCAGACCTGGCGGGCAGAGCGGCACCCGCAAGCACAGCATGCAGGATGCACCGGCAGCATTATAAACTGTGCCAGTGCATCCGACCTCCCCATTCCCATTCAGCCCACAGGGGGGCATCTTTTTTCCAGCGCCCTCAAATGGGTAATTAGTGGGTCCGGGAAGGCTATAATGACCTGGTAATTACCCATTCGTAGGTGCCTGAAAAAAAATGACACCAGCAGCATCCGTGCCTGTTATACAGGCACGGCTACCACCCATGTCATATTGAGGCCCTGTGTCCCTTAACATGGGATGCAGACTCTTCCAAAAGTTTTAAATCATGGTTGGTTGCAATATCCCAGAGCACCACAGCTTCTGGAGCTGTGCGATTATCCACCCAAATATTAAAATCTCCCAGGCATAACAATTCCCCATGCTTGGATCCTGATTCTAGCAGAAATTGATCGAAGCATTACAAGAAGACATTTGGCTGGACTTGGTGTCTGATAGCCAAAAACAATATTAATGGCACTGGTAGGTGATGTCCACACCTTACAGTGACATATCTCCAAGCGGTTCAATCAAAAGCCTCTCGATTCAAAAGTTTTACTGAAGACTTGATATCACTGCTACCCCACCTCCTCTTTTGTGAGACCTGTTAATAAATTGGATCACGTAATCTTTCGGCACTAACAGATGGAAGAGTGCTTCAGAACAATCCGAAACCAAGTTTTCAACACAAACATGATACCTAAATCATACGCTTCAATAAAATCTTGTATCTCAAGAGCATGTTTAGCTGGAGACAGTACATTTAGCAAGGCTGCTCTAAGAGGTGACTTATTGGGATTCACATTTTCAGATCTGTTCATCTTCACTTTTTTTTATCAAAGTCAAGAGCTCTAATCTTGTTAAGGGAATGTAATGTCACGTGTCCTAGAATGATGACATGTGTTGTTGAAATGAGGTATGTGAAATAGTTCTTGGAAATAATAGCACATTATATTAAATAAAATGTAATTAATGGATTTAATAACAAAATGATGAAAATGTTTGATTCCTCTTCCGTTGAATGGAAGCATAACAAATGGTTCTCAGCAATCACATTATCCAAACCGACCCCATACCTACCTTAATGAAATTCAAGTAAGTAAGGGGCTGATGAGAAAAAGAATAAACGAGGTGAGAAAAGTTTGGTTGATCTAGCTCACAAAATTGAATGAATTTGATTAATTCACCAGCAATACAAGAATTCAATCAATTTCCTGCATAGCTAACTCTATCAAAATGATGGGGAAGTATGTTGAGGTATATGATATCAAAGTCACATACTCTTTTTGGAAATTAGTTGACCAGAGCAGTAAACCGCAAAGTCTAATTCAAGAAAATCCCATACAAGAATCTGCCTGGGTAAAACACGTTTACAATATTTATATTAGCACTGATAAGGTTTTTAGCTGGAATCATTTTTAGCTGGAATCCTGACAATGCCATCTGGTAATTGATTTTTGACTTGCATATAATTATCACTTTGAATAAATTAAACATTGGCAAAGCCAATAGTTTTGGTGTTTACTGCTGTTCTTTGCATTTTGCATTTATAGGCACCAGGGTGCAAGATGGAGAATGCAACATTTCAAAGGAGGTTGTGATAAGGTGGTGGGGGTCAAGAGAATGAGAAGAAAGGATACTATTGCAAGAGATTAAATGATTGAGAGAGGGTGCAAATGATGATGAGTGAAAGGAAATATGAACGAGAAAGTTTGAGAGTGAAAGTGTAAGAAATAAAACAAGAGTATGAGAGGAAGGATGGGAGGGTGTAGCTAGTAGGGGTTTGATTAGTGGATATGTTGTACTGAGAGTTTAGCGTGAGGTTAGAGTGAGTGGTGGAGGTTGGGAGGAGGTAGAGAGAGGTGGGGTAGAGTGAATAGGGGTAGAGTGAGTAGAGGTTGGGTGGATGAGGGTTTAGAGAGGCTGAAGGGCGGGCAAGGGTAGAAGAAGTGGTTGGTGTGCTTAGGGTGTGTGAGTGGGGTAGGGTGTGTGGGTGTGAAAGACTGAGTGGTATAGGATCTGGGTATAGAGAGTGGGGGTAGGTTGGGTGGAGGTAGGAAACATGGTGGTAGGGAGGATGAGTGTGTATATAGAGTAAATGTTGGCTTGGTGAGGTTATAGAGATTAGGGGTAGGGTGGGTGGCGATAGAGGGAGTAGGGGTAGGATTGGTGGAGCTACACATTGGAGGTGGGGTGTAGATGGTGGAGGTGTGGTGGATGGGTAGCTTGTACTGAGTGCTGTGTGCATGAGGGTGTGTGAGTGTTGGAGGTTGGGAAGGGGGAGCAGGAGTAGGGGTAGAGAGAGTGGTGGTAGGGTGCATAGGTAGGTGGTGGTAGAGAGAGTGGAGCATGGGTGGGGGTAGAACAAGTGGTTGGTGGATTTACAATGTGTTAGTGGTGGTGGAAAGAGTGATGATATGGTGGCTGGGTGGGGAAGAGAGAGTGGGGGTAGAGTGTGTGGGTGGGGTAGACAGAGTGGATGTTGGGTTGATGTTGGTAGTGTAAGCGAGGAAAGATCTGTATGCCCACCTTGTACATTCCGCATGAAATAAGTCTATTTGCTCATCCCACCGTGGGGCGACCTCCCCCTTGTCTTTCCCTGATGACAGTGGAAGGAAGGAATGGGACGGTATACTAAGACTCCCATTTGTGCCACATTAGACTCCATTTTTGTACTAGGCCTCACAATGTTCTCTAAAATGCCTCCTCTCCCCTCACCCAGCGCCGCGCACATCCAGCTCCAACAGCCCCCATCACCTCCTTCCCTGTCTGCATGGCACCAAGCTTGTTCTCATCGAAGCCCAGGAGCAAATTGTTGCAAACTAAAAACGGTATTCTTTCTCTTCCTCTGAGCTCACTGCTTGTATGTGACCGGGGCGAATCCTGACTTGTGTATTCATCTGTCTCCACAAACCTGCTCCTGCTTCTTTGCCCCCACCCTTAGAAATGATTGCCTTCACAACCTTTGCCCCTCTATTCTCCTTTCATGTAGCAGTTGGTGAGGCTCTTCCCCATGGACCACCCTTGATTGCCCTGAGTATAACTAAGCTTGGGTGATCATACATTCCTCTTGGACTAACACCTATCAATCCATCCGTTTGAACCATGAGGCACCAGGGTGAAAACATCTAAAATAAGCCAACTGGCAAACAAGACCTCTGCACCCCTGCCCTGCAAAGGCCTAGGTTAAAAATATATATGTGTTTGTTCATATTTATAGGCGACCCTGCATTCTGGTACGAGTTTTATGTGTTACATTATTCTTAGTTTGTCAACAATTACTGTGTAGCTAGATTAGTCAGGACAATCACCTCTCGTGGACCCAGCCTGACCTTCACCCCTTCCAGATGAGCCCAGCTGACCCACGTGATGGGAGAAGCAAATACTCTGCACCAAACAATCAAGCTGCGCCAACCCCACATGAACTATACAGTATCGTTACAAAGCACCAATGGGCACACACTATTCATCCTGTGTGCATAAAGATATGTTGTTTCTGTATTATTGACAGAGTGATCTCAGAGCAGCAGAGTCCTCTGCATGCATCGTTTTACTTTATAAACCTTTACTTAACTTGCAATCTTTCTCCTGGTCTCATTCCCTACTGGAGTGTGTCCTTTCATTCTGAGTTTGGGATTTGTATTTTGGGGAATGACCACCTTCAATAGAGAGAGAGGGTAGTGTGTGTGGGGGTAAAGAGAGTGGGGGTAGAGTGGGTGTGGCTAGGGAGAGTGTGGGATAGGTGGGCTGTTTCTAGATAGAATGGATGGTGGGTGGGGACAGAGAGAGTAGCTCTATGGTTGGCGGGGTAGAGAGAATGTGAATTGGGTGGGTGGGGATAGAGAGAGTGGAGATAGGGTGAGTGGGTAGAGAGAATGGTGGTGGGTTAGAGAGAGTGGGGGTAGGGTTGGTGGGGGTAGGGTTGCTGGGGGTAGAGAAACTGGGGTTTGGGTGGGTGGAGGTAGAGAGAGTTTGGGGCTAGAGCAAGTGGGGATGGGATGGATGGGTGGGACTAGAGAGTCGGGGTATTGTGGGTGGGGTAGAGAGATTGCGAGTAGTGCCGGTCTGGGTATAGTGCATCAGTGTAGGGTGGGCACAGCTAGAGATAGTGGCAGTAGGGTGGGTGGCAGTAGAGAGAGTGTGAATAGAGTGTGTGAGTGGAGGTAGAGAGAGTGCGGGTAGGGTTGGGGGTTTGGGGTAGGGAGAGTGGAGGTGGGATGGGTAGGGGTAGAGAGAGTGGAAGCAGGGTTGGTGGGGGTAGATAGAGTGAAGGTAGAGTGGGTTGATGGTGGTAAAGAGAGTGGGCATAGGTTATGTAAGGGTAGGATGAATTGGAGTAGGGTGGGTGGGGGTTGAGAGTGTGGGGGTAGAGATAATGGATGTAAGGGGTGGTGAAAGTGGGGGTAGGGTATGTGGGTAGGGTATATAAAGTAGAGGCAGGGTGTGTGGCGGTAGAGAGAGTGGAGGTAGGTTGGGTGGGGATAGAGAATAGAGGTAGAGTGGGGGTAGAGATTGTTGGGGAAGTATGTTAAGCAGGTTAGAGAGAATGGGGTAGAGATAGGGTATTAGGGTTGGTAGTGAGAGTGTGGTTATGGTGGGTGGAGGGAGAGAGATTGGGGGTAGGGAAAGTGGGGGTAGAGTGAGTGGGAGGTGGGTGGAGCAAGCTGGGCATGCCGGGTATAGAGAGTGGGCTATAGTAGGGTAGTGAGGGTGGGTGTAGTGTAGATTGGGAAGAGACAATGGGGCTAGGGTCGGGATTGGTGTTTGGGTAGAGAGACTGGGATAGGGTGGATGGAGTTAGAGAGCTTGTGGGTAGGGTGGGTAGGCATAGAGAATGGTGGTAGGGTCAGTGGGGGTAGAGGGAGCAGAGTTAGCTTGGGTGGAGATAGACAGGGTAGGGGTAGTTTGGGTGTGGTTGAGAGGGTGAGGATTGAGTGAGTGGGGGCATAGAGGGTGGTGTTAAGGTGGGTGGAGGTGAGCAAGTGGGAGTAGTGTGGGTGGGTTGGGGTAGTGTGGGTAGGGGTGGGTAATGGTAGATGATCGGAGGCAAAAAACATGACAATCCTTCAGGAGGACTTGTCAAGGAAAATCCAACCAGCTCATGTAATGCAGGTGGGGCGTATTTACTGAGACTGATAGTGGGGTTGGGGTAGAGGTAGTGGAAGTGGGGTTTTAAGAGAGATGACATGTTGGTAAAAAGGCAGCCTTAGGAAGACAAAAAACTGCTATAAAGCGTAGACCCAGAAAAGCCCAATTGCCTATGAAAAATAACCCAAAATAACCCTGTATCAAATCATTGGGCAGCAGGGAAATGGAAAGCCCTGCACCCAAATTTAATCTTTCAAAGCTGCTGCTTGGAGCCCCTATTGTTAGGGAACTTCTCATTGAGTAGTACGGCAGAGGATTTTGTGAAAGAGATTTTAGTGATTTGGAGTTTCATGCCATGTAATCGCCTGTTGTTGCTATGCCAATCAGATCTTTTCAGTATAGAATCCCCATTAATCTCTTCTATAACAATGGTTTTGGTAAGCGCCACAAAAAAATATGTCAAACCCAATGACAACCTTCTTACTGAACAAGCATTTGGAACTTTGAATTCTGCATGCTACTCTGTTTCACCAGTTTTTTGTCTGGCTTCATTGGACGAGGCAGGGGTTTTTGTTTAAAGACCCTGATGTCACGCAGAGAAGCGCAGAGTCAGCTGAGTCTTTTGGAGTCTCTGGGAGGATTTGAGGCAGTGGCAGCAACTAATCACAGCCTCACTGCTTAGAATACATATAGAAAAGAGGAGTTGTGTTTGCCGGATGAATGAAGATAAGAATCACAAGAAAAACAGCTTCTGTTTCACCCGCTTAGAACCACTGCTGGATAGCAAGGTTAGTGTATGTGAAGCATGCTGTGTGCATGGGGACCCACATACTGCTGGCAGAGGTTTTCTGCTCTGGCCAGGGTGACTTTGGATTGTGTTTGTGGAGAGAGGAGCAGAGCATCAATTGCATATTCTCAACACACTGCTTGGGCTGTGGAATAGAATCACTGCACCTTTTAAAAGGCTTGAATGCATGCAGTCTAAAAAGCCACATACTACTTGGAGCGGGTATGGTGCGGTGGATCGCTTCCAAGTTAGTCTCTCTCAAAAACTTTATTTAACAGTATCTAAAAACAAACAATCCTGTGAACAGTTGCATGTGAAGCTAGTTTAGATTTTTTTACTTAACTTGCGGAGCATACGACATTAAGGATACCAGCGCTTTGACATTATGAGCTTGGAGTATAGTTGACCTCACTCCAGGCAGTGTAGTCATTTGAGCATTGTTTTTTATCAAAAGTTGAGTAGTCGGTGTGGCTTTGCTTTTCCCTTTAGCTCTGCCACCCGATAGACTTGCAGACTAGACATAGAATTAAGGGGCCACATACACATTGGTGGGGTCTTGTCTAGACATAGAATTAAGGGGCCACATACACATTGCTGGGATGACTGTTGGCAGTACTTCCTTTAGCCCCATGTGCGAGCCCTTAGCCTGAAAATGGATGGTGGCGGAATCGGTGAGAAAGAGTAAGCTTGACGCCAGAACATATTGATTAAAAAGACATTGGTGATAAGTGTGGAAACTGCTCAGTGTGACTACAAAATTGGTGTATGCAGTGGTTTGAGAGCAGGACCATTGACTTTGACTAATTGGTTAATAAACTGGTTGGTGGGTTGTACGTATGAATATCTTGCTCATAGTGTGTTACAACAACTCTAAATCAGTTCAGGATTGAACCCTGCCGACTGTCTATACTCTGAAAACAGATATGCCATCAAAGGTCCATCAAAAGTCTGAAACAAACACCAATTAAAAGTAATTTTAATAATGGTAGCACAAATTTAATAACAGCACAAATTCGGGCTCTTGCAGCCTCTATGACGACTGACATAAGAACATTCTTTGCAACAGATATCATAAAAGATAATACTAAAAATATAGATTCAAGGCTGTCAGAACCGCCAAAACTAAAAGACTCACAAGAGCCATTTAATTTAAGAGTTGCATGACAATACATCAAGTGAGATGCTAATTGATCTGTTAACTGCTATTCCTCCTAAAAATCCCATTGATCAGACTTTGGAGATTATGGAGTTGAATACTGATCTTGACCAACTGAATCAAACAAATGAGGATGAACAGGAATAAAATAAGCAGAGCAATACGGATAAAGAAAATAGAATCAACGTACAAATACATAATTGCAAGACACCTTTTGTGAGTGTAGCAGATGACAGGATAAAAGAAAAGACAACACAAGATGGTGATTTTCCAAAAGGAATATAGTAGAAACCAACAAATCCTTGTCCAACAGGAAAGGTACATAGTATGGCTGTAACAGTAGGAGCTAATACACCTCAACACAAATCAATGAAATAATTAAAGAAAACACACATTCAAATGTATCACAATCACCATTAATGTATGATGGGATAATACAAAAGTCATCAATGCTATCAATATCTTTCAGCAATCAGACACCAGAGCGGCACATTGGAAATAGGAATGCACAATTTCATAACCAATCGTTCCATACTCAACCTAATCTTGTAGAAGTGACATTTGTTGCTTTGAATTCTGCGCTTACGGCGCTTACAAAATTGTATGAGTCTAGCGATAAGAAGATGAACGATCAGAACAATATGCTAAAAAAAATCATAAATCATTGACCAATAAAAGCTACTGAAGGGCCTCTGGAAAATAAACTTGAAATGCAAATAGTAAGCAACCGTTAACAAGAAATTAAACAATAAAAGAGAGAAAATCTCAAGCAGTTTTTCCATATGACATAACTAAGCCATCAACATCAGAGTTGTCACTAATTGAAATAGATGTTGGACAAGCCAAGGAAGAAGCAGAAAGAAAAAATATTTTTGATATATTATTTAAGAAACCTAAACACAAATCAAAACATATTGTGAACTAGCAATATTGTGAACTAGTAATAGCAAAAGAAAACAAAGAACATCAAGTTTAACTCACTACAAAACCTATCAAGCTCTAGACAATTTCTGAAGGCTCTAACAAGTCTGAACAGAGTTCAATCTGACTCTTTTAGAACAATTACTAACAAATATATTAAAAGAGCACAATCAAAAAAAAATGATAAAAAGCAAGGTGGTATCAGAGGAACTAAACAAGAGTCTGCAAGAGCCCTTGGATGAGCTTCTAAAAAAAACAGTGGAGAAACAAGCATGTAATGAAAAAAAACAAAAAAAAAGCCATAGTGAGGCTAATGAATTGTTCATTATGTTGGAACAAAGAAGAATTGAAATTGCCAAAGCAGTGACTCAATTTATGACCAACACACAATATGTACAAAGGACAAGTAACAAAGGAGAGCCAAACCTAGAGATCCAGGTGAACAAAACACCATTGAACGGATCTAATATTCACCAAATGAGCAATCATCAACTGAAAAGCTCAACAGCAACCAATTCAAATGGAACAAAAATTGACGAGAAATCTGATTTACAATGCCATACAATTATTGTGTGATGCTGAGAAGGAACTTTCCCTACATATCATCTAAATAGGACAACAATAATAAATATCCTTGGTGAAGTACCATCTTTAGAGGACTTAATGTCATTTGATATTAACCGAGTAGAGTTCATAAATGACTTTGACCTCACCATGGCAAAACTATACATCAGATCAGGAATTGTGCTTGACACTATTTGGTAAGCCAAAAGTGAATTATTCAATCTAGGTTTTGAGATCTCTCAAGATGATCAGAAAAAACAAAATCCACAGCAAAAGGAGAAGCCATACTACCCCAATTCAGATGAACAATGATCATATCCCAAAGCAAAAAAAAAAAAAAAAAACTGGAGAAACCTAACACAATGGATAATAATTCAAGCTCGAATATTAGAATAACAACAGCAAACCCACGATCGGGTGAACAACAAAAGACAGTGGGTATAATTAAGAACTGTGCACGTAACTTACAGAGGACGCTTAGCAACCAATAACACATAGAACTCAACATTTTACTTTCACTAGTTGGAATACTCGAGGTCATAGCCATTTAATACATTCAGTAAAAGATGAGCTAGAAAAAAGTGAGATTGTAGTATTACAAGAAACATGGCTTATTGAGGTACCAGGCTGGAATGATTTTGTGGTGTTAACTATACCAGGCATAATTCAAAAGAAAGCTGGACCTATGGCTGGTTTAATGGCAGCCACAAAAATGTATATGTAAGGTCAGAAAATGGGAGCAACCAAATAAATGCATGCAGTTAGTGAAGATCTATATTCATGACAGAATTATTGCTCTAAGGAACATTTGTTGGAACCACCAAACCATTCAGACTGAAACCTTTTTCAAAACTATGGAGAGGCTACTAGATAAGATTGCACTGGAACCCTCTATCTCTGGAATTATTATTGCAGGTGATTTAAATATACACTGCTTAGCTAAGATTAAAAAGATACACACACTTGATACCCAACGTTGGATGGTATTTATGAAAAATAGACATTTTACCATGCTAAATGGAACACTTGAAACAGACTTCCCACCTGTTAATCCTTGGAAGAGATCCAATCAAAGGGGTATTGTAGATTATATATATACAGATAAATATTTATTACCATCTGTAGAAACCTTTGAGGTCAGACATCAAGAGACCAGTGATCATAATCAGCTTGTGTTAAAGTGTCATTGGCCCAGTACAATTGTAAGTCAACACTGTCATAAATGTAATCAGAAGGTCACTGTTACAGGAGGATATAATTGGGTGCATTAGTCCAACGCTCTGTTGACAAGTCTACATCAAATTGCTAAGAATCAATCAAAATCAAAAAATAAAATAGAGAGACATTATGTTGATGCATTACAGATATTCAAACAAATGTCAGCACATACATTTCAACCTATCTTTTGTGAATTATAGCAAAATACATTTACAAAAAAAGATGTCTCGGTAGGGAAATAAGAAACGCCTGGAGTTTACCATTAAAAGAAAAAATGGCACAAATAAGAAAACTAAAATCCAAATATAAGAACTGGATGATAGCTCCTAAGGTGCTGTTATTTCAAAGAGACAGCCAAGTTATGCTAGAATCTCTAGCACAAAAAAACTCGAAGGAGATATGGGATTTAATAAACCAAAGCACTGAAAATACACGGATGCCGTTGCAGCTAAATGCAGTATTAGAAGCAGAGTGGAAGAGTAATTTCTCTAACTTATATGCCTCTATTGAACAAGACCAGTATGAGAGTAAAACAGAAAGATTTGTTATTAACCCGATAAAGTTTGACATAGGAGATATCAAATGTTTCATTTTGTAGCTAAGTAAATCGAGAGCCCCTGGACCTGATGGGCTAACAAAGTACATCCTCAAATAAAAACCTGATGAATGAGCTCATGTTATCCACAGAATAATTGAAGAGGTATCCAGACACAAAAGATTCCATTGTCATGGCAAAAGTCAGAAATTATACTGTTATTTAAAAAGGGCAATAGACAAGAACCAACCAACTACAGGCCTACTGCCCTTTTGGATGATCCGGGAACATTATTTGCAAGGTTGATCATCAAAAACCTTCAAGGCCCAAATCAAACGCGATTTATCACTGGAATGGGTACCTCAGTTAATCTCATGATTATTTCAGCAATCCGAGCACATATGATAAACATCAAACAGTCCTTGTTTATGGCATATGTTTACTTCAAGGCAGGGTTTGATTCTATTTCCAGAAACAAACTGATGAAGAAATTAAAGAATGCAGGATGCCCTAATGTATTGCTACACTTAATTCACGAGTTACATCAAAATACCACCCTCCAAATTAGGTTAACTGAAGAGGGACATCTGACACAGCCTATGTGTACATTCCGAAGCCTGAAGCAGGGTTGCTTAATGACAGCAACCCTTTGTAATGTTTTTAATTGCGGATATGAGCAAAGAGTTTGAGAAAATTATTTCTGCTGCTCCACGACAGGGTACAGCAAAAGTGGCAGCCCTATTTTATGCAGATTACTTAGTTCTAATTTCTAAGACCCCTAAAGGTCTTCAAAATCTTTTTACAACTTTGGGATAATATGCACGAAGGAATGATCTTGAAATGGATGTACAAAAAACGAAAGTGTTATCTGTTCACCCACCGAAAACATCAAGAAGATATAGACATTTCAAATGGTATCTAGATAGTAATGTACTTGAGATTGTTGAAACATATAAATATGTTGGAGTTAATATTAATAATCAGAGTAACGGCAAGCCATATTATGAGGAGACACAGGCAAAACTCACCACGGCTATATCTCAAGCAAAATTATTCAATCAAAGTGTGAGAGATGTTCAGTCTCACCGTCAATTACATTCTATCTACAAAAAACGGTACCTATTATTCTGCGTGGAGCAGACACTAAACCGATTACCAGAACATTTTATTGGACCAAAATGGAAAGCTGATATTGGAAAACAGTTTTAAATTTGCCAAAATCATTACCTATGGTGATGTTGCAATGTGAATTGGGTATTCCATCATTATTTGGAATGTTTAAATGGAAACTTTGCATCCAATACAAGAAATTCCTGGGAGGTGGAACGAAAAAAAAACAGTACTTTCCATATTATCTGAATACATGAAGAATGGGTATCAGCTGTTCCTGCAAAAATGTAGACACTTTGTTAAACAAGTTTTAGAGGAGACAGACATATCAGAGGAGCTCCTGATACAGAATCCTTCACGAGCAAAAACGAAAGTGTACCAACAGGATTGGATTCATACTATGACAAGAACTAAAGCATATACATCTGACCATGATGATGTTTTTATTGAGAAAAAAATGAAGACAACGGAAGGTTATTTGTTAAAGTTTCCATGTCTGCGATATAAACAAGCTTTCCCACATTTTTGTCTAAAGCTGCATAATACAAGAGAGGCTCAAGCAAGCCAAAAGCAAATCACAGGAGATGAAAACTATTGCAGATTTAAGTGTGACCAGAAACCCTGCAGCATCTACTAACGTAATGTCCTAAACTTAGAGAGGTGAGAAAACAATATTTTAAACACCTTTTTGAAGACTACAGAATATTAACATGGAAAACTTTGTGAAGACATATTTTCCATTCAAGAAGACTGAAGGTCCAGATAGCAACTGTCAAATTCATACTATCCTTAGAACTTACATAGTAGGAGGGAGAGTGGACATTGTGATAACAACTGAGATTATTAAATTTGCTTATTTAAAATTGAAATTGGTGCTAAGAAGATGACATGTTTTATGTGGTTATATACGTATAGATTACATTTTTGTAAAGGTTTTAGTAAACCAAAACAAAAAAAAAAAATAATAAGCAACCTTATGTGGGACAATATTCTTCACATCCTATTTATACAGTCCTAAAAAATTAAATTCACACCTCCTACATGGGAATAATCCCATGTGTTTCCCATTTATAACAAAGGGAATACATTGGAGCCTCCAAACAATAGATCAATTGCACGATTGGATGCACATTATAAAGGAATTGGAGCTATGGGCTAACAGAGCAGGAATCGTAAAGAAGAACCAAACAGGGTTCTGTAGAGGCACTGGCACATGCCTGAAAGCTTTGTGAATTATTTGATACCCGTTGAGAGTTTTTAATTTCCTTCCCTTACCTTCACCACCACTTAACAAACAAAGAAATCATTCATGAAAAGCATTGTAAGAACCATTGTAAATGCAGCACTCTGATTTTTTATTTTACATTTTCCTTTCAGACATACATTGTCTAAACCGTCCCCCTCACAAGTCACATTTGCCATTCACTGATCCCTGCTCTGATTTCTATTTGATGTTTGTTCACATGTGGCTTTAGGTTATGCAGAGGCCATTAAGATGCATTTTAGGATTTAGATGTGATGGCTTGGTGGTTGATGATTATGGAGCTGAGCCTAGCAATGCAAAGAAATGGTGAATGGATGAGGTGGAAAGGGTGCAAGAACACAGTAGCATGGAGGTATTAAGCATGCTTTCAACTTTTCCTGGAAGAAGGTGGAGATTGTGGCTGTGAGCCTTGTGGAGACGGAACAAGCTGTAGGGCAGTAGGACATGTTGGCAGAATGTTTGGAGATGTTGAGGTGGAAGACTGAGGATGTGGGGGGCAGGAACAGATCGAATACTGTTAGGTACATAAGAAACAAGAAAAGGAAAAGACTGAGAGGCACATGCTGGATAAATAGGAGGCAAAGTTGAGTCACAGGAGATAAGAGGAGGAAGTTGTAGATATGGAATTGCATCACATGGGGGGAAAGTGAGGAGTAGGATAAGGAATATGAGGTGGTTGTGGGGAAAAGGAGGAGAACAGGAAAGGAGTGGAACACAGGAGGCAGATGCATACAGGAAGAAAGGCTGCAGGTTGAACATAGAAAC
Organism: Ambystoma mexicanum; assembly: GCF_040938575.1. NCBI lineage: Eukaryota > Metazoa > Chordata > Amphibia > Caudata > Ambystomatidae > Ambystoma > Ambystoma mexicanum. Next base: position 528,219,020 of record NC_090926.1, read on the forward strand.
AGGGAACAGGCTCCTTCCTTTTAGTGTGGGATAGTTGGGACATATTACAGGTAACTATCACCTCAATGTCTATTATAAACTCTCCCATGTTGCATTGTCTGTGCCTGACTGAAGGTTAGGAACATGCAGGGGAGTAGTGGATACTAGGACTCCCTTTTGTGCCACATTAGACTCCATTTTTGTACTAGACCTCACAATGTTCTCTAAAATGCCTCCTCTCCCCTCACCCAGCGCCACGCACATCCCGCTCCAACAGCCCCCATCACCTCCTTCCCTGTCTGCACGGCACCAACCTTGTTCTCATGGAAGCCCAGGAGCGAATTGCTGCAAACTAAAAACTGTATCCTTTCTCTTCCTCTGAGCTCACTGCTTGTATGTGACGGGGCGAATCCTGACTTGTGTATTCATCCATCTCCCCCGCAGGTTCCATGGGGTAATATTGCCACACAAATATGGCGACATTTTTGATTGGCAATATTTTTGCGGCGATATTATCACATGGAACCTCGGAAACTAATGCATAATCAGACTGCTTCTCCAAATGTGGTAGGATAGTAATCACACGTCTCTGGACCCTGCAAACGTGTACACTCCAGCCAATTAGCATTACCTATGCTACATCAGTTCAACCTCCTCCCCCTGAATGGACAATACAAAGCTCATTCAAACACTGACATTGAGAAAATAACTCCTGAGATGACCAGTATAGACAAAAACAACATCAATGATAAATATGTCTTCACTAACCTTAACACAACCTCCTAAAATGACCAAACCAATTTACCATATATGCTTTAACTGTCTTCCTTTACATTTGTCTGAAAACTGTGGTGTCTCCAATTTGATTCTATTACTCTACAACATGACTGCAGAACACTGTGTGCTAGAACCTAACCACACATTTAAACTGAGAATTGTTTTTGTAGTACTCCTCTCACCTACTTCCATTGACACATCTTTATCTGTCACTGTCCTGCTAAATCTTTCATAGGGTACAATGTTCCCTAATTGCCTTTGTGTTGTTTAGCTTTATTTTGTGAACATTGCAATATCGTCACAAAACACCAGAATATCTAAGAATGTCCCAGCAATATGTAATCAGCTCTGCTACTGGATGTTATGACTACAAAACACCACAAGATAATATTGCAAAGCCATAAAAGGGACTTTTAGAGTACATTACTTTGTACAATCATCACTGCTTTGCACCAACATTGTTCCTATACCTCTGTATCCTTTCTGTGGTTCTGAAGTTCCTTACTATACCAAAGGAGTTTTAATAATCTGCACGGTTGCTGGTCTGAAACGCTGGTTGTACTTGAACTGAAATAAACTCTGGGAGATAACATGTTGTCATCCAAACAGATTTTATAGTTCGTCTTCATTCTCAAATGTAACAATGCTAGCATGACATTGGTTAACATACTAACTTTGTCAAAATTGAAAACTATCTTCCAGGCAGTTTTCTGAATTCCATCTGGTCTTGCTCTGCTGTTTGCGTGTAGTCACGACACAAGGTAATGTGCAAGTAGTCTTCTGTTGGGCAAAGACTGTTGGGCTTGCATCAGGAAACTCTTCCATCTGCCAGCTTCACCGCTAAAGTATGGCGCAAAGGATGGAACTAACTTTAAGATGTGTTTTTATGATCAGTGGTGTCTGAATATAAAATAAAATAGTTTGTCTTTCATCCCAAGAATGCAGTGTCCATATTATATAAGAGAGATAAAATAGTCGCGAACAGGATCTTTCCAACCACCAAACAGAAAAGAGACCAGAGGAGGGCATGGTCCATGCTATGTATTCTGGTAGCATCCTGGTTAGCTTTGTGGATTACCCAATTTGTATCGCGTGTTTCTAAGTGAAAGGTCGAATAGAGTGAATAATCCAGAAAAGTAGGGCACATGCGACTCTCAGAGGTTTTCCGTTTGAGAAGTGCCAGTTAGAGTTAGCTCCCTGCTGGTGCTTACAAATTACGGGCATTCACACTGAAACGTGTCAAATCGTGAGAGTATCTTGACCATCTTAAGTGTTGTCATGTAATTTCACCTGCCATTAGGTGCACGTGCATACTTGTGCAATGTTGTTCATTTGCTGTAGTGGTGCTGAGTCAAGCACCATAGTAACCACCACTCTGCAACCTCATGCTTAAGCTGAATGTTGTGATTTGTGCGTGTACGGGACCTGACAATACAACCCCCACACTGCAAAGACTGCATTCTCCCCATCGATCTCTGATGTTTGCCATGCTGCAGGCTTAATAAACGAGAAACATGTATGTTACTAAAGTGTTCCCAAGTGCCGTTTTCAGGGCCGTACCACTTCCCGTCCACCAAATAATTTCTTGTGCCATGGCGAATGAGGAAATACAAGACAGCCTGTCCTCTTCCCAATGATCCAGGACTGGTCTATGTCGCAAACCTGTGGCAGCATGGCAAGTTTTAAGAAGGCAGGCATAGAAAACAGGATGGATTTACCCCCACAGGGGAATCCATTACTACGTTGCAGAATTTCATAGGGCTAGAAGCACTGTCCAAGGAGTTAGCATTTCCCTGGAATAAGTAAATATTTTGTGGATAAACCAACTCGATTACCAGATGCACTCTGAACTGGTGGATCACAGTCTGTCACATTCTATCGGCAAAATATTTGGCTGCATTAAGATGCTGATGTACTTCTGTCTGCATTTGCAATACATCATGCAAAATCATGCCCCTCCTTCCAGGACCCTGCAGGACACACTAGTTTCTACTGGCAGAGAAAAAGGATGTTGACCAATTAAGGTGTGAAAAGGAGAGGCACCCATAGAGATATGCAATGAATTATTGTATGCAAACTAGCTGCTCTCAGTACTGTGACCCATGTGCTTTGGTATTGCAAGCACAATACATGCAGACATTTTTCTAGAGTGGCGTTAACTCTGTCTGTGGATGATACAAGGAAGAGCATCTGGCATCAATGTGCATGGTCAAGACTCACCAGAAATAGGCCGAGAACTGTGATCCCTGATTTGTGATAATGATATTTATTTATTTTGCATGTATAAAACACTCACGCAGCCCAGGGGCATCGAGGCGCTGTTACAGGAATATTTCTTAGTTGCATCACACAGGTAGGTGATCAGTTAAATTGGCCTGCATACATGTATTATTTATAATATTCAGTAGAGTGGCTTGATTACAATCGGCCTTCATTGGTTAGATAAGCGTGAGTGGTTCGATCATTACAATGTGCAGGCTTGGATATTTTTTTCAAACCCTTATAGGAGGCCGCAGGGTTACATTAGATATGCGGTCATACAGAGTCCATTTTTGATAAACAGCTTAGTTTTGATGGCCTTACGGAAGGTGATATGAGAGGGTTCACTTCTGATGGAGTGTGGCAGTGAGTTCCAGTGCCTCGAGGAAATAAATGGGAAGCTAGCGCCTCCACCTCTTGCATGTTTGATTCGTGGGACCAGCAGTAAGTTGGCATATGGGGTTCTAATGAGTCTTGCCGCTGGAGGCAGGAGGACTCGGTCGGAAAGGTAGGGAGGTGCAATGTGGTGGATGCATCTGTGCGTGATGGCACTTGTCTTGAACAGGATGCGCTGGCGGACAGCCAGCCAGTGCGCTTGTTGACTGGTTGCAGAGATATGTTCCCTTTTGTATATGCAGAGTGTTGTGAGGAGGGTGTTATTCCGAATGGTTTGTAATTTTTCTAGGTTTTTTGCTGAGGTTCCTGTATAGAGTGCATCACGGTAGTCCAGCCTTGAGCCTATGATGGCCCGCGCAATTGATAGACAGTTGGTGGTTGGTAGGAACGGTCTGGTGGCATTGAGAAGTTTGGAGTAGTAAGCTGCAGAGGTAGTTGTTGTGCTTACTTGTCTGGACATCGTTAGGTTGGTGTCTAAGTTTTGACTAACTGAGAGACTGGGATGTTGATGTTGACGATAGATCTAATAGGAGGAGACAGACAGGTTTGCCAGAGTCTCTGATATCGTCAGTTTGATTTTCAAGGTACAAACTGGTCATCTCTGTGCTGTGACCATGTTGGAAGCCAGATTGCCAGGTGCCTATTATGTTTTTTGATTCTAGGAATTCCTGGACTTGCAGATACGCTGCTTTGTCCAGGATCTTGACCAGGAAGGGTGTGGTAGTTATGGGTCTGTAGTTATTGTGGTTGGATCGGCCAAGTTAAGTTTTTTTAGAAGGGGACGAACCCAGGCTTCTTTTAGGCTAGGAAGAACCAATCCTGATGCAAAAGAGGCATTGATGAACGCTGTGATGAACAATGTGAGAAGGTCCACACATTCCTTGAAGAGGGATGCATGACAGATGTCTCCTTTGCATGTGGGTGGTTTGATGTTCTTCATGATGGCAGTGACGTCAATCTCATTGACATCTCTGAACGAGAAGAGAGGCGTGTTGGTAGTCTGCTGATTGGGTGTGGGTGGTTGAGTTGTATTGGCTAGGAGTGGGTTGAGTTGATTTGCTCTGATTTTGTTCTGCAGAGTGTCAAGCTTGAGGAGCATGGCTGCTTGTGTGTCAGCGCACCATGCTTCATTCTTTAGTGTGGCTGGAGTGGTGGGTGGCAGGAGTTTCCAGCTCACTAAAGATGGAGAAAATGTCTTTAGAGTTAGACTTGGCATTGACCATTCTATTGCTGAATGAGTTAGCTTTGGCGAGGATAATAGCTTTTTTAATATTAATTAGACAGTTTGTTAAACTCAAGTTTTTCAGATGCAACTTGGCTGGCTTGTCATTTAGATAGAGGGTAGACCAAACAAATTAAGCAAGTGGTCACAAATTTGACTGTCTAGGACTGGGGCTGTTGGTACACCATGACATGAGATAACACTTGACATTTTGGAAAAAGCATCTATCATCACCCAAATGGCGTTTGGGTCAATGCATGGTAGTTGTACTATAAAATCCACTGGTTTTCCGGGTGCAGTTTTACATTGAGTATAATTAGCACAAGTCCTGACATAGTCAATTGCGTTACTTTTCATGGTAGGTCACATGTACCAAATGTGTAGTTACTCTAATGTCTCTCGTTGCCCCAGATGGGAGCCAATGTGGAACTATAGCACAATTGAAGAGCATTTCAGCAGCCTATGTCCATGGGAATGTAAAAATGGTCTTGATTGTATGCAAACGCCTCTAACACAACTATGTTCAATGAATCACAATTTGTAAGTGCTCACTGGTTTTGGTGTTTTTTATACACATGTACATGTTGTTTTGCAGCCAATTGTTGATGTTTCCATTATTTAAATATAGTTCCTGTAGCTAGTAACTTACATTCCATGATGGTGTAGTTTTATTCAGGAGAGGTGATACTTTGAGAATAGAATGCAGCTATATGCAGTTTCAGAGCGGTGAGGCAGCATCGTGACAATATTGCACCAATCTCTTATGCTGATCCAGTGTCTTCCACAAAGAATGGGACCTGTGGATTCAGGTGTTGCAGGACAGGGACTGCGGCAAAAGCGAACTTCACTTTCCCAAATGCTTTTTCTGCTTCTTCTGTCCATTTAAAGGAAACAGAGGGACATGTTGAATGTGTTAATGGAGATACTATGGTGGAGAATGAACTGATGAAAAATCCCCAAGAAAGAGGTAGGAGACGACCAGCCCATGATTTCCTTTATATTTGACAAGCTCATTGGAACACCTCTAGGAGTCAGGACTAAATCCAAAAACTCAACTTTTGTAGCATAAACAAGACCTGTCACTGCATTAGCAAAGCAGGCGTTCTCCCTTATTCTTGCAAGACTGACTGAACATTTTGGCTGGGTTTTTCGTATGAATCAGAAAATATCAGGAGGTTGTTGAGATAAATACTGACAAAGTGATCAATCATGTTCATAACAACATTATTCATAAAGTATTGGAACGTTGCTGGGCATTACACAGTCAAAAGGGCATATCTAAATATTAAAATGAGCCACATTTTGTTTTGAATGCCATTTTTCATTCATAAATCAGAAAAAGATTGTATGCACCCCTCAAATCTAATTTAGTGAGGTTTTTCTTTTTTTTTCTTTTTTACATTTCTTTTGTATTGGTCCAAAGGTACGGAATTCAGCAGATGTGGGTATTGATTTTTAATGGCAAGTGTGTGTAATTGTCTATGCACTGTCTCAAATCCTATCATTTTTTGAATACACAAATGAGCAAGGAGGCCGCAGGGAGTATGAATGCCTGATGAGACAATTCTTCAAGGGCCCCAATACTTAGACTTCTTCCTCCTTTTGTGTGCAGTAGTATATCCTCCCACAAGGTACTGAAGCCCTAGGTACCAGGTCAATCGGGCAGTCATATTGTCTATTGGGGGTCCGCTGTTCTACCGGTTTCTTATCAAAGAAATCCCAATACTGATGTTATTCACCTTGATGGGAAACAGGAAAAACCTTTGACATTGTCCCAAAGTCAGGGATCCCATAAATCCAGTCTTGACAAGTTATTGGATCACCCCAACATCCACCTTAAAGCATTGGTTTTACAATAATGGAAGAAAAATAAACCATCCTGGTATGTTAATAAATATTGGGATTATGACATTGGGCCTCATTACACGCCTGGCTGTCTGAAATAAGTGTGCCGGCAGCAACAGACCAGCACCCTTTCTGTAATGCCAGGCTACGATTATGCTTGCAGGGGCCAGTGCTCCCAGCAGGTCTGACCTGTCAGGAGCACCGGCCTCTTCGGGCATGGTTTTCATGGAAGCACCAACACTGTTAGCTATGGTGCTGGTGCTTCTGTGTCCCCATTCCTGTGGAGTCTTATTAAACTCCACAGCAATGGGGACTTAAACATTCCGCCGCCTGACACCCCGGCCTGACGCCACCTGGAATATGCCGGTGGCACCAGAATATCAGGTGTTGGAACAGTGTTATGAGGTCAATGGCAACCCCGGTAGCACCGGTGGGTTACCACCGGCCTCGTGATGAGGCCAATTGAATCTAAGGAACCCCCACATATAACCCTAAACAGAGGGCCTGAAATTAGATTAATGCTCAGTATCTCTCATTGCCCTTGGGAGGTGATCATAGTTATCTCATCTCGTTGTTCTACTACCATCCCAGATGCCAGTAGGATGAGGTCCACAGCCTTATGGCTCCACGGTTGACCTTGGGGATTATTGGAAAACCATGTCAATAGGCATAGTGTACATTTATATAGTTCCCAATGGCCTCATATTCTAACATGACTGAGAAAGGTAGCTGTGTGTAGGACCTGAGTGAATGGAGTGTGTGACGAATATACATTGTGTTGTGGGTGTCTAGTATCTGGTGGTTGACACAATGACTGAGACAACCCTGCCCGAAACCGGTATGAATGTAACTTGTAGTGTTGAATGGCTCGGTACTTGTCCCAATACACATAACTTGTTGTGAGTGTCTGGAGAAAAGTGAACGGCCTGAATACCTCGTGTCCCTGATTGGCTGCCTGCCTGCATGAATGCCCTTAGTCGTGATTGGATGCTTGAGTGTGACCCAGCGGAATGAATGGGAGATCAACAGTATATCTGGGGACCTCTCACTGCTAGGAAGGGTGTTCAGAAGCTGAAGTCCACTACGACGAGTAACTGGAGTAACTGACGCTTGACCTTGAATCCCTGCTAGACGAGAAGAATTTCTGTTGCTCTCCTTCACAATCTGAAAGCTGCTCTGTTTCCAAGGACTGACCCAGAGAGGACCTGGTAAGGCGCTCTCTTCCTGAGCTACGAGGGACCATCGTGCACAGCTGATCTTTGCCAATGCTCCCTGGTAGACATACCTTCGACTGGCTGCCGACCCGATACGGGGACTGCTGCGCAACTCCAAGGAGAAGCACTCGGACTGTTGTCCGCCACTACCGACGACCGCTGTCGCCGACCGGAGCCGCCGTGCTCCCGTTTGCCTAAGAACTTCCATTGATCATTGGACGCGCTCACATGCATCGTCACCCGCTTGTCTCCTGCCGGAGAAGGCCCGACCAGCGACGCGCTGAGGAGCATCCACCAGTGGGTTTCCCGCCACCTAAAGACAACAGAGACGCGACGACTCAACGCCCTTGCTGGGCCACAGTTCTTCATCATCTCTTTGTGGTCCAGAACTATCGTCACCGAGGTGCCCCGCACGCCTCTTCCTTGCAGGACTCCAATGCTCTGTCGTCAACAAGCACCGCTAGGAACGAAGCTGCCACTTCCCTGCCGTAGTTCACCCTGTTCACCGTTGGACGTTCGACGACCCGTGACTCCTGCCTTAAAGGGAGGGCACTCAAGAAGGGCCATCGATTCCCCGACACCAAACGCCAAGTTCCCCGACACCTCTCGACGATCCGTGGCTCACGCCTGAAAGAAGGGCACACAAGAAGGATCGGTCTACGCATCGTCGGAGAACTCTACTCCACCAGGTATATTGGGGGGGGTAAAACCTTAATGCAATATATATTATTTTACAGGTTGCCCAGGTGGGGGGATCTCCACATAGAACCGTGTCTAGGTAACGGGTCCAGCTTCTGCCTATTGTTTCAACCATCTTACGTTCCTGCCTATCTCTATTGCTGGTTTCCTCGTTCTTAATCTGTGTGACATTTTAACCGTACAGTTGATGCAACTTAATGAGATTCGATAACATTAGTACCACTTTAGAATTGTATATATTTATCATTATTGACTTCCGAGTACAAAGTGCGTTATTGTGATCGTGTTCATACCTTTGAATATTAATTATATAAAGACTGTGTTTTACAGTGATACAGTGTGTGGACATTCCTTTGTGAGGGTTCGGGGACTACACTGTACTTAAGAACCAGCCTGCATCACCTCCTGAGAAGCTAGGCCTTGATTGTTCATCCATTGCTACCACAATAGAGAATCTTGGCTGGGGGCCTCTGTGCCTCTCCTCTACCATATAGAGAGCAGAAGTACAAACACCCCCTACCAGTCTTTACAAGCTGTCTGATAAAGGACATTAAATTCCATTTGTGGGTAGATGTGCATAAACAGGCTAAAAGGTAAGGAGCCAGGATCAGAAAAAAAATCATCCCAACAGCTCCATCTAAGGATGAGGTTTGGCATTTTCTGGGCTATGGAGAGCATGTTTTACGTTAGGAATAAAGGAAATTCCTGCATTGTCCAATGTACACACATAAATTGGAAGACTATCTTGTTCGTCTTCTGTCAATGGATCCCATGCCAAGTCAAATTGCATAGGCCTGCGCTCATTCCCAACTGCATCCTTCTTCATTTTCAGGCCAGATGGATCCCGCTGCTAATTGGTTAAAACAAGCCAGTCAGGACAATAGGTCTGATTTTTCCGCAAGACAAATCTAGCAGCTCAAAATCAGCGACTTGTTCTTCTTGTAGGGTGTCCAGTACTTGAGTTACATCTTTCAGAACTGCGTTGAAGGACAGGGTCATTATGCTCTAAGAGCTGATTTGCCAGGCTGTTGTCCCACCCAGGCGGGAAAGCACAGAAATGGCCTATATCATTAAATCAGGAGAAGCTACTGGAGAACAGAAAAAGTGCAATTTACATTGGTTTATGGAAGTACAGTATTCTTTTGGTACCCTGATGAAATTATTCTGGGGAGATAATTGAAATGATAGTTAGTAACGCAAAGGTATGTGTTCCAGACAAAGGATCTGCAACAGATGGAACTAGAGGGGAAGGATTCCACACAAGTAAATTACTCATGGAGAGAAAGTGGATGGATGTTGCTTTGAGTAGCATCTATTCTCGTATTGAAATTAGTATGCGCAGCCACCATTTCCATATGCAGCTCAGTACTAGGTTAAAAATGGGATGCCATTTGGTTTCACCCTGTGTCCACATTTCCACTCGTTTATACTTAAGCAATAAGCCCTGAGCCACAGGGCCATTACCGACTCATGGCATTACCTGACTCGGTAATGCCCCTGTGGCGACAGGCTTATTGCTATTAGTAACCCAGCCTGCAAGACCAGGGTACTTATAGCATACTTTTCTGTTCCAAAACACTGCAGTGTTTCGGACAGAAAAATAAAATGTAAAAAAAAAGACTGCCAGGGAAGGGAAAACATAGTCTGTTTTCCCTTTCCATGGTGGTCATCGGGAGGACATGCTTTGGACAGAAGTGTTCCCAGCTCGTTCACTGCAGAACAAGGAGAACAAAGATGGTAAGAGTGGTTGGGAGGGCAGGGAGGGTATTGTTTGCAGGGGAGTAGGGAATCACCGGTGGGGGATGATGGCATCTTCCAGCCGTGTGGAGGCTCAGAGCGAGGATTGCCCTATTTTGAGCCTTCTCATTGGCTGAGCGGCTGCCAAGCCCCCCGCTGGGAAAAAAGGAAGGGAATCACAGCAAGGGCTACCCAGTCGGGTAGCGTCCCGACGAGGGCCAATTAGATTGTTTGTTACATTCTGATTGACCCTCGCCGGGTACTACTTCACAATCTGAGAGCAACCTAAAATGTTGTCAAACTTGTCTGTGTATAATATTATCATAGGACGGTCTGGGATGGAGTCTCCTAAAATAGGACGACTTTCCTCATGAGAGTGCAGCTTCCATGATATATAAAAACACAGAAGCAGGGATCTTGGATGAAAAGATTGGAGCAATGTCTCCTGGTTCTCTCCCCTGCTGCAAGATGAAAATACACAGAAATGTCAATAACCTGTGATCCGTAGGAGCACAATAAATTGAACCCTCAATAGCCCCCTTACACCATCTTGCCCTAAATCCTACCTGTGTTTGGAGAAGAATTCTGTCAAAACTATTATTGGAATACACCCACAAGGTGGTTTTTAGAAACCGCCCTCCACAACTTTGCTCGATAGGCGGCAACAACACAGTTATCAAGGATCTAATCCCTGGTGGTACTAGTACACACTCTACAATGAAAGGCTGTATAGGGTATCCAAGGGAACAGGACAGTCAGTGGTACCCCAGGAGACCCAAAAGTCACTGAAGAATCAAAACAAAAAACATAACATTTCCCATAGAGGATAAACAGTCAAGATCATGATTTTATTTTCCAAATATGAAACAGATACGAGTTCAGGGCAGGCAGGGTTGAGGCTAAGTTATCCAGTGTAGGTGAATAATCCACATAGGGTAATCCACAAAGCAAAGCCAAATGCTGAAGGCAGGGCCTTCGACTTTCTCAGTTGAATGGTGTCCCGAGCCTCAAGGAGACCATCAGAAATTGCCCCCATGTTGCCAGTCAGTAGTATTATAACATGGTGATATATTCCTATCCATATTAGTTTTGTTCTATGGCTTTACATATGTACTTGCACACCTTACAAGCTGTGTTTTCTGGAGGCCTTCAAGCTGTCCCTTCTCTATGGGTATGAAGAAGAATGATCACAAATTGCATTTTAACACTGGTTCCACCACATCATCCACTTCCTCACAAAGACGTATGTGTATCTTTTCAGTGGGCATTTAGCTTTTCAGCTCCCTGCAGGCTGGCCGTCATTTGATAATACGTGGCTATATGTCTTTGTCTAGACTGTTTTCTGCTCTAACCAAGGTGGACCCCTAAACAATGTTGAGATGTGCACCCACAAGCTGTGACATGTCTTCATCCGGGTGTGTTGAACAGTGTGAAGAATACTCAAAAGTAGGGAAAATGCTACTCAGAGGTTGGGGTGGGTCAGTAACATGTTAAGAAGTGCAGGCCATATACCTGCAGGTCTTCACATAATGGAAATTTCGGGCATCATAGTAGAATGGCATCCAATCAGGAAAGTCTCTTGAGTATGTTGACATCATTGTGCATGCTGATATGTTCTCCGACATACTTGAATAGTGTAATACTGTTTCAGCAGTGGCACGGAGTCAACCACCATGGTAACTGCCTCTCTGCTACCTAATGTAGGGTCCTGTGTGCATTTATTTATTGGATATTTTTAATGCACCTATACACAATGTGTTTCGAGAAATGCAAGGGTGAGGTGAGTGGGGTAAGCAGGGAGTGTCGGTCAGGGCGGAAGGGCCCATGAGAAAACGATTGCCACAGGAGGCCAAGTGGACAGAGCCAGAGGAAAGCAGAGAGTGGAGGGGAAGGAAGGTCCACGAGCTAAGTGCGAGGTAAGGTGCCAGAAGGGCTAAACAGATGCATACCCAGCCAGGCAGGTGCGGGGTGAGGGGCTCGGAATGGCAAGTGCAGATTTAGGGGGGTACATAGAGACCACCTGCAGGGGTAGACTGGTATATGTCGAAACACTCGGATTGAGCAGATCAGCTTTAACAACTTTCAAATAAATTGTCATAGGCTCTTCATTGAGTATAGAAAATAAACTTGCAAAATCAATATCTGAATTGAATCTGAATTCCTTGCTTGTGGCATAACATTATTCAGTTCATCCATGGCAATTTGAACCTATGTCTACACTAAATGGTCACTAAGGTAATTTGTATTACTGTTAACAGACTCTTGATTGACGTGGAGTGTGTCGGTTGCAATTACGCCTGCCACCAACCCATCTGCAACTTTATTCATTCAACATTTCACAACATGTTCGAAATTTGGGACAAGCAACCCCACTTTTTGTGTTTGAAAGCTACTTTTCAAGTTTCATAAGCAGAAAGCTATTCTTTGTCACCACGCTGTGGTAAGGACAGCTACAAAAGTAAGATGATTACTTTTTATGGCTGTTTCACAAGATCTCATCTTGTGATTGATAAGACCTGGTTTGTCATGTCTCACAAGACAGCCAGGAGAAGCACATCATTTAAAACTTAAAATGACAACCCATTTTGATACAAGTAGCGTTTATTCACTTTGTACAGGCAAATGTCCTCCATCGCATGACCTTAGCCCTTTTTTTTGCAATAAGGGTCAGTTTGGTCATGTTTGACACATTTCTTCAATTTCAAATTCCTTTTTTTAGCATGTTTCTTACATGTTGGAGTACCAACTCTGAACCATATAATGTGGATTCTACACCCATACATGGATGATAGTCTTTTTGTCATAAACCTTGTTTTCACCATGATCTGCTGAAAAATTATTGGCAAGCTAATATGCGTATCTTTTTGGGTTTGGTCAACTAAGCTGCAACAAACTGGCAGCTGTCACTTATCAATTGAACTCTCTGTTCTCCCATTACAAATCCCCTAACTAACAGAGTTATAGGCATTAATGAACTGAGATGGTTTCCCAATAGATGTTCTATTATATTGAACTGATTTGCCTGTAACATTGTGTTGCAGATAACATACAATGGTTGCATAAGCAACTACACAAACAAGACTTGGAAAACCAAATATACATCTTGTGCAAAATCTTCCCAAGTGATGTATATGTTCTCTGACAGCATCAGCCAAAATACTGTATTTGGGAAAATTGAACTTTTACAAATAATTGTGCATGATCATCGTCTGTAAGGATTGCACACAGAACATGTGCATCAATAAACTTCACTACATCTCCCAGGATATTATCAACATTAAAACACATGCTTCATCTTGAACAATGTGTGAATCTGAGGTTTTCCGTGAGGATACTCTTTCTTCCAAAGAAAATGTTAACAATATTTATCTCTGTTTGACATTAAATGGAGCATAGCTAAGAACAATTGTGATAGAAGTACGGCACAAGAAACAGTGCACAGAGTACTACCAGTGTTCTATGTTCTGTCCTGACTTTACCAGGAAAAACAATATTGGCCAGATTACCACTTCCATACTCTGCACAGATCTGGCTTATACAATAAGTGGGAAGGCCCATGTTTCTTTGCTTCCTCTTTTCTTTCACTTTTTCTAACATCTCACATGCATTGACATTCTGGAAATGAGTGCAATCTCCAATGAATTAATCACTGCATAGAAAGGAGTGGAAAACTCACTCTACTACAGTAAGTGGAAAATCTACTCAGAAGTTGTCCTGAACTTGGATCCTATCATGAAGTACAGTGGGGATCAATTAACCATATATATTTAAATTAGTTTTTAAAAACTGGGTTTATTGTTAGGTAACACATAGAATACTCCTGATTCAGACACAGAATAGTATGTCTTCTTTGCAAGGTGTTTAAAAGGCAAACAGATTGTCAGTTGGTTCCTCTTTATTTTTAAACACATCTAATCTATCAATATAATAAAAAGGCAGATGGATGTTTGTCCCATTTTATTTGTTCGATGCAGTAGCTTTGCCTGTTGTCACCACTAGAGGGAGCTGGTGCCTTAGGATATATAGAGAGAATGCTAATTTGCATAGCTTTGCCTGTTGCCACCGCTAGAGGGAGCTATTGTTTTAGGATATATTATGTTCCTACTGCGCTAATGTAAACCTATATTCTGGCCCGTGTGCACAGGCTTCTACACAAGTAGATAATAAGTTATCTATTTAGATCCAAACTGTATCTGTGTCCCATGGTCCAGCCATCCATTGGGGAAAATTATATCTTAAGAGTGTGAAGTATTTCAAATGATTTTTCTCCACAGTCTTGTGATTTTCCTTTTTCATTTCCTATGATAGGAGTCCAATGGCCCTCCACAGCTACTTCCCAGTAGGATGAAACCTCTAAAATACGTCCTAGGATTATCAAAGACAGTCCATTTGGTCCCTGCCCAGCTTTAAGTAGGATGGCTGAGTTGTTTAGGGGGAGGGATTATTGTCTCTAGATTCAAAAACATCTGGGCTGTCAATACTCCTTCATTCTGCCTACTCTCTTCTATGCTGCATGACAGCCTGCCTTCTTGGGTTTAGTCTTCAATATTGACTTAGTATTGGGCAGATACATTGTTGTGGGTATGCCATATGGGTAAATCTAGGTGAATCTATGTATCAATATGTGTTACACGTTTGTGTATGAATATGTTTAGAAGTGTCTTCCCTGCACACTTTGATCACTAAATCAACAAGTGTTTGCACTTGCAATGAATTGTCTTTCATACTAATAAAATGAAACACATTAATAATGTTCTCACACTCTTGTGTAACATTCATGTATATGTATAGTCTTGTAGAGATAAGCATTAAAATAGAATAGTCAAGCAACATACAGTTCTTACTAGCAATACAATATTCGGGTAGATACTCATCATCCTACTTTTTTAATACGTTACCTACTACATTTGGTAAAGTAGTAGGTAGCTTTATGTAACCATTATGACCCAGTACAACTTAAAATCATAATCATAATTGTGATGCAGTGGATTGGTAAGCCTTGGGGCAGATGATTTTACATAATCCACCCTAAATCCTTTAAACCCCATTTGGTGTATAGGCATCTTACGAATATCCAATAAAAAATAAAGATGCATCCAATTTAAGCCTGATAACTAACACTCCATTTTTGTTATAAATCATTTATAAAATTGTGGCAACACAACTTTAAGAATATCTTGAGGAGGTTGATATTCTTAACTCAAGACAGTCGGGGATCAGGAGCATTTTCTGGACTGAAAGCACACTTTTAGATTTATAAACACGATCAACAATGCAAGACAGGCCTATTGATATTACTGGATCTTCTGCTGCTTTTGATTTGATTTGTTAGATCATGAACGGTTGTTGAATAAATTGGTAATTTCTCTGTGGAGTCCATAAAATGGAAAACCTCTTTTTTGAGTAACAGAAAGTCAGGGGTGTGTTGGGGGAGGCATTTTCAGAACCAGAAGAAATATGTTGCGGGGTTCCACATGGAACCTGTTTATCCCCTGCCTTATTCAACATCTATAATAAGCCCCTCTGTGACCAATTGGAGCACATGGGGATTAAATTCACAAATTATGTACATGATATCCAACTCTAGATGGAAATAAATGGGCACTAACAAAAAAAAAAGACTCACGAAGGCAGACAGACATTTGCAGAACTATCGAGCATTGGATGACAACACATTGTTTGCATCTTAATAACACTAAAACAGAACTTATGGTTTATGTATTGAAGCAAGCCAGGGGAAACTAGGTCCAGAGTATGATATGATATGGCATTTATAACGCGCTTATACAGTGTTTCAAGGCATGAAGACATGCAGTTTTGACAAGGCTGTCAGTATGCAGCCCTTGAGGTGGAAGATTGTCACATTCTAGTGTCTGATAAAGTAAAAACAGTAGGTGTCTTTCTGGAAGAGGTACTTGGTGTGGACGTTCATGTGAATGCTGTGGTAAAAAATTCCCATTGCCACCTCGGACAAATCATGTAAAGACTTGAGCTCTGGAGTTATTGACCAAGGAGAATTCATCCATGAGCAAGATCCATCCATACTTAAGCTATGGATGAAATCTGGTATAGTGATGAAAATATTATGGCTAGCCAGAGCGGACTTGTACAATCTGGGCTTTCTCTTAATTAAACAATCTTCACCAGATAATTAATATATTCCCAATCACTCGAATGAATACACACTTAATCACAATACTTACCAAGATAAAATTCCTCTTACACTTACGTGCCTGCAAAACACATCTAAAGTAATGTCAGTGACACATATGAGGCTGTTTCTGAATCTGAATTAACAATTCACGCATCATGAACTGTCTTCCTGCTCTTTGGCCTCTTGCAATACCAGAGGCCATAAGCACTCGACTATTACTAATTTGAATCCTCTGAGCGACTTCGATATAATAGCACTCCAGGAAGTATGGCTTACTTCTACTCCAGTAAGGGAGCAACATTTGTTATCCATGATACCTGCTAAGTTACCTGCCAGAGGCTGCCCAATGGCAGGCATGATGGTGGCTGTTAAACTACATCAACTTTATGCATAGAACCATGGGTGTCCCCGAATAAGTTTCTTCAGCTGGTTAAAATAAAATCCCCTTTTCAATCCATTGCTCTGATAAATATATATTGGAACCACAGCAGGAACCAAGATGATATTTTTTTCAGCGATATAGAAACCCTCTTGGACCTTATCAACATGGAAACCTCGATTGACTATACCATTTTAGTAGGGGATTTGAATCTCAGATGTATCAAAAAATCCATGATCCCCCTCACTTTGGGGGCTATTCGCTGGTATGCGTTCATGAAAGAAAGACAACTTCTTATGGCAAATGGATGCATATCAGGTGATGTTCCACCCTCTCACACAGGGCATAGAGGAAATCAGGTTGTGCTGATAGATTACGTGTACACGGATAGAAACCTTTTTGCACTGATTGTTAACTTTCAAGTCAAACCTCATTCCTCCAGTGATCACGATTTACTATCTCTGACTTGGAACTGAATGGACTATAAAACCCATGCCAAATCCTCTGTAACTTGTGATATTGTAGTCCCTAATGGAAAAAACAGATTTAGGTGGACACCTAATCTATTGCAGTATCTTAACAAGTTTCTGGTATATCCCTCCAACGTTTTACATCCGGAGCTGATAATATCCCATGTGTCTTATGTTACTGCGATGCAAATTCTTAAACCAAGGCCCACCCATTTACCAAGATTACTACCACTAATAAGCATACATACGACCATGAGATGGCTCTTAGGAAAGCAACCTACCGGGTGGATAGGCATAAACATCAAACCTTCTCTGCTCCTCTCGAAGAACCAAGACTAAAGTGCCAGTACAAAAACAGGATTAAATCCAGGAATGCCCTGATATACCAGCATGATGCCGTATATATGTTAAGAACACCTAGCTTCGATAATTCTGCCCTTATTTGGGGGCTCCTAAATACTGGTGATGGCTCCTCTTAAATCGGTATATACAAATAAATGCAGTTGCAGAAGAAATATAGATAGCCTATTATAAAACCCTATATGTGGCAACTCCATTCTCTGGCAAGCTTTGAGGTTTTTCCTGAAACGGTCCTCTCACGTTTCACTTTGATATAGATGACATTCTCTATTACATCATGACATGAAGTACTTTTTGGGCCCCGCCCTGATGGTCTTTCCAACAAGATGATTAAAGCGCATTCTCCTGCATGGGCCAGAATACTTATGGTAATATTCACTCAGACCATCCAAAGTTGACAGGTTCCTCCCTCGTGGAGACAATCTATTATAATTCCGATATATAAAAAAGGAGGCTGCAATGCCCCTGGAAACTATAAACCCATTACTCTGTTAAATGTCAAAGCAAAAGTATTTGCTAGACTCATTCTAAGAGATTTGAATCACTGGATTACAAAAACAGAACTGAAACACCCCCATCAAACTGGGTTTGTGTCAGTTCTGGGAACATCGATAAATCTTCACACCCTACATGCCATTAAAATGCAGAAACGCCAAAGAAAACAGCCCTTTTCCATGGCTTTTATAGACTAACAGGCAGCATTTGACTCAGTCTCTAGAGAGCTCTTAATTGACAATCTAGTCATTGCCTCCTGTCCGAACCATCTGATATACTGGATAAACCAGTTATGTTACATTACCAAACAACCGTACAAAGCTATTTATCCTTGGATGGAAACTTATCGACCCCCCATTGTCACCTACAGGGGCCTCAAGCAGGGGTGCATTCTTGCATCAACACTTTTTAATTATTTTCATTGCTGACATGCAATATCGCTTTGTAGAAATCATACCTGATTCACCCAAGTTGGGAGAGCAACCAGTCCCTGGTTGTTTTATGCCAACGACTTAGTGCCCGTGGCTAAAACTTCCAGGAGACTGCAAGCCCTCCTTGCTCAGCTAGGCGATGATTTTGATTGATGGTGATAAGCGATCCAAACGGTTGGTCCAAGGAAACCAGATACAGTTGGTCCATGAATATACATATTTAGGACTTAATATCATCAATCAGCCAGCCTATATGTCTGATCTGCTAGATTTACAAAGAAGACTAAAAACTGCTATATCCAAAGCACAGATCATCCAGGCTAAATATGGAAACCTCTCATTGGGGCACACTATAACTTTCTACAAACAGAAAGTGGTTCCAATTCTTATTTATGGTGTGGAAACTAGGACATGGTGCCCTGAGATATACTGGCTAAAAATTGAGGGTCTTTTCTGGAGAACAATTCTAAATCTGCCTCAGAGCACCTCCATGAGCGTCATTCGGCATGAGCTAGGAATTGTTTCCCTCAATGCTATGTATAAATGGAAGACATACTCAGTTTACAGGAAATACCTTTTACCTGGTAGGAAAAATTGGCTTATGGACACAATATCAACTTACGTAATCACCAAGAAGCAAAGGAAAATGCAAATGTGGAGTATTTTTATTTCAAATGTACTATGTTTTGTTGTAATATTTTAAAAATGTTTCTTAGAGCTCTTGATTCACAACACTGTTAACCGCATTTACTTGTGTTTTAAAATGTGTGTTTCTCTTTTCTCTTCTTTCACTTTACCAAATGGATATGTCACAATGTATTATTTTTGTACTCATCTGTTAAAATGTAATGTTTGAAAGGTAGATTTTTGTTACAGCTAAATCAAATAATAATAAAAAAAGACAAATTATACACCTGGTGACGAGCAAAAACCATGAGATGCTTGTCGGAGCCATTGTCATGCCGCAGTTAGACAATTGCAATGCCTTGCTTGGAGGCGCTATTAAGAACTGTATACAGAAATTGCAGGTAATACAGAATGAAGCAATCAGAGTAGTCACACATGGTGCAAAGCGAATGCACATAACCAGTGTTAGGAAGGACCTTCACTGGTTACCGGTAGCCACAAGGAAACGCTTCAAAGTGATTTCACTTACCCATAAATGTATTTATGCGAAAGCTCTGCTGTACTTGAAACAAAATCTGAATTTGTATAAACCTAAAAGACAATTACACTCCTGCTCCTCACACGACTTGACCATCCCTCATGCTATAAGAGCAAGAGGTAATAGTTGGTCCTTCCAAGTCAAGGCAGCACAGGCTTGGAATACTTTACCATTGGACTTAGGACAAGAAACAAGGCCACTGTTTTTTAGGAAACATTTGAAAACGCTGTTATTTCAATAGATGGGATTCAACAGTAGTAAACCTAGGCTTGGTGTTTGTACCTGTTTGTGTTGATTGTGCACCCTGATGCCTGTGGACTTTTGGCACATTATAAACAGTTACATAAATACATAAACTCAGACAAACCACTGGATGACCCACTATGTGTTAAGGTTAAAATCAATTTTACAATGCTAATGGTTTTTGTGGGTAGTTAACTAAGAACAGCCTAAATGCAATCTAGAGCCATGGATCAAAATGAATTACAGTTTAAATATTGCAAATGCCCTTGCAAAGGATTCTAGTTGCCATTCTTCTGTGCTTTGATATGTCCACCTATCTTGTCCAAAGACATATGAGGGGCAACACAGGTTATATATAGACACTGAGTACCCTCCTAGGCTTAGTGTCACCAGCTCAGGGAAGATTGCAAATGTAACCTAACAACAATATAGCATGGTATTTCTAAATAGTCCTCCCATGGAAACCAAAAATGTATGCTGGAAACATGTGGAAACATGGCTTACTTCAGCCCCCAAAATATTGAAATAGTCAAAAAATGTGAATCTGGTAACATTGGCAAAGTGTTAATGTTTAGCCCTACGAGCAGTTTACTTTACAGGGCATCTGAAAGCTGTTAGTTGCTTATTTCCAAGGCAGTCCAGCTTTGTAAATTACCTTTTCCTCCAAATCACCACTGAAGCAAGCATTAACATCAGAATTTGGGAAAGCTGGCAAAGTGCCAGTTTTAGGCCTGAGACTAGAATTGGAATGAGTGAGCGATGTATCTTATAATAACAACATATTGCACATGATAGTGCTAGCAAGTTGTTAGGTATAGTGCAACAATACTGATACATTGACCCTGTGTTCATTGAAGCAAAGCAAGGAGATTACATCTGCTTAAAAAAGCAAAGTTCACACGGTATTAAGAGAAAAGCAAGCATATTCTTAAAGCACCAAGGACTTTTGGGTTCCAGTGAACATGTTAACCCCAAGATACATTCTGAGGTTTTTTAGCAATGTTATACATATTTCCAATCATATTTCAGAAGAGAAGGCTGGCAAAGTCAATAGTTGGAATTCATTTGTATGAAATGTATCTCTGTCAATAATAACCAGGAATATCTCATATGGGGCTACAGGCTGATGTGGCCTAACTTGCAATTTTGAACTGTTCATATTATAGGCATATAATGCAATTTATGATACTCTGTCATATGGCACTGTGTTAGCTGTGAGGTAGCACTCCCCTCTGGAATTTGAAATCAACATTGGACTGAAATATTTATTTCCCTTTTAATTATATGTTAATAAAAAAATATATATTCATATTTGCAAGAATATTCTGTATCCAGAGAGTGTTTCATTTTAGTAACTGCATACATAACATGGATAATAAATACACACAGGTATGCATGATTCAATCATTTTAAAATATACATATTAGATGCAAGTGATTGGTGCAGTTCTGAGAATTCATCTCTCTTATATTTAAAATCAGACAGATATTTATGTTATATCTGAAAATCTATTTCACATGGTTGCTTACAAATACATCATTTCATGCAGCACATTTTACTGTACAATCTGGCTTTGTATAACCTGTTTTGCTAGCCCCAGTATCAATTGAACCATTTGCATCCTTTAAAACAAAAGCTCACTTTAATAGGCTGATTAAATGAATCTGATACATTTCTGTTTAAGTCCTATTGTTTGCCAGAGTCTGAGGTTAGGTCAGGACCTGTGCACAGTCATTAAGAATGCACTTATGATACACCAGACCCAGAATGTATTGTCCATTCAATCATCTTAAAAATACAAGGGCATGGCCTTGGACGACATTCCAATGTAAAGTTGTTGGTAAATGCAGTTGTCCCCATAAGCTTTATAAAGTGAATGAATCCATGGTTGGTGTATTCCTTGTATTCAAGAAAGATGACTTGTGCACAAACATATAGTTGCAAAGTTTAAACTAAGTTGACAATTGCAATATGAAAGAAGAATGCTCTCTGTGTGTCATTTGTATTAGTAATGACACTCAAATAAACTGTTGGCCTATCAACAGATGTAACTCAATCTAGACAATGATTTGTATATACACATACTGTCTATATTTGCCTTGAAGAATACTAAAATACACATTGCACAGTTTATTTATTTTTTTTTTATTTTATTTGATTTAGTTTATTACAAACCTTTAGCAAAACAAAACAGGGAAGTAAGATACATGAGTCAAAGGTAAACTTCAAAGTAATCCATTCTTTACATGTGAATCTCTGTATATACTTTGATGGTTAAAATCAACTATTCTGTTGAATGTAAAAATCATTCTTTTTCTCTTTTTTGACTTTCATTACAGCTATAAGGAAGTTTACAATTGCATAATTTACATTTTGTTCATCTGCTCCGTATATCTTTTCCCACCATTTTGTTTAATCCTGGCCTGCTTTTTTATAGCGTTCTTTCAGTAGGTGAAACTCTCAATTCAGGGCAAAATATACATAGATGTTCCAATGTTTCTTTTTGTTTAGCGCATAATCAGCATTCATCCAATTCCACTTTATTATATCTCTTAAGTGTTGTTCTAGTGTGGATTAAATTAAATGTCATTCTCATCAGAATGATTTTCATTCTCTTATTTGGGAATTTGCTTATCTAGCTTTTTGGAGTATTCAAAAGGCCAAAGTTACTACCCAAAAGAGTGTAAATCTTGGATGCTGATCTTTTTTCTTCGGTCTTTCTCCAATCGTCGGCCCAGGTAATTATTATTACTAGCATGGGATTTCTGCAGATGGTTTCTCTATTTATACCCAAGGTTGAGATGTGCTTTTCACAGGTGCTTTTCCATAGTTTGAGTACCTGTTCATCTTCACCGCTTTTACTGGTTTTGAGAATTTCGAATTGTAGGGCACACTGTTCAAGAATTGTTTTCCTATACAATGAGATTTTATTCCATTGGACTTTTGACTGTACGGTGTTTAGTCCTAACTCATGACAAATAGTATTTCCCTCCAGAAGTACCCCTCTAGATGATCCATGTATCTTCTTTTGTTCCTATTCAAGTTTCTGCTCCAAATATTAAACTGTGTGTTACTTTAGCTTTATAGTAGTTCAATATAGGATTTAATGAGAATTTTCCAAACCTCTTATCCAATGCCTTCCCTTGTGATGTAAATTATTGAACTTTTTTGTCTAAGTTCTCAATCCATGTTTTTTCATTTTTAAATACATTCACAATGACTCCTTGGTATTTTAATTATTTTACTGGGTATAATCCCACGTTGTCAAGCACCCAGGATTCTTTTGGTTTCCCTGATCTTTTTTTCTCTCCGAATACCATCATCTTTGATTTCTCTGCATTTATTCTCAGATCGTTATTTTACACATACCTCTGTAGAATTATTAGCTTTCTCTGCAGGCCAGTTCCAGTCTGTTCCAAAAGAGCCAGGTCATCTGCATAGAGAAGCCATTCTCCTTCTATACCATTAATTCTTGGTAGGAAAGTGGGTTTACCAGACAAATCTGCTTTTATGTCTTCGATTAAAAGGTTGAACAAGGTTGCTGCTAATGGACAGCCCTGTTTTAAACCCACTGATGTTCTGATCTTTTTTGACAAAGTCCCTTGATGATCCAATTTAATCTGCATAGAAGTTTCTGTATATAGTTCTTTAATGATTTTTATTAGATTATTTGGACAACCTTTTTTTCAGTTTTTCCCATAGTAAGTTTCTGTTTATACTATCAAATGCCTGTTTTAGGTCAATGCTGGCCATGTAGATTTTCCTTTTGTTATGTTCAGCTCGGGTTTTGAAGAGATTATCAATAAGTAAATTTAAGCTGCAG
The DNA here is from genome assembly GCF_040938575.1 of Ambystoma mexicanum. Classification (NCBI taxonomy): domain Eukaryota; kingdom Metazoa; phylum Chordata; class Amphibia; order Caudata; family Ambystomatidae; genus Ambystoma; species Ambystoma mexicanum. The sequence goes on from NC_090926.1 coordinate 528,242,668, forward strand.
CCAACTTCTTTCACAAATCCAGTATGTCTCTTGTCCAATGCATTAGTTTCCTTTATCAAAGCTTTTAATCAGTTTAAGGTAATTGTATTGAAGACTTTTCCCACTACATCTAACAAGGCGATTGGCCTGTCATTCATGAGAGACTGTCTTTCCCCTTGTTTAAAAATTGGAATAGTTATAGCTAATTTCAAAGTTTCAGTGATTTTTTGTTTCTCGCATATTCTATTGAATAGTATTTCACGAAAGTTTGCCCATTGTTCTGGGGCCTCTTTCAACATTGCATTAGGCAATCCGTCTGGTCCTGAAGCACTCGATCGACTGGCATTCTTTATAATTCTTAGAATCTCTTCTTTTTCATAATTCAGTTCCCATTTCATTGTTTTATGAGTGTCATTTTCTGGGACTTTAACTGTAGTATTTGGACTTGCGAACAGTTGGGTAAAGTGCGCTATCCAAACATCTTTTGCAATGGGGTTTATCAAGTGGGATGCTATTGGTACTCCTTTCTCTTTCTCAAAGAGGAGGGTTTTGAGGTGCTTCCAGAACCGGAGATGGTTCTCCTCAAGTTTCAGGGAGGCAGGAAGGCTGTTCCAGAGGGAGGGCCAGCCGAGGTGAGAGAACTACCACCAACTCGTTGCTTGGAGAAGGGACTGACCCTGAGGGAGCTGGAGGCGGATGAGCAAAGAGCTTGAGAAGGAAGATATTTGGGAAGAGAGAGTTGAAGGTATTGCGGCCCCAGACCCCAGAAGGCCTTGTGGACAATGCAGACGTTTTTGAACTTATTCCTGCATCCACTGGGAGCCAGTACAGAGATTTCAGTCCTGGAGAGATACGATCGCTGGGCTTGAGGCCAAGGACAAGTCTAGCAGTCCTGTTCTGGATCAGTTGCAGAGGGCGGAGAGTAGAGGCAGGCAGATTTACATTGAGGCTGTTGCAATAGTTCAGCCTAGAGAGAACCAGGGCTCTGAAGAGTTCAGCTGAGTTGTTAGATGCCGCAGAGATGCGGGCTTGGATATGAGCTCTCTTCTTGGTGAGGAGGGAGAGCCGGTATTGCCTTTGCAGCAGGCGGCAGGCCAGTTTGTCAGAGGTTGAACTAGAAGCAATATGGAAAATGGATTTGCCTGTCCTTCTATCATCTGCACCATTTCTATTTCAGTTGTATTCCTTGGCACTTTCCTGTTAATTCGGTTTGAGTCACAGTTATGTATCATTGCGCTCAGTCTGTCACAAGTCTCTCCCCTTCTCACCTGTTTCTGTTGTTTGCTTGCAACCTTCTGGGATTTCTTCTTCTTTAGGGTCTGGATTTGTATAGACCCGAACGTTGATCTTTGACATCCAGCGTGAGAGTAGCGGTTCAGTTTCCAGGAGCGTTCCAAAAGTCCAGGGTAATTCCAGGAAGTAAATAAGATACGCTCGGAGGCACGGAGGACTGTGACTCGAGCGCGGAAGGTTTTTCAGGAGATTGGGGAGGAAAGGGAACAGGAGGGAATTCAAGTGACTGGGAACAAGGAATGAAGCGAGAGCCCCGATAGAACTCCGGCTAAGCACGTCCGACTACAGGTAGCGGTAGCGTTGAGATGCGCAGAGCTGCGGGGGAGTGTCTCTTTTGTAGGATGAGCAGCGTGGAACGCATAGACTGATCCGGAGAATTCTGTTCCAGGCGGCCATGTTGGAAGGATAACTGCATGCAATCCCGTGCGAGTCAGGGACCAGGAGGTCCAGAAGGGACGTAGATGACGGTTCATGACACAGTCACATTTGTAGTAGCTGTTGGTGTTTTTTGAGGGATGTTTGCTGCTTGATTTTTTTCTGAATCGTTATTTTTAATTTCCTCTCTTTGTGTAGCGAAACTTTACCTGTTAGTCCATCCAGGAACATTACCACTTCATTCGATAGGTTTCTTGTATTATTAATTCCAACTGGTTTTTCTTTTCTGTTCTTCAGAAGTTTTGTATATGCCTTTTCATTCTGGTCGGATTTTAAGGTGCTAACTATTTCTTTTATGCCTTCTAAAAAGATATTCTTATCTGTCTTGAAGTGAGTCAATTAATGTTTTCAATACTACTCCTAACTCTTTTTCTCTTCCTCTTTGCTTTCAAAATGATTCCATCAGGTTTTCAATGCGGACTAATTTCGAAGTTCATCAGTGCAATATGTGTGTCTTGATCTTTTTGTTTATCATGTAATGCTTCATACAATTTATGGAGCAAGTGTTATTGCTACTGCAGATATTATGAACATTTGGAGATTCTTTGCTCATTCAGGGACAACTTCCACTTTTACGCTCAGTAAGATCCTTCTTTTGTTTTCAAAATTCCTCAATTGAGCAGCAATCTCTCTTTCACTTGAGTTCACTGAATCCGATGAATCAGAGTCACTAGAAGGTGATGAGCTCCTCTTTCTACTCGCTGTTCTTATTGTAGGGTGTGGTGACCATTTTTCAGATGATATATAAGTATCATTTCTGGTTCTGATTAATCCGTTATCTTGTTCTCACCAACCATTTTTGTCTTTTTCTAGCCTGAACCTAGGACACTTCGCTTAGAGGAGCAATGGTTTAAATTGCCCTCTCCGCCAGCTCTCGGCAAGAATCGACACGTCTTTCTGTCATTTACGGCTTCTTTATCCGGTGTCCTTAGAGCTGTAAATACAATCTCCTTGTTCTTGTGTTCGGTGGAATGAGCACTCTCAATGGTTACTTTAGGGGTGGCTTTGTTGTTTCCTCGCTATCCAGTTTTCTCTTGTATTGAGAGAGTTATTCATCTTCGAACCATGATCAGCATTTGTTGGGTGCATACGATCAATGTCTTAACATTTCACAATATCTTTACACGTCACATTAATATTAGGTGGGTTTGCTGGTATACTCTTTGTGGCATGCTCTTTACTTGGTCAATTGCAATTGGGCAATTCTTCGATGTTAAGTCTACTATGGTGTTTGTTTTTATTATCTCTTTTTCGCAAATAATGGATCTCTCGATTTCATTTGATCTTGGCTCAAAGTGCCATTTCAAAGTTTCCATTTTTGAATGTGAGTAACTTCTTTTCTTTATATGCTGCTTTCCTCTGATGTTTTGTGTCATTAGGTCCTTTCCTTTAATCTCTGGTATAGTTTTAGTTTCCGTTAGGTCAACTCTGAAAGGTGACCCAACCACTTTCTCTTCACTTTTCTGTATTTTTTATGTACTCATAACTGTGGGATCGTGAACATCACTTCCAAGTTGTTTTATTTGGCACAATACGGACTCTAGTGCCTTTTTATTTTCCTCGCAGTTGTTGCATTCTTTTCATTTACATTGCTTTCTGGTTCCCTGCAGATTTGGTCTGCAGCGTGCATACTCATTCTCTCGGTGTGCATTGGGATGCAGTTACTTTATTTCACAACTTGTGTTGGAGTACGGTTTCTTTGGTTCATGACTTCGCTCTCCTGAATGAAGGTCTCAGTGCCCTCTTCTGTTGACTCGTGAGACACTATGTCTGCATCGAGATCTTCGGTAAGTTTTGCCGATGAGAGGAGCTCTACCGGGTGACATGGGGAGAGGGGTTGCTATTCTTGGAGCGCACGGGGCTTTGTTTATCTTATAGAGATGTACTTTTAGTTTTTGAATTCTTTGTGTGATTCTCAAGCCCCACCCCTACCCCTCTTTCATTATTAGTTACAGCGTTTTACTGATGACCCTCTGGCATACCTTACTTCTCATGCTTTGAGCTTGTCCTGATTCACGGTCTTTGTCCATGTTGATACACGCCTCTGTCAATTCAATCAGAGTGTCGTAGGGAGCGGGGAACTGCTCAAACACCTGCACATACTCTGCAAACACTCTGCGATGCTCCGCGTCCGGAGTGGGAGTTTTAAAGTTTAGCTGTGTGTAGAGATGTACGAAAGACTCAGCGCCAATCAATCCTGGAAAACAGCAATAGTAGGGAAATCTGTCTGTGCAGGACAAACACTCTGCAAACACACTGTGACGCTCCGCGTCCGGAGTGGGAGTTTTAACGTTTAGCTGAGTGTAGAGATGAATGAAAGACTCAGCTCCAATCAATAAGTATTTATTCCCCGCAGAAAATATCTATCTGTTCTGCCTTCGAAATAAATAAATAAAGTCCTCCTCAGCAACTGGAATGACAAACACCCTTCCTAGTTGGCTACTGCTCCCTCCATTATTTCCCCTTTTACATGGCAGCATAAATGCAGCCATAAATACAGCCTCTCCCTTTGGTCAGCTGATTTGGATTTCAGAATTGGGGTTGCTATGCTTAATGTTATGCTTAATGGCAAACACATAATATTCCTGTATTAAGTCATTCTGAATTTACATTACTTGAAGTGGAGATAGATAGGAATTTATAGAATGTTTCGATAATAAGGGGATACCAAAATGTGTCCATGGAGTATGACTGCAGAATCTGGGATGCACAGAATTATTATTATTATGGTATTTATTGAGTGCAAACCTAGCTTCTAGAAGCCACAAAGCACATTACACAGGGGTACACCACTAGAGCTACATAACAGAGCATTTTAAATATGTTCTTTTCAGGGATAACAACAGAACAGTTATACAGCTGGGGGTAGGATAAAGAGGGGCACAGAGGAGGGGTACAGCTGTACCTGGTGGTGGGGACGATGGGGGCAGGTGGCATCTAGTGGGTCAGGTGCACAAGGGGTGACATGATGGCCTAGTTGTTGAGGACAGACCCCTTTAATAGGTGGGTCTTGAGTTCTTTTCTGAATTGCTGGAGTTTGGGGTGAGTTTGATGCCGATGGGGAGGAGGTTCCATAGTCTTGGGGCGTAGGCAGAGAAGTCTTATTTTCTGGTCCTTTCCTTTTTGCAGTAATGAATTTCAAGTCGGCAGGTTTCCTAGCTTCTGGTGGTGTGCTAGATGCTGGGTTTCTCTGTGAGGTAGCTGGATGACTTCAGGTTGACTGCCTTATAGATGATGCAGCAAGACTTGAAGGTGATTCATGCATGAAGTGGGAGTCAGTGAAGGTCGGTGAGGGCCAGGGTGATGTGGTTGTATCTACGTAGACCCTTGAGGAGGCATGCAGCCGTGTGAAGGACCCTTCTCAGGGGAACATGGGAGGATGACGGGAGGCCTTTGAGGAGTGCATTGTCCCCATCCAGGTGAGACAGGACCAGTGCCTGAATGGTAGATCTTAAGCTGTCCAGAGCGAGGAAGGGCTTGGCTTTTTCACAGGAGGGAGAGCAAATACCATGCTGTCTGAGTTATTTTAGCTATGTGTGTCTTGATGGAGAGGTGTTTGTCAATATGGAACCCAAGGGATTTTTCACAGTAGGTGAGCTTGCATGTGAAGTCCTCAGAGTTCATGGTTGATAACCAGGTTTGTTTGTCTGTCTGGGTATTCGGTGTTGTTGGTAAGGAGTGGGAATACGGTCTTGGAGAGGTTGAGCTTCAAGTATGCACTGGACATTCAATACTGGATCAGCGAGATGCTGATTTTGAGCCTATGGATGTCCTTGATGGAGTCAATCTTGAGGTATAGCTTTGTGTTATTAGCATATTGGTGGATGTGGATGTTGTGTGTGACTAGGCGGGCTCCCAGTGGCTCCATGTATAGACTGAAGATCACTGGGGAGAGGATGGCACCGTGCAGGACTCCACTGGTGACGGGTAGCATTGGCAATCTAGAGAAGTTCATCTGAATAAACTACTTCTAATTTAACAGCTTCAAAGTAGCTACCAAATAGACAATTTAGATAAATAGCTCTTTGCCAATTCATTTTTATATATTCCTTGTCCCTAATGTATTCTCTAGTTTGTCATTTTCTTAAATCCAGTAGATTAAAATGCTGGGGTCATGATCTATGTGTAGGTTTTAATGCATTATTGTATGTCAATCCTAATCTGCTCTTCCTATTCATTGCAAAAAGGAACACAGATAGTTGAATATTAGGTGTACATGATATGTGCCATCAAACAGGTTAGATGCAAACATTTTAAAATATGTCACAGGAGAAGGTTTTGCTTCAATGCACTTTGCAGTGGAGTGAAATGTACTGTGATCAATCTGATGATGTCATCACTCCTTTCCTAGAGGTAACTTCTCCGCATGTAACCAGCAACTGCTACCTAAACCTGACCCTGGCGGCACCTACTTGAGAAGAACCGCATGGGGAGGGCGACCTTCAGGGATGATATGACATCGTCAGGTGAGACACAGTAGACCCCTTTCCCTATTAGAGATATTTTCCCTAATAGCATAATGCCAATATAATCCTCAACTTCTTTCTTCAGCTGGGGCCTCCTTCTGAAACAGCCTCCCAGACTGTCTGAAAATTGAGGGGAACCATCTCCAGTTCCATAAGCATCTCGAGACCTTCCTCTTTGCTTCTGCTTTCTCTCTTCCTCTCCCCTGCTGAACTCCTGGCTGAAACTGAAACTGCACTGTTCACCTGGATACCCTCGATCTCGAACCCAGGTCCCCTCCCTGCCAGTTGCACCCCTGCACTGCCCCCCTGTCTACCCTTGCACTTGGGATATGTTTCTGTATCCCTACAGTCCCCCTACCAGCACTTGGACACTTGATGTCTGCACTTACACTTGCACTTGCCACCAGCTGGCCACACTTTTTTATTGTGTTTACTGATTGATACCAGGAATACCAGGTCTTCTTACCCAGAGGAGAGAGAGACCAGGAGTACGGTGGCTGGTAGCACAGGAGATTCACTGCTTCCAATGTGGGCTGGAGCAACCAGAGGGAGCAGGAAGTCTTGCTGGGTAATGGAAGGTCTGGGAACGTTGTCCAGTGAAACTCGTGGGTCAAAGCACTGTCACTGAGACGCTGAGAAGAGAGGAAGCTGCCAAAGGGAGCAAGCGGCATGGTGAAAGCTGACGAGTGGACAAAGCGTTCAGCAGATCCGACAGCAAGCTGTAGACTGACACCGGAGACATGAGGGACCCTGAAGCTGCTGCTGATAATCAGTAAGCCTACACAGAGGGACGGGATGCTGTGGTGCTTCGGAGGGTACCAATTCACAAAGTTAACACGGTGTGAGAGCTTGGGGAAGACTGAGCAGGATTACAGGGCCCCTGGGACAGAAGATTACAAGATAAGAAGTCCATGTATTGAAGTACAAGATAAGAACATCCACATTATAAAAAACATGTGGGAAAACAGTGAGAAAGAAAAGACTGAAATGCTATGAATATTAAAAGACCTGGCAGGGGAGTATACCAGGTAAATGCAAGTGTGTATAAAGTGAACTACATAAAGAAAGGCCTGGCAGGAGAGTATACCAAGCAAAGCCAAGTGGGTGAAGAAAATTACAGTCACTGTGAAAAAGAACCTTGCCTTAGAGTATACTAGGTGTTTTGTGAGTCTGGGACCCACACCCAAAATTGTATCAAGGAACTATATGAAATAACATGGCAGGGTAGTAAACCAGGTGGTGTTGTGTGAATCAGAGAATCCCAAGGAAGATTCATGCCCTTAGAATTTGTGAATTGCATTGAATGTGAGAAGGACTTGGGGATGGATCCCCACACTTTTCAGGGACACAAGCACACAAAATGGCCCACCCTGGTTGAGGTACCTACCTGTGCACAGGACGGTACCCGATCAAAACAGGGATTAGGAAGGAATGGAGAGCCTGCAGAGTTGAAGTGGGCAAGGCTTCGCCACCTATTGTAGGCTCACACAACATACACCTGTCCAGAGGGAAAATTACAAAATGAGATTGGTGAGAGAAAGCCAGCCTATCACAGGAAGGCAAGGAAATTGTAAGGAACACCTAGAAACAAAGTTTTGAGGGTTAGTCAAGTGAGGCCATAGGAGGAGGATGATACAGACTTAGACACCAACAGGAAGAAAGAGGGAGATGGCAACTCGTAGAGAAGATTGATCCGGCAAGTGAGGTATTAGCTTTGAATTAGTAGTGTTCCTTCACTGTGAGTGTGCATGTTTCTGGGGCTAGTATTTATATTATTGTCAGGAGTGATGAAAGGAGGGTGTTTTAGGAGGAGAGTGGTAGTGATGGGACGGTAGTGGTAGTGGTAGTTGGAGAATGTCATCAGCCAGAGGAGAGTGACAGATACTTGAGGAGTGTAGCTGTGGCAGGAGTAGAATGGTAGTGGCAGAGGGATGAGAAGTATCTGAGTTGGGAAAAGAGTAGTAGGTAGATGAATTGGAGAAGAAGCCATTGGAAGTAAGCATGGGCATGAGTTGAAAAGGCTGAATCTACCTTAGCAGGTGCAAGGCACTCCCCATTTCATATTAAACTAGCCACTGGTTAGGTTAGTCACAGTTGGAAAATTCTGGAAAGAGCTGCAGGGCACAACGTTAGAAAGAGCCAAGGTTTACCATTCACGTGCACTAACTTGATAGTATGGGTTCCCGGGTTCGGGGGGACTGTTCTACCAAGGTGAAACAGAGGGGGTGGCCCTGGAGCCTACACGTTTCTAATAAAGGGTCATGGACCTTCTGTGAGAATCAGCGCTATCTGTTCATATCTTATAGGAAGTTGCATCCCTTAGAAGAGAGAAACGCTCCAAAATGTTGTGAAAGAATTGAAAAGTGGCATATGCTGCACAACTGCATACACCTTACACTGGCTTCAGAAGAACGTATTCCCTCATTTGTTCCTCTCTCAGATAACACAAAAACTATTGCCTTCACAGGTATTATTATATTATTTTATATTACATAGGTTGGGCATGAGGTAGCCTTTTTTTCTTCTTCAAACAGCTGTGTGCTTTGGAGACATGAAGTGAGGCAGTGCTTGGAAACAGGCTGATCGCTTAGGGCTGATTCATGTGTGCAAGAAGCAGAGTCTCTTCCAGATGAGCGGAATGTTGACAGGGCGACAGCACACCCATTTCAAGTTTGGGACAATGAACACCCAAGGGCTTTCTGGGTCACCTCATTTTGTTGGGATATGCTGGAATAGATTTTGGTTCCAAATTGCAGTTTGAATGATAGTTGGGCTGGTCAGCAAATGCTGTGAATGAAAAGGCATAACTGAAAAGGCTAAAGTATATAGCACCGCAGAGTATGAACATGCACACAACGAATGCCCCTTCACTTTTAGAAGTTGTTCTTTGTATCAACAACAATGTCTGGTGGACTGAAAGGATATTCTATTAGGAGATCAAAACAAAAATCTCATTGCCCTTCAAAAACGACTGTAAATAGACAGCTATTGCACCAGGCTCTAATGAATCACGGCAATACATAATTGATGATCATGACTTTCTGTACACCAGAGCCAACTAGACGTTTCACCCCTGCCGTTTTATGGAACTAAATGGTGTCTGAGTATTATAACTCTATTAGCAAAGCCACGGCGTCCTGCTGCTGGAAACGGTGGTTAGAATATTTTAACAGTATGGAGGTCAGAGATTCAGTAACCCTCAGGTTATGCAGATACTAACAAGACACTATTACTCTAGCATAGCACGTCCAACACTTTAAATCCAAGATGACAGACAAGGAAGCAAGCATTCTCATTACAAGAACGGAAGGTTTGACCAAGGCATTCTCTGCACATGTTGAATGCAGCACATTTTCAACAGAGGCATGATTATGGACTTGCAGCAGAACCGTATCATTATCTTTTATTGGAAAATGTCATAATAAGGTAACATGTAAATACATAGAACATCAGAATGGGCGTTTAGCGAATTTACAATCTTTTTTTCCTTTGGAAAATGCAAGCGAACATCTTGGTTTATTTCGAAAGTGTCCTATTTATGAAATCATACACGTTCTGATAATGCAAAACAGTGCAGTAATTGCAGGTGCACATGCAAGATAATTATACAGATATGTCAATACCTATATGTTAGCAATTCGTAAATGCATGCATTCACTGGATTGGATGGCAGTCCACCATTGGGTTCGTGTGCACATTTTGGAGATATGATATTAAGACTTTCATAGTGTTGAGTGGCACATGTTATTACAATGAAGACAATCGAAAACATAATTATCAACAAATAAGTCTAGGGGTGGTTTTGTCTTTCTGACACATAGCTTTCTGTGTGAAGGCCCTAATTTGATTCATGAAAGCATTAGACCCTAGAGTTATGGTTAGGTTGGAATCCCTAGGGGTGGGAAAAATAATGGAGGGGATCACGGGGGGGGGGGGGCAGTCAAAAAAGTTTTCAAATTGATTCTCCATAGAGTGATTTTTGCTAGCGCTTCATCCTGAATCACTGGGTGGATTTAGTCATTTTATTTTATCCCCCAAAAAATGACCAAAATCATTTGCTTATATTATTTTATAAACCTGGAACAGTGTATGGACTCACCCATGGCCATATACATTGCTCTTTTGGTTCTGGGTAGTGCACAACGTTTTATGTCAAGTCCTGGAGGCCCTACACTGGGTATAATGCAACAACGTGGGCTGATACCTAACCATCATGAAGGAGGTCAGGTTGTGCTTGGAGCATAGACAAAGTCAAATCTCCTGGGCCAATAGTGATTGGCCATGGTGCTGACCATCCTCTTATGGAGATGCATTGCTGATGGCTCTGGCCTCAAGCCATCACCAGTGGCCAAACTTGCATTATTGGTTTACCCTGTGCAAGCCCCACCCTTTGCCAAAAAGGCTCCCAGACCTGCTAGCTGGACTGTGACCACCAGTTGGGACAATATGGACACTGGTCCTCGCTTACGTCTGTGGCCTATGACCACATATGTGGTGTGGTGTCCAGAAGGTACTGTAGCATGTTTGTTGTGGCCTAGATGGTGTTCGGACATTTCCAAGGAAAGGTTGCAGTTCCCTCACTGGTCTAGTTATTCACAGGACATGGGAATGGGGCCATACCAAGTGAGTTCTGGGTTAAATTGAGAGTTGTGGTGTCCAGGACTAGGCCCTGGCCCTTGGAAAAATGGGCAAAGCCTCTGTCGAGTGTGTCTGGAAAGTTGAATTTAACTCCCACCGTCCCCAAAAATTAAAAACAAAATAAAATTGCAGACAGAAAAAAAAAATCTCACCTTATCGTTGCAGCTCATAACAAAATAAATAATGCCAGTGTTGATGTCTGACCACAGTTAAAATGCGCCACTGACTTTGTAATATGGCCATAGTTTGGCCACCAACATGCACTGCTCATGATGCCACTAACAGAAATGTCATGCACATAGTCAAACGTTTAACTAGAAAAAGAGAAAATAATGCTTTGGAAAGGGCTTTCATTTTGACTAGGGAAAAAACAAAAAACGAATAATAAAGGGTTTTGGTAATGAGCAAGGCATTGTGGTGGTCGAGTTGCATATATTTTGCTTTATGGCAGTGTCAAAGGTAGGGTGACTTTAGAAATCATACTTGTCAAACCTTTGGGAGAGGTGTTTATTTTTCTCTCCAACAAATGCCTCCCTTTAAGAAAGTGTTGTTGAGTTTCTTTTATGGAATTGATATAAACTATGAGGTTTCATTTATCTTTTTGCATAGGAAAGACTGTAAAAAACGAATGTACTCTTATTGGATATCCACTTGCCTCCATCTTCCTTCCAAAATGATCTTCCGTTACTGAAAGCCTTTTTTGTTTTGAAGGGTGTTCTGCTCATTTTCTTATAAACCATGTGTATATTTAATTACTCATCAACCCTTTGGATGTTTAGACATATTGTTGTTTTTATAATAATAGCAAATTCTAGTATAGCATGACATAACTCATCGTATCGCACCATATTTTATGTCATGTCATATATTGAAATGTTATGTGGGTTTTAAAATGGCTGACAAGGCTCTCAATCTGCACAAAGATGATCCGTAGCTCTACACACAAACACACACACACACACTCACTCTCTCTCTTAAATAATACAATTGTAGCACATGGTCCAGGAAAAGCGCCACAATGTCTAATGTTAACCTGCAACTGACCTGTAAATGTAAGGATGGAAGTTGGTAAGCAGACTCCACAACAATTGTAAACTTAACATTTTTTTCTGCTGCTCTCTGTCTAAAGGACACACAACTGCAGCCCGTATGGACAAGTATAGACAAGACATAATTATACTGATTAACTCCCAGAGAAGTCTAGCCTCATCCCTGGAAAAAACCTATGGCAACAAACATTGTAGCATCATAGGAAAGGAAGCAATGTATATTATAAATGTAACACATAATACCTGTATAGAGTTAGTTAATAATAAGCATGAGCAACAAAATGAAAGAACACGACTTTGTGAGGAAAATTATGTTGAACTACAAGAGAAATGCTTCTGTCTACTGTTCACCAAATGTTCAAATTAAATCTCTGTTCCCTTATTCCAAGAAAGTCACTCCTCTACAAGGCAATGCCAAATGGGTGTCTAAAACATATATAGTCCACCATGCAGTACACTTGCTTCTCCAACAAAGCCACTTTAGTCTTCATCAAGGCATTCCAGATACAAAAATATGTTCTCTAGGCAATTGTTTCAATATCACAAGCATGACATGAGGTTAAATAGGAACACTACACCTATAAACAAATACATCAAAAACCTATGAACATACATTCAGTGGGCCCCATTACGACCCAGGCGTTAAGGGTTAACGCCGTCGTTAACCCTTAATGCCTATTCTGATTTTAACGGCTGCTCTTAGCAGCCGATAAAATCCATGGTGCTAACCTGCCATGATGCTAATTACGCCACCGTAATTTACGGTGGCGTAATTAGCGCCTTCCCCACTCCCATTATGCCCTATGGGGCAAAAATGGGAATGGGGAAGGGAAAATGGGAAATGGGGCGGTAAATCCGCCATCCACCATGGTGTAAACGTAGTTTACACCATGGTGGTAAAGTTGACGCAATTAGCGCCTGGGTCGTAATGACCCCCAGTGTAATTTACCTGCTAGTAAACATAAAATGATCACCATAATCACATGACATATGGACAGATATCTAATTTATGTACATACTGAGAAATCACACCTGCTTTCGAAAAAACATGACAACATAATATGCAAATGGAAAACGGATCCACCCCAATGTAAAACCTTCTTGAAGCATGCAAAGGATAATCTTAACCTTCTAAAGAGAGCTAAATCAACAATGTTAAACTTAAAGTTAGATCATGTTGCAAATAAGTCACATGCTCCTAATTCATTAGATTCATGTTCCATTGCTGCAAAAAGTATGCACACATCCATTGTCAATGTTTAATTTCCCTCAGGACGGGGAGAGACTTGCCACGTCCCTCGGTCCTCCATTGGATAATGTCAAGGGTTTGCCACTTCCCAAGTGAGCTCAGAACGATCTAGTACAACTTAACTCTCCAAGTATATATGGGTTGTTGGGGACACAGCAACCTATTTTTGCATGCAACAGGAATGTCCTGCCTGGAGCGTAGCATGCAGAGAGCATGGAAAATGTTTCATGTAATCCTTACAGGCAAGGAATTGGGAGTTTAGCAGGTCAGACTGGTGGGAAGGTTAGTTGAAATTGGAAGGGTTTGAGTTTTTTCAGAAGTTGAGTTTGTTTCCAGGCTGAAGATCTACCGTGAGCGATTTATTTCTGTTAGGGATAGGTGACAATTTTAACACAGATTGGGAGCTTGGGGTTCTTGATTGGAAGAATATATTTGAAGAGATGGACAAGGTACCCAGTAGAGTTGTTGTGGACATCCTGGTGATAATGCATGAACATTTTAATTACATTTGTTTCTGAAGGAAGCCAGGGAAGCACTTCCGGGATGCTGAAATGTGTTCATGCATTGTATTAAGGATGGAACAGGCATCTTGTGAGGAGTGATGAGACATGGAGGGAGGTGAAGCAGTTGGAAGGCTCGTATTCCCATTTGCCTCTCCCATGGCAGTTTTGAATTGCATTGTGAGGACTGAAGTGGTGCATGGAGAGAAAATACTGAAAGTGGAGAAGTGATTCCTTCCACGTGGCAGCATGTGATTGTGTGAGCCCCCCAGATAACTGTGATCTTGAACAGGGGAGTGGACACTGTAAAACAGACTTGTCTGAGCCTCTACTGAAACCATATGGTTGGACGACGGTGTGTGGGGGTACTTCCTTGACGTTCAACAATCGGTTAACGATGTATAAATGCTGAAATAACAAAGAATGTCTATGCAGAATCAATACTGAGTTCTATTATAATTACTAAACTCGAGTTACATTTGGTTTACCATATTGCCCTTTTCCCCATTTATTTATTTATTTATTTATTTATTTATTTATTTACATTTTTGTAACACGCCAACATGCCCGTGGGCCTCAGGGCGCACATAGAACAAGAACAAGACGAGGACAAACAAGAAAAGTGGAAAAAGGAGAAATGGGTCAGGAAATTATTCCAAGTTGAATAAGTGAGTCTTGACGGCACGTTTGAACGTGGTATAGCTCTGGATCTGCCGTATACCTGCTGGAAGTGTGTTCCACAAAAGGGTACCCTGAGCATCCAGTGTAGTGCCTCCAAAATTGGCTGTCCTGAATTTGGGATAATTGAGAGTGACCGCCAAAGAAGAACAAAGGTTCCCAACGTTGGGTTTGATGCTTATACAGGATGACAGATAGGTTGGGCTGCTAAAACTTAGGCATTTATGGGTCGTAGTAAGCATCGTATGTGTTATGCTGTGTTTAACGGGTAGCCAGTGGAGTCTTTTCCTAAAAGTAGAGATGTGTGTGCGACGTGACTGATTGAAGATGTTACGCACGGCATTGTTCTGTGCCACTTGCAAGGATTGAATATTAGAGGCCGTGGTGCCCGCAAGGAGGCTGTTACAATAGTCCAATCTTGAATGTATCAATGCAGTGGACAACAGAGCACAGTTCTCTTCCGATATGAATGGTCAAATATATCTGAATCTCTTGTTTATAACACTACAACTAGATTTTATGCTAGAAATATGGGGTTTCATGGAAATTACCTCATCAAGAACTACTCCCAAGGTCTTGACTTTCTTTTGAACTGTGATGGTATTGTTGGCAATATGAAAAGAGGTGTAGTTAGGATCCAGTTTTGCCCGGGTGTCTTTAGATGCCACAATAAGGAGTTTAGTCTTTTTATCATTAAGGGCCAGGGAATTACAAGACATCCAATCTTGTATGGCTTTAAATATTTGGTTAATGGTTACCGAGTCACTACTGTATGAGCCACTCAACTGAATAACAACCTGAGTGTCATCAGCGTAGTTTGTATATTGCACTCCTAGTTTGTTCAAAAGATCGAGAAGGGGCCGGATGTAAAGGTTGAAGAGCAGCAGCGACAGACAGGAGCCCTGAGGGACACCACATGTCTGAGAGATAGGGGAAGATTGTTTATCACCCACGCAAACCCTTACCATTCTGGGACCCAGAAAGGAAGCGATCCATTTGGATGCGATTGCAGAGCAGTTGGCGACCTCTCCGAGCCTTGACACTAGTAAGCTGTGATCAACTAGGTCAAAGGCCGCAGAGAGGTCCAATAGCATAGCATGTCAGCTATGCTAGCAAGTGTAGATTTGAGATCAAGCATAGCTGTCTCAGTTCCATGACAAGCCCTATATCCTGACTGACGGGTGCCCAAGATATCGTATTTTTCAACATCGGCTTGTAGCTGTAAGTAGGCCAGTTTATCAAGTATCTTGAGAACATAGGGCACGCTAGTTATGGGTCGGTAATTGTCATTGTTGGCTGGGTCAAGGCCTTCTTTTTTCAGTAGAGGAGTGATCCATGCCGACTTAAGCAGGTCTGGCACCAGACCCTCATCAAAGGAGAGGTTAACCAGTTTGGTAATCCATGGGACCAGTGTCTCTAAAGACCCCTTAAGAATACTGGTGGGGCAGTCATCTGCTGGACAAGATGTGGTTTTGAGATCCTGAATGATTTTGAATACTTCCTCTTCAGTATAGTGCGTGAAAAAGAATGGAGGCATAGTAGTTTCACAGGTGTTGGGTGAAGTGGTATCAGTAGTGGATTGTGTAATGGCTACATTACCAAGGGCTTTACTGATTTTTTCTTTATTAGAATCAATCTTAAGTAGAAAGGCATCATAAGTGCCCTGACACCACTTATCATCCTTGATAATATTGTTTGTGGGAGGAGGCTGATTTTGAAATTCCGCTAAGATTTTAAATAACTCCCTAGTGTTAGATTTAGCGTTCACTATTCTGTCATTATAGTGTGTGGCCTTAGCTTCAGTAATGAGCTTTTTATAGTTGAGGACGGATTTTTTGTATTTGGTTAGGGTGTTATCAATGGGGTCTTTTCTCCAAGCTCTTTCAAGAGCTCTTTTTTCTTGTCTAGCTGTGAGAATTTCATTATTGAACCACGTGTTCTTTGTGGTTTCAGTCTTTATTGCCTTCATCTTCAGAGGGGCAAGGTCGTTTACTGCTTCTTTGATGTTGGTAGACAGATGGTTAATCAATTTTGTGGGATCATCAAAGTTGTCTAGGGATTGAAGATTGATTAACAGTCGTTCAGTGAGTTTTGGTGCTGTTAGATTCTTTAGATTGCGAGACATTTTTTGAATATGTGGGTTCGTATTAAGTTTGGGACGAGGAGACGGTAGTGAGAGCTTAGCTTGGATGAGAAAGTGGTCCGACCAGATGCACGGTGTAACCAAGATGTCAGAAATATTGGTATTTTGGGACAACAGTCAGTCTAAGGTATGTCCCTTGCTTTGAGTGGGAGACTCCATCCACTGGGTAAGGCCAAAGGAGGTGATGGTATCCATAAGGTTGGTACCTGCTTTGTTCTGCTGGTCATTGGCCCAATAGTTAAAATCACCCATGACAATAACAGCGCCTTTAGTGGCACAGATCTGGATTAGGAGATCACTAAACTGTTCTTCAAAAAGGGGCATGATTTTAGGTGGACGATAAATCATGAGTGTGCTTAGTGTAGTGTGTGGGGAAGTTTTTATTTTTACCCATAGACTCTCACAGCCTTCCGGAGAAGTGTGGGGAATTTCGTGACATTCAAGGCTTGACTTGCACATCATTGCCACTCCACCACATTTGCCCAGCAAACGGTCAGCTCTGAAAAGAGTGTAGTTGTCAGTCAGGGAAAGTGTGGCCTGGGTGGGTATGTCAGGGTTGAGCCAGGTTTCTGTAATACCAAAAAACAGGCTTCTGATCATTGGTATAGACGGAGATTTCAACGCCATGTTTGTATAGCGAGCATGTGTTAACCCTTTAAGTGCCATTGTTGTCCCCCACCAGTGCCACAGGTTTTTTTTTAAATCGCGGTACCCACCGCAAAACCCGCCCAACATTTCCCCCGTCATTAACCCCTTAAGTGCCACCGACGAGCCGGCTCGTCGGTGGCAACCTGGAGCGGTTTTTACCAACGAGCCGGCTCGTCTGTGGCATTTAAGAGGTTAAGAAGAGAGAGAGATAAAACTAGCAATGGCGCAATCTTAGATCTATTCATGGTGGACTGGCTCGGTGTTTTCTTCAAACACATGAGTAAGCAGGGGAAAGAAGTATCTAAAACTTACTTTGTGAGAGACGATGTATGGGCTAGCTATTCACTGGCCCCGCAGACGCAGGAAGTATCAGCAAGCCGGCGAGCTGCGGCGATGACCGGTGAAGACTGGCACGACCCAGAAGCGCTGGCGCTGAAGCGCCTGAACAATAAACAAATACCCTAGGGGTCTTGGGAAATGTAGTTCAATTAAACTACTTTCCCTTTCCTGACAATCCTGACAATCAAACGAGAGTGCTTATCTCTCTGCCACTCGCACAAGCAAGCACACAGGTTAAAGTTAGTAACACTCGTGTAAAGCAGAAAAGAAATTCTTTAACAGTGAAACTTCAAATAGACCAAATGATAAAGAAACGTAGAGCCGTGCGCGACGTATAAGCACTTGCAAATAAGAAAATGCCTTTAAAGCGATCAGCAGCAGCAGTACCTGTTGGAGAAAAAATGGATGCAAGGTAGACAATGCTTAAACAAATTCTCGAATCTGCACTACTATACCAACAGCATATTTTCCCTTTGTTAAGTATGGGTGGCCCCCTTAAATGGCCTTCGTGAAACCCAGTATATGGAGTGCTGGTTGGGCCTCCTCCAAAGGCTGTAGGATTGTTAAGTATAGAGCCCAGCTAAGGACATTATTTATAATCGGACTGGACATGTGGGGAGATGGGGGCAGCATGCACCAGTCTAAGGATGACAGGTTGGGAACAGGGGTGGATGGATTGGTTACTCAATTGGGGGATGACCTGATATAGGAGGCTATCTCTGCTTAAAAACATTAATGCATTTCATAAGGCACTGCAAAACGATATCAGATCTGTGGTCACTAAGGTTTCTGTGGTTTAACATAGAAAGTATCCCGGAAGATGGCTGTGGTGGGGAAGTGAGTGACTACTGCTGAAGGGGCACTGCAGGATTTGAACTCAGACCAAGACTCATAAATATGTAGGACACCTGGGAAATGTCCCAATAAAACAATGTGTCAGTGGTTGGCCTGCCAGAGGGCTGCGTGGGGCTTATGCTGAAATCATTAATTGAAAGTTAACTGAAAAACAAGTACTGCACTTGGTTATACAGTCTTAAATACATTGTTTGTTTTTTTTGTGGAGGGTGCTCCAAGTCACTTGTTAAGAAGCCCCTCCAGCCAGGGTGCATCTCCAAGACCCATTAACATTAGGATGTTGCTTTACAGGGAGTGGGATGTTATTCTTACAGGCACAAGGGACAAGGGTCAATTTTTCATTCCAGAGTTACAGAACTGAGATATGCCCAGGCTGCAAATATAATGTACAAAGGAAAGAGGAAGTGTAAGGAAGCAAAGCATCATCTGTGCAGCCTGTCACGGCAGTACATTTTTCCCCCCCAGGAAACTAAAATAATGACGGCCATCCAGGAAGTAGGCCTCCATGGATACATGTGCTGTTACATCTACCTGCTACATTGTAGGACGACTGATTTCTAAACTGCATTTGACTTATTCCCACGCTAAACATTGATATAGTGGTTTATTTATTTGTTAACTGTTATGTTTATGCATTGTAATACTTAATCTGTGTGGCTGTTGTATTGCTCTCTTTTTGTTCTAGGAAAACTAAATATAATAAACACTTACAAAATCATAATTAGAACACAAATGTCTCTATGGTCATGGAAGCGTTGACCAGTATGGTTTTCAAGGTGAAAACTGGACATTAAAACAAGATCCATAAAATAAGCATCAGCAACACCTACACTGGGTGAATATATGAGGAAGCTCAAATCAACATGTTTGATTACGTTGGCCATTTTTATACGTATGCCTTTATTTAGACACTCACCTATACCAGCAACTTCTTTTCTTGCATTCTCATTTCTTTGAAAGTGTTATTTGAAGTGAAGAATACGTCATTAAAAAGAAAGTGTGTTTGCCGCTTCACAATTGATATGTGTTTTTTTGCTTCACCAAGTTTGCTTTTGGTATAATTCGTCATGTATTCATTTCAGGATTGGTGGGGACTTGACTCTTCTTTTGTGCACCTGATCGTTGGTGAATTCTCTGGAGATGGCTGTCATGCAGCAGCCAGTATGGTTTTAAACTACTGATCTAAACCATGCCTCTACTCCTGATCATTTCTCTGTTAAGAATTATTTGGATTTGGCCCATATTGTCCAGTTTAACTTATTTTATTGATCGGTTTACACCACACATATTGGGGAAACGAAGTACAATAAGATGAAAGCCACTGTCCTAACATGCTCTGGTGTTTGTTGTTATTTTTAAGCAAAAAAAGACGGTGTGGTGAATTTCACTGGCCGCTAGATATATGCTAAGTGTGACTATTTGAGAATGACTTAAGGTTTTATCATTTTGTGTTGTGAGATGAGAGCATGTTGTTAGATTGATGTGTACACATGAATGTCTCTGTATTCTTGAAGAAACACACAGACCCGAGTGTGGCTTGTTTTCACTTTTTTTTTTTCTATAGCTAACTGGGCTCTTTAATTCATAGATACGCCTGTGCGTTCCACCTGTTTATCTAAGATATTTTAATTGATGGAACTGCAAGTACACTTGAAACACGGTTATGTTAACATATAGAATTATGCTGTATTTGAAAACGCATCACTGAGTTACGCATTTTCTGCTGGGATTTCTTTTAAACCATTCACATGTTTAAATCGCAGCATGGTCGACTCTGATTTCAATGCTTTCATTGTCTTCTAAACATTGAGTACTAATAGCACATCTTGTTAACAAAGGTAACAAAATGGCACACAAATTTGAACTCCCAATTCATGCAAATAGTAATTATGGTTATTAACACAATATAGTCTTTGTGGTTAATGAAGGTGCCACTCCCTTTCCACACTCTACAAAGCATACGTTTGTGGGTAAGGTTGGCGTTAGCCCTGCTGACTGCTTGCTGTGTCATTACTGTATGGGGTCACTGCCTTCTTTCACAGGGGACATGTGCTGTAAACAGGCTTTTAGAATCTTTGCTGCTCATTGTCCACTGCCCCTTCCAGTTGATGACATATCTGTAAAAAGGTTGCCTGTGTCACTGAGGTGGGTATCACACAAAATCTCCTCCCCCATTGGCTATGACTTTACTGCCCTCAAAGCTTACAGCAGGGGTCTTGACGTTCCCAGTGTTGTTGGTACTATTTGGGCTTATTGATTTTCTTCTGTATGCCTGTGTTCTTTCTCCTAAATTGCAAGCACTGCTTTTACTCAATGTGTAATCCATGTGATGTTTGCAGCCAGTCTTCCTCCCTCATAACGGACACATGTATATCAAACGTTGAACCTTTTACCTTCAAACGGGTGTCCCTAAACTAAGCCAGAAAGCACTTAACGTTACCTTTACATTCAAAAACCCATGTATGATCACACACCTTTGACATCAGGTCCCCCACAAGATGACACCTCTGCATCACCTGCCAAGTCACGGTTTTGCACCATATTGGACAAGTTCACATCAAGCAGGTACATGAGAGGAAGAATTAAATGGAGGGATGCATAGGGAAAGCAAACATCCTGTGCACCAACATGCGTTACTCCCTATGTCCCCACAGGCCATCCCCACCCCCTCTGGTCCCCCTGTGATGTTCTCTTGTGCCCCCACCATTCTCGCACACAGGTGTTGCCAATTTTGCTTGATTCCTCTACCCTTCTCCCCCCTCACCCCCTTCAAGCCTACTTCTGCAGGACTCTGTCCTGATAAACAGTGCTTTACCCTTTCTCAACTCTCATGCTGGACTTTCTTTGCATCTTGTACCCATGGTGGCCTGAATCATGCTGTTCCCATCTTCATCATGTATCCTGGCTTGCAACATTATGTGTTACTACTGACTTCTGCAATTATATTCACTCTCCCTTCTTGCTTCTCCACTCTTTTGATAGATAACGCTCCTGTCCTCTCCTCCTTTCCCTTCTCCCTTTTCCTATCTCATCCCCTTACTTTCTTCTATGCACTTACTCTATCAGGATTGTCCCTGAACCTAGTTTGATAGCAACCTTGTATGTTTCCTCCCCCCACCCCTTCTTGTTTTGTCCCTCCCCTACCTTTATGCACCCCCCTCCCTCAACTCTTGTTTTTCTCCGGCTCTACCAGAAATGTTGTCAGGCCTAGTACGGTAGTCTGTCTGTTTCCATTATCTTCCCACTCTCCCCCTCCCTTCCTTATCTATGTCCTAGCTCTTGCACTATCTGAAATGTCATCAGGCCGAGTACGATAGGTAATTTCACATCCTTACTGTTCATGGCTTGTAAGAATGTCATTGTATTTTCCCTTGTCCCTCCCTTGCCTTGAAGCACTTTGAAACACATTGTGTATAGGCGCTATATAAAGAAACTATCATATCATATCATGTACAAAGTAAAATTCCAATGGGTGGCAACTGAGGTCCTTTATTCCCTCTTCAAGTTATTCCACAAGTCTGTCCTGAACCAATGTAGGAACACTACTGTGCATTTCTAGGGCTAGGAATTGGTGTACTTATAAATGGCCCAGCTGCAGTCACATGCAAATGTGCTGGCTGCTAGCGATATGGAGCCTTAATAAATATATTTCCAACTTTATTTTCAGTTTTTTAAAACAATAACCTTTACATTTACAACTATGCACTGTGTGATACCCAATCCCATCCACCAACCCTCGAAGCTGAGCCAAATGATTTTTGTTAGTAGTGCTGTTTCTCTTCAGTTTGTATGTGGAGTTCAAATACAGGAAGTCTGGAAACAAAAAGGAAATTCAGAAATGTTCCACCAGGTTTTAGACCAATGCTGTTAGCAGGTAATTAATATAGGGCCCCCATACATCAGAAGGGCGTGCATGCAGAGGTAGGGTTGATAAAAGTTTACTCCATATCGTGGAAGTACGTCACATCCTGGAGCCACAGCTGTATTGTGGGTGGGCAACCTCTTCCCCAGGATATAGCTATCTGGCTACATGCAAGTACTAGCATTAGCCCAGCCAGTCTCATCACCCGGGGTTGCAGATCTCTAGTGCAACCTAACATCGCCACTCTTGGGCTTTGTTCCATCAGTTCTCCTACAATTAGTGAGACCTTGTTCAACACATCCCTCCAGAATTGGGCAATTGTCGGGCACTCCCAAGCCAGATGTAGAAAGCCCCCCGGGGACTCGCCACACCTCTCGCAGGCTGCTGATATTGACAGGTGTTGTCTGTGAAGTCTGGCTGGCGTGTGATGCAATTGATTAATGTACAAAAATAAAATGAATCAATTTGTACCTGGAATTTAGGGAAACTCTCTGCATCTGCCACAATATGTATGCCCAGTCTTCCTCTGTGATCAAAATCCTGAGCGTCCCCTCCCACCTCATCTTTGCGGTTTTCAGTCCTCTTGTGGTGTGTGCTAGTAGGTCTTTGTAGATGGTTGATAGTAGCCTGCCATCACCTTCTGTTTGAATCACCCTGTGTAGGAGTTTCCAAATGGGTGGTTGTGCTGGGAATGACGTGAATAGTGATGTAAGTGGATGTCGGAGTCGGAAGTATATGAACACATCCAGGGCTGAGTGGAGTGAGTGGCCTTGGATCTCTTAGATACTATTGCCATCTGAAAGTCTCGGCATTCAAAAAACATAGGCAACAATAAATGGGCAATTTCCAGTAAAGACGTTTTTGTGCCTTTTGAGTGCAACTGAAGGATAACCTTGTCCTTTATACGCTCTTTAGGAAATTCCACTATCCTGATGTTGTCTGAGTGGAAAAGATGCAAGAAGGGAATGTTCTGAAATAATGAAAGGCATTCACTCAGCTAAAAATAAGGTCATCCTGTAATTGGAGCAATCATTCTATGGTCACCATGCATGTTCCTGTGCAGTTGTTTTCTCGTCTGGACTGTGGAGACCATTTATTTCAGGTTTTATAGGATCCCTCCCTCTTTGCTGCACTGCACGTGCTATCCAACTTGGCCCTCCGCTGTCGACAGGTAGACACTTGCTGTTCATGGTAGTCTTGTTGAGATGTAGGGCATTTTTTTTTGCTAACGTGGCATTACGTCTATCAGCCAGTGTTGGAAAAGGGCTGGCTGATATCATTTTTTCTGATAAGGAATTTGGTTCTTCTATGTCAAATGGATTCCTGGATGATGACACTTGCCAACCTCTGAGGAGCATCTTGGATTGCATGGGAACATTGCTTATGAAGTTGGTAGAATATAACAGAACGTGGTAGAGGGAATGTTTCTTCATTCTGCTCCGCTTCGTCCTCAATCATATTTGTAGAATAATTCTGACAATCTTTGTCCATCTTTAAGGTATACGCTGCACTTCTTTCCTGTCATCATTAATGTGGAGGGCAGCATGGATCAGGCTAAACGTTATTTGAAGCAGATAGTGATTTTCTTCTGAGTTGTCAAGTGAAAACTGGAGCTCGGAGTGGGACGGTTTCTAATGAAGAATCAAACAGCATTGGCATTCTTGTTCTTAGGGCCCTGTATGCTTTTTTTTTTCTTTTTTCTTAAGGGCATTTCACCACGGGTCAATCTGTTAACTTTCTTTTTTTTTGTAAATCACAAAGGGTTGCATGTCCATCCCGGCAGGACATCAGGACATTCAATGCAGGTTTCAGTTAGAGATAAAATCTCCTGGTTGTCCATCACATTAGGATCCTTTCCTGTAGGATCTACTATGCTCATTAGTGATGGGTCCATGTCCTGTTCACTGTCTCTGTCCTGTTGTATGCGGGGAACCTTCTGGATGTTGCTGTCCAAACTCTTGTGATAGTAAGCCTTGGGTTTGTTGTTAGAGTTTATAGTTTGCGTTAGATTGAATTTATAGTGGTTCACGTTTATCACACTAGGGGAGGTCGAGTTGTGTGTGAATGACAACCCCATTTTCTGTTTTGGACCAGGACTGAATTCAGTAGACAATTTTTGTCAGCTCTCTCCAGATCCAATGTGTCTTGTCATTTTCTTTATATTGTGTTTGCACATTCCACCTCATGGTCCATTCTGGATTGGAGGGTTGTTATAAAAGAATTGGTCTATATAATTTTAGAATGAATCATTGCAAGAAAGGTTGCTTGATCTTTAGAGTTTTCATTCATGGCCTCATACAGTTTCAAGAAGGGAGACAGTAAGATAGTTAAGACAGCCATCATGGTTCATTGTGAGTTGAAAGATGTGGGGTTCAAGCCATAGTAAGTCGCTTCATTAGGTTTAGGAGAAAATACTTAGTCATCCAATGTGTAAGGAAGGCATGGTATCAAACAGTGAAGACAGACACAAGTGATCACAGTTTAAGGGTGTTTATTGAACTTCAATGGGTTGGTTGAATACCTATTTAAGCCTAAATCTAAGGATGGGAGCAAGCTACAACCATCAAATAATAATTCAGTCCTAGTAGTACCCATCAAAATAAAAGGGCCTATACTAATACATTTGTTGGCAATCCTTAATTCTAAATACAAATGGTGCAGGCCAATAGTGTATTCAAAAAGAAAAGTGTGCACAAAATAATATGTCAGGATATTTGGCTTTCAGCGTGGGGTAAGGCGCCACGTACGAGCTTCGCACACACTCTGGCTTCTCTGCCACAAGGATACAGTTCAAAGTATAGGTAACAGGGACTTCCGCCAAAGCCTTTTTCCCCAATAACGGTCTCTTACTGAAGAGGGCCTGTCATAACAAACAAACGCCAAAGTTCTTTTATTATCAGAATTTTCACCTTCACAAGTTCTCACTTCCAGTGTTCATCATGGGTCTCCCTCCTTCAGGCTTGGCCACCTTTTTACAACAGTGCTGTGGAGGAGGAGACAAGTACCTCTACCGAAGTTCTGCCAAAATTTTGCCTATTTATTGACAACTGGAAATTGTGACATGCACAAATTCAATAATGGTGCCTATATCGAGACAGGTCCTTGAAACAAGGTATCCATTGAGAAAAACCTATATGTATCCACGGAGAAATGACGATCTTCTGAAGGAAATCTGGAAGAAGTGTGAACATGAATGAAAGAGAAGAAAGCAGAGGTGACACACCCAGAAGAGATGCAAATGAAGTGAGAATATAGACCTTATAGAAGTACTGAAGTAAGCAACATTTCGGGAGTGAAATGAAAATTACATGTGCAGAGAAGCACTGAAGAAAATGCTAAACCATTTTACAATCGTAGAGATGCAGTAATGCAAGTAGGCAAAGTAATCATAAGGCTTGCAGCATAGTGAATAGATTGCTGCGATGCGCGAATGTGTATGTATATATAAGGAATGTGTATAATCTGGATGCTCCACAACACACTTTAGAAAACTTGGACCCCGTGAATGGAAGTGTGGCACAGCAGAAAGAATAGGATAGCTGGCAGCGAAGAAATTTCGAGAAAGGCTTTCCTGGCCCATTGTCAAGAGTTGGGGCAGCTGAGAGCCTTGCCATGTACTCAATAAGATACAATAATGTGAGAAGCAAGTTAAGATCCTGTTTGAGGTGGAACAGTAGTTGATGAGGGTGCCAAGATGTCCTCATGTAATAGTGTTTTAATAAAATGAAGAGCTTAAAACCGTGGTCTCCAGTCACATTGTAAGATGAAAATAGACTTTGGGGTGAGCTACTCTGAGACCAGAAGATAAGGCCATGCCACACTCCTTTTTATTCTCAGGCCTAGTGAGCCTCTGCAAGGCTGAGTTCAAAGGAGTTAATTGAATGGCAGACCGCAGGAGTGATGATAGATGTTGGGATAATTGGTGGGGAGACTTGGTCAAGTTCACCCACTGGCACCTGGGGTACCAGCTTGTGTGCTGCTAGCAAGTGGAATATTCCAGAAGGGTACAAGTGTATCTACCAATCATAGAGGGCCACATATTAAGGAGCCCTATAGTTAGAGAAACCAATAGTATGTTGAGTTTTAGACTGACACGGAAGATGACTTGCACTTGGGATGGGCTTAATCGTCCACCTGATCTTAGACACCCAGTCACATCCCTATATCTCATAGAAAGTAAATGTATATGTTCCCTGTTGACCATCCACAATCTCCCATAGGTTTTCTTATTTGCTACGTATTGTGACATCACTTACGATAAATTTCTGTAATATAAATTATGTTTTTATGAAATATGTTGAAATAACTATGTGCGGCGTCCGTTGATGTCCGTTGTACTCCCTGTTTTAAAGACTTGTTATTAAAACAGCTTTGACTTTTGCCAAACTTCCTGAGTCGGTCTGATTTTTGATGTATGAGTAAGATCTACATCCCCATCCATTTTAGGTAATGTTACCTCTTCTTAAAGGACCCGGTCTACGGGTTCAATGTTCACAATTGGTCTCCCTCGATCGGGCTCAGATCATGGATCTCCCTTGTTCAGGCTCAGACCCCTTCAGCACATTGTTCACAATTGGTCTCCCTTGATCGGGCTCGCATCTTGTAGTCTCATTTGTTGTTTTCATCTTTATATCAAAAATCAAAGACTTTCAAATATGTGATGGCTTTTGCTTAAACTGTTGCAAGTCCACTTTGATTCATTTCACACAATGTTCTTGCAAATCTTCTACTTTCATTTCTGCCACTGCTTGGTTGGATACCTTATAGAGAACCTCGATTGAGCACACCTGAGGTGCTGGACCACTCTGTTACTTTATTTCACACCTTTAAGAGTTCAAACATCCATCAGCAATTGAGATGTACTTGCGTCTTTCATCACACACGTTAATTCTTTGCTCTTACGTTCCTCACACAATGTTGTGGCTTGCAACCTTGACTTCAACACATTCCGGTCATGTATTGGACTCCCCAACTCACCAGCTGTGTTGATTTCTCTGGTACTGCTTTGATCCTAGAGCCAAGGATGGTACCACAATGGCTGCAGCTTCTTCCCGACTTGCTCTGTCATGCAGGAGGGCCACAGGTATCTTTGACACACAGTGGAGGACTCTTATATCTGATTTACTGGCCTTACGCTTTTCAATCTGAAGGTTTCTGGAAAGTAACAGTCAAGGGTATCTCCTTCTTTGCTTTCCCTTCTCAGTTTTGCCTCCTTTCTCCCCTGTTCAGCTGCCATCTGGAAAACACTTTTCCTTTATGTGTTTTGCTTCACTCGGAGTGTGCTTTCGTGCTTTGTGTTTAATCCATTTTGGGAAACTTAATGGAAGTCAGGTGTGAGTCGTTAACGATAATTGCCTGACTCAAAGGCCACAGTATTGGGACTTGTCAGGTGTAATGCTTGGGTGTGAGTCTGTTTTCTCCCACAGTAGGCTGTCTGTGTGAAAAAGTCTGTGTAGGGAAAGGGGGGGGGGGTAAAATCCCTAAGTATCCTACATGGTAGGATGAGGTAAAGATGTTTACAGGGGAGAGCTACCGCATCTCGCCATCGGGTGTCCCACCTCCACTCCCTGAAGACCCATCACCCAGGTGATACTCCCACACTGGTCCACCCCCAGGAACTGAATCCAAAAGAGATGGCCGTGTCCTGCCCACCAGGATGACAGATCCTCTTGGACCAGTCTGTGAGACACCTTCTGGTTTCTCACAAAAGGCACAAAGTGTTTGTAGAGCCCCCAAGTCTGATGAAAAGGAAATCAGCCACTGTTGGTCTTTGCCTGTAAATGACTTGTACTTTATAGGGGCCTGTTATACGCTCTTCATTGGTGAAAGGTTGGTGGTACTGATTGACACCACAATGATGTTTTGGAGGTGTAAACTGGGCCCCGAGTCAATCAAGCAGGAATAAGTTGTGGGTTTCTGGGCCTTATCTAGAAGGAACAAATCCCCTTTAGATGTTTTGTGGTCTTCTTTCAGTGTCAGACTGGAGCTATTTCCCACCAAGGCAAAAGACCAGGTAGCTCCTGCCTCCACAGGAGTTGCTAGTAATGCTTCTTTCCATGTCACAAGATTCCCCTACTTGCATTTTGAGTATGGCTAATTGTAATTCTGAATGCGGTTGGCGTCACCTCTTCTCCATCACAAGGGCCCATGTTTCTAGACCTGGTCACAGCCGGCTCGTCCAAAGATCACCGCTGGGATGGGGTCATCAACCGATCTTGCCTGATCACTAGCCACAGGGTTGACTAAGATGTTTCTTTCAGGCTCTAAACTCGTTAGCGTTGTTGTCTGGTCATGATCGTTGCTGTTGTGTGTAGTCTCGCTTTGCACAATATCTGCATCTGTGAGGTCCACTACCATTATTTTGTTTGAGCCTGGTGGGGTATGCTATTAGGTGGGCCTTCTCACCAAGGAGATTTTACAGTCCATTTAGAAGAGTCTTTCCCCTTCATGGCGTTAGTTAAGCTGGTACTTCCACCCCCCCATGCAGTCTTGTAGCCAGGTTTTGTCATCCTTCATTAGGCATACAGACCAATGCTTAACAATCCCCTCAGATAGTTTTAAGAGGGAGGAAGAAAGATTGTTTGTCTTGGTAGTTTTTGACTCTGTACCACTCACCTAGAATTTTGCCTGCTGTCTTGATTGTGTCATCGGGAAGAAACGCAGCATGTTGAGCGCTGTATCCCTGGGCGTGTGTTGGGACATTGCTCATCTTCCAGGCCTCCCAGGCCGCATTGCTCCGTGCCAGGAATATGTTTTTGAAGTAAAGCACCCGTGCTGGAGTAGAAAGGAGCAACAGGCTTCCACCAGCAAAGCTCCACCACAGACAACACTCTGCTTCACTCCACTTTGTGCTTTGTGTTGAAAACTGGAATAGGCCTGAGCTTGGGCAAGGGATTCCTGAGAGACCTATTCAGAAAAGTTGATACTTGGGTAAGGGAATCTCAAGGAACTCAATAACATTGAAGGTATTGGAAATCACTGTAAGGACCCTGTGGAGAAGGTTGTCTGAATAGCCCTGTGGCGTGAAACCATCTTTATGACATTGACCAAATTGAACCTGGTCAGATGACCACCTGAAAACAACTCTGGTTTTGCCATTTTTGTTATACAACCATTTTTCCTTTTAAGGACATTTTGTATCACATGCTTGTACAGCGTGAGGCCAAGCATAAGTTAAGACACAGATGCAATTTTATTTTGGACAACGACAGCCATTAGAAACATCAGTTAAGGGAACTGTCCCTTTAGAGTTGGGGCCTGTCAGACAGTCCACCAATCCAGTGACCCTAGTAAATAAAGGTTTTAAAACAAATGCTTTTGAGTCAGCATCGCTCTTGATACTATGCCTGTGTCCCAGTACCAAATATGCAAAGTTCTGGCTGGAATTGGCAAAAAAGCATCATTTAGCACACAGGTGCCTTCCCCATTGCTTCCCTACAATTGAAGCTGCAGGCATGAGGGCTCCATGGAAGTATTAATAACATGTTTTCTGAGAACCAGCAATGCTTTTGACTGGCACACTATTCTCACCCAAAAGCCGCATGGGAAATGATAATTGTGGCAGTGAAATCAAATTCTCTTAAGTGCAGGTACATGGCAGATTATTAATTAAAATGTCCATTAAACAGTTGAATTAATTTTATCTGACTCCCTTCGCTTGTGATACACAGGGGTTTGGGCTAGAAACCTTTCTTGTGAAGAGCACATAATCTTAATTCATCTGCTCTCACAAGCATGATCGTTTGATGTTAGCATAGAAAAGGAATCAACATTTCAATTGAACTGGCATTAGGAGACCATTTAAGGCACAACCCTTTCTTTTCAGTGCATTGTTATTTAGAAAAATGATATTGATTGTTTTCAATTGATATAATTTGTTGGGGTATGAAGCAGAGAAATGACCTTTATATTCCACCAAAAGGGGTGGTAAGCACTAGTTGGAATTTGTCTTTTTATCCAAACTATGGTTTTCACAGTACAATAGGTTTATTAATAGCTTCACATATGTAAATCACTTTGTACACCATGTCACAAATCCAGATATAATTTACCTGTGAAAGCTCTGGGGTTAATACATACTTAACTACAGCCAGAAATTAATACACCCAGACTTCATATTGTTATAAGAGGTTTAAATCATTTTTAGGACAAATATCTAAATATTGCTAGGTTATTGTAATAACTTTTAGCTTGTCTTTTAAAGTCACGGGACAGGTAGGACATCAACAAATGCAGACAGCTCCACCAAATAATCTGGGTTGTCAGTCTGCCTCTTGCTTTCTGCATTTGGCTCCCTATGGAAAAGAACTTCTTAAGGGTGATTTTCATCAGATACACCCCAATCGGAACTTTGGGCAAGATTCCCTCCTCTTCAGATTTCTCCAAGAGCTCTTTGAATTTTCTGTGTATTAGGCCTTAAATCCTTAATAAATTCCACATATTCAATATTGTTTGACAGAGCATTTTCTGATTGGATATGCCCTATGTTCTGTTTTCTTCTGATACTGACACTCCCAATTATCATTGCCTTTATTTTTGATCAGTCATATGTATTTTTCCCTGTGACAAGGGGACCTTTTCCTCTCCAGTCCTCCAGAGTTTTTATCAAATAGGAATTAAATATATCTTCCTCTTAGAATTTCTGTTGTGGACTTCATGGGCATCCTTAATTTTCCAAGTAGTTGGGAATTTGAGAAAGTTGTTGTTGTGTTTTATATGTACATACTAACGTAGTGACCATAGTGACTCTTTGACCCAGTGTCCCTTGTAAACAGTAAAGCTCAGCGAAAATGCAGCTTTTGGATTCTAAGGGACTTCACTTATTAGCCTTTGATGCAAAGCAGTTTGCTGAATTAAATTGATCCCCGAAAGTTAGTTGAATCATTTTACTTCATTTTTCCAAGCTATGCATTGCATCTTTATGAGAGTTTATCATTAACAGAAAATTTGTTTAACACATGTTCTGAGACCCTAAGCCGTATACACACAATTGTTGTTTCTAGGACAAAGGGATCAGGGCTGTATGGCATTTGGATCTTTTGGAGCATTATTTTACCTAATGAGCAGGCACCTGACTCTTTGACCCAGTGTCCCTTGTAAACTGTAAAGCTCAGCGAAAATGCAGCTTTTGGATTTTAAGGGACTTCACTTCTGGCAGTTTCAAGATTTGAACATATGCCCTGATCCCACATCTGTGTCTATACAGAACAACTAATGGATTAATTTCTGATTAATGGTGTTTCTGTTTTACCACAAAGATGCCTTTGCACGCCCTTCTGGCTTGGGAACTGAGCACTAGTAAACAGAGGCCAGATTTACTAGATTGTATTTGCATTGACCTTCAAAGTGACATGCCAGTACAAAACAATGGTCCTAGTAAATACAAATTTACTAATGCATTAACTCAATCTGCATAATAAAAACATTACATTGACTTGCCTATTTATCACAGAATCATAGAATAGACTTTATAGGTCAGCTGTGTAACATGGCTGCACAAATAAAAACTGTTCACATTGGACATTTGCTGGGACAAATGTGTTATGTGAAATTAACATTATAGGTATGAAACAACAATCATTACATCTCAAATCCAACAATTGTTTGATGTTATGGACTTTAGTACCCAATTAATACATGCTAGCAACATGTCAATGCTAGCAGTGGTTACATGCTCTGCTGGATCATAGAAACCAGCAGATGTACACTCCTGATTCTTCACAACTTTTTCATTGTTTTCGACAACCTGGTCCATCATGTCTTCCTGGGTGGACTAACATTGGTAGATCATGTTGCTGCATCTGCTCAAAAAGGTTGCCTTTTTTGTTCTCTAACATATTCTCGAAAGTCTTGCATGGACCCAATGGCACTCCAACTATTCCATCTACTATCAAAGTCTCACAAAGCTCCACCCTTTCAAACTCACTCTTCAACTGTAAAATACAAAACCTAACCAATGTCCTCATCACTGCAGGTGTATGTTACTACAACTATATGGATAACAACCAAATATGGATTTCATCTGATGTGATGTCTCCTCTCAGCCTAACCATACGGTCTGCATCTGAGACAAGATACAGACTTGATTAACACAAACCGGCTGTTCCTGAACACGGCCAAACCTGAAATAGGATCACTTAAGCTCTTTCCATTCTCCTGTGCTCCTGAAAACAGCCCTGGGACCATGAAATCTTCAAGGCCTCGGAGTGAACTCTGCCACTCTCATTCAAAAGTCATATTTTACTCTGAAATTACTTAACATCAAAATGTTTCTCTCCTGTACAAATCTTCAAACAGTAACTCAAGAGCTCATTACACTGAAACTGGATTATTGAAACATCCTAGAATGAGCCTACACCACTTTAATAAATACATTACAAACTTGTGTCTTTAAAATTCATTTAGAACACCTACCACAAGACCTTACAATCCCTAGCCTGGCTTCCATTTAGCCTTGTTGAAATACCAGCACTGTTTTAGCACAACGTGCTCTGAGGTTTGCACATTTGAGAAAGCTAATTATTTGACTGGCCAATGTTGCAAAACGTGCTAAGCTAATGTCCAGGCTGTCAGGACTCGGGGCTAGCTAGTCTTTTGGCTGTAGCTCCTGAGCTTCTATCCGGGGCTACAGCCAAAAAGATCCGGGGCTATAGCCCCCTCAGCCCCCCCTAGCAACGCCCCTGATTGCGCATACGTTGGTGCGATGATTGGAAGGAGGATATGCACTCAAAATAGAACAATCCCGTCAACAATTAAGATTTAAGACCTAACCGTACACTTCATCTGAAGAATAAGAAACACATTGGTTTCTTTTATTTCTACAGATGGCATAGTGCTACTTGCTGAAAAGTAGCTTATACAGATATTTTAGCAGATATTTTAGCAGAAGTTACATGCCGGAAAATTCCTTTTCATGCAAATAAAATGACTTCAGTAAATGGGGAAAACTGGTTATTTGTTTATTATTATTTGTCTTTTGTTGAGCCACTTCCTGTCCAAACCGCCCCGCCCCCCAAAAAAGGATTTGTATGAAAACACGCATATAGGTTTGAAAAATAAACAATGATTTACTTGCCAGACATGCCAATGATGTAATCACTCACTGATGAGTTTAGGGACAGTCTGCAGGCCCGGGTTTTGAATCGTGGCAGTACTCAACTGGATGGGTCGATTTTGATTGTTCTTTTGCATGGTCTAAGACAGAGAGTCAGAGGCTATGCTGCATGTGAGCTCTGGGCGATTTCTCATAGCAGATTCATTTTAATGCTGCTGTCACAACACTTACCGTACCGAAACGCCTATGAGGACTGTGGGCCCCATTCATGGAATTATTTTCCTGGGAAATAGGGAACTTGAGTGCCAAACTGCACAGAAAATCCCGTTCTTCCATTAATGGAATTGAATGCACAGGATTTTGCTTGGACTTCTGTGGATCTTGCGGCGGGCCATCACGCCCCTGCAAGCTTCCAAGTGCATTGCTCGAGACACCATGCAGAGTATGGGCATGGCTTGCCCAGAGGGCTGGGAAGGGTGGAACACAGAAAATGGAGAAGAATATGCGAAAAAAGTGGGCGGTACAAGTGACATGCCGGAGGAGTCCATCGCACACCCACAAATGCGCCTAACCGAGCGTACTCATGGATCCGACCGCAAAATCTCTCTGCAGGGACATGGCCTTGCAATCCCCTCAAGCTATCCGCCACCTCAAGGCCGGCGTGCAGATACTTGTGCATAGGTTTCACTGCACAGAGGTAAGATTGGGTCTCAGATTTAGGAGTGGGTGTATGCAGCCGGGGTCCGGTCTAAGTTAGGGGTAAGCGTATGCAGTATAGCGGGGCGCAGGAATGGTTAACTGGGGGTCGCACACCATTTTTCTGAATTTTACCCGAGTTGCAATAAATCAGGCACATGTTGTCGGGGCGCTGGTAACCGTTACGGGGAACCCCTCACAGGGTACCCGAGATGCAGGCCTGCTTGCAGTGGACCCCACGCACTGTTTTGAGGGTGCATGTATTTGCGCGTGGGGAGCATGTAAAGGTAGCTGTTTGTCTGTTTTCGGTTTACGTGGGGTGTATCGGGGTCATTGAAGCCGCAACTTGCGAATATGGTTACTTTGCATGAACAACTCCATGAATACGCAGAGCATGCAGAATAACTTCTGTGTGCAGGCTCGCACATGGCCTTTGCGGGATTAATGCACAGTTTTCCATGAATCAGGTCCTAAGTGTTTTACACCTGTTAGCTCTTCTTAGCACATGCACTGATGTGGAAGGGTATCCGCCAAAGGAAGCAGCAAATGCTTTGTCTGTGAATGTTTACTTTATTTGGTTTAAAGACAATTTAACGATTAAGCTTAGCCATCACTAAAGTGGTGCAAATACGTTTAAAACAGTAACACCGTGTCAATAATATGCATCTTTTATGTAATATGTGTTACTCGTTTTTTACAATGTGAGATGTAAGATATTCCTTACTTATTGAGTTTATTTATGCACAAGAGTAAAAAAAAAACGCTTCCGTTCTGGAAGTTGACTAATTTATGTTATGGTGAAAATTGATTGACAATTATATTGTTTAATATGTGCCCTGAGTCTATTTTTCGAAGGGACTTTTCTCTATCTGCCGCATAGGCCTTTGAATTCCAGGTGGATGGTGAGAAACCCCTGTCATGGGTGACTGTGCTGCTTTTCCTCCTGCTGCTGCTGCTGCATTTTGTGTCTCACTTGTGGGTCAATCCAGGTTTTAAAGTACTGAGGCTGCTACAGATCTTCTTGGTGCACGTCCCGATCTTAGTGGGCTGTCTTTGCATCATTAGCCCTGTCTGGAGTGGGTGATTCATTGTGTATTTGCAGCATATGGACCCACCTCTGAGGGCTGTGCTGATGAACGTTTGCCCCCGAGAAGTAAGGGTCTATTCCCTTACATTTTCTCTTCCCAATGTCGAACTGTAACTAACCTTCACTCAGTCACCACTGACATCTTCAAACTGGCATCGCTACTTTGGTGTAAATAATGCCCACCTGCAGCTGACGGACTGCTATTATGGTGATGAAGCCTGAGAGGGTGGGATGAATTGGCCGATAACAGCCTGGGAGCCGCTGGCGAGGGCTGAACTGAGCGGGAACCGTTGCTGTGAGCGCTTATGAGCCACTATAGTTACATCAGCCTTTACAGCCAAAAACAGCCCTCCGTAACATCCACAGTGTGAATGAATGTAATCCTCTCACTATATCCTGTACAAATGGATTGGAGTGTGAATTAAATTAGCAGAAGTGTGGAATGCTGGAGAGAAAAAAAAAGAATTAAGTTGGCAAAGCTTTTTCTGGGTTTTCTTGAGGTCCCTCCCGTGTGGAAAACATGCACATCCTTCTCGTATCTTGGCACTGTGGTGGTTTAATGGAACTAATGAAGCTAGCAAACTCATTGGTTAGCAGGTTAAGGAGATCAAGCTACTTTACAGGTTGTCCAGGTATAGGAGTGGTAAAGCATTCAGAGAAATGCTTCAGCTCTGGAAAGCTAGCTACCAAACTATTTTTGAGCGTGCTAAGGAGATAAGCTTCTTTACAGGTTGTCCAGGTATAGGAGTGGTAAAGCATTCAGAGAAATGTTTTTGCGCTGGAACTCTAGCTAGAAAACTCATTGGTTAGCAGGTCAAGGAGATCAAGCTTTTTTACAGGTTGTCGAGATATAGGAGTGGTAAAGCATTCAGAGAAATGCTTCTGTGCTGGAAAGCTAGCTACCAAACTATTTTTGGGCGTGCTAAGGAGATCAAGCTTTTTTACAGGTTGTCCAGATATAGCAGTGGTAAAGCATTCAGAGAAATGCTTCAGCGCTAGAAAGCTAGCTAGCAAACTATTTTTGAGCATGTCAAGGAGATCAAGCTTCTTTACAGGTTGTGCAGGTATAGAACTTGTGAAGCATTCAGAGAAATGCTTTTGCGCTGGAAAGCTAGCTAGTAAACCCATTGGTTAGCATGTTAAGGAGATCAAGCTTCTTTACAGGTTGTGCAGGTATAGAAATTGTGAAGCATTCAGAGAAATGCTTTTGCGCTGGAAAGCTAGCTACCAAACTATTTTTGAGCGTGCTAAGGAGATAAAGCTTCTTTACAGGTTGTCCAGGTATAGGAGTGGTAAAGCATTCAGAGAAATGCTTCTGCGCTAGAAAGCTAGCTAGCAAACTATTTTTGAGCGTGCTAAGGAGATAAAGCTTCTTTACAGGTTGTCCAGGTATAGGAGTGGTAAAGCATTCAGAGAAATGCTTCGGCGCTGGAAAGCTAGCTACCAAACTATTTTTGAGCGTGCTAAGGAGATAAAGCTTCTTTACAGGTTGTCCAGGTATAGGAGTGGTAAAGCATTCAGAGAAATGCCTCTGTGCTAGAAAGCTAGCTAGCAAACTATTTTTGAGCGTGCTAAGGAGACAAAGCTTCTTTACAGGTTGTCCAGGTATAGGAGTGGTAAAGCATTCAGAGAAATGCTTCGGCGCTGGAAAGCTAGCTACCAAACTATTTTTGAGCGTGCTAAGGAGATAAAGCTTCTTTACAGGTTTCCAGGTATAGGAGTGGTAAAGCATTCAGAGAAATGTTATTGCGCTGGAACTCTAGCTAGAAAACTCATTGGTTAGCAGGTTAAGGAGATCAAGCTTCTTTACAGGTTGTCCAGATATAGGAGTGGTAAAGCATTCAGAGAAATGTTTTTGTGCTGGAACTCTAGCTAGAAAACTCATTGGTTAGCGTGCTAAGGAGATAAAGCTTCTTTGCAGGTTTCCAGGTATAGGAGTGGTAAAGCATTCAGAGAAATGTTATTGCGCTGGAACTCTAGCTAGAAAACTCATTGGTTAGCAGGTTAAGGAGATCAAGCTTCTTTACAGGTTGTCCAGATATAGGAGTGGTAAAGCATTCAGAGAAATGTTTTTGTGCTGGAACTCTAGCTAGAAAACTCATTGGTTAGCATGTTAAGGAGATCAAGCTTTTTTACAGGTTGTCCAGATATAGGAGTGGTAAAGCATTCAGAGAAATGCTTCTGTGCTGGAAAGCTAGCTACCAAACTATTTTTGGGCATGCTAAGGAGATCAAGCTTTTTTACAGTTTGTCCAGATATAGCAGTGGTAAAGCATTCAGAGAAATGCTTCTGCGCTAGAACGCTAGCTAGCAAACTATTTTTGAGCATGTCAAGGAGATCAAGCTTCTATACAGGTTGTGCAGGTATAGAAATGGTGAAGCATTCAGAGAAATGCTTTTGCGCTGGAAAGCTAGCTAGTAAACCCATTGGTTAGCATGTTAAGGAGATCCAGCT
Organism: Ambystoma mexicanum; assembly: GCF_040938575.1. NCBI lineage: Eukaryota > Metazoa > Chordata > Amphibia > Caudata > Ambystomatidae > Ambystoma > Ambystoma mexicanum. The sequence goes on from NC_090926.1 coordinate 528,280,092, forward strand.
TCTTTACAGGTGTGTTCTTTATTGTTTGTGGTTAACACCGTAGTTTGCTTACAAGTGTGAGAGTGTTTTACCTTCAGGTGATACAAATGCAGGATGGTGTAATTTCCATTTTGATCACTTTCAACTTGTGTAAATACTGAGTTTATTAGAATGCCGAATTGAGTATTGTTTTCACTTTTAGTAATTGAATACGATGCGTTATTTTAGCTTTCAATAGAACAGATCCCGAATCCAATGCCCTGCTACCTAAACTCATGTTTGAGTCCAGTTGTGGGACTGTGCTGTTTAACACAGTCAAAAACGTATATTAAGGGGCAGGGCTTGTAGCAAAATTAATGGTGACACATGTTTTGTAAGAAAAATAGTGCCTCCTAATATCAATTCAACTGAAGCTCAAACGAAGTCAGACTTAGCTTGTTAAGTGTTAGACTAAACTGCAGCCGTGCATAACTGTTATGAACATACCCGCCCTTAGCACTTAGCTGCAGAATAACTGGAGAATAGACTATTACCCGCCATTTCCAATGTAAACCTCAAACTGTACGATTCAGTTTACTGAGTCGAGCGACCATGTGCACGTACTACTATTTTCGCGCCTTGAAACACTTCCGTATAGGCGCTGTATAAATGGCATATCATGTCAATGTAATCATGTGACAATAAAATAGCGCTTTTGTACACATTCTTTATAGACATTGGGCTATCAGCATATAGTAATTTTGCAATCTTAACACGCATTCTATTTGTGCTTCATTTCCATAGTTTCATATTAAATTGGGATTTAAGCCCATAGGGCAGCCATATGTCTCTTAGGACCCGATGGATACCTGCTGCATGTGCTCTGGGGCTTATGGTGCATTGTATGGAAATGCACATTATGCTTCAGGTGGTGTGCTGACTTCATCACAAAGAAATTATAATGGGGCACGTTGCACCACTTCAATAATGCGTTAACAGACTATTCTGAATGTACATGCAGAGATCATGTTTATCAAGCGGTGGAGGTCTATAAAGCCTCCTCCCCCTACCAAAAAGTAGTTATTAACACAATTGGAACACTGTTATTCTATCCTCTTCGTTTTGCCAGCAATAGGTGGAGACGTCAGTGAGATAACGCATGGACTTTGCAAGAACACATGCAGTGGACATGCTTACAGAAGAGTTGGTTCTCATGCATTCTAGTGACACATCAAGTGCCAACGCACTGCCGGCTTGACGTAGTCCCTAGGGCCACTTCAGAAAATACACACAATATGGTTCAAAGAGAGGAAACTATGTGTACGAGCCCTGACCACCGCTAGCCATTCTGGAATGTCAGAGTAAATCTATTCCAGAATTTCAACAGCCCTACTAAATCCGTACTGGTACCTCATTTCCACTTCACGTCCTTGTCTCAGAGTGATGAGTGACACGTCATGTTTTCAACCAGTGATGCTAGTCTTCATTTCAGTGCCGACACAGGTTCTGAAGGTCTATCTTGCCATCGGATCTGCAAGTACCTTTTATAAAAAAATAAACAAAAATACATAAATGCTTTCATATCCCTTATCTTCCCAGTTCCAAGGCTGTTCCCTTTTGTGTAGAACATATTGTTGTATAAACTATTGTGTGTCAAATGGAGGTAACGTTTTACGGCACACACTACATATTGGATTTGGCTACAGTCCTTTAGTGAGAGCGCATCCACGTCTGCACTGCACTGTTCGGGGAGGGGTTGGCTTCCGCCATGATTGCCCAGTACCCTTTGTCAATTATGGGAACATGTGCAGGATTTGATGTATCCATTATGACATTATGACTGCCATTGATCAATTGTTTTACTTGCCTCTCTTTATTCAGAGACTAATATGTCAGGGGTTTGGTAGACGTCCATATTTTTGTGAAAAGCTCCTAAGAATGGAATTCAGTGACATGATGGACATTCCCATGTTGACATATGTATTGTGTTAGGGACTTCAGAGGAAATGCCGGTACTTCAGAGCACGTGAAGGGACCAGTGAGGCAGTAGGGGATGTGGAGCAAGAGAGGTGAGGAATGATTCTTAGGTGATGGGTTCTTCTTAAGGTTTCTTTGGAACAGAGAGTTTAGCCATCAAATAGTGATGGGTGACTAGGATGTCACTTAGGAACCCTAATAGCCTTGTTAAAGTTCATAATTGAGTTGTTTGCACGGGATGTCTCTCATGCTGCACTTCTAGAATACCATGAATGATGGAATTGCATATTGTAAAGACCTGTCTATATAGTTTGTGCAAATGAAGGTCGTAATCTATTCTCAACCTCCTGCTCCTCATGCTTTGTGAATCGGAGTCGTAGTGGGGCAAGGTTAGTTGTTAGGTAAATTCAAAGAAGGTTTTGCTCAGACGTGTGGGTTTGGGCATGTGAAAGAGAGTGAAAGGTGCATATATCTGAGACTGTGCTTATGTACCCACATGTGAGACTGAGGGTATGAACTGCATGTGTCTGCAAAACTCTATCTACACGGTAAGTGTGTGTATACATGTATGTGTATTTTTGCCTTTGTATGCGTGTGGGGGGTCAGTGTCATGGCAATATGTTTATAGACCGCAGCATCATAAAAATAGCTAATAGCGACAATACTGACCTATATTGTGGGCATCGGGATCATGAATGTGATTTAAAGTGGCATATGATACAATCAGTACTAGATTAGCGATGTAGCATAAACGTGAGAAGTCAAAATAGCAATGCCAAGAATCAAGTTTATGATTGTTTAATTTTATCAATTACAAAATGGTTTCCAATTTAAGATTTAATGCATGGTAATATCAGCAGTCATTGTGAATTTTCAAATATATATTAGGCCCAACCCCATTGAGATACGATTCCTCAACACTATTCTGAGGTGGAGAAGATTTGATTATGAAGAGCCTATCATCACTCTAAGATATGTGCAACTAACTAACGTTCAATACTGTTATTTTGCCTTGTAACCATTTTGCTATATCACTAGTCCAGTACACGTTGTAGCAAAAAGAAGAAAAGTATTATATATGTGCACACATGTTACACATAACATATTTCATTTGAATACCTCTGAGAATCATCTTCAGTTTTCCCTCTGTCTTACCTTCTTCCTTATGCTCTTTTTTCCTCTTCCTTAAATTCTTCCCTTCTCCTAGTCGTTCACCTCTGTCTCCTTCCCGTTTTACATCTGTCTGTCTGTTGTTCATTAGCAAATTAACAAAGGGGGTCGTGGGAGTCTCTGTGCCAGACATTAGTCCTGGTTACGAGAACCTTACCCAGGTTCTTTGGCTCACTATCTTTCACAGAGGAGAAATATCCAACACATATCAGTCTTTGTCCTTCCCTGGGGCAGTCCAGCACCGAAATGCTAGGCAATTCTACTCTCATATTTTGTATTTTGTAAATCTTACTCACACAGATTGTAAAAATAGGTATTAAAAACCTTTATTATTTTGTTGACTTATCTCATTATGAATGAATATTTTAAAGTTCTTTAAATTACTTTTTGGAGTAATATTTTTAATTGTCTCATGTGATTCTGGATAAGCTCCTTTTTTGTTTGAATCATCATCAAAACATCACTTCATTGATTGTGAATAAGATTGTGTGCTCATTTTGTATGCCTGCTGGAATGTTTTCCCAGTTTGTGAGACTGTTTCTGAGGGTAAGCCTACACGCATATACACTGCACTAACATCATGGTTGTGCTTTGATCGTGCATAACCACTTAACTGGATTCTTTCAATTCCTAATTAGAGTCTCAGTGTTGAGAATCAGGTTTTGCAGAACCAAGTATTGGCATACATTTCTTGTTTCATGAGCCTTGCCCAACCTACCTATGAGGATTTTTATGAAGTCCAAATTGCAAAGGTTACAGTGCTGTCCAATTTCTCAAAGTGGCATTTACATTCTACTACTTGTAAACACATACCAAATATTCAAAGCAGGTCATACATTTACCTTCATTGGCGCACACCTTTTGGCTTCTATTATGAGAAGGAATATACATATTAGACCATTTAGTACATGATTGCAAGATTGAAACGCATAGGTCAAGTCATGTAGCTTTCATCCCCAAACGTACCATGTAGTAATATTTGGTGCTACATTATGTAGCTTCTGGACACGGTTTTCCCAGTGCTCCGAGCAAAACCTAACTTATTTGGTAACTAGACTCTTGGCTATTTACTTCAAAAGGGTGTTGGATAACTAATCGGGCAACTCTGACTGAGAATCTGCTTTAAAACATTGTTTGTATTTCTCAATTGTTTAAATAGAATCATAAACAATCTTACAACATAGGGCTAGCTAACAACTATAATATGTACAAACCATGACGCAATCCAAAACCACCTTATCTAAAAACGAAATCTTTCTACACAGAATAATTAAACTAGCACACATTAAAAATGATATATTTGCTCAAAGTTTTAATGCCTTCGACCAGATCAAGAATACATGGACAACACATTTTGAGATACAATTTGAGCTACTGCATTCATTAAACACATATGGCTTGGTTCTCTAATAAGAAAGACATTAATAAACTGTTCTTAATATAATGTTTGCGAAATCATCAGTAATGGATAACACAATAATCAATGCAGCATACAACTAACATTCAAAGAAAGTTAAGATGTGTTTCAAAATTCTGTTTGCTAACATTGTACTCAAATTAGTATGTTTTCACACTAGACCATAGGTGGTGTTTCCATCATTTGGAATAAAGGAAAGCTATTATGGTTGTTAGAAAATTAAAGGTGTCTAGGTCTCTTCTGGTTCTATGTCATTTCATCGACTCCTGTTTTCACTGCAGGTGTTTTTCCACAGAATTTTTGGCCAAAAATGTTTAAAATTATTTTTTGAGTGTGTATTGCATGTGGGCAGCGCCTAGGAGCACAGATTGAATCTATGCAATCATTCCCAACTGCAAATAAATGTAATTAATGAAGGAATACCACAGGAGTGTATGCTCTCTGTAGTCAGTTCATGTGTCACTTATGAATGTGGGACACCCTTGAATGGCATTAGTGCTTTGGAAATTGTTTTCACCAACACAGGACAGCCTTTTCTCCCTTAAGAATAAGGACTTCATCTCCGTCCTGCTTCAGGCAGGCCCAGAGAATTCATCTTGGCACAGGCTAATTTGGCTACTTAGAATCCTCTCCTTCTGCTGGTCTCTGAATTATCCTTATGGGTGCTGTACCACCCTCTGTGTTCTTGCCTGGTGGCTTATATCCCATTGACAATAGATACAGGAGTTATTACACACTAGGGCTTACATTGAGCCGGGATGCTCAAAGCAAACACATAGACCGTGCCAGATGACCTGCCATTACTCCCTCTCACATACAAATGTTGGGCACAGAGATTCAGGACCCCAGAAAGAAGACACAGTCAGCATGTATGGTGCCTTTGGATGTCTGAGCACACATGATTGGTGCTCTCTATCAAGCAAAAGGGCCCCATAGCCAACAATTGACATTTTACCATTCTAACAGTGTGACTATTTTGTATGTGCCAGTTTGTATGCACGTCAGTAAGGCAAACACGGGGCACAACAAGGATGCAATTGGACATGGCACCTTGGCAGCCTAGAAACTATTTCTGTATTGGTTTCATCACAGTCCTACAATTAGGCCTAAGCAACTCTGGTTGACCTGCTGTATGACCATAATAGAGCATGGCGGCTGCAGAAAACATGCACTGGCCTCTGATTATGATTTGGTCACAATACACTGGTGCAGGGTGTTATTCCTATTCCGTGTGGTCATTACAATCATTGCGGGCTATTTATTTGAATGTGACAGCCAAGTATATGCTAATAGACATAAAGTACAAAAATGAAGTGCAATTTCTAAAATGCATTTCGGGTGAAATAAAGGATAGGTATAGATTAAGCAAATATCCAGACATAGAAGCGCATGTGTCTTTAGTAAATGATTGATGCAAAAGTGCAACCCATATGACATAAATTCCCTCATGTGCCAGCATCCTAGAATTCCATAACAGTGCCACTGAGAAGTAAGGTACTGCAACCTCAAAACATTTCAAACCTTAATTATTTCTATATGCTTGAATTTGGCTCAAATCCTCTCGACCACTTAACAAGGACTCCTATGTAGGCAGCCAGTGCAAATGTTTAGTCTTCAATAAGTTCGACCTTGATTCACATTTGCTACCCACCTGAAATTCAGGGGTTTGAAGTAAGGACAAATACATTAGCTGAGGCTTAGTCAGGAGGAGGACGAGACTAAGGTGTGCCTTGCCAAATGTCAGATGATGCAGTGGACATACTGGGCCTGGATAATGCCCACCAAGTCATACATCTGGGAGTACTTTAGGTTTCTGGCACGGGAGACTGTGATGGAACAAAAAGCCTCTGATTCTGGTTCCATGCAGACCATGGCAATGCATACACACATGGTAGGAAGCACGTTCTGAACACTCCTAATCTATGCAAGTCAGTCTGATGCGTTGCCTATTCCACTTCACCCTCCAACACTGTAGACAGCCTTGAGGGCGTGCCCTCTTTAGAGGACACATCTGGCTGTCAACAATCCCAGGCCCACTGTGCAGGCTGAGAGATGGGCCCCTGAGTGCTGCTGGTTATGTCAATCAACTCTGCCTTCCCTGCATAATGTGCCAGTGGCAATGAAGCCAGAGGAGCCTTGCTGACACCTCCAACACCACCTGAACCACTGGACCTCTTCATTGTTGGCACTGTGGGTTTCTGCTATTTGTGTCTGTACAGGTTGACCACATGACATATCATGCTGGGTAAGAGGATTCAATTCAACACTACAGCTAAGTCAACGCCTAGTCTGGGATACTGAATGGAAACCCTTATTGATATATCTTTATGTCCAGTTCATGAGTTCTGGATGACTACCTGTATATAACACCCCTCTCTTAGAATCCCCCTGACCCGACTGAGCCAAGAAGTAGTTCTGTTTTGCAAGTTTAAAAGGTTTATTTGAGAAATAAAACAAAATATAGATACCACGCTTTTATAATAATTTAATAATCGATATCACCCCTATAAATATAATGTTAATCAACAATGGGTAATCTGACACTAGCACACTTCTTTATAATCAATGAGGAGTTAGTATAGGATGGATCAAGTAGCAAAAATACTTTTATGATTTCAAGGGAAAAGCAATGGGGAATAAAATGCAGTACAGAAATACTTGATATGATTTTAGCAAAAGATAAGATAATCACTTTTTCTCTGGCAATTCACCCCCTCCCCTATGCAATGTAAGAAATGGAAGAGGATGGAAAGAGGAGCACACAGTTCTCAGGAATGCAATCAAATACAATGCGAAATTCAGTTCCCCCCCAGCAAGCTTAGAGAAAACCGGTATGAGTTTTAAATCACAGGCCCAAAATGCTTTTTAAATGTGATGGCAATGGATGGGAAAATGTGCCAACTGATTTTAATACCCTCTAGAGATTCAGGGTGAGTGGGAGATGCGTGTTGGTATTAGTTCAGGCTCACTTTAGCAATGCTCTATGAGTTATTACCAAGTTGCAAACGGATTTTAACAAAAGAAAGAATGGAGCTGCTATTTTGACAAGTGGAGAAATTGAGCCAAAATCGCAAATCGCGGTAAATTTCGCGAGTGTGTGTCTTGGGATTGCGGCAAAAGTACAAGTCGGTTCTAGGTTCGTTGGAAAGCTGAGATTCTAAGTTAAATTCCGTTCCTAGCCCAAACGGTTTCAGAGATACGGACGATTAAATAAAGGTAGTTTTTCGGATTTAAAGTAAACTCAAAATGACAGGTGACAGCTTGCAGCTTCAGAATTGACAGGTGACAGTTGTGCAGCTTTACAAATGACAGATGACACGATTTCTAGGAGGCAGTTCTACTTAGGTTAAAATAGTTTGGATTAGATTATTTTAACTAAGAGATTGGTTCTGCACAGTTCTGCTAGGTACTCACAATATACATTTGAAATAGGCCTCGCCATGGATCTGTTCAGGTTTTGGACTGGACTCCGGTTCTGGTCTCAGCACTTCACAGTGATCTGGGTCAGCTCTCTGGTTCTGCTCACAGCGGTCTGGGTCACTCTGGATCTCTGGTCTGGTCTCTGGCAATTGTTCTTGGCAAAAGAATTCAAACAGCTCGCCCGGCTGTGGAATAGTTGCAAATGATTTTAAGGATGCTGAGGCCTGCTGAGAAGAGTTCTCAGTTTGTGGGTTTAGGCCCTTGCTTTAAGTTCTGAAGTAAAGTTCTGGTCTTTCGAGATTGATGGATTTGAAGTCTGGATCTCTGGATGTGAAGTCGTCTGTCAGCATGCTCCGCAGCAAATGGAATTGAATGTCTCTACCTGTCCCAGCAGTCTCTTTTTATGTGTTTTGGAAAGTGGGTGTGTGCGTTGGTCATAACTAAACCTGCCCCTCTCACTTATCATTGTCCAATTCCTCCTCTCTCCCTTGATTGGGGGAAGGAAATGTGAGCCAGAGTGATGCTGTAGGTTTTATGGTCAGAGGAACCTCCCCTTGTCAGATTGCACACAAATCTATTTCTGGCCCAAATACATATTTATCTATGCACCATTTTTCTAATATTATAGGTCCAGTTAACAAATTTTCTGTAGCACCAAACCATCCGATCCCTGTCTTTGTACGATGTTGTGTCCACTGATGACAGAATTCTCCCCTTTTCATCCAGATAACGACCTCTAAACCTTTCCAGATTTTACACACATGTGCACCAGGGATATGGGTTACAGATGATAAAGTGTCAGATTTTTAACATGCATACATTTGGAGTGAGACCCTATTTTCCGCTAGCAACTCCCCAGAATACACCACAGGGTCCTAACGCATCTCAAAATGTTCACAGAAAAATCACAAAAATAATGATATTACTTTTATAATTCTGACAAGTCCGCACTTTGAGTTATCTATCTTTTTAAAATTATGCCCTGGTCAAAAAGGGGTGTGGCTTCCCACATAACAGGGTGAAATAACTGGTTTATCCCCTTCCCCGAAGCTCAGCTGCTAGCAGAGGCACTGCCCCTCCAAGTTTCCCCTAAGAGGAAGCCACTCTTACGACGCCCCCAATATAACATTTGCCTGAGTCCAGGACAGGCCTTTGTTCAACTCCCTGTAGTCCCCAGCTGCCACTTCCCTTTCAATCAACAGGGCCATGTGACCTCAGGATGCAGCCAGGCCTGGCAGGGAACACAGCTGTTGATCCAGTTTCAACTCCTGTCGGAGGTAGTTGTCAGGCAGAATTCAGTTTCATTAAGCCAGGTTTCAGCTAAATGTCACTTTTTGTTCCCAGTTTTCTACATTCAAATCAAACTGACAATTTTTACCTATACATTAAATAATTACTTCCTTCAAGTCATTTCAGAATATAGTTTTACATTGTATCCACCTCTTAGCAAGTCTTTCCTTGGCCTGGTTTGGGTTCCTCTGTTCAGTTTTACACAAAAGTCTGGTGGTTTTAAAACGCTGGCTTTCTGATAGTGGTGAGTACTGGTAATGCAACCATTTTTGGGATTAAGAAAATGAATTCCCCACAAGAAGGTTGTATCTTTGGAGTGGTATCGTGCCAACTGCACAGTTCTCCTATTCTGGCGTGTATGTGGGCAGCGATAGCTCATCCCCACATCCACCCAGTCTATTGATTTAGTTTGTTCTGGGATAGAATAATGGGCGGCGACAGCTCATCCCCACATCTACCCAGTCTATTGATTCAACATGGGTCAAAACCCATGACAGCTGTTTCATATGGCCTGTATTTGTAGGAAACCTTCTGTTCAGTGAAGTTAAATCCCACAGCAGTGGTATATTTTGTGGAGGTACACATTTCCCAGCACCACTCTAACCTCTTATAATCGACTGACCAAGCTTTGAAAAGAGGGTTGGAAAAGGGAAGGTGGAATAACTCCCCTTGGAGCCAGAAGGATAGTCCTCAAACATGAAAGTATCACTCCAAGTGTGTGAGAGTGCAACACGTGGCTTCAGCATCCACACACTTGCACCTCTTCCTGCAGATTTGAATTTAAATGGGATTGAAAACATATAGGAAAGGAGTAAACATGTTAATTGGAGCCAAAGTTGCGATTAAGGACTGGAATGAACTATAAGCTAATGTTGCTGTGCTTGTCAAACTTAAGTTGCTGGGACACTGCCATACAATCTTCAGTTAGTATAAACCCAATGAGCTACATGATACTGCACATATTTGATGTGGCAGTCCGAAGCATGCATATTACTGCCATCTATGAATGAGACTTACTATTATTTTTTTTTTAATTGGAACTGTTGCCTCCTTCTCTACTTTTAAATGTATCTCCAAATCGTAACTGGTTTCACTTATTCAGAATATGAGATCCTCTTCTGAGAAGATTGATGCTTTTCATTCTAAAACTGGTTAAGTAATTATCATGGCCTTGTCTGAAGCCTTGGCTGCCTTGAAAACTCACATTTCCACTCATTTTAAGAAAGTCAGTGATGACCCAAATATTCATGAAAACCATTGGCCTATCAACAACAATCCTTTCATAGGAAAGTTCATCAAACCATGGTTAAGAAATGTGCCTTGGTCTACCTCAGTGATGACATCTTGAGATCTTTGGATGTCTCCAACCAATTCATTTATAGAAAACAATTGAGTAAGGTCATGTGGGGAGCCTGACCAGTGGAAAAATACACTCAATCCTGATGAACAATTCAAAAATTAATTAATTAAATAAGTATGCTACTTCATTTCTTATTTAATACGAATGTAGCAAGTCTTATATATACATCTGTGAAAACATTGGATACTCAGAATCCAACATTAATACAATAAATAGCAAGATACATCAGCAGCATGATCCAAAAATTCATTTCTCCGCGCATACGACACACTGCCTTGTATTTACACGGCCCACATTCTGTAATGTTATACATTTAGATGCTGCATATATGCTCGCGCAACTCGGCCTCCAGATCGTGACATAGCACATTTTTCTGGCACTCTTTTCACATACATTGTAGCCTCTAGCAGGACACACACTGCCTTTTCCATTTGGCACACCGGATGTGATCTTGCATTTTAGCTGTTTTAAACTTACACCTCATGAAGCAGTCTCTTGATGCGACCCCACTTTGAGCATTTTACTCTGCTGTCCACTAGCCAATTTTGGCTAAGAGTTTTACTTTTGCCTCTTCTCCATACAGCACTGACGATTAATCACTATGCACTAGGGAACTAGCTTCCTGGGTGCGACCTCTGGGTACACTTTGACAGTCCTGGATGGTCAACCTACCACATACGGGTAAGCTACATATACCCATGCAATTCCTATGGTAGTACAAACATCTCCACTGATGTGGTTCTAATACTTAATCATTATCCACATACACGAGATGTCATATGCTTTGTTTCACCCTCGCTGATGATGAGGACCACCAGTAGCTTTGACACTGGACCCCTATTTCAGTAAGAACCGTTATTAGTGATAATACATTATTATATCACCCCCATCCCCTTTTTAAATGGAGATTTTCCACACACCATCCTGATTGTGTTTTCTCTGTCTATTACTTTGACAGAAATACATAGGACACTCCTACGTGCACCAAGTTTCTCGTCCTGATGAACGCTGTTCAACCTACAGCTACTCAAAGATAGCTCTTAGGCCGAAACACCTTTGTGTTGACCCAGATTACTTGTGTTGTAAACAGTCCACCATTGTAAGGCTTCCACACACTTGTTTGTTTATGTACCCCGATTACATTTCTAACACTCCGATTCTTTACCCCCAATAGGGAACACAGGTGTTGTACTCATTGGAAATCTATAACCAAAATGCATTTTTGGGTCATGCTAGTGATGTATCATGCTATGTATTGTATTCATGTTTGATGTTGAGTCCTATGTTTTCAGAGATGTATATATAAAACTTGCTACATTCATATTAAATAAGAAATGGAGTAGCATACTTTTCGAATTAATTTTTGAATTTTTTATCAGGATTGAGTGTATTTTTCCACTGGTCAGGCTCACCACATGACCTTACTCAATTGTTTTCTATAAATGTTTACTTACCTGGGTAGAGAAAGGCATTCCCCAGGCACCCTTTGTTAAATACGTGTTCCAACCAATCCATTACAAATCCTTTCCTGGCAGACATCTGTCAAAAACTGGGTGAGAATGACCATTATTTGTGTCTGCCATTAAACAAATGTATCTGAATATCAGCAATTGCATACGTGTGCATATACTATGGAAGTAAATTTATAGGGCATTCCTCTGCAGAGGATCACCCAGTTTGTGACATATTTCTGTCAGGAAAGGATACGTATAAGTTTCACTCTCCAAGTGTGGGAGTGTTCTGGTTTGAACCAAAAACCATTTGTAAAGCATAAGGATTTCAAATGACATTGTGAAAGTGGAACGAGTGGTGCCCACTGTTTGTAATCTTGGTTTTGTATTGTCAACACACAATCCATTTTCATATCATTAGACCTCCGTGTGACTTTTGACACTGACAATCACTGTAATCTCTTTAGCTACATGTATTCCTCCTTTACAATATCTTGCTTTGCCCCTAGGGTCATCTGATCCTTCCTCTCAAATAGGTACATTCCAGTGAAAACATCAGTTTCCCAGCCAACCCCACTACACTGTGACATTCCACCAACCTCATTTCTGTCTCATTGCCTTTTACGTTATATCTGCAACCTCTGGCTGACATTATCACTCCCCACACTTCTGACCTACAGAGGAATTGCCTTTACACTTAAAGGGCGAGCAGATGAGCTTCACGGGATTCCTGACTGCCTTTTTGCAGGTCCAGGATTGTATGGTAGATAATCTTTAATGCAGTGAACAAGGAGATGATCTACTTCGGCATCAACATCCCTCCAGCCTGCTCCTTGGCTGGGCCTCTATCCTTTGGATTTCCTTCAACCTTCTCACCCTCTTTAAAGAATCTGTTGTTTTTAGTAGCTTTGTCTCTTTTGTCCAACACGTGCATGGTCTTTCAAGGAAGGAACAATTTCACCTCCACATCCTTTGATGTATCATCCCTCTCCTAAATATGCCTTACCGTGGTTGAAAAAGAGTGGAACAGGATTAAAGAACGTCTATTTAATAGACAAAATATAATGGCATCTACCACACCATTAATAAAGTATTGTTGAAAATGGGGAATAGGTTGCATAGTGGTAGGCTATTGGTAGTAGGAGGCCTGTACTCGAGTTCTTCTTGGTTCTTCCCATTCCTGGGAATAGGGTTATATCACTGCAAAGATGTGGAGTCCAACTTGATCACATATTTTACCTGGCACATCGTTTTATTGCACAGAGTGCAGGTGGCCAGTGCTGGAACAATAATGCATGTCAACCTATGCACTGCTTGCCTTAAAGGATGTGTTGAAGTTGGTGCTGTGCCTGCAAATTGCTCATATTTTGCAAATGTTTCTAAATGTTTAAAAAGAAACAGTCCAGAAGATCTCAAAGGTGGACGAGTAACTGTGTCATTCCCCTTCATGATTGTAACGGTGGCATGATATAATCCCTTCCGCTCCCGAATCACTGGATTTCAAAATCATGTGTTGCTGGGGCCTTGACTTATACGGGTGAACGTGTTTATGTAGGCTGTCATCCTCATCCTTCTCATTATTTCCAGACTCATCATCAGTTGATGTTAGTGGTGAAGACCTAGAACATCCCGCAACCTGCACGTGTTTCTACTGACTTGTCATTAGAAGCAATCTGTATCTTTGTTCCAACTTCTGCTCCCATGACAGTGAACAACCACTGCATGTCCCAACCTCCCCGTTTGTCACGTGTAGGTGCTCTGGACATGTTTTAAATCATAATCAAAACTTCTCCAGAGCCACAAGAATATGGCCCATTGCGTTTTCATTTACATCCTTGAACATAATTGTATAATGTCTTCCTGCCTTCCAAGAAGCATAACATTTTCTGTGCAAATACGTATGGCCATTACACAACAATACACTGTCATATACACTGGTAATAGCCTCTAGCTTCATAAGACTTCTAATATTTGTAATTCAAAACTTTACAAGCAACACATGTTTTGTCTTGAAAAATGGGAATTTTGTATACAGCCATGGAATATAATCTCCTCCTGCCTACAAAGAAAGGAAAGCCTTTTTACTGCAACTATTATGTTGTATGGTTACTAGAAGATAAGACAGTTATAGATACTGAATATATTCGGATGCATGTGTTTTCATAAGTTATTTTTGTGCATTTTTGCATTTAAAACACATACTTATAGCTGCTGTCATTTTCGCAGAATTTTCTATTTTTTTGTAATGAGTATGGTCCCCATAAACTCCAAAACTAGCACATCCCCACCACCTCACCCTGCTACCCCCCAACCCCTACCCCAAAAACACAGTACATATATAGTTTAAAATAATTGGTGAAAACAACAGCGGCACAAAGTGCACATTTCAAAAGGAAACGTGTAAGTGGTCGGCGTCAAAAGCATGGCAAGCAATACATTCTTATTTGGACTTCTTGAAATGTTCTGTGCAACTACTAACTAGGATTTTGTATGTGCACTTAAAGATTCCCTCAGTGACTGATACGATATGCACCCTCTGGCCTTAAAAGTATTCTAAGATTGGATATAGTCACCTTCAAAAACAAAAGGTCTTTGGTCTAACCATTTAAAGATTCAAAAGCTCCGTCTGCCAACCAAAACATATACAATGTTTTCTCTAAAGGTAGTATTTGGTATGCCCACTGATAGATGTTACAGTCACTTCCAGTGACTAAATGTAATGAAATCTTTTATCTGCCTCCACTACCTCGGTGCTAATAGTGTCCTCACACCGATAGATCTCTTAGGATTGCATGATGCAAGTTGGTCACTGAGATGTAGTAGTCTCTTTTACTGCTAAAATATTCCCTATCATTTGTCAATTCTGTACATATCCCTCAACTAAATCCTATTTTATTTGGTATCTGCTTCTCAATGAAATCCTAATTGAACTTTCTGCCTGACCATCAACCAAAGCCTATTATAAGGTTCTGCATCTCCCTCAATTCAATCCCATCCTGTTTCTTTTATACCCGATCTTAAGGCATATTTCCTCTACTCTACTATACCTCTGCTTCTGACTAATGAGACAGATATTGAAACATATATGTACTCGTTGTACTATTTTAGTGAACCACGCAAAACAATGTTCCCAACGACGGAACCTGTTTGGACAAATTGAATTTGTTAATATAAACAATATTCATATGTTTCAGTTTAGGTCGTTTTACATGCAGATTACTGTTGTGCAGCAGACAAAAAATGTTTACCTCTATCTCTTCATGTGGGGTTTACACAGTGTGAACCCAGCTGGCGAGCAAGCGTTATACAAAGAAAGTGGGAGAAAATGGAGCTAGAACAAGGAGAACCCAGGGATTGTAACCCAATAAAGAAGGTTCATCGCAGGGGCAATGTCCATGGTTATGTAGATCTACATAAATCTTTGTTAAACCTTAAATAACATGTTCCAGTTCTGGAAGTGTACTTTCTGCATGGCATCCTCACACTGTTGCGAAAATAAAATACATTTAGTTGGGTAATTGTGAATAATTGACTTCTGCCCTGCAGGAGTACATGAATGAGGAGGGACTGAAACTCCCACTCAGCCCTCATACCTTTACAAACCAAGGCATTCACACATAACCAGACCCTATTTCAACATGCGCATTTTCACCACACACCACCATGATATTCCACCCTTCCCACTAATGCCCAGTAATCTCCGGGCTATCTCTGATCTCAGACTGAAACCTTTTAAGAACCACATCGCATAAAAAAAACACTTTTTCAGCAGAATAAGGTTTTCCATTTCCAAAGTCTTCTGCATGTTTGCCACTGTTTCCCTAAGATTATAAGGTAGGTCATTTAAATCTGTGCACATTCCCATCGGAATTTACAGTTTCACACACAACATAACACTTAAGTACCTACTGCTCTCATTTGCCTAGAGATACTTACATTTGAAATATAGACTCCTGTGCTACGAAGCCATCTTGTATGTATTTGTTGCATCCTTCATTTTCCTTTCTTTTCCCTGCCTGTCCCTCCTATATAGGCTGTTGACTGTCAGCACCAAGGTTTGCTTACCTGCCATTTTTATACTTCCTCTGACCATAACCCCCCCCACACCCACAGTATGTATTCCTTGCGGCACTATCAGTGTTAATAAATGGCCACATATTCTAACTTGTGAGCTCTGTGCTATGCTGGCCCCAGAAGTCAAAATGATATGCTTTTATGTAACACTATTTTGAGTTACAAAACCTATAACTAGTGCAACCCTTTAATAATGGGATCAGTTTTATTTTTTATGTATTCTATTTATTGATTAGCCAATACAGCAGAAAGTGCTTCCAGGGACCACAAGACAGGGAGTGGGGGTAACAAGGAGGGTAAACACCAATGGTCCTACTAGGCCTTGTGAGATTTGGATCATGCAATGCAGCAACAGGAGGTGAAGGGGTGGAGGATAAGGTCAAGGTGAAGGTAAGGGGGGGCAGGAGGAAGGTGGATGGGTGTGTGATGGGGAGAAGTGCTGGGATAAGCCAGGATGGTAAGTGCACAGGGGGAAGAGTAAGCGTGGGCTAGTGCAAGGAAGGAGGGTCCTAGTAGTCTAGTCCGGGAAGCATGCCCAGAGGCAAGTGCTGGAAGGGGGAGAAGCAGCTGGTTAAGTGCTCGGGGTAAGTGCCAGGGGGAGCCCAAGGGCAAGTAAGTGTGGGGATGGGATAAGGGTGGGTAAGTGTGGGGGTGGGGGGATGAACCAGACTCAGTAGTGTAGTCAGGGATGGGTGTCCGAAGGCAAGTGCTGGGAGGGAGTGCTGAGGTAGGCTGGTCACTGGAGGGTCTGGCCCCTGTATGACTCAGGAAGGACCAGGCAGCAAGTCACAGCACCACAGGCCCCTTAGCAAGGAGGTGGAGAGGGAGGGAGGAGGAGTAAAGGAAGTCTTGAGAAGCTTCATGAACTTAAAGAGGTCCAGCTCAAGTCTGAGAAGGGCAGGGAGGCCATTCCAGATGGAGGCTACAGCCGAAGAAAGAGATCTACCCCAACTCTTTGCTTGGAGAATCGTCTGACCTGCAGAGAGTTAGAGCTAGAGGACCAAAGGACTTTGGTTGGGAGGTATTTAGGGAGAGGAGGTTGGCTGTAGTGCTGTTCCAGGCCCCAGAATGCCTTGTGGATGATGCAGAGGGTCTTGAATTTCATCCTTGCAGGCACTGGGAGCCAGTCGAGAGATGTTAGGGCTGGAGAGATGCAGTCCTTGGGCTTGAGGCTAAGGACAAGTCTTGCAGTCCTGTTCTGGATAAGTTGTAAAGGTCGAAGAGTAGACACAGGATGATTTAGAAAGAGGCTGTTTCAATAGTCCAGCCTAGAAAGGACCAAAATTCTGGAGACAGTGAGCTTCTGGGGGAAAGTGAGAAAAGAAAGAATACCTCCTGAGGAGGTGCAGCTGATAGTTTGACTTCTTAGAGACGTCAGAGATGTGAGGAGAGGAGAGGGTGGAGTCGAAGATGACACCAAGGTTCATAGCCTCACAGGAAGGGGCAGGAAGAGGCCCCACAGTGGGCAGCAAGCGAGAGAGAGGAAAGGAGGGATCAGAGTCCCAACAAGGAGGATCTCAGTCTTACTGGCATTAAGACAGAAATCCTAGGCAGGAAACCATTCCTAAATTGTGGCCAGGCAGTCTGGTATGAGAGAAGAAGCAGAGGTGGCTGGTTAGCCTAAAAGTGATTTCAGTAACATCCACATAGCCTTGAAAATTGGAGAAGAGGTGCCAGGTAGTGAAGAGCTCGGGAGAGAATGTAGACCACTGGGGAACACCACAAGTAGATAGAGGGATAGAAGAGACAAAAGACCACAGTTGGACCTAAGAGCGTTGCTCGGTGAGAAAGGAGGTCAACCAGTCCCAGGCCTGATCAGTAATCCCAAGGCTATCACAGAGGCGATTAAGCAGGATGGCGCGGTTGACCATGTCAAAAGCAAAGGATAGATTGAGGAGATTGAGAACAGAAGGGAGTTTAGAGTTAGGATTTGAAAGCAAGTCTTCACAGGTGTTCAGGAGAGCAGTTACTGTGCTTCTGGCAGCTCTGCAGCCAGACTGGTGGACATGGATGCAACCAACAGATTCAATATGTAGTTTAAACTGGGAGATGGCCATCTTTTCGAAGAGTTTGCCCAGAAAGGAGTGATGGAGATCGGGCAAAAGTTTGCCGGAAAGGAAGTATCGGCTGTAGAAGGGAGTGCTTAAGGGGGAGGGGAAAGTTCCAGTGGAAAAGGAGTGATTGCAGAAATCGACCAAGGCTTGAGCAAGGGTGTTGAGGTGGTCCTTGATGGTTCTGGATGAGCAGGGGAGAACCTGCTTTCACAAGACGTTCATAGATCAGACTTGTCTCGAAACATTGTGAGTGGTGAACAGGGGAAAGGAGGAGAAAGGAGTGGTAGAAGAGGAGGTAGAGGAAGAGAGGGTAGACAGGTTATATGCAGTTTTAGTAGAGAAATGTGAGGCCAAGACTGTTCACAGGGCCTTGGAGGGACAGGAGAGTTAGAGACTGCAGCAGGATTTGCCAGCTCGTTGCATATTTTGAAAAGTTTGTCCGAGTTGTTAGATGCTGCAGAAAGGCGGGCTTGGATGTAGGCTCTTTTCTTAGAGAGGACAGAGAGTCTGTCCTGCCTTTAGAGCAGGTGGCAGGCCAGTTTGTCAGGGGGTGCGTCCTATATGTCCACTTCCTCCCCACTGCCCTACACTTTTGTTTAAGGGTGTTGAGGTTGGAATCATCGTACCAAGAGTTGCACTTGGATTTAGGCTGCAAGCGGATCCTCATGACAAATCAAGTGGCCAAGTGGGGCAAGGAGGATAGGTCAGGGGCAACATGTGTGTCTTGGAAGCAACTCAACAAAGTCAAAGGGGACTACTTATGGGTATCTCAACTGTGTATTGCCCAAAATCGTTTTCACACTGAGGAGAACACAGTTGTGTCGAGTGAGGAGGAATTTGCAAAAAAGCCTAATTAGCTAATTGCGCTTTCCAAATAGTCTCTTGTGCACATGTGTTGTGCTAAAAGACACATGCTCTACCGCATTGGTTGTTGCATGTGTTAGCTGTCATCCAGATGAAAAATGAACATTAGCTTTAATAGGTTTTCTCTGGATGAACAGGTGCAGGTTAAAATTGAAATTGAAACAGCAATGAAGAATTTTTCTTCAGCTTTTTTCTCTCTGAAGATAATTACAGGGAAGACCCCTGAATATTTAGGCAGGGGGTCCTACATCCGAACGAGCATAACCTGTGTAGTTCATATTGTACACTAGGTGTGGTCGTTCTCTAGCCGACCGGTTTCTGTGGAACAAATTAGTGGGCCACATTCATCAGGGCTTCGCAGGGTGTCTGGGTATATGCCTGCTGGTAATCACGTCTGTATCTCTTCAAAAACACTCCCTGTAGAGATGACAAGGAGGGAGGGAGGAGAGAATGGGCACAGGTAAATATCTAGTGCTATGTCCAAAGAATGTCACGAAACACTACGTTGATATATAATGAGGGGAGAAGGCTTACCCGCTCCGTGTGGACTGGTAACTTAGCACGGTGGGTGAGACGGCAACCTTGTAGGAGTTCCATCACCATTTGGTGGTAAGCCACAGTATCATGCTACCTGTTGCTTTTCTGTAACGATGCACTTAGGCATCACTATTGACAGCACTCATTGTCTTTTGGCCCACAGGTTCCGGGCCGTCTCACCCACCGTGCTAAGTTACCAGTCCACACGGAGCGGGTAAGCCTTCTCCCCTCATTATATATCAACGTAGTGTTTCGTGACATTCTTTGGACATAGCACTAGATATTTACCTGTGCCCATTCTCTCCTCCCTCCCTCCTTGTCATCTCTACAGGGAGTGTTTTTGAAGAGATACAGACGTGATTACCAGCAGGCATATACCCAGACACCCTGCGAAGCCCTGATGAATGTGGCCCACTAATTTGTTCCACAGAAACCGGTCGGCTAGAGAACGACCACACCTAGTGTACAATATGAACTACACAGGTTATGCTCGTTCGGATGTAGGACCCCCTGCCTAAATATTCAGGGGTCTTCCCTGTAATTATCTTCAGAGAGAAAAAAGCTGAAGAAAAATTCTTCATTGCTGTTTCAATTTCAATTTTAACCTGCACCTGTTCATCCAGAGAAAACCTATTAAAGCTAATGTTCATTTTTCATCTGGATGACAGCTAACACATGCAACAACCAATGCGGTAGAGCATGTGTCTTTTAGCACAACACATGTGCACAAGAGACTATTTGGAAAGCGCAATTAGCTAATTAGGCTTTTTTGCAAATTCCTCCTCACTCGACACAACTGTGTCTTGGAAGCAAGACACAGCATAGCAACACAGGTTTGAGTCCCGTTCTTATGCTTAGAAATGGGTCTCTGGTATTAAGCACATTATAAAAGAACAATTATAATTGTATATTTTGAAAAGCCATAGAGAGAGGATAGAGCCCTTGGAGACACTGCGGATAGAGAGTGAGGCAGGTAAGAGAAAAGGGCCGATTTGAAAATGTGGGGACCGCTTCGAAAGGAAGTAGGTCAACCATGCATGTGCCCAGTCCGTGATGCCCAAAGTATCACATAGCCGATTTAGGAGGGTGGCATGATTGACAGTGTATATTCTGAAAAACTGAAAATGTAAATACACACCAACGTAGAACAAAAATACAGCCAGACTTTATTTCACACATTTTTACCAAGATAACATGTATGAGACAATTTTGAAGACCCTCTGGATTCTTGGACCTGAAAAATTTGACGTTCCTAAATGGACAACCTGCTCAAGATCGCCTACAATTACATGCATATGGTCAAGTCACCCAATTTACTCAACACTAGTCCATTGCAGTATACAAAGCAAATACTATGGAATTGTATGTTAATATGCAGAAATCATAGTATTGCAAAGAAAATCGATGTGCAAACCAGATAGTTCACCCAGTTTTCTTTGTTTACCGAGAAATGGCTAATAATGTGCAAAGATACTCAGTTCATCATATCTTTGTAAAACTTTCTTGTGTTTTTTTGTCCATAGTTATTATTGTAATAATACAGAAGTACAAGGAAAACATCCAAACGCTTTCATGATTGAAGTATTGGACAGCACACAATCCTGCTTTGGAGGATTTGTGGTCAGATGCTGTGTTGTAAGAAACACAAAACCCTCAGAGGCGGGAGGGCCCTTTACTTTGCGCGATAACAGCACAGGGAGCTAATGAGAGAAAGCACGAGGGTCTGTCTCGTTTGGCATGCCTCATACAGAATTATGCTCTTGCCCACAAGGAACGCAGAAAAGACGCAATGAGCCCCAGAGTGGCCAATGAAGACTTGCAGCAGGGTGGGCATTACACGTGTTAAGACATGTGTTGGTGGCTTGTATAAGCTTGCCCATATCAGACATGCCAGGCGAGCGAGAGTATTGATTTCTCGCATTGAGGTCAATCTGTGGACTACGTTGCTTAAAAGAGCCAAGTGTTGCACGGGAGGAGGCCTGCAATAAGAGCCAATCCCACAAAGAGTGATATTGTTTCATACACTTGTTAACATAGTTGGTAGTGAACAGGAAATAATAGATTTTCGTCCACTGTGCCAAAGGTTTTAGGAGCAATATCTCTATAAGCAGTGAACATTGATTACACGGTTGCAGTGATGCATGGACTGTGTGGAAACTATAGACTTCTGCTGGTTTATCAAAGCAATTTTAAGCTAGCAGCACAAAATACATTTTCAAAATAGTTACAATGTTAAAAAGTAATAAAAGCAAATTTGAACCCAAACTTAGGCAATCTATATCAGCTTATGACTACTCGGCAGGCACAATTGATAACTGGGGCTACAACAAAACTATTGAAAATAAAAGAAATAAACAAAAAAAGGCGATTAAAAAAAAGTTATTACTGCAGCCCTACTGAAATCCAATGTTGAGCTACAAATTGCTCTAAACCTTCATGCGTACTAGCAAAACACACTAGTATTGGCCTTTCAGGAAAATCACAAAACTATAAAATAGATTTAACAGTCAGAAAAGCTGCAACAAATCCTTGACCGTGAGCTCCACTGCCCACCGCCCAACATTTTTCCAGGCTTCAGTATTGTTAAACCTGTGGAAATTTTCAAACGAACACGAGAAGTGAAGACTGCAGATTTAAAATGTACTAATATCCATATGCCACATTTATTTACATGATCGTAGCTATGTAATGTATATGTTAAACATCTGGCAGTCTAAATCAATCATTCCACCCACTAATTTCAAATAGATACATATGACATGCGCGTTCTGCTGCATAAGTAGCCTTACTATAATATCCTACATCATACTGACTCGACTAAAACAAATCCAGAACTGGATTATTGATGATAAATGATGCCTGCATTAATCTAAGGCTGTATTTCTGTTTTTGGTTTCTGCCTCTATCACATTACCTTTCAAGTGCCAATCCTGGCCTCTCTCTCCACTTTCTCTCGCTCGACTTCTCTCGGCCTCTCTCAAGTCATCTCTCCTCCTTTCTCCTTTTTCCAAGTGCCCCGTGTTCTTTTCTGATGATGTTTCTAGACAAGTCTGACCTTTGAAAGTCTTGTCCAAGCAGGTGCTCACCTGCTCCTCCAGAACCATCAAGGACCACATAGACATACTCGCTCCAGCCTTGGCTGATTTCTGCAATCACTCTTTTACCACTGGAATATTCCCCTCCCCCTTAAGCACTCCCTAAGAACTCTCTGCCGATCCTTCCTCTCCAGGAAACGGTCATCCAAACTATATTACTCCAAACTCCTGGAAAAGCTGTCAATCTCACAGCTTACTCTCCATACTCAATCCGTCGGTTGTCTCCATGACCACCAGTCTGGCTTTAGAGGAGCTGGAAGCACAGAAACTGCTCTCCTGAACACCTGTGAAGACTTGCTTTCTAATCTTGACTCTAGCCTTCCTTTTTTCCTTATTCTCCATGATCTATACTCTGCAATTGACACAGTCAACCACGTCATCCTGATCAATCATCTTGTGACAACCTGGGCATCACACCACATGTGGTGTTCCCAGGGTTCTAACCTCTCGGTCCCTGGCTCTCCAACCTTTACTTGCCACCTCTTGCCCATTCCATCTCTACCTTCTCTCCTAACTTTCATTGTTATGCGGATGACACTCCGCCTCCAACAATCTCTGCTTCAAAGTCAGTAAGACTGAGATCCTTTTCATAATGCCAGGAAGACTGATATCCTTCTCATTGTGACCCCTGCTCCTGTTTTCCCTCTTTCACTCTGGCTGCCCTCCTTTGGACCTCTACCTGCACCTTCCTATGAGGCAAAAAACCTTGGGGTCATCTTTGACTCCACCCTCTCCTTCTCTCCTCATATTACGGACATCTTTAAGAAGTCCCAATACCAGTTTCAACTCCTCAGAGGTATTACTCCCTTTCTCACTTTCCCCCAGAAGCTCACTGTCTCCAGAGTCCTGGTTCACTCTAGGCTGGACTACTCCCTCACCCTTGCACAATCTGAATGACACAAGGTCTAGTAAGATCGTTTGCTTTGTCGTCCCTTTGTCTCCCCTTCCTTGTCTTGTCACTCCTCGAAACACTTGTGTACAGGGGCGTTAAAAATGACTTATATCATATCTTTATGGGCTCACCCCAAACATTCTCAGATCAAATAGAGAACCCAGTGGTTATCCTGAGCAGCATTTCTCCTTTCATGGCAAAATTAACACAATGATGCAAGACCTAATGTCCAACTTCATATCTGGAGGTGAATCCTCCTATATCTGGAAATGAAACATTCAAAATATGTGGCTAGAGCACTAGTTTTTCACTTCTTGATTGCAGAAATCACTTCATCCTAGGATTGAATGCATATAATTGGGCTGCAGTTGACTCTTTTAGTAGCAACGTCTTTGGGAGGCACTAAGTTTCAAGTGACTGGATCCAGCATTCCTTTTTTTATTTCAGTTCCTACGCCGCGATTTGGCTTCTACAGCTTAGCTAACAATGATTTTGGCATAGGTATAGTGGGTGCAGCAGGGATGCCTGTTGGCCCCAAGACATGTTGGCTATTTTATTAATGATGTTGCTGAATGCTTTAGGCCAGTATGTTTTAATGTTTTCTTGTTGAGTGGCATCTGAATCCTGAACTTTTTTTTCCAAACAGGGCCACATCCATTCCCTTAAAGCATTTGAATGGCAATATGACTACAAGTCTACACAGAACGGTTTGGCTATGGGAACCCACAATCCTTAAAACATACAGTTATGGTGAATAAGACAGTTATGTTGAGTAGGATTCCCCTGGAAGTCAGGACCTGGGCTGAATGCTTAAGTAATTGTTGAGTGGCTTTGGGTGCTTGGGCACTCACCATTTGTAAAATTGGAATTCATAAAATCATGTGGTTGGTGTTTTTATAGTTTTCACTGGGCATTGGTGCAAAATCTATAAAAACTAGATGCATATATAGGCAAAGAAGATACAGGTACGTGCTACAACAATGTAGGTATGTAGATATCGTCCCCCCTTTTGATTGTGGCCTATAGGCTCCTTAATTTATTGTCCAAACTTCCTACCATAACCTCTGAAATTTGTCACTTGATGAATTTAGGGAAAGGAGTAAAGATGTTGGCGTTGCACCACAATGCATTTGATTTTTGTCATGATATTGGCTAAACTGGGCCCTTGATAAATAAGGAAACTTGATGGGTGGGTTATGTTCAACATATGTTTAAATGACTAGACATGCTAAGCCTCAAACACCTTTGGGAATGGCTGTACTTGATAACCCACCTATGCATTTAGATGGTTAAAGATCTTTGCAAAAAATTAGGATTCTTTTCTTTTCTCGCAGGCTTTCTTCTAACCCTAAGGTAAATGCCTACTTTGATTTGCAGGAGGTTTGAACACACCTGGAGGTGACAGCAATCCTATAAGTGACGATGGTATTCATAACACATTATCCTTTGGTAAAGAACCCAGAAAATGGAGGTCTGTGGATCACACATGTATTTTTGGGTGTGGTGATCAAATTCCAAGTGACTCGTATACAATTTATTTTCCAAGCAAATTTGCTGGGTAAGATTGTTTTAATCACTGCTCCGGAAAGTTGTGTTAGGCATTGTTTAGAAGCTTTGCTGAGGGCAACACATGTGATTTCCCTTCAACAGTGTTTGGAATTGTTTTCCTTTTAGAAAGCTTCACATTTTAAGCACCGCCTTTGAATGCAAGTTCCTCAAACCTGCACCCTTTCTGGTGCAAATAATGCAAAAAGTATTAAGTGAGTTTCTTACTGCCTGTTATTTTATTGGCATTGTCATTGGTATGAGGTTACATCTGATTAGGAGTTCATATTTTTGCTTTGGATTTGCCTGACTAGTATTTTGTGTTTGATATGTATGTCTTCAAGATCTTCTACCTTGATATTATGCTTTATTGATTGAACTGGTTTTGTAATAACTTGATCTTGCTGGTCAAATAAATTAGATGTTTGATTAAATACCAACTACATAAATAAGAAACAATCCAAAATAAAGTGGCCAAGCTCATCCTTGGCTGCACACGTTTGGGTCCAATCTCACCATGTCTAAAAATCCCAAAATGGCTTCCAATTGGGAAACAGATTATACAAAAGGCACATACTAGACCAAATTACCTTAACTGCAACACCATCAAATGTGTTCCATAGAAAACCCACTAAGCTGAACAATATAGCGACACAACATTTCAAAAGATTTAGCCATGGATAAGGATCCCCAGCAGCAACGTTTATCGGCCTCTCACTTCCTTTGAAAACAGAACCCAATAAAAGGAAGATCAAAATAAACCTGAAACCATGGATCTCCAAACAGGTCATCTAAGCACTTACAATTCCCCATAGCATACTTACCACAGCTAATCATTCACCTCCTTCATGAGACCATGTGCCCTTCCTTGTGCTTACCCAACAACATCAAGCAGTTGTCCCACGTTGACTAGCCCGACAATCAGATGATCATGCTTCATGTTCAACCTGTTAATCTATCGCCGGGCAAAGGTTTGCAAGTTTCTCACCTGTCTAATCTGGCCCACGGTTATTAAAGAAAAATATACAATATCCACTTTAGTCATATCTCTATTTACAGTAGACGTCAATCATTTGTCTCTGTATCCCCACCATGCCAACATCCTTAACCACTGTCGTTCCCTTCCATTTTTATATGTGGCTTAGAAAAACCTGTTTGTACTTGGCAGCAGCATTCGGGTACGTTGGTGGTTTACAAATCTACCAAATAAAATACAAAACATGTTTTAGTCTGAATGATGTTGAATACAATTTTTCTATAATTAAAGGCATTCAATGTGTCTCTTTAAAACAAAACAAAACAAACAAAAAGGCACATTGTGAGTGATTTTCTATGAAGCAGGCACTTATTTGGCAATCGCTATTTGAAGGAAGTAAATATAACAGATGCTATCCCACAATTTGGTTGCTTCCTTAAAGATTCTATTAAACAGACAATTTCGACACAGAGCTCTCAAAATAGTTTATTTCTTGATGCACCACAGAACACCAATAGTTAATATTCCATAGCGGGATGCCTGACTAAAGACCCCGTCTGGATTACTTCTGCCTCTGCGATAAAGTTCCCAATAATGAAGGTAGCCATGACTAATCAGTCTTACAATTTGATAAGGACACTTTGGACCCTACTTAATGTACTGTATGTTTGTATTTTTTCCCAACATAACAAGATATTTTAATATTATTCACAGATTTCTGATCAAACTGTCTTCTTGTAAAACTCTGGAATTTCTCCTGATTGTAAAGGGTGAAGTCATAGCGCATAACACAAAGTAATTCTGCAGCCAACAATAAGATATTACAAATGGTGTTTTAATGTATCACCCCGGACACTAAGGGCCTTATTCACAGGACGTTTTCAATGGGGTTTTGGGCCCTAAGTCATTCTTTAGGGGGTCAAAAAAGTAAACAAGATCTACCATTGGGGAACCCACTAACTCCAGAACCATCTAAGCCCATTAATTTAACTACCTCACCATGAGTATGATTAACTTGCAGTTTGATTGGCTGGCAGGTTTCATGCTAACAGTGATACAAAGTTGTAATGCTATTGGTTGACACTTCCTAGGGTGACCTTGGATGTTGTATCCCTCCCAGACAAGCCAATTAGAAATTAATGTGAACAGAGAGATCAGACCTTGGCTTCAATAAACAACAAATAGTCCCATCTCACTTTCCATGCTTGGGCCCAAATAATTCCAAACCGTTCCCTAACCTTGAATAGCTAATTCTGCAACTCTTGTCAGATGTTGCCAATGCAGATACATGTTCTTCTAATTAGGTCATGGGGTAACAAGCTTGTTTAGAAAAAACAAGGTGACAGCCCAGCGTGCAGAAAATCATTTCTCGTATTTATTTGTCTCACCAATATATTCTGACAATGGTGCAATGGAACTAAATTGTTGTTGTTGGTGGTGCTGTGTATGCAGCTTTTTGCAATGTTACTACATGGATCCTCATGCACATGGCAAGCAAAGCTTTGTGTATTCATGCAGTTATCATCTGGAATGAAAATAATTGTTGAATATCTAGTCTTGAGTCCTGGAAATAGCCGATTCTCACAGCTTCAGCTAACAACATCCTATCCTTCCTTATTCCCTGAAGTTGGCTGCCAGGTGCTTTGCAAGCAGGAAGGAAAAGCAAAGCTTTAAATAAAACTATAAAAGTGCACAGCTTTGAATGGGTCTGTGTCTCAAAATGGCAATACTCTTGCTCAGTGTTACAAACAAAACTCCACAAAACAAATGTTCTAATCCATACCCTGTTCAGCTATATATGCATGTGTATTCAGCAAGCTAATGCTCCCTTAAGTGCAGCAAAACTAGTTCTGTGAAATTTTGCAAACCTAACTCTATTCTACTTGTGTTCATTATCTACAAAACAACGTGGCACCTTCTCAAACAACAAAGTCCTAAACATTGTTACTAAAACACTTTTCTTATTTTACATTTCCGCTCTTTCTTGGGAGGAGTGGGAGGCATTGCATGATGTTGCATCTGACCTACCTTCACCATCACAGATGCATGGACAACAGGCTGAGGGAAGCGACTCTGGGATGCTTCAATACCATGGATGGGTGTCAAAGAGAGAAAGCAGTAGATGCGGAGTATAGTCTGAGCCTACCACCCTGAAAAAACCTTCCAATGGCAGAGAGGATGCAGGCACAGTGGCTAAGGATCAGGTGTGGAATGCTAAGTGGGGGAAGGAGGAAACAGTAAACTAGTAGGCCACAGGAGGAGTAGGGCATTGTAGGGTGTGCTGGCATGGAGTCAGTCTTGATGGGCATTACATGCAGGGAGGTGGAGCACAGGCAGTGCAGTGCCTCCTACTTGGCCAAACCAGTTATGAGTGAAGATTCCAAATGCACACCCCCAAATGTTGTTGATTGTCAGAGACAAGTGGAGCATTCCAAAGAGGGGTAATCAACTGTAATTCTAATCAATGTTTAATAAAGTAAGTCTTTTTTTTATTCTAATATTGAGACATTGCATTCTAGATGCGTTACATTTTTTTAGCCCCTTTGTAAATTTCGAAATTAGGTAGATCTGTGATATGTTTCTCTCCTTGACCTATTTTGTAGAGTGAGTTCTGCCATGCAAACTTATTGTTTCAATAAAGCCTTGGTATTGTAAAACATTTTGATGACAACATTTTCTAAAATTACTTTAGTAAGAAATGCCTCCTTTGTATTCATGTACATGCATACAATTTTTTTCAACACCGGTGATCAACTGATGCTACTATGCAAACTATTAATAACCAGGGACATCTACTTCGTTTGCATGCAAGTCACAGCCTCACATGTTTGCTTAGGGGCTATTTCCTGAAACTATGCAGTGCCACTTCAACGTGTCACTCTCAAGAGTACATTTGCTATAGTAATCAACGGAATATGCCCCGGGCAAAAAGGAGAGATTTGCAAGAGAAAAAGTGTAGTATTTTGCTTTCCTTTCAGCATACACACTGAACCATACATGGATACTGCCCAACGTGTGCTGAATTGACAAATGAAATCAATGGACAGGGTGTCCCCATGCCTATTTATGAAACCGCTAAGATTTCAATATAATTTCACTCTACTGTTGTGTGTTCTTCACTTCCACTTCAATGCAGTACTTCTCCTCTCTTCTAAGCACACCCACTAAACGATATCGTGATTAT
Organism: Ambystoma mexicanum; assembly: GCF_040938575.1. NCBI lineage: Eukaryota > Metazoa > Chordata > Amphibia > Caudata > Ambystomatidae > Ambystoma > Ambystoma mexicanum. The sequence goes on from NC_090926.1 coordinate 528,309,356, forward strand.
ATCTTGGACGACAGACATTCCTGATGCACCAAGGCAGCGTTTTCTTATTTCTTTTCTTTTCTATATATATGGCGCTGCCATTTATCTCATTCATATTTATGGTTGTCTCATTGTCACACATTAATGAGTTCAGCAGACAAATAAATGGTACATTTATTTAGGGCATTTGCAGAATGTCTTATTCCTTGTGCCACGCATAGCAGGCAGTTAGACAGACAGCTGGAGAACACATATTACATGCAGCAGTGTGACATATTTAATATCAGATTACAGTAGTTGTTTTGTCGTGTTTTATCTGTATTCTATGCTGTCTTCACTTCAGAAATTAGAGAAGCAACATTCAGTATACCATAATGGCATGTGGAGGTATATCACATCATATGATAAAAAATGGCAATTACAGATGTTTGTATTGTCTCACTAGGGGATACCTTATGTATGTCTTCCCCACCGCCCCCCCCCAGTTCTGGCAGAATCTTGCAGTCTGTCATTTTTCCATAGATGATGTGGGATCCGATTTATATGACTCACTGCTCTTCCAACTTGACTCACATCACACGTGATGCTTTTTTTCGGCTTATAATGGCACCGGTAGAGTAACATATGTTGTCCTGGCCAGTCCTCTATATGTACACCACAATCTAAGTGATTTGACAAACAGTGTGCCAAGGGTCTGTGTGTTCGCATTCCGAAAGGCTGCTTGCGTTCTTTGGCACAGTTGGAGATGTTTCCAGTGGTGGTGATTTTCTGATGTAATTTGACACACAGTTACATGCATTTCGGTTAGCTTGCACTCTTAATGAGCACATCTTCCAAATCCTGTGTTCCCAGTGGACTGAGTTTTTGGTTATTGGAATCCTCAGTGTTGGGCATTTAGCAAGCACTAGAGATCATCAAGCATCCCCTTTTCTGTTTTTTTTTTTTTTTTTTTTTTTTTAAAGGCCCACTTCGCCTTCGAAATAGATACTCGGAAAAAGTGTACTGTTACATACAGCTTTTGAGCTACACAGTATATTACAATTTGGTGATGCTTAACCAAGATGGGAACATAAACTATTTCAGTATCAAAGCTGAAGCAAATGTTCCCCTTACAAACTGCTTTACCACCCTCTATACTCCTTTATGTTAAAACAGTGGGGTAATTTCAAGAGATACATTAAACAAATATGCAAGAGTAGATTTCAACGGCAATCTGCCTCTGCCCTCATATAAGGAGCTTCAAAGCATTTGTTCTCATCAAATTGAGCTAGTTCTTCAATCACCTATGTTTTGTTTATGAAGATCCACTTGGGGGAACTAGAAGTATGGGTGAAAGAGGCGGAGATCCTATCCAAGCACCAAGCGGTATTCAGAAAGGGTCTCTCCATGGCCTTGAATGGGTTAACACTGAGTATCCTGAGCGAGAAGACAAGGTGTAAGGGAGAAACATAACTTTATGGGGCATGGGTGGATTTCTCAAGAGCATGCTATCAAGTCATTAGAAATCAGCTGTGGCTAAAACTCAGAGGGTGGGATATCCCAGAGGGTCTTTTGGCAATGTTGATTGACACCACAATCAGAGTCTGTTTGGATGATGAGGGGCATCTCTCGGATTCTGTTAGGGTAGAAAGGGGTGTCTGTCAGGGTTGTTAGGGTGTACCACTGTTTTTCAATGTATATCTGGCAGATTTGGGGGAGTTTGAGGAATCAACAGCATTGGCCAGTCCAGTGATTAATGGCTCTAAAATCACTGGCTAGCTTATGCCGATGATGTGGTGCTGCTGGACAACACTGTAGTAGAATGACAGCAGCTGCTAAGCAAACTGGATTGCTATGCAAAGGTGAATGGTCTTGCAATCAACCCCAAGAAGTCAAGAATAGTGGTGTTCAGGCACCCCCACAAAAAAGTGACCTTTTCTCAGTGGGTGTTGGGGGGACAGCCAATTCCAAGAGTTGAGGAGGTGGTCTATCTGGGCTACAAAGTCTGTGCTTTTCCGTCCATCTCTAAGATGGAATTAGACATTCAGAACAAGATGGCACAGCTTGTTCCCCAGATGAAAAAGGTACTAGTTATGTACTGCAAATTCACGATCCTCCCTTTGATTAAGTATTACTCGGCAAAGGTTGTTCCAGTAGTCTTGTACGGGCTGGAAACCAAGCCATATCTGTGGAACGTGGACTGGCAGAGGCTTGAAAGCCTCATCTTGGCCTCCCTCGAAGCCTCCCCATGTCCAGTCTTAGGCTTGAACTGGGCCTGCATTCATTGAAGGTACAGGCTGACTGGAAACTAAGCTCTCTCTTTCGTCTCATCATCACGGCACATGGGGGGCTCACTGTATTTTGGTATTAATTGCCATCTGGGTGATCAAAGATCGAAAATTCTTTCCAATCTGGAAGTAAAGGTGGAAGAGGGGTTAGCCAAGGCAAACACGGATAGGGAGGCACTGATCCATAACCCAGGGAAAGGAAAAAAGGCTCTTGATGGGAGGGACTGGATAGTAACAAAAGACAATATGCTTCTATTAGCTCCATCAAACCTATTTCTGAAAGTGGACAAAATACAAGGGTCCGTTGCCAGATACCTGGTAAAGTTCTGTGACTGGAAGATCCGGAAGAACTTCCTAAGAATCTGCTTAAACATTGATCCTACAGGGGAAATCCTGTCAAAAAGGGGCCTATTGGGGTCCGCCATCACTCTTTGCAGAGTATGCAAAAATCCAGCCAACCAATCCCTTAAACGTCTGTTGATGGAATGGGAGGGCACTTGGCCTACTAGACTATCGCTATTCGGGAGATTTGGAGTGGGGAGACTTCTAGCAGATATGTTTTGGGATAGACTGATAGCCGGGCATGATGTAGCATTGACAACTGCGGTGGTTCAGGTACTGGAGAGGAATTACATTGTGTTCTAGGTCATGGTCTGCAATAGAAGTGAACAGGGAAAAATGCATGGTGTCCACCTAACAGGGGTGATAGCTCCGTACAGGGGGCACTCTGAAATTGCTATTGGAATGCCAATGTCTTGTGAAGTACATATTGTTTTGTTAATCTCTGCAGCCCTCTTTTCACTTTTTTCTGTTCCTTGTCCCCTGGTGTTAGGTGGATTTAGCACAGAGATAGTAGTTTTATTGTTGTTGGGACGCCTCTTTGATTTGGGGTCTAGATGACTCTTCTATATTTTCCTATTTTTTTCTCTTCAGTTGATTATTTGTTTTATTATATTTTATTGTGTGTGAGTTCTCTATTTTGTGTTCTTGTTTTTAATTATATCTTGATTGAAAATTGTGTAAATATGAAAGCGGATGTTAAATTGGTATTGTAAAAGGTTTGTTAACCAAATACAATTAAAAAAAATCACCTATTTTAAACATTGTCCTTCACCATGTCTACAACCTCGATTCACGTACAGACCAAGATGGTTGAGACAGTATAGAAATCACCTTAATTATCATTTCCATTACATGTTTTTCATTGTTTCCATTTGGTGCAAGCCCCCCCTTTTCTCGCAATGTTAACAAAACATGTACAAAAATGACATGTCCATGTCCATGAGTGTCTCTATTGTGGAACAGGGACTAGAGAAGTCCGGCATGATTATAATTTGCTACACTAAATCATTCATTTTCTTCAAATGGACAGATTTTCAATGTACTTAGGCATTACATCTGATGGAAATGTAGACGTTTCAAAACCAACCAAGGTGAAGAGGAGTAGTGGCAAGGAGTAACCCTCCCTCATTCCATTGAAAATGTAATAGATGTAAGATAGTTGATTATGATGAAGTTCCCTGCATTTCCATACTGGTGGATGTTCAGATCACCAAAGAATCAAGGTGCAAACTCAAGCTAGTTTATTCTTAGTGCAGGTATGGTGCAGCGATGAGACCATTGCTACCACTACCATGCCCACATAGGAGTTGGAGGCCTTATGAAACACATGTCCGTTCAAGGGAAACAGTTATGGTGATGGTCCCACAGAACTGGCAGTAACTGTACAGTATGCTCCCCTTGCACAGGTGCAGACATCATACCCAAAATCACAGGGAAAAAGAGTAAGACCTGAACTGAGACAGAAAACACATTAACTAGTCCCCTCTTAAGGGCTTCACACATATTCTCAAGACTTGGTAGACTAGGGCAGGGGTGGACTGCCCTACAGGGAACATCTGCATTATGGGCCTTTTGTACCACATTTTCATTGGAAAATGGGTTGGACTTACTCCAAATGTATAATATGATGCCACTTGGAACATTATTTTCACAGCCTCTTTTGGCTCCCAGTCTACCTATGAAAAATCAAAAACGAAGGGAAGCACCTATTAAAAACCATGTTGCGTGATCATTGCTACATCCATTAAAAAGGTGCCATCCTGTATGTTTCAAGCCAGCTTGCATGTATAGCCAAGATGCTAACCGCTCTTTAAATCAAAGTAATTATCAACATATTCATTTAAATATGTGCCTACATAATACAGCATATCAATATACTACTTCCAATTATTACTACAAAGTATAATAAAAGCCAGGTTTTAGAATACTCATCAATTTGATATTTGATATAACTGATAACTTTGAAGTAAATACAGTGCATAATACAAACATCTTTGAATCAGGTTCTGTTGACCATAATTCATTCTGTTCACTGCATCTCTACCAAAACTATGTAAGTTCCATTCTTCTGGACATCATATACAATAGATTCCGCAATAGTAACCTAACGTGTTCTTATTGTAAACGTACAGGTACAGACAATAAATCAGAGGCTCGCTCCATAATACAGTTTTACATTTGACCACATATGAACAACCATTGCATTGCCACCTCAGGAGATTAATTCGTACTTGTGTGTATTCAGAGGGTCAAATACACCCTTCTACTGCAATAGAAGTTCTATGGTGAAGCCAGCCACCATTATGCAAGGTTCTGCAGTAAAAAGACAATTGCAAAAGGTTTGTTCATACTGAATATATAGAGCTATATATCAAAAAATGACTGTTCTTTGTTAGAAAATGCACAGTATAAAACCCACTTCTCAATATTTACACAAATCGACCCCATGAGTGCCTCACATTTCAATAGACCCATTCAATCCGGAACGCTGGCCTTGCTTTTGAACAGTCAAGGACATAAATTGTACAATGTACCAAACACCAGACCAATACATGATTAAATAAAAATACCCAATAATGGTGTCCATTTTGCACTACCGGACTAACAAATTAGCAAAGATACTCTCCAATAATTGCAGCCATGGTATGCTACAATTTATAAATCACATGTTGTCATAAACTGAAGTTCATTGACCACTAGGATGTTCCCTTATTTAAATTAATGTTATCTTATGTCGACCATTATCCACCACTGCTGAGGCACTAGCATATAATAACTACAACAGACCTTCACCTGGAACAACCATGTCCATAAATGCCTCTGTTTTTAAGCATTTTGTCATAGCACATGCATGGCAAACCACAGGTACCCAATGTGGAATTCAGTTCTAATTTCACACTCCGTCACTTAGTCAATTCCTCATAGATCATATATGTACGGTTATTAAGAAATTGCGGGGACTTAATGAATAGAATGAATGGTTGTCTTTGGACGTTAAGTAACACATTGATTGACCATTTTGTTTCTGACACAAACACTGTGTCTTCTGCCAGCCTTAAAATCATTTTACCCAAGGAATCTGGTGAGGGTGATGATGCCAAAGATATTATCTGTATACCGACTTGTTTACAGATATGGCTGAAAGATATAGATCTGAGAACACTGGTTCTGAGTCGAACTCCAGCACCAATAGTGACATCAGGCCGGCAAATAGAATAGTAAGCTGACTCTTAAGTAGCACCTGCCAGAATAACCCTTGCATGCAGGCATATTCCACAACACATGCATGTTGTCTCCACTTTCCATGACACATTTAGATTGAGAGTCCACAACGCCAGAGGAGTGGATCCTCATGGTCAGTGGCAGAATCAATCTAGATGTCAAAGCGTCCAGTGATACCTGTGTCACCTGATCACCTTACAGAGTTAAATGTTTTGTGTTCTCCTGCCTCTGCCCAACAGCCAGTGGCATTACTGCCACTTCTGCTGGCCTGAAATGCATAGATTCAGTGTTGACTTTAATTGTTTACGTTGAAGAGCTTAACGGTCCCCCTGTACTAGGTGCACAAAAGTGATGTCTCTTTGGAAGCCAGGACACCTACTTGGCAGCTCGTTGATGCTTGGCCATATGAAGCCATATCATGCAAATTATCGGAACAACAAATATATCATCACTTCCCTCCCCACAGAGGTCAATGAACACCCAGCACCATGCGGTCACTTACTGATTATTCACACGGAAAATGGGAGGTATGTTAGCTCACACCAAAATACTTGCAGCTGCATTGCTAGACTAGTGGCATTGGTACAAGAAGTATGCACACGCCTAGTGTCATAGCGATATTTGAGCACAGCCAGAAATAACATCGGAAGTATGCACTAATACTTTTGCACAGCAACTGTATTATAAAAGACAGCAGCCAATAAAATGTACTTGAGATGATGACCTTTGATATGGTCAGGGCACTATAGTGGGGTGGGTGGATGTTGTTACCATGGATAATAAAAGCAGAGGGGTCTGCCACAGTTATAATGTGGTGGTGGTCTTGATGGTGATTGAATGTGATTGTGGCGATAAGGAGTTGTAGCACATGTGTGTAAATGCATCAGAGTGTGAAGAACAAACCTGCAACATTCTGTATGTCTATGACGAGAATGTAGCATATCATACTGAGTGAAATAACTGAGTCAAATGTGAACCTAATATTTGCTGCACGTCCTCAGAGAAGGCAACGCCTACAGTTTCAATTCCACAGTGAAGGAGATGCACACAATTGTTGCCACATTTATGAACAGAGTGGGGGGGGGGGGGTTGTACACTTACTTTATGCTGCATGCCTGCAGGAAAGAGGGGTATACTTGAAATCTTCCATCACTCCCAAATGCGAGGACGTGCACAAATTTTATTTTTGCACATTCCGTTTTTATACACTTTGTGAGAAACCAAGGGGTGTTTTCACTCCTACTCCCCTTGGATCATCTGTGCAGGTGGCCGGGAAAAGGTTCCTGACCCTGGGGGTAGAGCAGTGAGGGAGGATCACCTGCATGGAGGGTCTGTGAGAATTTGGATAGGGGAACCCTTGGACAAGACATGGTACCCCCCTTTCCCATTGATGACACAACTAACACTTCCCCCCACATTTACAGGCTATTATACGCCACTGTCCCTCATTTTTCCACACATGACGTTTGACAGTAGTGGGACGAGGAAGAGGTGACTAGGTGTAATGCACACCAACATACACCACTTTGGTACTGAGACAAGGAAGAGGGCTTCAAAGGAGTACCATTACAAGGATCAAGCATGTCTTGCTAATACGCCTAACTATAGCCTACATATAGTCAGGCAATTAAGGAAAAAGACTGGCACCTGCAACCCCTTTACATGACCCATATAAAAGGGCCGTGTGCAGAAAGGTGAGAAGAGAGAGGCGAGATCCTAAAGGGAGCCGTGGGGAGCTGTGCTGCAGCTGAGGAAGTACACTGAGGACTGCCCTAGCTGAGGGTCCGAATGGATGTGAAGTGGGAGCAAGAGCTCTGTGGAACAGAGGCAATGCAAAAGAAGGAGAACATATCAGGGGACATCCTTCACTCCCCCAAAAGGACAGCTTGTTCTCCTGTGGTGCTGCAAGAGCACACGAGTGTCAAAAGGACAGAGAGAGACCCCCTGGAAGGAAGCCGCTAAGTGTGTGACTAGCGCGATACAGAATAGGACTTCACAGTGAGCCAGTGAATTTCCCAGCTCGAGAAACCCACTGTTACTGTAACCGCGAGTCTCATGAATTTAACCACTATTGTCAATGAGGCCTGAAGCTGAATACAATGTAACAGAGTGGTTGGTTGGCTTGTTAAAGGAACACGCACATTTTGGAAAGTCTCCAAATGCTATGAGTTATCATTTTTTTAATTACGTTTGCCCATAATTCAGAATATTTGGAGCAGGCAGAATTTCGGCACCAATTTCTGTATGTTTCTCTCGTTTTTTTTTATTTCTATTATGTTAATATGTGTAAAGTTTTTTACTTGTGTATAAAACTGTATCACATTAATAAATTATTAATTATTATAATTTCTTGATTAATGAAGCATGTTGGAGTGGTTGCAAGCCTTAAACAAGGAATGTTTTCAAAAGCCTCAAACAAGGAATAAAAGCACTGACAATTAATATATATACCAAATTAAAATGGAAATTGAACATATAAGCAAACCAGTAACATGTTGAATGCTGCAGGCATGCTGTACAAAGAACAAACTTAAAACTTGAAGGTGAAGCAAATATAATTGAGCAACACAAGACTGCATTAAGCTTTGAACTCTTTGAACTGAAAATGAATAATACTGAAAATTGGTGCACAATGAAAAGAGCCCAAACCAAGAGCTTTTTATGAGTGATACAGAGTGGCAAGACTACCAGTTGGAAAAGTCTGTGTGACATGAGGTGGCAGAGCAGTGAAGCAGCCAAGGAGAAACCACAGGCGCCCAAGATCACCCCCTAATTACAGGAACCAATGCAGGGAATCATTGAAGGTATCTTGGTGCTCAGGAACAAGCACCAATGAACCTGTATGAGCCATTTATGTCTTGAGGATGGGAACCCTTAGATGTGGAAAGTTTATATGTGCTGTCTTGGGAATGGAGTCTCAAGACCCCTTTGTTTGGATTGGGTTGTTTTGAAACTTTGGAAAGGGAACCCCAGAAGTGATTCTGAACTATATTGCTATGAACTGGAGAAAGATAAACTTCAATACTCTATTTGCAAGTGACTTTCTTATGCTCGGGGAAGGGGAGCTGAGAGACATCTGTAAGCGGGAAGACGCTCAGAACTTTGAGTTAAGCACTGTTTTATTTACTTTGAGGCCAAGGTTTTAACTTAATAGTCCATCTGTGTCTAAAACCTATTCTTGCCCTCACCACTAGAACAAACAAATGTGTAAGGGGGTGTCAGACTTGCACAAGAGTGGGTCCCACAAGCAACCCCACCTTCACACACGCTAGGGGACCAGACCTAGTGTAGCATTCCACAAATACTATTCATAAATCAGCAGTTTCATTGGGTCAGGATCACTTTAAAAAACCGTTTATTCAAAAACATAAGTAAACTCTCTGCAGATAGCGGAACAACACTTCATTACACAGATGTGAGACTAATAAAAAAAAACAATACAAAAAACAGCAGAGAGAAACCCCAATGCTACATGCAAGCACTAATAATGCATTCATCCATTTATAGTGATGTTATTGACACAAGTGAGAGAGCATTTCATGATGTGTATCAAAAAGGCAGTCCACTTATGGTGTCAGACTTTCCTTATTTTGTTTCCGGTAGGGAAATCCAACTTTAGCATAAGGCAAGTTAGGTCTTTAACCATCCTGGCATTTCAGTTAATAAATGTCCTTTGTTTAAAATGTATGATTGTTTTCTGTATCTTCTTTCATGATGCCTTCACACCTCCATTGAGAAAGTGGGCATACACTTCAGATGTTTAAACACTCCTGCAGTTAAGGGGGTACACACTTAACTTTTGCCATATTCCCCTCATATAATGTGGCACAATGTGGTATGTGTGCTGCAATCCTAAAGGTATCATTTAATGCAGAGCATTGCATTCATATTTGTCATCCGACCTCCAATTTCTGCTCCACCACACCTGCAAGCTACTTCTCCCTTTGCAGCTCCACCAGCCTATCAACAGAACAATAATTTTCCACCCTCCCTACGCCCTCTTCTCATCCATCATTACCAGCACTATACATTCAACCATTATTTCCATCCCCATCCTTTCCCAGAAAGGATAGAGATACTTTGGGGTACCTTTTTGGTCCAGGGAAAGAGTGCAGAGGTGGGTCATAGCAAGGAAGCCCAGAAGGAGTCAGGATGGTGAAGGGGTCCAGAAAAAATGTCTCAGGAGCAGTGGTGTGGAAGGTGACTGTATAGCCCTGTGTCTCCAATAAACACCTTCAGGGCACACCAGAAGTATGACCAGTTGGCCCAGCCTGACAGTAAATCTGTGCCAGACCACCAGCGTAGCACCCAATGCAACCTGCGATGAATCAGTGATCAGGTGGGCCCTGAACGCATTTTACTGCCTGAGACATGTGATTCCACAGCTGAGGGACACCTATGGGCACAAGCCAAGGGTGGAGGGCTAAACAAATACCATGAACAGGGGCAAGGTCATAGTTAACACAAGATTACTTTGAGAACTTTGAGAACTGTTATTGTGTTCCCTGATCCTCACCCTCACTGAAGAACACCCTATCCCTCTGTGATGTTCTAACTTTAGATTGTGATGGTGTACGGCCTATCTAACAGAATCGGGAGAGAGGTAAACTTACCCCAGCACTACAATGAGAGCCATGTTTATACTAAAAAACAATCTGGGACCAAGTCCAATGACTGAAGTGGTGGTGGAGCAGTTCACGTGGGACTATTCGGTAAATGGTATACTGCTATGTAATGTATTAACCCTCTGTGAAGTGTGTTCAACCATCCTTAAAAAGGTTTCTTTTTACAAAATAAAGAAAAGGAGAAAGTAGCACACTCTCTTAATTAAGAAAGTTCTTTGTGTTTAATACGTTGACTGCGTTTTACTTTCACCTGGTATTTTCTGCAATGTCTTTTATTGTATATTTAGTGGTAATTTACAATAGGTACAAATAACACCAAAACCAATCAGGTGTCATATAGACACTGGCCATTCATAGTTGTTGCTCTTAAGCATATATCTCAAGTGGCTTAGAGATATTAGCATAGTCTCGGGTCGACCGGTTACAATGACCTGTTATTAGAGTCATCTTCTTCAGGCCAATTTCTTTTGTTATTTATGCCATTGGTCATCCATCCATCAGGTATGGCGGATCACCCAGCCCAACCTAGGGGGTAAAGTCAGAAAATGCCCTGGTTTTAGATGGGGTTGTCCCAAGGGAACACATTTCTGCTGTAGGCACAATTGCTAAACTCAATCAGTTATTCAGTGACATTTATTTGTGTCCCCCTCTCTCGCCCACATATGCCGGATGCACACCACATCCCAATGAAATTCGGGCCTGCAACAGGACCCACAGAGAGATTGCCTCTCTTTTAGACTGGGCACACTTTTCGCATCTTTGCTTGCTTTAACCAAGTGAGTCAATTACCTTGTGAGCACCTTGTCTATGTCAATGCGCAATAATAGTCGGAGATGGAAAGTGTCTGTCTCCGTCTGGTTGGTTAAGGGTCCAGGTCTTTCCGCACGGAACTGTGGGGGATCAATATCCAATCAACATTACTTTTCAGACATCATTTCAAATGGTGTCTGTATGGCAAATGAGTGCTACTTTCTCCTTTTCTTTCTTTTTAAAAAACAAACCTTTTTAAGGATGGTTGAACACACTTCATGGATGGTTAATAAATGACATGGCAGTATACCATTTACCAAATACACCCACGTGAACTGCTCCACCACCTCTTCAGTCAAGGCACTGGGTCCCAGATTGTTTTTTAGTATAATCATGGCTCTCGTTGTAGTGCTAGGGTAAGTTTACCTCTCTCCCTATTCTGTCCGAACCAAAGAGAAAGCGTTAAGCTCTCAGGTCAGCGGTTTTTAGTGCAAGGTCATGCTGACTGTTAATTGGCTGGGTAAAGCTGAACTGTACTGACTGCTACTTGACTGTGTATATCAGTGTGGTGTCCCCTGAGACGCTAAATAGGAGTAGCTGTTCCTTAGTGACTTAGTTTCTGACAAATTGCTAAGCCAATAACTTTGAGGACATTTGGCATGTGAAGGAAGCTTAGGAATCCAGATGGGAGAAGGTGAGAGGACTAATGCAGGAATAGACATATTTTGAGTGGTGATATAAACAGAGTCTCTGATAAAGAGAGGTGTTATTTTAAAATGTCCTCATAATGTCACAACATGCAAGAAATGATGTTTTATGGGTTAATCATACATAATGAGGTCTGTAGATTATTTTGAGTAGATTTGGGGCCTAGCGGTATTTTCTTACCACCAAAATAATGGTAATTTGGCAATGGCTACTCCTTGCATTTAGATTGGGTTTGGCCTTATTTCCTTTCAGGGACCATTCTTTATTACATTATATAGGATCCGTTATTGGTATACATTACTGTTGGTGGTATTTTGGTGAGCATAGTTTTTCTATTTTATTTGTGGCCCCAATATACAAACTCCTTCTTTTTCTTAGGCTGTTCGTGTGATCTATAGAGGCCTTGGACCTACATTCAGAAATACCACAGAAATTTATATACATTAGTGATCTATGTTCCGTAGGCCTCTTTGCTGATTCATGTACACCCAGCAAAATATATTGTATTAGATTCCACTCAGAAAACACACACTGAGTGGAAACACGCACACATCTATTTTTCATTGCTAGTGATATTATTCCATCTGTATGGGAAACATGAGACATGTATTACCTGAAAATCTTCCCCTTCTCCTGGAATATTATTCTAGATGCACCAAATAAAAAGTTAAAAGCAAAAACACTCTACACGGTTTGTGTATATTATACTTGTATTATAAACAGTTGCATCTCCAAACAACATCTTACCCTTTCATTTTTACAGTATTCTCTGAAATAAACAGAAGAAAAATATACGGCAACAGAACGAAATCCACTTTGCATCATCTGTAACAAGAAGATAAAAAAAAAAATAAAGCAACAGCATGGCATTCACTTTGCAACATTATAATATGGCAATTAAACACAGGGATTCCCTATTGCTATTCTCCCTGCCTGGTATTTATAGAAGGTGTGACCACAAAAGTGATGGGTGGAAGGTTTCGAATGAATCTGAACCACTGGCAATTGCTCTGGGCAACCTTCCACACCACCATTTTTTAGCCTGCCTGTGCCATTGCAAAAGGGGTCCAGCCATGTAAATCAGTCTGCTGCCGCCACCAATGGTAGCAGCCCAGCCCGAACTGCTAGGCCAGGTCCCCTCTGCACAGAAAACCAAGCAACCCCAGACAAGTTTCGGACCTGTTGGACCTCCTCAGTGAGGTGCAGCCTGTTTCCCTATGGTGCATCGAGCAAGGGACCCACGTCTGGGCATACCCTCTCTCACATGGAGAGTCAAACTGTGACCACAAAAGTGATGGGTGGAAGGTTTCAAATGAATCTGAACCACTGGCAATTGTTCTGGGCAACCTTCTACACCACCGTTTTTTAGCCCATCTGGGCCATTGCAACAGGGGTCCAGCCATGTGCAAATCAGTCAGCTGCCGCCACCAATGGTAGCAGCCCAGCCCGAACTGCTAGGCCAGGTCCCCTCTGCGCAGAAAACCAAGCAACCCCAGACATGTTTTGGCCTTGTTGGACCTCCTCAGTGAGGTGCAGCCTGGTTCCCTATGGCGCATCGAGCAAGGGACACACGTCTGGGCATACCCTCTCTCACATGGAGAGACAAACTGTGACCACAAAAGTGATGGGTGGAAGGTTTCGAATGAATCTGAACCACTGGCAATTGGCTGGGCAACCTTCCACACCACCGTTTTTTAGCCCATCTGCGCCATTGCAAAAGGGTTTCAGCCATGTGCAAATCAGTCAACTGCCGCCACCAATGGTAGCAGCCCAGCCCAGGCCAGGTCCCCTCTGCACAGAAAACCAAGCAACCCCAGACATGTTTCGGCCTTGGTGGACCTCCTCAGTGAGGTGCAGCCTGGTCCCCTATGGCGCAGCGAGCATGGTTTTTCCCCTTCTGTAATGGCTTGGCAGGCTGAAAAACAATGGTCTGGAGGGTTGCCCAGAGCTTTGCCCGTGGTTATGATTAATTCAAAACCTTCCAGCCATCACCTTTCTGTTTTGCAAAAGTCACCCCGAGTGGGACGGGTATGCCCAGATGTGGGTCCCGAGTCTGCCAGTCCTAGAGACCCAAGCTACTCCTCACTGATGACGCCGAACAAGGCTGAAACATGTCTGGGGATGCTTGTAGTCTTGTGCAGAAGGGATGTGACCTAGCAGTTCGGGCTGGACTGCCACTTTTGGGGTAGGACCAAGCCTGATTTGCATATGGTTTTTCCCCTTCTGTAATGGTTTGGCAGGCTGAAAAACGATGGTCTGGAGGGTTGCCCAGAGTTTTGCCCGTGGTTATGATTAATTGAAAACCTTACAGCCATCACCTTTCTGTTTTGCCATGGTATTTATAGAAGGCCATCCGTACCACACAACCTCAATTCACTTGGATAATTACTAGCTATCTGTAGCTCTCCCACACGCAACCTCCCCGCACTCGTCTCCTCCGAGGAATGGCCCCAGGGTCTTCCTTGTAATCTTGAAGTTTGAAGCGCACAGCGAGAAAATGCAGTAATCTGCAGTTCTCAAGCAAGTGCCAAGTGAGACTGGACCTGCCTCACAGCAGCTCAGCCAAAGTGATCTGAATTTAGTTCTGTCAGAGCTTGTCCAGCAGAACTCTGTTGCATCCCCCTATGTTTACGTGTAATCACTGCAGACACTCTGCACCAATCAAATGCAAAAGACTGTATCCTCCTTCCTTCTACAATAGCTCAACTTTTACAGTAAGAAACGGTATCTAAACTCATTGCCTGGCATGCAGATTTTGCTTCTTGCAAACATAGTGAACAGAGGGAGCAAGAAAAGAAAAAAAAATCTAAATGCACGTTTAAAATGACTCTCACAGAATGTCTTTTCTGCCTCTTTTTCCACATGGAGAGCACATTAGAATGTTATTGAGTTAGTACCAGTGTTAGTATTTGTTAATTAAGTCAGTCAATTAGACAGCTAACGTAGTCTCCTGTAAATGAGGCATTTCAAATAAGAGAAAAAAGAAAAAAAACATATGTATATATTCTGGTGCTTTTACATCTGCAGCATGTCTCCATTTGCATACCCATATGTGACACTAGCGACATAGGGCTGGCTATATGTGCCACATTATTGCTGGCAATAATGTTATCATATTCAGTGGCGCTGTACTCCAAAACCCAATAAATTATACTACAGGTCCCAGGAAGCCCCTGAAGGGTCCCATCCCTCACTGGTGGAACAATCTGTAACAAGCTCCAGGATGACCAGGGGTACTGCCCCTGGCCTTGGGCATCTGTCTCCTATGTGGGTTACCCAACCCCAAGTCCAGCAGCGGTCCCAGGGAGCCCCAGCAAGGTCCACATCACTCACCAGAGGGAACACTGTAGCTAAGTGCAGCCAGACAATTAGAACGGCTTGGGGTGATGTCCCCAGCATTGGGCGCCTTTCTCCCACATGGGTTACCCATCCCCAAGTCCAGCAGCAGTCTCAGGGAGCCAGAGGGTGAATCCCTGCCTAGATGGAAAAGAAAACCTGTAAATCAGCAATGCCAGAGTTCCAGGATTGTCAGGGATACTGCTCCCGCCATTGGGTGCCTGTTTACAATGTGGGTCGACCATCCATAAGTCAAGCCATGGTCCCAGGGATCCCCAGCAGGGTCTCCATCCCTCCCTGGAGGGAAAAACTGTAATGCAGCCAGGCCTGAACTTCAGGATGGTCGGAATGATGTCCCATGTGTTGTGTGGCTGTCCCAATGTGGGCAGACTGTCCATAAGTCCAGCTGCGGTCCCTGGGATTCCCGGCAGGATCCCCATCCCTCCCCGGAGGGAAAAGCTGTAATGCAGCCCACACAGAGCGCTAGGACGGCTGGGGGTGATGTCCCCACCATGGTCACCTGTCTACATCCAAGGGTTACTGGTGCACACCAAGATTCAGATTAGATATGTCTATGTAACTTGATGATTTGAGAAAGTTTTAAGGTGCAGGGGAGGAACTATGGTCCTGGCTCAGAACCACCACTCAAACAAGAAAAGAAGAGGATCCATAGGTAGAATCCTCCTGTCCCCAGCACACTTTGTTGATCTATCAGTGACAGTAAAAGCATACATTAAAATATTTTCCTTTTGCAGGCTTTGTAAATACATCCAGCAGGACTAGGTTACACAGATGTTGTAGATCCAATATACTGTTTTAATTCTAGAGAATTTCAGGCAAAGCAATCTGCATGTCCGAAATAGATGACAGACACATTTCGAGGATGAAGCCTCTTCTTCATGCGCCTTGTGGACATCAGAAAAAATATCATACAAATGGAGAAATAAAGCAAAATTCAAAATGAATGTCAAATAAATCTTTATTCTTAATGGCTGATGGGTTTAACAATTGTCAGAGATTGAAAAAAATGCAGGAATTACGAAAGGCCAGTTTTTATGATTGTTACTTGTGCACATGGAGCTATCTGGATGTGAATAGAAATCATTCCAAAACTATAGATATGTTAATAATGAGTAGTTTATCGTCCACTAGCTAAATATTGCTCTTAAGTTAATCATAGTACAGTGGGACTGGAAAGTATACCAAATAGTACCTCTTTTTAGAGCCGTAATGTGACTCTAGAGTTCTAAAAAAGGGCAGTAGCGCCTTCATTCACCGTCGTTCTCCATAGACTCAACGATGTGTTCATTGTGCTTCTGGTCCTACGGGAGAATGACATCCTATGATGAGTGTGGGGTGAGGGTCTCACATACTCCCCTAGCCTCTGTATGTGTTAAAATATATGTAGTGCTGGCACTCATTTTAACAGTAGGTCCAAATACGAACGAAAAATAACGCATTTGTAAATAAATGGCCAAGGAGAAAAGTGTTATAGAATATTGTAGGCACTCACCACCCACGATGGTGCCGAATACTACAGGGTTAAGTTCTAAAGAGTAACACTCTTAAGCAATATGGGCCCGTAGTCACTCTTTCCTTCACCATTCAAGTCATCAAAGGTCTGGCAAGCATATAACAAGTGTATATATAGACTCCTTGTAAAGATACATAGATCTGAGTGCATAAATATAGCTATCCATCAGATGTCAAAATGATCCCATACTCAGTAATAGATATAGCACTCACCCCCTCTGTGTTCGATTATGGTGCGTGTACGCTCTGAAGATGGATCACGGTGGAGTTAAATAAACTTCACGGGACGCTGCACATTCCGTAGAGAGAACGTGTCTTAATTCTGCAAAAAATGTATATAATGAAGATGAGATAGGCGGCTCCGGAGTGAGCGGTCAATCCACTCCTCTCAGGTGAAGAAGTATCCTTACGTGATGCAGCTTACCCGTATGATGTGTCAAGCGCTGCTGTCTCCTATGATCTGGGGAATCTAGACAACGGTAGTCACAGCAACAGTCCTAACTGTTGAGATGAGAAACGCCCCATATTACAAAAGTATGAAGCCTTGAATGTGCTAATGACTAGAAGGCGAACTACATGAGTGGCGAAAAAATAACACAGCCATCTTTGAACTGACATAGGTATATTGTGTAAGTACATGTAAAGGGCTGTAAGGGCCCTAATATCCATATATAGGGATATGTGGAATAAATACATTCATGGGGTGAAGTTTATATTGGCATAACCCCATCTCAGTTCAGGTTAAACAGAAAATTCTAATTAACCTTCAAAGTCACAAATGAACACCCAGTTGGCTTGCATGTTCCACTAACCATCACCATATGGTACTCTAGTAGATGGTACAGTTTCTTTAATGTATATAGGTCCTCACATGATCGGGTCGCATTACAAAGTGATAGAGTTGTATTATTGCATAACAGACATGTCATATTTTACACCATTTGGGGTTCAATGGTATCCCTCATGTCCTAATTATAATGCAGGTGAAGTACCAGTATACTAGAATTCAAATGATCTCTAGATTATTTTCTACTTACAAAGTTCTACAGTGTGAATATAGAGGTATTACAATCCCGAGTAGTATAGATATTAGTCTTCATCGTCATTCATAAATTGTAAATAGTTTGTACCATAATTGAAACATTGGAATAAACAGATCCTTCCATGGACTTAGTGTCTGTGGTAATCGTTAAAGAACAGAAGACAAGTGTAAAATGGGTAACAAAGTGTTTGTACAGAAATTGTGTTAAATGCAGGGGTTCAAGAAACTTGTGGATTGTACTGTGGTTACAGAATAGCATTTTATGCATTAGTGTATTACATGGCCTGAGGTAGCGGCCACGTTTATATGGTTAAGTTGCTAAACCCATAGGAAGAGCACTTTTTGGGTGGATTATAACTTTTCTCCCCCTGGAGGAATCCTCACTGATCATTGCAAGAAAAGTATATGGCCCACTCTGAATTGTTTTGCAAGGTTTGGTGAGGTTTGGTCAAGGGGGCAAAGTTATAAAGGGGGTCCGAATTTTTATTTTTTTCCCATAGACTGAATGGAGAAAAAACTTTGCTCATGCCTACAGCCCACGGATTTCCCACCCAAAAGCGTGCTTTTGTAAATTTGGTGGTAATCCGTCCAGTAGTTTGATTTTAAAATGACTAAAAAGTAGGTCTCAAAAAATGAGTGATATCTAGGTCTGCTGCACGGATACACTTCCCTGTTCGGTCCGCAGACAGGACTCCAATTGGCTTAGAGGGCAACATAGTGTCCGCGGACATCGGACGTGCCCACTGATTGTATGGTGAAAAGCGTGAAGTGCATCAGATTTTTGGAAACACCCACCATCTTGGATTCGCGGACCGAGGCCGTTGTACGCAGACATCGCGGTAAAAACATATTAAAACGCAACATTGCACTTTTCAAACTTATCAAATAATCTCTGGGGAGTTGGGGGGTGATGAGGATGGGATGGGATATGGCTGCAAGAAGCAAACAAACAGATTTTTTTTGCCACAAAAGTCCGCAAACAGTTTGGATGTTTCGCAAACAGTCCTGAGACGTTTGGGGACACTTCAGATGTTTGGGGGCAGTTTTTGGATGGCATATAACTTTGGCACCACTCAATGAAACTGCATGAAGTTTTGCAAGTATATTCCTCACCTGATTCCGAATGGGTTTGCAAAGTGTGGTGGGATTCTGTCAAGAGGGGCAAAATTGGAGGGGGGGTCCAAAAATAACAGCCATTCAATCGCCTCTAGTCCTTCCTCATGGGGAATGGACGTATAGGGGCTACATACATCAAGTCTGAATAGGGTGCATTCTGAGCTCAAGGCTATAATCTCTTTGAGACTATTGAGGAAATCAGTTGTATCTTTGAGGTATGTTGGCATTTTTTGTATCAAGGGTTGAAGTAGTTCATCTACATAGATGCCAAGGGGATTGAAGATTCTCTCTGTCCCTGCCACTATAGGTCGTAGTAGAGGATTGTTGTGATTCTTATGAATCTTGGGAAGACCATAGAAGACAGGGGTTACTGGGTGCTTATTGATTAGAAATGTATAGGTCTTTTCACTAATCCAATTTATTTTCAAGAGCTTTCTCAACCGTCCTCTAAATAAGTGTCCTTATATTATTCAGGGGATCACTGTCAAGTCTTATGTAGGTGGCATCATCGTTAAGCAGTTCAAGATATCTATTGGTGTAGTAAGCAGTGTCCATCACAATGATGGCCCCTCCCTTATCGGCAGCTTTAATGGCGAGTTCTTCATCCTTTGCCAGCGTTTCAATATGTTCAAGATGACGGTTTTGATGTTAAGAGGAGTAGTCCTCTTGTAATTGATCCTACTAAGGTCTAACAGTACACTTTTCTCAAATAGTTTCAAAATGGAATTCTGTATCTGAGGATCAAATTCACTTTTAGGGCGTATTTCTAGCATATCATCCGTAGGTGATGGTGATTCCATACTGGACTGTGTCTCGAAGAAAATGTTAAGTCTCACTTTTCTAAGGAGCCTGTGTAGACAGATTTTCTCTTCAAAGAGAGATGTGTTACAGGTGGGTATAAAAGAGAATCCTTGATTGAGGATATCTAACTGGCCACTTGTAAGGCTCATGTCTGAGATGTTAATGACAAGATTCTCACTTACTTGTTCTTGCTTTTTTACGGTTTTCTTCCCTCTCCTTGTTTTTCTCTGAGGCCTAAAAAAACCCTGAGCCTGTTGCTCCCGGCATTGTTTGGGGTTCAATGGTACCCACTACCCCACTCACTGATGTTTTATTAGGGAAGATAGTGGATTGTAGTGATCTCTTTGATTGGATCGGTTCACCTATACTGCTATTGCTGCTGCTACTCCTCGTGTTAGGTGAGCCAGGCTGCTGTGGTCTCCCATGTGGGTCGATCATCCCAAAGTCAAGCGGTGGTCCCAGTGAGTCCCGGCAAGGTACACACCCCTCCCTGGAGGGAAAAACTTTTATGCAACCAGGCCTGAGCTCCAGGATGTTCAGGGGTGATATCACTGGCCTTGTGTGACTGTTCACAATCTGGGTGCACTGTCCACAAGTCCATCACTGGTCCCAGGGAGCCCCGGCAGAGTTCCCATCCATCCCTGTAGGGAAAAACTGCAATACAGCACTGCCAGAGCTTCAGGGCAGGCAGGGGTTCTGCCCCTGGCCTTGGGTGCGTGTTTCCAATGTCGGTTAACCATCCACAAGTCAAGCCATGGTCCCAGGGATCCCCTGCAGGGTCACCATCCCTACCCAGAGGGAAAATCTGTAACACAGCACAGCCAGAGCTCTAGGACAGTTGGGTTGATGTTCCCTGTCTTGGGCACCTGTCTTTGATGTGGGTCGCCTGTCCCCAAAACCAGCACTAGTCCCAGGTAGCCCTCGGCAGGTTCCCCATCCCTCCCCCGAGGGAAAAGCTGTAATGCAGCACAGCCAGAGCTCTAAGACGGCTGGGGGTGATACCCCGGGCATGGTTGCATGTTTCGATTGTGGGTTGACTGCAGTGGTACCAGTGACTTTTGGCAAGGTCCACATCCCTCCACGGATAGAAAAGCTGAATCACCGCCCAGCCAGAGCTCTAGGATGGCTGGGGTGATGTCCCCGGCCTTGGATGCCTGTCTTCCATGTGGGTCGACTGTCCCCAATAGCAGTGGTGGTCCCAGGGAGCCCCAGAAGGTGCCCCATCCCTCTCTGGTGGTTAAAGCTGTAACATAGACAGGCAGGACATCCAGGATGGTTGGGGGTGATGTCCCCAGCCTTGGGCACCTGTCTCCAATATGGGTCGACCATTCACAAGTCCAGCCATGGTCACAGAGAGTCCCGGCAGAGTCACCATTACTCGCCAGAGGGAATAGCTGTAATGCAGCCCAGCCAGAACTCAAGGATGGGCAGGGGCGCTGCGCTGGGCCTTGGATGCCTGTCCCCCATGTGGGTTGACCGTTACCAAGCACCGTGATGGTCCAAGGGAGCCCCAACACGTTCCACATCCCTCCCAGGAGGAAAAAAAACTGTAATACTGCCAGCCAGAGCTCTAGGACGGCTGGGGGTGATGTCCAATGCCTTGGGCGCATGTCTCCTACATGGGTTGACCATCCCGAAGTCCAGCGGCGGTCCCAGGGAGCCCTTGTATGGTGATCATCCCTCTCTACAGTGGAAATCTGTAACACGGCATGGCAAGTGCTCTAGGATGGCCGGTGGAGCTCCTCCTGGCCTTGGGTGCCTGTCTACAATGTGGGTCGACCATCCACAAGTACAGCCACATTCCAGGGGAGCCCCAGCAGCATCCCCATCCCTCTCTGGATAGAAAAGCTGTAGCGCAGCTCAGCCAGAGCTCCAGTATGGTCAAGGATGATGTCCCTGTCCATGGGCACCTGGCTCCCATGTGGGTCGATCGTTCCCAAGTCCAGTGATGGTCCTAGGGAGCCCTGGCAGTTTCCCCATCCCTCACTGGAGAGAAAAGCTTTAACACAGCCCAGCCAGAGGCCCGGGACACTGGGGGTTGCTGCTCCTGACCTTGGGTGTCTGTCTCCCATGTGGGTTGACCATCCCCAAGCCCAGTGGCAGTCCCAGGATCCACGCCAAGGTCCACATCTCTTCTCAGAGGGAAAAGCTGTAACACAGCCCATCCAGAGCTCGAGGACCACTGGAGGTGATGTCCCCAGCCTTGGGCCTGTCTCAACCTTGCCCAAGTCCAGCTGCTGTTCCTCTCTGGACGGACAAGCTGTAATGCAGAATGGCAAGAGCTCCTGGGCAGCTGAGGGTGCTGCCCCCGGCCTTTAGTGCCTATCTCCAATGTGGGTCAACTGTCCCCAAATCCAGCCGATGTCCCAAGGAGCCCCAGCAGGGTACCCATCCCTCCTTGGACGGAATAGCTGTAAAAGAAACACTAGTGGTCATATTTGTTAAAGCTTATTACCTAATGTTTTTGCTACACTGTGAGCATCCATTCCTATTTGAGTGGGTGGAGCAAGAGGTACTCATGTGACATCCAGTCACCAACTCATAAGGAGCCAGGTGGTGATCAGGCTTATTCCAAAGTGCAAATAATGTAAGGGGTGGACAATGTACCCATCCCTTCTTCAATATTATCATGATCTTAGCTATCCTTTCTTTAAGAGTTCAATTTAATCTCTCACAAAAATGCCATTCTCCTGTGGGTGATAGGCAGGTGAAAACATGTGCTGTATGCCTAATAAGAGTCACCTGTTCAAATAGTTCATTTCCAGAATGTGGCACATTTTCAGACTGCATGATTTTGCACACACCTGGCAGCACATGTGGCATCAGGTGCGTACATGGACCAGCATCAATCCATCTGGAAAAGGAACATACTACTACCAACATGTAGCTATAACCTTTACATGTTTCCAACATATCCACATAATCTATATGGAGATGCTTAAAAAGACCATTGCATCTGGGGATTGCTCCTCTCACTGTTCTCAATGTGTGCCCTGCTGTGAACTTCTGGCATACACTGCAGTTCACAATAAATTGTGCCACATGATCCAATACATTTAGTGAGAACCAGTTTTCTGTGATCATGGCAGCAACATTCTCTCTAGTTATGTGCACAGTGTAGTGAAGCTGCTCTTGCACCTCCTTTAATAATGATAGTCATAACAGTCTTTTAAGTGCTATTTTGTCTCCATAAAGTCTCAGTGAGGGATAAAGAACACCCTGTCTTTTCAATAAATCCTGCTGTACCTGTGGTGCTCCACCTCGTAGTTCATTTGACTGTGCAATGGATAACAAATTAAAACCTTCCTTTACCATCATACATCGTCCTAACATTTTCTTAACACTTTCTACTTCAAAATCAGAAATGTTCGGGGTATATGCTGCCCTTTAGGCTTCTACCTCTGTGGCCTCATTACCATGAGAAGTCATGTCTGTGATCTTAGTATGGGCTGCACACTTCACCACGGCAATAGTAAATGGCAGCTTTAATGCCTAAATGAGTTTATCAAATAGAGATGCATATTGCACTGGTGTGCTGTCTGCGCGGAGGAAACCCCTCCTTTTCCAGCATGACAATCCTGAGTGTACGGTTGATGTCCCATAGGTGGAGTCAGAGTACACTGTCACTTCTTCATACTCATATCGCTGTCTACAATACACCCCACTAATTCTGCAGCATGCGCTGAACAATGTGAATGCAGCCTTTCACTTGTCACATCTTCAATTCACCACTCCTGTTTAGCTTTACTACTGTTGTTCCCATATGCCTTTCACCCATCATTTGGTCAATTTTCGTAGAACCATCAATGAATAGTAATCATAGATGTATCACAGGTATGAAGCGATATTCTCCCAGACAACCATTCAGACCATATCCAATTGATTATTTAGATGACATGGAATTGTCATCAATCGATCAGGTTGACTGACTGGGAATCCAGAAACAAAAGACATCATCACTGACATCATGACGTAGATCTGTGTATACATGAAGACCATATTCATCTATTCATGAAGCTGCACAGACCTGCACTAGTTTATTGCATATATGTACAAGCACATGCTTATGACCCACTTAGGCAGAGGACAAACACAAATACACATCTCTATGTTCATGTCCTTTGTCAAAGCTGAAATCGCAAGATGCAACAAATTCATATAACTAGCTTGCACATGCTTGACTGCTATTAACATGGATCAGCTATAAGGAACACAATAGAAGTTATAGACCTCTGAAACGAACAAGACAAGAGAGACAGATTCTGACTGCAAAGACAAGCTGACATGATCACTACAGCTCAAGGCAAGTAGAAACAGGACACCCAGCCAAGGACAAAGTGGAAACAGGAAAATTCCAGCTACCTTGATAGTGAGCCACCTGCTAAATTCAGGCTAAAACCCTCATAATTACAGACAAAATGGCTTAATTTCGTGTTCTCGCACACATAACCCAGATAGAGACCAGTGTTCCCAAAGGACCAGAGAGAAGAAGATGAAAGTGTTGCCAACAATTGGAAAGAAATTAATTTTGGGAACAATTTACAAGAAGAAATCTTGTTAAAAAATATGTTTTTTCTTTTTATTAACCAAGTGAAAACCAGTGGAGGGCACAAGCAACTAGCTTTCTGCTTCTTTAAGCCCAGTTGTTCATTTCTGCACAAGTCTGATGAGCCTCAGATTTGGAAACCAAAGTGCAGCCACACGGACAACAAAAAAACAAAATATTTAAAAACACAAAGGTTCGCCAAAAGGTTGTGTTAAGGCTGAAAATCCATTCTTGTTAACTGACTGCACTCTCACAGGCTTGGGTATTCAGAGAAGAATAACAACATTAGGGAGCGCAACACCTATAGTCTGAGAAATGTCTATGGTCCCAGGGCTGGGAGGACACATTCTGCCCAATCCAAATACACCTTTCATGTGGAGATATAGTTTGTTGCAAGGGCCAATGGCCTTTTGGAGACCCTTCAAAAAATTGTGAATGTGTGCTAGTAGAGGTGGTCCTAGTTGGAGCCACTGGATATAGGTAAGCAATTACGAAAAGAATATGTACATTCTTCATATATAATTTACCCAAACTAACCAATGTAAATGTCTGATAGATTTCCGCATGCGAACCTGGATTGTGACTTCATAATGGGATAAAACCGGGTGACACATGCTTAGAAGCTGGGAACTCTATATGAAACTTGTACTTCCGGTGTGATCGCTATTATGTTTATTTGCTAATAAACATCAGCAAAATTGCCTCATGGCTGAATCTTCCCTTCTTGTGGCTGAGAGTTTCTGAGGGACCCAGTTGTACTCTGCTAATAATCGAGGTGACTGCTAGAGGAGCCCATCCACGCTATACACCCTAAATATCTGACTTGAGACACAGTCACTGTAGAGGTACACTTAAATGCCCTTCCTCTTTACTATAAATGAGGGAGGAATGGCTGGCATTACTGTCGAGGAAGACTGGGAAGAAAGCCACTCGCATTATTTCAACTCCTGTGAAGGGATATGACAAACACAATTTGGGAGACTAGGAAGATAGGGATGAATCAACTATACCATTTGTATCATTGCAGATTCCATGTGTGAATTTGACAAATGCAACTCCAGAGACTCCTGTATGGGAAAAGGGAAACATCCCTGATTATTTCTATTTTCCTGGAAATAAAATGTAATGGGCACAATCACTGTGGAAGATTGAAAATTGTACCACAACACAGAAAAAGTCTATGGAATTGAAAAAAGGAATTCTGCCCACCCTTACACAGTATCACCTTTTAAGGGAGATGGCCATGCGTGTGAGCAGACACATTGATATTCATCAACAAATGTTTTACTGTAGCTTCGGAACAACAAAACCTGCACAAGGTTGCTCCAATCAATAGAACTAACTGCCAGCAGTGGCCATTTAACATACTCTATATGTGCAACATATATTTGAAATACAGGTATTATACGCCCCATCAAAGTTTCTCTGATTTTCCCGCCCTGCTTTTTATTTCTGAAAACAAATATAAAAAACAAACAAGGTAAGTTTACATATATCTGGCTACTCGAGCACGATAACAATATGCATTTTGTTTATTACAACACTGTAACATATGGGATAATGTACACCCTACCACACATTATAGGATAATGCAGTCCAAGGTGACTTGCAATAGCATTGTTATGTGTAGTTGGGGATATTTTATACTTGATAATTATAGTCCTGACGCTGTCATTGCCTTTTTAATACCTCGTCTCTTGCTTAATCTAATCTTACAGAACCTCTGTTTGCTGATCCATATAATCAATTCTGTTTGGATTTCAAAGAGCAGACGTGCAGCTCCTAATATGTACCAGAACAATAGTTCAAGCAGTTGAATACAATGTATTGAACACAACTTTCATTTTGATCTTTAAAATAAGTAATAGCATGCAGATTCTTGCTCACATAAGTTAAACTCCAGCAGTGCACACATTAAACATTCTACAGATGTCAATTACCTGCTGTAATGTGTCACAGAATACTACTCTGCAAGCAAAGAATTTGAAAAGCTTTTCACACAGTTAAATGCTGCAGTGACAGCTGAAGTTTTCTCTGCTGGCTCAAGCCAGAGTCTTTGTGATGTCCCAAATGAAGGGTAATAACTGATTATGCTTCAGTTGTGATGTCATTGTCTTATTAGGGGTCAGTTGTGATGTCACAACTAGACTGTAATAAGACAATTATTTCTAGGCGTTTATACAGCTATCGCAAGTTGCCATGTATTATGTGGTTAAAAGCATGTGTTGCAGATTAAACTGAGTGCCATTATTTAGCAAGACAGCTGATAAATCAGCTTATCTGGAACGCTGAGGTAATGGGCTTTTAGTTGGCTGGCCTGGAATACTCTCTTAAATCGTAGTACATTTTATTCACATTTTTGATTTAAGGGAAACAGAAATATGCTCTCTTTTAAAGCTGTTTACAGAGATGTGTATTGAATACGTTTTTAATTAAAAGTCGCCCTGCAGCAAAATGTGACATACAGGTAAAACGCAGAGAGAGCGGCAATCATTATCTCATTGAAACAGTCATTCAGCAAATGAACAGCTAAGGACGTTAGTCAACAGGGGTGACGCATGGCGTGTCAAGAGGCTGTTAGTCCAACGAGTTGAAGTGGGGACTCCCTTGAAATTGCTTGTACCCAGTCCATTGCCAGAAGCAGAGAACACGGTTTCACTTCCCGGAATGCAGAGAAATCACAGCAGACAGAACCCTCACAAAACAAACAAACTCTATTCCTAGATGCCTTAATAGTCAACTAGGACAGCAGAAAACATAGATTTGAATTGCACCTATGACGCCTCGTAGTTTCCTGTTCATGTGGACTTTTCTGATTTTTGATGCCAGGGTTGGCGCTGTGTTAATGCTTTCAATACAATTCAAATAATGATTAATATAATGAATACAGTTCCATTTAAATCCTTGAAAACAGAGAGAACTCCCACTCATTATAGTTGGGCATGTTGTTCTTCAAATAGGTACTTCAAAATATTGTTAAAATATCCTACTTGCAGTATTAGAATTCAAATAAATTGTTTCTAATGTTTGTTATTTATTTTTATTTTTAAATCGTCCATTTCTTTTCAACCTACGCCAGTATGATGCACTATCCAGTTGCTTGTACATCCTGAAACCTGTTTGTTTGCTCCATTTAGTTGCCAGAGGAGGTACAATATCCTCAATGCATAACCAATGTGCTGCTTTGAGAGATCATGGTCACAGATGTACCTGTGTGCACAAGCATGATCTGTCCTAGACGTAATGACAGTAGGCCTCTAGCATTTAGTACAACATTCTGCAAATCTTTGCGCTTTCAGAGTTTACTTGAATTTCCCAAAGAATGTCCTCTCTTCTGTTGATGCTGAAGACTTCATTGTGCATGGCCATTGCATATCTTGGGCTGATCTTGCATCTCCTGATGTTTCATTGATTTTCCCTTGATCTGGTTGCCGACAGATAGTGTAGGAATATTTTGTGTTTTAAAATCTTTGGATCAACGCAGGTGTAACATGACATTCTCACATCCCCATTAATACAATCTCACCCCAAGGTTATGGGCAAGGAACAGACATTGTGGTATTCAGAAATTGAAATGGTTTTAAGAGAATGATGTAACTTCAAATAAGTTGGTCTTCAGCTTTTCACAGTGAATGCCACAAAGTATTAAGGAAAATGTACTTGACAAATAGCATTTAACATACATTTACGATCCGCCAACTCCCCTCTGCAGGTTTGAGGCAGTGAATGTATTGTCTGTATATGACACACTTAACAATTGGCAGCTTTCATTGGTCTCCGGTGAGTTTGAATTCAAAATCATACTCTCATAGGTATGATGATTCTATTCTGAACTTGCATGCATACCATGTTCTCATAATACTTGGCTGCAGCTTTCTCTAAGCATGAATTTGTTACTTGTAGTGTGTGAGTGTGACTTTGAATGTAGCTATTTTGGCAACTTGAAATTCACTTGTACATGCCTACTGTTTTCATGATACTTGCATGTGCAACTTTTCAATCAATATATGTCTGCACAAGTTTAATGCATGTGTGTTAGGTTTTTAGTCTGCGTGAATTCGTGGGCAGAAGATCTACTATTCCCCTGTAACATGTACACTGTTAAAAAAAACCCTGCTCGTCCAAGCTACACATGAGTCTGTGCTTTGCAAGATAAAGATAGGGCAATCCAGGTGTTTGCACTTTGCACAATTTTCACTGACTAGAATTAATTCCCACAGCATGTATTTTGTTGCGAAACCCAAATATATAATGTATGACTGTGGCTCCCACCAGCTGCATGAATGTATGTTGTCACCCAAGGCAATGGTATTTTGCAATGATAAAATGACCAAACATGACTATGGACCAGCTTAACCCACTATATATATGTTCATTTTACAAAGGCAATTCCTCATTAAAGTGGCACAAAAATGAATTCAGTTTTAAATGTGTTTGTTTCCCAAAACAAATGACATTTGGCTTTAAATGAGTAACTCACTTGGTGTCCTATGCTAATGGGGAAAACACAGGACATTGAATACCAGCACTACTGCTACTTTTCTCAAAATGGCAGTCCCCTTCCCTGACGTATATCATCCCATATTTACTCTGGTCAATCTATCTGGATGGTTTGGGGTTCATTGGAGCTCACTTAGCAATTGAGATTTGACTTATGATTTTGGAGAGTTAGCTGGAGATTAAGTCAGCCTGTAATTGCTTTTTCAGCAAATCCTCTCTTGAAGTGGATATATAGACATCAGTCTCCAAACAAAAACTGTTCATCCTGTCAATGGGCTGGTCTCCAGTCTAGCTAAGGTCAGTCATTCAAGCTCTGTTCTCCCATCTCCAGTTCAGTCAACATGTCAGTCTCCCAATATTCCGTAATCATCCTCCCCTATTTCCTATGTGCCTGCAATTGTATATCTCTCTGATTCCACCTCTGCTTTGTTACAGAGGTGTGTTTTCCGCAGTCACATGAGTCAGGATGGTGGGGCTCAAAAGCATTCTTATTGAAGAAAAGCTTATTTTATTTTTAGACTCGAAATTCTGATTAAAATATTCTAGCTTAATAAATTGATATTTTCAGATTATGCAAGTTGGTGCACTCATTTAAAGATTTAAGAGGTTGTGCTACAATAAACTTTGGTGCAGTAATGGGTTTTTGCAATTGTTCCCCCTTCCAAACCATGGTGTGGTATATTTATTTTGTACATATTCTGAAACATATTACTTCTATCTATAAACTGTCAAAAATCATGTGTCGATCAGAGCTACTGTTCTAAAGCAACAGTCAATTTAGTGATTGTACATTTAATGTGAGATTACCCTTATGTTAATATGAATCAGGTTTCCTAGTGTGCCATTTCTGACTTTTTCTTACAGGTGGCAGTGGTGGTGCAGTGGTGGTTACCTCCTTATATACTCCCTTTGCTTGCCTAAAATAAACATAGGAAACCCTTTAGCTAAGGATATGTGTCCCTCACACACATATATTCAATAATAAATAAGGTAATGCATGACAGTCCAAAAGCAACAAAATAATATAACATTTGAATTTGTAATATATCAACAGCCTTTCCTTATAACCTGGCTGAATTCCCCTTCCCCAGATTCAAATCAGGTTCTGCTTCACAGTTCAAAATAAACAAATAAGTAAGTCCTATTTTGCAACAAAGTTCCAACATAGTTCTTTGCAATTCCAACTTGACAAAGGAAAGTACCAACACTTAATGATTTAACAAAGAAAATAGAAGGTTTTGTCTTTTCCTTGAAGAATAGCAAAATTTATCCTATTCAAATAACTAACCTTTTCTTAGTTTATAAATAGCAACAATACTTGTCTTAGTCAGGATGATTTTCCAAACTAAAGAGCTCTGAAGAATGATGTTCCCTTTACAGCAGTTTTACACAGTTCATTCGTCAGCAACACAGGCAACATAAATTGCCTTTGTCAGCATCACTTTTTAGCAC
The DNA here is from genome assembly GCF_040938575.1 of Ambystoma mexicanum. NCBI lineage: Eukaryota > Metazoa > Chordata > Amphibia > Caudata > Ambystomatidae > Ambystoma > Ambystoma mexicanum. Next base: position 528,339,575 of record NC_090926.1, read on the forward strand.
TGCATTGACCTCTGCCTGGTTTACTTCCATGCCAGGCTACTACTACTGTTTAATGTAGTTAAGGTTAACTGAGAAGGGTTTTACAACAACTTCACAATAGTTATTACTTTGCAGCTTCAAAGTTTTAACACTCTTAAGGGAAGCAAGGTAGATTCGCATTTTAATTTCTCTCTGCAAATTATCCTCCTCTCATTCTGAATAACCTTTTCCAGAATGGCAGTGTCTTTGCAACTCTTGTTTCCTCACTGCATATGTAACCATTTACTAACAAGGATAGTGTCTTATTCGGCTTCTCCCTTGGCTTTGGTAATGTGGGTGTATGCCATAGTTTGTTATCTACATAAATAAAAGAAGTTGTCCTGACTGACTGACTCATCAACACCCAGCTCAAACCGTTTAACCTAGGAACGTGACATTTTGAATGTTCATTGTTTTCATGATGTAAGCACCCACTAAGGAAGGATTTTGGGAAATTCAGACCCTAAGGGGATCAAAGGGGGGGGCGAATTTTTGACTGACTCATCAACACCCAGCTCAAACCGTTTAACCAGGGAACGTTAAATGAGGAAGCTACATTGTTTTCATGACATAGGAACCCACTAAGGAAGTATTTTTGTAAGTTCCGTCCCTACGGGGGTTAAAAGGGGGGGTGCATTCGTTTATGAGGATAACTAGTTCCCAAAAACCAACGATGAAACAGACATGAACATTGGTATTCAGATTCTTCTTCAAAAATAGAGAAACACGTGTTTTACCATTTTCCAAAAATCCAGTTAAGGGAGGTGGAAAAGGGGGGTGAAGATGTTAAAAAAGAAAAAAATAACATTTTAAATCTTCATTATAAAGTAAGTTTCCGAACTGTTTCTTAAATTTGGTAACAAAGTGTATCCCATATTTGAGAGCAAAGTGTCACCCCTTCCGACCTAGGCACAGTCGGCAATTGCCTAGCAGACCTTGCATCCCAAATGTACCCTGACATAAATAATCTAATGGATAAATCTACAGAATGGTTTTGTGAGTGTGCCATTTTAACACCAAAGAACAGCATGGCTTGCCATAATCAATAAGATACGTATTATTTTTTCGGAGGAGTCCAAATGGAGTAGAAATCTGTAAACTCAGTGGTCAAAGTGATGACACAGTTCTTGAACACTTTATATCGTCATGGTCTTCACAAACACAAACTTCTTCTTGTAAGTGGTAGCACCTGTGATATTATTGCAGAAACTCAACCTACCTAAGCTCTGTAATGGCACCACAAATGTGATTGAGGGGAACAGTGCTTACCCAGTTCTGGCTAGGGGCTGTTCAAGTTCATACCACAAATACCTCTTATAACTTCAGAATATCCATTTGAATTCAAAAGACTTAAAGTTTTGTTTCACCATGACCATCAACAAATCTCAAGGGCAGATTTTAAAGGTAGCAGGGATTGACCTAAGGGAGGACAGCTTCTCTCATGGGCAGTTGTATGTGGCCTGTTCCAGAGTGAGCTCACCTAACTCTTTTGTAATCCTAGTACCTGAAGGGAGAACCACTATTGTACCAAATCCCAAAATCCACACGAGCAAAGCTGAAGGCAAAAGCTGGTATGATTTTTTTTTTTAAAATGGGTAACACATTTGACAATTTATGGACTTTTTATTAGTCCCCTTTTGCCTTTGCCAATATCTGCTTGGATTTGGTCTGTCTCGGCTTGGGCAATGGTTGTAGGTTTTCGTTCTTAATAATATTGCCCCATTCAGTTGCTAGGTTCTCCACAACCTAACATGCTTAAAATTACAGTCATTTAGTTTTGTCAACTACGACCTTCGCTGCTTTCTAATAGTTTGTTGTTCAAAATTACTCTTAAATTCACTTTCACTCATAAGTGACTTCTGCTTACTTTGAAACAGCCTGCCTTGAACATGCAAGCGGTCTCAGAACACACTGGGGTCACTGCCAGCTTGTGAACTCACTGGTTAAGGCGTGCACATCCATTCCCCTTGCTGCTCACAGGACATCTGCTTCTGTGGCTCCTTGCGACCCAGAAAAATCACTTCTACTGGTTCGCTGACACCTGTGCCACCTGCAACAGAATCTCAGTTTACTCCAGATGCCCTCTGTTTCTCACTAGCCACCGGGGACAGCCTTCTGGGAAGGCATGATTCCCTCTCTTTCGCCTCCCACCGCACAGCCTATGCGAAATTGCTCTCATGGCAAGCTTCCCTCGTGCATGCTTCCCGCTGCAATACCTCTGCACTTAAGATTTCTGGGGGCACAGACCCTCTCAGGACCAGCTACTGTTATCTGCTTCACAGTGGCCCTGGTGTCTTCTCCCTAATCCAGCATCTGTGCTGGCTGCATACACAAATTTGACTGCTCATCCTGCTCATTCTGCTTGTGCTGTTTCTGAATGGCATGCACCTAAGAGGGGGAGGGCTTTTTAGCCTCCCAGTCTCACTTAGGTGTGGGTCATTCCTTCTAACAATCTGACCACTCCTGCAATGTTGTACCTTCTTAGCCCTCTGCTTTGTTGCAGTACATAGAGGATTATGAGACTTGAAGACCCAAATGTCAAATTTATGTTTTCTTACTTATTCTGTTTTGCAATATGCATTTAGAAGTTTGGGGTCTCAAGTAAGTTGAACAAGAGGGTTTCCCATTCTTTATGCCCCGCTTCCCCCCTCATGTGACCCTCCTGCAAAACACCACCCCCAGGGTAAGGATCAGAAAGTGTCTGCCGTTCCCTGGCTACATGAGAAGGGTCCCAGGTCAGGTTTTCTGGGGAAATCATTACAGATTCATCACACCATGTAGTTCAGTAATCTGTCTTTGACTTCTTGGGCTAATGCAGTTTTTATGTGATGGCTGGAACTTTATCAATGATGGCAACCCCTTTGAATTCTGCATATTAGCTCAACCATCTGTTAAGGCTCTGGCTGGCCTCCAGAAACAGTTTGGACAGACCCAAAGATCTGTTGCGTAAACATTTTCTTGTTTTTCTATTGTACGTTCCTAAGCTGGGCTTGGTCTGAGAGGTTGAATTCTGTGAATTCTGTAAAGGGTTCCATTTACCCCATTTAAGCAGTCTCAAATGCATTGCTTCCACCCAAGCCCTTCCACTCCCCACGCCCTTCAATCAACACACTCAGAAGGCTGCTTTAAATCTGAAATGAAAGGACTCCAAGTCAAATAGATGTAGGGTAACATAAATTGAAATGTTTATATTAGTTCCTCCACTACTCTAGATGACCTTATTTTATGTAAAATTAAATATCTACAAATACTATTATTGAAATATTAAAGATTCCTACATTTCACATGTGCATTTTAAAATTCTTCGGCTTAATGCTACAATAGGCCTTGTGATTTATACCATTCTGATTAGCACATTGTGAAATGGTCCTCAAATAGCAATACCATACCAGATGGAGGCTCATTATATTAAATAGAACCCCACAAGGGGACCCAGACAATTTGAACTAGCCTTGAAAAGCACCTACAGGTCAAAACACGTGTCGGCTGACCTCACACAAACAACTCTATGAGACAGAAATAAATACAAAAAACGTGTGCACCAAGCACTAAGAAATCAAACAGCAAACTGTGTGGAAAATCTATTTATTTAACAAAACGAACTAAAAAACATAATAACAAATGCAAGGTATCTAGGAAACCCCTCCCCCGTACTACTTAAACAAATGAGGTGTGGTCTTAACCTTAATATAAACCTGTGACCTTGCAAACAACATTGATCAGAATCTTCCTATACAAAACTAGAGCTCAGCAAGGCTGGTTCCAATCCTAGGACCCACTCCTTTTGTTCTCTTAAATATTACTAGTTTGATTGTGAATGTTTTCCAAGTCATCCTTTTATCATAACTGTGTTCAAGAGGCATTCATTTCCAACAAATGACATAATTGGTGGCTTGTGCCTCTCGCTTTTTCAATAGGGCTTTTTTCAACTCACTTTTTTTCAAGACATTGGTTTTTCTCCAACTTTTTCTGCAATTGATGACTTAATGGTTGGCTTTAGTGAGGCTCAATGTGACTTATTTTGTATTTATTTGTATGTTTACATAGCGCTGTAGACCGCAGGCATCAGTACGCTTAACATATAGATAACAAGACCAACCAAACAGGTACAGGCATAAATATCCGATTTAGATGGCTTAACAAACAAACTATCAGAGGGTAAGTATTTGCCCAAAACTACAATGCATGACTAGTAAGCCACAGAGCTGGGGTAAGAAAAAACTATTGTGCTAAACTACAACAGATCAATATTTAACTCACAATTCTGAGATTAGTGGAGGAACACACATGCAGAGAAATTAAACTCTTATTTAGATACAGAGGTAGGCTGTTGAACCCACATCCTACAATAATACAGTCGTTACTGGCAGTGGTACACCACTCTTCAATTTGAATTATCTGGAGAACTTTTAGATCTTGCGTTCTCACAAGGTTTGGGCCCATTATGGAGCTATGCCAAGCCAGAATATTGTTTTTTGGGGCCTCCCTGGATTCAAACTGGCTTGGGGACATTAGTTATTACAAAGTTCCTGGAGTCCAGAGCAAAACTCCTAAGATTAGGGTCTGCAATAATGGCCTGTATGGATTTCCTTTCTCTAATGTCCCTGCCGAATGTCAAAACAGCAGAAGAAGGTGCCTTAATAGGCAGCATAGTAACTCCTTGTGAAACAATGACCCCCCCTTCCCATAACGGGCGTGGCGCTCTTCGCCTGATAAGACACACCTGTAACGCACGTCTCTGTTTGGGCTGTTTGACAGCCAAGAAGGTGACCACTCTTGAAAGGGAAGGTTTGTGAAGAATTATCCGCTCTCTCAATTTCAGGAGGTTTTCGGCTTCTTCACTGTGGACAGTGAAATGGGAGACGTGTTATAGCCTACAATAGCCATCCATCTCTGGAAATACCCAATATTAGAACATGCCCCCAGACCCTGTGCTCTTGGAGAAATCGCCAAGGCTCTAAGGACTTGCGATCTGCCGTCCCCTTGACCACATAAGCCACTGCATTGTGTCCAAGCTGAGCCCCTATTATCCTCGGATGAAGAGGTTCATGAAGGGTTCCTTTCAATATATATCCCTCAGTTTGGTCCCCTTCCTTGGTCATGTCATCCCCACCATTCAGACCTCCATTTCCAATATGGGAGTTAATTAACATTGGCTGTGGTGGTATTAGGGTTGGAGTTTGGAGGTCGGCCGCATTGACTTTGCCAAATACGTTGTTACAAATCTCCTTGCTCAAATGCAGAAGTTTAGAATAAGCAAGCTGTTCTTGCTGTCGCTTTAGTCTACGTTTGGCGGTAAACCAGGCCTGTGCCCTTTTCCATACCTGACCCAGCCTGCATACTCGTCACTACCATGACTAAAAAAGGGAGTGAGTGGATCACCACAGAGCTTTAAACCTGCCTTGGTTATACTGTTCACTGTAATGTGACCCAACTAGTATGAAACTCTTACCTGCACATATTATGAAGAGCCCTTGTGGCACTTTAGCAAGAGCTGGGTAGGGTCATGGCCGTCTGTGCTCCAGCCCCCAGGATCAGAAGCTGCCCGCCACTAACCATCATGGTGCCGACACGCGGTGGCTGGGGGAGACTACGATGCTGGCGGTCGGGGGGTTGACGGGCAGTGGGCTGAAACAGGTTCAGGAGGCTACAAGCATGTAGATATCGTAGCAATGTTATTTGCACCGCTCTGGACCTTGCAGTACGGCTCTACGTGCAGCTATGGTACTGTACTTACTACAGACTTCCCTGCTCTGCCTGATCCAGCTCTCTGATCCCCGGACGTGGGATCAGAGTAAAGCACCCTAACAAGGACAGAGGCACATCAAGCCGCACCTCCTAACGCGGCCGCCTCTGACTGCCCATTCTGCTTTATCAGGGCACGGGTGACATCATTTTTGTAATTTTTCAAAATATTGCAAACATCTCTCTGCGAGGCCTGGACAAACATTCCTGCACCAATTTAAACTCACATCAGTTGTTGGGTGATTTGACAAGGTCAGTGTTTGGATACAATTTCTTTTTAAATTCAATTTAATGTTCAACTTCATGGCTTAAAGGAGGACACATGGCTGGAACTTGCTTTCAGTCTCAGGCAGATTTCATAGAGACAGGAAGCACTTCTGGAGACAGACTTTGGAAATGCAGGGAAGGTGAAATAAACAAGTGCATTTAGAGTAGTAAAGTAGGAGGAAGGGTAGGGTGAGCGAATCAGTGACTGGGAACTGCGACAGGCTCATTAGTTTGACCATGTTAATGGGGACAACAATCCCTCTAAAACTGTAGTAAGCCTATCAGGGTAACAGCCAGAGATTGCGTGGCCGAGTTGTGGCAGAGCCCTGTCTCAGGCATGCATGAAGCCATGTATGTAGATCCTCAGCAAGTCCAGGAATTAGGCACCAATGGTCCCACATACACGCTATAGACTTACCAGGCATGCTACAGGGGAGCAGCGTAGAATCAGCTGTACGAGTGGAAGCAGCAGAGAGGGGCACAGCATTAGGGGAGATCAAAGTATACTTCCCAAAATGTGTCTTGATTCAAAGTGGAAATGGGGAACAAATAATCAAAGTGACCACATGGCTGGTTGAAAGAAAAATGGTTCTGAAAGGGGAGGGGGTAAGGGCAACCTTGAAGACTTCTTGAAGAATGTCCAGATTATAGAAGAGGTAAGGTCTTTAAGGTTAGAAAGTAGTACCAATATGGTATGAGTATCCATACTCCCACCAGAGCTGTTTATGAAGGTAGCCCCGCCACAGGATGAGGGAAAGTGTATAGAGACCCCTGTGTATCCAGCAACCCTTGTCTGTTTTAAAAGATCATTTTTATAATTAAAACATTATTTTTGTTTGGTTGTTTTGAGACTCATTAAATACCTTTAAACAGAAAACACTCAGCGTTTGAATGATGGTTAGGTTTGGATTTGCAAACTTTTCCGTTATTTGAAGAGAGTTAATAACACAAATTCCATCATCAGAGATTTGGAAGGTGGTTGACAGTACAGTCAGTGTCCATCTCTTGAAGCAAGTGAATGAGTTTTATGCAATTGTGTAAATCCTGGGAGGGAAAGTAGGAGGATAGGGGAATCTGTGAGGGTAGATTGTAAGAGAGAAAAGCCTATGTCTTATGCTCCATTCCAGGAACAGTCAGTGAGGTCACAATACATATGGAACAATATGTTGGCACCCAAATACACCTGAGGGAGGAAGAACTTTGTTTCTAGTGGTCATTTGACTCTTGTAAGAATCACATTGTATGTGTGCTATGGACGCCAAAGTATTGCATGGTCAATTTAAGGTATTATCCATCTCTGCTTCCACAGTCTGAGGTCCTTAAATATGTATTACAACACAACAATTAACATTCCCAAATATTTGCATATGAGGTTTCACATTCATTTCAGTCCACTTTTTCAAGGACAGAAGAGGGAGGTGAGCAGATATTATCTACTGAAGATAGGGGAAGAATAACACATGGCATAGTTGAGAAGCTCAATGAGTTTGATAATCAAAAGCATCCTTTATCTTTGCCACCCCCTTTTACTGAAAAATCAAACAATAATAATAATAATGTTGATAATCAAGACACACATTGTAATCCATCAGAGTCCTGATGAGAATGAGCATTGCTTGCTGGGAAGAAGTGATACTCTGGAGAAATATGAGAACGACAAATGCTGTAGCTTTAATAGAAACCCATCCATTTGTATAGTCTCTTGAAGAAACAAGTACCCTCTTGCCGATCAAAAGCATATTAAATTATATTTCATGCAAAAAACCAACTGCACCACCAACATTGCACACACAAGCCCTGCCTTTGTGATAGCCCACAAGGAAAGTCAAATGGGTTCCTGCACTTCACACAAAATAAACTGCAACCACATCTGGCCACTTTTGCACTCAGTTGGAAGGCAATGTGCCGACGGAATTCATAGCGCAACTTGGATACCACATCTATGTGCTCCCACATTCTGCGGTTCCATGCGCAGAAATAGGTTGAAGTCAAAAGAAAAGAGTTTCTTCCATTTAGTCATATAGTCAACTAGACCCCCTGTTCCCAATGCCCTCTGCCCCTTAAGACCCTGGATTGACATCTTCCTCCTATCACCTGAGGACTTTCTTAAAGCACTTGCTTCCCTAAATCCCACTGCCTACGCCAAATGCATTAAACCGGATAACATCCTCAAACAACTTGGCACTCTAGCCGAGACTTCTCTTCTCAGTCATATTTTGGTGAATGCACTTTTCAGACAAAAAGACTAAAACCAGGGCTCAGACAGACCCTCTTGAAAAAGAAACAACCCAGACTCAAACCTGATGATCTGGCAAACATGTGACCTATCACTAACCTCCCTTTCATTGGAAACCTCATTGAGAATGAAGTCACACATCAACTATTCACTACAATGTACTGCATTGAATTGAGGGAATGTATCCCTTTTCCAAATCTGTGAGGCTAGCGGTGTGTGTTTACTCCACAATACCCTCTCTAGTTGTTGAGACAAGTGATATCTCACCTGGAGAGACTCCATTTCCCATGGTGGCATGTATGGTACTGTAAGATATGTGGAACACTATTGAAGCCAGAGATTGGGCAAGAGCCAACTCTGAAATAGACATCTGCAAGTGAGAAAGAGGATCTGTCTCTTTAAGGAAAGGTCTCCATTTTAACTGAGACTTTCTGATGATTGACAAGTACATTAGTTATTTATAGATGCAGTGTACACCCATATATTAATGGAGAACGATGGGCCGCCTTCTAATAATTTAATAAATAACTAGTAGAAATGTTATCAGAATGTCCATGTCCTTCTTCTGACCTGCCATATATGGTGTCAAAGGTGGTATCTAAACCAACTAATAAATGTGTGGGACCCATGTTTTTACAAACGTAAGCTACAAGGCCAAAATCTCTATTCTAGCCACACAAGATTGGATTGGGTTTTGATCTACAATGTATGGAAACATTTTAATTTCACCTGAGGAGAGACACTGATTCTCACTGGCACTACTCGGGCCCCTACCCAAGGCACCTGTATTAGACTAACCTCAAAATCAGGGTTGGCATTGACATATGGGTTGCATTTTAGGGCAGGCATCATTGATGCTGATTTCCGAGGAGATATTACAATTCTTCTATACAACCAGGGAAGCAATCCCTATACTGTAAAAGAGGGAGAGAAGGTAGCACAAGGGATCCTCAAAGAAAACATGTTCCCTGTACCCCAAGAGGTTGAGGTACACAAAATAACAGGGAGGATCAAGAGGGCTTGGAGAAGCAGCACTTCCCCCAGTGGAGACCAGCCAAAAAGGTAGAAGAGGTGGCCCCTTTACTGATATGGCTTCTGTCCAGAGGAATTATCCAGTCCTTGCAGAGGCCTTTAGCAAGGTAACCAGTGAAGAAGCCAGACACAGGTAAGCAAGTCTCTTTTTCTAGAAAAAAGGGCTGTTGTTTTGGGGGAATATAACAGCAGGGAGAAAAAGTTGAATACAATTAGTTGTTCCCTGAACATATTGATGATTTGTCTTGGAGATTGCTCATTCATATCTGACAGCAGCTCATCAAGGGGTGGGGAAAAACCCAAACTCAGATCATTCCCAAGTTCTACTGGCCTATGTTAGACATGTTTTACTGACCTGTGCGATCTGTCAGAAGACTGTGGAAACTCTAGTTTCGATAGCCCCATCACAACCCTTACCCATGATCGGCATTCCATTCTCGAGAATAGCGATGGATATCATAGTCCCACTAGAGACTTCTAAATTGGGAAACCACTTTATCCTGGTGATCATGGATTATGCCACTCGTTATCTAGAAGCCTTTTCCCTGTGTACCAACACCATGCAGCAAATATTAAAACACCTATTACCCTTTGTGACAAATCCCAGGAATTTGTCACCTCTCCCCAGGAGAGAGCCTTTCCATGTGAGGCTTGGGAGGTGAGCCCACTACGCAGTACCCTCCCTAGGGGTAGAAGCAAATGAAACCTCACTGGGAGGGGCTCCCTCCTAGGGGACATGGACTCCCGTTATGAGGAAGAACTCCCTAAACCACATCCACCATCTCCCCATTCTAATACTATGAAGAACAGGATGATACACCATTTAGAGCTTTTGTTTTTTTTGTGAACCAAGTACTGTATTGCTTCCTCTGAATGAAAATTTGAAATGTACTGAGATGAAGAAAATAAATGGAAACATAATAATCATGATTTAGACAGAAAAGAAGGACTTTCATGTAATAAGGAGAGGAGTCTGAGACCTGCAGAGAGGAGAATGTCTGCAAGTTTAAAAACGACTTGCAAAGACACACTGAAGGAAGCTTGGGTGTGTAGCGTCTAAGATGGAGCAAAAGACCAGACACAGCCGTGGATGCCTGTAATTGGAGAAAGACAAACCAAACACTGAGAGGGACACGAGGCCTCCCTGCCCAGAAAGAGGAACACACAGTGGTGTGACCACAAACAAGCTGTGATGGACTAGGCAGTCCATGAACTACAGCGGCACTATTTTGATGAAGGAGGAACAAGCCAAGATAATGGAGGAAACCAGAGAGAACCTATGTGAGACACAACAGATACCAGAGAGCTGACCTGATGATTGATCTAGAGGATCTCCCGTGTGTATACAACAGGGTGACATTATCCCTGCAGAACACAGGTAACAGGAAAAGTGGGAGACCCGGGAGGGGACTGTGAATAACAATAATTGGAACATTTGTACTCGTCCCAGAACAATCCAATATTGAGAAAGTGTGAGAAGGAAGAGGGTCATACATGAGATGCTCAAACTCACCCACTAAAGAACAAGTATCAAGAATAAGTGAAGCAAGTGGAAATCATGGTTTGAGTGCTCAGACTCGTACATCTCAGTGGATACCAAGCATCAGGATTAAGTGAAGAGACAGGAAATCATGATTTGAGTGCTAATACTAGCCCCAATAAAGATAGAGGGCCTCATTACGACCCTTGCGGAAATGGAAAAATGATGGCGGAAATGCAATACCGCCATCGAACACCGCTCGTTGCGATCATGACCCGTCACCGTAAAGTACGATGCCATTAGCGACACCGCAGTGAACGGCAACGCTAACTGCACCAAGTACGCGCACGCGCGCCTTGCAAAACCGGAATCACCGCCATGGCGCAACGGTACGCGAATTCTGACCCTAGCGGACATGTACTGAACGCCATCAAGCACGTCGTAAAGTACCATTCCGCCATGGCGAGAAATACGGCATCGTGAACCAACCGTAAATGGCCCACTGAGTGCCTGTACTCCACTCCCTGGCCACATTGCACAACTCCTGGCAGGCGCAATGTAACCACACTATGCAACCAGTGAAATCTACAATTCACCCATGCATGCCAACGTAGAAAAGCATGCAGGGGCTCAAAGCGCCCCGTGAGTGGGCATCCATGTACGGCATGTCACCATAGCCGTACTGATGCAGCACAGGCATGTGAAGGTACAATACATCAAAATGAAAATCAAGAACACATGACACAAAACAACAGTAGTCCCCCATCGCTTGCCACCAGCGCAAGGCAACATCCAAAACAGCATCCTGAGGGGGATTGCACCAGCCCTGTACTCTTGCCAGTAAACAAACCAACCATCAGCAGAAGCATGTACCACACAAGTTGGCAGAGTGACTGAGCAGCCAGGCTCATCCCAAGAGGGGCCGATGGGAGCTGCAGGGCACAGATGGCATCAATACAGAAGCTATTCCAATGGACATGACCCCAGTCCCCCTCCAACAAACGCACGCAAACACAGTCACCTGTGACCAGCCACATTCGGAACATCCCATCATTCCACCAATCGACCTGGCTGACAGGCACCAGTCGGCCAAAAGCCAATCCCCCGCCCCTGAACAGCACATCATGTAAACAGTCACAATGGCAGCCCCTATCCGTGACCATACTGTGCTACGTAGGCAAACGCGGCCAGTACTGTACCACACAACTCAACTCAGAAGGCGGAACACAATGCAGATCATCTCGCAATACATACCGCCACAAAGCGAAAATCGCCACATCACCTGCAAAGAACAACGCAACACGACAAATATCGGAATACAATTTAAATGCACATCCAAATGACAAAGGCCCCACAGCAATTTGCAAAATAACACCAAAACAACCATCATCACCGAGGGCTGCATCTGCAATAATTGACCAGCTTCCACTTGTGTGACGCCCTGTACCATCATGGCACACAGGGCCTACATCAACGTTCCAAAAGGCAACATGGAAGCGGCAAGAACCGCAGGTCCGTCCCATGAGGCAGGCACTAGTCGAGCTGAAAGGCCGAAATGTTGCACCTAGCCACCAGTACAGCGTAAGGGCATGTGGCCCATTGGCGATCGTCCCATAAGATCGAAATGGTGCTCCACTGATTCACCCGAAGCTGCAGGAGTCGAGAGTAAAAACCATCTGGAGGAGTGGCGTAGAGATGGCATCTGCAATAGGGCAGGAGATACCTGTCACCCAAAAGAAACACAAATTAACCGATTGCATTACGGGACTCATGATGCATTACAATCTTCATTCAACACACCAAATCCACACCCATATGCATGCTAGCCCACTCCAAAGGAATATACACACCCCTAAATCAGTATCGAATCATAACGAAATCAATCGAGGTAAATACACCATTGGCAACGTCGGTTACTGTGCATGCGTCCGTCAAGATAGAACCCATGACATGGGATTAGTAACGTGCCTAGACACAAGTGTATGAAGGCGCGTCGAGACAGGGAGGATCCGACAAGGGCAGATAGACGTATGTCCCACTATGGCAGCCTTGCATCACATAGCGCAGGGGAAGGGGAGTGAATCAAAAAACCCATGTACATGGCAGACCCTAAACGGAATCATCAGTCCATGCATCCATTCATCATTCCCTCATCCCGCAATGAAAACGCATGAATATTCACTCACATTATATGTGAAACTTCCATCGCGTCTGTGCGTAATGCAGTCTGCAAAAACCACTGTGCCCCTGGCCGGATCTGTAGTGTTGTGAAGCAAGATGGATTTGGGAACGTCCTGCCTTATCGTCCACTACGCTATTGCGCATCCCATTCAATTCATATCATTCATTGCCTGCTCGTTATGGGCCATGTCCCAAGGACATTCTACAATAGAACGTTACATTTCCAGCCAGACCTGTGGGCGTATCCTCGCCGCTACTTCAAAACCAAAAATGCTGGCCTTCGAATTCCTCACTTGCAACATTACGTCGAAAAGGCTACTGTGAACGCTTGCATTCACAATTACATCAATGTAGTGCGGCTGTGTGTCATAATGCTAACTGGCTGCAATCACAAATGGGACGCCACGCCCGTCGGTGAAGTACGTTACTGTGCTGCATGAGGGTCGGCCATCGATCGAGCCCTACATACCACTGACTCTTCACAGGTATGTAAGCGGCTGCAATCATAGCATGTGTAACAATGGGAGCATAGCATGAAAATCAATCAAAGTACATCACACTGCCATCGGGATTTGATACATGATTCCAATCCCAAGATGCCATGCGGCCAAATGCAGCCTTACGTGCGGGACGTGCTCGGCCAGAAGGGATAGCATCTGCCACAGAATCATTCAATCAGCACAGGTGGAGGCCATACAGGCCGACAGCACATATATAGCAGACCCAAACCCCTCCCACAACCACTCCCACTCCAAAATGCTACCGGCAGGACTAGCGATGTTGGGCCTGGGGGACCAGATAGCACTGCAAGTGCTACAACTACAAGAAGACGACGAACAACAACAGGTACAACAACCGGGCGCACAGGGGAGACGGAGGAGAAGGAGGAGGAGGAGGGCAAGGCAGGGTCAGCAAGGCCCACAAGCACTGCCACTACCACCACGCAGGCGGCCCGCAATCCCACGCCTCCGAGCCGATCCGTTCAACCTCACTGCTGAGCAGATCCACACCCTCTACCGTTTGGACCGGGACACCATAATCGCCATTGTGGACATGACACATGCTGACCTCGTGAGCATGATAGATAGCCCAACCGCCATCCCACCCCTACTGAAGGTGGTGTCTGCACTCCACTTCCTGGCCACAGGCACCTACCAGCACACAGTGGGACAGTTGCATGGCATTTCACAGCCACTGTTCTCACGGACACTCTTCCAAGTGCACGATGCCCTCCTGAAGCACGCCGACGACCACATCACACTACCACGCACGTACCAGGAGATTACCAACGCAAAAGTGGGATTCCATGCACTTGGCGGCATCCCGGGTTGCATTGGTGCCATCGACTGCACCCATGTTGAATTGGTTGTCCCACATGCCATGGAGGTCCAGTACCGCAACCGGAAACAATATCATTCAATCAATGTGCAAATGGTGTGTGACTCCAACAAGATCTTTACGCATTGTTGTGCCAGATTTCCAGGATCTACCCATGATTCTATGGTCCTGAGGAACACAAGAATACCACGCTACATGGAGCGACACGCAGGGCACAGATCCTGGCTACTCGGTGAGTCTCATTCCATGCATGACATCGTGGCCCATTTGATGCGTCAATGACCTTGCAGGAGGGGGGGGGGGGCTACTTAGCACTATCATTCCACTGACACCCTTTATTCGTCTCATACAGGTGATGCCGGGTATCCACTGAAGAGATGGCTCCTTACACCAATCCGGAACCCACAGAACGAGCATGAGGAGGACTACAACCATGCCCACTCACGTACCCGTGTGGTCATTGAACAGGCATTCGGCCTACTGAAGGCTCGTTTCCGCAGCCTCAGCAGGTCTGGCGGGGCACTCATGTACAGCCATGAGAAGGTTTCTAAGATGGTCATGGCATGTGTCATGCTGCACAACATGTGCATACGTAGGAATGTGCCCATGCCCCCTGACGCTGTACTGCATGCACCTGAAGATGATGATGATGATGAGGGTGGGGATGTGGAGGCACCTCAAGGAGTCCATGAGGCACAGGATGCACGTGCAATCCGACAGAGCATCATAGATGCATGCTTCTAGCAACCACGCATGGTGCCTATTACACGGAAAGGGGACCTGTGGCACTGTGTGTGTGTAGTACAGGCACATTGTGGACTGTACGCCTATGAAGGCCTCGTACGCAAATATCAATGTCCACACATGTCATTGGATGATAATGAGATGCTGTATTGTTAATGTGATTTGATTTATACACCCTATGGACCCGCCACCCAGTGAAGCCCAACACACCCCCTCCACCCTACTACCTCCCCCCCCAACACCAGTGTCCAAATATGCATGCTGTCCGTGGTTGGACGCTATTGCAAGCCCCCTCTACGGGTATCAGGGGCACCCCTGCCCGTGGAGCGCAGGTTCCTGCCAGATCTGCGTTGGGGGCTGCCCTGGACGGAACTTGCCACGGATGATGTCTCTGCCTGCTCGCGTCCATGCATGTCTCTGAGGGTTTGTGAGAGCTCCGAGAGCACACGGCGCACAGCAGCAAGTTCAGCACAAACGTCTTTGGACGTCGCATGCAGTTCCCCCCTCAGGCTCTCGGTGCTTTTCTCCATTTGTGCTCTCAGGCTCTCGGTGCTTTTCTCCATTTGTGCTCTCAGGCTCTCGGTGCTTTTCTCCATTTCTCCCCTGAGGCTCTCACTACTTTTCTCTATTTGTGCCCTGAGTGTCTCGGTGGATGTTTCCATGGCTGCCCTGGAACCCCCGCATTCATTTGCATGGTCCTTGAGTAGCGTGGACACTTCCTGCTGTTGCTCGATCAGCAGGTCGAGGGACTGTTGCCTCTGCTGGGCCATGGACATTTGCGGTGGTGTGACAGGGGGGCTGCTCAACACATGTTGCCTTGGCACAGGACTTGTGGGGGTTGGCCAGTCGTCGTCTTCAGGGTGCCCCTGCGTGGTTTCGTCATGGTGTAGGGGATGGGACATGCAGGGGGATTGGGAAAGGTCATGGATGGTACCTACGTCGCCAGCACTGTTTTCCGTGTCGGAGCATGCTGGCATGACAGCTGTGTCACCTATGGTGCTGCTACCACCAGAGGCAGTGCCATCAGATACGTTCTTTGGGGGGACCTGTGGTGCTGGGGTTGTGGACTTGCTGGCTGCTGGGGTGCCTGTTGCAGTCCCCTCCAGTGTGCTGCCACTTGATTCCTGCTGCTGCCGTGTCTTGATCCTTGCACCTGAGGTGGAGGCTCTTGGGACGTTGGTCCTGGCCCTCTTTGCAGGCGTGCTGGTAGGGGTGTCCTGCAGCTCGTCGTTGGTATCGGACCCTGTGGTGGAGTAAAGAGGGGCGAGCGTTAGTTATGGGTCTGTCGGATTTGGAATGGCAACGTATCAAATGCATTGGGGTGGTACATGAGGCTGATTTGGGACTGGGCCTTGGAGGTGGTCTCATTTTCGTGTGGATTGAGGATGCATTCATTTGGCTGCCTGCAGTTAGGGGGTGCATGCTGCACATGTAGGGGTTGTTTATGGCATCTTGATTGATTTGTTTATTCATTCTGACTTTTAGAGGGCGCTGTCAGGGCAAAGTATGTATTGCACTATGGGGTCACATGGTACTGCACATGTTCGTGGTTTGTGGATTTCGCATTGTTTCTCTTGGCCAACCTACCTGATTCTCCGGATGTCGGCACTCCTTTCTCCATCCCTCCGACTCCCTCTATGCTCTCCATTCCTATGGTGGAGGCGCAGATATCCTCCCAGGGGGTCAACTTGATGGGCGACTCTGAACCCCCCCCGGTAGCTGTGGCGATGTTCCTGTTCGCAGAAAGTATGCTGCGTACGCGGATCCGCAGGTCGTCCCACCGCTTGCGACATTGCTGTGGCGTGCGGGGTGTTGTCCCCACCGCACTTACGCGCTGTGCCACCAGGGCCCATATGGCCTTCTTGTTGGCAAGGGCCGTCCTGGTCATTTGACTGGAGAAGACGACGGCGGCATTTTCCTGGAGGGTCTCGGTGAGCACGGTCAGTTCCTCTCGGGAGAAGTGTACCTGCCGCTTGCGGTCACACGCTTTCTTGGCTACCTTTCCCATATTTATTTTTTTAACTGGGGTTGCTAACGGGTTGGGATGTGTGTCAGGGTCGGATTTTTAATGGTTGTGTTGGGATTCGGTTTTTATAGTTGTGCGGCGTGCTGTTTCCCGTTCCGGCCACATGCTTTTACTTCCGTTTCCGTATATTTACGGTGGCCGTAATTTGCGGTGCCCGCTCGTTACGGTGACCGCTCATTACGGTGACCGCTAAGATGGGTGGCGGTATTGCACCTGGTGCAGCGTACGGCGGCGGTAAGGGCCGTTTTGGGGTCATTTCCGCCATCGCAGCCTTTCGGATTCCGCCATGGCGTAATGCTCGTGCCCGATGGGTCGTGATTAGCCGCACTTTGCTCCTTCGTGCAATGGCGGAAACGCTATTTACGCTGTTGCGGTCCGGTCAGTCACTTTCCGCCAGGGTCGTAATGAGGCCCAGAGTGTTGAGAATAAGCAAAGTGGTTGTGAGTTGTTGTTGGAATATAAAGAACTAAGAAAAAGAATGGACTTTGAATAAAACTACACCTTTGACACTGAGTAGTAAGACAAGTACAAGGGACAAAACAAGAGGAAGGTAAAAAGAAAAAAAGAAACCGCCCAAGAGAAAGCACAAGTGAAGCATATACAAAGAGTAGTTACTAAGAACTACTTAAAGGTTCAATACGGAACTGAATGTGGTGAAGCACAAATTCACAGGAAAAGAGAGTCATTCGCCTTTGCATTATTGTATATAGTTGTAGCATCAGCGTATGGTAGTTTTTGACAGTGGATAGATATTATTTGTTTTATTTTATTTATTTATTTAAATTTATATAGCGCGCAAGCAGCCCATGGGCATTGAGGCGCTGTTACTTGCATGAGCTTAGTTACATGCATGGTATCAGTAATTGGCATATTACAGATAGGTACAAGCATGGTTATCATTACAGTTTATGCGGTTGGTCAATACAACTTAAGCAGTGGGTCCTATGGTTGGTATTCATGCTGCTGCGAGGGACCTTATGAGAAGAGGGTGGTTTTCATTGCTTTGCGGAAGGCGAGGAGGGAGGGCTCACTGCGGATGGTGGGAGGTAAGGCATTCCAGTGATTGGGTGCGAGATAAGGGAAGCTGGATCCACCTGCTCTGGATCTTTTTACTAGTGGCACAGAGAGCATGTTGGTGTAGGGTGATCTTGTTGGTCTAGTAGAGGCGACGGAGTGGATTCTTTGTGAGAGGTAGTTGGGGGCAGTGAGATGGATGCATTTGTGTGTCAGTGTGAGCGCTTTGAAAATTATTCTCTCCTTTATTGGGAGCCAGTGGGCTAGTTTTCTGGCTTCCGAGATGTGGTCCCTTTTGGCAATACCTTGGGCTGCTCGGAGAGCACTATTCTGGATGACTTGTAGCCTCTCCAAGTTTCTTTTTGAAGTTCCTAGGAAGAGTATGTTGCAATAGTCTAGCCTGGAGCCGGTGATGGCTCTGGCTATGTTTGTGCAGTTCTCTTTGGAGAGGAAAGGCCTGACTGCGTTGATCAGTTTAGCATGATATGCGGCTAAGGAGGCAATGGCGTTGACTTGTCTGTCCATGGAAAAGTTAGAGTCTAGATAGACTCCAAGAGTTTTGACTGAGTCTGAAACAGGTATTTTGATGTTGTCGATGGTGAAGTGACTGAATTGGGAGTCAAGTTTTTTTAGCGTTTCGGGGGAACCTACCAGTAGGAGTTCTGTCTTGTCAGAGTTGAGGCATAGTCCATTGTCTGCCATCCAGGCTTGGATGGTGTTGTAGAGGTTGTTAAGGGTCATGGAGTCAGTGTCGTGGTTGCCTGTGAGGGTAAGGAGGATCTGGGTATCGTCCGCGTAGTTAGTGTAGGATATACCCATAGCGTCGAGGATGAGGAAGAGGGGTCGTGTGAAGATGTTGTAGAGTGTGGGGGAGAGGCATGAGCCTTGGGGCACGCCAAAGAGTATGATAGTGGGTGAGGCAGAGGCTAAGACAGAGAATACTTGCATGGTCCTGTCTTGTAGGAAGGAGGTGATCCATGCTGTGGCGTCAGGGGAGAACTTGGCAGTGGAGGAGAGATGATGGCATAGGACGTCATGATCTACGAGATCGAACGCTGCAGATAAGTCAAGGAGTAAGAGAAGAGCTGGTTTGCCCATGTCTGTGACATCGTCCATTTGGTTTTTCAGGTCAAGTAAGGCGGTTTCAGTCCCATGTCTCGGGCGGAAGCCAGATTGGCGGAGTCCCAGGAGTTTGTTTTCTTCGATGAAGTGCTGAACCTGCAGATAGGCTGCTTTGTCCAGTATTTTGAGGAGGAAAGGGACAGTGGTGATGGGTCTATAGTTGTTGGGGGAGGTGGGATCGAGAGTTGTTTTTTTTAAGAGGGGGCGGACCCATGCTTCCTTGAGGGAGGTGGGGACTTTCCATGTTGCGAAGGAGGCATTAACAAATGCTGTCAGGAAGGGAGCAAGCGCTTCAGTGCAGTCCTTGATGAGAGTGGCTGGGCAGGCATCACCTTTACAGTTGGATGGTTTGATGTTCTTCATTATGTTAATGATGTCCTTTTCCTGTATGGATTTGAAGGAGAAGGGTTGGGGAGGGTCTTGGGCTGGTGGTGGGACAGGTATTTGAGTATTGGGCAGGGCTTGTTTGGTAGCTAGTATTTTGCTTTGGAGGCGGCTCAGTTTTGTTAGCATTGCCGTTTGAATTTTGTCGCACCAGGCTTTGGGCCTCATTCCGAGGCTGGAGCTATCCATGGAGTAAAGAGCACCATGGTAAGCTACCATGGAGCTATTTACTCCATGGATATCCGGCATGGTGAATGGAGTAATTACCGGTCCATTCCAAGGTTGGAGGGACCGGTAAGTCCCCATTCACCATACCGGTTCCCCATCCCCATTCCTGCCCCCATAGGGCTCAATGGGAATGGGGAAGGAGTAAATTACGGCACGGTAAATTACGGTGCCGTAATTTACTCCAAGGTCCCTTTGCGGGTTGGATTTTTAACGCCTGCTAAAAGCAGGCGTTAAATGCCAACCCGCAAAAGGGAACTCGGAATATGGTGGTAAGTGTTAACGGTCACCGTTGCCATTAACGGTGACCGTTAACCCTTACCTCCAGCCTCGGAATGAGGCCCTTTGTCTTTGGTGAAATTCTGGGGGGTGGGAGTAGGAGTCTCTAGCTCCCTAAAAATTGCAAAGATTTCTTTTGTGCTGGATTGGGCTTCCGAAATTCTGGATTCAAAAGATTTGGATTTTGCCCGGGTGATAGCTTTGTACTTGTACTCCGAAGAGCAGGCTTTAAAGATCAGCTTGTCTTTGTCAGTGTGGGACGTTTGCCACTGAGTAAGTGCTGCCTTTTTCTCGTTTCGGAGTGCGAGCAAGTCTGGGGTGAACCAGGAGTTAGAGTGGGTGGTGGGTTTGTATTTACGGGGTTTTAGTGGGGCAATGGAGTTGATAGCTGCTTTGATGGCAACATCGTAGGTTGATGCGAGAGTTTCTGGGTCCGTGGAAAAAGGTGGTCTGAAGGCTGGGCCTTGGAGGAAGGGCAGTAGTCTTTCCTTAGTGAGCTGGCGGGAGCTTCTTGTGAGGCAGGGTGGTAGGGGTTGGGGTGGCGGGGTAGAGGAGCTGGTGGTGAGGATGCTAAATGTGATGATATGGTGATCAGACCATGGGGTAGGAGTGTTTCCAGTGATGATGAGTGGACAGTTGTGCTGAGCAATCCAGTCGAGTGTTCTGCCCTGAGTGTGCGTTGGGCTAAAGATGGTGTTCTTATAGCCTAGTGTTGTTAGGGCCGAGTCAAGGGATTTGGCTGCTGGGTCCTTTTTATCCTGGAGGCCTAGGTTGACGTCCCCAAGGAGAATGGCTTTCGAGTGTTTTTTGAGGTTGTCAGATAGAAGATGGATGATGGAGGCTTGGAAGTCTCCTATTGGGCCAGGAGGGCGATAGACAATATGAGCGGCAATGGTACAGTTGGGGGAGAGGATCATTTTGACTTGGAGGTAGTCGTTGTTGTTGTGTAGGGATTTTTCTACCTTTCTAATACTATAGCAGTCCTTAGCGATGATTGCGACACCTCCACCTTTGGAGGGGCGATCTTGTCTGGTGATGGAGTAGCCAGAAGGGAGTGCCAGGGAGAGCGCAGGGCCAGAGGCCTCGTGTAACCAGGTTTCTGATATCATGAGCAGGTCAAGGTCATGGGTGGTTATGAGGTCGTGGATGTCTAGAGCGTGGGCGCTGATGGATCTAGCATTGATCATGGCGCATTTGAGGTGGGGTTCTGTGACGGCTAGGGAGGGGTCTGTGGGAGGAGAGAGTGAGGTGGTGGGCATGGTCGGTGTGGAGCTGGGGGCTCTGGTGGTGTCGTGGTGGGGGGCAGTAGAGGAATTGCATATCACACATTTAGCACTGGGGGCACAGTTTTAGAGGTGGTGGGCACAGGTGAGATCACATTTGGCACAATAGCATTCACAATGGGGGTAGAAGAATTGCATATCACACATTTTGCACTGGGGCGCAGTTTTAGAGGTGCTGGGCACAGGTGAGATCACATTTGGCACAATAGCATTCACAATGGGGGTAGAAGAATTGCATATCACACATTTTGCACTGGGGGTGCAGCTTCAGTGGTGGTGGGCATAGATGAGATCACATTTGGCACAATAGCATTCACAATGGGGGTAGAAGAATTGCATATCACACATTTTGCACTGGAGGGCGCAGTTTCAGTGGTGGTGGGCATAGGTGAGATCACATTTGGCACAATAGCATTCACAATGGGGGTAGAAGAATTGCATATCACACATTTTGCACTGGGGGGCGCAGTTTTAGAGGTGGTGGGCACAGGTGAGATCACATTTGGCACAATAGCATTCACAATGGGGGTAGAAGAATTGCATATCACACATTTTGCACTGGAGGGCGCAGTTTTAGAGGTGGTGGGCACAGGTGAGATCACATTTGGCACAATAGCATTCACAATGGGGGTAGAAGAATTGCATATCACACATTTTGCACTGGGGGGAGCAGTTCCAGTGGTGGTGGGCACAAATGGGGAGAAATTGCGGGTAGAGGTGGTACAATTAGGGGTGGGGTGGAGTGTATCATTTGCTACTGTATTGGGGGTAATTGTGAAGGTTTTTGGCTTTGTGGTTAACCGTCTGAGTATGGTCATGTAGGTGGGTGGGGTGGGTTGCGAGATACGGGAGCATAGCAACGCGTTGCGGATGTTTGTGGGAAGGGGATTGGAGCTGATGGTGGGTTCTATAGTGCGAGCACGTAGTCTGGAGCTCCTGGTGGACAAGTCTTGGTGTAGGAGGAGGTGGCAGTGGGCAAGCTCCTTACCTCTGTGACGTTGCATAGTATCGTGACAAATGGCAGACGAGCAGCGAAGAGCTGCAAAGAGGAGTGCAGGCCTTGTCCTCTGGCCTTCTCCTCGCGGCTTCGCCTGGCGGTGACCCCCGTCTCCCTTTATGGTGGGGGGGTGGAGCCGGCAGGGCGGGAAGCCGTATCAGGCTGCAGGCTGCGGGCGGGAAGAGGCATGAATTCGGCGGGAACTTCAAAAGATGCTTTTTGAAAAGCATTGGTGTTAGTGATCATGCCTTCCATGGTGGGGGCCTCTGAAATGTGCGCGAGACATGCTGGATCAGCTGGGGCTCTGAAACGAAGATTAGATGCTGCAGACAGCTGATCACGCTCAGCTGATGGAGGCACTCGCAGCGGAGCTGCAAAGAGGAGTGCAGGCCTTGTCCTCTGGCCTTCTCCTCGTGGCTTCGCCTGGCGGTGAGCCCCGTCTCCCTTTATGGTGGGGGGGGTGGAGCCGGCAGGGCGGGAAGCCGTATCAGGCTGCGGGCTGCGGGCGGGAAGAGGCATGAATTCGGCGGGAACTTCAAAAGATGCTTTTTGAAAAGCATTGGTGTCGGTGATCATGCCTTCCATGGTGGGGGCCTCTGAAATGTGCGCGAGACACGCTGGATCAGCTGGGGCTCCGAAACGAAGATTAGATGCTGCACGCTCAGCTGATGGAGGCACTCGCAGCAGAGCTGCAAAGAGGAGTGCAGGCCTTGTCCTCTGGCCTTCTCCTCGCGGCTTCTGGACTATTACTTTTGGACTATCACAGACGACTGACAAGCACACTGGTTAGTTTGGTTAGGTAGGGAAAAACCTTAGTATAGGGAAAGATAGGAGTTTTTTCATTTTTCCATTTCATAAAACAATTGAATATGACAGGCCAGAGTTGGTGTCTATCTTCTGACCTGCCACACCATTCTATTGAGAGTAGAATGTCCAAAGGAGATCCTCGCAGATCAAAGCACTACCTTCATGTCTTGATTTCAAGAGGTAAAATAATTGCCCAATATCAAAATCTTAAGAACGTCGGTCTACCAACTCAAGACAGATAATTTGGTACAACGTTTTAACCAGATGTTTAAAAGAATATTGCAGAACAGTTGGATACAAATGGGAAGACCTGGGATGTCATGATACCCTGGACATTGTTCAATGTACAGTAAACCCCCAAAGCGTCCCTGGGATATTTCCTGTTTGAACTACTACATGGGAGGGAACCCCAGGATGTGTTAGACATGCTAATAGAGACATCGGAAGAAAGAGAGGTGGCCCTTCTACGGATTTCCCAAACCACACAGAAACGGACAACCCAATTAATTGCAGTGAGAGAAATGGTAAGAAAATATCTGGGACAAGCTCAAGAACATCAGTGAACTGTTTACGCTAAACATGATGTAACCCAGTTGAACAGTCTTTCTTAGTTCTCCTTCCCACATAAAATGATTTCCAAATGGTACTGTCCCTATGAAGTCTTTGAAAAAAAAGCCCCTTGGATTACCCAATCTCCCAACCCTATAGATGTCAGAAAACACAAGTATATCAAGGAGCGGACAATAGACCATAGTATGAAACCACTGTTACTATAGCTGCCCTCCTTACTGACTCAGATCATAGAAATGCATTTGTTTCCCCAGATAAATAACCTTCCCTACAAACCAACATTAGCAACCAGGCAGGGTGGCTGATTTCTTCCACTGCATTTGAACTTCGGCAGAAAAGATCTTTCATTTAAAACCCAATAGGATTCCCAAAGCCCGAAAAACAAATCGAGGAAGAGATAGAGGAAATGCTCAAGGCGGATATCAAGGAGTCCTTGTCCTCCCCTATTGTTTTTGTCACAAAGCTTGATCAGTCCTGATGATTTTGTATATACTTCAGAAAATTAAACTCTGGATGTTACAACTATCCTGTGCCAAGATTGATGATCAGATTGAAATGTAGGGTTCTGCAAAGTTTATCTCAATGCTAGTCTTGACAAAGGGTTACTGGCAGGTCCCCTTGCATCCAGGGAACTTAAACTTTGATGGGGAAAAACATCCTTTTCAATGCCACACGCTATATTACAATTCAAGGTCTCACCCTTTCGTCTTCATGGAGCCCCAGCCACATTTCATTTCAGAGACTAATGAACACAGTGCTAAAACCATACTATGCCTTTGTGGGGGCATATTTGGATTACATATTCGTTCATAGTGACAGTTGGCCTAAACACGTTCATCACCTGCACTCCATCACCCACCCATGTCCTTAGGAGTGCTGGATTAAGAGCAAATCTTCAGAAATGTCATTTGGCCCAATCCGCAGTGAATTACCTGTGATTATTTGTCAGGAATGCCCTAATACAACCACAGTCAGTGAAAGTAAAGGTGTTCCAACAAACTCCTACCCCAAAGACGAAAAGATATCTGCATGCTTTCCTTGGATTAACCGGCTATTATACAATATTTATCCTGAATTATTTCACCCTAACTGCTAACCTAACAGATAAGCTAAAGAACTCCAAACCCCAGACATTACTCTGTGCTAAAAAGTGTGTTTTGATGGACTGAAAGAACACTTCGTCACAAATTCGACTTTAAAATGCCAGACTTCAGTAAGGAGTTCCAATTATAAATGGATGCATCAAAGGTGGGATTGGGGACAGTGTGTTCTCAAGAATACGAAGCAATCGAGCAACCAGTGCTACATACCAGCAGGAAGCTCTTTCCAAGGGAGTAGTCCTATATTATGATGGAGTTTGAAGTCTTGGCAATAACATGGCCTGTCATGCATCTGAGAGATTATTTGACTGCAAGAAAGTTCAGGTTGTTTATGGACCGCTCACTGTTGACCTGGATGAGCTTAAGAAAGGACACTAATGCAAGAGTAATGAGCTGGTTCTTGGACTTGCAACCTTTCTGTTTCACTGTAGAACATCGGAAGGGGAAAGAACAAGGAAATGTGACTGCCTATCAATCAACTGAGGGAAGCCACGAGCATTAATGGAAGGGTTTGTGATGAATCAAAGAAATGTGTCCCTTCTCCCCAAGAGGGAGCTCTACCTTTCAGCCTAGGATGGTGACACTGCACCTTCCGTAGTGTTTGAGGCAAGTGGCACCTCACTGGGGGAGACTCCCCCTTTGGAGACAGTGACTCATGTTCCTGTGAGGAATGCCCTAAGCCATTTTCCTTGGTGGCATATATGGGACTGTCAGATATGCAGACCACTATTGTACCCAGAGATTGGGCAAGAGCCAAAAGTGAAATAGAAATCTACAAGCAAGAAAGAAGATCTGCTCTATTAATATGTTATGTTATATTATTTGGCATTTATATAGTGCTCATTTATCATGGGTATGACCTCAAACCCACTATTGAGCGTTCCCCCCAGGTTCCCCAATTAAATCTTTCCACTTCTATTATCCCCAGATTACTAATTGTAATATTGTTTTTTCTCAAATTCATTTTTATAACATGTCTTTCTTTGTGATTCAATAAATATTCCACATCCGGATCTATTGGAAAAGTATCCCTTTGAAAAAAATCGATATTTTCCACTTGACTTTCCCAAACATCATTTGTTACATGAAACAATGTTAACCCCCCAATTGACACAATTGTATCCTTTGGAACCTGGTTTAAATGTACTACCGTCATGTTCTTTAAACAGGTGCTGACCAACCATTTACCTCTGACCATCTTAGCCTGTGCCATTTCTTCACTCCCCATATTGCTAATAATCACTTCACATCCTTCTGATATACTTGCGTCAGATTTCAAACCACAAATAGCATCTGTGGCATCAGGAACAAACGGTTTACCTGGACACATATAATTTTGTTCTTTAAATTTGACACGTTTCCAGGTTTGGTATTAAATAAACTTCAGGTTCCCTTTAATGTGCAAATGGCAGTGTGAGACACGCTTGCCACGCCCAGTAGGTACTCTATGATCACTTTCCCGGCCTGCAACGCACCATAAATATGTTGGGTATTTTGTGGATATTTGGGGCTTTGCGGTATTTTCTTACCGCCAAAATACCTATATAATAATCACTCTCTATATTCATATTGGATCACACATAACAATAATACATTGCATTATTTCAGAATTCAGACCTATCTAGATAATGTGCGCGATAATTTGCGTGGTGGTTTATTTGTGGCCCCAATATCCAACATCCCTTGTTTTTTATCTAGATTGTTCTTGATCACTAGAGAGACCTCAGGCCTACATTTTAGGGATACCACATTTTCAGTGTTAGTGTTGTGTGCCACCATGGGCTATTGTGGTATTTTTGTGGCAATTTCCACTACCTTATATACGGTATGGAACTATGTCCAGAGAGTCTCTCTTCCCGTTGGCTGATGTATCTCCAACAAGCTATGCTACAAACAGTCACTCACAACTGTCCATACTGAATATAATCATGCACACATCTGTTTTAAAATGACAATTGCACTGTTTAAAAATCTACCCACGTTTAAACCTTTTCCCATGCAAAATGAAAGAGAGAAATAATACACACTAGCTATTTGTTTTCAGATATTTTTGTATTATAGAAATTTCCTTTAAACACAGTTTAACCCTTTTTTACAGAAATAAATGAAATGGTACAACATTATTTTTGATAAAATGAACAGAGAACTGCGAGAATATATTCAATTGGTTTGGTAACATTACATATGCTGATTAGGGACTGGGACTCCCTCGAATACACTGACTGAACAGTTTCGCACACTTTCGCACAGCTCACACACTTGTGTAATTACCTTATCTGTTCAGCATGAGTTTTCTCCGGCTATTCTCTTTCTGAATTTGGCTCCCTTGAAGATTAACCCCAGTGAAAACAAGCGTCTGTCGTTCTCAAACCGGGGTTATTACCTGGAATTCTCAGCTTTTGCAGCAGGAATGCTTCAGCCAGGAAACAGGTCCTTCTCCCAGCTCTGCCAGATCTCGATTGTTCTCCCCCTCTCCTCAAGCTTCCCCAGCAAAACTCTAATCACAGCCTCTAGCATGATACTTGCTATGACGCTGCTCCAATCAGAATCAATCATGTCATCTCCTCCCTCACTACACAATGGCTCATTTCTACAGTAAAAGTTTGTCTGTTCCTTCAAGCTCTTTGCTTCCTGTAGTTATGTGGACAGAGCAGCAGAGAAAAAAAAATGAATGTGCGTTTAAAAGTTCACTTTCAGAGTAGGCCTAATTCTGCAGTGGAGACACATTTTTATTAGTGGGTTATGTTAAATGCAGTTTTATTAGTCAGTTTATTTATTAATAAGGTTAGTTATTAATTTTCAAATGTGTCTCTTGCACCATAGGCATTTCAGATGAAAAATAGTGTGCATTTTTGAATGTGCACATGTGCTTTTAATTGTAAAAATAGATGTTCATCTTATATGTAAAAATCGTTTTTGACTGAATAGCCTGTCTTTACTTATATGTCCATGTTACTCTGGCAACACATATAGCAATGCACCACCCACACCCATGTGGTGGTGCTGCATCCAAAAAAAAAAATGCTACCTGTGCAGTAGTGCTGTACTCTGTGCTGTAACACGCCAAATATCCTTACAAAGCACTTGTGCGTTGAACGCCATCGGGTACGATAGTCCAAGTCAGTCGAGAGAGTAAGATATCATAGGGTTCTTGGGCGCACTCAGTATGAGAGTAGCTGATGTGATTACCTGATGGTAGCTGCATCCTAACATATGTGTGTTGGTATTGAGATCAGTTGAATGTGTGCAGTATGGCGGTTGGTCTCAGAGACTGGATTCTGGCAGTGTTACGCCTGTGTAGGACATTTATGTGTGCAGCTAGGCTGATTTTTCGTGGTGGGGTATAGCTGCTTTCTAGCAGGATGTTCAGGTGTTTATGAAGTATTGTTCATATGTGAGCAGCTAGGCTAAAACTGATTGAGCGGTTTAGCTGCTCTCTATTGTGTCTTGGTGTAGAGTAGAGAGTGAGCATAGTGATAGGAGAGGTGAGTGTCTGGAGTGGATGTTTTAATCCCACTGGTCTGGATTTCATTTATGCATTTCACGATAGGTTCATTCAGAGTGACTTATAAGTAACTTATTGCCCGGTATCTCCTCAAACATTTGTATCCAGGTTGCAGGATGTCAGCGACCCTAGATGGTCTTATTCGGGTTTATGGAAAGAGACAGGTTTTTTGAATTTTGCGGAAGGTCATGTAGTTTTGTGTGTGTCAAATGTGTGCAGGGAGTGAGTTCCACAGAGTTGGAGCCAAGGTTGAGAAGTTTGATCCTCCAATCCTGGCTGAATTGGAGGTTGGAATCACTAGTAAGAGAGCAGTGCTTAATCTGAGGGTGCGTGATGGGAGGTAGGTTTTTGGCTTCTCTTGTAGGTACATTGGGCTGGTCTTGTGCACTGCTCAGTGGGTAATGCATAGAGTTTTGAAGGTGGTCCTTTGTCCAACAGGGACCCAGTGAAGGGTGCGGCGAGCGGGGAGATGTGGTCTCTGTGTCCCAGGGCAAGAAGGAGTTTAGTGACATCATTTTGGGCTCTTTGGAGTTTAACTTGGTATGCCGCTGCTCATAGGTATAAGGAGTTGGCATAGTCCAGTCTAAAAATAACAATAGACATAAAAGTTGCAAGTCTGTTGGGATAGATGAGGTAAGCGAAAATGTGTCTAAACAGTTTGAGGTGGAAGTGACAGGATTTTGATACATTATTGATCTGACGGGAGAGGTTTAAGCCCGAGTCAATAGTGCAGCCAAAGTTTTTGACTATTTCGGAAGGAATGGGTGCCAAGGGAAGGGGGGCATGGGAATGGTTGCAGGAGAAGGACAGTATTGCTGCACAACATTATTTCAGTTTAATCTGGGTTCAGAAGGAGTTGGTTTCTTGTCATCCATGGGTCAATATCATTGAGACATGCTTCAAGATCGGGACGTGGGTTGGTGCGTGTTTTGGGAATTCTTAGGATAATTTGGATATTGTCCGCATAGTTGTAGCAGGAGGGGTTGCGCTCGCTTATGATTCCTGGTAGAGTGGTCAGATAGAGGTTGAAATGATAGAAGAGAGGCAGATGCCTTGGGGTACTCCATTGTTCACAGCGCAAGCAGTTCAGACAAAAGGGGAGAGGAAGGCAATTTGTTTCCTCTTGCTGTGGAAGGAGGTAATCCATTTCAGTGCTGAGTCATGGATTCCTAGGGGAGTTGACGAGGTCAAGGAGGATTGAATGGTTAATGGTGTCAAAGGCTGCTGACAGATCAAGGAGAATGAGCACTGCACACCGCTCAGTCTGCTGCGACCTGTTCCATGGCACAGTCTGATGCCTGATTTTGTGGGGTTGAGTAGTTTTTTGGATTCTATGAAGCAGTTGAGCTGGGATTATGAAGCCCGGTCAATGAGTTTCGTGAGAAATCTGGTGTTGGTGATCGGTCTGTAATTCTTAGGCTCAAGGGGGTCGAGGGATTGCCTTTTGAGAAGCAGTTTGACATGTGCAATTTTAAAGGCTTCTGGAAAGTTGCCAGAGGTGAGGGACTCGTTTAGTATGGATCTTGCATGTTCTCCTGCACAAGTAGAGGAGAATATTTCTTTCAGAAGAAACGCAGGGCAGGGGTCGAGGCGGGATCCGGAGGGTCTGCTGCCAGATAATAGATCAAGGAACTTGTCTCTCAAGATGGGTTGGAAAGAGTTGATGGTTGGCATAATGGTCATCGGGGCAACGGGATCAGGAGGGCAGGGGGTGAGGGTGGAAATTTTAGTGTTAAGGGTTGCCATCATGTTGAGTGCGGTGTTGTAGAAATGTAGCGAGAAGTGTAACAGAGTGTTTGCGTGCAAGTGGTTTGGGCAGAGGTGCAAGTAGGTTTCACAAATTTGGAGATGATCTTGTGGCGTTCTTTGCTTCTGCAGCCACATTTCAGAATTTGTTTATTGTAATAGGTCTTTTTATATATAAGCAGGGAACTTCCATATAGAAATAATAGGGAAAGATATGCCTTCTTTTAATCATTTATTAAATTACTAGTGGAAATGTCATTAGTGTCTGCGTCCTAACCCACCACAATACCAACTTGGCCTGCTTCACAATTATTATCTGGCTGATGATTGATGAAACTTTTCAAATTATCAATAAATGTGATGCATGCCTATTAGTCCTAATCGACCCCCGAGTCACATAGGACATGATCAATCATGACTCGCTACTGTCCCAACATATTCATAGCATATGTATTCAGGCACCTTCAGAAAATGGTTCTCCTAATTCCAATTTGGGAGACACCATGTGCTCCTGATCATTTCTTTGAGGTTGGCATAATGTCATGTAACCTGCATCTTCTCTCTGGTCTAATTCAATCAATATATGGTACTCCTGAGCATACACCTTCCTGACTCTGACATCTCAATACACCAAGTTGTGGATAACACTCAGCTATACCTAAATGTTGGGGTATCCCCAGGACATTGCCCATCCCTACACAGGCCTTGCAACCATTCAAACATGATGTGATGCACCTACTTTAAACTTAAAACTTACAAGCCAGAATGTGTCATCCTAGTTTGCCCCCTCCCATAAACACTTCATTTCAAAGGTGGTTGGATTTTATGCTCTTGGATAGATTGATTGAGCAACTCTCCAGCTCTGCAAAAGCTTGTATTTATTGCGGACAGAAACCTCTAATTTCAACAACATGTAACTTGAAATGCCATATTGGCCTGCCATTAAATCATCTTAATTCGCAAGATTAAATCCCTTTTCCCACCTCAAGACTTCTGAACAGTGGTACAGGCTCTTTCAATTGCTCAAAAATATGAGGGAAATGACCTACTACCAGGGTTCCCAGCAACACATCGCCCTCCCCCCCATTTGGGTCCCACACCATGCATTGGTGTGCATCATCACAAGCACATCCACATTTGATCACCCTTGGTGAGCTTCACTGGCTACCCTTACCAGCTAGGATCCTTTAGAAAAAATGCCTGCATCACCTACAAGGCAATATTAGCTGGCACAGCACCTTACCCAGTTGCTAATTTAAATGTCACAGGCACATGTAACATATGTGCACTAGGACCATTAGCAGACTGAAGACTAGACATGCTGCAAGGTGAAATATAGTAAACTGTCAGTCACCTGCTATTATCTATGTCTATTATATTCCATTCCATTCCATAATAATTTCAACAACTCCCACCCTCCTTCTGCTGTGGATAGATCAGGAAAATGTATTATTTCTGTCACACCTTGACATTACCTTTGCTCTGAGGCTACTCAACAGCCATGGACAAGAACTAATTCCAATGGACACTGTGGCAGATCAGAATAACGACACAGACTCTCAGAGGACATTTTGCACAGTGTCTTTTTTTAAATAATGAAATGAAAGCCTAACCATCCAAATCGCTCTGGGGTATTCTCTACCTATATGAAAAACCAAGGTGCCAGTCAGCCATCACTGAGTGTCCAAAAGGAATATGTCTGCTATCCAAAAGCTAATGCTAAGAAAGTCTACCACTAACTTAACAAATTAAAGTCAAGAGAATGACTCACTTCAGATGTGTGCTTCATGCACTTCTTTTCTTTGTTTTTAGGCTTCTCTTTCATAGGCCATTTTTAAATAGTTTTCTGTGACTTATCTTATA
This sequence comes from Ambystoma mexicanum, assembly GCF_040938575.1. NCBI lineage: Eukaryota > Metazoa > Chordata > Amphibia > Caudata > Ambystomatidae > Ambystoma > Ambystoma mexicanum. Next base: position 528,371,537 of record NC_090926.1, read on the forward strand.
AGGTTGTGTAGGTCACTCATGAGATTATGGGCCTTAGTTTCCTCTTCAGAAATGGCTTTCCTTTCCTCTTGTGTAATCATTGGAATGGGTTTTCCATGAGCTGGTGATGTAAAGCTTCCTGTATGATTCTTGATTCCTAAACATTTATAGGGCCTCATTAAGAGTCCAGTGGTAACCGAGGCGGTAAAATTGCCTGGTTACCGCCGGACTCGTATTACCATTCCGCCTCCGTGATTCCCTGAATTGCCGGGGCATTACAACCCCTTTTTTCTGGGAATCACAGAGGCAGAATGGTGTTAATCCCCATTCCCATTGAGTCCTATCAGACTCAATGGGAATGGGGATCATGGAAACACCGGCAGCATCTCGTAATGCTGCTGGTGTTTCCTCGTCCACCTGCAGGCGGGCGGTGTTAAACCCGCCAGGTCAAACCTGGCGGGAACATCACCTCCCGCCTGCAGGAGTCGGGATCAGGCGGTCCGGAAACAACGGTGGGGGCGGGTTTACTGCCACCGTTATTTCCGGACCGCCTGATTTGTAATGAGGCCCATAGTCTTTTCCTGACCCATTCTCTCTTATGGGGTATTTGTCCTATAGGCTTCTTTGGCCTTCAGTTCATCATGTTCCTTCTCGGTTATATCCCACTATTTACCCTTGACCTGGGGTTAACTGTCCCCTTCTCTCAGGATAAGGTTATGCTTGTCTTATTTATCTCCCACTCTGCAATGTCTGTTATTCTATGTCTTTCATTAAGATATTTCACCTCCCTTACTTTTGATTCCATGCTCTTCACACTTCTACTGGACGAGTTTCTAGTGGTACTGCAATTCTTTTGATTTCCCTCTCAGGGATGTCTGTTTCTTTCATTCAGGCAGTTCAAGTTATCAACTTGCTACCAAGCCATTCTCACTTCTACTGAGACGAGTGTCTTCTTTTATTCTAATTCTATTTGTCTCGCTTTCAGGTATGTATATTCTTCTCTTTCTTTCATTCAGGCAGTTCAGGTTTATCAACGTTGATTCCAAACCTTTCTCACTTTTCCTGAGATGAGTTTCTCCTGGTATTCCAATTCTATTTGTTTCCCTCGCAGGTACGTCTATTCTTCTCTTCCTCGTTCAGGCAGTTAAAGTATGTTAAATGTGCTTCTCAGCTTTTCTTAATTTCACTGGGTAGTGTTTTTAGGAGCATATGAATGAGTCACTTGTGGCCTCACATTCCTCCTGGGTTCCCCAATATCTTCTGTTTTGTTTAGGAATATCTGTGGGATTCTTACAGGCAGGGGATATTCTCCAGTTCTCTGTCTCACGTTCGGTTAGTTCTCACTGGTGTTCTCGCTTTATGACCCTCATTGTTTCTCCTGGCTTCCTGGTATCTTGATAGAGAGCTGTGCCATTTGCTGTGGCTTCTCCGGGGTGGTGTCAGCGATGTTCCATGGGCAGGCTGCCCACCATGACAGCCTCATGGTCACGCCCACCCCTGAATCTCCAACTACAGTCACCTGTGTATTCTGTTTTTTTGAAAAGGCCAGGCTTCCAGTATTTATTTTGCTGTCCCAGGAAACTCTGAATTTTGTGGGTTCCGTGTTCTCCTGCGGCTCTACCTTCTACTAGTGTTATGCTACCAGGGGACCCCCACTGTATGCATTCCTCCCTCTTCCCTCTCTCATTTGACGAGTACTCCATCTTTAACCTAATCGTCACAGTTGATTGCTGATTTCCATTTAAAGAGACAAATTCTATTTCTTCCTGATGATAGCACTTTTACTTTCTCTTCAGTCAAGTCTCTGTACTTGGAAGTATTGGATATGTTATGTAGACCTATGTATGCTATCAAGTGATTGGATTAGGGAGTACTTCACAGGAATGGGAATCAATGTTCCCCCTCAGGGAGTCTCTCACAGTGAGGTTCCACTTGCTTCAAATCCTAGGGAGTGTGTTGCAGAGCGTAATCACCTACATAACCTCACAGAGTGGGCTCCCCTTTCAGGAGAAGAAATTCATTCCTGCAATTCATTACAACGCACAGACCACAACTCACAGTATGTTACTATTGTTAAGATGCCAGCCCAAACGCTGGCTATACTGACACTGTTCAGCACTCCACTGCTCTCGAGCTAGGTCCGTGATTCAAACAACTGGCATGACTGCCTGGAGATACGCCAGTGCGAATGTGTTATTTGCTTTGTGCACTCACACAGTAGCAGGCAAGAGTGTTGATAAGCCGACAGTAACACGCTAATATTACACTAACCCTGCTTTACAGTGCTCCAGTGCTTCTGAGCTAGGTTTGTGCTATATAAATGTAATGATGAAACTAATAATAACTCCTCCCCATTTCATCAGTGTGCCATAGGACAAGCATACTCGTCCTCATCACTTAAGGGATTAAACAAATGATCCTTTGATTTGGGAGAGGAAAACATTGTAGTCCCCCAAGGGCAGTGCCTTTAACGTCACGCAAATTATTTTTTGGAGTATGTTGCAATGAACTTTGTGATTGGCAAAATCCCTGCGTACTTGTGCTTTACCTCTGATTCCAGCTGAGCCTGCTTGCACTATGACTTACACATCATAGGGCATAGAGAAGTGTGAAACACACGTGATATTCAAAGTTCTTGTGGTGAATCCTTCGCTGTACTACATGCAGTACCTGGTAGATGGTATTTCCAGCAAAATGTGAGCTCTGCTGGCATGATTCCATAACTGCTTCTTATTTTAATTAAAGTTTATCAATGAATCCATCCTGTTTTTTACCTCATAAACCATGTTACCTCCTACGTAGACTGCTAATGGCGATTCGCCACGCTTTCTTGTCTAATCAGAACTGTATATGTAAATGCAAGCGAGGAGTATCTGGGGAGCCCGTGCCAAAGAAAGGATCCTGTTTAATAACACTGCCTTAACGTAAAATGATGAAGATATTGGCCAATTCACTTCGATTGGGGACAAAAGCACATAGAGTGTAGACGTCTAGTACTTTCAGTTGATTATGACCACATTCATTTCGATTGACTGAGCTATGCAAAAAAAGAAATTCAGTTCAGAATACTTAGGGCCTCATCACGAGTCTGGCGGTAACCCTTAAATCTGGCGGTCGCGCTATTACCGCCGGATTTAAGAGTCCGCCAAATCAGGGTTTTGACGGATTTCTCCACAGCTCTGAGCTGGGGGGAAATCCGCTGAAAATTGCGCTATTACTGCCGGTGGGAAATCTGCCAGCAGTAAGAGCGCAAAAATTGACCATTGAGCCCAATGGGGAATTGGGCATTCCCGAATGGGCTCAGTGGGGAATGGGGAATTCCATTACCGCCAAACCCGTGATCCGGCGCTAATAGCGCCGGGGGGGTTTGGCAGTAGGGCTAATACCGCCGGCGGTAATACCACCAGCGTTACCGCCCAACTCGTGATGAGGCCCTTAATCTCTAGTACAGTATCCATTTGTATTTCTTTTAGCAATCTTCATTTGGCCTTTGGCTCATCAGAAATATATCAGAAATATATATACAATACCTTATGCAACAACATACAGGTTAAAACACAGTAAAACAATACACATTTCTGGAATCTGTAGGGTGTATATATTAGCTTTTAATCAGTAGACATCATATTACTATAAATGTGCACATTATAGACGTGGCCTGCTCGGGATGTTTGAGGAGTGTTCAGTGAGGATTCGGGCATAGAATTAGTCTGACAGGTTAGCTGCAGACATAGGAGAAAAGCTGGCAATCATGGGGTTACATGAAGTACATCAATGCATTCAACTTGCCTTATTTATTTTATTTATTTACTAGCTGGGGTAACCACTGTTGCCTGTGTCCTGATCCAGTGGTGTCTAATGTGCCCTGGAGGATGTTGCTCTTGTCCTCTTGTTGGCAAGCCTTGCTTCAGATTGCTCTGGCATCTAATGTGTCCTGGAGAATCCTACTCTTGTCCTCTTGTCTGCAAGTCATGCTGCTGGTTGTTGTTGTGTTTCAGAAACTCTTGATATTGATTTTCACTTTGCATCAGATGGAGCTTTCCCAAGTGATGTTAGTTTTTGTGCGGCATGTTTCAGTCACTCAATGGCTTCAACACATTTGAGAAAATGTCCAAGAACGATTGATTAAATGTGTCCACATCTTGTGAATGAACTTAAGAAAACTGCAACCTTGCCATTTCCCGTATTTGGAGTGGTGTGATAAAGTGTTTTTAATTTTTTGAATTTATTCTCTTGAAAAATGCCTTAATAAACACTTTCGAACTGTATACAGTATTAATACATGTCCCAGGAATAACCAACACATCGAACATTTTGCTGCAGACGCTTTTCCAAATGTCTCCTTCTAGTACCTACTGTAGTGAATCGGGGTGAGCATCAGTAAATGAGGGTGTGTAAAGAGTGAATGTTTTGCATCCAAACATAGACTGCAATCTTGCCCCACACAAATGAGCAATCTATGCAAAATCTGGTAGCAGTGGGTTCAGTGGTGTGGATCTGTATAGCTGCACAAACATGCCAACACACATACGTACATTCAGCTTTATATATAAAGATGTATTGTGCCTTTTGTATGGCGTTATACATCAAGTGAATTTTGTTTTTACCGCAGAGTGGGACAATATGGAGATACGGGAAGGGGAATGGGTTCCGTCATGTGGCTGTTTGAGCAATGAGGCAATGTCAAATATTTTTAAGGTTTGATTTTTTTTTCTCATCAGCTCCTTATTATGCTTTGGGGGTTCAGAGACATGTCCCTGCTCTGACTCTCGTTACGACCATGAATTGTTTTAGAAACCTGACTGGGACACAGGGTTAGACTCTGATTGATGGAATGGATGAATGAAAGAAACCACTGTTTTCAGTTTCATGGACTCTACATGCATTTTCAGGTGGTAAATTGGGGCTCTTAAGATCTAACACATTTCACTGGACAATGTGTGTGTTTGTGCTTCTTTAGTGGCACACCTGCCAGCGTAATTGGTTGTGCCATTGGGTATGTGCTTTTGAGGGCAGCCTGCGTTCGCAGGATTTAAACTGCGTATTGAGTGTGATAGTACAGTATGTATCAACTGGCTGGTTGCCATTTCATTTGGTGCTGAGCTCCCCATTATTCCTACTTGAGTGGTGTCATTATGGGTTGAGACTTGCATGGTGATATCATTCATATTGTCCCCACAGTTGTCTTTTCCAGATATTTCGTTCCTGCCTGGCATCACCTGGTTTGGGAGTGATAAATTAAAGGTCCCCTCATGCCCATCATGGTCGGTGCCATTCTCAGCCTCCCTGTCACTTCTTTGATGTGGAAATTCTGCAGAATGTTGGGCTTTCCATTGGTTTGTACCCTTTGCCATCCACCCCTGGCTTTCTAAGCTGTTATTGGTTACAGGTGATCTCAACCAGCCTGGAACTCGATTACGTTTTCAGCCATCTATGCACCACTTCAAGGTGATGTGAACGATTATGTGTCTGTGTTGTAACTGGTGTGTGCCACCCCTGCCTAAGTGAATGTGCCCCTCACATCACAACACTTGTTGCTGTCTGTGTCTGTTTTGCTGGGATCGGCTCCACTTTCCACCATGGATGATTGTCCATTGTCTCGTTTGCCTGTACCATATGTTTAGAGATCACAGAATTGAGCTCTGAAGCTCACATTTTAGGATTTATCAAATTTCTCTGCAGCTGGTACCTTTGTCGTCTGGATATTGGAATGTGTCTGCGTATCTCTGATCTTGGCTGTGAGCCTGCTTTGTGCCCTGTGCTACCTGAATCAGCTTTGCTTGTCTCATGCTCAGTGGCTTGAGGACTGCTGTAATTGTCCTAACCTTTATAATGCAGTTTCTACAGTGTCCATGTTATTCTAGGTTTCATATAGGTTAGTGGTGCATGGTTCTATCAGGCTACATATATACTTGATCATTGTTAGAAGCATCTGCAAGCTTGCTCAGTATCTTTTGTGCCTTGCAGTTTTGCGTTACTGCATTTGGCTATTTCAAAAATAATAAAAGTATTGGCAGTATGTATATGCACCTGTCCACTAGCTATAGAACTGGGCAAGTATGTTCTTCATCTATACAAGTGGGTGTCTGTGTAATGCAGTGCAGGACTGCGGGTCTGCTTCATGTCTAATTGTCAGAGTACCTCATATGTGTCTGAGGGTATTGACTATTGGCAGTTGAGCACGTTTGTAGATGAAACATGCTTCCTGACAATATAACTCTCAAGAGTATAAAAGGACAGATTGAGAGGACTATTGCCCGAAAGATGGAAAAGGGCCCTGGTACACAGCTGGCTCCAAGAAAAACACACATTCAATATCTCAGGGAACAATATGAGACAATTACCAAGACATTAGTTAAAAAACTCACTTGTGTGTTATTGTACAGGATTTTCCTTCATAAATCAGAAACAGCATGAGGGGCGTAATCCTATGGATAAACAACAGATTGTCATAAGCAATTACCCTGCGAAGTGTCAATATACCTGACTATAAGCTTTAGTAACAAAAGCAAGAAAGAAATTCTTACCACTGGAAGTTAGGGAAAATGTGGTATCTTTTGGTAGACTTGAAAGATGCAGGGTTCTCTGATATCACCAGCACAAGAACGCCGGCAATGAAGTCCAGGGTTTCCAGGAAACAAACCTAACACCTCCGGCACAAGGACACCTAAGAATGTTCAGGCGCCTATAGGCAGTCTATCGTCCAAGCACTTGCAAAGTCTTGGGGAGCAAATGTCCGAAGAGTTCCAGTGAATTAGAAGCAATGACACAATCCGTAAAGGCAAAGTAGTCCATGAAGAGTTCCGAGGTCACAACGTTCCAAATGGAGTATGAACAAATTTGCGGGTCAAGACAGAGCCGTAGTAACTTTTTGAGGTCAAAATGTAGGAAGGCAATAGCAAAGGTTCCAAGGAGAGACTGAACAGACAATGGCCAAGAGAAAGAATAATCCAGTAAGCAAAGCATGGTCCAAAACAAGAAAACAAGATTCGCTAAACAACACGAATGCTAATGGAGACAATTTCAGAAGCAATGCCCAGTCGGGTAGGCAGTGCTTATATCAGGTATCACCTGACATGCTGAAGGCAGCGTCGCCGTGCATATCTGTAAATCGGTTGCCAGCGTCTCCATGGAAATCCCCAACATTCTCTGAATGAACGGATATGCGTTGGTGTCTTGTTTGTGGTAGGTTTCCTGATACGTAGCTTTTCATCAGGTTTCCTGACAATAAGGGGCAATGAATGGATTGTAATGTGGAGAAGTGGGCAAGAGTGTTGTATGTCCTTCTGGTAGCAGAATGCGTACCTAATGTTCGGGAAGTCAACAGAGGTGGTTTCTTGACACTAATGCTGCTACGTTGTGGTGTCCCTAATGATGTCAGCATCGTGGCTACTTGGTGCTTAATCGAGGTTGTCCATATGGGTGTCTCTGTCCACGATCTCTGGTTCTTCTCTCACACATATAAATACTTGCATGGTATTTGGTCTGTATTCCTGACTGAGAGGATACCTTTCAGTGTACTTGTCAATCATGGGTGTACTCAGGATTCGTTTGACATAAGATGGTTGGCTATGAGCATTACTGGCTCTTCGTCTTGACATGAATCTCGGGGTGAGGAGGTGCATCTTCTGGACCCTCTCTTCAGTTTCCCCTCAACTATAGGACGGAGAAAGCTGCCCAACAACATTTATATATGTATCTGTACATTGTACATACCTATGTTGGAAGGATTGTAGTTGTTAGGTAAGTTAGTCTTATTTTTAAAAATAAGTAGTAAAATACTTGCAGAATGGGTACAATTGATAAAACCATGTTGTTGACTTGACTTATTTTATTGCACTATTTGTGTTTGTGATGGCGGTGGGGTTGGGTGCATTTCCATTCATATGGTGACTTAAGTGTTAAATACTAGAGGAACCTTTGTGGTTTCAATTAAGCTACAAGACCTTTCAAAAGTTATTAAATGTGCATGATGCAGGTTTGTACAAACCCCCAAAGAGGTGTTATTCAGTGAACAGTGGATGAAGAAAGACATGTGCCAAACTGATATAAAATTGTATCAATATTGTAAAGAACATAGTCTGTCTCAGTCTATCAGACTATTGCATGTCATATTTGGTACACACTATTACCATATTTAAACCAGCAGCATGTAGCGCTACTGTCATTACTTTTTAATGCTAATTGATTTCAACATTTCTTATTTTGTTTTTACAACAATAGATGTGCTGGTTTGCTGTTAGGTAAATGATTTCCGAAGAACAAAAAATGGTTTTCTGAAAAGACATTTGGTAAGAGTGGCACAACATTGTTTTTGAATACTGTTATTTTCAAAATGCATTTTGTATAATGAAATGATTGTATTAATTGTGTAAATAAAATACATGTGTCATGGTTCCATGTCAAGGTTGATTGTGAATGAAAAGATTGCAGAAAGCATATATGTTGCTACTACAAGAATGGTTTTTGATGTTTGTGTTGCGCTGCAGTGGTGTAAATATATGATTTTTGGAAATGATTATGGTGCAATGCACCCAACAACACAACTGAACTCTTCAGAATCTGCACAGAACTTGCCAACCCCTCTGCAGCATCTTCTGCCCCTACTCCTACCCAAGCCCTCTGCATTGCACTGGCCTCTCATTTCACTTCCAAAACCGAGGACATACTGAACAGCCTTGTCATGCACTCTCCCAACCCAACCCTTCTGCCCCCCTCCTGTCATTCGCCCTCCTCCCGCCCTCCTCCTTCCTCCTTCACTCCTGTCTCCCCTGATGAAGTCACCAAATTTGTCAACTCCTTGAAGGTCTCGTCCAAACAGGTTGCTCCTTGCTCCTCCAGAACCATCAAGGAAAATATCACCACTCTTGCCCAGGCTCTAGCTGATCTCTGCAACCACTACTTTGCTACTGGTTCTTTTATATCTTCCCTCAAGCACTCCCTTGTTCACCCCCACTTAAAGAACCCTCTGCAGACCCTACCTGCCCAGCCAACTACTGCCCCATGCCCATCACCCTCTTCCTGAGAAAACTGATTGAGAAGTTGGCCCTCCTCCAGCTCAACTCTGACACCTAATCTGTTGGTGGTCTGCATGACCACCAGTCTGGATTCCGAGCATCCAGAGACAAGGAAACTGTTCTTCTGAACACGTGTGAAGAACTGCTTGCATCTCTTGACTCCAATTCCCCTGCTGTCCTCATCCTTCTTGATCTCTCTTCTTCACTTGACACAGTGAATCATTCCATCCTCATAAAAAGGCTCCATGATACCCTTAGTATCTGGGAGCGGGCACTGGATGGTCTTTCCTCCTTCCTAACTGACCGTTCATCCGAAACCATTCTAAGCCCTTTCTCTTCCCCTTCTTCCTCCACAGCCTGTGGCGTCCCCATTGCTCCATTATTTCACCCTGGCTTTTTAACACATACCTTTCTCTGCTGGCATGACTCATTACCTCCTTCTCCCCCAACTTCCAGTGCTACGCTGATGATACACAACTCTTGTTCACACTTCCCACTGATGCTCTTGCACCCTCCTTCATCCATGACTGACTCTCTGCCATGCAGGCCTGCTGCACTGCCAATTACCTTTCCCTCAATACTAGCAACACAGAGATTCGCCCTACTTGGTACCCTGCACTATACCTCTTCCCTGAACTCTGGTCTTCCTGCATGGGCCGCCCTGCCCTCTCCACTGTAGCTAGGAATCTTTGAGTCATCTTCAACTCCTCCTTTTCCTTCATCCTTCATATTCAGGACTTTGTCAAGAAGTCCCACTTTCAGCTCTTCGTTCTCAAAGGGACTCCACCCTTCCTCAACTTCCCCCAAAGACTCAATGTTACCATGCTCTGGTTCTCTCCAGGCTAGACTACTGCAATAGCCTCCTCCTTAATCTACAGTTGTCCACCTTGGGACCCCTCTAGCTAACCCAGAATAGGGCAGCAAGACTTATCCTTGGCCACAAGCCCAAGGACCGCATGTCTCCTGCCCTAGAAAGCCTTCACTGGCTCCCGGTCTCAGCGCAGATTAAATTCAAATCCCTCTGTATCTACACAAGGCTATCTGGGTCCGGGGACCACTCTATCTTCAATGCTTTCTGACCAAATACTCCCCTCTAGACTCCTCCATTCCTTTGTCACCAACTCCCTGCGTGTTAAGCACTTTGCTAAACAGAGAGCTTTTGGGCGATGTAAGAGGATTCCATTCAACACTACAGCTAAGTCAATGCCTAGTCTGGGATACTGAATGGAAACCCTTATTAATATATCTTTATGTCCAGTTCATGAGTTTTGGATGACTACCCCTATATAACACCCCTCTCTTAGAATCCCCCTGACCCCACTGACCCCACTGAGCCAAGAAGGAGTTCTGTTTTGCAAGTTTAAAAGGTTTATTTGAGAAATAAGACAAAATATAGATACCACGCTTTTATAATAAATTAATAATCGATATCACCCTTATAAATATAATGTTAATCAACAATGGGTAATCTGACACTAGCACACTTCTTTACAATCAATGAGGAGTTAGTATAGGATGGATAAAGTAGCAAAGTACTTTTATGATTTCAAGGGAAAAGCAATGAGGAATAAAATGCAGTACAGAAATACTTGATATGATTTTAGCAAAAGACAAGATAATCACTTTTCTCTGGCAATTCACCCCACTCCCCTATGCAATGTAAGAAATGGAAGGAGATGGAAGTAACACACACAGTTCTCAGGAATGCAATCAAATACAATACGAAATTCAATTCCCACCCCAGCAAGCTTAGAGAAAACCGGTATGAGTTTTAAAACACAGGCCCAAGTGCTTTGAATGTACTGGCAATGAACTGAGAAATATGCTGAAAATGCTTTTAATTCCCTTTAGGAGGTTCAGGGTGCGTGAGAGATACTTGGGATGAGTTCAGGCTCACTTTAGCAATGATTCAGAGATGGTGATTAAGAGGCCAACACATTTTTAGCAAGGAAAGAAATGACTGCTGATGGTTACACGTGGCTGGATTTTTAACCAAATCGCAAATCGCGGTAAAATTCACGAGTGCGTGAATCGTGATTACGGCAAAAGTATAAGGAGAAGCAAGTCGGTTCTAGGTCCGTTGGAAAGCTGAGATAAATTTCGTTCCTATCCCAAACGGTTCCAGAGATACGGACAATTAAATAAAGGTAGTTTTTCGGATTTAAAGTAAACTCAAAATGACAGGAGACAGCTTGCAGCTGCAGAATTGACAAGTGACAGTGGTGCAGCTTTACAAAATGACAAGTGCCAACTTCTAGGAGGCAGTTCTGGTTAGGTTAAAATAGTTTGGATTAGATTATTTTAAACTAAGAGCTTATTTCTGTCACAATCTGACCTAAGTACTCACAATATATTTTTGAAATAGGCCTCACCACGGATCTGGTCAGGTTTTGGACTGGACTCCGGTTCTGGTCTCGGCACTTCACAGTGATCTGGGTCAGCTCTCTGGTTCTGCTCATAGTGGTCTGGGTCACTCTGGATCTCTGGTCTGGTCTGTCCGGATACATCGGTCTCTGCACGGCTACTGGATCTCTGCACTGGCCCTGGCAAATGTTCTTGGCAAGGGATTCAAGCAGCTCGCCCGGCTGTGAGTAGCTTGCAATGATTTGAGGCCTGCTGCAGAGAACTCAGCTTGTGGTTTTAGGCCTCTGATTTAGGTTCTAAAGTATAAATTCTAGGTTCTGGAGTATGTAGCTGGAGTCAGTCTGGAACTGTTATCTTCTGGATGTTGTGTGGTCCGGCAAAACGCTCCGCAGCAACTGGATTTGAATCTCCTCTCTAGCTTCCAGTGCCTCTTTTCATGTCTTTTGAAAGTGGGTGTGTGCGCAGCATCACTAAGCCAGCCCCTCTCTCAACTGATCATTGGTCAAGCTTTTCTCTCTTCCTTGATTGGGGGAAGGAAATGTGAGTCAGAGTGATGCTGTTTTATGGTCTGCAGAAAGGACACTCCCCTGTAAAAATTGCACATAAATCTATATTTGACCCAAATACATATTCCACAGATACACAGTTGTTTGTCATTGCATACACACATCATGCATTACTGACGGGAGGCACTGTTCCGACCCTGGCGTTTCTAGGAGCTTGGGTAAAGAAATGGTAACTTTTTGCGCTTTTTAGTAGCTTTCCCCATATCGGATTTTTCTCCAAATTTATACAATTGTGTGCAAGGCATGTGGGCATTTAGATAAGGAAGTGTCAGATTTTTAACCTGCATACATTTAGAGTAACAACCTCTTTTCCGCTCGTAAACTCCCAGATTATACCACAGGGTCCTAAAACCTCTTAAAAGGTGGGCAGAAAATCACAAGAATTATGGTATCATTTAGATAATTTTGACAAGTCCGCACCATGAGTTATACATCTTTCTTAAAATCATATTCTGGCCAACAGGGGTGTGTCTTCCCAGGTCACATGGTTGAGAAACCAGTTTGCCCACTTTCTTTAAGCTCAGCCTGTTCTCAGAGGGGGCTGCCCCTCCCCGTTTCTGCCAAGAGGAAGCCACTTTACGACCTCCCCTATAAACCATCTGCCTGAGTCAAGCAAGGGCTTTGTTCAAAAGGAAGCCATTTACGCCCCCCTAATAAACCATCTGCCTGGGCTCTTTGTTTAGTTTCTTGCAGTCCCCTGGTAATTCAATCAGAGAGTGTGTGACCCCCTATTGGCAGGGGAAACAGAATGCAGCCAGGCCTGGGAATGTATTTGTTGGGAAAGCCCCCACTCCTGTCGGGGGTAGCTGTCTGGCAGAATTCCAGTTTCCTTAAGCCAGGTTTCAGGTAAAATGTCACTTTTTGTTCCCCAGTTTAAGTCAATACAATTTTTACATATGCAGCTAGAATGCTGATTCTAAGTTCAAAACTATGACATTTTAACAGTTACAAACTATGTGACACTCAAAAGTAGGTCACTCAGTTAATTTAAACATTTCGATTTTGGTGGTTTTAATCCAGTTTCAGTTAGGCTGCTGACATGCATAGCTCAGCCAGTTTTGTTATGAACATTGTTTTGGGCTCTTCATCTTCCCAGATTTTGTATGCACACATACTTCATTCTGCCAGATGTCCGCTGGTGTTCAGTGAGATTTTTGGATGTGTTGCAATGTTTGAAAATAGGCATTTTGAGCTGGCATTCGGAGAAACCAAAAGTAATTTTAAAGCGTTTTTAAGCTAACAGGCGCTGCTGTTTTACCTTTGGCACCCATTCCACTCATGGCACCCTGGCCCATCATGCTCGCACTGGTGGGTGGCAAGTTAGGCAGCCATTTTGGTGTATGCGCAAACTGCGTGGTTCTCCTGGATTCTGGCGCACATGTGGGCTTTTTGGCCATCTTGGATTTTCTAAGCCCACAGCACCAAATGTTGCAGCATGATAGCTCAAACGTGGGTCAGGACACCAAACAAGGCCCCATCATGCGACTGCACTTTGAATTTGAGTCGATGGGGAGTCGAGTGCACAGAAGGTTTTGACCCACGCACTGGTATGTCCGCATAATCTTCTTCCATTTCTGCAAATGGCACAGTTCAGCATCTTTTCCTCCATCCGGTACTGATCGATCGGTTCTCCTCGCCGGTCCTGATGGGAATATTGGGCGGTACCCCGGCCCCTTGGGTCTCTGCTCCCGGTCTCCGGATCGTCCTCCTTGGCCAGTCTCCAGGTTTTCTTTCTCCTAGGACGACAAAGGAAAAGCGGCAATACCTATTCATGGACATTTCTCCCCCACCATTGATATAGTGGGGTGGCATATATATTTTAGAACTCAGCAGATATGAACATGCACATTTTTTAAATTAAGCGACAGGAACACATAAACTTGAGAAACACAGAATTTGATAGGCTATATGTAGGATATTTTAGGGTTGGAATTGAATTACTCTGGAGCAGTACCCTCTGGGATTACAGAGGACTCCTCCAGTTGCTGCAAAGTGTGCCTGGGATGGCAACACTTCAACTGGTTTATGTGGACCCACTTGTCTTCCCCCTCTGCCAAACCGCCTTTGGGGATGCGGATCTTGTAGGCCACAGGGGAGATCTTGTCTATAATCTCAAACGGTCCCTTCCATGTAGGCAATAATTTTCGCTGTTTGGCCTGGTTCCTTTGGAAATTGTATAGATAGACCCGATCACCCACCTTATATTCCTTTCGGGTAGTTTTTAAATCATAGTGGGTCTTCATGCTCTTGGCTGATCTTTCTAGATTCCGCTGAGCATAGGCAAAAGCATGTTGAAGGTGTTTCCCTAAATTCTCCACATACTCATGAGTTGTGGAGGCATTTATCAACATGTGCTCTTCGGTTCTGTAGAACAAATGCTGGGGAAGCACCATCTTGCGTCCAGTCATCAACTCAAGTGGTGACATTTTGGTTGCAGATGAAGGGGTTGATCTGATGGCCATTAGGACCAGAGGTAATCGGATATCCCAACTTGGCCCAGAATCTGCCACAAACTTCTTTAATATGCTCACAATGGTTCGGTTGTATCTCTCCACTGCTCCAGAAGAAGCTGGCCTGTAAGCAATGTGTAGCTTCCTTTTAACCCCCAGTATCTCCCACATCTTTGTCATTACTTCACTGGTGAAGTGGCTACCTCTGTCTGACTCAATCCTTTGAGGTAGACTAAAACGGGAAAAGATGTGGTTAATCATCAGGGCAGCTGCAGTTTCTGCCTTGCAATTTGGGGCTGGGAGACATTCCACCCACTTGGTAAACAAGCATGTAACAGTCAACATGTACTTGTTTCCTCTAGACGAGCGAATCGCAGGGCCTACAAAGTCGATTTGCAAATCTGACCATGGCAGTGTCATCCCCCTCTTTTTGAGAGGTGCACAGTGCGTGAGGGATGATGGCTGAAATTGTGCACACACAAGACACCCCTTCATGTATTGGTCGAGGTCCTGCCCCATGTGTGGCCAGTATGCAACCTCTCTTAAGATTTCCAGTGTTGTGTGAAACCCCCTGTGACCGGCGGTGGCCGCATCATGAGCGTGACTTAACATCAGGCTTCGGAATGAGGTAGGAACCACCCACTGATCATGGCCAGCTTGGGATTTCCTTACCAACAAACCGTCTTGGATTCGGAACATTTTTGGACATTTCATCAACACTCTTAGGTCCTCTTTCCCAATGTAATCGGTATCCGTCAGGGGAAAGTTCTCAGGGTCCTCAAGGTGTTGGTAAAACTTACCAATAATTGGATCCCCCTTCTGAGCTGTAATCAAATCAGCATCAGGGGTCTCCTTACTCAATTGGGCAGTTGAAAGATCATTGTGAGCATTTGTCTGGGACCTAGTGATAGCAGTGACCTTGATTTCCCCCAACAGGGACTCTATTTCGATTAGATCCCCTTGGATGGCCCTGGTTTTGGCCAGCTGATCAGCTAAGTCATTTCCAGTTTTGTCTGGTCCCTCTACTTTGGAATGACCCTTGATCTTCTTCCAGTAGATGGTCATCCCATTCGAGGTGACCAGATCATCAATGTTTTGGATTAACTTCCCATGTTTCAGGGGTTTGTTATTAGCGCATAACATGCCTCTGGTTTTCCAATTAACCAGGTGCTCCACGAACCTGTTCCGTACATAATCCGAATCTGTGATTATGACCAGTTCGTGGAGTTGATGCTGGACAGCAGTGAGGATGGCCTGATGCACAGCCATCAATTCTGCCACCTGACTACTTCGGGGACCAATTTTGTATCCAGCGGAGGGTTCTGGAAACTCCTTCACCCATGCATTCCCTACGCCAGCCACCAGTTCTTTTTCCCCGTCGTTGTCAACATGGTAAGAGCATCCATCCACATAGACAGTGGGCCTTCCCTCACACTTGTCTTCTTCAAAGACTTTGTGTGGGTAATTAAGGTATGCCTCCATGTTGTCCTTCATTTTTAGACATTCGTCCTCGAGACAGTTTTCTCTGGCACAATCATGCAAGTCAGTCAGACCTTGCGCGAAGGGACTCTTCTTGTTTTGGCCATATCTGACCTCCACAGGAAAGCCTTGCATTGACAGAATCCAGGAAGTAATTCGGGAATTACTCACATTTCCGGCCCAGATTCTGTCACTTTGGAGATATTGCAGAGGCTGGTGTGGAGTCTCCACTATGATGTGTTCCCCCTGGATAAACGGGCGGTAATTCTTCAATGCCCACACCGTTGCCAGGAGTGCCTTCTCACAATCGTTGAATTTTTCCTCCACAGAGGATAAAGCTTTGCTCGCATAGGAGATTACTTTATTGACCTTGTCATGCTTTTGGTATAATACTGCCGTCAAGCACGTATTAGAGAACCCCGTCTCCAGGAAGAACTCCTTGTTTCTGACAGGGTAAGCTAGGCAAGGCGCTTGTGAGAGGCTTCTTTTGAGTTGTCTTACCGCCTCGGATTGTTCTGGACCCCATTCCCACTTGACCCCCCCTTCAAGAGATGAATCAGGGGTCTAGTGATCTCTGCGTAGCCTTCAATGGACTTTCTGCTGTAATTAGTCAGTCCAAGGAGGCTCCTTAGTTCCCGCAGAGTGGTGGGGTCTTTCAGTTTCTGGAGTGCTTCCACTTTCTTTTCTTGGGGACAGAGACCCTGAGGAGTAATCTCATGCCCCAAGAAATTAACACGGGTTCTACACCACTGTGCTTTCTGAAAGGAAAGTTTTGCTCCGGCGGCCCTCAACTGGGTCAGAACATAACGGATCTCTGCTATGTGTTCCTCCACAGATGAACTTTTGATGAGGACATCATCTACATAAACCAGGTTACCCCTTGCACCCAGGTCGGACATGGCCTTGTGTAGGAAAATGTTGAATTCATTGCCGGAGTTGAGGTATCCGAAGGGAGTCCGGGTCCATGTGTACTGCTGGCCCCCAAAGGTAAAAGCCAGCTTGTATTGGTCCTCCCTACTGACAGGCACAGTCCAGTATCCATTGGTCAGGTCTATTGCAGTGAATACCTGTGACCCCTGGATCTGGGCCAGCCCTTGGTCAATGTAGGGCAGAGGCCATCGGGAAGTATGGACCCGTTTGTTGAGCTCCCTGAGGTCGGCGCAGAGTCTCCACTGGCCGTTTGGCTTCAATATTCCCAGCACCGGATTATTGAAAGTGCTGTGGACTGGACGGATTATTCCCCGGGACTCTAGGTTCTTAATTATTTCAGTAAGGGACTCCATGGATGCGAGAGGCAAGCGATATTGCTTCACAAACACTGGAGTCATTCCAGGGTCCGTGGGAATTGTTGTGGTGTGGATGTCGGTGCGACCACAGTCATATGAGTCTACCGCAAAGAGATCTTGGAAATCCAAGAAAACTTGTTTCAACTTTTGCTTCTGTTCCAGAGTCACACAGGCATCAGCTAGGTTGACTCTCTCTTCCACCATCTGCCTGAAGCCTGGAAAGACTTCTGGTTTGGCTATCTCAGCGGCCTCCTCCAGCTGGGTGGAGAAGTCCCTGGTCAGAGTGCTTATTTGGACTGGAGGCCTCAGGTAGGAAAGGCAACCCTCATGGACCTGGAAAATCACCTCATCCCTCCTGAAGTCACAAGTCACATCTTCCTTACCATAGGGGCAGGAAGTGTACACCAGGAAGTTCCCCCCATGCTGGGTAAAAATCCTGTTCATTTCCTAAATCAATGGAAAAATGTCGGTCATCAACCGCCATTCCAATAATGGTGCCTGCGGCTAGAGTAATACTCTTTAAGTCGCTGTTATCCACCTCTATTAGAATGGTGTCATGTTCTATGTTGACTAATGGAGTTGGGTTTACCCCAACCCTTGCTGTTGGAGAGAAGCGTTTAGATGTATGTAAGCATCAGGGTTTTTCAAATGTTGTCCTCTTTTAACTTTCACTTCCAGGGAGAATTGTCGGGTCCTTTCTGGGATGGGGACTTCCTCTTTAATCTGAATTTCAACTGCATAAGGTAGCAATTGAGCTGACCTAAATGCTTTTTCTGAATCATCAAAGCCCATGGGATTATCCGCTAATCGGGACCAAGCTTTGAAGTTTATTAGGTCCAAACTAATGGCGAAGCGATTGAGAATGTCACTGCCTAAGTAAGAGGCGGCAGTGACGTCCCGCACGACCCAACAATTATGGACTATGCTCTTGTTGCCAATGGAGATTTTGAGCATACACCTGCTTGTCAGGAGATGTTTGGAATTAGGTGCTTCCAGGTCCATTTCCCATTTGTCTATCAGTTTGAATGTGGGAATGGCTGGATCTTTTGGGAGTTGGCGGAACATGGCTTCGCTGATGAAGCTCTTACCGTTGTTCACACACACTCGAGCGAGAACAGAGTCCTTCCCATCATTTAACTGGACAGGGATGGACAACTGCTCTCCAATTTGCTGAATATCAGCCAGGCTCTGAGCTGACTTCACATCTTTCTGGACTATAGGAGTGGGAGTTTCTGATTGTGGATTAGTAAAGAATTTCAGGGTGTTTCCTTCCAGTGTGGAATACCACCTTAAACTGGAAGGAAGGTTGATTTTCAGAAATAGAGAGGACCCCCCATCACCAGTCTGTTGTCCTACTGCTATTACTGTCACGTCTGGAGTTTGGTTGTTCTGGAAGTGAAATTCTACTTGGTCAGATTTTTGTTCAACCATGTGGCAGGTGCCGTTTAAACTAACATGGTTGACACTCTGTTTTAATTTTATTGGTCGGCTAGTCTGGGTCCAGAGGACCTTGTTTACGCAATCTATTAGGGGTGACAACCTTCTCAGGAGGTCATTCCCTAGTAAACAAGGGGTGCCCTCTGGAGTCACTACTATGACCGGGTGTTTCACCTTGTGTCGCCCAATTTTAATGTCCAAATCTGCAGTCGCCTCGACAGGAATTTCCTTCCTGTCAAAGTTCTGCAGTTGTCCAGGAAGAGAGGTAAGAGGAATTTGGTAATTCTCCCCCCTTCCTGCATTTAGTTCCTCAAAGGCCCTTTTGGACAGAAGGGTAGCTTGGGATCCAGTGTCCACCAGTGCCAAAATTGTACCCTTCCCCTGTACTTGTACCGGGGCATAGCATCTTTCCTCCTTCTCCTCAAGGGGGCACAGATAATGCACATTTTTGGACAACTGGTGGGCTAACTTTCTGGTTTTGGACATTGCTAGCGAAGAGATTTGGGCAGAATTCTGTGGAGAGCCTTGGGAATCTGAAAGAAAAAGTTGGCAACTGGAGATCAGAGCCATTGTGGGTTCCCCTGGTTCCGGTTCTGGGCCGCCCCCCCTTTTTGGAGGCAGTCACCAGGATGGGTTTGAACCCGGGGATTTTGGTATTGTCGGTTCTGGGATGAGATGATGGGCGGCGGTAGCTCAGTCTCCACATCTCCCCAGTCTGAATTGGCATCCCTTGGGACCCATTTTTCCTTGGGAGGAGTTCCCCCATCTCTAAAGGAGAAGATCCTTTCCCCAGGATCCTCTGAGGATCCCTCTCCCTCAAATTGGAAGACCTGTACCTCCTCCACAAAGTGGGTCTGTTTGGGTCCTTTGTTTCTCCTACCCCCCTCTGCTCCTTGGGAGGCAGGCATTCAGGGGCAGGAGATTTTGTTTCCGGTTCCTGGTTTTCCAGGGGCTGTTTACAAGTTGGGAAGGAAGCTTCCTCCAAGGCTTTACACCCCTTTTCCCTATGCGTCCTCCCTGGGAACTGGTGGGTTATCGGGGTGCTGCCCCCGTCATTGTTCTGGAGCACCAGGTCCAGAGTTTGGGGCATTCTACGTTGGCATGCTCATCTGAGGGTTCTGTTGAGCCCTCAGTATGTGACCCAGATCTCGTGCCATATTTTGGACCTGGTGCTCAAGTTGTGAAACCCGCTCAGGCTGATACGGGGCTCTATTTTCTCCCCTGGGCTGATCCCGGGAAGGGTAGCTATCCCTTCTCTGGTAATACCCCGGATTGGGAAGATTTGGGTACCCCTCCACCCTTGGCCTCCCCTCTCCTGGATTAGGTTGTCTGGGCTCAGGGAATTGGGGAAAGAAGGATGGATGATTTTGGGGCTGGAAATTGGGCGGATACCTGGGGAAAAGGTTCTGCCCAGGATTTGGAGAATTTCTGCCCTACTGGGGGAAGTTAGGAGGGAAGTTCCCCGAGTCAGGTGCTTGGCTGGATCCCCCCCTTGGGCTGGAGGAGTCCACACATAACCCAGGATTGGTCGGTTTCCCTTGTAGCGGGGACTTACATAGTCAGGGGAGCGGGGGACCCCATTTGTGGGACTACGTCCTCGACTCCCTGTCTGTGACTGGCCCGAGGGCCTCTTGGGCTGTGAATTATTTGGTGCAGGCAGGGTTTTAGGCCACCCCATCTCCAAATCTAAAACGGGGGCAACCTTTACCTCTGCCACCTTGGCAGCAGCCGGGGTGCTGTTGGTTTTGGGGTTTTTCGGCACGTTATTTTTATTTTCGATAGGCTTCTGCACCTCATAGATCCGGGTAGCCTGTTCAATGACCCAGTCTAAAGATATTTTCTCATGAAAATCTCTCACGAGCTGGGTCATTATGTATTTGGGTAAGGCATGGAAAAACGTATTGATAAATTCTCTGCTCTCCGTGCGCACCCTTCTGGTGGTCTGTGCAAAAGAACGTTTTAATTCTTGCACAAACTCTTGTGGGGCCTGATCCTCCCCACATTGCAAATTGTAGGCTGCCTTGCGAGCCTCTTGAGGATTTCTGTGAACAGAAAAATGTTTCAAGATGGCCGCCTTATAGGTCGACCATCTTAAATGATTTTGGTCCTCCAGCCCCGCAAAGAAACTGGAGTATTCTGGAGAGAATGTCCATTTGACGTACTGGACGCAGCTACTACTGTCCTTCAAATGGAAAGTCTCCATCATTTGCTCATAGAGCTCCAAGTGTTCCCAAACGGAATACTTGGCGTTCTTATGATAAGGAGTGATGACACTCCTGATTGCCTTGATCTGCTTTAAGGGGTCCTTAAGCAAGGCCCTTTTTGCCTTATTGGCCTTTTTGGTTCGGGTAACCCTGGTCCATTCATCCTCCGACTCCGAAGCACTGCTCCCAGAGCTGCCCGTCTGATCTTCCAGGTTTTCCCGGATTCTGCGGGCCTGGGAATGGCTGGCAGAATGTGGGGACCTGGTCTCCTGTGTCCTGTGACACTCAGAGGAGTCTACAGATCCCTCCTTGCTACCAGGATTTGCTGGGTATCCCCCCCACTGACCTAACTGGGCAGAGGTTTTCAGGATGCCCTTAATGGGCCTACTCTCCTGGGGTTCCCCACTAAATTGCACTGTGCTTGGGTGCCCATACCCGGATAACCGCCCATCCATTCCTGGGAGGTACTGGCCTATGAGCCCCATACTTCTAGCTGGATAGTAATCTGCCATCCCCGTGGCCCTGGGCTCATGTGCGCGAGGGGACATGGGGGTGGCGGAGTCCAGGGACTGGGGGAGATGAAGGCCTCTGGTACTAGGGCTCCTGAGGTTATGCTCAGGAGTTTCTCTTTCCCAGCAAACCTCATCTCTATCCGCCCCTGCTTCCTGTTGCAATGCAAGAGCCTCGGCTTTCAGTTCCTCAGTTAAGGCCTTACTAGACTCTATCAGTCTCTCCTGCATCGCTACCTGTTGATGGAGCCTATCATTGTGCTGACAGAGAGCCTCATTTTCTCTCTGTGCCTCCTGATTGGTCCTGGAGTACTGGGCCAGTCTCTGCTGCAGGAGGGTTACGTCCTGAGCTGTGTCCCTATTGGCCTGCTCCTTTCTCGCCAGAGCATCCTCCACCCTCCTGGTGTGCTCTAACAAGTTCTGGTGTTCTTTTTGGAGGTCACCCAGTCCCTGGAGGGCCAGGTAATTTTCTTCCATTTCCTTTTTAAGTGGCAGACTTCCTGGCCTAAGGTATCCCTTTCCTGACCAAGAGCCTGCATTTGTGACGCCAGGTCGTCCCTCTGCTTTTGAAAGGCACCAGCTTTCTGGCGTTCTTCATCAAACTCTGCCTGGGTATCCAGGTCTTTCAAAATCAATTTATTGCTTTCCTCTTTCTCTCTGTCTAGTTGGATTTGCAGGGTGGCTCCCTGCTCTGTTCATGCCCTGTTGAAATTGATCTGTTGCTCCAGCTTTTTCCTGCTCTGCAGCAAGGAGTCCAAACTGTCTTGGTGCTCCTTCTGCAAAGCCAGAATTCTGGTATCCTGGTCTGTCTTTTCCTGTTGCAGTATATCCATGTCCTCTTTTATTTTAATGATATACTGCCTACTATCATTTTCTGACTCCTGGCTCCTCTGCAGCCTCTGCTCAGAAGAGTCCAGATCAGATTGGGCCTTCTGTAATGCCAGCAGTTGCCTACTCGCCAGATCTTGGCCTTCAGCACATTTGTCCTGCATGGCTCCCATATGTAAATATAAATATGCCGCTACCCTGGCAATCTTGTTGTGCTCATCCTTGGCCTTAGGGGCCATATATAGTTCACTCAGGGCCACATGTAGGGGACCCTGATCTCCCCATTTATCTGACCCTGTTTCAGTGACCTGTTGCACGATTGCTTGCAACCAGACCGTTTGGTCCTGATGAGTCCACTCACCTCTCACAAATAGCTTATGTAAGAAGTGCTCTCTGGCTATTCTGATGTCTACCAGTGTCGTCATTCTGGAATTTGAGTTCCTTCCTGACTTACAGAAGTTTGTATTTTATTTTTGCAAAACAGACCGTTTCCTTAGAGCGTTCCTTTGAGGAGTGCTTTACAGCGTAACACAGCGTGGTGATCTGACTGGATGTATGTATCTTGTCAGTTAGCACACTGTATTAATCTGAACAAGTGATAGATCTAATCCGGAATCCCCGGCTACGAGCCCCCAATTTGTAAGAAGATTCAATTCAACACTACAGCTAAGTCAATGCCTAGTCTGGGATACTGGATGGAAACCCTTAATAATATATCTTTATGTCCAGTTCATGAGTTCTGGATGACTACCCCTATATAACACCCCTCTCTTAGAATCCACATGACCCCAGTGAGCCAAGAAGGAGTTCTGTTTTGCAAGTTTAAAAGGTTTATTTAAGAAATAAGTCAAAATATAGATACCACGCTTTTATAATAAATTAATAATCGATATCGCCCTTATAAATATAATGTTAATCAACAATGGGTAATCTGACACTAGCACACTTCTTTAAAATCAATGAGGAGTTAGTATAGGATGGATAAAGTAGCAAAGTACTTTTATGATTTCAAGGGAAAAGCAATGAGGAATAAAATGCAGTACAGAAATACTTGATATGATTTTGGCAAAAGACAAGATAATCACTTTTCCCTAGCAATTCACCCCCCTCCCCTATGCAATGTAAGAGATGGAAGTAACACACACAGTTCTCAGGAATGCAATCAAATACAATACGAAATTCAATTCCCACTCCAGCAATCTTAGAGAAAACCGGTATGAGTTTTAAAACACAGGCCCAAGTGCTATGAATGTGGTGGCAATGAAGTGAGAAATATGCTGAAAATGCTTTTAATTCCCTTTAGGAGGTTCAGGGTGAGTGAGAGATACTTGGGATGAGTTCAGACTCACTTTAGCAATGATTCAGAGATGGTGATTAAGAGGCCAACAAATTTTTTAGCAAGGAAAGAAATGACTGCTAATGGTTACACGTGGCTGGATTTTTAACCAAATCGCAAATCGCGGTAAAATTCGCGAGTGCGTGAATCGTGATTACGGCAAAAGTATAAGGAGTAGCAAGTCGGTTCTAGGTCCTTTGGAAAGCTGAGATTCTAAATTTTGTTCCTATCCCAAACGGTTCCAGAGATACGGACGATTAAATGAAGGTAGTTTTTCGGATTTAAAGTAAACTCAAAATGACAGGAGACAGCTTGCAGCTGCAGAATTGACAAGTGACAGTGGTGCAGTTTTACAAAATGACAAGTGACAACTTCTAGGAGGCAGTTCTGGTTAGGTTAAAATAGTTTGGATTAGATTATTTTAAACTAAGAGCTTATTTCTGTCACAATCTGACCTAAGTACTCACAATATATTTTTGAAATAGGCCTCGCCACGGATCTGGTCAGGTTTTGGACTGGACTCCGGTTCTGGTCTCGGCACTTCACAGTGATCTGGGTCAGCTTTCTCGTTCTGCTCACAGCGGTCTGGGTCACTCTGGATCTCTGGTCTGGTCTGTCCGGATACAGCGGTCTCTGCACGGCTCCTGGATCTCTGCACTGGCCCTGGCAAAAGTTCTTGGCAAGGGATTCAAGCAGCTCGCCGGGCTGTGAGTAGCTTGCAATGATTTGAGGCCTGCTGCAGAGAACTCAGCTTGTGGTTTTAGGCCTCTTATTTAGGTTCTAAAGTATAAGTTTTAGGTTCTGGAGTATGTAGCTGGAGTCAGTCTGGAACTGGTATCTTCTGGATGTTGTGTGGTCCGGCAAAACGCTCTGCAGCAACTGGATTTGAATCTCCTCTCTAGCTTCCAGTGGCTCTTTTTATGTCTTTTGAAAGTGGGTGTGTGCGCAGCATCACTAAGCCAGCCCCTCTCTCAACTGATCATTGGTCAAGCTTTTCTCTCTTCCTTGATTGGGGGAAGGACATGTGAGTCAGAGTGATGCTGTTTTATGGCCTGCAGAAAGGACACTCCCCTGTCAAATTGCACATGAATCTATATTTGACCCAAATACATATTCCACAGATACACAGTTGTTTGTCATTGCATACACACATCATGCATTACTGATGGGAGGCACTGTTCCGACCCTGGCGTTTCTAGGAGCTTGGGTAAAGAAATGGTAACTTTTTGCGCTTTTTAGTAGCTTTCCCCATATCGGATTTTTCTCCAAATGTATACAATTGTGTGCAAGGCATGTGGGCATTTAGATAAGGAAGTGTCAGATTTTTAACCTGCATACATTTAGAGTAACAACCTCTTTTCCGCTCGTAAACTCCCAGATCATACCACCGGGTCCTAAAACCTCTTAAAAGGTGGGCAGAAAAATCACAAGAGTTATGGTATCATTTAGATAATTTTGACAAGTCCGCACCATGATTTATACATCTTTCTTAAAATCATATTCTGGCCAACAGGGGTGTGTCTTCCCAGGTCACATGGTTGAGAAACCAGTTTGCCCACTTTCTTTAAGCTCAGCCTGTTCTCAGAGGGCGCTGCCCCTCCCCGTTTCTGCCAAGAGGAAGCCACTTTACGACCTCCCCTATAAACCATCTGCCTGAGTCAAGGAAGGGCTTTGTTCAAAAGGGAGCCATTTACGCCCCCCTAATACACCATCTGCCTGGGCCCTCTGTTTAGTTTCTTTCAGTCCCCTGGTAATTCAATCAGAGAGTGTGTGACCCCCTATTGGCAGGGGAAACAGAATGCAGCCAGGCCTGGGAATGCATTTGTTGGGCAAGCCCCCACTCCTGTCGGGGGTAGCTGTCTGGCAGAATTCCAGTTTCCTTAAGCCAGGTTTCAGGTAAAATGTCACTTTTTGTTCCCCAGTTTAAGTCAATACAATTTTTACATATGCAGCTAGAATGCTGATTCTAAGTTCAAAACTATGACATTTTAACACTTACAAACTATGTGACACTCAAAAGTAGGTCACTCAGTTAATTTAAACATTTCGATTTTGGTGGTTTTAATCCAGTTTCAGTTAGGCTGCTGACATGCATAGCTCAGCCAGTTTTGTTATGAACATTGTTTTGGGCTCTTCATCTTCCCAGATTTTGTATGCACACATACTTCATTCTGCCAGATGTCCGCTGGTGTTCAGCGAGATTTTCGGATGTGTTGCAATGTTTGAAAATAGGCATTTTGAGCTGGCATTCAGAGAAACCAAAGGTAATTTTAAAGCGTTTTTGAGCTAACAGGCGCTGCTGTTTTACCTTTGGCACCCATTCCACTCATGGCACCCTGGCCCATCATGCTCGCACTGGTGGGTGGCAAGTTAGGCAGCCATTTTGGTGTATGCGCAAACTGCGTGGTTCTCCTGGATTCTGGCGCACATGTGGGCTTTTTGGCCATCTTGGATTTTCTAAGCCCACAGCACCAAATGTTGCAGCATGATAGCTCAAAAGTGGGTCAGGACACCCAACAGCGATCATTTTCCTTGGCTGTCTCTCTCCTGTAGAACAGCCTCCCTCTCCTGCTGCATCTTGAGCAAGACCTCTTTAAGTTCTGAACAAACCTCAAGACCTTTCTCTTAACCTCTTCCTTCTCCTCCTCTCTTCCCTGCTAATCTTACAGCAATGTGACTGATCTGCAGGGCCCTTTGTGTCCTCAGGACCTTGAGCCCCCACATCTCTCATCCCAGCCACTGTCTTCTGCTGCACTTACTTGGGCTCACCCTACCCATGGGTGGTTGCACTTACGTCTCTTCTCTTCTTAGCACTTATCCTGAGCCCTTCTCCATGAGCATCAAAGCACCTTATCCCTCAGCCCTCCTTGTCTGCAGTTGCACGTTCTGAACACTCACAAGGCATAGTAGGTTTGTCTCCCCTTCCCTGTATTCTCATTATTTGTGTGTACTATTAATGCAATTACATATCCTTGATGTAATTCACTGTATACCTTCCCCTGTCTCCACCCTGTTTTCCCCGTGGGTGCTTTGAAACAGTTTTGCTAATTGTATAAGCGCCTAATAAGTGACCAATAAATACATAAATAAAATAACTGTATTTATTTATATAGGCTCCACGAAAGGTGGTCTCCTTTGTACCAAAAGATTTTTGAGAATAACCTTTGGTTAGCTAATAATCCCTAAAACTATATATATGTTGACGATGCAGTAAAATAACTGCATACAGGTACACATTTATTTAGATTCTAGTGCCATTTAAAAATAAAATGGAATGTTTCATACAGAAGTAATTACATTTCATGAATCTAAATTTGCATCCCTATTTTCCATTGAAAATCATTTCCATGCTTCTACCTTCTAATGTCTGCCAAATTGCTAATTCCCCGTTTGCTTTTTTAGCTTTGTTTGGATTAATTGGATGTATAATGTGTAAATATAGTCACTTATGATTGGAACACTGTACATCAGGAATTACGGTTTAGAAGTAAGATTGCAGGTTCAGCAGATGAGCTTGGTTGGATTTGATGAGCTCCATTCTATACATGTGTTAACCCCATCTCTTCACAGTGTAGCCTTGTAAAATGTCATTAAAGATATTAAACTAATCTGGGAAAACCCGAATTTGTGGTGAAAAGGTTCTCCTATTTCTCCTGTGGAGGAGGCAATATGGTGTTGAGAGTAAGCCATGCAGACAGTGCTTCTGCCAAAGGTATTGCAACTGGTGAGGTGTCCGAGGGTGTTGTGGTGGCCCCAGCTGACTTAAATCAAGAGGACATTAAGACTGTGTATAATCTAGAGATTTTGCTGGCAAATTACATCAACTTTTCAGTTGAAGAGGGAGTGAAACTGGCAGAGGGTGCAGCAGAGGACACTGGCTTCTTGGAGACGAATGTGGGAAGGGTGTGGGTTGTGGTCCTAAATTGGGTTGAAGAGCAACATGTGGAGGAATCACAGGTCATTCACAAGCAAATGGCTCAGGAGGAAGAGATTGAGACCACTCTGAATGTTCCTGCCTTTGAATAGGAGGCGCTTCAAGCAGAGGTGTCCTTTGTCACGTTTCAGGCAGGACATGGGACAACCTGGCCCCAGGGTGAGGCAGTGCATACCTTGTCATTGTTGTGAAATGGCTAATGTTTCTGGAGGTTGACACTGTGAGGCTGGGGATGCAAAGTATGCAAGGTGCAAATTCGGAAGGGTGAGCAAAAGAAGGGATCTGTCTTGGAAACAGTGAAAGTGTGCAAACACCTGATACACAACACCTGATACACAAGCACATTCAGACTTGTTCGACCATGACTATCATCTTGCATTGACCCCTCACTCACATTGTTTCTCCAGGATCACCATGGTTAGACACACCTGGCTGTCACTGGTCACAGACACAATGGCACACGCAGCCCTCAACCAACTCAACCTATCCGACTGGCCAAAAACCTCTGTCCTCTTGGCACCATCCACAATCAGGGTATCATTTTCACTACCATCACCAGAGCATGTTGTTTGGTGTGGTAGCCTTGTAGGTGTTCTGCTGTTTGAGCAGGCATGAATGGACTGAAGGGCTACCATGCACTGCTTGTATTGCCAGACGATCATCATCTGGGAGAGCAGAAACCACAAAGCAGCGGAGAATGTCCAGGGGGGTTAGATGCTCCAGTACCAACTTACCCTCTGGTAGGTGAGAGAATGGACATTGGAAAAGAAATAGGAATTGACAGAAGATAGTCCACAAATGTTGCAGGAGTATTTATCCATGTATGAATATTGAGTTTTGAACGCTGCTTTGGTGCATATATGTAGAATTGAAAAGAGACTCAACAAGGTGAGAAAGAAGTTAGGGGGGTAATCAAAGATAAAGAGGATAACATAGACTGCCATTGAATTAAGGAAGCGCATGTTGACCCATGATAGTTTGTCCCATTATTAAATCCTGCTACTCTCCCACATTATTTTGAAACAATATAATCCAATGATTTATGTTCCACCCATGTTTAGAATAAGCCCCTCATGCGTGGTGATGTGTACCTGACGTGATAGAGAGACTTGGTAATGCATCACACCACTAGAGTTAAATTTGAAAATTGGCTTAGCTGAATAAAGTAGCCGAAAATTTCAGACTTTGAAGAACATATGCTATAATATTATAAAAATGAGTCTAGAAAAAACGGCTTGGTATACATGATGTTTGGTTAAAGGATTGCAGCACATTTGGTCTGGTGGTGATAAGGGTGTTTCTATAGCAGCTGCTTAGATGTACGCAATGTTAGAAATGCAGAAGAAAGCAGTTAAAGTTGGAGAATTTGACAATGCACCTCAGCAGGTCATGGGTAGGTGTCCTTGTTTCTTCCCAGTGTGCTGCATGGTGTTACCTCGTATGACCCTAGAGAGATGCGGTACCTGACTTGGTGATTCCCTGACGCACAGTTATGTTGCAAAAAGTGCCAGGGGGAAAATGCTGTTGTCCTCCTTGTCCTGCAGTTTAGGTAACGTCCACAAGTTGGACGTCCTTGCATACTCAAGAGGATATGCCCTACTAAGTGTTTCTGTTGTTGGGGAAGTTGCTGTTGTGTCTGCACAACAATGACATTCATACTCTTTCTGAAAGAGTGTGCGCAAATGTGGTGGTGTAGCTTTGTTCTCCACACTTGTCTCTTTAATGTTGACATTATCTTCTGTCTCTTGCCCTGTATCACTTGTTTCCGAAATCAAGTGTTGAATCCTAGGCGGGGCACCACCTTTATCCTTATGAGAATCATAACTAAAAGTGGATGTGGGTCAATGCGTGATTGAGGAGATTACAAATATTCCATATGTTGCACCTCTGCACTGTGTATTGCTTCTTCTGTAACTCTCTCTCGCCCTTCTGCATATATAAACCATACATAGTGTACACTGAATGCCCTCTGATACCTCCAAAGAAAGGTACACACTGTTCTATGAATTACAACCACTGAAAGTGATATCCTACGTGTCTGCAAACCATTCTATGATATTTTTCTCCTCACTACCAAGAAATTCCGCATACATTGATGCCATGCAAGGTGGTTACTGGGATTATCTCATTCTTAGCACTAGTAACCACTAGATGATGCACGTGCACTGCACACAGATTTACATTCACTGAATGTAAACTCTTCCTTCCTTAAAGGAATTATAGGACATAAGCAACAATTATTTTCTCTTACCACAAAAAGAGGGTGAACAGTTTTACATCCACTGAATTTCGTCTAGCCTAACCGTAGAACATTATAAGACTATTTCCATGCAAAAAAATGTTTTGTCTGGCCTCAGAAAAGATATACTGCTCCATAAAAGGCAACAAATGAACTCTTCCTCCCTCAAATGTGTATATAACTATTCTAGACAAGAAGCACATGTGTTCTCACCCACAGAAAGATTGAGCACTGTTTAACAACCATATCCTTTAAGACTTTCAATGTAAGAAACAAGTACTCACTAACAGACTCAGAATGCAGTCTCTCATTTAACATGTTTTCCAAGATTTACAATTCCCAGCTTTTTGTCTGACCAACAAATGATGGCACACTTTAGTAAGGCCACTGAATTCAACCTCATCTACCTTGACAAATATAACTGTTTCTCTATAACAAGTATTTTTTCTTGCCATAGAAATAGGACATAGTCAGATGCAACCATTGAATGCACTTTCCTATCTCTAAAGAATGAAAATAATGTTTTACCAAGCATGTATTTCTGTTGAAGGAAATATGGGTGACCTCAGTTACAGACACTCACTGCACTGTCTTGCCTGCCCCCCAAACATTGTGGGTTGTTAACCATTTTAATATTATGGAAAATGCAGTCTGTTGTTGTAATGCAAGATGATCACTGGGAAGTAGCTGCAGTAGTTGCAAAGTCATTGCCTAATCTATGAAATTGTTATCCCTCTCACTCGATTATAAACTGCTCAACCAACCTCATCCATTTGCCCCTGCCTGAAAGGACGGATCCCAACATTGGTCAATGCATGTACTATGTTTACTATTTTAGGTACAACCTTTCTGTCTAATCCAATTATGATGATCGTAACAATTTGATTTGCCAACAATAAAAACAATATTCAAGTGTTTTCAGAATAGTACAGGAAAGGTTCACCCATAGTTAGCCAGGTTCAAGACAAATTCAGAATACCCCTGTTTGGTTTTGTTGGTAGATTAAGAGATAGGCTTATCATAGAATGCATTTATTTTTCGTTGTCTTTTTTGTCTATAGGTTAGTTACCCCCTACCCCTCCCACTTGCATTCCAGATTACTTCCCAAGCTATTTGTAAGGCAAACCATTTCCTATTATGATTGCTTGTGGTTTTGCTTTCTTGTAATCTAAGCTGCATGAACGTCGATATTTCTGTCAAGGTGTCCAAATATGACATTGAGGCACTTGTCAGGGGATTTCGGGAGGGCATAGCCCGAAATGGGTTGTTCAATGGTGTTGAAGGAGTTGACTTTGGGCATTTTTATTAAGGGTCTGAAGCTGTTTGAGGATGTTAAGTTGTTGTGCTACATAGTTATTGCACCAGGTGGACAAAAGGAGTTGGTTGTAGCACAATGTCTGTATATGTTTGATTGGTTTTAGGCATGGAGATATAAAATATTTGTAGTTTCCTAACTAAGAAATGTGTCCTTGCTGTAAAGCACCTTAGGACTTGGAGCCAAATCAGTGAGCAAAAACAGGTTTTTGTGGTGATTAAAGTATACTTTCATGTGGAGATTATGCCATGTACAGTGTTTAATAGCGAAGGACATTTTTGTGAATCATCAAAGCAGTCACATTTTAAACAAGTTTTAACACACACTTCTTTGAGAATTGTAAATATCATTTTTTTTAGAATTATAAATATATGGTCTACCTTTGTCTGGCTGAAAAAGAGTATAACTGCATGGAACAAATGTTTCTGTACAACAATACATGTCATGCATTTAGCATTTAGAAAATGGTGTAACCACAACTAAACACAATGCTTGGGTTGTGTGTTCATAAAAACAGCACACATTGTTAAAAGTAGCTACACCTTCCGCCTGCCTCTCATACTTTCTGCCTTCAGTAGAAAATTCTGGTGCAAGCTTGAGGAATTTTCTAAAAACATAACTTGAAACAGAAATAGCCAGTTCTTCACTGTGTGCTGTTCATCCTTGAACTTTGGTAGCTAAGAGCTGTACCCATCAACCTTCTGCCCCTGTTATGTTGGAGAGACTGAAAATGCAACCTCCTCTGTTGCTCCTGGTGGAAGTCAATCACCTTGGTGCAATACCTGTGCACATACTTGTACCGGTATATCTACTAGCCCAGCGTGACTTTGTGATGCAGAGTGTGGAACTTGAGTTGGATGATAGCTTCAATTTGCCATGTGCAATCATGCTGTCTTCTGTGCACCCAGCAAGTCCTGCTATAGATATGAAAATACCATGAGCAGCACATCTTCCCCTGCCCCTGGATCATTTGGATGCCACTGGCATTTTGTCTCAATGTTATGTTAACTCACTGGTAATTGTATCATCCACCTCCTGGAATCTCTTCTGAATCCTCCAACCAAATTTACACAATCAAAGGGACCCTCCGTAAAGCTCCTCTTAGGGATTCTTGACTCCTGCTCTCTTGCATAACCCATTGGCACGTGGCTCATCCACTCATTGTGAGAGATCAACACTCATTAATGTGCCACATGCCTTACCAAAAATCTGGTGCTCCTCCCACTGAAATCCAGCCAGCATGACTAGCCCACAATAAGCATCCTTCAGTGAAATCAAGAGTCACATGTATGTGTCTCTTGCAGTCAACCAGGATGTACATTCTCACAGGGATTCCCGTCCCACTCTAGATGGCACTTCCATGCTCACTCACTTTAGATTACTGAATGTGTATCACAATGCTGCAAAAGCAAAATGTACCCAGAATCTACCTTTGTACACCCGGTCACTCACTACCTCTCACTACACGTCTTGGTACTAAAGTACTGCAAATTCACTCCAGTTTATACGCCGTGAGCAAAACTCCAAGGCCTACCTCCAGTTAGGTCCACATGGCTCTGTGATGGATGTGTAGGGCTATAAAGGATCTGCAACCACATGTACCCCTTATTGCCATGTGGTTAAACGTTAACATTGACTTGTTCTAAATTCAACCAAGTTAGACCTAGTCGGATCTCCTGAAATTATGTTGATCAGAGTATTTACTGGTAAATTCCGTCCAGGGTTATTTATGATGCACTTGTGTTTCAGTAAAGGCCTCTTTCTAGCAGATTGTGAACCTATCCCACACTAGTGCACATGTCAGTTAAACCACAAACCAGCATTGGCAAAGACCCCTGTGTATTGCTCTGCACCTGCAAAATTCACATCTGGAGAAGACATGTCATGGAAGCTCTCATGAATCTAGGGAATTTGTCTCTTATCCCCAAGGGGGAGCAACCCCCACTATGCAGTAGGGGGGTGAGCCCGCAATGCTTACCCCCTAGTGGAAAGGGCAAACAGGATTGAACTGGGGTGACCCCCATTTGGGGAATAAGATGTCCCCAGAAAGGTATTGTATTCATCCTTCATCGGGTAAAAAGTTCCACGTATTTGTTGGCTATGTGGGGATTGAACAATATGATTTTACCTGTAACCTTTCAAAATCGGCTGGCATAGTTTTTGATCCTTATGTTTTACAACCATTAAAAGAAATAGACCATCAATGGAACATTCCAACTCACTGTAGCTGGAGTTTTAAAAGCACCAAAGGATCTGCATCGAAGAGAGAGGAACTTGCAGGGGAACATGAGGAGGAATATCCACCCGGAGAGTGGAGTGAGGTAGCAGACCGTTGTGGACAGAGTCAGGTGCGGAGTAGTTAAGGAGCCCATTGAATATTGCTGATTGCAGGTTGATCTAGACCCAGTTGGGCACAACCTAATGGATGGTAAAGTGCATTGCTCAACTGAGGAGAGGGGTACCAGCACTTGTAGTCCACAGCACAGATGAGCCCAATAACCTATGGCCTATGAGGACTGATGTGGAGGACTGAAGTGGGGTGATGACATAGAGATCAACCCACAGTCGCACAATAACTGATCTGAACACCTCCTCTAAGGATTACCACCACAAGGCAGAAGGTACCCAGTCTTTCATAAAAGCATGGAGGAGGGTGGAATATCCCAGTAATAACCCACGGTGGGTGAGAATTCTTAAAGACTTTGGCAGGCTAAACACCAGATTACCCCATGAAGGGCTCAGAGACACAATACCCTACAGCGTGGTGAAAAACCTGAGAGCCCTTGGCAAGGTAAACACCAAATGACCCCAAGTAGGGCTGAGTGTCACAATACCCTACGGTGGGGTGAGAAACCTCAGAGTCCCAAGGGTGATAGCCAACCCGGCCCCAAGATGGGGTAAGAAATACACACACCCAAGATACTGTGAATTAATCCATACTACAAAACAAGGACTTGCCAGCCCTGTATCAAAGACAAAGACAAATATCCTCAAAAAACAGAGAGTTGTGAAAAACATTATTGGCAAGCTTTGAGATATCCTGCCAGGTGCAAGGCCTGGAAGGCTTTAATAGAACAATCGGGTTGGAGTCAGCAGCCTGCCACAATGCTGCCATTGAAGGAACTACACTATATAAGACATGTTCTGGTTAATGTTGTTTAGCCTTCTTGTATTAGTGGCACTGTCAGTACTTAGATTAGATTAGGTTTTTGGGACAGAAGACCATATTATTTTTGTAGGATTTATGGACGAGCACAAGTTATTCTTCTTTCCTTTTAGAAAGGGCCACGATCTACATTAGCACTAGGGCTAGATAGGCTTTCTTCTTAAGTTCAATCAAACTTTACTGTATTACCATGACTTCTTGTCCACCTCCCTGACTTACCAAGAAGCCCAGGTCACAGAACTGGGCTCGCATCACTTTAACAAACTATATCATTGCGATTTGTGTTGGTGATACTGTTTTATTTGGAGTTTGAGAAAGGTAAAACTGAAGTGTTTTACAGTTGCACATGTTTGTTAAAATAGTGTATAGATCTTGTTCATGATACCATTTGATGGGTTTTTAATATGTGTATTGAATATCCCAATGGCCAGATTCTTAATGGATAAGCACATGCACAAACATTCACCTCACATTGTGCTTACACAAATAACCAATCACTATACCCTAATTCTCTTCATGTCTTGCGAGTGGCTGTGGTGAACTTGCTGTGGTCTTTTTTTTTTTAAAAAAATATGTTTTTATTGTGACCAACAAGAACAAACCAGATACATTGCATAATTTTTTGGTGATAACACCACTGAGTGTGATCAACAGGTTAGGTGTTTTCATTTTTTAATTAAACAACTTAAACCCACCCCTCCCCCACCCCTGTCACCCACCCCCTTACCCCCGGGTCCTTCCAGTCCAGGAATTAGGGTAGTCCAGCCACGGAGTCTGGCTTGTGGTGTCTTTTCCACTGAGCATGTGCCCTGTGTATAACCAACCTGACCACAAAGAGCGATGAAGATAGAAAGAGCAAACTTTGGAGCAGATTTAAACAGAGTGTGACTAGGTAAGCGAGCGTGCGGTCATGTCCCTTGGACGCCACTTGATGCCAACGTGCGCACTGTCATTTTTTGGCCTGAGCTACTATATTAGGGCATCTTGTCTGCTTCTCTCAAAAATTCTAAGAAGGGGAACCAATAAGAGCCAATATGTGTATGTCATATAGAGTCGCCAGAAGAAAGCCGATTCAGTGTGGGATACCAAGAATGAGGAGATGCATGAGAGACAGAGACCAAGCAGAGAACCTGAACTAAGTCTGGGCCCAAAAGTAACCCAGTGGCATCATTATGGAACAAGAGAAACCAGAGAAACTAGTCCTATTGAAATTGATGAAGCACCAACATTAGAGTCATATAACATAATCAGGAAGACAACAAATAAAGGCCAAAGACAAGCCAAGGGGGAGTGGGCCCACAACGAGTCTCATCCCAGTGAAATATATGAGACATTAAAGATAGAAACCTTAATATGGAAAGGGTATGGAGTGGTCCCAAGAGTTAAGAATAAGCTTGAGAAAGCAACTTTTTAGAAGGAGTTACAATCACAGGAAAAGGGTTAAGTCAAGACATTAAGATGGAATCTAGAAACACTAGAGTAAAAAGGACATGTACACCTGAATCATAGAATAACAAGCAGTGATACAAAGGCCTGTGTAATACCTAGTCAAGAAGGGAGACCAAGCTTAAGTATATGGCAAAGGAGCTACAAGATCTGGATAAACATGTGTAAAGAGGCTATTTGCAGATTTCTCCAAGAAGAGAACTATTGTGTGATAGAAACATTGAAATATGATAATATCTGATCAGAGGGGAGAATCTACCAATATAAATTAACTTAGTTAAAATAGTGGTAGGGTCAGGTAGGAATAGTTTTGGGACAGAGGACACTTTTTCAGTTTGGTCTTCAGTTATTTATATAGGCAGGGAAATCCCTCTAGCAATATGGAAAAATATGTATTATTATTATTATTATTATTATTATTATTATTATTATTATTATTATTATTATTATTATTATTGTATAATTATTATTTGAATACACCAAATTCACAATGTACCCAAATGTTCACCCCCTTCTTCTGGCCTACCACAACAGATGGAAAGATTCTGTAATGCTAACCAATCTCCAATAACCTTGTCATCATTGTGGGGGCCACTTCCCAGGTAACCCAATATTTTATGTCCAGTCTTAGGCTCTAGAATAGTGTCTCTAGTCCTTGGCTCCCACACCCCCTCCTGCTGCTGAATATTTCTGTCGGACATCCCCTACTGATTCCTGGTCGGATTTATTCTGATATTTGTCTAGATGTCTGTGACCATAAACCCTTTACAATACAATTAGAGTCTGGCATTTTGTAGACCATCATCCTCATTACAAGTCAGGCGGTGGACCATGGTGCTATTAGCACCATGGTCCATGCCGGATACCGCCATGGTGGATGGCGGAATTACCGCCCCATTCCAAGGTGAGTGGGGCGGTAATTCCCCATTCACCATTTGCCCTTCCCCATTCCCATTCCCATTTTTGCCCCATAGGGCAAGGTAAGTAACGGCCCTTACCGGCATGGCACAAATAGCGTGTCTGTGTAGTCAATAGCCCGCTAATAGAGGACTATTACGACTTTGCGGGCACAAGCTTTGTGCCATTCCGGTAAGGGCATTACCACCATGACATTAAAGGCACGAAAAATGACCTTAGCGGCATCATGCATAGCGCAGATAGAACTACCGGCATGAACCAATGCGGCATTAGTGGTCACCGTGAATAATCGGAACCGGAAGTAGCGTCATCGCACAGGAACGGGAAGGAACACGGCGGCCATCTTTAAAACCACAATCCATTGCGATCCTCAGCACACAGGACCTATGGGACTCTGCTGTTTGTTTGAAAACCTTCATCCAACACACCACAATGCCCAAGTACCTTAAGAAGGGAGCTGCCCGCCAGCGCAAGGAGCGATTCAATGAGGACGAGTTGGAGATCCTTGCCAGGACACTGCAGGAACATGCTGAGATTATTTTCGCCAACAGCATGAAGAGGGAGGCCATCGTAAAGAAAAAAGAGATCTGGGCACTTGGGAAAACTTGCGGCTCAGAGTAAGGAACATACTCTCCGTCAACAGGAGCCAGGCAATGGCAACAGGGGAGGTGCCATCTCCCCCATCAAGCTGACCCCATGGGAGGACATCTGCGCCAGAATGATTGGCATGGAGGAGATCGAAGGTGTTGGTGACATGAAGTGTGGCACCACAACATCGGCCGATGGAGGTGCGTGTCCTAAGGAAACACTGTAATGCAGAGTCTGATGAAAGTCAACCAATATGTCCGTCCAAAGAGGTAAGCCATGGCCCAACACACACACAAACTCCCAGCAAAGTAGCCGGACACATCACAGACACATGCAGATGCCTGCAGCAAGGCAATGCCGTACTTGACACATACCACACAAAATGTAAATGCCATAAGTCACACAGCATGCAGGCCCCAACAAATATGCATGTCACATAGCATAGGTCTTGGCCAACATGAGTGACCCCGAAGTATGCCTGCATAACCCACCCATGTATCAAACAACGTGATCATCCAAACTCAACTGCCTATTACACTAGATTGTGTGGATGATCAATTGTACAAATGTATGTATGATGCCTATCAACACACCCTCTCTTCGACCCCCACAGGCTCTGACCATGACAGCGATGCCCAGGAACCAACTCCTGCGAAAACCACACCCCGGAAGAGGTCCCGGGACGAGGCCAACCAGCCGTCCACCTCGAAGGGCCAACCCAAGGGCCGCCGTGCACCACCAGTGAAGACACCCTGGGTGGCCAGTGCACCGGTGCTGTCAAGGGCCGTAGAGGCGGAAGTGCAAACACCCATTGGCCAGCCAGAGGAATCAGCCAAGTACCCCAGGCTGTGGAGGTGGCACAGGATGATGTATGAGTGCCCGTTGAGGACGATTCCTCAGAACTGCCCCGCACACCCAGTCCACAGGCATCCCCCAAATCTCATCCCTTGAGACAGACCACGCCACCACCCCTGAGCAGTCTAAGCGGGAGCTAATTAAAGAGCCCTTTAGTCCGATAGTGGCAAGTAGTGAGGCCGAGCAAGACACCCAGGAACCGTCGACCTCCACAGGTGCACCCGCAGGGCCCCAGCGTGCTGAGCAGCTGACTGCCTTTGTGTGGCAATTCGTTGAGGACAACGCACAGTCTAGGCAGGAGTGCCGGGAAAACATCGCCTCTCTAGGCAGGACCATCTCAGAAACACTGCCTCCATGGGCAAAATATTTTCAGAGAACACTAGCCGCCTTTGCGAGGAGGTATCCGCCCTGCGCCAGGTACTAAGCCGCATAGCTGATGCCATGGAGTCAGGGCGTCCGACAACCCAATTTGAGCGGCGGGAAAACCATCCTCATCTAGCTCTACTCAGACGATCCCGCTCCACAGGTCATCACGCACCCTGCGCCGGCCAGACATGCTGCCACCAGGTCCAGGGAGTGCTAATTAATAGTCTGGGCAGCCTGATGTAGGCATTAGAGACTTGATGGGACATGTGTGGGTGAGTTGTGGGGGGAGGGGGAGGGGCATAAGGGTGTGTGGGGGAGTTGTGGGGGGAGGGGGAAGAAGGAGGGTGTGTGGGGGAGTTGTGGGTGGAGGGGGAGGAGGGGGAGAGTGATGGAGGGTTATTAATTTCATTGTTAAATTTAATACACCCGTTGTGTCAAAAGCAAGACCTGAGTGGACATTCTTCATTGCACATGTGTCATTTATTCATATACAGTGCATAGTGTGCATGTACCCACACACCCAGTGGCCTCTGTCAAAATATCATGTCACCCTCTGCAGCCATGTGTGTCAGTAATATTGTGCAATCACTGACTGACGCACAGCACGTCCCTCCTGTGCATCGGCACCACAATGATGTGCAGCCACTTCTTCTTCATCCCCTTTATCTTGACCAGGTGATTGCAAGTCAATGTCAGGGGGCAGGGGCACGTTGCGTCGGATACACATGTTGTGCAGCATGACACATGCCATGATGATCTTGGCCACCTTCTCATGCCTGTAGAGGAGTGGCCCATCTGACGGGCTAAGGCAGTGAAACCATACCTTCAACAGGCCAAAGGTCTGCTCAATGACCACACGGGTAGGGGTGTGGGATCGATTGTAGTCCTCCTCATGCCTGTTCTGTGTGTTTTGGACAGGGGTGATGAGCCACTGCATCAAGGAATAGCCACTGTCACCTGCATGGGAGCCATAACAAGCTATATGATGGACAGCTGTATTAGTCACACATGCTGGCAGATTATTGTTGGTCACATGCACATGTCCCTGGTTGTATGCACGCCATTTTTAGGCCCTCAATGTGTCCTGTGCCATGGAATAATGGTGTGGGTTGCATCTTCAAGATGATACACAGTGTGCTCTGCCGTCTTGTAGCTCATGCATTGTGAACGCATACAACTGTGTTTGTGTCATTTTAGTGATGTGTTGTGTTCTGTAGGATTTCCTGATGGGGAGCTTTGGCAGAAGGCTCTGCAATGTTAGGCATTCTGCGCTGATTTTTGACATGGTGACATGCAGCATTCCTGTGGTTGATCCGGGATATCGGGCACAACAATGTGAGATGATCTTGCTTGTGTTTCCTTCCATCTGCACCTGTTTGGAGTGGTATTGCTTGTGATTGCGGTAAACCACCTTCATGGCATGGGGGCCACCTTTTGTTTGAAGAATCTCCTGTGGAGTCTGTGGTAGGGATATGTATTCCATTGTGTGCTTGAGGAGGGCATCCAGCACTTGCTTCAGGATGCGAGTAAATAAGGGTGGTGATATGCCATGCATGTGCCCCACTGTGTGCTGGTAGGTGGCTGTGGAAAGGTAGTGGAGCACCGACACCTCCTTCAGTAGAGGAGGGATGGCGGTGCATATTTCTATGAGGCTGACAATCGTGTATCATGGCATGTATCATGGCAATGATGGTGTTGATGGTGTCCCGGTCCAGACGCTACAGGGTGTGGTTGTGCTCTGGGGTTGGGTTGGAGGCACTGGCTTTGATTTTTGGGATTGGGGGCTGCATGCGTGGTTACGCTGGCTGCACTGGTGGGACATGCTGGGCCTGTCTTACCCTCTTTCTCCTGCTGCGTCTCCTCTGTGGGGCCTGCTGTTTGTGTTGTTGCTGGTGTTGCAATGCATGCATGTCCTCCATTTGAAGTGTTGATGCTACTATTGGATTGATCTTGGTGTGGAAAGGGGTGTGGTGCGTGGGTGTGCTCCTTTTGTTCAGGCCCAGACTCCATTGTCTCTACCTGTGCTGATGGTGTGCACGTGTGACAGTTGGGAACACTGCACATGGCATTTAATGGTTGGTCAGAGATGCCGGTATTTATGGCATGCCGAAATCCACTTATAGCACCTTCATGATGCCGGTATTCACATGTCCGCTTCACTTGTGATGTCCTCCAGTTTACAGCATGCCGCTATTGCTGGTATGATGACCCGCGTGCCCGCGGCAATGCCGCTATTAGAGGCACCGTTATTCACGGTACCGCAAATAGCGGTTTGGTTGGTCGGAAAAGCCTGGAGCAGTAATCCTTTACCGGCATCGTTTATCCCTTACCTCCAACCTCGGAATGACCCCCTTTGTCTCACTTCAAGTGTCATTAGTGTGCTTTCTCCACATTGTGTCTGG
Source organism: Ambystoma mexicanum (assembly GCF_040938575.1). Classification (NCBI taxonomy): domain Eukaryota; kingdom Metazoa; phylum Chordata; class Amphibia; order Caudata; family Ambystomatidae; genus Ambystoma; species Ambystoma mexicanum. The sequence goes on from NC_090926.1 coordinate 528,412,221, forward strand.
GAACCTTGGTTTGGCTAATTGGTTTCCACCCATTGTGTGCCTCTTCGCTTGTGAGTTCATGCTCCTCTGAATTCTCAAATTTCTTCATGGCCATTTTTATGTTATTCAGCAGTCCCACATTGTGTGGCACTCTTGGTTCTCCAGCCTTTGCTCCCTCTGGCTGCTCTGTGAGCTTGCTTTGTGGCTTCATGCTCCCTGCACTCACCCATGTAAGGAGGTTTGGAGGAATGACTTGTGAGGAATCAAGGTCTCACATGGAGACTCGAGCTCTGGGTGCCACACTATTTCATTGGCCCTCATTCCGAGTTAGGACTACACCATGGAGTAAATAGCTCCATGGTTGGCAACCATGGAGCTATTTACTCCATGGAATACCGGCATGGTGAATGGAGTAATTACCGGTCCATTCCAAGGTTGGATGGACCGGTAATTCCCCATTCACCATAGCCCTTCCCCATCCCCATTTCTGCCCCCATAGGGCTCAATGGGAATGGGGAAGGAGGTAATTACGGCACCGTAAATTACGGTGCAGTAATTTACTCCAAGGTCACTTTGCGGGTCCCGTAATTTACTCCTGCTAAAAGCAGGAGGTAAAGAGGGACCCGCAAAGGGAGCTCGGAATACGGAGGTAAGGGATTACGGCCATCGGTGCCCTTACAGGCGCTGGTAATCCCTTACCTCCAACCTCGGAATGACCCCCATTGTCTCTCCTCTACCCGCATTAAGGGTTTGCCTTGCACTTATATATGGGATCTGGCAGGATGAAAATTCTACCTGCCTCTTATAAAAAATAATTTCCAGTCAGACCTACTAGGCCATTTCTTTCTCTGTGTCTTGTAGTTCTCTCCAGGCAATATGATACAAGCTTCCCTAAAACCTATTTTTGACCAGGGATGCTTCATACAGTCAAGTTTTAGCCCTGCACTTCAAGTCTCTGAGCACAGAGGCTATAGCCATGAGATTTGCACAAGACCATCTCTAAGTAACTCAGTGCAACATTTATTTCATATGGCCTTCTAAACCTCTGCCTACCTGGTCAGAGTTAAAAAAAATCCATCTTAACAAATTGGTGAACAGTGGTGGGACAGGACTGGAGGTACCCAGTGTTGCACAATAGTGAAGGCATTTCAGATTACCCCTGCCCAGGACACATAGTGACCTTTGTAGTAAGTAACTGTAAAAGCCATATACCGATCTATAAAAATGGAAAAAATTACCAATGTACCCTTAAATGCTTCAAAATCTGAAACATTGAGAATGAGTTCTACTGAGAGAGACCTTACCAGACAAAACTGCAGAAGGAGTTGGGGCTGCTCTCACTGACAGATCTGACAGATCTGTCGCTGCATTCATCCATGGTACCCAGGAAGACAGAGATGTTGTGATGTCACAGGTTTCCTCTGCCAGCTTTGAAGTGGATGCCCTGTTGGAATTCAAGAAGCAAGAGCTGCTGTTTAAGCAGAAGGTGCTTGAATTCCACATGGCTAAGCTGAAGGTGGAGAAGGCAGACAAACAAAATGACTGGTACCACCAGTTGGGACTAGCCAAGCCTCAAGTTTCAAATGTATCCAAGGGATCTGGACATGGGTCTGGGTTCTCCTCTCATCCAAGGTTTCCTAAAAATCTGCTCAGTGTGAATGATGAGAAAAATAACATTATGAACTAGTTGAATGCATTTGCATATGCATGTGAAGTGCAAGAGGTTGTAAATGCTGACTGCATGGTTGCTCAGCAGACTACCCCATTCTGTATGCAGTGCTATTGGGGAGATGTCAAAAGCTGAAAGAGTAGATATTCAAAATTGAAACAAACTCTCATCTTAAAGTTTGGGAAGATTCCTGCCCAATACTTCAAAAGGTTTAGAGAGTACAAAAAGAACGAAGGTAGTACTTGGGTGTCTTAGCAGCAGATGTGTGGGTGTCACATAGATTGTCCCATAAGGACAAGACTCATCCTGGCAAGCAGGAGGAGGGAAACAATTCAAAGATAAGGAGGGTTGGGATCTGATAAAACTTCCTCCCAAATGAGCCAGAAAAAGACATTTAACGGTAAATCCCAAGAGAATGCACAGGATAGTGGCAGTTTACCTTCCAAGCTGAACTCTGGTTGTAATAAGCCTCCCTATGTCCCAATAAATAGTGGATCTTGTGCGGCTTGTGGAGCAAATGACCATGTGAAGGGGGACCCCAAATGTAAGGTCAACACCTTGAGGGTCCACTCTGTGAGTCTGACCTTCCCCTCCTATGAGGAAGAAGAGATAACAAGGGCATCTGTCTCCTCAGACTCCTTCCCGAGTGTGATAGGATCTGAGGTAGTCCTAGTTTCCCTGGGTTCCTGAAAGCCTAAAGTCTCAGAGGCCTAAGTTAGAATTCCAGATAACACCAAGCACTATTTCAAAGACATTGTGCTGATAAATGCAGTTGACACTCATGTTGTTTGGGATAGTGGGGCCAGCTATCGTAAATTGTGCAGGGCACCCAGGTAGGTTTTGGGTGGCTGTGCTGATGTAAGGTAGCAGGTAAGCGCACAAAGCAGAAGAATAGGAAAGGTAATTCAAAACGACGGAAGAGGAAGAGGAAGAAAGGACGGATCTCAGTGGTGAACAAAAAGGGATGGGAACCACGAATTGGACAAACAATGAGGAATCCCACTAGGGGTGTATACACAGTTTGGACTAGAGACTGCCCACAGATATGTTTATGTTTATTGAATGAGTAGGAGAAACATTTTACAACATGAGTCTAGTCATTAGAACAACACGTAGAACAATTTACAAGGAGGAGGGCGAGAGTGGGGGAAGGTGAAAGGGGTTCCAGAGTTTGTATGGTGGTCTGGGAGATATAAGGGATGATCATTTCCTCTGTGTAAGTTACTTTTACAGACACCACTCCTTGCAAGCAAATGGAAAGGGGAAGCAGGAGTGGCTTCTGTGTCTGGACCCTAGGGCACAAAAAAGGAGTGTACATACACAAGGCTAGCCGGTATGGATCCATCCGGAACCTACAGCAGATGTCCTCTGAGGGAACAGAATGCAACACACGGTTATATTTAATTCACTATAGACTACAAGTAAAACAAGACAAGGGAAGGGGCAGAGATTGTCTGCTGGGAAACCCAGCAGGCAAACTCTGAACAAAGGAATAAAAGTAGCACAAGTGAGGACAATAACAGTAACATAAATAACTATGGACAACTAGGCAGTCAAGAAACCAAGGTTTAGAAGGGGAAAAGCAAGTAGAAAATAATCTATTTGCAACAGGAGACTGCAACTGCAGACTGATAATCAGGAACTGTAAATCTGGACTGGAATAACCAAGGCAGGACAGAAGACAAATAACAGGGAAACTGTAGCTCTGAAGTGGGCAAACAAGGGTCAAATAGAAGACAGAATACAAGGAATCTGTAGCTCTGAAGTGGGATAACGAGGACTGGACTGAAGACAGATAAACAAGGAAACTGTAGCTCTGAAGTGGGATAACAGGGGCAGGACAGAAGATGGATTCAAGGAAACCCAGAAGGCAGAGGAGAGTAGCAGGCTGCAAGGCAGGGATCCCAGAGGAGCAGGGCAGAAGGCAGAGGAGAGTAGCAGGCTGCAAGGCAAGGATCACAGAGGAGCAAGGCAGAAGGAAGAGGAGAGTATCAGGCTGCAAGGAAGGGGGACCAGAGGAGCAGGGCAGAAGACGGAGGAGAGTGGCAATGCTGCCAGGCATGGAACACCGGGCACTGGAACAGGAGCAGGAGCAGGATCTGACAGAAACAGGAAACAGCAGAATATAGTGGCTTAAGGCAAAAAAGGGCTGTGAGCAAACTCAATCCAAGAGACATTTACTCCTGCAGGCAGCTACATAAATACTGTCTTGACCTGTGCTGAAGCAGGCTAATTAGCAGCACTTGGAAAAGCACACATGAAGGTAATCTGCCTCCTCCCTATCTGGTCCTGGGAAAGTGAAAGTAGCACTGATCTCTAGGGCTTCTGGGGGTTGTGGTTCCAACACTGATGCATAGGAATAACCAGGAAAGTAGAACTGCTGCACGTTGCATTATGGGAATTGAAGTCCATATTTTTGGAAATGCAGATTTTGGAAAGGAAATGTCAAATAATGATTTAAGGGCTTCTCTGAAGATGATAGAAAACACCCAGCGGTTCTGAAGACAGCACAACCCAGTGGCAGAGATGCAGAAGCATGACACCAGCAGAACAGTAGTGGACCCAGAGGAAGTTGCCAGAGCTCCTCAGTTGCCCACTAAGTTAGCTGATGGCCCCCCTCTCAAATTCCCAGTGATGCCTGTTAATCTTACTATCAATGGTACAGTGGTCAGGATTTCAGTAAGTATTCATAGGCAAGTCCCAGGAAAATGTCTGTTGGGGAATGATATCAGAGACTTAGGTCTTGTGGGTGACACAGCAAAACGACCATGCACAAGGTCACAAACCAAATCTGCACTGGCCAAGTCCAATGCCATGCCCAAGCCAAAAGGGAAACCCAAAGCTAAAGGAGTCAAGAAAGACAAAAGAGGCAAAGAGAATATTCCCCCTAACTCACCACTGAGGTAGAGGTAGTTGGTAAAGCACCTGAACCTGACGAGGAAGAGGTGTTGCATGAAATCCTTCATCCCCATGACCATCCTGAAATGTAGAGTTTGTAAGTGGAATGTGGTCCTGATAGGGTTGCGTTCAGTAAGGGTCCTTTGGAAGGCCTAATGAGACAGGTCTGCTCCCAGCTTGAGGGTGAACCTTCTGGGACGCACAGGATGTTTTGGGAAGGTGTGCTTCTCTACAGTGAGCCCACTGAGTCTACAGAGGGAGACCATAGGTGGTTGGTGGTTCCTCTTGCTGTAAGACCCTTCCTCTTGCAGTTGGTGCATGAAGTACCACTTGCTGGTCACCTTGGCATCAAGAGAAACAAGCAGAGGTTATGCATGCACTTCTACTGGCCCAAGATGTAGGTGCAAGTAGAAAGTCACTGCAGGAATTGTGCCACCTGCCAGATATCTGGGAAAAGTGGCACAACACCCAAGCTCCATTGGTACCATGCCCAGTTGTCGGAGTACAATTTGAAAGGGTAGGGATCAACACTTTTGGTCTGCTTGACCCCCAGATATCCTCAGGCAATAGGTACTGGTCAACCATGCCACCCGGTATTCTGAGGCCATCCCAGTGAAGACTGTGACTGCCAAGTCAGTTGCAAAAGCTTTACTTGGCATATTTACTAGGGTTGGCTTCCCTAAAGAAGTTGTGTCTGATAGGGGCAGAAAATGCATGTCAAAGTATATGCAGGCCATGTGGAAGGAATGTGGAGTTACCTATTGATTTTCCTCTCCATACCACCCACAAACCAATGGTCTAGTTGAGTGGTTTAACAGAACCCTTAAGGGCATGATTAGGGCTCTATAAGAGCCCCAAAGAAGAACATGGAATCTTCTCTTACCAAGCTTACTGTTTGCTTAAACAGAGGAACCTCAGGAGGGTGTTAGCTTCAGCCCATTCAAAGTTCTTTTTTGTCACCCGGTAAGGGGACCCTTGGCTATAATCAAGGAGAAGTGGGAGATGCCCACCCCACCGGTCACTGTGAATATAGTAGACTATGTGATAGGACTCAGAGAAAAGGAATGGTACAACTGATGGGTCTGGCTAGTGAAAAGTTGAAGACTGGGCAAGCTCTGGTGAAACATTGGTAAGACCAGAAAGCTGCCCTCATCAACTTCACACCAGGTCAGCAAGTCCTGATCATGAATCCTATAAGGCCTAGCGCTTTGCAGGACAAATGGTCAGGCCCTTACACAGTGGTGGTCACTGGGTGAGGTACATTTTTTAGTGTACCTTGGAAGGTCTGGATAGCCTCCAAAAGTGTTCCACATAAATAGACTGAAGGCTTTCATCCCAAGAGTTGAAATAGCTGCACAGCTGTTGGCTTCAGATGTTGAGGAGGAGGAGTCAGAACCTCTCCCTGACCTGATCCAGGGCCGTCCTTCAGATAGCTCCATTGAGGGTGTCAAAGTGGCCCCTCACCTGACTTCTGATCTTCAAGAGGAGATGAGAAGTTTGCTGAGGCAGTTCTCCCCCCTTGTTTTCACAAGCTCTTTGTTTGACACCTTGGTGCAAACATGATATTGACACAGGAGCCTGTGTACTTACTAAAAGTAGAGGATTGTAACGCTCACCTGATTCCCGCAGAGGCGCCTGTCTTGACTGGGTGAATGCCGTATCTTCAAAGGTGATGTGTAACACACGGTTGGCTCTTTGGGCTGGACCTCTGTGCACTGTATGTCTGACTCGAAGAGTAAGATGTCTTAGGTAAGTGAACGCCGAGCTCTCCATCTGCCTCGGGGCAGGGTGCCGTAACCAGTTTCTTCACTGGATAAGGGTGCAGGCCTCTTGACCTCAGAGGACTGCTGTCCGTCGTTAACTGCACGAACGGTAAGTTCTGGGCACTTCAAATGTCTTAAAAGTCTTTTGTAATGATATCTCTTGTTTTGCAGGGTTCCGGCGATGGCGGATGGCGGGCTGATGAGAGTTGAGGATCGAACCCACGTGAGGAATAGAAGCGCCTGGAAGCACGTAAGTAAGCGCTTGTAGCCTGCTTCACGATGCGCACTAACTGTCCCTTTTATCTTGCAGGTACAAGTTCGGAGCTTTAGAGAAGCTGAAGGGTGCTGGAATACCCACTGGATTTGGCGTGGGATGGAGTAATGGCACGTGAGTAATAAAGTTGCCCAATGTCTTTAAACGCACCTTCTTTTGTCTTTCAGATGCGGGATGCAGCGCCGAAGGCCTCCGGAGCGTGCGAAGAGCTGGTAAGCTTTTGTCTTTCAGATGCCGGAATGCAGTGCGAAGACCTCCGGAGCATGCGAAGAGTAGGCAAGCCTTTGGGCCTCATTACGACCCAGGCGGTAAGTTACCGCCTGGGCCGTCACTTTACCACCATGGTGTAAACTACGTTTACGCCATGGTGGTTGGCGGACTTACCGCCCCATTCCGACCTTGGCGGGGCGGTAAGTCCCCAATCCCCATTTACCCTTCCCCATTCCCATTTTTGCCCCATAGGGCATAATGGGAGTGGGGAAGGCGTTAATTACGCCACCGTAAATTACGGTGGCGTAATTAATTCCATGGTCCCTTAGCGCCATGGATTTTAACACCCGCTAAAAGCGGGTGTTAAAAGCTCCATGGCGCTAAGGGACCTCGTAATTGGCGGTAAGGGGTCGGCGCAGCTAACGCTGGCATAAACCCCTTACCGCCAGGGTTGTAATGAGGCCCTTTGTCTTTCAGATGCCGGAATGCAGCGCGAGGCGTTGGTGACAGCCGATGGACCAGGTAAGAGATGCGCTGCCACTGAAGACCGTAGTGCTAACCTGTTCTTTCTTTGTCTTTACAGGTGCTGCTGAAGACTGGATTCCAGGATGGTAAGCCTTTGTTCCCTTAGGCCCAGGATCAGAAGCAGAAGACACAATGAGCGTTCTGCTGCAGAGAATGCAGAATAACACAAAGCAAGATTCATCCATCGGGTGTGGTTTAAATAGCCTCCTGTAGTGCTTAGGTGTCTCCTTCCACAGCCACGCCTAGGTAAGAAAAGAGTTCCTGCTTTCCAGAAGAGTTCCAGTATTCTGAACCTAGGGAGTGGCTCATGCCCCACCCAACAGGAAAAGTATTCCCAAACAAAAGAGGATCAGGGGTTCAACTGGCAGGTAAGTAAGCAGCATGGTCTGCTGCAGGTAAGTCCACCCAAGCATTATGAGCCCGGCGCTTCCAGCGCTGGGACTGGGCATCTTTATGAGCCTGGTGCCACTGGCGCCAGGACAGGGTCCAAAAGGTCCCAATTGGGACTGGCTGGCACTCGGAACCGGGGTTATGGGTCTGCTTCCAAGGGAGTCGGGCAAGTCCTGATCTTTTGGAAGCAGAGATCATGACAGCGATACAGAATGTCGGACAAAGTAAGGTCTTACATCAAGACAGAGGTCCAAAAAATGTTAGATCCAGTAGTGCTTGGTTCAGCCCTGTGGTCTTGGTTCCAAAGGCAGGTACCTCTGAGCTGAAGTTATGTGTGGATTACAGGGCTCTGAATGCTGTCACCAAGACACATGCACCCCTTGCCTAGAACAGATGAGGTGGTTGATACTTTGGGTGGCTCCAAATAGCTTTGCACATTTGACCTCAGTGGAGGCTATTGACACTTGCTGAACATGCCAAGGAGAAGACAGCATTCTCAACTCCAGGGTCATGCTTTTTTGGGCTGAAGAATGCACCTACCATTATTCAGAGGATTGTGAATCATGTCCTTAATGGGTTGGATGAATTCTGTCTAGCATGCCTGGATGATATAGCAGGTTACAGTGCCACATGGGAGGATCATGTGAAACACCTTAGAATTGTGTTGCATACTCTTCCGAATGCCCACTTGACCATAATGGCCTGTAAGCGGTAGGAGAAGTGCAGATGTGACTTGGACAGGGCTGGTGGCAGCTTATCCTTTAGGGTATTTTAACACTTTCTTGCCATGGAAACCGTGTTTACCACGGTTGGCACAGGAAGGTTTCCTGGCTCCAAAATGGCCATGCCACAAGGTTCTTTGTCCTGTCCTTTGGCCATCTTGCCTCTTTACCTTCCCCAGGTCAAGCCGACCCAGGTCAACCTTAATTTGGGTATGCAATCTCCCACAAAACACCAAGCTTTTGCGGGCTTCTGCATGCCTTGCGTGTGTGCCTCCAGGATGTGGGTTGGATTGTCTAGTTCCAATACACATCCTGGGTGCCAGAGAGTTTGGTGTGCTGTGAATGACTGGGACCACTGTGGTCCATGATTGGTACACGTCTGGTGTGCCTATATGTGAGCAGATCTCCCATTGGGTCCTCTTTGTTTTGGAGCAAAGGAGATTCTGGATAATAGAAGGCTCCAAATAGCCAAACCTGGTCGATCTCTTGAGTTCCCAATGAACCTAGGATAGGATCCAAGCATCCTGAAACTAAGAAGCCATGTTGAGGAACTGCTGGTGACCCACTGGAAGGTTTAGCACCCTGAGCCTGCTGTTGGCCTGCTGGACTATACAAGTTCTAAGGTCCCCTTCTTTTTTTGGAACGAAGAACAAAGCTGAGGAAGCAGGGGACTTGGAAGGACGAATAAACCCATTCGCTAGGTATTGATCCAGGTATTGTCGGAGGTGAAGATTCTCAGGCTCGATGAGGGCATAAATTCTACTACAAGGAGGAGTAGATCCAGGTATCAGGTCTATCTGGCAGTCATAAGGCCTATGAGGAGGTAGAGAGTTAGCCTGATCCTTCCGGAAAACATCTTGGAATTCTAGGTATTCAGGAGGTAACTGGGGAGCTTCCGAGGAAATTGCTGCCAGTGCAACACCAGGTCGAGGGTGACAAGTAGAGACACATTCTGGAAACTGAACCGTTCTTGCTCGCCAATCGATCTGAGGATTGTGCTTCTCTAACCAAGGAATTCCTAGAATAATCTGGAACTGAGGGGCCTTGATCACATCGAACACGATCTTCTCATGGTGTCCATCTTGACTTACTAGCGTCACTTCTTGGGTGGTATGCGTTACTGGTCCGGAGGCTATCTCCGTACCATCCACCGTAGTAATGACGTCCTTTACAGCCTTTGGACAAAGAGTCAGATTCATCCACAAAACCATTTCATGATCCACATAATTGCCGATGGCACCGCTGTCGACGTAAGCTTCAATCGCATGTAATCGATCCGGATGTTCAGGGCTAATGAGGACCATAGGTATCACGAAATGCGAGGTCACTGAACTGGTTTTAACGCTCGGCAAGAGGACCTCTATTCTTGTCGGGCGAGGTCGTTTCCCTGCTCAGAGTTTGTGACCCTGGTAACTGCAGCTCCTACTGCCTTCTTGGCTGGTTTCACCGGACAGTCTCGAAGAAAGTACCCCGAGTTTCCGCAATAGAGGCATAATCGCAGCTGTTTTCTCCTTTCCCGCTCCTTTTGTGTTAGTGGTCCTTTCAGGCCCCCTATTTGCATGGGTTCCCCGGAGTCTACTCCTTTGGTAGGAGTTGGTGGTTTGGAAAATACTCGAGCATCAAACTTGGAACGATCGGCCTTCCTGTTCTGCAGTCTGTGGTCAATTTGAACGACTAAGTCAATATAGTCCGAACAGTCTTGCGGGGGATTCACTACTTGGGCTAACAGATCTTTGAGCTCTCCACGTAGACCTCTATAAAACAGCGTAATCCTTTTGTCCTCAGGCCATCGAGTTTCCACTATCAGTCTGTTGAAAGACGCAATATAAGCCAAAAGGTCTTGATTACCCTGTCGCAATGAAAGGAGCTCATTGTCCAAGGCCTGCCCCTGTGAATGTCTTGCAAACAGTTTTTCCATACTGAGCTGAAAAGCTTGAAAATCATGGAGAACTGGATCATCTTGATTAACTAGAGGGATCGACCAGTCTGCCGCATTGCCACTAAGGTACGAAAGCACGAAAGCTGCCTTAGCTTGATCAGTTGGAAAGGCTGCTGGCCGGCATAAGAAGTGCAACCGGCACTGATTAATAAATACTGCAAACCTCTTTGGGTCACCAGAAAATCGTTCGGGCGGAGACAGAGGTACATTCCCAGGTAGGTTGATCTGCACTGGGTTCGTAGAGGATGTTGAAGGAAGATTTGCCCCTGATGCGGGTAACGGAGTTTGTCCGGCTTGTGACTGTAGCAATTGTCTAGCGAGATCGTCTGTTCGCTCCTTGGAAATAATCAGTTCCCTTCTTAGAGCATTCGTCTCCTGACGGGCTGCATGCACTTCTGCTCTTAGTTCCCCAAGTAACTGGGCTAGCTGGTCGGTATCCGAGGTTTCCATAGCACCTGGGTGGGAGTTTTGCGGTAGGCATTGTGTTCTGTAACGCTCACCTGATTCCCGCAGAGGCGCCGGTCTTGACTGGGTGAATGCCGTATCTTCAAAGGTGATGTGTAACACACGGTTGGCTCTTTGGGCTGGACCTCTGTGCACTGTATGTCTGACTCGAAGAGTAAGATGTCTTAGGTAAGTGAACGCCGAGCTCTCCATCTGCCTCGGGGCAGGGTGCCGTAACCAGTTTCTTCACTGGATAAGGGTGCAGGCCTCTTGACCTCAGAGGACTGCTGTCCGTCGTTAACTGCACGAACGGTAAGTTCTGGGCACTTCAAATGTCTTAAAAGTCTTTTGTAATGATATCTCTTGTTTTGCAGGGTTCCGGCGATGGCGGATGGCGGGCTGATGAGAGTTGAGGATCGAACCCACGTGAGGAATAGAAGCGCCTGGAAGCACGTAAGTAAGCGCTTGTAGCCTGCTTCACGATGCGCACTAACTGTCCCTTTTATCTTGCAGGTACAAGTTCGGAGCTTTAGAGAAGCTGAAGGGTGCTGGAATACCCACTGGATTCGGCGTGGGAAGGAGTAATGGCATGTGAGTAATAAAGTTGCCCAATGTCTTTAAACGCACCTTCTTTTGTCTTTCAGATGCGGGATGCAGTGCCGAAGGCCTCCGGAGCGTGCGAAGAGCTCGTAAGCTTTTGTCTTTCAGATGCCGGAATGCAGTGCGAAGACCTCCGGAGCATGCGAAGAGTAGGTAAGCCTTTGTCTTTCAGATGCCGGAATGCAGCGCGAGGCGTTGGTGACAGCCGATGGACCAGGTAAGAGATGCGCTGCCACTGAAGACCGTAGTGCTAACCTGTTCTTTCTTTGTCTTTACAGGTGCTGCTGAAGACTGGATTCCAGGATGGTAAGCCTTTGTTCCCTTAGGCCCAGGATCAGAAGCAGAAGACACGATGAGCGTTCTGCTGCAGAGAATGCAGAATAACACAAAGCAAGATTCATCCATCGGGTGTGGTTTAAATAGCCTCCTGTAGTGCTTAGGTGTCTCCTTCCACAGCCACGCCTAGGTAAGAAAAGAGTTCCTGCTTTCCAGAAGAGTTCCAGTATTCTCAACCTAGGGAGTGGCTCCTGCCCCACCCAACAGGAAAAGTAGTCCCAAACAGAAGAGGATCAGGGGTTCAACTGGCAGGTAAGTAAGCAGCATGGTCTGCTGCAGGTAAGTCCACCCAAGCATTATGAGCCCGGCGCTTCCAGCGCTGGGACTGGGCATCTTTATGAGCCTGGTGCCACTGGCGCCAGGACAGGGTCCAAAAGGTCCCAATTGGGACTGGCTGGCACTCGGAACTGGGGTTATGGGTCTGCTTCCAAGGGAGTCGGGCAAGTCCTGATCTTTTGGAAGCAGAGATCATGACAGCGATACAGAATGTCGGACAAAGTAAGGTCTTACATCAAGACAGAGGTCCAAAAAATGTTAGATCCAGTAGTGCTTGGTTCAGCCCTGTGGTCTTCGTTCCAAAGGCAGGTACCTCTGAGCTGAAGTTCTGTGTGGATTACAGGGCTCTGAATGCTGTCACCAAGACACATGCACCCCTTGCCTAGAACAGATGAGGTGGTTGATACTTTGGGTGGCTCCAAATAGCTCTGCACATTTGACCTCAGTAGAGGCTATTGACACTTGCTGAACATGCCAAGGAGAAGACAGCATTCTCAACTCCAAGGTAATGCTTTTTGGGCTGAAGAATGCACCTTCCATTATTCAAAGGATTGTGAATCATGTCCTTAATGGGTTGGATGAATTCTGTCTAGCATGCCTGGATGATATAGCAGGTTACAGTGCCACATGGGAGGATCATGTGAAACACCTTAGAATTGTGTTGCATGCTCTTCCGAATGCCCACTTGACCATAAAGGCCTGTAAGCGGTAGGAGAAGTGCAGATGTGACTTGGACAGGGCTGGTGGCAGCTTATCCTTTAGGGTATTTTAACTCTTTCTTGCCATGGAAACCGTGTTTACCACGGTTGGCACAGGAAGGTTTCCTGGCTCCAAAATGGCCATGCCACAAGGTTCTTTGTCCTGTCCTTTGGCCATCTTGCCTCTTTACCTTCCCCAGGTCAAGCCGACCCAGGTCAACCCTAATTTGGGTATGGAATCTCCCACAAAACACCAAGCTTTTGCGGGCTTCTGCATGCCTTGCGTGTGTGCCTCCAGGATGTGGGTTGGATTGTCTAGTTCCAATACACATCCTGGGTGCCAGAGAGTTTGGTGTGCTGTGAATGACTGGGACCACTGTGGTCCATGATTGGTACACGTCTGGTGTGCCTATATGTGAGCAGATCTCCCATTGGGTCCTCTTTGTTTTGGAGCAAAGGAGATTCTGGATAATAGAAGGCTCCAAATAGCCATACCTGGTCGATCTCTTGAGTTCCCAATGAACCTAGGATAGGATCCAAGCATCCTGAAACTAAGAAGCCATGTTGAGGAACTGCTGGTGACCCACTGGAAGGTTTAGCACCCTGAGCCTGCTGTTGTCCTGCTGGACACCTCTACATCGGATCGTACCAGAAGGTCTGCAAAGGCGGTTCGACCCATTTGAATAGTGGGACTAACAATGCATGGCACCTTCATCTAAACCTGCAGGTAAGCCTCTTCTGAAGTATCCCTGGGCCAACGAGTGGGCCGACCCTTGAAACTTGGTACATCGCAAGCATTGTATTCACAGCACTCTCAAACCAAATTTTGTACACTTTACGTTCCAGGTCTGGAATAAAGAAAGAGTGCCCAAAACGGAGTATACGCAGTTACTGTGTCGCCCAACCGTGGTACAAACTTCTCAGGTGCCTTGGTGCAGTGTCCTTCTGTATCCTAAAGCCTGCTACAGTGAAACTGGCCTGATCCATCCACCAGGAGGGAAGAAATCACCGATTTCCCGCCATGAAATCATCACTGTATCTTCGCCACTGAAAGCCGCAGAGCCGCACAATTGCCGCATTTGAACCTGCAAACGAAGTGGACTTGACTGGCGAAGTTTGGTCTGGAGTGCGCCTGGGCTCAATCAGTACCTGCAACCCTTACCAGTGGCTCCTACCTCATCCATCTATTTTTACGCACCAGTGTCCCCTCAGGGCGACTCACCTTTCCACAGGTAGCCTGAGCTACCACCCCATTCCCAACTCCTGTAACCTGCTCTGCCCTTTTCGGGAAACCTCCACAAATAGTGTGAACTTGTTCTGCATCACCTTACCCAACTTCCAGAGCTTCTACAATCCTACGAGAGACCCCGTCTATGACCTTCCAGACAGTCGCCTGCACCAGCACTTGAAAGTACTTTTGAGCATTAGGGTCCACTCTTCGTAGGGACTGGACTGCCTCTCAGTTAGTGATTGATAGATGTGGACATGCCTAAAGTAGTCTATTCCACTGCTTGATCCTTTTCCTTTTAGGTTGTGGACCCATTCTCTGCTTTTATCCTTTAGGCCACTTGGAATTGTATATGTGCATTATAGTAATATTGTATTGGTTTGATGTATTACTGTTGATAATTATGTTGTGTTGAACTTCAAAAGACTTGAATACATGTATTTGTATTTTATATATACACCCGACTGGAGTGATTTGTAGTGTCCTTTACTCTGTGTGCTCATTGAGGTCTTTCAGTCACCCTCACCCCTCTTGAGACCTAGTCTTGACCGCCGCCAATGCTACCTTGATTGGTTTGGCTTGACCAGAAGGTTAACCTGTTCCAAGAAACTAGGCTGGCTTTCCGAACCTCTGCCCACGAGGTCAGAGTTCAGAAATCCACCTTATCAGTGTTACCTTTGTATTAGGTGTTGCTAAGAAGATCATTGCCTCTGCCTTCTTTTTTACCTCATAGAGGTCGACTCCCAAGGATCTTAAAGTTGCTTTCTTTTCAAAGACCACATTTGAATAAAAATGGTATATCAGGTGATTGCTGTCAGAGTCAGAGAACTGTATATAGTCTATATTGTCAAAGCGCAAGCGTCGCAAAGATGGCAACGATGGCATCGCTTGAAACTGCTCAAGTACTTTGTTCCTGTTTGACTGTATCCCCATTGATATGGGTGATGTATACCCATCCAGTTGATTTAGTAGTAGGCCTGTTTGACGACCTTGGCCTTTAGGTATTGGTCGCAAGGGGTCAGGCAATTGATTAGTTCCATTTTGAGCAGGTGCAGAAATCTGTGCAACTTGAACCCATGACGTGTTATTGTTGGGAATGGCGTTTTATTTTTTACTGTTGTCACCTGTTGTGATCCTGAGGTGGATTGAGCTAAATAGAGTTACAAGGCCTTGACTGGTTGTGTTAAAACGGCTGTCATTTTTTGTTAGTTTGTTTTGTTCCCCAACACAGGAACCATTGATTGATCTTCTTGGTTCAATGGGCCCACTCGTGGCAAAGATGAAGAGCTACCAGTTTCAGGAGTTGATGTATTTGAGAGTTTCTCCACCATAGACAAGGACCTCAGGAACTTCAATGAAGATTTTCTTCAGTTGATTTGTGCTGGCACATTTTTTGTTTTCTTCTTTTGATGTTGTTGTTGCCTTTTATTTTTCGCTCTTGTATACCGTAATTTACCCAAACAGATCGGGGAGTTTGTTTTGTCCAAAACAGTTATGACACCTTGATCCTCATTAGCAGCATTGATAGACACATTGTGTGACTGCAGCAGAGGGCTAATTCCCAGTTTGTAATCAATGAGTGGGGAAGGGATATTGGCCATCAAACTCCCTACTTACATATCCTGATAAATGTGTATGCCTGTCATTGAGATCAGGCTTTCGTTGTTCAAATCAACGATTACCATCTGGGTAGGTGTACCCATCTTGTTTTTATTTCATAATAGCTATATTCAACAATTTCTGAATTTCCTGTTGGTCTCTGAAATTTAGAGGGAGTTATCCTGAATTGATTCCTTGATGTTGTCATAGAGCAGGAGTCAAGACTCCAGCACCAAGTGAAGAGCGGAAAAATTGATGCTGGTCCCATAGAGTCTAAATTGGGTAAAATGTTAGTGTCTCGCCTGTTTGGATATTTCACAGAGTGAATAAATCAGGTAAGTTTAATTTGTTGGTGATGTACGACCTTTGTGTCGGGTTTAGGTTACACCCAGCAGGCTGTGTTGGGTGTTGCTCCCAAAAAGAAGATATGTTTGTAGTGTTAGCTGGCCCACTGGTATTATTGTTCAGGTCTCCCATGGCCCTACACAGTCTTAGGAAAGATTTGTCAAAGATGATAGAGCCCTCAAGGTCATATTGAGTAGATGTTTGAGCACATGGCACACTCAGGACAGTCTTGGCTCTAGAGACGCCCGTGTGTATGTTATCAGCCACGTGCACCATAACAGAAATAGTCGAAGTAGCAGTAGGTAGTTCTGAAGCCAAATATGAACCATCTGTCAGCTGCTCTCTATCCTCAGATAGATCGTAGTCGGATGTCAAACACCTGTTGTGTTGGGCAGCCCTGAGTTCAGTTGAGCTGGTAGATCTGGAGGTGGCAGGGGACATGTATGCCTTGTGGTTGAAAGGTTTTCTATCAATTTGACTGCAAATGTAATTTTACATTGTTTTGTTTGTGGTGTTTTTTTGGGGGCTGATCGATGTTGCGCAGGCAAAGGCATACAGTTGTCAGCTTTTTCCATGTTTGTTTTGTTTATATTAAGATCTTGCATATTAGCCACATCTGTGCTGGTTAATTGTTTGCTTCTTAAAGCTGCAGCAATTGTATCAAAGTAGTAAGATCGTGAGGTCGTAAGGGCACCAGATCTCCCGTATAGTAATTAAGAGTATTCAATTACATGTTACAAAGAAAGAAAAATACAGACGTTTGTGAGTGTTTGCCTAACAACACAAATGCCCACCAGAAATATGCCAAAAGTCTTTTGAAGACCTTTGAAGCTCTTTTTAGAGCTCCCTTCTTGTGGCGCAATTCCACAGGTATAACGAGGATGTTAGAATTACTGATCAGTCGTCGGGCAGTTGATCAGTCGGAGCCTTTTGCAGTTCTAATAGCAGCAGTGGTTGGCCAACGTAAAAGTAGCATTCACTGACTTTTTTCCTGGAGATGTGCAGAATTAACTGTCAGCCCCCTCAACGGTCAGTCATTTTTGCTGTGATAGCAAGGATAGCAAGGAGCAGCATCCATGTTAGTATTCAGTTATGCGGATGTCACCAATACACAGCCCCTCTCTCTGTCCCTTGGAGCCACGCTCGGCTACAACACAGAGAGCCTCATTACAAGTTTACCGGTCCGGTAACTACAGTACCAGTAAGCTTGCTGGTACTGTAGATACCGGACTGGCAAACTACAAGTTCTGCTCGCGGGTGCCGTTTCACCCGCCAGGTCTGACTTGGCGGGCGGACCGGCACCCGCGAGCAGAGCATGTCGGATGCTCCTATGGGGCTCAATTAGAAATTGGGAGCATTTTTTACCGGTGCCCGGGAATGGGCAAATACCGGGTAGTGCGGCCGTAATGACCCAGTAACTGGCCATTCTCGGGTGCCGGTTAAATTTGCAAGTTCAGTGGCAGCCTGCCGGTTTTACTGCTGCAAAACTTGTAATGAGGCCCAGAGTATTTACAGTTGCACACCACCTTCTCCAAGGTCACTGTTGAGAACCTGGTTCTCCTCACAACACTGCTGCAGTCTGCCATCACCGGAACACTCAGACCATCCATGTTGGTGCAGTTCCATGAACCTGTGGAGTGTTTCACGCTCTTAAACTGGAATGTTAGGGGATTGTATAATCCTATAAAGGCCCATAAAACAATAGCTCATGCAAACAGACAGAGAGCTAAGGTGCTGTTTTTGCAGGAGAATCATGTACAGGAACAGCAAGCTAAGGTAATTGCACAGAGTTGGGGCGGACACCACTATTGTACTTCTTTCTCAACCCAAGCCAGAGGTGTAATGACCTTGATTAATTGCTCATTACAGTTATCGAATAACATTGATACAGAAGCTTTTTTTGTTTTAGTGTACAGCTACTTAACAGGAGGCAAGTGTTACTGGTCAATGTGTATGGATTGAATGTTGATGGCCCAGATTTATTGTGTTCATCATATCCAAGGGCAGAGGTGGTCTGGGGTGGGAGCCTAGACGCAATATTAGTTGCAAAAAAGGACCAAACCGGGATAGTGCATAGGTCATTCACTATGTCAGCAAACACAAAAACAATAATCAACAATGTGGGTGCACAGGATCTTGATGATGTGTGGCGGATGCGCCATAAACATGGTAGGGAACACATATTATTTTGCATACCATTATATCCACTCTCAGGTAGATATCTGGCTGGTGTCGGCTGGGATGCTTAACTATGTTTCCAACTGCACTATACTGCCCAGAACCCTTTTTGACCATTCACCTGTGAAATGGGTGTTAAACTTGGTGGAGGAGGGTGTCCAGAAGCCCCCGTGGCAAATCAAACTGGCTGTGCTGCTGGACATTCTCAGTTAACCTATATGATCATATGATGACCTATTTTGAAGTCAATGTGGGATCTGTCTCCTCTACAGTGATATTCGGGCAGGCGTTTAAAGTATATGTGAGCAGAAAGCCATGGCCACAGAATTTGGTGTTTAGAAAACCATCAGAAAAGACATCAGCATGATTGAGGCCAGATTTCACACTCTTCAACTCGCAAATATACAAAACCTGTTCCCCCTGCTACAGACAGACATTAAAACTGAGCTGGACAGCTTTCATAATCTGCCCAGAGGGATTGTACCTTTGTGAATAAACCAAAGATGTGTAGAACATATTGGGAGGCAGACAGACTGGGTCGATCACTAGCTAGATTGGTTAACAAGGAAACTGGGAATGGGAACTGAAGGAAAGGAATGGTATCACAAGTATGACACTGATAGCATAGTGTAAGTGATTTCAATCTGGCACACACCCAAGTCAATGCCTAGCATGTAGTGCACAACTGAAATCCTTATTTATTTTTGTCTAAAAGTTCTTTATTCTGAATGATATACCACTCATATCACGCCCTACTCCTAGAACCACCTCCCACCCCCCGGTCACACTAAACCAGGAATCAGGCTGGTTTGCAAAGGTAACGATTTATTTATGTTTTTAAAATGTTATCACAATATGTCTTAATAGGTACACAACAATCACCAATGGGGTGATGTAACACTGAATGATCTCATTAATACGCAAGGAGTAAGTAGTGAGCAAACAATTCAGCACAGAAAATAATACTTGTGTGGTTTCAGATAGGATAGCACTGTGGTTAAAGGTTCCCCCTGCACACTCCTCAACCCCACAATAGGTAATGTAAAGAGATAGGAGGAGAGAGCAGGTATTCAGGAGTGGCAAAAATCAAATGGAATATCAATCCCAATACCCCCTTTCAAACACGAAAGAAAATGGAATTGACTGTCAAGCTGTCAGAATGGCTTTTAAAGTTATCTTTAGAATAGACTGGGCAAAAAACACCAAATATGGACAAAATTGCAGAAATTGTTATAAATTCTTATGGGAGCCGCTTTGGATAGTTGCACACAAACACAAGCAATGATTTAATACCAAGAAACAATTTGAAATCTTTAAACTCAAGTCGGAGGCAATTAAAAGCTGTTTTACACGTGTAAGAATTTCCCAAAATGAAAATGTGCGGCAAACTTTTCACTGCGCAATAATCGTGATAACGGGATAACCGTATTGATTTTAGGTGTGATTTATAGCTACAAAGGTTAGCTATAGGCAGAAGTTGAAATTGTGTTTCTAGCACACAAACTGAGGGAGTTATGGACGTTTGATTAGAGGTTGTTTTTTCGAGATAGGCGCAAGAATCGAAAACAGGAATGCACTCTTAAAATGACAAAAGGGTTTCTTACACTAGAGGATGACTATGAACAAAACAAATACCACACAGGACCACAGTCACTTTATCAGAATGACTGCCTGCAGAGGAAACTCGCCTTGTTCAGATGAGAAAGGATCAATGCAAAGATAGTTCTAGCAATACTAGTACAGGTGGAATATAGGATGGTTTGGATAGAGAGTTCAGACAATTCAAAAATACTCCTAACAAAACCGGTTCTGAATACAAGATAGGATGGGTTTAAGATAGGGATTGACTATGCAAAATACATATGCCAGTGACACAATTCTTTCTATAGATACTCACTGAATATGTTTTTAAAATGGAACCGTCAGTATTCTGGTCATTCAAGATTCTGGTCAGGGAATTGGATTTGGTTTCGGACAGACGGCTGGGCACATCGGACTGGTTAGGATCGGCAAGGCGCTCTGGTCACCGCACGGCACAGGACTGGACTGGATCTGCAAGGCCCTCTGGTCACAGCACGGCACAGGACTGGATTGGATCTGCCCTTCTTGGTTCTGATGATAATTATTTTCACCAGACAAGCAGTACAGCGCAGCCAGGCTGTATTATGATGTTTCCCCTTAGGTTTGTGGGGTTCTGGTTCTGGAATTTGAGGCCTAGCTGAAATGGTTCAGCCATGCAATGGGTTTCTGCTTTGCCAAGTTTCTGGAGTCTGGAGTAAGGAAGATGTAGAGTTCAGCAGCAGGGTGCTCTGCCAGCATCGGGATAGTGAGTGAATCTGTCTGTCGTTTGGTGTGGTGAGCTGTCTCTATTTATGATATGATAAAGGGGGTGTGTGGGCCAGATTAGCCTAAACTTACACCTTTTGACAGGTGATTGGGTCAGAGACTACATTCTGCCTTGATAGGAGGAGAGAAACAGAGTGTCCCCTTTATGGTGTGATTTTATGAGGCTGAGAATCCACCCCTTTCCCCTGGAACACAAAATCTATTTTTGGCACCATTCATATTTACACATGTGCAACCTCTACAACAATCACATATACAGATTACATATTTTACACAGCAGCTACTCCTCAAAACACTGTCGCTGTGGGATCTTGTCTCTGCTTTTTGCCGTTTTCATCAGGAACACAATGCCCAATTTATAAGCAAATTTCTACAACTGGGCGCGTTTGACATGGGAATAAGTGTATAAAGTTTCATATTTCTAGTAGAAATACATTTTGTGTAAAATCACGTTTCTTTCCAGAACATGTCACATCATTTTTCCGCCTCTTGAAACGTGCAGCCAAAATTTAGATTCACAAATCTGTTACTTTTATATTTTTCCCAATTTTATCTGGCAAGTTATAAGTCTTTAAAAAAGATGTTCTTTGTTAATGTTCAGCCACAGATGGTTGTTTGGGTCTGCCTCTTGTTGTCTCCCTGCAGTCCAGTAGCAGTCTTCTCCCTGTTTGCTCCTGGCAGAGGCCATTTACGACTGTCCTCACACCTCGTATTTCCTTAGTTGCAGCTGGTCATTGTTCCTCATGCCTCTGGAGACCAGGTTCTTTCCCAACCCCATAATTAGAGCTTTTGTGTGATTTCCTGCTGGGGGGAAAGACCTTCCTCTGTGAGAAACCTGTTATTCCAGTTTGGTAGCTTCAGCCAGGTTTAATTTTAATTGTTACATTTTTCCTTAGCTTAAAACAAACTTGTATCAAATCTCAGCTAAATTCTCATTCAAGATTCTTAACCATGGGATCAAAACAATTACAAGATGGGTTACTCTTTGTAACAGACCTCTTAGATTGCAAACATTTGATTTCAGTTTATACCTGTTTAAAGTTTAATCAGGCAGGCTCCTGACAGCTGTCATTTAGGTGGCCCAAGGTACAGCACCCAGATTTTTGACAGATCCACAGACACGCCACTTTTGCTGTGGAAATCTCTTTATGCTTTCAGTTTTTCAGGACCTTGCAAGTTCACAATGATTTCTTAAACTAAGTAATTAATAAACAAACAAACAAGTGAATTGTAGCACCCAGTAAGAATTTTGGATGTTTTAAGGTGTTCTGTACCGGCATTCTGCAGTTTCAGCAACAAAGAAAAAGGGATTTAAAGCAAGATTCCGCTTTTTCCTTCTGTACTCCATTTTCACTTGTTGTGGAGCCCAGTGACATATTCCAGCAGCGAGAGCTCTGTTCCACCACTGACAGCGTGTGTGCATATTGAGCAGCCATTTTTTTGTGTGTTGCAAAGCGCAATTTTCAGAGGTTTTGGCGGCACAAGGGTTTTGCAGCCATTTTGCTGTTTTCTGGCACCATCATAGCAGAGTGATGCGGCACAGCAGAGCAAAAGTGGGTCAAAACATCCCACAATAGTTACAATTTGTAAAACCTTTATTTAGGTTTCTGGGGTTAGAAAAACACCTACTTTGCCCTATTACTAAATGGGAATAGTCTCAACCGTCAAATGATAAACAAAACAGTCCAAAACAATCCAAAACAGACCCAGGAGGGTAGCTGGCATCCTTGAAACACAATGCAGTTTTCTGATGCAGGATCTGGCCATCCCCATGTGTCTTTAATGGCCTGTCTGAGGAAACAACCTCGTGTATGGAACTCTTGCGGTGTTTGACCCACTGCTCTCATCCCTTGGTCCATCACTCTGCTCCAGTAGGTTTTCCTTCACCCCGGAAATGCTGCTCATGCTAATTTTCTGCCTTGCTCAGATCGTGTCGCTAGGTCTGCCTTTTATCCATGTGGGGAGAGCTAATTGGTATCAGGTGTGTGTACTTGAAGTCAAGTGCCTGACTTTGCCTGACCCGATTAATGGGACATGCCCAGTACAATGTATGAGAGTTAGTCTTGTTACTCTCATTCACACTATTCCTTAGCCCAGTGTTTGTGTAGGGACCTGGGAGAGTCGTAAAAAATAGGATGGGTTAGTCAAACAAAAAAGGGAGTTATGCCATGTCTCACTTTCAGCTGCATCACCCCCACTCCTCGAAGACCCCTCACCCAGTTGACCCTCGCGCACTGGTCCACCCCGAGGAACTGGATCCAAAATTGATGGCAGTGTGCTGGCCACCTGGATGACAAGTTACCAGAGAACTAGAGGGTGAGACACCCTTTGGTTTCTCACAGAACATACCATATGAAACATCTGCAGAAGGGACAGTGGCTCATATGAATGTGGATCATTTGATTTCAATTAATATCAGCATCGGACTGTGCTTCGCAGTCAGATATTGTGCAGTATTTGCAGGTGATCCTGACATGGCTGGTATCCAGAGAAGCATGTGCGGCTTTGGAGACCCTACTGAATCTCAAAGAGATTAAAGTGGCCATCAGGACCTACTGGGGGGGCACCTAGTTCTGATCACCTGGTGGCTGAACTTTACAGAGAGTATTAGGAGATTGTCTCCTCATACTTGATCCAGCTGTGTGAGGAAGGGCTAGAGAGGAGAACCCTTCTAGACACACTGCTTGAAGCCATTTTAATACTTTTGTTAAAACCAGACAAGCCAGTGGTGGGTTTTGGTTCCTATCATCTGCTTTCACTTATAAATGTAGATGATAAAATCATGTTAGCTATGAAAACCATCCTCTTCACATAAGGCCCCGCATATTAGCATGAATACTCACACATGACCCAATGCATACATTGGGCCTCATTACACGGACGGCGGTAAGGGTTAACGGTCACCGTTAATGGCAACGGTGACCGTTAACCCTTACCGCCGTACTACGAGGTCCCTTTGCGGGTTGGAGGATTTAACGCCTGCTTCTTGCAGGCGTTAAAATCCAACCCGCTAAGGGACCTCGGAGCTAATTACGGCACCGCAAAATTGCGGTGCCGTAATTAGCGCCTTCCCCATTTCCATAGAGCCCTATGGGGCAGAAATGGGAATGGGGAAGGGCAATGGCGGAAAGGGGATTTACCGCCCCTCCAACCTTGGAATGGGGCGGTAAATCCCCTTTCCGCCAAGGCGGTGCCGGTATTTTACCGGCATGAGCCATGGCGCTAATAGCGCCATGGCTCACCGCCTACCGTGTAATGAGGCCCATTGTAACACAATGACCAAGTGCAATGTCTGTGAAAACAGCATGATGTTCTGTAATATCCTGTAATATCCATTATGTATCAACGACCGCTACCATGCCTGTACCTGTGTAACTATGTTCTTGCAAGTAACAGTGCCTCAATGCCCTTGGGCTGCTTGCGCGCTATATAAATATAAATAAATAAATAAATAAATAAATACATTTTAAAGGCTATAGCGACCCGACTGCTACCGCTGAGTATTCATGTAGTGCATCCGGATCAATCTGGATTCATCCCAGGGAACTCAATGGCCTTACATTTGTGGTGGTTATACAATGTTATATCGCATGTGGAACCTGGGGCTCAAGCACTGGTAATATTGCTCAATATGCTGAAATTGTTGCATACAGTATCATGGCCTTTTTTTTCCAAGTGCTGGTAAACTCTGGTTTTGGGCTACATTTTATCTCTTGGGTCAGATTGTCATATAAAGAGCTGTTTGTGAGACTGCAGATGAATCGGGTGCTGTCCCTGGTGCTTCAGTTGTCGCGGCAAACATGGCAGGGGTGTCCTCTCTCCCCAATACTATTTGCAATGGTGATTGAGCAGCTGGCAGATTTGATTTGGAACAAATACAGAGATGTAGGTTTCAGGTTGGAGTTCCCCGAGTTAATTTTGCTATATGCTGATGATCCACTTTAATATGTACAGGACCCTCATATAAATGTGGAGTGGATTATAAGTGAGGAAGTTAATTTTGGTAAATACTCGAGCCTCCATTTGAATAGAAATAGATCTGAAATATTTCTGCTGTCAAATGGAATGATGGAATCTGGCAATAAAGGGGGCCGTTGATGAACAGCATAAGTGTGCAAATACCTGGGCATACTAATATCTCCTTCACATTTTCAAATGTTTGAAAAGAACTCTATGGCATACATGTCTCATCTGCAGTCCAAATTACTGTGAAGGGGTCAGACACCTATGTGAATGGTAGGCAGGGTCTTGCTTATTAAGAAGGTGGTAGCTATTAAACATGTTTGATCGCATCCTAATGTGGCCAGGCCAAGTCTTTTTATGGTTTGTTTGGGCAAGAGGGCAGGGCAGAATGAAGTGGTCATCTCTGGCACTCCCTTATGAAGCTGGCGGGATCGCTGCCCTAAATTATGAACTATATTACTTGGTGGCACTAGTTCACTAAGCGACATACTGGTACAGACGTGATGCTCGGCCACCATATGTCAAACTTGAACAGATAGTGGTGGGCGCACTCTGCCTGAAATCGTTACTAGGTTGCTACTACTGTGCAGATAGCCCACTCGACTCGGTAGGCACTTTTGTCCTTGCATGAAAGAGACATCTACGCTTACAGGGGGACAACATCCCATATGTGGAAACTGAAAATGTATGGGCTACAACAGTCTTGCACCCCCCCATGTACTGTGCAATTGGGAGAGTATGGCAATCAACTCAAATAAATGTGTTCCCTGCAGGTTAATTAATCGAGTTTGAAGCAATTAAGAACCATGTGGGAGATAACCCTCTCCAAATGCTATATTATCGGCTTATTCCACGCGACATTCAAATCACACTAGGTATCCTTTCCTGTGGAACCCCCACTGCACATGTGCAAGTCATACATGGTGAACAGTGTTGACCTCAAGAAAGGAATATCCATTTTATATAGGATAGTACAGCACAGTTTGTTATCAGATCTATCCGCTGCTAGATTTAAATAGAGCCAGGTTCTACAGGTTGAATTTACAGATACACAATTGGGGAAAATCGGAGGGCTAACTAAAGCATTTTTGATCAATTTCACATTTCACCTTATACATTTTAACATTCTCTATAGGCTACATTATATGCCATCAAGGATTCACAATATATTGAGAGACCACACTCAACATAGGGAGCCTCCCACCCTCACTTGAGAGAGCCCACAATGTACCCTTAATCCAGGATCCAAAATACGCCCCCCTTAAGACTCATACAGAGCCCTGTGGATTCCTCCGCCTGTGCCAACAATGATCCAAAAACCAGGCTGGTGTACTGAAAGAAAGTATATGTATTTAAACTATAGGGTTTATACATCGTGCACTAAATGTTTACACTCACCAGCTTCTCTGTGGCACACAATTAATCTTCTTTTTTTTACATAAATGAATAACACGGGTTGGTTTGGAGAACATAAATCACAATCCTTTAACCCCTACACTGGTATCTTCAAAAACACTTAGCCTGGGATTCATTTTTTAATAACATGCAGCTCGTCAGAAGCTGGCAACATGAGAAGCAGCACGCTTTTCTTTATGGGGATTACAATTTGAATAATAATGAACACTGGTCAATGAGCAAAATAAATTCACATATGCAGTGCAACGCTTTTTCGATGTTTCTGCAGGCTTAAAAAGGCTAGCAATTTGGTTCAACTTGATCACATGTAAAATAAAATTAAGAAATGTGAAGCATTGCTGGGATCGCAGCACCATTCTAATTTCATCCATGGCAGTGCACTTTTCTAATCAGAAGCTTTATTCAATTTTGCTCTGAGAAAAAAAAATCTGCTGCCCAACCCCAAAACCAGACAGTCAGTTACTCACAGCACCCCTCTACTCAAATGCCATGGTTGAAAATTGGGGCAGTTATTAATTTTGTTTTTCAGACCCCGTTTCACTTAAAGGGCTGTGTTCGGAAATGTGGACAGTTATAAATATGTTTTTCAGACCCCCCCTTCGCTTAAGGGCTCCTGTTGTGGAATGTGGACAGTAAGATGAGGATGGAAATTAAATTAGTTTTCTAAACCCCCCTTCACTTAATGGCCCATATTGGGGTATGCAGACAGTTATGAATTGTGTTTCTTTTGGGGACAGAAGGCAACTTTTTGTTAAAAACAATGATTAAAGATTGGTGACAATTGGGATTTTCATTGTGGCAAACAATGTTTAAGTGGTGACCATTGTTTTTTTTGTTTTTAGTTTTTAGGGCAAGGCAGATTTCTGTTTTAAAGGTGTTTCAATTGGAAGATTCACAATGATTTATTTTGTTTTGTGGCAAGGACACCCCAATTACTTTCGGTGGCTATAATATTATTCCCGCTAAGAGAGAGGGTGAAGGTTTTGATTTCTTCCAAGCTCCTCCCAGCGGCAATCAATTTCAGAGGTAATTAAATTGATACACAGTGAAATATGCTAAGGGTCTACACAATATTCTCCCCCACACACTAATGGGAGGAAACTCACTAATAAAATGTATAATTAAATAGATCCCCACTCTGAAATGTACAACAATCTATTTACTTTTGGAAATGTTTGGACTTGGCAGTCACTTTTGTTGGCAAACAGGATTCTGGCCAGCACTTCAGTCAATGGGATCCAACAGCAATCATCCTTCTATGGCTTCAGGGAAGTATCAGAGCCTCTGTTTTCTGGTCTCCCCAGCAAAGGGAATCTCCCTCCCACTTCCAATATTTCTTCCCAGATGATGTTTCAACAGATCTCCTTTGGTGATTTGTTTAGGCAGCTGTCCCTCTTCCATAGTGCACAACCTTTTTACTGTCTAATCCCCTCCCATTGAACATTCAAGTTAGGAGGTGCTAACTTATGATCTCTCAACCAGGATTGGACATTTACATTTTTCTCCACTCCCCTATCCAGGGAGTTCCCTCATCGGAGTGAGGTAAAGAGATAGCCCTACTGTCAATTGCAAATGTATTTATATGTACTTTTTTGCACTGACAATGTCACAACATGGAAGCAACCTGGGTTTTTCAAATAAACATAATAACATATTTATATATATATAAATGCAGTTAATTGTGGTACATGTTTAGCTATTACTCCTGTGTGCACAAGGCAAAGCATGCACAAATAATAGTTTTTCACAGTTTACACATAAGTTAGAATAGTTACAAATATACAGTCTTCTATGCAACTATCTAATTACATGAACCACCAGTTCTCGAAATGTCAGCTTCACCTTTTGGGGAAGCTAGAAACCGAATTAAGGTGATAACATGATATCCAAAAATTGCAGGTTGATGAAATTTACATCCAAATCACCAGCTCGGTTCTAACTTCAAATGACTTATGAATGGAGTCAGTGTGACTTATCATTGCTGATAAAATGAACAAGGGGTCTAGAGCCTCTGAAACCTCATTGTTGGTTCAGCCTGCAATCAACTCATGAGCCTTTCTTCTCTTGAGCTGAGGAGTTTCTTATCAGGCATCAGATGGACTCTGACATCAGGAGGCCTTGCTGGCACCTTCCATTCTGTCCTGCAATCTTAAATTGACCACTATTTTGATCTAATTCTCTATATTTCCAAGTATGTTTACACATTCAGAGTTTGGAAGAGTGATCCTCATCTGTCCTGGCCTCATGGACACAATCATCAGTTCTGCCTAGCAATGGGGTCAGGAAACAAAACTCAAAGCCATCCCTTTCCTGGGATCCAAGTGCCTCAGAGAGATTGACTCTCAGATAACAGAAAAGCAACTCTGTCATGGGGAGGTCATTCAGTATAGAAATGGTAGTGCTGCATTTCTAGTGAATAATGGCTTCACTATGGCCCCTGAAAGATATATAGCCTTTTCATATCATTGCAGGTGTTTTATACGTGAAGCATATTATTCATTTTAATACATTGTATCTCACAAACATGCACCAATTCTTTTCTCTGATAAATTTATTTTAGCATGAAACGTTTGTCTTTTTGACAGGTTTTTAAAAATGAAAGACGCGCCTTCAGGGCCATTTTAGTTTCAGTATTTGAAAGTGCTGCTTTTCATGGAGAAGGGGCCTTTGATTTTCTCTTGCAAATGCGACTTAAGTGTTTTCTGTTTGGTCTTTCACTTTATAACGAAATGTATGCCTTTTGATTTCCAGTTCTTGCTTGCCATTCATGTGGCATTTCCATTTTGCCACAAGTCTTCCTTGCGTTGCCTGCAGAAATGCAAACAGCCTGCACTGTACTAGGCCCATTTGCAGTGTGGAGGTTTTTAAAGGCAAGCTTTTCATTCACCAGTTGGGCTTTTCATCATATTTGTTGGGACTGTGATTAAACCCCACAAAGGAGCAAACTGTTCAATACAGAATGTCAGGGCATTTGCCCCAGGTGCCACTCTAAGAATGCCAATTTGTTGCTCATGTTATGGTCCTGCCCTCAGCTATCTTCATATTGGGTCCGTGTATGCCAGGTGTTGTTTACAATTGTGAAACAACAGGTCACACTGTTCCCCCGAGATGTGTGTTATATTTTGCTGGTAGAATGGCGGTTGCCAAGCATGTATTCATGAATTTAGGATTGTTCCTAGCAAAGAGATGTACATTGATGAGATGGACAAAGATGATTCTCCAAACAGTGGGGATATGGCAATCAGATGTTCTTTGGGCGAATGATATAGAATAAATATGCATAACTCTATTGACCTCCATAACTCTATTAACCTGCTGGTGGCATAGACCTCTGAATCTGACACAGAAGAAGCACTGTAAAGACTGGGTTATAAGATTGTATACGCTTATCTGTAAATGTACTATGCCCTTCGTCTCGTTATTATCATATGCTGTGCTAAATGCATTGTATGGTTTTGGCTCAGTGCTTAAATACAAGCTTAAAAAAAAGATTGGTCAGAAAATAGAAGATTGTACTTTTCAGAGAAACCACTTAGAACCTAAAGAAGCGTATTCCATTACCAACCCTGACAAGAATAAAGTATTTCTGAAACATATCACTTGTTTTATGATCCGTTGATAGCCAGAGTCCCTGAAACAATTTTACATAATGCAAGTCTACAGATACATATTGCCAGACCTCCAGAACTGATGTGATGATATAGGACTCGGAGCATATTGTTGTCAGGTCAAACTTCTAAACATCCTACCTCTTGTTGGGTATTTTTCGAATAAATGTGCTTCAAATATTGAATGAATATTGTGCTCTGGGGTTTTCACGGTATAGTGCAAGAACATGCGTCAGGCTATCTAATCCTTAACTCCCTGGCCATCTAAATCATGCCCAATACTACTGTACCTGCCTCTTCTGACACTATCTCCTGTTTGTCCAAATCATCTCCCACTTCCCTTAAACTATCTAATTTTCTAGATATAACAATATTCACATTTAGGCAGATACATATTCATAATTTGCTGATGCCGATCTTATGGGTACTCAAAAGCTGGTTTAACAATTCTGCGAAACATACTATTTGATGGAGCATTTCTTTGCACTATTTATTTTCATTCGACCATGGGGTAACCTCTGTACTCTAACTGGCAGCTCCCCTTTGCAGGAAATGTGTAACTTTTGGACGTTCATATTTCGGTAATGATTATGGCTAACATCTTCATCCTCACATATTCAACTTATGTGTCCTTAAAATTGATTCTTTTGGTTCCTTAGACACACATTCATATCAATTCCAACAGTAATTGGAACAGTTTACAGTTATTATTAAACATTATAGAAAACAATACCTTTTCAACTCGGTTCCCATTGCTGCAATCTAAGTTGAAATTATTGGTCTATACTGTTGGCACATTTGGGTGATAATGGTTTGTGCACCAACCCTTTTACTCCCTTTTTCATGATCATACAGCTCTTTCGCTATTCTTGTGCCAAATAAATTTACGTTTCCCAGCAGGTTTACCTGTTAAGGTGTCTTGCAGCATATCTATCTCTCACATTCTCTCTTTCTCTTTCTCTCTTTCTTTCTCTTTCTCTCCCCCTACCACGACCCCGGTGGGATTATGAAATGAGTTTGAATCCTTTCCAATTTCGGAGATCCTCACATTTTAGTAAGGTTATGTAAAAAATTCTTTAAAATGCTTCAACATATGATTGTATATGCAACAAATATGTTTCCCTGGCAACTAAAATTTATCCTTATTCCTAGTCCATTAATGTCGAGGCAGGGTAACTTTTCGAACAGTGATGTAATTCGAAATAATATAATTGTTGCCAAGGTAGTGTATCTTAGGGAGATAATGCGGCATCTCATGCTCTTTAATACCGACTGATAGTTTACAATGTGAATTGATGCTGGCTTGGCTGTGCGTGATTCTTCTTACATTGTTGCTATTATTGTCTGACCTTCACTGTATTATAATCTTTTTGATTACTCCTGTGCTGCATCCTATTCTTTAACCTACACGAACTGTTCTATACTTCAGAACATAGAAAATCGAAAACGGCATGTACCACCGACATCACTGCAGAAAACACAACTACAGCAATGAAGAGGGCCAATACTGCTGCAAAGATCCTCGCAAATATCTGTTCCTAACCCCATCATAGAAGTACATGTTAAAGGTACTAGAAACTGCAGTAACAGGAATAATCTGCAAAAGAAAACAAATAGATATGTTTCTACTTCCAAAAGTGCATGCAGCCCAGAAAAGCAACAACATGAGTTCCATCTGATAGACATGCAAGACATTACTGTAGCAAATGCGAACTGCCATTAACATGCTGGAAGTTCTGCAATGAAACCTACTCATCTACATATATAATAGGAAAAGCCATTGTGTCGCACCATTGGATTGCGTCAAGAAAATGAAGATATGGGCCTCATTACGAGGTTGGTGGTAACTCGTCTGCACTACTGGCAGGTTGCTGCTGACCTTGAATCTCTGAACCCGCCACCTGACTTCCCGGTGCCACCAGGATATTACAAGTCCTGGCGGAGCAGGAAGTTAGGCGGGGTATTCAGTAAGTCATCAATCCCGTGGAATGCCATATCACTTCACGGGAATGAGGACTTGGAAGCACCAGCACCGTTGCAAACGGTGCTGGTGCTTCCATGACAACTCTACCTACTAGGGCTGTTTCCCCCATCAGGCGGACTTATTGTATGGTGGTCTGGAAACAAGGGTGCCAGTAAGCTTACCAGCACACATGTTTCCAGACCGCCACACTCATAATGAGGCCCATTGGTTCCATGTCAGGGATTCGTAATGAGGATCATTGTTTCCATGTCAGGGATTTAGCTGCCGTGTATGTGTATGTGTTTGTGTGTGTGGGGGGGGGGTGTTTGTGTTTGTTTGTGTGTGTTAGGGTGTTAGTTGTTAGATGGAGGCAGAATGCACATTTGTGGCAAGAGAGAGCAAGACCGTAGGAAGTGATAGCAACTCTGGGACAGAATCTGTCCAGTGAGAGTGATTCTAGAGCAGAAGCTGGCAGTGAGAGACACATGGGTAGAACTGGAAAAGTGCAAGCCACTTCATACCCGACTAGGGCAGTAAGCACGACAAGCGGGCAGTAGGTTCTGTCATCTTAAGTATTATAAAATACCAAGTGTTCCCCTACAGAACTGTTTGGCAAACATACAGCTTTTAAAACATATGTTAATAACCTACTTTAACACTCAATCAAGCTGTTATATTCTCGATGTGAACCAATCTTGTATGAGAGCCTTCCCAAACCTACCTGCGTATGTTCTAGGTTTGCTCACTCATAGCAAATCGGGAACATGTATTCACCTATTTTTTAGAAAAATACAGCAGTTGCCATTGGAGGATGGCCTGTATATCTACTGTGTGTGGATGAGCTGGATGCACTATGTGGTCCCATGAAAGTGTGCCAACTTACCACCTTTGTCCAGTGTGCTCATGTCTGGCAGAGCAAATGCATGCGGGAGATATGTACTTCATGCCTTAAGTTGATTGACTTGCAGATGCGTACACATTCCCTCTAACTTTATGCACCAGTTTCTGTTGTTTTTGTTTGTTTACAATATCCCTCGCTTTTGACATTGGCACACCTCTTTCCACTCTGGCTATCATGTCTCTGTTTGATGACTCTCTATTCAGAGTACACGTCTGCTTACAAGTCAGATAGAATGTGAATTTCTGCCTGGCAAACTGCTTCTGGTTGACAGGAGATAGCCATCATTTCCCTTTCACTATAACTTGCGAGCACACTTTTAAAATGCTATCTTTGAATCCAGGGAAGCTCACACATAACCCACAGATGCAGCTAAGAATGTAGTGCATCAAATAATGTACTCATCATATATATTTGTTATTTTCTTAAAGACCTCTAATAAAGTGTTATGTTTCTGCGTACTGTCTCCATTCACATTCATATCCACTGTACATGTTCCACTTGTTAGAAAAAGTTAATTTTAAATTTAAAATGATTCTCTTCATCAGCTTCTAACGTCTCACACCCTTAAGCAATATCAACAATTATAGACCATATAATATACCAAATGGTGTTAATTGTATTTAACTGAAACTGTAATATGCACACAAAATGCATACTTTTTAAGACTGCACTCTTCTTAATTGGAGCCTTTTGGGGATTAAAATCTCTTATAAGTGTAACACTTTGGAAAAACACATCAGCTATATTCATACATTTGGTAAATGTACTTCAACACCGATGACACTCTTAGCACACTTTGTATGGGAGAAGCAACTGACTCAAGTATTCACTTTCTTCATAAGAGTGAGTTTTGTTTATTGCTGATAAACAGTGTAGAACATAATCAACTTCCTGATAAGGCAAGGAGTTGAAAGGGACCACAATTACATAATTATCTTGGCAGATTTTAATGTTGTCTTGGTATGCCAAGTCCATGTTCACATTATATAACCAACTAAAAGAAAAGGTCGGAGTTGCAGAAAACATAATCGTGATTAGTTACTCACATGTTAACATGTATTCCACAAATAGTTATTATTCTTCATCCTCGTGCATTCAATGAGATCCAAAAAGGTTGCCAAATTGTAGACTGCAGAACGAGGGGCGGGGGGGTATTCCCACGAACGTAACGTTGGTATGAGCACTAAATCCACTGTTCAATTTAAAAAAAGAAACAGACCTCTTGTCATGGTATGATACTCACTTTAGAGAAGTCTAGCAATGTATGTATGCAAGTCTAGCTATGCAAGTCTAGCTTGTATTTGCTTAACTTAATTGTTGGCAAGAAGGCCAGTAGACCACTTCCTAGACAGACTCAAGCCGGTACAAAAATCTAACAATAGAACAAAGAATTGTCAAATATCAAGGCACACTATTAAAGTCAATTTAAAGCGTAGACTCTAAGACCTTTATTTTGGCTTAGTCATTTTTCTTTTATCTAAAATGACTATTTTTTTTTTTTTAACTGGGGAATGTGATCTTGTTTGATCATGGAGGCAATATGTACTGATCTCTCCTTGGTATCTGCAATACACATACACACACTACTTCCTATTGACATTTGTAATATCGACTGACGCATAATGCACCATTCAGATGTGTGTTGTTTTGGCCAGCAGCTTTGTATGCAGGTTTTTCCTCATCACTGATGCGCATAAAGACAATCAAACATCAAATACTCCTAAGATGTGTACTTTGCAAACATTTGCTCATCGTTTTTCAAACTAAAATCTCAAAAATCCTCATTGATGCTGATTTCTTTTTTTTTTAAATGTCCTGTCTGCCCGGGAGCAACTCACATATGTACGTGATTCCGTTATTATTCAACTTTAAATGAACAGTGTAAATATCCATCATAATTAATGGGGGAGGTTAAGTTGAACATATCTTTATGAAATATGTTGACTGTAATTTCAACAAGCCTAACCCAAACTATTCAATGTTAAATAACCTCACAATTTGTGATTGATATTAGAAATGCACATATATACACAATTCTTATTGACATTTGTAATATCAGTTGACACATAAACACTTTCTTTAAGTGAGTTGTTTTTTAGGAATTCTTTTCACCATCTCTGATATGTTATGATAGTTTACTTCTATAGCGCCTATACACAATGTGTTTGAAAGTGCTTCCAGGCAAGGGAGGGAACAAGCGAAAAATACAGTGAAATTCTTACAGGACATGAACAATAAGAATGTGAAATTAACTATCATACTCGGCCTGACAACATTTCAGATAGTGCAAGACCTAAAACACAAATCAGGCAGGGAGGGCTGAATAGGAAGGAAATGGGAACAGACAGGCGACTACCGTACATGGGCTGACAACATTTCTGGTAGAGCCGGAAATTGACAAGAGGAAGGGGAGAAGGGGAGAAGAAAGGTGGGAGAGAAACAAAACAAGCGACTATAGTACTAGGCCTGACAACATTTCAGATAGTGCTGGATGGGAGAGGGGCAGGAGAACAAATCAAGGAGGGGGAGGAGACAAACATGATTGCTACCATATCAGGTCTGAGGACAATTCTGATAGAATAAGTGATAGAGAGAAGTAGGGGAGGAGGGAGGAGAAGGGAGGAAGGAGAGAAGAGAGCAAGAGCAGTTGCAGAAGTCAATAATAACACATAGTAGTGCAAAAGAACAGGAATGCAAGCAAGGATACAAGATGACAATGGTCATGGAATGGCCACCCTGTGTTTGAGATGCAGGGGAATCCAGCATGAGAATAGACATTCAGAAGGGTAAGTGCCCAGAGCCAAATGAGTCCATAAAAGTCAAATGCAAGCATTGGTCACAGGTCAGTGATGGCAAACCAAAATGTAACGCAACAAACTCCTGCAAAGATTAGCTATATGGGGGGGGGGTAGAAGTAGAGGGCTTACAAAGGCAGACAGAGGTGGGTGGGGGACACAGCAAACATCAAGGGCAGCAAGAGGGGTTGGGGGGCAGCGAACATCACGGGCAGAAAGAGGGGTATGGGGGGGAAAGAGAACATCACGGGCAGCTAGGGGGGGCAGTGGGGGATAGGTGTAATGATAATCAAGACCACCTCTCCGCGGTATTGCAGTAAACACATATTGTGCCACACGTGCACACGTTTTTGGCCAAACACATTGTGATATATAACATCATGCCTGGCTGTGTTAAAAGTTCTGTACATTGCTGTGGAGGTATATTGACTGCTCATGGTGTGTACCAGACATTTGTATTTTTGAAATTAGCTACAGGATAGCCATTAGCCTTATTGACTTTAGAATAACAAGCACTCATCTGCCCACAAGCCAAAATAATTCTGGTTGGTGACACCCTCATTCTTAAACTGACCAGACAGTGCCTACTACAGAAGGTTTTCTTCTCTATATTTCAATTTTGGGGGCAGAGAGGGGGCAGGATGTGTGGGAGCAGGGATTCCTGACTGCACCATAAAAACTCTTCTGCCAACTGTTTCTACTGTGCAAACCTTTGCTCATCATTTTCTTAAGTAAAATCTTCAATCCTCATTGATGTTGATTGTTTTCCTTTCTTCATCGGAGACACAACCTTTGTAGGAAGTGATGCTGTCATTCTACAATTGAAGGCAGGCAGTGTGAACAGCCATCATTATCAATGTGGGAAGGTTCAGCTGAGGTTTAGTTGAAAATATCTTCATTCGATATTTTGACTGTAACTGCCGTGAGCACTACCCAAAATATTCAAGGTTAAATAACATGACAATTGATGATTTCCTACATGCCTGTCCCTCCCCATTACCCAGTGACAGAAATGTGAACAACAGTTTTTTGACTTCTTTATTAGCAAATACTGTTTCAAGAGGAATGCAAAAATACATGAATACTTAAACAAATGAGTCCCATTTGTTGAGGGGTCCCATCTGGGAGTGTGATGGGAGAAGGTTTGTCACATCATCTCACCCTTCCTTGGAAGGCTCCCAAGGACCCTTAGAATGAGCCTGAACCAACAGACCCCTTAACTAACTCAGGTAGTGTTAGGCCAGAGAATGCCTATGTGGGTGGTCCCATCTCGCTAGGTAAACTCAGGCAGTCTGTCACATGCTCCCCACTAACGTATGCCAGGGTGCCTCCTCGCTATCCCTTTTTTATCTAGTCACTAAAACAACCTACACCTACTTTAACATTTCCCTTAAAGTCCACAATCCCTACTTAACATTTAATCTACTTCAACGATAATTAAATATACATATATAATTCCACAGACATACATATATATGTTTACATAATACATTTAACAGACATTAAAACACTATGTCACAATGGAGTGACTGCTGCTGTACCCTTGTGGGCATGTCCTTGGTGTGTAGTCATCAAGGGTGTGTAGATGTGCATGATACATATAATAAACACAATACTGAAATGCACAAATGTCTGTGAAATTTGAACTCTGTTTTAAGCATATTGACTGTTGATGTGGTGTATATTTGTTAATCTATTTTATGTTATGAAGCATTTTTTAAAGAGTATGGTTTCAGAAAAGGATGCTCTGCAGTGAAGTATGTGCTACTGTGGTAGCCAAGCGTTATTGTTGGTTCAACATGTCATGTCTTTCCTTTTGTTGTCACATGCATTTTAGGTGACATTTTGCAGCAAAGTAATCATACTTTGGTTGTAGTTACACCTCTTGCAATCATGCGCCACAATTTCAAATAATAATACCTCCACTAAGTAGGATTGTGATTATAGTATGGTGGCACCTGGGAGTAGAAGGAGAAGAATGAGATGGAAAATACCCAAGGGCAGCTTGTGGGAGGGTCATGCTCACTGTATTTACCTGGGAGAAAGCATCATAGATTCAGGGAGGCAGGCAGCCCACCAGTCAGTGTTTGCTCTTGTGGTGAGCAACTGGAAAATGTGCCTTTGGGTGACATCAGAGAGGAGGAGGATCAGGAGGAGTGGGAATGCCCAAGGGCAGCTCGTGGGAGAGTCACTTTTCCCTGATTTACCTGGTAGGAAGAAGCAGAGATGCAGGATGATGGTTGACAGAGTTTGGCACATCTCCACACCCAAACAAGTGTGTTACGGGGGAGTTCTGTTTGTGGTCTTTACACTCCCGAAACAGCACTTGTTGCTTGCAAAGGGGCACCAGAATTGCACATGATCTATTGAGGGAATCATCCAAACCCTAGTCCACTTCCCCATCACAAGTAACTGTAGATACATGTGGCAGTACAAAAGAAAATCACAGGTATTGCACCCTAACAGTGGGCATCAAACAAGACTGGCAGAGGTAGGTGCACATTTAGTTCCTTTCAGCATCCCTAGGGAAAAACGTGAAAATGTACGGATTGTACCCATCAGACACCAGGGACGAACAGCAAGTACAGTTCTTGTACATTTGGTGAAGACTGCAAATCTGAGCACTTTATCTCCTACCCCCTTCATATGGTTCCGTTTGTGATGGTGAGATGGATGATGATCTAGACAAGGATTATGTTCCATAATTTATGTTGGAATGCATTGATCAAGTTGGGATTGGAGAATGAGTGCAGTACATTTGCATCTGTTATATTATTAATTGAATCTCACATTATTACTTGGCATCTAGAACTCTACCAGCACCACTATCTCCAGCATCATCACACCCACATGAATCCAGCCCATGTCATGCAATCCCACTAAAGGCACAAGTGGCAGAATTAACTGAACATATGAAACAATCATATCTGGCCATGTGCACACTCTGCTGGAAAACAGTGTGCAAGGAAAGGCAGGGTCATGGTGCGTAGGCATGAGGTCCTTATACTCCCTAGGGCCCACGTGGACCGTGGGGGCAGTTCAGTGTCATAGTAGCTGGATTTTGTTCTTGGTTGGCTGATGCATATGACTCAGGTTTGAACGTTGATGTGAGCTGATCAGGCTCAGTGGGGCACGTTGGATCATGGAGGTCCTGGCAGCAAGAGAACTTTAAGTATGGTTGAATGTTGGTGCTCTATGTAGTTGAGTTGGTGGGCAACAGTGATCGAGTATGCGTTGATATGCAGTAAATGAGGCATCAGTTCTCAGGCTAGCTGGTCCAAACTGTGGTTGTAACCTAACCCCAGGGTAGAATCGGTGAGTGGCCCTCCAGAGATCCAGCTTGGTTTCCGAGTGGAACAGGTCCTTCAGGTCTAACAAGTGACAGGCTTTGATAGGACATGATGCAGTGTGTATCCGGTTTAAATGCAGTGCAATAGTTTGGCCAGTTGAAGGAACGCAGACACCAGTACCAGTGCCTTTGCTGTTGTTCAGGATGTGGGGAACATGGAGCGAATCGTTCGGTGTGAGAGACCTGGAAAATTCCGCTGGTCTGGCCCTCCGGTTGCTGGGAGGTCTTTGCAAAGGACGCGAGGACAGGATACTCTAGTTCAGTGGCTTCTCTTCTGGCACAGAATATTCATTGCAGGATGTTTGTCCCTTGTCCACAGCACTGGTCCCTCATGATATTCCCTGGGAGTGGTTAGAGGTCAGCTCTTCCTTCTATCTTGGATGGCCCCTTCTTCACCTCCAGCAAAGGTAGTTCAACTGAGAATCTTCAGAATGCCCCTTCGGCCTAAAAGGATCTTTGCGGAACTGAGGGAATTCTGCTGAAGGAGTGCGTAAACCTTTATTTTACGGCCACACGTCGGCAGGTTATTGGTCAAAAGCTAGCCTGCTTTATGGGACCAATCGCTGCTCATGGCTGGAGTGGACATTGCCCTCTTGATGTCACACCTAAAGTGCTTTGTTCCAGAGGAAGTGGAGGAAACATGACAGGGAAAGATAGACAGCGAGAAAAAAGAAGGTGCAAGGCTGCTTCCAGTGTCCCGAGCACTCCTGCCTATATTACTTCCACCTCTTTCCCTCCTACTCACTACAACAACCTTCTTTCTATGCAGCACCCTGTTGTGAGACTACTCTTCCTGAATGGGTGTGCTCTTTTGATACCTGGGCCCAGGACAGATGCCTGCTCTCCGGCGGTCTCTGGTGGACAGGGTCACCAGTCATTACAAAGAGAATGAAAAAGATTCTGGGTTCTCTGGGTTTCTGCCCTGTCGTTTGGCAGTATCATCCCATCTGACCCAAATGCACATTCCCTTCCACACATGATTACCCTGCCACCAGCATGGGGTACTCATGAGCATCATAGTTTGTGTACAGGAGGGATATCCTAAATGTTGCCCCTGTGCTGCAGTGACCTTACTGTCTCTGTTGCGATCGAGTGGGCATCTTGTGACCTTTTGAACCTGCTCTGTGCGACAATCAGAGTGGGTGATGTGGATCATTCACTGTGCTGCTTGTGGCATGAAGTTATGACAAAGGGGGATCTGGTTAGCAGATGATCCCTCTGGTGAAGGAATCACCTGCATCGTTTGATGCACTAAAAATGAAAAGCCAGGGCTATGCACCCTTGATAGACGGCATTTCCTCACAATCATACATACTGTTATGGTAAAATGGAGAAAAAAAAAGAATGATGGACATGACAATGATTTGTGAGATGCTGTTGGTCTGAAATACACCCAGATTGACCTAATAAATAACTTTGGTCGAAGGACAATAGTGTCGGGGGGGTTTCTCCCGGGGTCGGCTGGGCCTTCCGCAGACCTCTGGGCTGGGAGGCCCCAACTCCTTCCGCGTATCCCAAAAAATGAGTATGAGGCACACATAAGAAGCAAGGTGGTTCTGCTGTTTATTTTAATGGCAGGGATGGGTCTAGGATAGTACGCGTCCGTCCAGACTCTCGAAATTCGTGGGGCTCGCAGGCCCCTTTTTGCCTCAGTATGACCCGCTACTTGCGTCACCTGGGAAAGTTAGCAAAAAACCTATCGCCACTCTGGATTGGTTCCTCGAGTGGTAGGGTTAGTATAGCATACGTATAGAGAACGCTGTTAGTGTTTAATGCACGGCACTTAAGTTGCGGTATCACATTGCTTCATAGGCAGTATCATGTCTTCGTTGTATTTTCATCACAATGCATGGGTCAGGAGAAGCATCAGCAAGCATTTAGATGAGTGCTTTCTGCGTCTTGCGTTTCTGCATTTCGGAAAACCTATGCGAAAAATAATAAAGATGCACGTCAGTGGGTGTGTCCGTCACCTACATCATAGCACTGAGTATGTTCTTTGTGTGGATTGGTGTGGGGGTGTCCAGTGTGCATGGTTGCACGGGTAGTCTTGACAGTTGGCTAGGTCGTTATGGCATCTCTAACGATGTATTTCCTTACTGTTGAAGGGCTTAGTCGAGTTCATCCATGCTTCAGGTGTCGGCTTGAGCAGGGCAGGCTGGCGGGCAGGATGGTGGGCACATCCGTATGTTCCTGTACCAGGGTATTTGGTCGTCTGGTAGATAGGCAAATTCATCTTGTGGCGGGTGTCTGGGTCGCGATACTCTAGGCCAGGGGCATGAGGAGATTGGGGGGGGTCTTTTCTTCCATTCTCCCACTTCAATAGAAAAGGTACATGAAAGTAAACATGTTGCAGAGTAATGAAAGCTAGATTCAAGGTTAACAGACAATGACTGTGGCTGCAGTAAAACTATCTAAAAGTGTTAGTAATTTTAGTGTAAGCTCTGGGGACAATAGACAATGGGCCCTTAGAAGTATAGGGTGGGTAGAAAGTTCACTTTCAGTTCACGTATTGAATTTGTTATTAAAGGAAATCTGTTCAGATAACGACTGTTGCACATTATTGTTCATAGCCATTCTGTTTTTAGGTGGGGTGTAAGAATATTTCACTGTTTAGTCCTTAGCAGTGTGAGGTTCTGTTCTGCAATTCTCAATCTCCTGAAATGGGACAGTATTATACTGTTGCCTTCAGCTAATCTCGGTGCCCTCCTAGAGACATATTTGTTCAAAACAGGTGTTGGGTGCTTTAGCCAGATACCTCTGAGTTTTTGTACAAGTCTAATGTTTTTGTGCCTGATTTCCTTCCTGATGGCCTGTTGAGCATTCGTCCCATGGCTTCAGACCATGAACAATCATTCT
Source organism: Ambystoma mexicanum (assembly GCF_040938575.1). NCBI lineage: Eukaryota > Metazoa > Chordata > Amphibia > Caudata > Ambystomatidae > Ambystoma > Ambystoma mexicanum. The sequence goes on from NC_090926.1 coordinate 528,453,491, forward strand.
TTATTATTTATTCTAGATCGGATGCAATTGCTTTAGATGTTGTTTAACGCACAGGAACATGATTGTACACTAATCCAGGAAAAAGAGAACAAGGACTCAGAGAAATGTATTCTTTTACTTTTTTCCAGAAAGAATGTAATTTCTAATGAGATTTTTTGGCAAGAGCCCTAAGGTAAAAGCAAGAGTGCTTGCAATGAGAGAATGCTTTATTAAGAATGATTCATAGGTTTTTTACTTTGTCCAATGGGTTATTTGGAGGACCCATGCAGTGTGGCCAATTAAATGCCAGTGAAGTGGTGGTGAGGAGTCCAAGGGAGACCTCTGTCATTTGCACATTCAGACAGATTATGGTCTATATTTTGGTCCTAGATTTTAAGAAGGAGTTTGGGGATAAGTATTGTGTGGTTGTCTGCCCCAAGAATCATGAGCATCTGAGCAGCAATTTCATATGGATGAAAGGTATGTGCACATGTATCAAATATTTCAACTCAGGAGTGTACAAATAAACTCAATAGACAGAAGTAGAGAATATTGGTTCTTGTTGGACCTTATACATCATGGGAAAAATAGTGAATACATAATGATCCATTTTGACCCTTTATGTTCTTTTTCCATTGATGGCCACGATTGAGCCTTCTGCGCCTTTTAATGTTGCTTGTTGCTGGTGTGACAAAATGGCTACTTTTCTGCTGTAGTAGAAGGATGAGTAGTGACAAAACGGCCTTGTGAGCCCCAAACTACTACTAAACCAGCAGTGATCCCAATCATAAAGGTGAAACTGGCACAGCCTCAAAGGTTTTCCCCCATTCAACCCATAACATTCAGGCAAAGGGCATGCTAGATCTTCCGTTGAGCTGTAACGAAATAAAAGTGGCAACTCAAACAGCACATGGTTTTAACATGAAATAATGTCCTTAAAGGTTACATAACATGTGAGTCTTCAATAAAATAGTCAATGCAAATAATGTATTTACAAACACAAAAAACACACTGCTGTAAAAGAAACTAAGATAATTCTGCATTTGAATTATAATTCAGAAAGGGAACTATGGGTCATAAACCAGGAGGTTAATGCAAGTATTTATTCAAATGTCAATGTATAGAGATATGTTCTTAGAAACAATAGCTTTAAGTTTGAAATGTGCTCATTCAAATACATTGTAGTGGTGTGATCAAATATGTATTAAACAAAATAGTCTAGAAGGCAACTAATGTTTAGGTAATTTATTACCAATGATATAATGATTCCAACCTATTGAACATGCCCCTGCTTACAGCAAATAAACCATGATCCGACATGTGTTTTGAGAAGTGATTGTCTTCCATCTGTTGAGTTGGTGCTCGAGTCAGTTGTTCCCTTGTTATCCAGCCCACAGTTGGATCAAGATTTCAGTTGTATTCAGTTGTATTCAGTTGGTCAAGCCAGCATTGTCACAAGTCTCTCTCCTTCTCACCTGTTTCTGTTGTGTACTTGCGACCTTCTGGAATTTCTTCTTCTTTACGGTCCGGGATTTGTATAGTCCCGAACGCCGGTCTTCGGCGTCCAGCGTGAGAGTAGCCGTTCAGTTTCCAGGAGCATTCTACAAGTCCAGGGTAATTCTAGGAAGTAAATAAGGTACGCTCAGAGGCACGGAAAACCGTGAATCGAGCGCAGTCGTTTTTCCAGGAGATTGGGGAGGAAAGGGAACAGGAGTGAATTCAAGGGACTGGGAACAAGGAATCAAGCGAGAGCCCCGTTCGAACTCCGGCTAAGTACGTCCGACTACAGGTATCTGTAGCATTGAGATGCGCAGAGCAGAGGTGGCGTGTCCCTTTTGTAGGATGAGCAGCGTGGAATGCATAGACCGATCCGGAGTATTCTGTTCCGGGCGGCCATGTTGGAAGGATAACTGCATGCAATCCCCTGCGAGTCAGGGACCAGGAGGTCCAGAAAGGACGTAGAAGACGGTTCATGACAGTATGCCTCCTCTGGAAACCAGTTCCTCCGGATTTGACCGGATGGATCAGATGAAATCATCGAACCAATCTGGGAGCATTCATGTTTGACACGCGTTCCCAGGTACACTCACTGGAGGGGTACCCTTTCCACTCAACCAGATATTGTAGTTGACCCTGTCGATATCTTGAGTTACAAAACCTGGAAACCTTTATATTCCAGTTGATCATTTACAATAACAGGGGTAGATCTAGGAGCTGTTCGGGATGACTGAATGTATGGTTTTAACAGAGAACTGTGAAAGACTGGATGGATTATTTTCCAAGATTCAGGTAACGGAAGTCGAAAGGCCACTGGGTTGATGAGTTCTTGTATGGAAAAGGGACCATAGTATCTGGGAGCCAGTTTATTGGGGCGCAGGTGTTGAGGAAGGAGCTTCGAGGATAACCAAACCTTATCCCCTACTGAATATGAAGGCCCAGGTCTTCTTTTAGAGTCAGCATAATGTTTGACATCTTCTCGGGCCCGTTCTAGGTATTCCTTAATCTCCTTATGTACTGTGATGAGGTTTTCGATCCAGGAGTCTACTGCAGGTACTGGAGTAGGATCTGGGAGTACGGAGGGTAGGACTGATGGATGGAATCCTTGGCTACAGAAGAAGGGACTGGTCTTGATAGCTGAATGATCTGAGTTGTTATAGGCGAATTCAGCCATAGGTATTAGGAGTGACCAATCGTCCTGAACTTTAGTAGCGAAACATCCTAGATATTGTTCGAGAGTCTGGTTCACACGCTCCGTGGCTCCATTGGTTTGTGGATGGTAGCCAGGGGATAGGGCACGTTGGAGTCCCAGAATATGACATACTTGCTTCCAAAACTGAGATATGTACTGAGCTCCTCGGTCTGAAATGATCTTGGAAGGCAACCTATGAAGTCGAAATATGTGTTCCAGGAAAATTCTGGCAAGGTCTGATGAGGAAGGTAGTTTGGATAAGGGTGTAAAATGACCCATATGAGTAAACAAATCAATAGTGACCATGACTGTTGTGTAGCCTCTAGAGGGTGGTAATTCCACGATAAAATCAGTGACGATGACTTCCCAGGGTCTTTTTGGTATTGCTGGTTGGAGTAGGAGTCCGACTGGCTTCTCATTATTGTGTTTGTTCTGATTGCAAACTGCGCATGTTTGGACATGGATCCTAATATCATCCTTCATCTTGGGCCACCAAAACTGTCTTTGTACTAGATGGATATTGTTGGTTATCCCACGATGTCCCGAATGTAAGGTATCATGAGATAGACTTGAGATCCTTTGTCTCAGTCCAGGAGTGGGAATGACTAGGCGATTATCTTTGAATAGATACCCGTCCTTAGCTGTGAGATTCCATCTGTTACTTCTCTTGTGCTCCTTCCAGAGGTCCGAAAGTCGAATTTGGCCTTGGATATTCTCCAGGAGGGTGAGTGCTTGGGCAACAAAGATCATGTGAGGAAACATCTTTTGAAAGGTCCGATCCTCAGAGTTTTCATAGTCAGGACGTCTGGAAAGGGAATCGGCAATTATGTTTTGTAATCCAGGGACCTGATGGATGTGGAATTGGTACTGGGCAAAGAAGAAGGCCCAACGGGCCTGACGACTGTTCCTGCACTCCAAAGAATGTAGAACTTGAAGGCTTTGATGGTCCATACGGACCTGGACTGGATGCCTAGCTCCCAGGAGTAGGTGTCACCATTCTGTGAAGGCTTGGCGGATGGCTAGCAGTTCCTTTTCCAAGACAGAATAATGAGTCTCACTGGGCGTCAGGGTACGTGACAGGTAGGCAATGGGGTGCTCCAATTTGTCCTCAAATTCCTGTTTTAGTACTGCTCCTATGGCGTAATTGGATGCATCCGTCTCCACTAGGAATGGTCGGTTAATATCGGGTTGAGCCAGGATGGGGGCTTGAGTAAACTCTGTCTTTAATCGTTGGAATGCCTTGTCTTGATCTGTAGACCAGAGAAATGGAGCATCTTTCTTCAAGAGAGCAATGATCAGTTGAACAATTTCAGAGAAGGACGGTATGAACTTTCGGTAAAAATTGGCAAGTCACAGGAAAGATTGAATCTGTTTCACGGATGTGGGAGCCGGCTAAGATAGTATGGCTTTTACCTTTGAAGGATCCATTCCAATTCCTTCTGGACTAAGGACAAATCCTAGGTAATGAACAGAAGTAACGTGAAACATGCATTTCTCGGGTTTAGCTAGGAGTTTGTGTTCACGTAATCGTTGTAAGACTGCCTTAACATGCTCTCCATGCCTTAGAAGGTCCTTGGAGTAGATCAAGATGTCATCCAGGTAGACGATAACGAAGAGGAACAGCATGTCCGAGAACACCCTATCCATGAAACTTTGAAAAACTGCGTGGGCATTAGCAAGTCCAAAGGGCATGACCAGATATTCAAAATGGCCGAAGGGAGTTCTAAAGGCTATTTTCCATTTGTCACCTTCCGTTATACGAATGAGATGGTAAGCAACCCTTAGGTCTAATTTTGTGAAGATTACTGCACCTATGACTGCTTCCAGGATATCCGAGATGAGTGGTAGAGGATAACGGTCCTTGAGAGTGCACTGATTTAGACCACGGTAGTCCAGACATGGTCTGAGTTCTTTGGTATCTTTCTTTGGAACGAAGAACAATGAAGCACCCGCTGGAGATTTGGATGGGTGTATGGTTTCCAGGTTAGTATCCAAGTATTCTCAGAGAGCCTTCTTTTCAGGTTCAGATAATATAAATATTCTGCCGAAAGGAATCACAGCTGTGGGTTCGGTATTGATGGCACAATCCTCTGGTCTGTGAGGAGGGAGAGCTTGAACTATCGCGGTCGAAAAAACATCAGAAAAGGATTGGTAGGTCCTGGGAATCTGGATGATGTTAGAAACGGTGACTGGACTTTGTTGGTTCTCTTGAAAGTCTCTAGAAGGCTTTGGTAAGGTATCCAGGGATAGGCAGTGAGCCATACAAAATTCAGATCCAAGAAACAGTGAGCTGGCTGCCCAGTTGATGTAAGGATTGTGCCTCTGCAGCCAGGGCATCCCAAGAACCATCGGATAATGGGCTGATTTAATGAGGTCAAATTTGATTCTCTCTTGATGGTGATTAATAGAAAATAGAATCTCTTTAGTCTGAAGGGTAATGGGTCCTGAGGAAAGAGGCCTTCCATCAATTGCCTCTACTGGTTGCATTGTAACTCGGCTTTCATGTGGAATGTTATGAGCAGTGACCCAATCTTGATCTAGAAATACGCCCATAGCTCCACAGTCAACTAATGCAAGGATGGGGTAGGATTCTATCTTGGAAGGCGATAGTAGGGCCTGGAGAACCACAAGCTTATTTTGTCCAGGAGAGTTCAAGGATGGAATTGATGTGGAGCAAACATTTCTCTCCCGACACTGTGCTCCATCTAGGATCAGGAGCTGGCGTTTCCCGAACGCTGTGGAGGAGCAATGGGACATTCTCTCACAAGATGTTTATCGGAGGCGCAATACATGCATAGACCAGTATGGATTTGTCGCATCCTTTCCTGAAGGGTAATGGGTCCACGAAAGGCTCCTAGTTGCATAGGTTCTGGGTCCAGGGTGGAAGGAACAGTTGACTCTGCTCTAGGGGCATGTTCGGTGATGGTCTTTTGGAGACTTGCCTTAGACTTCCTCTTCTCTGCTCTTCTTTCTTGGATTCGGAAATCTATCTGTAAGGATAGATCCATAAGAGCCTGGAAGGAGCTGGGGCGGGCCACCCTAGTGAGCTCGTCTTTTATTTATTCGTTCAGCCCCCTTCGGAAGAGTGTAAAACTAGCTTCTGGAGACCAGTCTGCTTCTTTCACAAGTTGTTTGAAATGAGTAACATAGGTGAGCATATCCTGGGATCCTTGTTGAAACTCGAGTAGTCTCTCTTGAGCACTATACACCTGCTCTGGGCGATCAAACATTTCCTTAAGGGCTCTCACAAAGCCATCATAGTCATCCAGGCGTGCGTTGCTTGTATTGACTAGGGGGGTTGCCCAAGTCAATGCATTTCCCGTGAGGTGTGAAATCATAAAACCCACCTTTGCTCTAGGAGTGGAGAAGTAGTAGGGCTTGAACGTGAAGTGAACTAAACACGAATCAAGGAAGGCGCAGAGAGTCTTGGAAGAACCATCATACTTGTCCACTATTCCACCCAATATTACATTTTCTTTGGTTGCGGAATCACGTGATAGAACTAGCTGCTTTAATGCTGCGTTCTCTGCCTTGAGGTTCTGTACCTCCGTTGTTAATTCCTGCATGCCTCGCATGAGGTCTTGAACGGCGGCTTCCATCTCTGAATCTGTATCATTTTTAAGGCGTCTCAATCTGTCACAAGTCTCTCCCCTTCTCACCTGTTTCTGTTGTACACTTGCAACCTTCTGCAATTTCTTCTTCTTTACGGTCCTGGATTTGTATAGTCCCGAACGCTGGTATTCGGCATCCAGCGTGAGAGTAGCGGTTCAGTTTCCAGGAGCGTTCTACAAGTCCAGGGTAATTCCAGGAAGTAATTAAGGTACGCTCGGAGGCACGGAAGACCGTGAATCGAGCGCTGAAGTTTTTCCAGGAGATTGGGGAGGAAAGGAAACAGAAGGGAATTCAAGGGACTGGGAACAAGGAATCAAGTGAGAGCCCTGATCGAACTCTGACTAAGCACGTCCGACTACAGGTAGCAGTCGCGTTGAGACGCGCAGAGCCACAGGGGCGTGTCCCTTTTGTAGGATGAGCAGCGTGGAACGCATTGACCGATCCGGAGTATTCTGTTCCGGGCAGCCATGTTGGAAGGATAACTGCATGCAATCCCCTGCGAGTCAGGGACCAGGCGGTCCAGAAAGTACGTAGACGACGGTTCATGACAAGCATCTCTGTATCTCGAAGTGCAGCAAGTTGTTTGAATTTGTGTGCCAAATGTAGCACTGCTGGTCCTATGGCTGCTCGAGGTGCATCAAGTGAGGTTGATTGAGCGAAAGATGTTTTGATGACAAAACTGAATTCCATGGTCCTTCTTGATGCTTTATTTTTACAGAAGTCCAACCCTGCTTTTCCTTAGGGATCTTTATGAAACAGACATTGCCTATCCCATAATGCCACCTGCCTTCACCTATCTGGCAGAGGACTTTGGAGTAGAAGAAGTATTTTCAAAGATGAATTGGAGAAGGAGGGGTTTACCCATTCCATATAAAGTCAAAATATCACAGTGAATTTGCCCAAATGAAGGCTGATGTTAGGAATCTAGGCTCTTGTAACAAGTTCCCTTTGCCTTCTGACATAATCCCCATGGTGCCTTGGCCTGCAGGAATGGCGGTGGGGGCAGTAACTGGTAGGAAACCTTAACAGAAACCAAGATGGTGGAACCTCTCTCTCAGACAACCTAACCTGCTAACTCCACCACTTCCTATCTCTGTTGACTTCAAAGGGACTCAAGTGGTCAGTGCCTTGGTGTGACTGTGGCTATGTCACATCAGTGCTGTTTTTAAAACATAAACTGCCAGGAGATTCTCTAGAAACATTGTTGTGTCCTGGAGGAATGACTTAGACTTTCTGCAGTGTGATTACAAGGGGAAGAATCCTGGCCATTATCCCACAAAACACCTGTGGAGACAGTAATGCCATATGGGAAATTCACATTCCCCTGTCATAGCTAGCCCCTTCCACAGTGCTAACACTAGTATAATAGGAAAGTATTATACCAGGTAGACTAAGCTACACAATTATTATGTTTTGAAATCAGAGGTGCTGATTATTTAAAAGCCCCTTCAGTCTGTTTTCACTTTGTGTCCTGACAGCTGTCAGGAATGCGCATGTGGCCTTGTCTTGTGCTCCTGCATGGCTGGTGCTGTAGATGTGAGGGAATTGGTATGGCAAATACATGCAAATGTACTATGGTTTTGGCATTTTTTTTAATTAATACACACTGTTTAAAAATAAATAAGTCTTGTATATATGTTCAGATGGCAATCCATCACAGTTTGTCAAACACTGGATTCTTGATTTTGGCTAGACGTGTTATTATTTTGGAATTTTGTGTGCAAATATATCAAGTGTCTTCATTGTATTAATTTGTTCAGGTTATCTATTAATGAGTTTGGGTTGATCATCAAAAGTTGTTCTTTGTTCACTTCATTCATTTCTCTTCTACAAATGTAATCTTTTCATATAATTTAAGGGTCAGTTATGTTTCGCCTGGACATGTAGGTCCCATTCATTCAGAAGCAAACAGTGGTTGCATCATGAGAGTTCCTAGTAGGTGGCCTGTTTCAGAATGAGGTTATATGAGAAAATGATATCAAAATAATTCCTATCTTTCTGGGTGGGTTCGACAACCCAGGATTTAAACCTTTCCTATTCTTCGTCTGGTAAAAATACATTGTAGTTGGTTTATGCAGCTAGGCAGTTAAAGGGTTATGTCCTCATTCATAAGAATATATTTGGATGTGGTCTGACTCTTTTAAAATGTTTGGGTTGGGTTTAGGTGGGAAGTAGACCATGATGTCTGTCATTGTGATGTTATTTTTAATTTAACATTTCCACACCATGCTTTCAAAACGGAGGTTTGGGGAGTGCCAAGGACACTCTTATTCTTTGTTGATAGATGGGGGCAACACAACCCCCTTTTTTCAAATTTGTATGCTAAATAATGTATAGACTATCAGAAGTATGACGCTAATTGCAGTTGTGAAGTTATATTAGGAGCAATTCTGTTTTTGATAGACATTGTTTGTGTTTTTAGTAGCAGACCTACTATTTGTAGTGCCATTTTATCTGTGTTCCACAGGGATAGGTGGGGAAATGACACTGATATGCAAACCTTCCTGTGGGTTGGGAAGTGTGGGCTGGATTCAACATTCTTTAGTTTTTGTGCTTGTCAATTGTATCTTGATTTTCATGATTGTGATCATTGATGTTGCTTCTAGAATAGGGATATGACAGAGTGATATGCTGTGCTGCGGCTGTCTGGTCATCTCCTCTGGTTGGTACTGGATTACTTATTGGCTTGTTAGCACAGACAAGATTTGTGTTATCCTTAATGCACCCAGTCACGCTAGGGAGAATATTGAGGATCACGGAGGTTGTGTTTTTTGCTGAGAAAATAATAGTTCCGTTATTATGATAGTTTATGCTTAATGTTTCCTTTAATAGGAGAGTTTCAGTTTCACAGCTTGAGCCTGCATTAATCATTGTTTCTAGGTTTTGATCAAAAAGTGTTTGTAAGGTTGTCTGCCAAGAGGGTAAAGCAAGAACAAGAGAACACAGGTCGGCCATTTTAGGCCACAGGGTGACTTTGCACGATAAACTAAAATGGCAGCTTTAACCTAAAATGGAGGTTTGATTCACTTAAGGTTGCGACCTTGCAATACAGATTTCCTCGCAAAGAGACTGGACATAGGCCAACATATATAATGAGGACGAAACAATATTATATCAGTTTTAACAAGCTGGGGTCATTCTCACACTTACTTCCCTTGGATCATCTTTTTAGCTGGACAGGGAAAGGCCATCACTTTTGGATCCTGACAGTAGGGGTGGAGATGTGAAGTAGGATCACCTGGGAGGAGGGTCCTTACGGATTGACGAGAGGGTTTTGCTGGTGAGACACTGTATCACCCTTTACTCTGTGATAACCAACCTTACCCTCCCCAATCACATTCCCTTACTACCCCTCATTCATACCACTCTAGTACTGGGACAAGGAAGAGGTGACTAGGAGTCATACACTCTAAAATGTAATTTCATCACTCTAGTACTGAAATAAGTAAGAGGCCTGAAGGCAGGTGTAAATGTCAGGGTCAGGCATGTCCAAAGAACACAAGTAACAATGGTCAAACAAATAGGCTGGATGATTTATTCCTGTAGCCTGTCAAGTGTTTACAGGTGTATAAAAGGTCGAGCCGACAAACCGGAGGGAGGGGGATACCAGCAGGAGAGAAGCCGAGGCGGGTGTTTCGGGCCTTCGAGGGGAGAAATCCTTTCAAGCAGGAGACTGCCAAGAAGGGTCCTGCGTGGAGGTAGGGACGCTCGCAGATACCCAGAAGAGAATGCAATCATAGAAATTCTATTTGGAAGGTTTGGTATGGATATTGTGGGACCCCTAGAAACTTCCAAACTGGGAAATAAATACATTCTGGTAATTTCTGACTATTGATATGGTACCCAGAAGCCTTTCCCTTTTTTTTCCTGAGTAGGGTTTCCAAAGGAAATATTAACTGACTAGGGCTCCAATTACATGAGCAAACTCACATGCAAAGTTAAACAACTGTTACTATTACCACACTACGAACATCAGTCTATAATCCCCAGCCAGATGGCCTTGTAGAGAGATTTAATAAAACCTGAAAAACCATACTACGGAAGTTGGTTGCACAGGATGGTAGGAACTGGGATAGAATCATTCCATGGGCTTTATTTGCAGTTAGAAAGATCTCTCAGGCTTCCACAAGATTTTCCCTGTTTGAATAACTTTATACGGGGGAAACCTGGGATGTCCTGGATATGTTGAGGAAAACTGGGGAGGATAGAGAAGCAGCCCCAATACAACTCTTCGAAACTCCAAGTAGCTTAAAGAACATATGACGATGAATAGACCTTTGGTACAGACTCACATGGTTAAAGCACAGGAACAACGGAAAACCTCTTATGATAAAAAGGTCTCTTGAGGTTCTTTTCCATAGGTCAAAAAGTATGAGTGCTTTTGCCCACTTCAGAAAATAAACGTATATCTAAGTGGCATGGAGCATATGAGGTGCTGGAACAAATGGATCTATGTAATTATAGAATCTCACAACTGAACTGTTGTCTACAAAACGTAGCCTACCATATACATCTGTTAAAGTAATGGAGAGAAAATCCTTAGGAATGCAATTCCTTCATATTATCCTGCTTGTTTCCACTGCCCTCACCTACAGCAGGAGCAGGCAAGTGGATCTATGCCCTAGTAAAACAGACAGCAGGATCACGTTAGCTGTAGGGGACATTCATTGTTTATTCACTGCAATAATAGAGTAACAGATGGATGAGATATGGAGAAAGGCGGGTTACTCAGGAGTGTGGTTGAGCACTGACACCCATGATGGCACACCATTTAAAACTGTTGAACACACACATGGAAATGCAGCTCCCACCCACACAGGCCCCTACTCAGCCATGGGATAACACAAACAAACCGACCACAGCAGACTAAACCATTACACAGGAGTGAGCATCTTAGGGGTCAATCATTACCCACTGCCAGGCACAAATGATTATCCCCAATAGAAAGCCCTTATACACCTCTGATGTGCCAAGTGCTGTCAATTACTTCCAATCTTCCAATCTGGAAGAGAAACCCAGGTTGGAGACTGAACATTTAGTTTTATGGTTGACACAGGAGCTACTAAGTCCTATATCAGGGAAGAAAAGTTTAACCTGTCAGAAAAAATAATGGACACACTGGGATTCTTTGGGCCAAGTATATTGGCTTCTTTCACTACAGCTTTACCCTTCATTGTATGTATGCAGGAAATATCAGTACACTGATTGTATTCGAAAGATACCTCAGTTACCATTCTGGGTAGGGATCTCCTGAGTAAACTGACTATGACAATTCCATGCACCGAGGAAAGTACAATGTGTTCAAAACCAGGCATATACCATGCAAGAGTTGCAACAATAACACAAGCACTACATCCAGATATATCTTTCTACGGAGTAACAGTATTGCACAGTATTGTTAGGGTGGGTGCCCGGGATGCAGGAAAAGAAACTGCATATGCCTGCTGAATATTTTCTCAGGCCAGCTGTTCCCCAGGAAAGGGAACCAGCTACCATTATCACATTAGATTTGGAAGCAGTGATCACAAGGGCAGAAAAGGTAATACTGTCTGGCATACAGTTTTGCGCATAGACCCAACCCAGCCACTGAGAGAGGTGTCTGATGAACAGCTGTTTGAAGACACCAGTGACAGAGGGGAGATGGTGTTTGAAATATGCATTTCTTTCCAGGTAACAACCAAGCATAGAGTAGAACTACACACCATGTTTTTCTAAGCCATTACCATCACACTTGCAGAGAGATCTGGAGAAGGTACCCAGCTACTTAAGCAGAATCCAGGTGCAGTTTTGCCCAGAGTAAGACAGTACCCCATGATAAAAGCAAATGAATGGATTTATTCCACCATTGCAGTATTATGGCAACAATGCATAATACAGCCATCTGGATCACCATATGATACTGCTATATACCATGTGAAAAAAACAAAGGTTTTAAGTTGGAGGATGGTCCAGGACTTACACCCATTGAACAATATTTTTGAAGTTGAATTTCTGGTGGTCCCTAATACCGCCAAAATCCTTTGAAACCTCCCCACCTAAGCAACTCCCTTTACAGTCAGTGACCTGAAGAACACATTTTTTTCCATCCAATTGCACCTAGACTCTTGGTATCTCACAGCGTTTACTTAATGTAGACAGAGATTTCAGCACACCCGCTCGCCTAAAGCATATTGTGAATTCCCAAGCATTTTTAATAGGGTTTAGAAAACTTGCAATTACAGAGTCCATTCATTCTATATGTATATGGTCTGCAGTCCAACAGAGGAACTATGCATAGGGGACGTAGTAAAACTGTTAACTTTAATCACAGAGAAGGGTTACAACTAGACCAGGACAAATTGCTGTATTGCCAGAAAGAGATAGAGTACCTCAGATAAATAATTGCACCGGCAGGGATAAGAATAACCCAAGAAAGAGATTCAGCAGTTCAACACACAGCATAGCCAACCACAAGCAATCAATGAAGCATTTTCTAGGATTGTGCAATTACTGTTGGGTTTGGATAGTTTGCTATTCCACCTACACCAAACCCCTGTGCAGAGCGTAACAGAAGGACAGAAAATAAAGGCTACCATTGTCTGTACAAATGAGATGACCAAATCCTTTTAAGAACATAAAAACACCATAAGTAATGCATACATGTTAGCAACACTAGATTACAACAAGCAATTCTTTCTGTTCTCACATTCAAATTGTCAAGTGATGAAGGCCGTCCTCACTGTGATAGATCATATAGTGTCATCAATCTTTTTCCGGTGGTAACCTCTCCCCATGTGGCCAGCGGATGGCAGCAACTCCCAAATCCTGACCCTAGGATTGACAGCCACTGTCTGATCCTGACCCTGGGGGAGGCTATATGTAGAAGGATCTCATGGGGTGAGGCAGCCCTCCAGAGGGAGTCATGACATCATTGGACGAGGCATGATATCCCCCATTTTCGTTTGAGAATAGACCTGCCAATCCCTATCCCTTGAAATATCCTATAAACACCTTACCAAACTCCACATTTAAGTCATCAAGAAGTGACTTGCCTTAAAAATCACTAATAACACTTTGAATATAAGTTATCAGAAACAGACTACCATTACCATAAGTCCAAGAATAATGGGACGAAAAAGATGGACCGAGTTATGAGGATCATGGAAAGTTAAGAGCACAAGCTGTAGTCTAGTAGTTGGAGGAACACTTTTGAAGCTGGGAAATGCAAACCCATGAAGCAGCTGACAAGTGAACGCTGGCTGAGGATCGCTGCCTTTCTCGATGCAGTCCAAGACACTGTGGGGCCAGAAAAGAGTCTGTGGAGCCAACTCGCTCAACAAGACATAATCAGGGAGCAGATTGATGAGGAGAGTATGCAGCGAGGATGCCAGAAGCAGATGCATGGCTTCTGGGTGGTCGCCGGTACTAGGAAGCAACCTCCACTTCAAGTAAGCCCAGGAAGACACAGAATAGGCGAGCAGGAGCCGTGAGACCTGGAGAAGCCAAAAGCCAGAAATGGTGAGATGGAGCGGAGTGCTGCAGGGCTGCTGCATTCTCATAGCAGAAGAACCAATGTATGCAAACAAGAACCGTGAGTGCACCCAAGAGAAGCGAGGAAACCGGGGGATATAGCCAACACTGTCAAAACCGAATAATCCTAAAGGAAATACATGAGGAAGAACGAGTAAATAAATACCTTCCAAAAAGGCCAAGCGGAATAAGCATAAGAGACTGTCACATTTGTGAGTGTATGCAGTATGCCTATGAGAGAAACCATGGCAGGATATTATATCAGGCAGATTCAAGGTAAAATAAAACAAGTCTAAGAGAATATCAAGTTTTTGATTAGTGTGAACAGAGCACACATGAAAAAAGTCCTGGCAGGAGACTATACCAGGCTAATGCAAGTTACAAGTGTGTTCATATGAGAAATCCCATCAGGAAAGCATATGAGGTCTTGTCAATTTGGGCAGTGTATATATACATTACCCAAGAAAATCCTGATAAGGATACAGCAGAACTAGCCAAATGGTGTGGGGACATATTAACATGGAAAGAAAACCTGGCAGAAAAGTACACCAGTTATCCTAACGAGATAAAGAAAAAAATCCCATCTTTTTTGTATACCAGTTGTGCTGCTGATCAAGAGAAACTTAGGAAACTGATGTCCTTGAATATAAAACAGAGTGAAAAGAGTTCCAAGGGAAGGGAATCACCCAATGCAACAGGTAAATCAAACCTTCTGATAATTGTGTTGGAGTTATGCCTTTTCTTTTTTGAACATTTGTACACTATTGAAGGCCAAAGACATTCTCCCTTTTCAGCTTGGAGTTGATTCTTAGAGTGTGAGGGTCAGAATAGTACTTTGGACATGGGACAGTTTTGTTTTGGACATTATGACATTGACAAACCCTTAGTTTTGGTTTTAGGTAGGGCTAAGATCTGGGGCAGTCAGGTATTTTCTAACCCCCTTTTATTTTAACAAAATACTTATATTAACACTTCGATTAAAACCAAGAATCCCTTGTGTCCAGGTCTCATTCCTGGCCCATCACACCACTCATCAGACACCAAGGGACACAGCCCCTTGGCTTATTACAGTAGACGCTTAGACACAGTAATGCAGGGTCCTTTTCCATGTGAGCAGGCTTTAGCAGCAGCTGCTTTCACAATCCAGAAGACCTCCACAATCACAATGCGTCTATTCCCATTAGTCCCCAAGAGCAGTATCTCAGCTGCATTTTATATAAAGCCACCTGGTTCCAAAGAGATATATGGGAGGATGTGTGCTAGGAAAGCAACATGTTTGAAGGCAGGAGTCGCATGAGGTGTTGCCAAATGTACACATGCAAAGTATGAGAATCGCTGAGGGGTGCCAAGTTGTCTGGTCTCATGAGAAAGTAGTATTTTGCATATTTTGTTGCCACAGGGTACTGACTTCACTGTTCGCTCCAGGATTGGGTGATTGCGGTGGGCAGGCACATCATGAAGTTATCCTGGCCAATGTGAAAAGGCCACTGTAGCAACAATAATATCAATAATGTCCAATAGAAATTGCGTAGTTTTGCTGACTTTACAATTGGGTCGTCCATAGGGGCAGCATTTAAATGATAATGGGTAGGTTACTAACCAATAAATAGGTTTGGGTTGTATATGTTGTGATTAGATTTTTTAATAGGGTCTAGCCAATGTTCAGTGGTGGCTTAACATGCATTTGATATTTGTAACAGATGTTGTTTTGTGATCTTTCGCTATAAAAACTGTAAACCAAAATTGGTGTGTCGAGAGTGTTTTCAGTTCTATGCAG
The DNA here is from genome assembly GCF_040938575.1 of Ambystoma mexicanum. Classification (NCBI taxonomy): domain Eukaryota; kingdom Metazoa; phylum Chordata; class Amphibia; order Caudata; family Ambystomatidae; genus Ambystoma; species Ambystoma mexicanum. The sequence goes on from NC_090926.1 coordinate 528,469,057, forward strand.
CTGACAGACCCTCCTGACCATATTTGCATTTACTAAATCATGTTTTTTCTGGCAAAACATGCACTCTGTTATTGGTCCCTTGGATAGTTTTTTTTCCTATCATCTTTTGGGCCTACCGTTCACACCAAAGTTACAAGCTGTCAAAAAGCACTCGTCCTATCGGAAAACCAACTTAACCAGAACTACCGGGTCACTTCCACATCCTCTGTTAATGATATATAGGTATTTCTTTATTAACCTTGCTCTGAAATGTTTTGATACTGGATACATGTTGAAGTGGGTAAGACATGTTTGGGGGAACGATTACTCCAGGTTAACATTTCACTAATTCACTATGACACTGAGGAAAAGCTGCATTAGTATTTATGTTATTCTGCAAATAAAACCATTGCAAAACACTGTACTGAAAAAAATATACATTAGTGTGCAATATAAAAGTATACATCAATAGTAATGCATATGTATACCAAATACATCCGGAAATAGTAAGAACACAAGTTCATACCTTCACATATTCAACTGGGATTTTTGTAAATATGTTGGTACTGGAAAATGTACATACTTAAATTAAATAATCTAACAGTAGATGCCTCATGCCTAAGGATTCGTACATGTGTCTGTAACATTTTCTTCTTGAAGACATACATAATGGACATATAAAGAGAACATGGGATACACCCTTCATCTTCCTTTGCTTCTTTTTGAAAAGAAAATGTATCTGATTGATGGGTATTTTGTCAAGTACTGGTCAAGGAAATGATTGAAGACATCATTTTCAGAAACCACATTGTAGCAAAGAGAGCCTCCATCTCACCTAGATTGTTCTCAAAACAGATGGTATTTTTGACAGACAGTTATTTTCTTGTTAGACTTTCTATTAAACAGTCTTCCTTTTAAACTGAGATCTATGCCAAGTGATGAATCAACGTATGTCTTCCTTCTCTCCAAGGGGGAGCCGTCCCCTTTGAGGCTAGGGAGGTGAGCCTGCTCCGGAACACAGTGCCTACGTGTCTGGCCAAGTGGCACTCTACTGAGAGTGACTCCCACTTAGGGGACAAGGACTCTCATTCCCTTTAACTCCCTAGACCAAGCACCATATCAGCATATGAGGGACTGCCTGCTATGAAGAATAATGTGTCCTCCTTACATTTGGCTGCAGGCAATGCTAAAGTGAACCAGCCATCAAAAGAAAAAGAAGATGTATCTTTAAGAAGAGACATGTATTTATCTAGAATGAGTGGATTATGAGAAGGGAGAGTGTGTGGTGTGCAGGGGAAGTCCCAGTACCTAAGCGTGCCTTGGAGATGTGGTGTAGAAGAAAGATGCATACTTTCAGAAAGGCGAGAAATGCCAACTTGAGACACCAGAAGTTTTGCCAGTCTAACAGTGGGGACGCTATTGGCAGAAGGAGAAAGGGAATCCCGTGCAAGGTGGTGGCGTGACCATGTCCACATCATGGTGCTTGAGACGCCTGGCTAGCAATGCCGAAAAAAACATAACCGGGAGCGTTACCAGCTCTGTACCACCACCTGTAAATGGCAGCATTCTGCAGGGAATGCCGATAAAACTAAAGACCAAGAAGACAGACAACAAATTTGATTACCCAAGTGAATGTCGAGACCTGCAATGTTCTCTGCATACACAAAGGTACCAGGGAGAAAGGGAGAAGCAAGAGGCTGCCAGGGTCATCAGTATATGAGCAGAGAAACTCATCCCGGTCAATTTACGAACATCGAATCAGCCTAACTGGAGTTGTAAGAATCCAATACAGAACATGACAAATAACCCTGAATTGGAAGTAAAGAGAGACTGTAAACAAATATCCTAGGTAGAAGGGGAAACGCACCACGAGTACAGGGTGGAAGAGTGCAAGGAACATGCCACAAAAATGTGTAATAATTGTTGTGAGATAAGGTCAAGTGAACAGTATGAGAGAAATAATAATACAATATGGAGAACCCAAGAGAGGGGGGAGACAGAACTCGGATGAAGTCCTATCAAACCAAATTTAGACTGGAGAGATATACAACCAAAGACCAGAATGTGAGTGTGTCTCAACGAAAGCTGTCATACGTTTGTATATCTGCTCCCAAAATCAATCCAGTGGAACTAAAGGAATAGGTGCACCAGGTACAAGGAACAGCCAGCTTATTTATTTTATTTTTCAAAAGTAACGGGCAGGTGAGAAAACCAGGCAACTTCGCTCCGGCCAACAATGGACCAAGGAATATAAAGTGTAAAACCACAGGATTTATGTAATTACAAAAAGCAACATTTTATACAGTTCTAACATTAAAATCGCGCATTGGCTAATCCACTATCTACAGAAGCACGCAACTCATCAACAATAACTTCATCACCATGAACATCATTTGCTCGCTCCTTGATTGGCTGTCAGGTTTCACGTTGACAGTGATACCAAGTTGTGATGCTATTGGTTGCCACTCCTTGGGGTGGCCTTGGATATTGCATCCCTCCAACACAGCCAAACTAGCAATTAATATGAGAGATTACAACTAGGCTTCAGGAAAAACAGATACTCCTACCCCACCTCTCATGCTCCGGCCCCAATTATCCCTAACCTTTAATTGGTTATTCTGCAACTATCATCTCAATACATGCTGCCAACGCAGGTATACATTCTTCCAATTAGGTCATGGGATGAATAGGTGTTTTAGGAAAAACATGACAATGGTACAGTGTGCACTAAATAACTTTTCGTATTTGTTGACCTCATCAATGCATTCTCCTATGGGTGCAATAGCACTAACTTGTCATTGGGGTCACTGTGTATACAGTTTAGCATTATATATTTGGCAATATTACAACATGAATCCTCATGCTCCTGTTGATCAACACTCTGTGTATTAATCTAGTTCTTCTCTGGAACCAAAATAATGGTTTCATATCTAGTTTTGAGGCCTAGGAACAGCTGATTCTCAAAGCTTCAGCTAACACCATGAAGTATATTCTGGCTAATTCCCAATTTCTTGTTACACAATGACCAATCTCATACCAGTTCCCTCCTGGTAGACCTATTGTCTCCGCAATTGGTTCCATCCTTGAACCACTGTCCATATATGCAGATTTCTGAGAGTGTCCGTAGAATGCAGGCGTTAGTTCAGGACACCACGGTTACGATCAACATCCTTGCAACACTTACCATCGATCAGAGCAACATCTTAGTTACCTTAGATGTAAACACTCTTTACATTAGCATACCTCAGATGGCTAGCATAGAGTTGATGCACTTGTATCTGGAGAAAAGGTAAAATTTAGAGGTACCTTCCGACTTCATACATGAGTGCCTACGTTTTGCACTGACAGAGAATTGCTTCATTTGTGAAGGCACTTTTTACAACCAATGCCATGGGACAAGCATGGACACTATTCCTGTGCCCGTTATAGCAATCCTCTATATGGACCACGTCCAAGTCGGTAAACAGTGAGATCAACCCCTTCTGTGTCCACATGGTTTGCTGGGACTGCTATATTGACAATGTCTTTGTGATATGGAGAGGGTCTTTGAACTCTTTACATATGTTCTTGCTATGGTTGAACAACGAGGAGAAATTCATCCATTTTACAATGTCTGATTCACAGATGATGGCTTTTCTGGACCTGGAGATTTATAAAAGTGTAGGTAACATGCTGGTTGGGGACCACTCTTTTCAGGAAACCTAAGACTTGGACACCAACTGCAATAATTGAAGTGCAAGACTCCAACAACGGGACTACCCAGCCAAAGGTGTAAGTAGAACTCGCAAAAGAGCACATACTATGGACAGGGACATTTGCCTTAATCAACAAGTCAGAAATCCACCAGACAAGATCACACGTGTTACTTTTTACTGTCCTATTAGCCACTCTCTCAGAAGAGTGATACTCCCAAATTGAAACATCACATAAACTGCTGATTTCAATTTGGAAAAACCTTGGTTTGCCATCAGACTTCCCAGAAATCTGAAAGACAGACTAGTACATACATATGAAGAGTTTCAGAAAACAAAGAAACCATCCCAGACCACATTATGATCATTACCACCTGTGATTGGTCACTTTAGAAGTGGAAAATGCTCAGTTTCTCTTTTGACAAAACGATATGAAAGAGCTAGACCTTTATGGTCTTGTTTGGAAATTCAGGACTTTTACTAACTGTCTAAGGAAGTGGGCTATCCACGACATAAATGCTGTTGTGGACTGATATACATTTGTAAAACCAAAAGGGAGATCCGCCAACGGATATGCTGACATTGATCATGCATTAAGAACCAGGTAGCGGACAAACCGATGGTGGCACATTTTAAGGCCAAATCCCATAAACATACGAATATACTGTTTTTTTTATTATTGAGACAATCTAGAGCCCAATTGTGGGGTGATAGGGACCTGAGGTTGAGACAAACAGAACAGAAATGGATATATAAGCTCAACTCAGTGTGCAATGGCCGAAACCCATCGATCGAGTGGAACCTGTTTCTACACTAACTTCCATGAAGAATCAGGAACTATAAGCACATATAATATTGGGCTCTAATATGTACATAGTCCCTGTCATGTGTTACATTGTTTGGTCATTATAAAAAGTGCATCCTTTATTGTACTTAGACATCCAGTACTATGTATATATATTATCATGCATAAATCTTCTATAGTCCACAGACAATGGCATGTTTAGGTCTGGTGTGTTAACTGTGCCACAAAGGCTCAGTTTGTGTGCTCAAAATGATCCGCTATCCCAGTAAAAACAAACAACAAATACGAACAAATAAGAATATCTAAATAAGAAAATCTAAATTAGACAGGCCTTTGGGATCATGGTGTCCCTCATCCTGTGGATTTGGACACTTTGTTTCCCACATCAGATGACATTTGTAGGTCAATCTGCAGGCAATATTTTCCTATGATGCACGCCGTGTCCCTATCCAAGATGGCACCTTACACAATGTGCTACAGATGCTACCTGAGTATAACAGGGAACACTCACAACCTGGTGTTTAAATGCCAGAATTACACAAGCAAAAGAAGACAGAGTGGGAGACTCACAAATGTATGTAAGCATTGAACATATAAGTGGGCTAGGTCACGTTGACTTTATAAAATAAGCATTGTCAAGCAACGGCACACAGAGATTAGTAGCATGCCATCCAGCGAAATGCCCACAGTTTTTTTTTTTCAAAATGAAACGATCACTCAGAAGATGAGTGGAGTGATGTACAAGTGTAATATACAGTATAACAAATAAGTGTCAGACTTTGAGATAATGAGCACAACGGCTAAACCAATTTGCTCGATAGCACATCATACATCTTACTCTAAAGTGCAAGAAATCCACTACTGATAAAAATTAACAGATGCCGCAACCAACATTGTGGGTGTATCCATTTTTAAGAGATTGACATATTAAGACAGACTAAGTCCACCTTAACAATTTAAAATCATTTGAATGAACTGCAACATATGGCAGTACTATGTGTGTGTAGTAAGGTACACATATTTTTCCCAGAAAGGCGTTGGAGTCACTACTATGGATTACACTGATAGGCTATCAATAGAACGATAGATGCCTTGATGATTCTCCGGGAAATACCTGAATTACAGATTGCATTGACACCGGTGTCCAAAATAGCAAGGTACTTTTTCTGAAGAACATTACACAATTTGTGTCTGTAATAATATGCAAACGAGGGAGAGAATAATACCCCCTTCCTTTCATTGAGCACACAAGGGTTTGGTTGAGTCAAGAAGTTATTAGCCCAAGACACGAGAAGAAATTGAAGGTTGGTGACTAGCTACAGATGGAGGTTGCAATAGATGGCAACGTTAAAAGGTCAGTTTTTGAATCACAATAGATTTTTATAAGTTATGTTTTTGGTTTATGTTGTACTGCCACATTGGAGGTGTTCTTCAAAAGTTGGGAGCTCTAGCCCAATGGTATCTCAAGTCGCATGCTCTAAGAAGGCTAGTTTTGGGACTAAGAAATTGATGTTCTGGTATTCCAGTCATATATTTTAGTTTTTATTACAACATCTTTCTGTGCTGTGTATACACATCAATTGATTGGATGTTGCATTGTTATTGTGATGAACTGTGTATACATGTTTTTGATATCAATGCAATCTTTTTTGTAATACATGTTTTTTACTCCTCTGACCATGTGTGTTGGTATACAACAAATATCAATGTTCCTCTAGCTTGTATGCATTAACTGTTGTGAGAAAGGGTGGGGTAGCCAATCTCCACTGTATAGTATTCAGCTATCACCATTTTATCCTACGTTGGTTACTGGCATTGGCTGCCTGGTGTTGTTTAACCAGAGGTGAAAGAAATCTTTTAATAACACAAATACATGTTGCACATTTCAACTCTGCCTTGTCTGAACATTGTGATACCCTTGCTCAATGTTGCAACCAAAACACAGGAAAACAAATGTTCTTATATATACACCCTGTTCAGCTATATATACCTGTGTATTCAGCAACCTAAACTCTCTTAAGTGCAGAAGAACTAGTTCCCTGATGTGTGGCAAAACTAACTCTATTCTACTTGTGCTCATAATCCACACAACAACATGGCAAATTCTCAAATAACAAATGGCCTAAAAACCTTTAATAAAGAGTTTTCTTATTTTATATTTCTGCTCTTTCATGGGAGGTTTGGGGGGTGGGTGGGTGACATTGCATCTGCCCTACCTGCACCATCACAAATATTTCACTAAAGAGAGAGCAAGATCCAGGAATGTTTTGGAAGCGCTACAAGAGCTCATGAAGGATATATCACCACAATAGCCAAGAAGATTATCTTACGAAACATATGCTTGAAAGAGAGAGATTTCTATAAAGAGAATATGAGAGACAGGATTAAATCAGCAGGAGCAAGACATGCTTTGGTCTACTTTGAGTTGTTCATATTAGTGGTAGGCTCAGGTAGAGTGAGGTTTCGACCGAGAATATTTATTTTACACTTTCTGACGACAGACAAGCACCTTTAGTTATTTAGTAATCCCATTGGTGATAATGAACAATAGGCCTTTTCTCTTATAGTTTAATTAAAATAACCCTTAAAATGTCCTTAAAGTGTCTAACTCCATCTTCTGACCCGCCAAAGCCAGTAATCAGGAGCCATTAATCACAAGTTCACTTACTTGGAGTTAAGTAGGATTATCTCATATATACTTGACAAGTAAGTTTCAGTATCTTTGACATACGTTATACATGGTAAGGAAATTATTCCAGGTGAATTGTGTTGGTCAACCAGAGCTTCTCTCTTTTTAACAAGAGTAGAGAATACCAAAGCACAGTCCTATACAGAAGTGACTTTGAACTGCAGAAGCCACAATACTGATAAGCTATCAATTCTACATAAAGTGGGACATTTCAAGAACTGGAAGGAGAACACAATTGTTTAAACTGTGGATTGTATCTACAGGGAAGTACTACAATGTTGTCACTACTGCATATTTCAACTTCATAGAGATGGGCAGACAATACATCAGATTCCAACATCCATTGAAAAAAACGTACATGTCCATAAATTGCTTAAAGAACATTGTTGTTGGCCTTCTCTACCTAGAAAGTATCTTATCACTCTTCTGACAAAGAAGCCCTTTGTCATGACAAATACTGCAGAATCTATCATTTCCTCTCCCCTTTGCTCTGCCCATGTGGCATTTTGGGAGGTCCTTTGTTTTTAGTTGGTTTATTTCTCCCAGTATCAAGTGTGGTTTCCCATTTCTACCTCCATCTTCATTTTAGGAGACTCATCTCTACTGCTCTGGTATTTTCTCACTTTCTTTTTACTTTCTTAGATCTTGCATCTAGCCTTGCCTGCCATCCCGCTTCAGAACATCCACCTTCTCCTTTTCTGAGGCTGTCGGAGGGTTGGTAGGAATCATCAACAGACACAGCCTTGCTGAGATGCGAGTGGTCACACCTTAACATATGTGCACATAGGTGCAATAAGAATACATGATTTGTAGTTCTGGTGTTGAAATAAAACATGTTGTTTAAATAGTTTTTTATTTCATTTACTTGTTTGTAATTACAATTAGCAATTTTTACAGGAATCTTTACTGTTCCTACAGAGCTAAGAGATTCACTGAAAAGGTAGACATGGCCAACAGGACGTAGATATGCTAGAAGAAGCTGTTATTACAGAGAAAACGGCATACAATGTCTGGACTTAAAGGTTCGATGTTCAAAAGGTCAGGGTTCGAATAGTCAAACACCTGTAACAGATGTTCATTAGCGTCTGATTCAGTTCACCATCCTCCTATAGTTGGTTTGAGACATGATGTCACCTGCAGTCATACAAACAAAGGTTTGAATTATTTTCTTGCCCTAGTTACCAGACTCTGCATTTATTTTGTGGAATGCAGCTTCCAAGATTTTTACTGTAGCTAATGCCCATGATGTTTTTCCACCTGACATCAGCCTGTTCCACCATGTCGTTTCTTCTTCTTCTTGTAGTCCCGCAAAGTCGGTGCACAGGTTGTTTAGATATGTAGCACGTATTTCTCTTAGCTCCGGTCACTGCATCAAAAGATGGCATACTGTTTCCAGTTTATTTACGTTGCCACATAATCTACATTTTTTAGTGGCCATTTTTAGTCTAATTGCTTGAATTTCGCGGGTAGGGAGAAGGTTTAAACGGGGTCTCATAAAGGTGCTCCTGAGTAGTTTGTCGGGGAACTTTATACAGTACGGCATTGGCCCGTTCAGTCTGTTAAAGGTAGGTGGCAAATGTTTCGTGAGTTTGTTGGATTGTGCCTTTTCCAGAGTATTGATCCAGTCTTGAGCTTCTAATTTGGATTTTACTCTTGTGGGGTTCCTTTGCAAGTCTTCTTCTGTACACGCCACTTATTCCAATTTGTTCCTTAGTTTGTCCACCCATTTGTTCAAGGTGGTCAGCTGGCGGTTTGTTATTTCAGTTCCGATGATCTTGTAGGTCAGCGATGCTTCAGGTAGTGAGGTGTTTCTAAAGAGTTGCATTGCACCAAGAGTTACCGATTGTTCAAGAGAGAGCAGGCCTAGTTCTCACCTGATGAGCTCTACTGAAACTGAATTTGGTAGACCTAGTAAGGATTTCCAAAGAAAACCTTCCAGTTTCCTCCATATGGTGTTTGGCATGTTCAAAGTTGCACCCATCCCATAAGTGAGGGTCGGGACTACCTTTCCTTTGTAAAATTGTATTACTGGGATGACTGAAAATTTCCCGTATTTCCTGTCCAGGGTCTTCATTTGAGCTGCTAGATTCTTAGCTTTTTTTCAGAGCATTGCTTGCATTGTCTCTTCCTGGCTCGATGCATCTATGAAAACTCTTCTTTTTCGTAGAGCTTTTCCCAAATTTCAGAACCTTTGTTTTTTTCTTGTTTATTTGCAGATTGTTTTCATCCATGTACGCCGCTACGATGTTTAGTTGGCGCTGAAGGCCAATCTGTGTCTGGTTTAGCAGAACAAGGTCGTCGGCATATAATATTGTTGAGATGTTCACCTTCCCCAAATTTGGAGGAAAAGACCTTCCCCAAATTTGAGGTCACCTAAATAGGCGAGGAATAGGGCTGGGGCTAAGGGGCAGCCCTGTTTCACACCGCCCTTTGATGGAATTTCGTGCGATAGTGTCCTTTGGGTGTTAAATCACACTCTTAGTTTGGTGTTTTCGTGTAGGGCCATCACAGATCGAGTAGCTTTTTTGGACAATTCCAGTTTTCCAGTTTAGTCCATAGTCTTCGCCTGTCTACTCTGTCGAATGCTTGTGACAGGTCTATAAAAGCCATGCACACTGGTGGTGTTCCTTTTTTTACCTTCGCTTTTATCAGATTTAACAAACAAATGATCACTGAGGTACTTCCATTTTTGAGGAAGCCCATTTGGAAGGGATCATGTGCAGGTGATGTTTCTTCCCAGGTGCGAAAGTGGGCTAAAAGTAGGGTTGCAAATATTTTACCTATTATATCCAGGAGTGCTATCGGGCGATAGTTGCCGGGTTCTTCTCTGTCTCCTTGATTGTATATCGGGACAATCACTGCTTCAGTCCAGGATGCGGGAATAGCTTTTGTTTCTCTACAGTGTTCAAAGATGGTACTGATGAACCCTGACCATTCCTCCGTGTTTTGTTTAATGTCTATGTTGCTGAGTGCATCTGGACCCGGTGCCCTTGAATTTTTGAGTCTTGTTATTACGGCTCTTATGTCTTGTCTGTCAGATAGGTCAATCCATTGATGCCCTGTGTTTCTTTGTAGAAGCACCTCGCTAGATGTTGGGGCTTTGTAGAGATCCTCAAAGAATGCGGCCCATGATTCTTCACCCACTGCATTGATTGTTATAATTGCTTTTTCTTTATTTGGCCTTTTGAAAAGCGCCCAAAAATCACTGGTTTTCTTGGTGCTAAGTGCCGTAAGCATTTGCTCCGCGTCCTTCTGGTACTGAATGTGCCTGTGCCCTAGGATCCAGGATTTGTATGACTTTATCTCGCTTTGCAGCTTGCTCCATGCCAACAAAGTGTTTGCTGACTTGGCTTTTTGCTTCTCTTAAAGCTCTTCTTTTTTCCACCACTTCTCTATCATACGCATGTATGTTTGTAGTTGTGGCGTGATTTCCGTCTTTCATTTTCTTTCTGTGGTGTAGGAGGAAGGGCAAATAATCCGGTCATGCTGAGTTGGTTTCTAATTCATTGGTTTGATTTTTATAGGCGTTCGTAATATGTGCAATGTTAGTTGCAGTTAATCACAGCCGTGTATGTTGGTTATTTACCTCTATCTGGTGTTTGTAGCTTTGAGTTAGGAGGGCTGTTGATGCCCATGCAATTGCGACCAAATTTTGGTCGCTCTCCGTAGTTTTGACTACCAAGTAGTCTTCTATGTAATGTAGCATGCTCTCAGAGGTAAAAAAGTAATCAAGGGTAGCTTTCTATTTTCCCCTCTCCCATGTGGGTATCGTCCCTGACCATGATCTCACTGTTGCAATGTTATGTAGATTTCTAGAATTCATCAAAGCCATCCATACTACTCCTCTCTCTTCGGCTTGTGAACAAGCTTTTTTCACCCGTGTTGTCTAGGTCGACGTTGCAGTTCGAGTTTAAGTCTCCACATAAAATTATGTGTGTTTGCGGGTCTTCTAGTGCGATGCACTCAATCACTTTTTCTATTTTTTTACAGAATTCCGTGCTCGAAGTACTCTGTGGATTTAAGTATACAGTTATTATTGCGATCTTTGGCAGTTTCATTTGCCTTTGTGTGCTCTGTTTTTGCTTCCACGCTGTTAGGATTGCCAGAATACCGTAAGATTCAGTTATTTTTTTGGTGATTTCAATTCCACATCCCATTCGGATAGCTATCAATAGCCCTGCCGATGGTCGACCGAAGATGCCTTTTGTTGCCGGGGCGAAAGCTATCTCAAAACTGTCCAATGCTGGTTTCGCCATTAACCATGTTTCTTGGAGACAAAGTATATCGAATTCTCCAAGGTCTTGGTTGTCTGGGTTAGTTAGATGGTGGTGACCTCTCGTGTTCCATGAGCCCATAGTCAAGACATTCTTTGTCGTAGTTTGTTGAAGATGAATCGGAGGAGGTTGTTTTTCCGGCGCTCCTCCTGATGGTTGCTATTTCTCCAAATTAGAGTTTAGGGCTGCCTTCATCCACTTCCATGGGCCCTGTGGTTTCCTTGAGTCTTCCGCATCTCGATCAATCACTTCTCTTTCCTGATCGTTTTCCTGTTTATTTACTTGGCCTTTAAGGCGATATGTATCTGGTCTCTGATTCAGAACGAAATCTCTGTTTATGATATTGCTCACTCTTCCTGGGTGATCCATCCTTTCGTGCACACCTGGTGTAATTCTCTCTTTGCCTGCTCGACTCTCGTTTGGTTTCTTGATAATTATACCTCCTATGGCTATGGATTTCCTCTACATTTGTTCCTCCTAAGTTGGCCCTTTTCCAGTTTTTCCAGACATCTGTTTTGTTTAATGTCTATGTTGCTGAGTCCATCTGGACCCGGTGCCCTTGAATTTTTGAGTCTTGTTATTACGGCTCTTATGTCTTGTCTGTCAGATCGGTCAATCCATTGATGCCCTGTGTTTCTTTGTAGAAGCACCTCGCTAGATGTTGGGGCTTTGTAGAGATCCTCAAAGAATGCGGCCCATGATTCTTCACCCACTGCATTGATTGTTATAATTGCTTTTTCTTTATTTGGCCTTTTGAAAAGCGCCCAAAAATCACTGGTTTTCTTGGTGCTAAGTGCCGTAAGCATTTGCTCCGCATCCTTCTGGTACTGAATGTGCCTGTGCCCTAGGATCCAGGATTTGTATGACTTTATCTCGCTTTGCAGCTTGCTCCATGCCAACAAAGTGTTTGCTGACTTGGCTTTTTGCTTCTCTTAAAGCTCTTCTTTTTTCCACCACTTCTCTATCATACGCATGTATGTTTGTAGTTGTGACGTGATTTCCGTCTTTCATTTTCTTTCTGTGGTGTAGGAGGAAGGGAAAATAATCTGGTCATGCTGAGTTGGTTTCTAATTCGTTGGTTTGATTTTTATAGGCGTTCGTAATATGTGCAATGTTAGTTGCAGTTAATCACAGCCGTGTATGTTGGTTATTTACCTCTATCTGGTGTTTGTATCTTTGAGTTAGGAGGGATGTTGATGCCCATGCAATTGCGACCAAATTTTGGTCACTCTCCGTAGTTTTGACTACCAAGTAGTCTTCTATGTAATGTAGCATGCTCTCAGAGGTAAAAAAGTAATCAAGGGTAGCTTTCGATTTTCCCCTCTCCCATGTGGGTATCGTCCCTGACCATGATCTCACTGTTGCAATGTTATGTAGATTTCTAGAATTCATCAAAGCCATCCATACTACTCCTCTCTCTTCGGCTTGTGAACAAGCTTTTTTCACCCGTGTTGTCTAGGTCGACGTTGCAGTTCGAGTTTAAGTCTCCACATAAAATTAGGTGTGTTTGCGGGTCTTCTAGTGCGATGCACTCAGTCACTTTTTCTATTTTTTTACAGAATTCCGTGCTCGAAGTACTCTGTGGATTTAAGTATACAGTTATTATTGCGATCTTTGGCAGTTTCATTTGCCTTTGTGTGCTCTGTTTTTGCTTCCACGCTGTTAGGATTGCCAGAATACCGTAAGATTCAGTTATTTTTTTGGTGATTTCAATTCCACATCCCATTCGGATAGCTATCAATAGCCCTGCCGATGGTCGACCGAAGATGCCTTTTGTTGCCGGGGCGAAAGCTATCTCAAAACTGTCCAATGCTGGTTTCGCCATTAACCATGTTTCTTGTAGACAAAGTATATCGAATTCTTCAAGGTCTTGGTTATCTGTGTTAGTTAGATGGTGGTGACCTCTCGTGTTCCATGAGCCCATAGTCAAGACATTCTTTGTCGTAGTTTGTTGAAGATGAATCAGAGGAGGTTGTTTTTCCGGCGCTCCTCCTGATGGTTGCTATTTCTCCAAATTAGAGTTTAGGGCTGCCTTCATCCACTTCCATGGGCCCTGTGGTTTCCTTGAGTCTTCCGCATCTCGATCAATCACTTCTCTTTCCTGATCGTTTTCCTGTTTATTTACTTGGCCTTTAAGGCGATATGTATCTGGTCTCTGATTCAGAACGAAATCTCTGTTTATGATATTGCTCACTCTTCCTGGGTGATCCATCCTTTCGTGCACACCTGGTGTAATTCTCTCTTTGCCTGCTCGACTCTCGTTTGGTTTCTTGATAATTATACCTCCTATGGCTATGGATTTCCTCTACATTTGTTCCTCCTAAGTTGGCCCTTTTCCAGTTTTCCCAGACATCTGTTTTGTTTAATGTCTATGTTGCTGAGTCCATCTGGACCCGGTGCCCTTGAATTTTTGAGTCTTGTTATTACGGCTCTTATGTCTTGTCTGTCAGATAGGTCAATCCATTGATGCCCTGTGTTTCTTTGTAGAAGCACCTCGCTAGATGTTGGGGCTTTGTAGAGATCCTCAAAGAATGCGGCCCATGATTCTTCACCCACTGCATTGATTGTTATAATTGCTTTTTCTTTATTTGGCCTTTTGAAAAGCGCCCAAAAATCACTGGTTTTCTTGGTGCTAAGTGCCGTAAGCATTTGCTCTGCGTCCTTCTGGTACTGAATGTGCCTGTGCCCTAGGATCCAGGATTTGTATGACTTTATCTCGCTTTGCAGCTTGCTCCATGCCAACAAAGTGTCTGCTGACTTGGCTTTTTGCTTCTCTTAAAGCTCTTCTTTTTTCCACCACTTCTCTATCATACGCATGTATGTTTGTAGTTGTGACGTGATTTCCGTCTTTCATTTTCTTTCTGTGGTGTAGGAGGAAGGGAAAATAATCTGGTCATGCTGAGTTGGTTTCTAATTCGTTGGTTTGATTTTTATAGGCGTTCGTAATATGTGCAATGTTAGTTGCAGTTAATCACAGCCGTGTATGTTGGTTATTTACCTCTATCTGGTGTTTGTATCTTTGAGTTAGGAGGGATGTTGATGCCCATGCAATTGCGACCAAATTTTGGTCGCTCTCCGTAGTTTTGACTACCAAGTAGTCTTCTATGTAATGTAGCATGCTCTCAGAGGTAAAAAAGTAATCAAGGGTAGCTTTCGATTTTCCCCTCTCCCATGTGGGTATCATCCCTGACCATGATCTCACTGTTGCAATGTTATGTAGATTTCTAGAATTCATCAAAGCCATCCATACTACTCCTCTCTCTTCGGCTTGTGAACAAGCTTTTTTCACCCGTGTTGTCTAGGTCGACGTTGCAGTTCGAGTTTAAGTCTCCACATAAAATTATGTGTGTTTGCGGGTCTTCTAGTGCGATGAACTCAATCACTTTTTCTATTTTTTTACAGAATTCCGTGCTCGAAGTACTCTGTGGATTTAAGTATACAGTTATTATTGCGATCTTTGGCAGTTTCATTTGCCTTTGTGTGCTCTGTTTTTGCTTCCACGCTGTTAGGATTGCCAGAATACCGTAAGATTCAGTTATTTTTTTGGTGATTTCAATTCCACATCCCATTCGGATAGCTATCAATAGCCCTGCCGATGGTCGACCGAAGATGCCTTTTGTTGCCGGGGCGAAAGCTATCTCAAAACCGTCCAATGCTGGTTTCGCCATTAACCATGTTTCTTGGAGACAAAGTATATCGAATTCTCCAAGGTCTTGGTTATCTGGGTTAGTTAGATGGTGGTGACCTCTCGTGTTCCATGAGCCCATAGTCAAGACATTCTTTGTCGTAGTTTGTTGAAGATGAATCGGAGGAGGTTGTTTTTCCGGCGCTCCTCCTGATGGTTGCTATTTCTCCAAATTAGAGTTTAGGGCTGCCTTCATCCACTTCCATGGGCCCTGTGGTTTCCTTGAGTCTTCCGCATCTCGATCAATCACTTCTCTTTCCTGATCGTTTTCCTGTTTATTTACTTGGCCTTTAAGGCGATATGTATCTGGTCTCTGATTCAGAACGAAATCTCTGTTTATGATATTGCTCACTCTTCCTGGGTGATCCATCCTTTCGTGCACACCTGGTGCAATTCTCTCTTTGCCTGCTCGACTCTCGTTTGGTTTCTTGATAATTATACCTCCTATGGCTATGGATTTCCTCTACATTTGTTCCTCCTAAGTTGGCCCTTTTCCAGTTTTCCCAGACTTGGCTTTTTGGTATCTGACAACCTTTTGGACCCTCACTCTCCTTGAGACTCCTTGGCCTTCCATCATATTTACTTTCTTGTGTTGCTTCTGTCAGTGTAAAGCCAGCTTTTTTTAGTTCTTAATATGGCTCGTTTGTGAGTCTCTCAATTGCCCCACTTTTGATATGGAGGTATGTTTTTTGCCTTCTGATCACGATGATAGGGTTCAATTAAGATGAAGTCCTCTGTCTTCAGGTGTTGCAGAGAAGCAATTTTACTCAATGTTTTTAAGACCGTTTTCCTGTTCAGGACGATATAGTCACTTTTGCATGATGATTGTTCTAGCTTGAGCACTCTATTTTTTTCTGATTTAGCTTCTCGTAGGGTAGGTCTTTCCCCCCTCAATGCTCTTCTTGTTCTTTCCTTTGAGTTATTTCATACTCTTTGTCTTTTTGGGGTCAATGTCCGTCTATTTACGTCACTCTGATTTGTTTCTTGTTTTTCCTTAGAGTGTTCCAATAACTCTGGTCTCGTTGATTGACTCCTTTCTGTTTAGGCCCTGTTTTCTCCCCCTTTTTAGATGTCTTGTTTTCTGTGGAGACTTCTGCCTCTATCTGATCTGTCTTTTTGATGCCCTCTTTGGCCGTGGTCTCGATGGCTTTGTCTTGAGACGTCTCCTTTTCTGGCTCTGAGTCCGGGTAGACCGATATATCCAGTAATGGACTTCTCGTTAGAAATTCCTCCACTGTTCTTGGGGACTTTTCTGTGTGTATACTATTTTTCAGAATTTTTGTAGTTTTCACGTCGTCTCGCTTAGGACTCTTGGTCAAGTCGATACTGCCCTCTGTTGACGGAATTTTATTTTTTGCTGTTTCTGTTTGTTGTGCTAACTTCAAGCATATTTTTTTCTCTTTGATTGCTTCTAGATATTGTATTTTGGTCCAGTCTCATATTTTGGCTTTGCACCCGTACATCTTCAACCAGAGAGGCCTGTTTATACTTGCAGCCACCCGATCTGTGTCGACCTTCTCCTTTGTTGGCCATACTTGAGTTTGACTTCCTGTTGTTTTTTTTAGTTTGTTATTCTGACTTTCCTCTTTGAGAGCTGCCTCCATGGCTTCCCATGTCACAGTTTGTTTTTCATTTTTAGCTTCCATCACTGTTAAGTATCCTTCAATGAAGTCAAATGTTGATAGTAATTTCGCTAAGATGGTTGTATTATCTTTTGTAGCTTCGTTTATAGTTTCATAAAGTTTTCCGAACGGAGCAAGGGAGATAGTAATTGCTGCCATGATCGTTGTCATATCAGATTTTTTGTTGGGTGAATTTTTCTGTGTATCCATCATGATTTCTCTATGTCTTCTATGTTTCTCTGGCGTTTGTTCTAATTTATATGGTAGCGTGTGAGAGTGAGCCGGACTTTCAGCAAATGAAGATGCGCGGGGGGAGGTCGCCAGAGGTCGAAGCTCCCTGTGGTTCCCCGTCTGACTTCTTAGTGACATGCGTTTTTCCGTGGTATGTGTTGATCGAGGTTCACTCCCGTTTGAATGTTGCAGGTGGATTTTTGCCCATGATTGTTCGCTCATTTTCCTTCCAACACCCGAAGTGTGCGGATACTCCCTCTCCTGTTCCTCCTGTTGCAAGGCATGCCCATGCGAGTCTGGGAATGAGGTATTCTCTATGGAATCTGGTTTTTCTTGTTTTACGTCATTGTGTTTTCGCAGGGTCTCAGTCTTAGACAATATTTTTTTCACTAAATCAGAGGTAACATTTGGCTCTAGGCATGCCGCGTCTTGCGCCATCTTATCAGAATGTTGGAGGCCTTTTAGATCTGTTGAAAGGTGATTTTCGCCTCCTCTTCGTAGTGGACTGATAGAATCACATAGTTTAGGCTCCACGACTGGATCGTTATTATGCTCAGGACCATTTTCTGTGTTTTCTTTAGTGGAAGCTTTTGAATTGTCCGTTTTTCTTGTTTTATTTGCAGGCATAATCTATTCTACTACTTCCAGCATTTCTGCATCGGATAATTCAGTGTCTGTATTGAGTTTCTGTTTGTGCTGTTGCTTCATAAAGAAGTTGAGCAGTGCGTTTGAGATTAGAGGATTGGGTAACTTTTCCTTGTTTATTGTTTTTTGACTTTTTTTGTTTTTTTATTCCAAAACTGATGCCTGTGTAATTGCACATTGCCCTTTGGTTTCTCAGTTTTTTTTTTGGTTTAAGGGCTTTCCCTTTTTGTCTTTTGCTATAGATTGTTTTTGTTTGTTTTGCCCCAGCCCTCTTTTTTGAGTCTGTCGCGGTCGTCTTCTCGGGGCTAGATGGAGTGTTTTGGTCGTTTTCCACCAGGGGCTTTGCAGCCAGGGGAGTATCGTCATCCATATCATCCTCCATGATCTCCTCTACACATATAGAGTTTTCTTTTGTGTTGGTGAGCACTTGTGTTATGTCAGAGGTCGCTGGTGCCTCTTTGGTCTTTGCCTGTTTGTTTACTACTTCATGTTGAATTTGCACCTCTGTTTGAGATGAAGGGTGTATTTGGGCTGTTGTTAACAGTGTCATTTTCCTCTGTACCCCCGTTATACCTGTGCTAATGTCCAGCGGCAGCCGATGCTCCGGCTCTTTTGACTGGGTGCCCCCTTCCTTTGCCTCGCTTAGAGGCTGATCCTTGCGACCACCCTTTCCACTTTGCAGTGTTGTTATAGTTCTTTCCCCAGTGTCTGCAGTGTCTGACGGTGTCGTTATAGCCAGACTTTTTCCCTGCATTACAGGTGTGTTGGCAGGGTAGGCCGGAGAAAGGGTCGTCCCAAACTGCCCTCCGGCAGTCTCGGCTGACAAACCTCTTGCCGAGGCGGACCTCCGGCATGCCTCTCCGCCACACACTACGGGTCCCGCCTCTGTCTCAGCCGCTAACAGCAGGGTTTTCTCCACTGCTGTTACAGTGGCAGTGTTTGACATTTCCTTTACTTTATTTGTGTGTTCAATGAGGAGTTCAGGCAGAAAGTCAAAAAGCGACTCTGTTGCACAAGTCTGAGTGGATGGGGTAGCGTAGTTCTTACCTCGCTTAAAGGCAGGTGACTTTTTCTCCGGTAGCGGGAGCTTTGAGATACTTCTGAGGCATCTTGCCGGCTCCATCATGCTCGGGTCATCTACGTCACCTGCATCCCGAAACTCCATGTTTTCTCCCATCGCAGTTTGCCTCTTTTCTGCAGGATTGATGATCGTCGAGTCCTCAGCGAAGATCCATCTGCACGCTCTGCATGACTGCAGACTGCTCGACTCTGCAGTAGACTCTGCTGTAGCTCCGCAGTCCGCTCCGCGGTCAAAGGATTGTTTAAGTGGGTCTGCCCACCAGCAATAAAAATTAAAAGCAGACTCACACGCTCTGCTCTGGACTGCAGACTGCTCAACTCTGCAGTAGACTCCGCTGTAGGTCTTAGATTTGCAGGATCTTGTTGGTCTAGTTCAGGTAAAATAGTTTTAGAAAGTACACAAAATGTGTCAGTAAATAAAATATTTTATATAACAAGGCTACTTTTATAATGAATGCATTTTAATTGTAAACTTGATTGAGATGGAACACTTTTAGAATGAGCTTGCTTGAGGTGCAATGTTAAAAGGAGCAGTTTTTCATAACAAAAGAGAAAGTATTTTAGCTTTCACTTTGGTGTGTTTAATTAGGCTTGAGTGACATGCTGATGGAAATATTGCTGGGAAATTGCATTTCTGTTTTAGTTGTTTCCCTAGCTGCTTCTGAAGCTAGAAAGTCTGGAACACAGTAAATTCCAGGAGTTATTGCCTCCACCTCCTCCGTGGTATCCTTCCTTTCCTCTCCTTCCCCCAGAAGCTCACTGTCTCTAGAGCCCTGGTTCTCTCGAAGCTGGACTACTGTAACAGCCTCTATCTAAATCTGCCTGCCTCTACTCTCCGCCCTTTGCAACTCATCCAGAACAGGACTGCGAGACTTGTCCTTGGCCTCAAGCCCAGGGACCGTATCTCTCCAGGACTGAAATCACTACACTGGCTCCCAGTGACTGCGAGGATCAAGTTCAAAACCCTCTGCATTGTCTACAAGGCCTTCTGTGCCTTGGGCCAAAATACCTTCAACTCTCTCTTCCTAAATATCTTCCTTCTCAAGCTCTTCGCTCATCCGCCTCCAACTCCCTCAGGGTCAGCCGTTTCTCCAAACAACGAGTTGGGAGCAGATCTCTCTCCGCTGCAGGGGCCTCCCTCTGGAACAGCCTTCCTGCCTCCCTGAAACTCGAGGAGAACCATCTTCGGTTCCGGAAGCACCTCAAAACCTTCCTCTTTGCCTCTGCCTTCTCTCCCCCTCTCCCCTGCTAAACTTACTGAAACTGCACTGAATCTGCAACTGGGCCACTCACCGCTCTCGGTCCTTGGCCCAGCCACTCTCCCCTGCACTGCCTCCCTGGCAACCCCCTGCACCGCGGGACTGTGTCTGTATCCCTACAGCCCACCTTCCCAGCACTTTTCTGCACTTATCTCGCACTTGCCACTAGCTGGCCCTTGTTATTTATCCTGTATGCTCTTAACCCTGTATTGCACTCTCCCCTCTCCACCTCCCTTTTGCACTTTCCCTTCCCCTCTACCCTTGCACTTGCGTGATCTGAATGACATCTGGCATAGTAGGATCGTTGTCTGTCTCCCCTTGTTACCCCCCTGTCTCGTCGCGCCTTGAAACACTTGTGTATAGGCGCATTACAAATGCCATATCATATCATATCATATTGACTGCATTTGTTTACATTCTGATGGGCCAAGAGTGGGGCCGATAACAATCTCACCTCTACCTCCTCCTCTAACTTTCAGTGTTATGTGGATGACACTCAGCTCTCCTTTAGGCTCCCCTCTGCCTCCTCCCCTCTATTGCTCATTCCTGAATGTCTATCCGTGATTCAGGAATGGCACACCTCCAACGATCTCTGCCTCAATGCCAGCAAGACCGAGATCCTCCTCATTGGGACCCCTGCTCCTGCTTTCCCTCTTTTATTCTGGCTCCCATCCTTGGGCCCTCTTTCTATGCTTTCCGGTGAGGCAAAAATTCTTGGGGTCATCTTTGACTCCACTCTCTCTTTCTCTCCTCACATCACTGAACTTTCGAAGAAGTCAGACTACCAGCTGCACCTGCTCAGAGGGATTCTTCCTTTTCTCACTTTCCCCCAGAAGCTCAACATCTCCAGAGCCCTAGTTCTCTGTAGGCTTCACATCTGCAACAGCCTCTTTCTGAACCTGCCTTCCTCTACTGTCTGCCCTCTGCAACTAATCCAGAACAGGCCTATGAGACTTGTCCTTGGCCTCAAGCCCAGTGATCATATCTCTGCAGCCCTGAAACCTCTCCACTCGCTCCCAGTGGCTGTAAGAATCAAGTTCAAGGCCCTCTGCAATGTTCACACGGCTTTCAGGGGTCTGGGCCCACACTATATACAACTCTCTCTTCTTAAACATCTTCCTTCCCTAGCCCCTCGCTCAGCTACCTCTAACTCTCTGATGGTCAGATGCTTCTCCAGTCAGAGATTGTGAGGTAGACCTTTCTCCTCTGCCGTGGGCATCCTCTGGAAAGGCCTCCCTGCCCATCTCGTACTTGAACAGGACCACCTCAGGTTCTGAAAGCAGCTCAAGACCTCCCTTTTTGATTCTGCTTTCTCTCTTTCTCTCCCTTGCAGACCCACCAGTCAATGGGAACAGACTAACCCACGACCTGCAAGCACCTGCACTGCCTCCCGGCCTCTGTGCACTAGGGTTTGTATCTGTAACTCTATAGTCCCCTTCCTCCTTGCACCACCCTGAGCCGGCACCTCCGGCTGCACTTACTAAGAGCAATGCTGCCCTGATCGCACTGCCTCCCCTTCCTTCCTCCGACACTTCACCTCTCCTTCCCCACCTGCACGTGTGATCTGCTTGACATGAGGCCTAGTAAGATCATTTGTTCATCCTCTCTATGTCTCCCTACCTTGTCTTGTCACGCCTAGAACATTTGTGTATGGGTGCATTATAAATGACTCGTATCATATCATGTTCATAGAAATGATAAATTACCATCTGTAGGAGAAAGAGAACGAATGGCTATTTATATTATTTGATTGTATTACATTTCTTCTTATTGTATAATCCACTATTGTATTAGTTCAATGAAGGAATTCTTCTCATGGAAACAAACTTTGGGATGCCGAAGAATTATAAGGTCCACATATTGTATTATCAATATAAATACTAAATAGATATGTTTCCAAGTTGTTTTTTGGGAGGAAAACGTTTTCTGAATGTTATGCATAGGGAAAAAGAAAGTGTTTGGCAGACTCTTTTACAGCGTGTTGTGTGTTTGACTATTGAAGTATATCCGGTAGTAACTGTGGGTTGGTAAAAACTCATGATCCATACATATGTTAAATTGTGAAAACTCAGTATTGCATTTAAGATGTAAAATGATGTAACACTTTTTGCAGGTGGTTTATGCAACAGAAAAGGTCAACCCATCTCTTATCATTGACCTACAGGGGCCAAATTACAGAAGCTTTGCACGTGTGCATGTGCAAAGTTTGCACGGTATTAGCACTAGGGCAAAGTTTGCCCTATTTCTAAAAACACTTGCAAATATTAGAAAACCATTGCGTCATGACAACTGTGTTTTGGTGTGTTATAAGCAGTAGAGAAGGACATGCCCTAGTTAAAAAAAGATACATTTTCATTGTATTTTTGCACCGGGGCAAAGTTTGCCCTAGTGCTAAGCACTAGGGAAAACATTGGCTAACCACTAGGGAATGCATTGAAAATGTTATTTTTTTGCACTAGGGCAATTTTTGCCCTACTGCTTATAACACACCAACACGCAGTTGCCATGGTGCAATGGTTTTGTTATATTTGCAAGGGTTTTTAGAAAAAGGGCAAACTTTACACTAGTGCTAATACCGTGCAACTTTGCACTTGCACCGTGCAACGTTTCTGTAATCTGGCTCCTGGTTGCTTTTTTTTCCCCTATTCGTCCTCCGTTCTCTGTACAGAGATCAGGAAATCCATCTACTGCCAACCTTAAGAAAAACGTTTGCAATAAGAATGGAACTTCACTCACTACCTACCTGAAATCGTCCCTCCCCTGAGACATGTCAGCCCTAGGAAGGGACTGGTAAACAATCCTATTGGACTTGGAGAACTTCCAGCACCAGAGCAGTTTTTACTCTAGTATTGACAGGCTCCTGTGCCGGTGATTGTGCTGCAGTTACCAGATGACCCACGAAAACGAACCAGGAGCTGACACCACTTTAGCACAGATGGGACATGGCACATATAGTCATCAGAATGCAGCATTCCAAGTGTGTATTCTGAACCCGTTTTCTGCACAGCATATGTGTCTGAAAGGTGTAGTTGGTTGACTTAATGCAACACTCACAGTTCAGCTCTGCTTCACACAATGAAACATAGGTTGCGTTAATTTGATGCTTTAAATGATCTTTTATAGAATCATGTTGCTGTAGTTTTTACACATTCTGTAAAGCCTTAAAGTAGTTTAATATGGCAGATTGTATGTAAAGCTCGTTATTCATTTTTCATGCAAATGACTGCAATAAAATCAGTAAGCATCCACATATTATTTATCACGAAATAACAGCCTTCTTCATTGCAGCAAATGTGCAGGTGTCAAGTAGAGTATTTTATGGAAGAACACGATTTCTGGTACTCAACTAGCTGAGAACTGTGTAGTTATTGATCCAATCAATTCATCAACCTGTAAACATTTCAGTGTTCGTTCTGTGAAGAAAACTCTCAGCTAATGTAGTATACGAGCTGCAAATGCAATGCATGTAATCATGGGTCTAGCAATATTTTATTTAATACATTAAACACCTATATTTTGATACACACACACTTTAAATGGATTAACAGATATCAATGCCAAAGGTAACATGTGTTATTTTTTATGTGCAGCATTGTGTCTCCATATTTAAGAATGATGTTGTTAACGAGAAGCACCTGATATGAGGCATTATAGGTTTTTGTGTATTCATTGATCCAAAGTTATACTCAAAAAGTCCATAGAGTTGTTGAACAAATGTGACAGGCTTATTACAAAGCCATTGCAGTGCATATTTACTCAATTGAAAGAACAGTCATAGTAAATTGATGACCATTGTTTCTCTTGAGTCACAATATCAAGGAATTTCCTTCTAGTAAAACGCAACTATTTTAGATAATGACTCAATAAAAAGTAAATGAGCTCTACATGATCGCACATTTGTTAGACCATATGTGTAATAAACATGTGGTACCTCATTTGGAGAAATATGATCTCTTTGCGCATCCACCAGTCATCTTTTCTAGCTTCAAATAAGATGTAATTGGGTCCACATGCGCTACGAGGCTGTGGAAGCTGCCATGCCAATATATGGGTAAGGTGTGTGTGTTTGTTAAGGTTCTTTTAAGAGGTGTGCATGTCCCTGTGTCAGGGTTTTGATTGGTGTATCAATGGATGTACAAGTAGGAAACTGATGTGTTCATGCTTCACTGCCCATTAATGTGGTTTACCTTGTGATATCGATTTAGGCAAATGTTCGTGTGTGCAGCATTGATTCCATATTTTGTGGTTTGAAGCTCAACTGCAAGTTAAGGCTAAGAAAATAGCCACACAGGATCCCGTAGAATGGAACAACAATCAATAATGGTTCCTTGAACCCATCCTAAACCCATCCTGAGGGTTGGGGCAGGCAAGGCTCTGGTCCACATGCATGTTAAACGAGATTTAGTGTGGTCTGGGATGCGCAGGAACAGATTGCTTTAGCTTTCTGAATGGGGTGTATTAGGCTGTAAGAGGAGGAGTTTGAAGGGAAAGTTATAAGCTCTGTTTTAGGCGAGGTTTGGTGTATTTTGGATGAGTTTGGATTCTGTTTAGCCAGTGTATTTGATTTCATTGTTTAGTGATATTTATTAGTCCCAGTTTGTCTGTGAGTTTATTAGACCCAGATTGTCCTCTGTCTTTTTACTCTTAACCTACTACAGAGATTGTACTTGTCCCTTGCCCCCTTTATGTAACCCACAAAAGTTTAAAAAGGAAAAAAATATATATTTTTCTCTTTCGCCATTCTGTCCTCACTTGCACAAACATGTATTACAAATATCCTTTGCATTGCACTAAAGTAAAATAATATTCTGAAGTTACATAATTAATGTTGTTATTGTTGATCAACAGACTTCTTTATGAGGCCGTACCGATATTCACTTTGCATCAGTATGACGCAGGAGAAACCATACAGGACATACCTATTGAAATAACAGCATTTGTTTATACTTTGTACAGTCCCAATATAGAGTAGCATGCATGAAAGCGCTGTGAACCATAGCAGCGTTTCTGACACAGTTTAAAAAAAAGCAAAAATACAAAAGAAAATCATATTAAATTAAATATACTTGTACTTGCAGAACAATCACAGGCCCAGGCAGGAAAGACCTTTTTGCAAAATATTGATAAGTACGGTTTCAGGGATGAACACATCACAGGTGGAGCCTTGTATAATTATATATCATTTGAAGGATCAGGAGGTGTGTTGGGAGCAAATCATGTTCAACCGTACACTTCTTATCATATCAAAGTACAAACAACACCTTCATCCAGAGACATGACAGGTAAAACAATGTAAATGTAAAAAGAAACATCAATACGTCATGTAAGACACTCCTATTGAAAAATAGGAGCAACCATCTATTTCCTTAAAATAGAGAATGGACTCTGAATAAAGCTAATACAAAATATCAAAAGAACCAGGCACATTAAGCAACCAGTTCCCGAATTAAACCCTGATGACATCTATTCTTTGGTTGTATCAGGTTAGGTTTTTTTGCAAGCAAGTTAAATACATTGGTACAGTTGTGTCCCATCTGTGACGTCGCAGGTACGAATGATGCATGCGCGAGCCTCGTTTGGGATCGCGCATGCACATTCTTAATAAAGAACGTGCATGCGGCAGTTGCCGCCGGGACTCCGGAAGACACACACGTATGTCCGGAGTCTCCTTGTGTGAATGTGCGTGTGTGGCAGTACGGGGCGGCCCGAGGCACGGGCTCGCACACATCTGGCGACAAGGATGCGATACGACCGGAGGGGTCTGGATATGAAACAACATGTAAATCATTATGATCGTCCTCATCGTGTCTTTCTGGAATCCAACGTGAGCAGCGACGATGAGCTATTTCTGCAATGCGTGAGGCTGTAGCGGCCTGAAAAGGTGCTCGTGCGCTGCCCACGTGACAAGAAACAGCCCTATACACATTTTTGGAACCACTGCAGTCTTTGCCACTGAAGAGGACTGCAACACACTCAGTGACCACAGCTTTAGTGGTGACAGGGTGGACATATAAGCACGGAGTGCAACCAGGTACCAGAGCTCCAGCACCAACACTGCATAGTGGATCAGGTACGGTAACTATCTGTTCAAGTCAGGTTTGCGACCTCTGACCCGGTCGGGAGGTGCCTGTGTGACCTGTGAAGATGTCGGATAGTGATGGAGAAACAACAGCAGCACAGACGGTTGTGCGTAGACAACAGGGTTCACTACTACCTATGCAAGAATTCGACACTTCGGGCCCTCCTTCAAAGTTGGGCCCAAAATGTTTGCTGTGGATAAAAAAATTGGACATGTACTTCACCGCAACTGGAGAAACCAATGATGATGCCAAAAGGGCGACTCTGCTCTACTCAGCAGGGATGGATGTTCTTCGCATCTACGAGTCCCTAAATTTGCAAGTGGTGACGTATGATGCTGTCAGAACTGCCCCCAAGAACTATTTCATTCCTCTTTCCAATGTGGATTTTGACAGATTTCTTTTCTGCGGCAAAAAACAGCGGGAAGAGGAATCACTTGACCAATTCTGTACTCGTCTGCGGCAGATGGCTACCACCTGTAGATGGGACAATGAAGATGGCATGGTCCGGAATCAAGTGATCCAAGGATGCAGCTCAGGCAAACTACGCAGACAAGTTTTGCGAGAGCCAGGTTTGACTTTGGTTCAGATTCTAGACAGTGGAAGAATATATGAGCTGGCTGAGTCGAGAGGGGCAAAGATGGATGCAGCGGTATGCCCCGGCAGGCCCGAAGCGGCGTTTGCAGTAGGGGAGCAGACATCGTCAAGAGCACGGTGGGGCCAGAAACGCCAGGAGGCGGATCCAGCGCAAGGCATACATTCATTTGCCAATACTGTGGATATGACCTACCACACTCTGAAGACTGTCCTGCCAAATCGAGGTCTTGTGGCAGGTGCAATGGTCCCGGACATTATGCCAGGATGTGTCGAGCTCCTGCGCCGGTTGTGACACAAAGGGGACCGGCCAGGGTAAGTGGTGGTGGTTCTAGGAGGCAACGGAGCATTGCGACATTGGAACAAGATGCACAACGCCTCAACATTGCAGAGGAAGAAGAGGAGGAAGATGAAGTCTTTTTCATTTCGAATCTGGCAACAGGGGCAAAGAAAAAGAGGCAGCCCAAGTGTGTTGTAGACATTCAAGGCGTGCCAACACAAGTACTGATAGACACGGGAGCCTCAGTTTGCGTGCTTGCCACCGAACACTACGAATCGATTCCAGGGCCGCCACCACTGGAAGCATCCACGGCGAAGATTTTCATTTTTGGCGGAGACACTCGACTTCCTATGCAAGGGGTGTTTGTAGCACCCGTCTCAAAGAGGGATAAGACAATCAAGGCCAGAATTTTTGTGACCGATGTCAGCCCGCACTCCCTGCTCAGCTGTGCGGCATCAGGGGCGTTAGACCTTGTACATTTTGCTTTTGAAGTTTATCAGGTAGACATTGAGCAATTACTGGCCAAGTTCTCTGGCATTTTTCAAGGAGTGGGCAAGTTGAAGGCTCCCCCAGTGCGTTTGCACATTGACGACACCATTCGGCCGAAGCTCTCAAACATCGACGGATTCCGTTCCATCTCAGGGAACAGGTGGTGAGGGAAATTCGAATGCTAGTCCAAATGGACATCATTGAAAGGGTGGAAGGACCAACGCCCTGGGTCTCGCCCATAGTCGTAGCCCCCAAGCCAAAACAGCCAGGAGCGGTACACATTTGTGTGGACATGCGCCTCCCGAATGCCGCCATTAAACGAGAGAGACATATTACACATATTACACCCACCCTCGACGACATCATAGGGGAATTACAAGGTGCCAGAGTATTCTCGAAGTTGGATCTAAGTTCGGGCTATCACCAGCTTGAGCTCCACCCAGATTCGAGATACATCACAACTTTTACTACACATGATGGTCCCTATCAGTTCAAGCGCCTAAGCTTTGGCATATCATCTGCGGCAGAGGTCTTCCAAAATGCCATCAGGGGCGCACTGGCAGAACTAAAAGGCATTCTAAATTTGAGTGATGACATTTTGGTTTTTGCCAAATCTGAGGCAGAACACATGAAAAGACTGGAACACACTCTAAGGCATCTGAAGGAAGTGGGACTCACTTTGCACCGTGAAAAGTGTGAGTTTTCAAAGACAAAATTGGTTTCTTTGGCTTCATCTTTCAGGCCAGCGGCATATCACCCGATCCGGAAAAGGTTAAGGACATGGCACCCCAATCCCCCACCTAGGTACGCAGCTTCCTGGGGATGGTTAATTACTGTGGGCATTTCATCAAAGGACTTGCGTCCCTGTCAGAACCCCTCAGAGCACTAACCAAGAATGAGGCCATCTGGGTGTGGGACCGGAAGGAGCAGGAGGCATTTCAGGAAATCAAAAATGCCCTGTCTGATCGAGAAACCATGGCGTATTTTGACCCCACCGCAGAGTCGGAAATTGCCGTCAATGCCAGCCCAGTCGGACTGGGGGCTGTCCTTATGCAAGCGGACAACAGAGGTGACATGCGTCATATCTCATACGTGAGCAAGGCCCTCACGGACACGGAAAAGCGCTACTCGCAAACAGAAAAAGAAGCGTTAGCTATCCTGTGGGGCTGCCGCCATTTTCGTATTGGGCAAACCGGTCATGGTCGTGACGGACCACAAACCACTCCTGCCCATCCTAGCGGGAGCATCGTCCAAACCGCCCCCCAGAATAGAGCGTTGGATGCTAGCTCTCATGGAGTACGGGGTCAAGCTGATGTACCGGCCTGGGACCAATAATCCGGCAGATTATCTGTCTCGCCACCCGAACTATAAAAGGACAGATCAGCCCAACGAAGTGTTTGACTGCCAAGAGTTAGTATGTCACATGGTAGAGAGTGCTATACCAGTAGCTCTGTCCAGGATCACCATAGCGACTGAATTGTCAAACGATGAAGTGTTCCAAATCATCAAAACAGCAGTGAGAAGCGGTGATTGGAAAGCGTACTTCAGAACAATTTCAGGAGGCATGTGGGAGCTCAGAAGGATCTTCAGGCGCTCTGGAGGGTGAGGGATGAACTTTCAGTATCGGACGATGGGCTACTGCTACGGGGAAGACAGATTGTGATCCCACAAACCCTGAGAAATCGTGTCCTGGGACTGGCACATGTTGGGCATCAAGGGGTTGCCAAGACAAAGGCGAGGCTCAGGCCTAAGGTATGGTTCCCGGACTAAAAAAGCCAGGTAGAACTATATGTGAAAAGGTGCCTAGTGTACCAGGCAGCAAGTCCAGTGGAAAGGGCCCCGCCAATCAGCTGTATGGAACGGAGTGAGAAACCCTGGGGAACCGTACACGTTGACTTTGGATCGACGGGGAGAGGCATGTATTTCTTGGTGGTGGTCGACCAGTGGTCAAGATACCCGGAGGTGGAAGTGTTTGAATCCACAGCAACTGGCCACACCACCAGGGCACTAGACAAACTGTTTGCAGCACATGGTTCGGACAATGGGCCCCCATTTACGGGCAGTCAGTTTGCTCAATACTTGAGAGAGAAAGGCATCCAACACCGGAAGGTCTCACCCATCTCGCCTTGGGAAAACGGGAAAGCTGAAAGACTTATGTGGACTTTGAATAAGGTGTTGAGAATATCGGCAAGTGGCGGGGAAGACCTACAGCAGAAAGTGGTTGAGTTCCTGAGAGAATACAGGACCACGCCCCATTAGTAGACTGGGGTTGCTCCCGCCGAAGCGCTATTCGGGCGCTGCCCACGGGAGATGATACCCGAGGTGGAAGGCGGGGAACCCGGGGTCATTCACAATGAGAAGGTCCGGGAAGATCGAGCGGCACGCAACATCAAGGAGAGTGCGAGAAAGGGCCTACACGACAAGGAGGTCGCGTAGGTGACTCGGTGTTGGTCAGGAATCGCCGCCCAGAAGGAAAACCTTCACTACCCTACGAACCCCAAACATGGACAGTAACGCATGTGAAGGAACGATGGTCATGCCGCCAACGAACGAGGGACTGTCACCCGGAACCGATCATTCTTTAAGAAAGTGGACTATTCACATGAAGGTGTCGACCCCGACGAGGGAACCTCATCAAGAACAGTTGACGAGACTCCCGGAGAGGATGTCCCGCGGAATGTAGATCCATCTGCAGTGGCACCCAGGGTGGTCCCTTTAAGCGCACCTCGATACCCCGTGCGAGGAGATCACAGACTACCGACTCGCCTCAAGTACTATGTCCTGGACTCAGGAGACTGAGCCTCTGCTAGAATCAGGTTTGCAGCCCACGTTGGGCCCGGTGTTCAAGTTACCATTTGCACTGTTGTGTTTTGAGATGTTGTTGTATTTTGATTAAAGAAAAAAAGGGATGTGACATCACAGGTACGAACGACGCATGCGCAAGCCTCGTTTGGGATCGCGCATGGGTGTTCTTAATAAAGAACGTCTGTGCAGCATTTGCCGCCGGGACTCCGGACGACACACACGTATGTCCCGAGTCTCTTTGTGTGAATGTGCGTGTGTGGCAGTACGGGGCGGCCCGAGGTACAGGCTCGCACACAACACCATCTACGCTTTCATTGCACGAAAACGTGTTTCAAGGATACAATTCAGAAATGTATGATTTTGTAGAGAATTTCTTCTTCGGACTCAAGTAAAAGCAGTATGTCTAGGAGCCAACTCTAGTGATGTTGGTGGTGCAGGAAGTTGGTGCTCTGACACAGCCGTACAAACATGTTTCAGTAGCTTGTGTTCAAAATAGAGGAAAGACTGACATCAATTGAATGTTTTGCTAACGTGCATAGTAGGGCTTATTGAGACAGGGAATAAGATATGACATTTCAGATATGAGTCAACAACCTGTGTGAAATTTTCCTTACATCTGATGTAGTGAAATAGCCAAAGAGTTCTGTTTCAGGAAAATTGAATTCTCACCATTGACCAATAAGCATGTTTCTTCAAATGGGCGAATTTTGGAACTCCCCATGAGAATCAGACAGAATGGACCCTGAAACACCTGGTTGATTAGCCAGATTGCAGTTGATGTTGCCATAGGAATGTAGACAGTCCTGGATTTCTGTGCTAAGTTAACATCTCATCCATGCTGACAAACTACGTGGATCACCGCTCTGTGCTCTTGGAAACATTACAGTAATGGGTGTTGGCTTATGGCAGCCACCATGAGTAATAATAGGCACTGCCCTTATTGCATTAATTACGGTTTATACCAGCTCTTTTAACTCATGATACAAATTCATGTACATCTATTCCTTCCTAACTGCATCAACAAGGTGATGAATGCAAAGACAAATTTAAATTCCCTGAAAGGAGTGTGCACATCAATATACAGAGTGTTTGTCAGTGCATGATTTCCTGTCATTTTTGGATATATTTACATGGGCCCCTTTAATGTTCTGCTGTGTACCAAATTCTCTGAAAAATCATCAACCATGCATTCACATACATTGACATGTGCACTCCATCAAAATTCTCAATTTTGAATCCCAAAAGTCCCTTGAATGAAAGTCCCTTGAATGTGTTGAGAGGAATGAGCTATAGTGATGTTAACCTAGAAGAGTTCATTTTGTCAGATACCTGGCAATAGTGGCACCTTCATGGCTCCTGACTATCAGACATGAACTGACTGGTGTAGTTCATTGAAGTGTGCACATATGAACACAGAATTGTCACTGTGATCACCTGGCCAGGTATTCAGAGGATGTTTAACTCTTTTCTTGCAGTTCCTGTGATCTGCCTCCACTCAGGTAGGCTGAACTCCAACATTGTTTCTTGGTCCACCTGTAAGCTTTTATTGGAGTCTCTTCCACCACTTCATGTTGCGATTCTTGACTGTGCACCAAGTCCTGATGCCTTGTCGTGGTTCTGCTAAAATGTGCCATGAGGAATCTGCTTGAACTTTCTATAGACCCTTGCAGCAAAACATTGTTGGAGAGCCATTAAGCTTCAGAATTTGTAAACAAACTGAACTGAAGGACCTAGTGAATGCAGAGGAATGTTACTATATTATTCTAACAGGTTTCAAGTCTTCAGTCTTCAGTCCCCACATAGCAATTTGTCTCAAAATATGAAGATGGAATGCACAGTTGCCATAAATGAAAGCTACTAGGGAAGTTCTAGATCAAGGTTTGCTTTCACTCTTGAAAAAGGCACAATAATGGACTGTCCAAAACAAGCGACCATTGATTGGCATCTCATAACTAAGATGATGGTGGATTGAGTAGCGTGGGTGTTAGTGCTCAAGATGTTTGTGTAAGTGGATGTGTTGGGAGCAATGAAATGCTGCTTTAGATGCAGGCGGAGGCACCCACAAACCTGCCACTGCAGGAGAAAGAATTAAGTCGAGAGTAGAGTAGATGTGTGAACTGGCAATTTTTTACCACTATACGGAGGGACGCTTATGGTGCTATTGTGGAATAATTAGGGAGAATTGGGAAAAAAGAGATAGCATTTAACAATGAGCTCTACCCTTAAATCTATAGCAGTAAACAAGCAGTGGCAATAATGCCCCATTAATACAGCAGGAAACGTGATTCTCTAGTGTTCAAAGGCATGTTTTACTCTAAAGGAGAGAACTGTGGCTTGCTAAATGTTTTGAGAAATACTTAATTAAGCAGGTCCACAAAATGTCAAGACTAAGATCTATTTTTTCGGTTAATGTTATATTCTAAAAGAGAACGTGGATTACTTTCAGTAATTCCCCTTTTGTCGCTTTCATTAACACTCAGCATACAAAAAGATAAAACAATACCAATTAAAATAACTTCTTTACACATGGGATTGTGACATGACCTTCAATACACTGTGCGTTAATAAGTAGTGTACTTGAAGATTTGTTTGAACAGTCTCTAAAAAAATATTTCAATACATGTAAGATGCGTACAAAGTGTATTGCAGTGTTGTCACCGTAATGTACAACGGGGAGGCCTCATAGGAAAATGTATTGCTTGTTCAAAGCTTGGATTGCCTTCAACAATCAAATATCTTAAATAAGTCGTGTTTCCTTTTGCAAAATTAGCAATCAGAGCTCAATAAGTTAGATCGGTACTCTGCATCATCAAACATTTTGTCTTTACTCGGGATACAATGAATTGAAAACTAAACTGTCCTTTGCCTTTAAAGCAAGTCATATTACCTTAAATGATGAATTTCTTTTTGCATTTACATGCGTGTGGCAGAGGAATTGTCATTTCAGCTACAAAAAACGTGTTCTACGTGCCACCTAATTCCATTCAGCAGTAGAATACAAAGAGCACACAGCGTATTTTAAAGTATATCAACAATATGTTAAATTCTAATCAGATGTTATGAACACAAAACTGATAATATTAGTCTAATAGAACATCACTAAATCTTGCTACAAAAGTCGAGAGAACTGCAAGGGTTACAAGCACCTTTTAAACATAATGTATTGTCACACTGTCCCAGGTGCATTTTGACCGGTAGAAGGTGCCTGTAAATAAATATGCTAATTCATTGACCTAGAAATAAGTTAGAGAGATCCTTTCTTAGTTTGCTTGCACTTTTGTACTGTGGTGAATGAACATGCTTCGTTTTAACATCACATATGTTTGCCTTTGTATAGAATATTCTATACAAATTGCATTACCTAACCACTTCAGACTAGACAGAAACATCAACATTGACATGTTTGGCCAGCACTTCACTGCCGTGTGCTTGATAACCGAGGAATAGAGTCGCCATGAGACCACACGAGTGACATGCAGAAGAGCATTATGCCCACCCTAGATATGATAACACCGCCATGCACAAGAAAACAAACCAAAATCGGTCCCCACCACCTCTCTGACAGGAAAAGAGAGGGCGGGTATGCTATACAATCAGCAGCCTACCAACAAAACACGTCCTGCATCTGACATATCAGCGTCTACCACTATTTGATCAAACAATGACAATTACATTTCTCTACCAGATAATTGAGACTGCACTGTACACATTGGATGAAATCTCCCAGATGATTACTAGGAGAATGAAACCTAATGAAGATGCCATGTTTCTTCATACATCCGAGCAACTAGATGGATGACCTTATCTAGTTATTTACAGCCAAAGGGACTCATATTAAAAGTAAACATTCCAAGATCTATGACCTTGACATTATTACATGGACCATTCCAAAATACAAAACATCTCGGAATTCTACACCATATTCAGGAGACCTACGAAACGGAAGTCCAGATTTCAACCCTGGTTGAAAGTCTTTACTAGAACTCATACATTCCTCCCTGTCAGTGGCTACACTCTGTTCATCCCTCGTGAATGCATGGATCAATCGCCCAAACTTAAATATCCCAACAGACAGAAAATGAACCTCTCAAGCAAAACTATCCAATCTTACAACGTGAGGTACAGATTATTGAAATATGGCAAAGGCATGGACTCCAGTAATGCATTGATGCACACAATGCATATGGTGTAAGGCCTAGTTATAGCCACCAACTCTACCCTTCATGCCAGTTGTGAAGAATAACTTGAGGCAATGAAAGCAAAGCAGCCAGTTGCCATGGTATTGATGGAACATTCTGCAGCGAATGACAATTGGCTGCAATCTCCTCATCTCTCTTCTCCATGGAGCTGTGCTTGAATGCATTCCCCCCTTCCACAAAACAGCGTAGCACTGGTGATGGTTGGACATTCCCGATCT
The DNA here is from genome assembly GCF_040938575.1 of Ambystoma mexicanum. Classification (NCBI taxonomy): domain Eukaryota; kingdom Metazoa; phylum Chordata; class Amphibia; order Caudata; family Ambystomatidae; genus Ambystoma; species Ambystoma mexicanum. The sequence continues at coordinate 528,503,680 of NC_090926.1, forward strand.
TTAGACACTCCCCAATACCGTGGTGCAAATCAGAGCTCACACTTCTCACAATGGCACTTTCATAACTATGTATGACCAGTAGCATCTTTGAAGGAGCAGTTTGACTCACTTCTTCCACTTCTCTGCTGAGAATACTCTGTGGATTATGCACCGGAAAGCAAATGGTTCATATGTATGTAAAATATCAGACGGGCTGATTACTATGCAGAAGTGTGTGATTAAGAATTACCACAGCTCAATGTATTTATCACACAGGTCTTGTAGAATTGCCCCTTTAATAGCACACAACTGCGCGTCCCCTTGCCTTCATCCCTAACCCTGTCTGTGACAGTTACCAACGTGAACAATTTTAATATTGTTTGAATAAAATTCTCTTTACCCAAATCTCATCTCTCACCATAAATGGCACCTTCATCTACATATTCTCAGAACTGTTATTCCTTTCAAGAACATTCCACACACAATATCAACCATTTACCCTAGCACCGTCCTACCCCCATTAGAATACTGCAAAACTATGCACATTGGGAAGCAGAAAACAAACATCCAGAAACTTCTGTAATCTACAAAAAGAGTAGCACCTCTGGTCTGAGGTGTGCTCAAATCTACTCAAAGGGCCAAGGGCACTCCACTGACTCCTGATTCAGCAGATAGTCAATGTAGAACACTGACCATCATTAGCAGAACTGTCTGGCACAAGGGACGTAGATACTTGTCAAAACTGTTTTAAACACTAGATTGTCTCGAGCACTCAGTGATCTGCCTTTCAAACAAATTGATCATTCTGTCATGCAGATGCCTCTCTGCCTTGATAGGTATGGGACCATTGATCTCGGTTTTGCCATTGGGTGGTAATCTGAATTCGCAGTCGTGCCTTATACATATCTGGAGTGCCGAATAGGGCATGTGTCAGTGCAGAAGGGCTTGTGCTAGATGAGTCCTGCAATATCAATATAATGTTTAGTCAAGCACTTAAACAGTGTGCCAGATTTAGGGAATGAAATCCTCTTACCTTTGTTGTAGTAATATGTTTGGCTGCTCGCTAATATAAAATGTTGTATTTTCTGTTTCAAGTATCCGTGCATTATTTCACGTATCTGTGGTGATTATTCATTCTGCAAGGTGTCAATATTGATGTTAGATTAGGAGAGGATTTGAGGGCCACTTGTTTTAAGATTTTAGTTTTTTTTAATAGAAGCACGTTTTATAACTAATTTTAGAAATACCCCTCGATTCTTAGGAAGTGCCTTGGTATTTGTATGGGTGAAATTATATCTTGTTATTCCTTGTCAGAATAAATTGCATAATTGCTGGGAGTTCGTTGCACAGACAATTATAGTACAGCAAATTGCTTAGTATTGCTGCATGAGTGTTTTGGCATCTGTTGTTGGAAGCTAAAGTTTGGAACATGCATTTATACGTGCCGCGAACTACAATTCCCATAATTCTTGTAGTTCACGACAGTACTAATTTACACGTCAGGACTGTAAGTGCAGGCGCGTAGGGGCTGCTTTACTCTGGCTTATTTAAGAAGTTGAACTTCGCTTTCTCCATTGATGTTAGATTAGGAGAGCATTTGAGGGCCACTTGTTTTAAGATTTTAGTTGTTTTAATAGAAGTGCATTTTATAACTAATTTTAGAAATACCACTTGATTCTTATGACATGCCTTGGTATGTGAATGGGTGAAATTATACCTTGTTATGCCTTGTCAGAATAAATTGCTTAATTGCTGGGACTTCGTTGCACAAACAATAATAGTACAGCAAATTGCTTAGTATTGCTGCATGAGTGTTTTGGCATCTGTTGTTGGAAGCTAAAGTTTGGAACACTCGTTTGTACATGCAACGCCCATAATTCTTGTAGTTCGCGACAGTACTAATTTATACGCCAGATGCGTAAGTGCCGGTGTTTAGGGACTGGTTTATTCCGGGAGTGCTCTGCTCTGCCCTCCCTTTTTCTCCAGCCACTTCCTCTTAGTTAACTGCTTTTGTGGTTTCTGCCATCTATTTACAGTTAGGATGTTGGGTCTAAATGAAGAGTGGAATGAGTGGCAACAGGTAAATTGAAAGCCCAGGGGCTCAGGGATCCACTAAATTGGATATGGAAGAGAATCATGTTAAACCCACTGTGCGGCGTCATAGGCTGAAAGTTGGCTTGTTGAACACTGGGTCCATGGTTAAACATGTAAACAGTTTAAATGAACTGATCTTGGAGAAACATCTAGATATTTTATGTGTAACCGAAATGTGGCTGAAAGATCCTATAGGACTCACATGTGCATTAGCAGTCCCTGAGGGTTATACGATCTATAATGTGAACAGAGAAATTGGCCAGGGAGGAGGTGCGGCCATTATCGCTCGAGAAGAGCTGAAATTGTTTAGGGTCAGCTTTAGCTGTAGTGGTTGTGAATCCATTCAGATGAAGCTAGTATTCAGAAGATTTGTGGGGATGACAAACTATGGATCAGTTGGGCGCTGGTAGGATATGATGGTCCAGAGGTCGCTGTTGAGCGTATTGATCAAATATATGGTCCAGTCAAGTATTTGTCATTAGTTTGGTTGTTTATTTCTTGGTTAGATAGCACCAAAGAAAACATCATTGTAGAAATGAATGACAATTTTTGACATGGTAAATCGCTACACAGCTGACGCGCGTTTCAACCTAAGTCTTTTTCAAGGCCAATTGGTTTAAGGGGTGGGCTTTCCTGAGAACGCTTGCACGGTACGAATTCACCGGACCCGGCAAATGAACGACTATCCAGCTCTCCTGGCGCCCTTATCTGGGAGGAGCAGCCTACAGCACCTCGAAGCCCACCCTTAAATCAAGCCTTGGGTCAAATGAAACCCATGTCATGCGCTGAAAACCTATTACCATCTAATATCATACTTGAAAACAAGGAACGATTTGCACCTATCCTGCTGAGAATCGTCAATGCCTCTTTTAAGGAGGGTATAGTACCAAAAGAAATAAAAAAGGTCACTATTACACCGCTGGTAAAAAAAGTGGGTTTGGATCCGAAGGATCCAGGTAATCTTCACCCAATCACTAACTCAAATTTTATGCTCAAAATAATGGACAGAATTTCCACATTGCAATTACAAGAATATGTAAAAAAACAGAATGTTCAACATCAACAACAATCAGGTTTTAGGGCTTCCCACAGTACCGAGACAGCTATGCTGGACCTCCAAAATCACATGATGGACTGATAGATAAATGGAAAATATGGATATTGATGCTGTTGGATCTCAGTGCTGCATTTGATATCGTAGATCATCAATTATTAGTAGACGCACTGAGAGACAATGTGGGCTGTTCCGAGGTAGCTTTGGAGTGGTTAGTATCCTTTCTCACAGACCGCCAAGCTAAAGCATTGTGAGAATAATTTTTTCAGACCCCATTACAATCATATTCGGAGTCCCTCAAGGAGCGACTCTCTCACCTATGTTATTTAACATCTATATGCAAAGTCTGTGTGACTATGCGGGTGATACGCAGCTTGTCATTGAACTAAAGGGATCATACTCTGATGACAGCGAGATGATTGCAACAGTCTATAGTAAAATCAATCAATGGATGCAGAGAAACTGGATGTGTCTTAATGACACTAAAACAGAACTTATGCTGTTCGGGCCCAGCCGTACACTTATTAAACTGGGGAATGAGTATGAGATCTTTGTGATTAACAAAGCCAAAATCCAGGTATCTAATCAGGTTAAAACCTTGGGAATGATGGTTAACTCCTCGGTTAATGCTGAAGCACATGTTAATTATCTGCCCAAAAACACAGCTTTTTACCTGCATCTTATGTAGACTCTCAGTCCATCCCTAGATGAAGGCAACATAGCCACAATAGCTAGGGCCATTGTGCTATCAAGATTGGATTATGGTAATGCTCTTCTTATTGGTGCAACTGCAAAAGGTATAGTGAGATGCCAAGTCATAGAAAATGATGCCGTGAGGATTGTGAAGAAACTAAGAAGAAGTGAGCACATTACCTTAGCCAGACGATCATTACACTGGCTTAGGGTTGAAGAGAGAATAAAGTTTAAGGCCATGACACTTGTTCATAAGTGCCTTTTTGGCAAAGCTCCTTGCTATCTAAAAAAATTCTGGAAAGGTATACCCCACAGAGACAGCTAAGATCTGAAGGCAAAGGTTTGCTCATAGTGCCTAAACACAAGCTGAAGACAGGCCTGGGCAGATCTTTTGTAGTGTTGGTGTCACAGCAGTGAAACAGACTCCCTCAGGATCTCAAATTGGAAGGAAATCACTTAAAATTCAGGAAAAACTTGAAAACCCACTTATTCAGGTGATTTATGATTCTTCCGTTCGGTGACAGTCTGCGACATGGAATATAGAACCAGTAGGGTTAGAGCTTAGCTGCCGGCGCTATATAAGTAGACGTACATACATACATACATACATACAATAAGTGCAGAACACTTCCAGGATACCATAGTTCTCTAGCACAGTACCAAGAATCATACTGTATAGAATTTAGGGAATTTAGGGAATTCTATACTGTATAGAATTTAGGGAGAGGGCCCTCTCCTATATGCCAGTCTATATAAAGGATGTCTTGTATCCATAAAGCCGTGTTCGGCTTTCTGACGTCCGTAAAGCCACAATTGGCTTTTCTGCATCCACGTGGCAGTCTTCTGCAGGTGCCATGTTGATTTACCACCTAAATGTGTTACTTTGCATCCAGGACGGGCGTATATGACGTAGGTTGTTTGCATTTTTAAGGCGAAAGAACAACCCTGACCGCAATGCTGGTATAAAGTGTGATTAAAAACAGACAATGTTATTGTTAAAAATCCTATCTAGCATACGTCCTCTTAAAACTCTCTCTTCCACAAGCATGCACAATATTGGCAGATTGGTTCATTGCATCGTTGGATATCGTGGAGCGATGTATAAAACTTGCAGCATATTACGGAACATTCCTATTGCGTGTGGTGTCAAGGGTCATAAAAACATAGGCTAAGGAACCCTCTTTTTTAGTTATGGGGGCCTGAATCATGAGGGTATGACAGAGATTATATAAAGTAAGGTGAGTCAAGGCTAGCTCTCCCTTTGTCGCTGGATGGGAGTTGACACACAACTGGAGTCTAGTGCAACATGATTAGATTACACTAGTAAGGCACAAATGGTTAAAACAAAATTTATTCTGAAAAAGAAAGATTCCAAAATTGTGACATCAAAACAGAGCAACAGAATTTCAGCATATAAGTTATCAAAATAGATTCACAATTTATCACAAAGCTCAGTGCATAAAGGTTTGATGAGCTACAGACCAATACATGGCACATATCAAAGAATGCCAACACTGTATTTGGTGTTTCTGGTTCAGAAATATGTTAGTTCTAGAGTGCAGTCATCAAATGGCTTATTACACAGAAGGATTGTGAACTTTCATCAGGCCTCACAATGCTTGTAGGCATAAGAGTTGGGTAGAAAGGGTGAGTGAGTCACCAATCAAACCGTTAATCTAAAAACAATATAAAACAGAACAGCAGATGAGTGTGTTTGCCACCATATTAGGGCAGGCCCTGAATATAAGTGCAGGTAAAGGGGTGTCAACGTACCACTAGTTAATGGTGAGCGCCTTGGGGATGGACACGACGATGACAAGAAGATGGCGTAGTGTGTTCAAGCAGTTCTATTTTCAAACCTGCAAAGTCAGGTAAGGGTGGTGTATGTCGGGGGTTAATAGATAACCAAAATGCTGATTACAATAGTGTTAGCGAGCAGGAGTTTTAGAAAAATCTGGGTACCTGTCGTGGTGGTCCGAAGTGGGGGACAGGAAATAAGCTGCACATGGTTTTACACAGGATCCAATGCCAGTCAGGTGCCAGCACTAGAAAACATATAGTACAACTACTGTAATGTCAGAGCAAAGCGTTTATCGTGAAGTAAGAAATTAATTAATGCAGGAATACCAAAATAAATTCTATCTGGTTTGTAAATGGCCAGACGTGTGTTTCAGTAGTTGCCGTTGTCAGCAGTCAGCCGACTGGTAGGAAAATGGACGCGTGTCCTGTAGAAAAATAGTAGGTGCTTACTGCGAGGTGGGCACAAAGTGTATCTAGAGTGAGTCAGTTGACTCCATGGTTGTTAACTCGGAATGCGCAGGGTCGATATCTAGTAGGCAAAAATAATCCGTGTTAACAGGATGGGGAGTGCTGAAGGGCAGAGGACTGATTGCACTGTTGGTGATGTGGCAATTACAAGCTGTATTTGTACATTGTGGTTCAATAAAGGAACTGCGCAAGGGACAAAGTCATTGACTGATGTCTGATTGAAGAAGGCGCTGTGAAATGCACGTGCATGAATGGCCAAAAAAGCTTACCGTAGTGATGTGATCAACATGGAAGAGAAGGACGTGTCTACGGGCTGCGCAGTCATAGTGGGGTCTCAACTAGGTTCAGTAAGTGTGCGCTTGCAAAGGCAACAGGCTCCGGGTGGTGAGCCACTTAGATAGTGAAAGCAAGCATTGTTAAAGGTGGTGCAAAAAGGAATGTTTTGAAGAAGTTGCAGTCATTATTACCGTGTACAGAAGTGCAATCGAGAACATGATCAAATGGTCCTGGTATCTAAATGGAAAAGGGAAGTGACTCGATAAAGCTGTGTTATTTTATGCTGTAAGGATATTTGGCGTGTTACAGTACAGAGTACAGCAATACTGCACAAGTAGCAACATTTTTTTTTTGCAGCACCACCACCACAAGGGTGCGGTGCATTGCTATATGGGTTAGCAGATTAACAAGGAAAGACAGACTATTCAGTCAAAAACGATTTTAACATATAAGATGCAAATCTATTTTTACAGTTAAAAGCACACGTGTTCATTTAAAAATGCACACTATTTTTCACCTGAAATGCCTATATTGCTAGAGACACATTTGAAAATTAACAGCTAACCTATTAACCATTAACCTGACTAATAAAACCTTATTTTAATATAACCCACTAATAAAATGTGTTCTCCACTGCAGAATTAGGCATACTCTGAAAACCATTTAAATGTGTGTGCAGATTTTTCTCTTCTCTTCTCTGCCTGATTCTCCGTGTTTTTGTGCACAGTAACTGCAGGAAGGAGGAAGTCAGATTTGCAACAATTGCAAATGTATAAGCGAAGCTATTGTTGAAGAGTAGGAGGATGAGAGATGATGGATTTCATTGGGACACGTCATACAGAGGGCTGAGAGGAAAGTTTTAGTGGGCAGTATCAGGGAAAAAGACAGGCAGACATCTTTCTGCACTACTGGGGAGAAGACCTGGCTGTGGGGTCCTGACTGAATGCAGATTCCGGTGTCCTGCTGCAGTCGAGACTGGGGAGAGCTGAAAGAAAAACCTTTCCACTGGCTGAGGCATTCCTATCTGAAAAAGCTGAGAATTCCAGGCAATGACCCCGGCTTGAGAAGGCAAGCGTTCCTTTTTGCTGGAGTTAATCCAAGAGAGCCACATTCACAAAAAGAACAACTGAAGAACACTCAGATAAGGTAATTACCTAAGCGTGGGAGCCGGGTGTGTGCACGAAAATATGCAGTCAGTGTAGGATTCCTGTGCGTGTCTTAATCAAATACCAATGTTGCAATTTGAGTTCTGTTCTCCGCCACGCTCTTTGCAGTGTGACATAGAAAATGCTTTTACTGTACCATTTTATTTATTTCTGTAAAGAATGAGATCATGTCTAAATGCAACTTTTATAATACAGAAAATATTTGAAAACAGACGGGTGGTTTATTTTCTATTTACCATTACAATGCCAATGATGTGGGGAGATTTTAAACAGTGCAATGGTCATTTTAAGACAGATGTGTGCATGTCAGAATCAGTATGAATAATTGTGAGCGACTGTAGCATAACTTGTTGGAGGTACATGAGCCAACGGGAAGAGAGACTCTCTGAACATAGCTCCCTACCGTATATAAGGTAGTGGAAATTACCACAAGACTACCACATATAGCTCTCTGTCGTAAATAAGTCAGTGAGTTCGCCCATGGTGGCACACCAACACTATCACTGGAAATGTGGTATTCCTAGAATGCAGGTCTGAGGTCTCTCTAGTGATCACACGAAAAATCTAAGCAAAGATAAGGGATTCTGGACATTGGGGCCACAAATAAAACAAGGGAAGTATGCTCACCAAAATACCACCAACCACGTATACCAAATATGCAGGTCTGGGTGCTGAAATAATGCATATCCATTGTATTATTGTTGCACATGGCCAAATCTGAATACAAAGAGTGATTATTGCTAAGTTATTTTTCGGCGGTAATAAAATACCGTCAGGCCCCAAATCTCCACAAAATACCCTACATATTTATGGTGCGTTGCAGGCCGGGAAAGTGATCATAGAGTACCTACTGGGCGTGGCAAGCGTGTATCACACTGCCATTTGCACATTAAAGGGAACCCATTTTATAATAGCAGTGTGCCACTAAAAACGAATTTCAGAATGTCACAAAGGGAAACCACATTCTCAGATCTAGTGCAATATTTAGAGGCAAAGTTATTTGCACATGGGAATTGGTCTTCGAATAGCACGTTAGACTGGAGTAACCGCATTCAGGGTGAGGTGCAGAAAGAAAAACTAGACAATATTTTTGCAGAAGGCAGCATAATTCAGGTCTGCCTTACAAGATTATTGAATGCAGCCGATAAAAGTGCAGAGAAAGACTGTTTAATATGGCTATGCGGCAAAATATGGTTTATTTTAAACAAGTCCCTGCGAATGCAAGAGAATGATACTCAGCTAATTAACAGGTTAAAGACTGAATTAGACGGGGCAAGTAAAAATCAGGAAATGTTGAGAGCAGAATTGGATGTATGCCAAAAAGACATGCAATTAAAATGCAGAGACTTTGATGCTCAGTTATCCCAAAGCAAGAAACAATTTGAAGATAGTGAGCAAGAATTGACACACTTAAAAGCCTTAGTGGATCACATTAGGCAGGATAAAGATGAGGTTGTTTCAGAAATGCAGATTTTACAAAAAGAACATTGCGAAAAAGAAGGTGATCTCCAGAGTGCAGAACAAGAAATGATTAAAATGATCCAAGAAAGAGACAAGAGAAATAAAGAGTTCAATGAATGCCAAATGCAAATGTGCGATATGCAGGAGGCGATTAATAAAATGAGTGATGAAAATAATTATTTGCATGATGAAGCCAACAGACTCCTTAAAAAGTGTAAGGACTTAGAACAGCAAATGTGCATTCCCAGGTCCCAGGAGAGGCGGCAGGGTACCACATTCAATGGAGTGGAGGTGAATTCTAGCTCTGCCCAAAGAGCTAGTGCCCCAGTGACAGGGCCGGTGACTGAACTTGGTTGCAGCGCCCTTGGGGGATTTGATACTCCCATTGGGGGCAGCCACCAATCTCATACACCTGAAAACAGGATTGAATCACAAAATAGTGCAATTCCATGCATTGCAACAAGTAGCCCCATAAAAATAATGAAATCCATTAAAGCCCTGATCAAACCATTTAAAAAGGGAGGTGAATGCTGCATTGAGGATCACTTAGAAGCGGTACATGACATTTTTAAAGCGCTCCAGATACCTAAGGAACAGTACAGACAATATTTTCATTTAACTTTAGATGCCCCGACGGCCAGCATCATAAGGGGATTAAATGAACAGCAGAATATGACATGGCTGGAGTTTGAAAAAGAAATTAGGCGTCATTTTTCTCCTTTTCAGTCATTGCAGGAGGTAAAGAAAGTCGCGTACACTATTACTGCTGGACCTAATACATCCCCTCGCCAATTTTTACAAGACTTAAAAAGAGCATTCTCTCGCTTTGATGTATCTTTTGACTCAAATTCCAATGAGTTTAAAACCGCATACTTCTATGGGCTACAGAAAGACATCATATCCCAATTGGTCCGTGAATTTGACCGTGACAAGTCCCTTGAATGGATTGTACATCAAAGCACAAAGCTATATGAGGTACTCTATTGTCAGGGTAGAGAAAGTGATACAATGAAAGATACTAGGCCTAAATCTAAAGAACCCTCAGCCACAGTAATGGAAATCAGGTCAGCCAAAATGTCCCTTGAGTCTGCTCAAAGCCAAGGTAAAAATAATGTGACACCTGAACAAAGGGGTAATCAACAAAGATCGCCATTTCCTGTACCAATGTTCCAATCACATGATCCTAGTAATAGAGAGAGCTACATCAGCCCTAGATATTTAGGAGATAGACCCCGGGTAAGATACCGGTCTGATATGGCAGGTATGAACAATAACCAGAGACAAAATCAAGATCAAAGAAACGATGGTCCCTACCAGTCATTGGGGACACAGAGTAGGTTTGATCCCAACACCATGATATATGGTAATCAGGATAGGCCCCGATATGTGGATCGATTTACTGATAATGGAAATCAACATAGGGGCCAGTACCCACAATCTGAGAGACAGGACATGAGGCAAAACGTGAACTACAGTCCACGCCAGTACAATGATTCCCCACCAGGGGACTATAATCAAAGGATGGGTGCAACCCGCTCCCCTCCACAAATAAATCAAGAGTTCAGAAACCATCCCAACCGGTATCAATCACCTGAGAGGTATCAGAATAGATCCAATCAGGGGGAAAACAACCAATATCGACCTAGGCCACAGAAAGAGGATCCTAGAGAGATGGAAAGGTTCCAGTGCCTTGAGGCCCAAGTGAAAATGTTAGCTGAGCAAATAGGAAAGCTCTATACAGCGCAAAAACAACCTTCCAAAGAGGGGGCTGATGGCCATAGCAATGACCGGGGGGCTTCCGAAAAGTGACTAAGTACTCATGATAACTGCAGTGCCAAAATGACAGATTGCTCTGATATAATTTTGCATAACGACTCTGAGATGTCTAATGGATTAAAAATGAAAGTACCAGTAAATGAAATTGTGACAGAAAGTGCAAATACTTCTAAAAAAGAGGTACGGTTTAACTTAGAGCTAAATAAAACAGTAAAGATTTGCACAAATGAAAAAGAAACATTAGGAATTCCAAAAGAACAAAGGGACAGATTTAAGAAAAATGACTCATGCATGGGGAATACCAGTGAACAGGGAGTAAGTGGGGATGCCATAGCTCCTTCCCTGGGCAAGCAAAACAATGACCAAACACAGACAGAAAAAGGAAATACTCACAAGGAGGGTACAAGTCAATCAACTGAAGAATTCTTTGAGCCACATATTTTTGAAGAGGCTGAAAGGGCTGGTATTACACTAAATGATCACAAATGCACAGAATTAAAAAATGACAAATTGCTGAATGATGTTGTTACACATGTTCAGTTGGAGGATTGTAATGTGGTCTCTGATGTTACCCAGATGGATGGGCGAACAGTGGCCACACTCCAAAAAACTTCTGATCATGGAGAAATGAATAAAATATCTCGCACAGAAATGGGTAAAAAGGAGGGAAAAATGTCTTTTCATTTACCAATGTGCTTAGCCAAAAGTGAAAAAGACCTGAGAAAGGTGAGCCCTGAAATCAGTAAGAATTCACATTTCTTATGTGTATTAGAGGAAGTTGAGGACAGATATTATGCACCCATCACTGTAGAAGAAAAATGTCACACCTTCGCTATGATTGACACTGGCGCACAGGCCACAATTATGTCCAAGGAGCTGGTAAAGAGTATCAATGAAGGGAGGCCTCCACAGAGTCAGATCACAGTGAAGGCAAATCAAGGCCCAGTGCATAACTTTAATGGGGAGGAGGTGCCCATCATAGGTGTAACTGAGGTTGACATAAAAATAGGAAAGCACAGAATGAAACAAGAGGTATTGATCACATCTATTTGTGAAATTCCATTTCTGATGGGGACAGATTGCCTGAAAAGATTGTCTCCTCTCATAGATGGGGTGAATGGAGTGCTGTGGTCCTTAACCAAAAAACCATTGAGGCCTAAGAAACTAAAATCACAAAACAGCAATATAAAAGAATGTCACACCGTTGCCAAAACAAATGATGCTGTGGAGGTATATCTCCAGAATAGCTGCATACCTAGTGTCACTGTTATATTAATGTGTCAAGACAAAGATCAGAGCGACAATGAGAAACTACCTGTACAAATATACTTGGACCCAAGGAAGGATTGGCAGACTGCTATAGATGAGCACACATTACGTTTTTACTTAAAAGAGAATACATGCAAACAGAATATTGTTCCTAAAACAGATTCAGAAAAACACATTACCACTCTGGCAGAAATACACATGGAAGATGAGCAACCATGGGTTCACGTTGGTATAAATGATTATCTTAAAACAATAAAAGCCACTTTAGCGCTTGAACATGAAAGGAGTTTCATTAATGAGAAATTGTTGCAAAAAATTATGGAGAGGGAAGAAATCCCGAAATTTAGGATTAAAAACCAATATGTTTCTGGGTTGGACAGTCCAGACTTTGAAAACCGAATTGCAGGCAGATGCATGCTTAAAATTAGCATTGGGCAGAAAACAATTTACCATAATGTATGGATAGTGAATGGAGCACAAAATGAATTTTACATGGGCAATGACATCATGCACAGAATGTGTATGGTGTTAGATTTCCTTAATCAAAAAATATGGTCACGCCTAGGTGGGCCGGCACCTGAATTTGAAGACGAAAGAAGGGCTTATCATTGTGCACAACTAGTTCCTTATGCAGTCGAATTACAAATGAGGAAAAATACTATTGTTCCTGCATTTACAAAACAGTTTGCAATAACACTGAAATGCAAAAATGGACAGCAGATGAAAGGCTCTGATGCATTTGTATGCCTGAATGAATCCATAAAACAGCAAGGCCTGGATTATGAATACATTCCATTGGTAGACATTGGTGAGGGATCTGTAAAAATCATGGTAAATAATAAAGGTTGTCAGGATATTCATTTAGAGGAAAACTCCCCATTAGGAATGGCCATACAAAAATCACATTATACGGCAGATTTAAATAACATGGTGATTGGGAATATTCCTGAAAAATATGTAGATGCCAAGGGCGAGTTGCCAGAACACCTGGACTCTCAGCCCAAAGGAATATTTAAAATTCATTCTGTGTATCCTTATGATTCAAATGAGACAGTGTGCTGCCATCAAGAGGATTGCATAATATTTAATTTAAATGAAAATGAAACAGGAAATCAGCCCATTGAAGTGGAAGCTGATATGCCAAAATATTTGAAAGTGGCAGCTCTACAAAAAGACACAGCCACACAGTTAGAGGAAAGTGCTGAGATTCCTTTACCAGAAGAGTTTCCAGAATTTTCCAGAATGGTAGAAGAGCAGATCTCCTTAGCGGATGCATGTGACAGCGATGGGGATCGAAACGACCTGAGGGAAATATTTATGGAGTTTAAGGATGTATTTGCAAAAGATGCTTATGATTGTGGTTTAACTGATTTACATGTGGCCACACTACCAGAAGGTTGTAGCAGAAATCCAGTGTTTGTACGCCAGTATAGACTACCGCTGGCGTGTTTAGAATCATTGGCAGAGATTATTAAAAATTTGGAATCACGGGGAATAATTAGGCCCATTCATAGCACATCCAATACGCCTATTTTAGGTGTGTTAAAGCCAAATGGTCAATGGCGGCTGTGTGCAGACTTAAGAGAGTTAAATAAAAGAGTACCAGTATCTAGATGGCCACTACCATTCATTGATCAGGGCCTAGCTCAGATACATGGTTCAAATGTATTTACCACATTAGATCTCACATCTGGATATTGGTGTGTGCCATTGGCAGAGGAGATACAACACCTATTTTCCTTTACATTTGACAGGACTCAATATGCCTGGCTTAGAGCTCCGTTCGGGTACATCAATAGTGGGAGTGAATTTGGCATATTTTTGAGAAAGGCCATGCCGGATGCAGCGGAAAGAGGAACAATAGTTTATGTGGATGATGTCCTGATAAAAAATGAAAGCCTTAAAAGCCATTTTGATGAAATAAGACATATACTTGGCCAATTGCAGAAAGCAGGCGCCAAAGTATCTTTGCAAAAAGCACAATGGTGCAAGAAAAAAGTGAACTTTCTAGGGCATGAAGTGACTGAACATGGGCTAAATCCACAAAGGAAGAAAATAGAGGCCATTCAAAGATTAAAAGATCCTAAAAATGTGAAAGGAGTAAAAAGTTTATTAGGGATGACAGGCTATAACAGAAAGTTCATTGAGAATTATGCAGAAATCACTCAACCATTAACTAAACTGCTTAAACTAAATACTCCCTGGAGATGGGAAAGAGAGCAGTCTGATGCAGTGGCTAGATTGAAGGAATGTCTTGTAAAGGCACCATGTTTAGCATACCCCATAAAGGACAGGGATTTCTTTATAGAAATAGGCTTTTCTGAACATTGTATGTCAGCAGTGTTATCAGAAAAACACGATTTGAATCACAAAACCATTGCATATGCAAGTAAGGCATTTTCCCAAGTTGAAATGAAATTTAATGAATGTGAGAAGGCCCTATTAACCACTGTGTGGGCGCTACAACATTTTTGCCCCATTGTTCAGGGAGAAAAGGTGATTATTGAAACAAATCATCAACCTTTGCAATTTTTAGAGAGTAAAAGAATTAGATCAGGCAATCTAGCGCAATCCAGAATCACTTCATGGACGCTGGCATTACAAGGTTTTCCCGTAGAAGTAAGATATGAACAAAATAAAAAGAGCCCAATTGCTCAAGGGTTAGCTGACTTACATGACTGTGCAGCTGAACAAATACCAAATGAAATGGAAGTGGAAGCTAGTTTACAGGAATTTGAACAATCACCACACAAAGCTTTTGATGAAAAAACATGCAAGGATTTGCCAACTGTATATGTGGATGGTTGTGCTTTTCACATTGAAAATGACAGTAATAAACAATTAGTGGCAGGAATAGGAAATGTCTGGTTGAAATGTGAAGGCGTTCCTAGTATAGGGATGAGGATTGGAGATAGGAGCAGTCAGGTGGCGGAATTGGCAGCCATCTATAAAGCAATTGCTACTGCAGTTGATAAAAAGTTCAGTGAAATTGTCCTGGTGACTGATTCTGACTATGCACGGAATAGCTTTGTGGAGTATTTGCCTGGTTGGAAAGCAAGAGGCATGGTTACATACAACAAAAAGCCACTTAAACATGGAAAAATGATACAAGCCATAGACAAATTGGTGTCAGAAAATAATTTAACAATATACTGGCGAAAAATTCGTGGGCATTTAAAAACACCAGGAGAGGATAAGGAGGGAAATGATAAGGCAGACCATCTGGCTAAGATTGGGGCTGTGATGGGAGAATTGCTACCTATTGATTATTTAATGGGTGAAATACAAATTGATGCAGTCACACGTTCTAAAGCACCAAAGGAGGTAGATCAACCGGTGGTGCAGTGGAGTCATGACACGCCAGACCAAGATTTGATTGAGGCACAAAAGAATGATCAAATTTTGGGAATCTATTATAATCATTTGATAGATCCTGAACAAAATCCTTTAACAGAAAATGATTGTATGGGAAAAGAAGAGTTGAGGGTGTTATTAAAGAACAAAACACGAATTAGATTACAGGATGGACTCATGATTAGAGAGTCCATAACAGGGCAAATACAGTGGGTAGTACCCCTTTCATTCAGAGGACTAATGCTACACCATGCACACGATGCCATAACTGCAGGCCATAGAGGTTCACAAAAAACATTAGAAATACTAAAAGATTATGCTTACTGGCCACATATGTCCCAAGATGTGGAATTATATACTAGAGGATGTCTAGTATGCGCCCAATTTAAACCTGCTTCACCAATGCACAGAGCACCATTGATGAAAAGAGGCCTAACTCTCCCATGGTCAGATTTGCAAATAGACTATGTAGGTCCTTTAAAAAGGTCGAGCAGGGGACACCGTTATATTTTGAGTGTGGTATGTTTGATGTCAAAGTGGATTGAGTGCATTCCTGCACCAGATTGTAGTGCGCAAACAGCAGCCACATTGCTGGTGAACCATGTGTTCTCAAGGTTTGGGTTGCCGCAAAGAATTGAGTCAGACAGAGGAAGTCATTTCACAAGTACTCTAATGAGCAAGGTATGGCAAATACTAGGTGTGAAAAGGAAACTACATATCGCATATCGGGCGGCGTCTTCAGGTACAGTTGAAAGAAGCAATAGGTCTGTTGTGGATATTTTAAAGAAATTTGTGGCAGAAGCAGGTTCCAGCTGGGATTTGCGTTTACCGTTGGTTCTGATGGCAATCAGGTCGACTCCTGCCAAAGCAACAGGTGTTAGCCCCCATGAGGTCTTAACAGGTAGGAAAATGGTGTTACCACAACACCTACTATACAGAACACATGAGCAAACTCTAGTGAGTGCATCCACAGTTCATGAATATATTGATGAACTGAGGAGGCATTTGCAACATGCATTTGCTTTTGTGCAGAGAAATCTGGAAAGAGCTGCTGACAGTGCAAAGTCATATTATGATAAAAAGACATCAGTAAAGGAATACAGTGTAGGGGATCAGGTGTACAAGTTTCATTTTGGAAAAATTAAACAGAAAAATTCTAAATTTCTAGCAGCCTGGCAGGGGCCATTTCGAATTATAGATAAGGTCTCTCCTGTAGTGTATAAAATTTTGAAAAATGAAGGTGAAACAGCAATAGAGCAGTTTGTCCATGTAAATCAAATCAAACCATGCCATCCCAGACATGAGATCAGGCAGCTTGAGCATGTGGAAACGGATAGAGTCCCTTGAGAAAATAAATGGGTGTAATCAGGAGGCAGTGACAGAGAAGTTAAAAAAAGTTGATTGTTATGATGGCACATAAACACTGTAATATATGTAAAAATATATAATATAAATAAATAAATAAATAAATAAATAAATGCACATATAATGGAAGCTCATGGTTGGTGTGCAGAGAGAAAGTGTATTAAATATTGAATGCTGTTTTATATATGTTTGTTTTCTTTTAACTTGTGTTTAATTTCAGAAAAAAAATAGAAAAGAAATATTTTTACCAAGCATGTTTTATTTTTGGCAAAAGGTGGAAATTAGTATTGTGCTATGTACTTAATCTGTTTATTTTCTATCTTGATTTAGACAATTAACATTATTTGGTCGGAGGTTCCGGGATCAGAGGCCACGGGAGACGATGGAGTCCTGGAGTCCCCTGGATGAAGACCAAAAGATGCCTGCCTCCAGGTGGAGGTGAAGACAAAATAACCGGAATGCCAAAAGAGATGACTACTGTGGATTCAAGATTGCCAAGATGAAAGAGTACTCGAATGAACCGAATAACATCGCTGGTCGGGACATACCAAAAGAGACAAAACAAAAGTTCCGGCATATGAAGTTCCACGTATTTATTATTTTAATTATTTATTTTAACTTGTTATATTACTTATTTGTTTTAGTTAGTTGTTTTATTTCATTGTTTTTAATTGAATTGGAAAATTTAAACTTAAAGTAATGCCACTTCCACTGAGAAGGCAAATGTGGAACATTTTATGAACTGATGGACTCAGATGAAATGTTGATTGCAAATTTTCATTGATGCACATGAATATTCATTTTGTTGGATTGCTATATTGTAAAAAAAAATAGAACAAGTTGTTTTTAGGAATTGGCTTGGATTATAGCCAGGTTCTAAAAACAAAAGGAGGGTATATGTAAGGATATTTGGCGTGTTACAGTACAGAGTACAGCAATACTGCACAAGTAGCAACATTTTTTTTTTGCAGCACCACCACCACAAGGGTGCGGTGCATTGCTATATGGGTTAGCAGTATAACAAGGAAAGACAGACTATTCAGTCAAAAACGATTTTAACATATAAGATGCAAATCTATTTTTACAGTTAAAAGCACACGTGTTCATTTAAAAATGCACACTATTTTTCACCTGAAATGCCTATATTGCTAGAGACACATTTGAAAATTAACAGCTAACCTATTAACCATTAACCTGACTAATAAAACCTTATTTTAATATAACCCACTAATAAAATGTGTTCTCCACTGCAGAATTAGGCATACTCTGAAAACCATTTAAATGTGTGTGCAGATTTTTCTCTTCTCTTCTCTGCCTGATTCTCCGTGTTTTTGTGCACAGTAACTGCAGGAAGGAGGAAGTCAGATTTGCAACAATTGCAAATGTATAAGCGAAGCTATTGTTGAAGAGTAGGAGGATGAGAGATGATGGATTTCATTGGGACACGTCATACAGAGGGCTGAGAGGAAAGTTTTAGTGGGCAGTATCAGGGAAAAAGACAGGCAGACATCTTTCTGCACTACTGGGGAGAAGACCTGGCTGTGGGGTCCTGACTGAATGCAGATTCCGGTGTCCTGCTGCAGTCGAGACTGGGGAGAGCTGAAAGAAAAACCTTTCCACTGGCTGAGGCATTCCTATCTGAAAAAGCTGAGAATTCCAGGCAATGACCCCGGCTTGAGAAGGCAAGCGTTCCTTTTTGCTGGAGTTAATCCAAGAGAGCCACATTCACAAAGAGAACAACTGAAGAACACTCAGATAAGGTAATTACCTAAGCGTGGGAGCCGGGTGTGTGCACGAAAATATGCAGTCAGTGTAGGATTCCTGTGCGTGTCTTAATCAAATACCAATGTTGCAATTTGAGTTCTGTTCTCCGCCACGCTCTTTGCAGTGTGACATAGAAAATGCTTTTACTGTACCATTTTATTTATTTCTGTAAAGAATGAGATCATGTCTAAATGCAACTTTTATAATACAGAAAATATTTGAAAACAGACGGGTGGTTTATTTTCTATTTACCATTACAATGCCAATGATGTGGGGAGATTTTAAACAGTGCAATGGTCATTTTAAGACAGATGTGTGCATGTCAGAATCAGTATGAATAATTGTGAGCGACTGTAGCATAACTTGTTGGAGGTACATGAGCCAACGGGAAGAGAGACTCTCTGAACATAGCTCCCTACCGTATATAAGGTAGTGGAAATTACCACAAGACTACCACATATAGCTCTCTGTCGTAAATAAGTCAGTGAGTTCGCCCATGGTGGCACACCAACACTATCACTGGAAATGTGGTATTCCTAGAATGCAGGTCTGAGGTCTCTCTAGTGATCACACGAAAAATCTAAGCAAAGATAAGGGATTCTGGACATTGGGGCCACAAATAAAACAAGGGAAGTATGCTCACCAAAATACCACCAACCACGTATACCAAATATGCAGGTCTGGGTGCTGAAATAATGCATATCCATTGTATTATTGTTGCACATGGCCAAATCTGAATACAAAGAGTGATTATTGCTAAGTTATTTTTCGGCGGTAATAAAATACCGTCAGGCCCCAAATCTCCACAAAATACCCTACAATGCCAGACATTGCGTTTAAGGTACCCTACCCTTATCTAGTCGATGGCTTTTATCAACAGTTGAATATGAACTAAACATCTGACGCATCCAACCAATGCTGTCCCAGATGGACATTCTTAACCTTCTCAAACAGTTCAAACAGCAGTGACTCAGATGCAGCTAACTCCGGGCCATCTACCTCAAGTGGACAACAACAACAATTTTTTCAAGGGAGAGGGAGATGAGGGAAAACCAGAACACCGGGACCTTACGGAATGCAGACCCACCCATGGGTCCCTCCACCACAAATGTGGTAATCCCCATTTTTAATCTTAGCAACCACATCCTAACCAAAGATTAAACAGAAGTACTCCACAAAGGACTGAGCTTCATACCCAGAACAAATGCTGGCCGATTCACCACAGAGGTAGAACTCAGAAAATTCTTTCAAACTGTGCGCTACAAATACTTTTTCATGACTGAGCTGCAAAAGAGCACCCTCCTTCCACTGGTCTCAAACCACCATCCAGCTTCACCCCCTTGGCTTCCATGACATGCCCAGAAATCTTGGCAATCAAAAACAAGATCCTGAATGATGTGACCAATCTGTTCAGCAAGAATACATACTTCTCAGACAATCTAACTGAATCGCAAAGCGCTGCACTCAAGATACTTGAGGCCGAACATCAATTTCTGATCAAACCTGCAGATAAATGTGGAGGCATCATTTTTACAAAATGATTGATGTCAACCCTACCACCAGACACTCCATCAAGATAGACAGCCTGATGACCCACGCCCATATTGAAGGCTGGATTGATGATGATGAGAAAGCATTCCTTATCAAAAAACATCCTAACATCCCAGCAGTCTGTCTATCACCTAAAATTCATAAGGACGAAACCACACCACCCGGCACACCCATTGTCTCAGGAATACATTCCATATTCGAGCCTCTATCCATTTATGTTGATTGTTTTCTACGCCCTTTTGTTGGAAAAATGAAATCCTTTATACAAGACACCACATCTATGATCACAATCTTGAAGAATTAGTCAGCGGAACAGATTGATATACTTGTCACATTAGATGTCGAATCGCTTTATACCAGTATCCCTCAAAATGAATGCTTGGACATTTTAAAGTTCTAGCTCAACAAAAGAACATCTACTCAAGTTCCCACTGAGTTCCTACTTGAATGTACAAGACTAGCACTAACTGAATATGTCTTTATATATAAAAAAAACCTTCTTTAAACAAGGCCATGGAACAAACATGGGTGCTACATTTGCACCTGATATTGCCAATCTTTATATGGATTTCTTTGAAGTGACCAATTTCTACAGTGACAACAACCCCTTTCGACACAATATTGTGGACTGGTATCATTACATTGATGATGTCTTTTTAATTTGGAGAGGATCTGAGAAGCAACTGATTGATTTTTTGAACTGGCTGAATTTGTGCAACACCTCCATCAAGTTAACTATCCATTCCAACAAGACCCATATTCCTTTCCTAGACCTTGAAATCTATAAAACAGTAGACAATGATTTAGGTACCACTTTATACCGCAAACCTACATCTAAGAATACTCTGCTAATTTTCTTGAGTTTCCACCCGGAGAGTCTTAAAGATAATTTACCATACAAGCAATTTCTTCTCCTTAGACGCAACTGCTCTACATTGCCAGTTTTTGACCGTAAGAGCAAAGACCTCACCACTCATCTCAAAGAACGTGGCTACCCTGCCCACATCATCCGAAGGGCCCGTAAGAGAACGAGGCATGCTAACAGAGACTAATTCCTGATTCCTAGACCCAGAGAAGAAAAGACGGCTAAAATTACATGTGTCACCACTTTCACACCGATGAGCAACTAAGTGAGAAAGACTGTACTCAAACATTGAAACATCCTACACAACAAATCATTTAGACCTGAAAAACTGTGATTTGCCTTCAAAAGATCTAGGAACTTGCATGAGCGTCTGTCATACATACGAAGAACCCAAACCCACACCGAATTCTCAAACCACCTTTTGGTACCTGCCCCCAGTTATCAGACACGTTAAATGTGCATCTTTTTCCGTGTGTTCTCTTACCACTAAAAGAAAGTGACCTATACGGCACCAGCTGGCACTACCGCAGTTTCACCCATTGCAAAACTAAGTGGTCGGGGTATGGGATAAAATGCCCTTGCGAACTCATCTACATAGGCAAATGCAAACGAGAAATCCTCCAGCGTATTTGCTAACACTGCTCGTGCCTGAAAAACACCATTGAAGATAAACCAAATGGTAGCACAATTTAAGGCTCTCAAACATAAACACGCCGATTTTATCTTGTTCATGATATAAACAGTGAAGAATCCTTTCGAGGTGGAGACCGTGACCTACAACTAAAGGAACTGGAGCAAAAATGGATATACCACCTTGACTCTGTCAAGAAAGGTCTAAATGTGGCCACTGAATGGAGTCTGTTATTTCATTAACCAGGCATAGACATTCCTCTAATGCAAGCCAACATGCACCAATACTTGTTTTGACCATCTTAATTTGTGTCAGTGTAGATAATCCAGCCAGTTTTTCTCGGTCACCCCCAAACCTATCTGGTATCTCAACATGTTTTGATCCACATGTACGTAATGTATTCCACATGTTTAGAATGCGCCATTCATGAATTGTTTTACATGTAGAACCTCTCTGATGTTTATTCCTCCTGAAGGTTTTTTTTTTACAAAACCTGACTGATCAACATAGCCACCTATCCATGCTATATATACACTAGCAATTAGATGGTTTGTAAAGACTTTCTGTTATCATTCTTCACATTGATCTGTCTGTTTTGCAAAATGCAGCTGGCATTTTTTGTGCAGCAATGTAATGTACTAGATTTATGGCAATAATAATTCCAACTGTCTGATCGGCCTGTCATGGCATACATTGTTAACAAATGCGACTAATACGTTGGCCATTCACCAACCCCCTGATATCTTGCATGCAGTGTCTGGCATATAATAACACAACACACACTGTGCAATACACACCCAACGACTAGCAACTTTATTGAGTCACTGCCTTTTTCCATTTAGATACCAGAACCATTTGACCATGTTCTTGATCACACTTCTGTACACAGTAATAATGACTGCAACTTCTTCAAAACATTCCTTTTTGCACTGCCTTTAACAACACTTGCTTTCACTATCTTAGTGTCTTACAGCCTGGTGTCCGTTGCCTTAGTAATCGCACGCTTATTGAACCTAGTTGAGGCCCCACTACGCCTTTGCAGCCCAGAGACACGTCCTCTCTTCCGTGTTGATCACATCACTATGGTAAGCTTTTTTGGCCGTTTACGCATGTGCATTTCACAGCGCACTCTTAGAACAGACATCAGTCAATGACGGTGTCCCTTGCGCAGTTCCTTTTTTGAACCACGCTGTCCAAATACGGCTTGTAATTGCCACATCACCAACGGTGTGAGCAGATCTCTGCCATCCAGCACTCCCCATCCTGGTAATGCGTATTATCTATTAACCCCCGACTTACACTACACTTACCTGACTTTGCAGGTTTGAAAATAGATCTGCTTGAACACACAGCGCCATCTTCTTGTCATTGTCCTGTCCATCTCAAAGGTGCTCACTATTAACTAGTGGTACGTTGACACCCCTTTCCTTGCACCTACATTAAGGGCCTACCCTAATATGGTGGCACATACACTCATCTGCTGTTCTGTTTTATATTGTTTTTAGATTAACCGTTTGATTGGCAACTCACCCACCCTTTCTACCCAACTCTTATGCCTACAATCATTGCGAGTCATGATGAAAGTTCGGAATCCTCTGTTTAATATTCCATTTAATGACTGCACTCTAGAACTAACATCTTTCCGAACAAGAAAAAACAAACACAGTGTCGGCATTCTTTGATATGTGCTATGTATTGGTCTGTAGCTCATCATTTATGCACTGAGAATTGTTACAAATTGTGAATCTATTTTGATTATCCATATGCAGAAATTCTGTTGCTCTGTTTTGATGTCACAATTTTGGAATATTTCTTTTTTAGAATACATTTTTTTAACTGTGTGTGCCTTACTAGTGTAATCTAATCATATTGTACTAGACTCCAGTTGTGTGTCAAGATCCTATTAGGTACAGAACACGTGCATACAATTTGATATCTAAAACACTGCAACTAGAATGGAATTGACTGGATAAGGGGAATTAAGAGTAAGCTGTAGGTATGCAGGCTAGTCCTTTCTGGCTCAGGAGGTCGTATCATGACCATACAAGGAATAATCAATGAGCCTTCCAATTCCCTGTACAAATTTAAGAACATGTTATTAAGCAACTAAAGACAACATCATTGATACTTCTTTAATATACATGTTTTAGTTATAAGAAATTACCTACAGAATGCCTTTTCTGCCAGGATTGTTCTTATCATTGAAAAACATTCTCGTGTTCAGTGTTTAACCCCTTATGTCTATAGGGTACATAAAGATGTATTTAGACTCCAATTGTCTGAGCCTGAATTCCCTGTCACTGCCTCGTTTATCACAGAGAATAGTCTGTAGGCCAACCAATCTAACATATTTGTTGTTCTCGTGTTGGTGGTGTGGTTGCTAATGTGTTGCTAGTGGTGGTCATTGATCCTGGCTGCCCATTAGGTTGATATGCTCGCGCTCGCATATCCTTCTTCTCAAGGAGATCTTCTTACAGACAGAGATTATTTTATAGATGACGTATTTAGTGCACCTGTTAGTGAAATCCTTGAGTGTAGACCCCATATTAGCATTAATTTGTAAGTCTTTGGAATTCATGGCAAATGGAGAAAGAAGACATTTTAAAAAGCCTGCAACTTGTTTGGGCTGCCATTCCAGTTGCTTCTGTTATTGATTTCCAATGAATGCAGGGAATTTGAGAGCTGGATAGATGATGATGAACTGTTTGACAAATCTTCTTCAAAAGAATCTGCATCATAGTCTTCAACCCACGGTTCCTAATTTTACCTTAATTGTGTAAGTGGCAGTGTTTGTACTTTTATGAGACCATGTTTAAATTGTAACCACTTTTGACAACTGCATTAGAAAATCACTCACTAGCTAGCAGTGATAGTGTTTACTCCTCTCTGTTCAAGTACACTTTGTTTTTCCAGTCAGGTATGTTCGCAACTCTTCTTCTCTGGTAAACATCTAGGGCAACTTTGAACATCATGCTGGTGGTAAATCCTCCCACTTATCACCGAAAATCCCAAAAAATGGTAGAATTACTGCAGCAGTAATTCAATTGGTGGTAATTCGACCAAAAATGCCCCATAGAGTATATACAAATGGGAATTAACTCTTCCACCGCCACTTGTAATTCCGCCAGAGCAAGTGGAGGTAACGCCAATTCATTCGGCGAAATTTGACTGATTTACTGCCGAAAAACTGCCAAACTCGTAATTAGGCCCAATGTATTATCAACTAGCTTCCAGAGGTGAAATATTGTTTAATTCATTATGTGAAAAAGTATGCAAGAGTTAGTTCTTTGTACAACTATGAATTGCATAAGTATGCACTTTCCGAAAAGGTTCTGTTTTTTCTCTATGTGGCATATTCCATCAACTTAATGGATTCCCCATGAAATGATTAGAAAAGGCAATCACCATTAAATATGTTGTTGGATACTTCTGAAGAAAATGATTGTAATCTGGGCTCAGACAAAAGTAATTTAGCACCACTACCGGCCAACTGCCAATAAAAGAGGCACCAGAGGATGGAATGTTAAGTGCTAGGTAATCCCAGTACTTTATTAAGAGTACACAAAATGTTGGGGGGTAAATACAAGATCCACAGGCACAATCACACTCAAATTTTCTCTGCATGCTCCACGGCTGGACAATAATTTTTGAAGACACAACTTTTCACTGATGATGTCTCTATGGCAATCAAGCTACAAAACTCTCTAACATTCATTGACTGTACCCCTAGGGTACATATACATCCTATAGGTGCAACAATCTGGATTGGAGGGTCCTTATCTACTGGTTAACCCACTTATTAGCTTACATCACTTCTCTTACTATTGATAGGCTAGCACTAGACTGAGGTAATGCGGGTTCACATTGGTTGGAATAGGATGTACTCAACCTTGTACTGACCAAGTGTGAAGAAATATGGAGTTTTAAAATGAGGATAGAGAGATCAGTGGGCCACTTATAAATGCAATTAAATAACAACTCTTTATTATCTCAGTGCTATGTCTGTAAATGTCCACGGCTATTCTCTGTGTAATTTCCTGCCTCTGTCTAGTACGGCATGTGTGTTTATCTTAGTGTTGACAGTTTGACTAACTGCCTGCTGTATTATGTGTTCCTCACCTATGTTTCAGCTTGGAATATATATAAATATATATATATATATATATACATATATATATATATATCATTAAGACATGGAGGAAGGAAAAAACCGCACTCCAAGCATGAGGTCTACAGGTCCCAGTAAAAAAAAGTGGCAAACTCGAATCCAAGTGCCAGAAAAACGAGTTTTAATAGATGGTTAAAAATAGTAGGCAAAAGACACACAGCAAACAAAACAGAACGCCAGGGCAGTGTCCTTAACGACGCGTTTCGCGCTTCTCCGAGCGCTTGATCACGTTAGGGAGACATGAAAACAATGAGAGTAAATATTAACAATGGGTCCTTCTTCCATGTTGCCTACCAACACAAGCTAACAGTTTGGCGCAATAACATGGCGGCCATTTTAGAGTGTAGCAGAAAACTGCATTAACCATAAAAAGAACAGGTTAAAAATAGAAGTAGAATCAATAGCACATTAAAAATCAGCACCAAACATGTAGATATATAGTAAAAGGACATGCAGCGAGATGGATGTAAACAAATTTCACTCAAAGCACACATTAGCGCAGATTAGCATAAATTAGCAACAATAAGCATAAATTGGCAGTCCACTGCTGTGACATAAAGTGCAAGTGCATTCCTATGTAAGCTTATGAAAAAATATATGTATGGAATCGCTAAAAAAATATATATAAAAATATATATATTTAAAATGCAAGTGCATGTCTAGCTCACCAAGGCTATATGATAATAATACATAGAGAAAACACAGCTGGGACAAAAAATGCTGTCTAATATGAACACTTGTTGACAGATTGGGAACAGTCAATATGTACGACGTTTAAGATAAAAACATGTTACAGGCTGCAATGTAAAGTGCAAGTGCATTAGATTGTAAACTTATGACTCTAGCAGCATTAAATAGGCAGAAAGTTGGTAATCATAAAATGTAGGTGCAAAATGCAGTTTTAAAGCTTGTGGGAAAAATAAAGGCAAATTACAATGAAAAAAGCAATGTCAAAAACACCCAGAATTGCAGAGTACAGATACAATCGTGTACTCCCAACATTCAGACCCCCTAGACATCAGAAAAGGGCAGGACAGCCAACATAGACCAACTGAACAATTAAAAAAGTTGGAAAACTTGAAAAAATGCAAATTAAATAAATCAACCAATTCCAGGCCAGGGCCAAAATCCAAGTAAACAAAATGGGAAAAGCAGTATATGGCGGCGAGGGACCAGGATCACATAACACAGAGCAAGAGAAAAGGAGAGGTGTGTGTAGGCGCATAAAAAAACAGAATAATTACGTTCCCACAAAAGTGTGTAGCTCCTCATCCACATTATGGCCATTGGGATACTTAGTGTCAAAGTCCAGGATAAACCTAGTTTCCAATTGTTTCAATTTCAGAGTGCGATCACCTCCCTTTGGATCAATTGGTACATGAGCCACAGCAAAAAATGCAAGCAAATGAACATCACTGTCGTGTTCCTGCCTGAAATGTTTGGCCATAGGATACGTAGGATCAAAGTTCTTAATCGCTCTGAGATGCTGTAAAATACGGAGCTTAAGTACACATGTTGTGGATCCCACGTACCATTTCCGGCAGGGGCATGTTAAGACATACACTACAAATGGAGTCTCACAATTGATAAAATATTTTAACCTGAATTCCATACCAGTGATTGGATGTACAAAAGATTTACAATTAGTGGCATGAGGGCAGGCTTTACACTTTTGACACTTGGTAAAACCCTTAGGTAAGGTGGATAGCCAATTGGTCCTAGTGGAATTTTTCTGGGCAGGAGACAAATAACTGGAAACCAGTCTATCCTTCAAGAGCGCGTCAGCCTGCCTTGTTGATGTACATCTGAGCCGCTTCCCACGACGGCCTTGGCGGGTTTTTTTCCTTTTGACAATTTCTGTTCCTTTCCTCTCCCTCTTCCTCCACCTCTGTTCCTATATATATTCAGTAAAAAAACTTTGTTAAAGAGACGTTATGGTTAAGTTGCGCTACTAAAAACTTATGAAATTCGATGAAAAAACTTTGTTAAAAGGGACGGTATGGTTAGGTTGTGCTACTAAAAACCTATCAAATTCAGTAAAAAAAACTTTGTTAAAGGGACGTTATGGTTCAAAGTAAAACCGAAAAACCCCTGAAATCCGGCAGTTATGGTAAGATAAGCAACCATAACTCGCGCCACCGTGCACTGCTAACACTAACACCCAGGACATCAAAGATGACATCACAAATGTCATTGATGACATCACTGATGACATCACATTTGCATTTACTTTTCAGAAAAAAATACAGAATAAAACAACTAACAAAACTAATAACTAAATTACAAAAAAGACTTCTCAATAAACGAAATGTCAACGGAAATAACTTCTTAAATATCTGTGGAGTGAATGGAGTCACACTACAAGCACAGAACCATACTTTAATGAAGAAGCGTACAAACAAAAGCAAACAAATACAATTGCCATACATAGCAGTGGTCGTTGTTATGAACAAGTTAATAATACCATAATGGAACAAGAAGTAGTCCTTACAAAAATATGCCCTGAAAACGTAGATTTACCCCTCCATTCAACTGAATCAGAACATCTAGTGTACAAATGGCCATGCACGTCAATGTGTAACATTCCCAAAAATATTTTCAAGTCTTTACGCCAATTCCTCAATCAATATGTGAAAAGCAAAGACAAAATAAAAATTAAACTACTGCAAAATATGGATGCTTGTCCAGTACGCAAGTACACAGGACTACAAGGACATTCATTGGCCTGCATTGCAGGATCTACTTGCAAAACAACCTTCCATGATATCAAAAGGATATCAACACATCATGCAAGTATAAGAAATCTAGTTTATAAACTGTACTATGCTAAAAGTCCTGCTTTAGCACTAGCCAATTTAAATAACATTCTTCTACATGGTACATCAAAAGAACTACTAAAAGAAATCGACTATATCCAGACAAAATATTTTGGGAGTGAAACCCACTTACAAGATGAATTAACTGTAAACCAACTTCGTAACAATTCTGCACATGTCAACCTTTCACTACACACATATAAAAAAGAAATACTAACATTTGAAAGTACTTCAGCTGAAGTACCAAACCACGTGTGTGTATGTTGCCGCAGAACTTTTTATAAAAGTAACACAAAAACTGTAGACCTATCATACAAAATAGAAGACAATGAAGAATCTAAATGGATTGAATTAGCTCTCTACCTTATAGCAGAAAACAAATACGAAATACCTGACCCCATAATACTTTGCAGTTACTGCAATACAAAACTAGACAACAACCAAACTCCTTCACGTGCTATCACAAATAACGTTAGAGAGAAGCCCTGCAATATCTTAAAGAGAATAATGAATATTACGAAGAAATTAATATTGAAGAAAACTTGAAAGATACAACAGAAATAATTCAAGAGACACAAGAAGCTGGTCAATTTGAGCTCCTAGATCCTGCTACAATATCAAACACTTTAGACCATTATACAATTCATCCATTGCACTCTAATGACACCATAGAAGATGCACTGGAAACATCCCAAATGTGTCAAACAAAAGGATCACCAATCAGCATACTGGAAAAAAGTATAGAAGCACATGCTTTTCCTCTACTCTTTCCGACTGGCAAAGGAGGAAGATACGATGATAGACCTATTCAAATATCAACATCAGAATATCGCTCATTACGAATGTATTCTGAAGAACCCAGATTTCGACAAAATGTGGTATACATATTCCACCTACTCTTTGAAAGTGAACTAACAACTTTATGTTATGGAGTTGCACACATATTAAAATCAGGATCACACTTTCAAAATATGACAGCTACACAATTATTACAAAAAGTTCAACAAAAAGATGAGGTTTAACAAGCAATCTTACAAATCTATTAGCAAATATGCGTGGTACTAAAGAGTACTGGTTTCGACGTCATGGAGATGTACGTTGTATGATCAGAAACCTTGGCCCGCCCACTTGGTTTGTTACATTAAGTTGTGCAGAATATGCATGGGAAGATTTACATGATTTCCTAGGCATATCAAACGAAAACAAAACAAACATAGATATACTAACACCTGGAGAACTTTGTTCTCAGGATCATGTTAATGTTTCAAGATATTTTCACCATCGCTTCATTGCTATGCTACACTTTATTTGTAATAAAACTGTTCCTCCCCTTGGAGAAGTGCAACACTTCTTTTGGAGAAAAGAATACCAAGCCAGAGGAGCACCAAATGTCCACATGCTTTTATGGATTAAAGATGCTCCTAAATTTGGTCAAGACAGTGATGCCACTGTTTTAGTTTATTGAAAAATATGTCACTTGTGAAATTCCATCAGAATCCACAAATAGTGATCTTCATGCAAAGATTGGACAATTCCAAAGACACAAATGTGGCAAATACTGTTGTCGCAAATACAAAAACAAAGGTAAATACTACACCAAATGCCGATTTGGTTTCCCTAGACCAGTTACAAATACAGGTCAAGTGAACAACCTCATGTCTTCAGTTAGACATAGTGTTAAAGGTAAGTCGCCTAAAAATATATATTGCATAAAAAGAAAAGAAGAAGAAAAATATATCAATGATTACAATGCAATCATTGCCCACTTATGGAATGCAAACATAGATGTGCAGTACATTGCAGACAATTCTACTGCAGTTGCACAATATGTCACAGCATGCTTAACCA
Organism: Ambystoma mexicanum; assembly: GCF_040938575.1. NCBI lineage: Eukaryota > Metazoa > Chordata > Amphibia > Caudata > Ambystomatidae > Ambystoma > Ambystoma mexicanum. The sequence continues at coordinate 528,534,078 of NC_090926.1, forward strand.
AAGCAGAAAAGACAGAGCTCCAAGACCTCTGGAATGATCTGTCATCAGATAAAACAGTGTCCCAGAAATGATTCAGCTTCGGCATAAAAATGCTGTCCCATAGAGAATGTGGATCCTATAAAGCTGCTGATTGATGAACTGGTACTGCATTGTATGGTAAATCTGCAAATATAGTATGGCTAAGTCTTGGTCCAGCTAAATCTAGAAAAAGAGTTCTAAAATCATACGAAGATATAGAAACAATACCCAAACATGATCCCAACAGCCAAGACATTTTAAAAAACAATTTATTGGACACATACTACCCAAACAGGAGTACAACTTTGTAAACCATGTGTCTATACCACATAGCCCAAAACTACACATACAAAAATAATATAAAACCTGATGAACAAAACCGTAAATACAAAGTGACAAACTGTGAAGTCAGCTTAGTAAAACACACCAAACCAAATTTAATTAATCATATCAAATTGTCATTAAAGACTCCTCAACATAAAGAAATATATTACATGTCCCTGCTACAACTCTTTAAACCATTGAGAAAAGAAGAAGAAATACTAGATAACTATGACTCGAATGAAGACGCTTTCAAAGCAAATGAAAGCAGTATAACTGATGTAAACTTTGCACAGTACAAAACAATATTGCACAATAAACATCAACACGAAGAAGAACTCCAGGCCCAACTAGATAAGGACACTCCTGACAGTAGTCAACCTTCTGTCACAGGAAGCCAAGAACCACTGGGAGACCCACTAATAACAAATGAGGCAGAATTAGCTGTGATAGAAGTAGAAAACACCATGTGTCAGTATGAAGATAAAGAAGACTTAACTATACTACAATCAAAGCTAAACAATGAGCAACGTAGCATTTTTCAAGAAGTAACAAAAGAAATTGCACATGGTGTACAACATGAAAACAAAGAATGCACCTGTCAAAATTACAAACCTATACTATTGTATGTCAGTGGTGAAGCTAGTTCTGGCAAAACATTCCTAATCAAGATCATCAGTAAGTTCCTTCAACAATTGACAAACAACAAACTGTCAGCTGTTGTCACTGCCCCCACAGGTTTAGCTGCCTACAACATAAGTGGTGTCACTTTACACAGATTACTACTCCTGCCAGTAGAACACCAAAACAAATTAGATTATTACAAACTTTTGGCAGAAGCTGCAATGGAACTACGCAGAGTATTGAAACAAATGAAAATGCTACTAATAGATGAAGTGAGCATGGTGTCCAACCTAATATTGGCTTTGATTCACCTCAGATTACAAGAAGTACTCGAAACAAACTATGAAGAGCTCTTTGCAGGAAAACACATTATTGTTTTCGGAGATCTTCTTCAATTGACACCAGTAAAAGGTGAGCCTATTTTTAAAACATTAGGACACAAACTCTGGCGTAAAAATGTTGGCAGCATAGGAAATGTCAACCTTTGGCAACATTTCCAATACAGAGAATTAACAGAAAACATGCACCAATCTGCAGATCTCACTTATGCCAACATATTAAAAAGTATCAGAGTTGGTATACTTTCTAAAGAAGCAGAAGCAATATTGAAAACCCGGCACATTCATACACTTTATGGTGATAATGCATGTGCTACAGATGTTATGGAACAATTAGCCCACAAAAATATCAATTGTATGGCCTGAATGCCAACTCTTGCAAGCTGTTTCAAATTCAATTAAATAATGTTAAGTAAAGAAATGCAACCAATAATGGAAATTAGCACCACAGACAAACCAGATGTACATGGAATGACACTACCCATGTGTGACCAGGCCACAACAAGACTAAATAGTTTAGAAAAATCAATCTCAAACACAGCAGGCTTGGAAAAGATATTAAAATTATCCTTAAATTGCAGAGTAATGCTGAAACCTAACCTTGACGTGGACCAAGGACTAGTTAAGGGAGCACTGGGTACAGTTGTTGGCTTTCAAACATACCCACATGACAACAAAATTCATTTTGTCAATATTCTCTTTGACAAACATTCAGAAGTAAAAAGAATAGGATGCTCAACAGCTCGATTCCTTCTCTTCAAAGACATGTATGTACGCAGAGAACAATTTTCTCTAACTCTTGCATACGCAGTCACCATTCATAAATCACAAGGTCTTACCCTAGACAAAGCAATGATAGACATTGGTAACACAGTCTTTAAAGAAGGCATGAGCTACGTAGCACTATCACGCTTACGTACACTTGACGGTCTATTTCTAATCAACTTTGATGCAAGTAAAATAAACGCTGATATTCCTTGCATTTTAGAATACAATAGACTTTGTTCACTATACACTCCCCATCTAAACACATATTCTGTTCCACAAAAAGTAAAACATTATAAAAGAAAAATAAATCAAACAGAAAAGCAACAGGATGTCATTGCAAATCCTCCAAAGAGAATAAAAGAAAGTAATACTTCATCAAGTGACACAAGCAAAAAAGAATCAATTAGGGAAAGTAAACCAATTACTTCTTCAAAGAAGGAAGACAAACTCCAAAGAAAGCAGTCAGATACAGAACTACCTGGTCCATTTAAACTCTCAAATAAAGTTGGTGCACGTTGCTATGCAAATGTAGCAATGAATATTCTATTTCAATTACCACCAATTGTTGAGAACATTTACTTACACAATACAGACCCTTTGTGTTTGCAAATGTTAGTACTTCACAGAAATGCAGCAAACAATCCTGACAACATGTATAGTGTTTATGGAATAAGACAACAATTGGACTACTGTGCTGGAATGGTGAAATTCACTATAAACTCACAGGAAGATCCACAAGAATTTCTAATGTACTTACTATTAGTACTGGAAAACAAAAACATACCTATAAATGAAATCTTCCAGATTTCATACATGTGGAAACATACATGCACTCTGCAACAATGTGACACAAGAACAAATCCCCAATGAACGCTTTGTGTATATATCAATACCTAAATGTGAATTTGTTCCATTTCAGCAACTTGTACAAAATGCAAACCATGGTAGATTATGTTCGACCTGCAATTCAGATAATCGCTCCACGTACCAAAAACAACTGCAAGCTGACTGGATTCACACATAGTCAAATATCACTTGGTAGGAATACCTTCACAACAATAGGTATAATCTACCACGCAGGAGCCACAACCAATTCAGGGCACTACACTGCATATATAAAAACAAAATGTGGATGGTTTGAATGTAATGATAGTACCATTACTCTAAATCAGAGATTACCAGCAAATCTTACAAACGCTTATTTAATGTTCTTAAAACCAAAATTGTACTTGAACCTTAAGTACACTTGTAGTAAAAAAATATAAACTGTCACAATATTCCATAAGCTATCTAACTGCCCAAAGATGTTACAACAACTAATCAGATAAATTAATACCACTCAAATAGAGAAAAAAACAGACAGTTAGAAAACGCCAATTGGTATCTAACTGTCCCAAAATTTAGAAATATCCAAACAGATAAATCAATACCACGAAATGATATAAAAAAATAAACAGTTAGAATATGCTACTGGTATCTAACTGCTCCAAAAGTTTACAATATACAAACAAATACCTAATATCTTACTGCTCCAAAAAACTGGAACAATCCAATGTTTAAAGCATTAGCCAGAAACAACAAGTAAACACTGAAAACAAACAAACAAATAAACTGTAGCATAACACAAAAATGTTTTTTTTTAATCCAACATGGATTTTTTTTTCTCCCACAGACCCAATGATTTTAGCAACCAAGACAGAAACTGAGCAAATTGCACAGTACTGTGGTTTGTCATCTACTAAATATGAGGGTCAAAAAAAAGAAGAAAATGTTGATTGTACAATGTAATAAGTCTTTATAAAATACTAATACTAACATGCTCTTTTCTTTTATCGCAGAAATGAAAAAGAAAAACATGGACTCCCTTTACTAAACCAAATAGTAATTATAACATGATAAATACAACCATCACAACATATCACACCCATACTGGCTTATAAGAATGTTTCTTATAAATTTGTTTTTGACTCAAAGTTATAATCACTATGTGATATGCTGCAGTGCTTGTGGCCAGAGCATAGACTCTTGGGTGCATGGCATATGAGTGTGATTTGCTGCGGTGGTTGTGGCCAGGGTATAGAGTATTGGGTGCATGGCCAAATGGCCATGCACCCAACATTCTATAGCCTGGCCACAACCACCGCAGCATATCACACCCATAGATTCAAGCATTGCAACCATTTTAATGTCCGCGGACACAAGGAAGTTCCTAGAACACATTCAACTTGCCAGAGGACGATACGGACAGCGTCCTCAGGACACCCCCATTTTCTTTATGTACGAACATTTCAGGACACCGCGAGTGTTCTCAGAACACTTTCAGCTTGACAACGAACAATACAGACAACGTCTTCAGGACACCCCCTGCGAACATTCCAGGACTTCACAAGTCTTCTTAGAACACTTTCAACTTGACACTGAATCCATTCTGCTTATTTACGAATATTTCAAAACAGCTGTGTTGTCCGCAGACAAATCGATCACAACAAAAGCGTCTAGCACATAAAAAAATACAACATTGCACCTATCTCATACTCCCCCACCCTCCCGAAACACTGTTACACACCAACACACTCCACTAATTACAATTTTTAAACCAAGTTTTACCTCGCTGTCCACGGTCGTCCACAAATGCAAGATGTCGGGCGCCACCAAAAATCTGACGCGCTCCACACCCCACGCCGTTCAATCAGCGAACACGTCAGATGCCCGGGGACATCGCGCATTCCGCTCGGCCAATCAGGACACTGTCCGCGGAACGAACCGGGAAGTCCGTCCGCGAAGCGAACGGAGATATCACTAATTTTTTTGCCTTACATTTTGGTCATTTTAAAAAAAAAGTACTGGACGGATTTACACCAAATTTGCAAAAGCACGCTTTTGGGACAAAGCCCCCACTCCTGCCGCAAATTTGGTGTAAATCCGTCCAGCGGTTTGGGCTGTATGCGTGCGCAAATTTTGTTCCCATTATGTCTATGGGAAAAATCAAAAGTTTTGGGACCCCCCCTATAACTTTGCCCCCCCTGGACCAAACCTCTCCAAGCTTTGCAAAGGAATTCAGAGTGGGCAATATACTTTTTTTGCAGAGTTTGGTGAGGATTCGTCCAGAGGGAGCGAAGTTATGAGCCACCCAAAAAAATGCTCTTCCTATGGAAACACCAACTTAACCATAACTACATGGACGCTACTGCGTCTATGTAATATTATTCACAGCTCGTCTTGCTGCATCCAACATTGTCAGCTGAGCAGTTTATGTTCCCTTGCTCATCCATGCACTTGGTTTAAAAGTCTGTCTGCCTTGTCTTGAAGCTAATTAATTCCAATGTGCACCAGCCTGCGATCCTCCCCATGTTTTACCATACTTATCTTAGACTGTGCCTTCGCATTCCATTCTTCTGCACAGTGCCGCTTCTTCAGACTGCATGAGATTTATTTGTTTTACTGGCCCATTCGAGTTTTAGGCCCAAACTAGATTTGTAAAGCCTGCTTTTCATTTGCAATGCTTTTAAAGATGGAAATGGCTGTCTCACATGCACTTCTCGTGCTAGAATGTCACTGCTGTATTTTACTTGGATTCTGCCAAATTCGGATTCCCTGTAAATGTAAACAGCCTTCTATCCTGCATGCTTTTATAACACGTTCCCTTTAACAATGTAATGATACCCTGTTCTACTGTATGCCAGAACAATGCTCCTTCATATATGTTTAGCACACTGCGTGCTCCCGTTATAATCTAATTTTAGTTTTCTACACTAATTTAAATTAAACATAACTATTTATTTATCAGCTTGTATCTTGTTTCACCTACTTGGTACTGGAATGTACTGATATGATATTTTATTTGTATCACGCTCATACACAAGTGTTTTAGAGCGTGACAAGGCAAGGGAGGGGAACAGGGGAGAGCACAACAATGATCTTACTAGGCCCAGTGACATTGGGAACACACAAGTGCATGGGAAAGGGAAAGGGGAAAAGTGCATGGAAGGGGGAGAGTGGAAAGTGGAGCAGTGGAGAACAGATACATAATAATAAATACAAATAAATAGATAATGGAGGCAATAAACAGTGGCAGTGCAGCCATCAAGTGGCAAGTGTTGTGTTTACGGCAGCAGAACTGGGTAAGTCTGATAACTGCATAAAAATAAGAAAAAAGGGGGTGGTGGGCGACTGTGTGGGTACAGATACAGTCCCCATTGCAAGGGATGGCCAGGAGGCAGTGCAGGAGGGTGGCAGGGTGAGCAGGTACCTGGGAACAGGGGACAGAGGGTGGGCAGGTGCATAGTGCCAAGAGAGAGCAGATCAGCAGAGGAGAGGGGGAACAAAGGCAGAAGCAAAGAGGATGGTCTTGAGGCGCCTCCGGAACTGGAGATGGATCTCCTGAAGTTTTAGAGTGGCAAGGACGCTGTTCCAGAGGGAGGCTCCAGCCGAAGGCAAAGATCTATCCCCAGTTTGTTTCTTTGAAAAACGACTGACTCTGAGGGAGTTAGATGTAGAGGAGTGAAGAGCTCGAGAGGGGAGGTATTTGCAGAGGGATAGCTGAAGGTATTTTGGACCCAGGACCCAGAAAGCCTTGTGGCCAATGCAGAGGGTTTTAAATGTAATCCTTGCATCCACTGAGAGACAATGGAGAAATTTCAGATCTGGAGAGATACAATCCCAGGACTTGAGGCCAATGCCAAGTCTTGCAGTCCTGTTCTTGATTAGATGAAGAGGGCAAAGAGTAGAGGCAGGTAGATTTAGAAGGAGGCTGTTACAATAGTCCAACCTAGAGAGAACCAGAGCTTGGGAGACAGTGAACTTCAGGGGCAGGAGAGGAAAGGCAGAGTACCACTGAGGAGGTGTAGTAGGAAGTTTGACTTTTTAGATACCTCAGAGATGTGGGCAGAGAAGGAAAGTGAGGAGCCAAAGATGACCCTGAGGTTCTAAGCCTCACAGTAGGGGTTCGGAGGAGGGCCAAGAGAGGCCGTCCAGAAAGAGTGGGAAAAGGATGGTGAAGGTGTGCCGATGAGGAGGATCTCCGTCTTGCTGACATTCAAACAAAGATCATTGGTGGCACTCCATTCTTGAATGGCAGTTAGGCAATCAGAGGTGAGAGAGAGAGAGGAGGTGGTCGAGGGCAGCCTGAAAATGAGTTGAGTGTTGTCAGCATAGCACTAGGAATTTGAACAGAAAATGGCAATGCAGTGGGCGAGAGTTGCTAGGTATTGGTTGAAAAAACAGGGTGATAGACTGAACCCCTGGGGAACCTCACAGGTAGAGAGGAAGATAGATGACAAGAAGGACCCGAGTTGGACCTGGGAGGGTCGATCTGAGAGGTGAGAGGTCAGCCAGGCCAGAGCCTGATCAGTGATACCCAGGTTATCACGGAGATGGTTGAGCAGGATGGTATGGTTGACCGTTTCAAAGGCATAAGAGAGCTTGAGTAGGATGAGGACAGAGGGAATGTTAGAGTGAAGGTTAGGGAACAGGTCTTCACAGTTGTTCAGGAGAGCAGTTTCCGTGCTTCTGGCCGCTCCAGACGGGTGGTCATGGAGACAGCTAACAGAATCAGAATGAAGGTTAAGCTGAGAGATGGCCAGATTTTCCAGGAGTTTGCCCAGAAAGGGAGTAATGGAGATTGGGCAATAGTTTGCCAGACAGGAAGGATAAACTGTGGGTTGCTTGAGAAGAGGATTCACAAGGGAGTGCTTCAGAGGGGAGGAGAATGATCCTGAGGCAAAGGAATGGTTGCAAAAATCAGCAAGGGCCGGAGCAAGAGTGTCAATGTGGTCCTTGATGGTTTTAGAGGAACAGGGATTAACCTGTTTTGAAGAGTCTTTCATAGATCAGACTAGTCTAGCGACCTCATCAGGGGCGAAAAGAGGAAAGAAAGAAAAAGAGGGCGGGGTGGTGGTTAAAGGGGGATCAGAAAACACACACTGAGGGGGAATAGGAGAGGAAGGGTTGGAGAGGGTGGATAGGATGTCCTGGGTGCTTGAGATAAAGTGAGAGGCAAGGGCATTGCAGAGAGCCTGGGAGGCAAGAGCTCCTTGTAGATTTTAAAGAGTTTGGCCGAGTTGTTGGATGCCGCAGAGACACAGGCTTGAATGTGGACTCTCTTTTTGGTGCAGATAGAGAGTCGGTACTGCCTTTGGAGCAGGCGACAGACCAGTTTGTCAGAGGATGAAAAAGAAGCCCTCCATTTCGTCTCAGCCACCCTACACTTCTGTTTAATTGTAGCTAGGTCGGAGTCATACCAGGAATTACACTTAGCTTTGGACTTCAAGCAGATCCTCATGACAGTGGCAAGAGCATCAAGCGTATAAGAAATAGAAGAGTAGAGAAGGGATAGGGTTGTGTCAGGGTGTGAGTCAGCCAGAGGAGAAGGAGGGGGGGCAAGAGAAGGTGGCAGGAAAAGCCACAACTGACACAGGCTTCATAGGTCGGATGTCCGAGAAGGTAGGTGGCAGTGTTGGGGTGAGCTTGGCTTTGGTGGAAGAGAGTGACAGATGACAGGAAAGAAGGCAGTGGTCACTCCAGGAGAGAGGAGTGGTCAGAGGGATAGAGAGGGGGAGGCCAGAGGAGATCAGGACATCAAGTGTGTGTCCTGCAGAGTTTGTCGGGCCAGAGCGGAAGATAGAGAGGGAGAGGGAATCCCAAAGGTCGTTAAAGAGCAGAGATGAGGGATATGGTGAATCGAAGTGGATGTTGAGGTCACCAAGGAGGAGGAGTTGAGTGGTAGAGGTCAGGAGGGAAGAGGAGAGGTCAACGCACTCAGAAAGAAAAGAGGTGATTTGCCCAGGGGGCCAGTAGAGAGTATCAACAGTAAGGGAGTGGCTAGGAGAGATTGAGAGCCTGCAGACAAGGCATTCGAAAGATGAGTAAATCTAAGTGGGAATGATAGTGGCAGGAATCCACACAGGAAAGATTAGGGATATGCCCTCTTCAGGCCAAGTAGATCTGGGGGCGGAGACAATCTTGTAGCCATCAGGGAGGAGAGTGTAAAAGCTTGTGACAGAGCTGGCCATGAACCATGTCTCAGTGAGACCAAGCACATGAAGGTTCAGCTCTTGAAGGAGGTGGCAGATGTCAGAAGAGTGTTTGACAGCAGAGTAAGTGAGAGTTGAGAGTGGCAAGATGAAGAAGGTCGCCGGCCATAAAGACCTGCTGAGGAGGGGTACAAATCAGAGGTAAGACCTGCAGAGTGGTGGAGGTAGCATGAAGAGGGGCCGAAAAGGAGGGAAAAGTGGGCAAGGTAGTCAAGGAATGAGAGGAGGGGACAGCCAGAGATGAAAGGAAGTTTAATGGGGGCAAAAGCTGGTACTGGCAGAATCATCTGTACCCATACATTATGGTCAATCTTAATTATGATAAACTCACATATGATTCATAGAAATGCATTCTAGTTATAGCATAACTGCTAAACATTATGCTCTTTAAAAAAGTAAATACAACATTTACAAAATATTGAAAATGATTAGTTGCTGTCATATAAGGGAATTATGACAAAATGTATATTAAAAAATAGTAATATCAAGTATGTAGAGAACATAAGGGTTGTCATTTATAAATACATGCCATGCATAGTCTTAATACAATAATAAGCTATTCATTTGAATTCCAGCCACAAAGCCCAGTACCAGTATTATAATTTCAATATAAAATATAAATAATTGAGTGTCAACATATACTTCTGTATATTGTTAATGTGGTGGTGCTATTCTGAAAAGTCCATGAATGTTAGAGATAGCTACTAGATGCATGCATTATTGTAAACATTTGAGGAAAAAGCTCTTTTAATACCATGTTTTTTGCAGGACTGTTAGGAATCCACAGTTCCAAACAATGAAATTATTAAGAGTGTGAATCATCCTTAACCTCTATTTTAAGTAATGGCATTAAATGTTCTACAGAGATATGTTTTGGAGAGAAAAATGGTCCACAATGTTGTATTCCACACAATCATCTGCAAGGCTTTTGTGTTTGCGTAGTGTTTGGAGCAAGTTCTAGACAGATGCAGCATGCAATATATGGCATGCTACATATGGTATGGAAACACAAAGTTCTTACAGCAGATGCAACTTTTGAATTGAAGCTGCTAAATGCATGTTGATTGCCAGTTCAGTGAGCACATGTATAACTACCATACATACCGGTGGCATGGTCTTGACATGCAAAAATACCAGTCTTGATTATGTCATTGATAATTGAGTATTACAGCATTCATGCACATGCTGTTTTAGGGCCTGAATTTACATGATGTTAGGCAGAGATATTGGTCAGCAAGAGGAGTATCAGTGACTGTCTCACAAAATATTTTTCTCAAAATGGGTAATGGAGATCCTGGTCGTCTTCATGTGTGAGTGGGTCCAAGACTCCAACATCACAGTGGTGACACTAGATTTTGATCTAGCAAGTTATTGACTGTTCTAAATGTTAAGGGCAGACAAAACATGTTTCAGGATATAAGGTGACAATCAACTGAGATTCTTGTCCTCAATGCACGTTTGTCGTTGTTCCTTGTTGGGTGGCTGCCAGACATGAGGTGCTGATTGGGGTTAACGTGAAAACCCATGATTGATCTATTGGGTGATCAGAAAATGGGACTTGAGATCCCGCTCGAAACAGCCGTAAGTTATAGGAGGAATACAAAGCCGGTTTCCAAAGTTCACATGTCCAGCAATGTTTTAGCAGTTACTTAAGAAAATCCTGTGTCACATGATACAACAAATAATTGTTGTTGGATTCCAACGATATCTGTGCTGCGTACACCATTTTTCAAAATCTCTGTTGTTTACAAACAATGCTTGGTCTCAATATGTAAATAAAGAGCACTCTTGCTCTGAGGTTTTGCCATTGTGTTTTTTATTGTTACTTGGAGTGCCGGTACGTGTTTCGACCACACACAGGTCTTTTTCAAAGCTGTAGCATTCATATGTTATACCACAGTTAGTACAAGATGGTAGTTTGTGTCAGGTCGTTTTTAAGAAGTAACATGACATGAAGCCCAATTTGTGCAGGGGTCAGGTGAGTAGTGCATAGTGATAGTGTTGTGGTGACACATTATATTGGTGGCATACACATGTTCCTACATTAGTTAGATAAACCAACGTTAACCTAGTTTCATGGATCAGTTATAGTTAGTGGCATTTAGCAATTTGTGCATATGAAAACCACATCATTGTTTTGAGTTTTGAATTTTCACAATAATAATTAATTGTAAATATTTAGAAAAATGCTGCACAATTGTAGGAGATCATATTGCACCAAGGAAGAACGGAAGAAGAGAAGGTAGGTTGGGATTAGTATCAGTATTTGAATGAGATAATGCACTTCTAATAATAAGAATGGCACGGGACAATGCTTACCAATTTTTAGTATTTCTGAAGGGTCTGAAAGGTGAAGGCACAATACCTAATGCTGTTCTTTAATTAACTGCACTGAATCGTTCTTTTGTGGAAAAAGTTAATTAGCTAACGTTAGAATAAGCTGGATCACGGACAATAAGTACTTCGATTCTCATGCTGTGAAGCGTATCTAACCAGTGTTGGTGAAGTGCTTGTCTTGCAAGAGGCATTGGGGGATTGTGGGGGAGGTCAGTGGTGCGGCTATGTCTCTGCAATGGTGATAATGCCAACGTGAAGATGGAGCCCATTAGAACAGGGCTCCAGAATACTGAAGCGTGTGTGTAGTAAGGGGGGCATGGTTGCTCGGCGATCGTGGGGTGTGTGGGTGCATAGTTTCACATCAGAGGAGATTATGGTCATTTTGTAGACCAGGTTTTAGGGGGGGGATTAATGAAGTTAAGGCTGGATTAACCCAAGGTCATGGCAAAACAAGCTGGGAAAAGTTCCTCATGTTGTTCCGCATCCAGGTAGTGATTGAAAATCAAAGCAAAATAAATAATTAGCTATGTTGTACGCATTTATGGTCATGAGAGTGCAACACATTGGGATAACCTTGGCATGTTGAGGGGCACGGGTTAGTGAGCCCACCACTCAGAAGTGCATAGAAAGGGTTGGGAAGCATACATGGTTGCAGGGTGCATGTGAGTGCTGCACATTGGGCTGTGCTGTGGGGTGAACTGGGGAAGTTTCGAAACTAAGGGGTATGAATCTAATATAATCCCCCTGGGTTAAGAGAGCACAGGAAAAGGGGTGAAAACCAAGTCACTAAGGCCGTTAATAAGAGTGTTGTCAATAACAATATGTTGCTGAAAATGCTTGTGTGCCCCATGGTTAGCAGGGCTGGTGACTGATGGGTAGCTAGTGGGGGCCTAATCTACATTGCACACCAGGGGATGTTTCTGTGCCTTGGAATATAAGCCAAGGGAGAGAGAAAGGGGAGGGTAAAAGGGAGGTTTTTTTGCAGCCAGAGGCCAGAGTCTTAAATTAATAGTTGACTTATGCTCATATGATATGCATAATGATGACCCATGATTTGCCTGGTTGAGAGCAGTGGTGGGCTAGTGGGGGCTAATCTCCACTGCACCCGGGTGGTGTCAGTGGCCACTATTCCTTGTTTCCAAACCTAAATTAAACCAGAATATGTTAGTTTGATACAGAGGAATTAAGCATTCAGTGGAATGGTGATAGAGCTATGTTACAGAAAAATATTAAACTCATGTTCAGTATTAAGGACTAGTATAAGTAGAGCTTACTGCTGGTGCAACTTCAGTTCTTGGTTCCCGCCTCTGGAATCACATTTGACCACATTAAGGCCCACAGACCTCATGTCTCTTTTATTGGTCATTTGGTGAACTACTTGCTAATGGATATTCAGTGGATACCTGGTGTCCGCTGTTTTGAGTGAGTTCATGTGTTCATGTATTCTTGTCCTCAGTTATCAAATGGTACTGCCAATGTACCTGTGGTTGCACACACAGATAATCACGTAGATGGCAGTTAATCAATTGTTTGATACAGTGATTATGGTCAGTGCTGAATCAGACATGGTCAGCAGTGAGTGCATGCGGGCAGCTGGTGGAAAAGAGGAGCAAATGTACCTCTGTTTGTTTCCTGTAGGTTCTAGTCTGTATTCCATTGATACCTATTGTAATCTTTATGTCAAGGAAATCAATTGAGTGTTGGCTTTGGGTACTGGTTAGGTCCATTACAAAGCTTTTGCCATTGAGATATACTTTGAAGGCGTTTAGTTGCTCCATTGTGCCTGACCAAATCATGAGTATGTCATCAATAAACCTTTACCACTTGCGGATGTAAGGGCTAAAGTCCAAATTGCTGAAAGCATGAACTTGCTCATACCGGCTCATGAACAGGTTTGCGATTGTTGGTGCATAGGTTGCCCCCATAGCGATGCCTTTTGTCTGTCTATAGTATTTTCCATCAAAAAGGAACACATTATTAGTCAGTGAGAATTCAAGAAGTTCTTTAGTCATTACTAGATGTGACTAATAAGAGGCCAAAGCCTTTGCAAAGGCATAGTCAATTGCTTCAAGCGCTAGTGTGTGCTTGATGCAGTGTACGTCTAGTGTCACTAGGAGAAATCCTGGCTCCCAGGTAATTTGATGTCAGATCGAGAGGGTGTGCATAGCGTCACATAAGTCTGTGGAGATCTTGGGTACTTCATTTTGGATTATGTTGTTGACGTATTTTGCCATGGGTTCTCTGACCCATCTGATGGCACTCATGATTGGTGTGCTTTCCGGAATGTTGATATAAGCTTTATGTACTTTAGGGAGAAAGTAGATTGTTGTTACTCTTGGATGGTCAATATTCAGATATTACAGTTCGTCATCTGTCAAAAGTCCTTGCTTGTGCCACTTGGCAACCAGGTCAATTGATAGTTGTTTAATCTCACATGAGGGATTAGAGGCTAGGGTTTTATAGCAAAAAGATGTACCTAGATGGGTTAATCCCATTTTGATGTAATCTTCCCAATCCATGATTACTATGTTGCCTCCCTTATCTGTCTCTTTTTCATGATCATGTCTGGTTTGTTCTTGATTGCCTTGGGGGCTTTACATTCTTGGGAATTTAGATTAGCATGCCCTTTCTTATTGTACCTTTGGTTGTTATCCTCTAATTTTTCTAAGTTACCGGTGACCGACTTGGAAAAAATGTTAATAGCATTATCTCCTTGAAAGTTTGGCGTGAAGGTGGATTTTCTCTTAAATTCTATGGTGTCTAAGGTACAGTCTTCAATGTCATTTTTCTCCATTAGTACAGATTTGGACAATTCCTCTTTGGGTATCAAGCTCTGTCGGTTCACCAGTACATGGTTTTGTTACAAGTTGTTCATGGTGATCTTGCTTATTTGTGGTTTGGTTTTGCTTGTTTGCCTCCACTGTACTTTTTTCACATTTTTTTTTGTTAATGTTTTAACTACATTTAAAAAGATCATTGTGGGCATTAGTATGGTTGATAGTACTTGTTGGTGCAAATGAGAGTCCTTTGATGAGCATACTGATTACTGCATCTGACAGGACATGTTGAGATACATTGAGAACGGGGATCCTGGAATCGTACATGCTTGGTGTTTATTTGCCTTGTTACTTTCTTGCATTTTCTAATCTGATCTAATACATGTTACCCCTTTACTGCTCTTAATTTACATATTGAGACCAAGCATTGTTTGTAAACACAGATTATAACAAACTGTGTACGCAGTGCCGATATCGCTGGAATCAAACAAACATTCTTTGCTCCTTCAGTTGGGACATATGAGCAATGCCCCATCAGATTCTTGCAACTGGCAGCGTAACATAATCTTACCACTTGGACAAGTTCAGCACGATATCCTCATGTTCCTGGTGCTCTTACCTATTCTTTAACATGATACAACAAAGCTGGCTTGTTCCATGATGGTAAACTTTGCCTTGTACCAATTGATATTTCTTAGAGACACAGGTGCCAGTTAAACATAACGTTTTTTTAATAAGATTCAGTCATCATTTCCATCATTTCTAGTATCAAACTTGATTTTTCATATTTGCCATGATTCCCTGACCCAGAATGTATCTCCTTTGCCCTATCCAACCTATACAGACTGCCTGTACTCCTGTTTAACTCCCGCATGGACTCTGAACTTTGTCCTTAATAATCTGCCTCATTCCATCCATATTTTTGTATCCATTTAATGCACAGCATTGATGTATAGTGCTTCATTTCTTCCAAGCTATGTCAACGCCATGTAAAACCCACTATATTTTAATCTTATTTTATGTTATGTTTTATTAGGCATACTTACACCACAGACTCTGGTTTCATTCCTGATGCAGAGTAAATGTTTTTAACTGAACAGATTCTTAAAATGTGTAATTTCAATTTCGCCTTGAAACTGAAAAGATAGACAATGAATAGCTAAATCCATATTTTAGCTGTTATTATTGCAAATGAGCAGCAGCTTTTTCTGGAGTTCCTTGATATTTGCCCTTGAAGGAGATAGGCAAGGCAGACTTTAGCACGACTCATGTGTACCTGGCAGATGTATTCATCATGTATTCACTGCCTGTAAAATGCTATGCCTCATGTACAAAATGTTAAAAGTATCAAGTAGAACAGATGCACTCAAGCTGCTACATTGTAAATGAAATGTTGGTGTTTGCATACATTTCTTGGAAGATCTAGATAAACACTGTTGGCATCGTCCGGATGTGACAGAGGTGATGGATGAGAAAAACAATTGATCAGAAAGGAAAACTATTACTAAAAGCTTACAGACAGGAGATATAAACTACATTTAGTCATTTTGACCGAGTTGTATAACACGTGACATTATTTGTGGCTAGGAATAATTGACTGTGTTGATAGTCAACATGTTTGGAAGATTTAACGTGTTATGAGGAGACGGCACCATGTACGCAGATGGCAGTCTGTATGTGCATCTGGGATTCTCCAAAACACACGAGAGAGTTGGGGTAATTTTTACAAGTGCTGGAACTATACCCACAGCATAAACTCTAAACCCAAAGGATTCCAACGGTTGGATGTTATTTTCTCTCACTGGTTTCCATAACCAGTGTGGTCACTCACGCTAACCTTACACTGGAGGCAAATACGTCCTATTTAAACAAATATAGGAACGCTATGTATATATAAAAATACAAACATATTTATTGAATGTTGTGCAAATCCAATCACAGCTACACACTTCAAAACCACTATCACTCTAATTGCATGAATACCCACTCTTCACAAACAGTCAACACGTTTCATTCCATTGATCGCAATAAAAAAAATAAAAAATGCTTGGAAATTCTTCAGGGGAGGTCCTGTGTGAACAACAACCTGTCCTATATTCAATATCCAATTTCACATACTGAATGGGCTAAATCCCCAACAGTATTTATAGTACAGGAAACATTTTGCCCCATGTCGGTGCAAAACTCCCTGATTCTTCTCTATGCTTCCAGTGTCCGGTCTTCAGTGGGAATGACCTAGAAAATATCATATAAGGAGGGTCTTAGTACCTCTCTTATTCACAGATGCTTTTAAATACATCTCATAGGGCATGCTTATTATGCCAAGGTAACACTCTATGCAGGGTCACTATTATTCAAAACATTTCATGCATTGCATACTCACCCAGTGGGCAAAAGGACAAAATGACTATGCAGAACTCCCACATAATTTCTTGTAATTAATAGAAAGCATCACAGCAGCATTACCTTTGGTCAAACGACACTACTCTGGTATGCAAAATAAAGGAATTCCTGCTCAGGTAATGCAGGAGAGAGAGGAGATTTGCATCACTTTTACAGAGGTTAACCTCCTCCAACTCCTGCAACAGTAAAATGCATCATCAATAGTATCTACAAACACGCCAGCAGAACAATGTCACAGTGTAGAGGAGCAGGATTTAAAAGGTGTCTGGTTTTTCTCTCCAAAACCACCGACATCCACTGATGAGTCTGAAAAATGTGATGATGAGCAAGATGAAGGATACGACCCATCCAATTCGATGTTGCTACCCATGATTCTGGAAACATGTGTTACTGAGGTGAAGGAGAAGGACATGCCCCAAGGACAACCATCTGAGGAAGCTTCCTCTCCCAGCACAAGGGTTGGAGGCCTGAAGACCCCCTGCCCGAACACTTGCGGTCATGCAGTGCACTAGGAGTGTGACAGAAATTCCAACAGATTGCTGAAACAGGATAATTCATTTTTGAAATAAAAACTGAAATTCTCCCACATCTGAGAACACTGCAGCACCCAAGAGCAGCATTCCTGGTGGTTAATATAATTAACACATGATCCTGGCCGCCTTTGATCTTGGCCGATACTGTTACAATCTCCACTGCTTGCCTGTGATTGGACGACCTGCTGGCCAAGAATCCAATCAGCTCAGCCGGCATATGAAAGCCGGGCCCAAGCCAAGTGCCCAGACCGAAGGCCCTGTCTGCTTCTGTCTAGGTCTGTACAGACACACAACTCTGACTATGATCTGTCCTATGGACAGCTAACTTGTCTGCTATCACTGCACTGCTCCAAAGGCCTTCAACGACCCCTGCACTAATGAAAGTGAGTTTGACGACCTCCAACACTAACTCTCCTGAAGAGTCTTCTGTGCTCCACCCCCGTGTTATATAACTTCATTCCTTTCACTGCATTTTCAACTCTTGTTGGTTTACTTATTGTTTGCAGCCTCCTCTTTTTAAATCGAATGTGGGTGTTGTGTCCTCCTTATGTTAAATCGAATTTGGGTGTTTTAACGTCCCGTGTGCATCATCTGCTTTGCATTGTTTGCTCCTGCATTTTTAAAATCGATTTAAGGTGTGTATAGTTTACACATCACTGTAACACATATCCAATGCAATTCTATTTCCTCTGTGATTCTCTTATTCTCTGAAGCTCATTCTACTAGGCCACCTAGTGAGTTGAGCCAAAACTGGCCGATGCTGCCACTCCTCCCTCACTCCTTGGCTAATCACCTGCCTTCCTACGGCTCTTTCCATCTCGTCCATGTTCCCTAACCGCTACACTATCACCTATCTGCCTTCTCTTTCCAATTTGTGCAAGAAAAAGCACAAAAAGGACTTCCTGAGTGCAAACCCTGGCCTTCCCATTGCAGACACCTATGTAAGTGCATCCTCTAGAGAGGTTTTCACTGATATCCTTTTCTCTGTCCCCTCTCCTGATCTTTGAAGCCCCCACCTCATCTCCACCTATCTCATTCCGCACACTCCTCTATTAACGGTGGCAGCAAGTGGGAAATCACCTTGGCCAGTTTCACATCTTCTCGTTGATTTGTTAATGTCTATCACACTGGCACCATTCTGGTTCAGGGTCCTCAACTCAACCTCCTTCTCTTTGACTGCATTGTGCCTTCTTTCATTAACTTCCTTCGTTTGCCTGCATCTCTCACTTCTACTCTCTCTCCTCCTAGTCCTCATCCTCTGATTGGTGTACCAAAAGTACTGAAAACGTCCACCTAGCGACTCTTAATGCCCGCTCAGCCAACAACACTCCTCTCACATCTGTCTCCTTCTTGAAGACATTGATCTCAACAGTCTTGCTCTTACAGAGACTTGGTTCAATGCCATCCCAGTCACTGTCTTTGACTCCCTCCTCCTTGATGGCTTCAAGATCATCTCCAAGCCTCAACCTCACTACACTGGCGGGGGGGTTGCCTTAATCTTCCCTCAGTGGGTTCTAGCCTCCATCCGACCTGCCCAGCCCTACTCCTCTTTTGAAAACCTGGTCTACCATTGCTACCATCTACCGGCCTCCAGGCGCCACCTCCCTATTCATTTCTGTATGGGCTGACTTCTGCTCTGCTTTACTATCCTCCACCTCTAAACCTCTCCTGCTGGGTGATTTCAACATTCAACTGGACTCTCCTGGCCCTGCATCCGCTCTATCTGCTGACCTCTGCACCTCGCTGTCCCCCTCCATTCTCCCTTCAAGGCCAACCCACACAGACACACTCTCGATGCCCGCATTCACTCTGACCATTCTCTCTCTCCCCCATCTGCCACCTCATTCTCCTACTCAGCCCACTCTCTCCTCACATCTTGGGCTCATTGGCCTGCTGACCGTCCCCCCCAAAGGTCCCACCAACCTCATTCACTAACATCCGCCCAATGAAGCGAGTGACTGCGGCAGCCTTTGCCTCCACCTTCATCTCCCCTATCTCTCCACCTCTGACTCTACCTCTGACACTGCTCTCAACAACCTACATCTTTCCATCACCAACACTCTTGACATTCTTTCCCCAGTCATGAGGATCCATCTGAAACCTGACTCAAAGCTTAACACTTGGTACGACACCAAACTTGCAGCCCTGAAACATAATTGCAGGGCAGCAGAACGGAAGTGGCTTACTTCATGTTCATCCTCTGACAAACTGGCATGCTGCCTGCTCCAAAGTCAATACAGAGCCCACATCCAGGCACGAGTCTCTGGCGCATCCAATAACTCCTGAAAAAAGCATCTTCTGATCCTACCTGCCCTGCAAGCTATCGCCCTATCTCCATCACCCCCTTCCTGGAGAAGCTGCCTCAGAAGGTGGCCTTGACCCAACTCAACTTTCACCCAACTCAACTCTCACATTGAACTTGTTGATGGCCTCCACGACCACTAATTTTAGTATCCAGAGGCATGGAAACTGCTCTTCTGAATACCCGTGAAGAACTGCTTGCATCTCTGGACTCCAACTCCCCTCATCCTTCTCGATTTCTGTTCTGCATTTGGCACAGTAATCCATTCCATCCTCATTCAAAGGTTCCATGATACACTTGGTAATTCAGAACAAGCACTTGATTGTCTATCCTCTTTCCTCACTAACCGCTCCTTCCAAGTCATCCTTGGCCCCTTCTCCTCTCCTACTTCCATCACCACCTCTGATGTCCCCCAGGACTCAATACTTTAACATCTACCTTGCTCTCCTTGCATGGCTCATCTCCTCCTTCTACTCCAACTTCCAGTGTTATGCAGATGACACACAGCTCTTCTTTAGACTCCCTGCTGACCCTCTTGCACCCTCCATCTTCACTGACTGCCTATCTGCCATCCAGTCCTGGTGCGCCTCCAATGATCTCTGCCTCAACACCTGTAAAACTGAGATCCTTCCCATTGGGACCCTGCTCCCTCCATCACCTCTCACTCTAGACTTCCTCCATGGGCTCTCCCCCATCGCCTCCAACTGAAGCTAGAAACCTTGGAGTCATCTTAGACTCATCCCTCTCCTTCCTTTCACACATTCAGGGCATTGTGAAGAAGTCCAACTATCAGCTCTTTCTCCTCAAAGGAATGTTGACTCAAGCCCTGGTTCGCTCTAGATTTGACTGATGTAACAGCCTCCTATTGAACCTTCCCTCTTCAACTCTGCAACCCCTCCAGCTTATCTAGAATAGGGCAGCAAGACTTATCATTGGCCTTAAGCCCAGGGACTGCATCTCTCCTGCACAAAAAAGTCTTCAGTGCTTCCCCGTTGCTGCACGGATTAAATTCAAATCCCTCTGCATCATTCAAAAGGCTGCCTGGGCCTGGTGACCACACTATCTTCAACGTCATCTCACTAAATAGTCTCCCTCTAGACCACTTCAATCCTCTGGCACCAGATCTCTGTGTGTAAAGTGTTTTGCTAAACAGAAGGCAGGATGTTGCTCACTTTCCTCTGTGGGATCCCTCCTCTGGAATATCCTTCCCTTCCCTCTGCGCCTTGAGCAGGATCTCCTCAAATTCCAGAAGCTCCTTAGGACCTTCCTCTTTTCCTCCTTCTCTCCTCTGCTAATCCCAAAGTTGCTGAATCGGTGAACTTGGACCTCATGCATCCTCAGGGCCTATCCACAGCACTTAACATCTGCACACCCTTCACTCTGGAGGCTTGCATTTACACATCCTGTGGCCCACGCTGTGTAACACCCAACATTCCTAGTACTTCATTTAGGGCTCTCCCTCGACCTCTGACCCACCCCCACTTACCACGTCTTCCCTCTTGCTTTCTGCACTTGCATTTTGTAAATACTCACAAGGCATGGAAGGTCTGTCCCTCCCCCATCGGTTCTTAAATATTAGGTTGTAATGTTTTTCCCTCCCTGCTCCCTCCCTGCCCTGTGGGTGCTTTGAAAGAGTATTTTCTTATTGCAAATGTGCATAAAAAGATGGGAGGGAAGGACAAATCTTCTCCTCCACCATCGTACAGTCTTTCAACTACTGCCTGTCAGATCTGAAAAATGAAAATGTTAGCATGTGTCATTTACACCAACAAATCAATTACACTTCCACCTTTGCAGCTATATTAGCATATGAACACATCTTGACCTAACAAGAAATATCAGAGCATGGAATTTGCTCATGCAGGCCAACGAACAATAGCATTTTCCTACTCTACTATGTCCAAGAAAAATGTGTGCCAGAGAATGGCTTGGGTCACACATTTGGTAAAACATCTTTGCAAAGACATATTGTTAGGACTGGATTTCTAAACTCTGGCCTGGTAGACACAAGTATAGATGGACAACCTTGTTAAGTGACAGGTACAACTCTGGGAGCTGTAGCCAAAACAGTTAAAGGTAAGTAGACGAGTGGTCAGGGCTACATTTCAGGAAGGGTGATCCTGGTAAGGGACCATCAATGGGTACACATGGTGAAAAGTCAAGGAATACACTTAGACACACAGTTATAAAAATATGATATTTATTAATGGTCATGCAACACTATGAACATATTACTACTAGCATGTAATTGTATTACACAAGTCTAATAAATGACACATATACACAATCATTCAAGTAGGGCAAAATGTATAACCCTCTGAAAAGGAAGGAAAGTATTAGTATACAGCACATCAAATCCACAGCAATAATACACTAACTTTAGAAGTCCATCCCTAAGATGTCTGGGGCTTTGTGCACAAAGGTTCACCAAAGTTCCACACAGCTTTGTGAAATGGGAAAATATTTGTTGAGGGGTCCTGGGGATGAATGAAGAGTTTCTAAAGGTAGTAGACAAGTTGTTCTAGAGAATAAAAGTGACCCCCACTTTCGAAATGCTTGCGTGAACAAACAATGGTAAAGCCAATCTATTAGAACAATTTTGAAAAGTTACCAAACTTTTAAAAGGGAGATATGGATTTCAGGTAAGGACTGTTACAACTCACCCCCATACTCCAAATCTTCTTAGGACTTCGCAGATCTTCAGAGGGGGGTCCAATGTTGCTTTTCCCACCACCAGTTCTGGTCCTTATGCCCAGGCGTTGCAGGTTCAAATCACTTCTTTGGTCGGTGACCAGGTGGTGCAAGATCTTCAGGTTGAAGAACACAGAATAACTCAATGCAAGGCCCTTCTCAGCACAGGACTGGATGCAGGAAAGGTGTTTTGGACCTCGGACACCAATGCACAGCGACGTAGGGAGCCACAGCTGTTGCAGTAGGATTTCATCTCCTATCTCGGTTTTCCCTAGATGCTGGAACCACAAAAATTGGCTGGGATGATTTCAGTGGCAAAATCGGTGGATCCTCAAAGTTCCGGGCCTGAAGGCATAATGACAACACTGGCAGCACGGTGCCCAAATCTGAGCTGGTCTGCACCAGATTGGCTCAGGTACCCTGCCAAAGCTCTTCTTCGCAGGACACTGAGCAGACATCAGGAAAGGATGGTCCCTCAACTCTAATGGTTGTAGCCCCCTTGCAGGACTTCTGGAGATCACCTACAAGACAGGGCTCTTCCAGGACAGCAGCAGAATTTGGTTGCAAGTCTTTATTCCAACAGGTCCATGGTCTCCTTCCACATCTTGTAGCTTCTACAAGATGTGGAAGGATACTTGGCTCCTTCGGGTTTTCTTCCAGGATCTTTCCTCTTATTCATAACCACAACTCCAAATAGCCAGTCTAAGACCTGGCACACACACACACCAAAGCAGTGGTCTAATCGGGACCACTGGTGGCACAGCTCATGCATAACGTTCAGACATACTGAAACATGTTTGTGGATTGGCTCCAGACAGTTCCAACCCACTACCTGACAGTGAACACACATGTGCCTGAAGTAGCCAATGAACAGCCTCAGCTTTCTCGGCACTGGAATTCTATCAAGGATTTTCCTGTCCTCACAGGTTAGGAAGAAGGGTTAGTGACAATATAAATATGGTACAAACACAAACCTTGTTGCACTTCCATTTTTGACCACTAGCCACAGTAGGTACCCAAATGTGGTAAGGCTAAACAAATGCACTAAACAGATTGCAAAAAATAACTGCTTCCCCCAGTTTGTCACTTAGACACACCTAAAGTAAACATAAATCCTCTTATTGTTAGTCTAGGTCAAAACAAAATGTGTACCCCATTGTACTGAACTGTAAGATCCATTGTAAAATAATATACGTTTCCAAGTGTGTGAACAATGCAACAAACTAACGGAAACAATGTTTGTCAGTGCTGGACATATCAGTTTCCCCATGACAAATGAGCCAACGCCAGTGTAGTGAAGCTGAGGGCTTCAATGCTCTGTAAAAAGTTAAGGGAAGATTCAAAACTAAATAGCAAAACGTTTGGGGGACCATAAAATGGAAGGAAAGGTCCAATATATAGAAATATTTCCTAACACATATGATGAATCACAAATCATAGGACTGGGATGAAACTTGAAAGCCATTGTGGTTTCCCACTCACCTGCAGGCAGTCACCATGCCACCCTGAACCAAATGTTCATTCTCATAGCTCTTGCGACTGGCTTCAGTTGAACTTACTGAATGGAATAGTATGCAATGCCATTATGACATATTGCTACTGATGTTCTATTTTAGAAATGCAACTTCTAAGGGGGCAGGCATTATTGCAGTCAATGTTGTGGATTTCCCAAGTTAAATGAAATCTGCAAACATTACAAGTGTGTGGGTCCCCCTATGCTGATAAATAATAGCACAAAACCTTTTAGCACCCTCCAAAGTTCTCCCAACACTGAAGCTCATAGGATTTTAGGTGGATCATGCTCTGAGCTTGTTATCACACAGTCTAGATCTATTGTCAGATATATTCCAGCGAGCTTTGAGTGATTTGCTCCTATTCCTATTCATAGTCTATGCCGTCACCTACTTTCTTGTACTCTCCACAATTTGCAACTGTCTGCACAGTTACTCCAGAAAATATGGCATATGTTATGCTAATGAAAAAGATGACACCTTTGCAGAGCCCCTATGATGTGTTGGAACTAATACGCCAAATTGTCTTGGGGCTACATTTCTGTTATCTGCTTCATTCAGACCATTTGATGGCAACATTTATTCACTATCAAGATGTGGACGAAGCAGCATTTTGCAGAGAGCATCCTTCCCTATTCCACACTTCCTCTCCCACCATGTTTTATGATGCTGTATTCCTGAACTCCTTAACAAAGTCCCATCTCTCCTGTTGCTGGTCAAGCATGTATCTGGTCTCTACTCCCACTCCCACACACATTGGAAGAGACATCTGCAGGGGCGTTGCTAGGGGGGGGCTAAGGGGGCTATAGCCCCTGATCTTTTGGTTGTAGCCCCGGATAGAATCTCAGGAGCTACAGCCAAAAGACTAGCTAGCCCCTAGTCCCAACAATTCCAACATCAGCTTAGCCCCGGGTCTTTTCCAGACCTAGCAACTCCCCTGGACATCTGTACCATTCCACATGCAGTTCATATTGTGTTCAATCATGTCGCTGCTGTCTCACAATGAGGTAGGGCTGGTTCTGCTCACTGTCTCTCATAATCTCCATGTGTTTTAAATGGGTATATGTAGAGCATGAACATATGCAAATGTTGGTCTGTGGAATAAGTGGCAGAGTTTCTACCTCGGCCCACAGGGAACCTTCTCTGTTCAATAGGTACACATGGGAACAGTAAGTTCCAATGAAATGAAATTTGTTGTACATAGTTAATCATTTGTGTGCAGATCCAAAATGGTCAGCCTGCTTTTACATACCAGTATTTGAAGTACCGGTGCTTTCATGCAAAAGGGTCCATCAGGCGCCATCACAATAATTGAGGGTTGAGACATCTAGTGGTAATTAAATAAATGAATGTGAACTACAATGATTTACATCAAAACCTAACATTGTGTCTTTTCTTGGATGGATGTGAGGCAGTTAAAATATATATATATATCCAGGTCCTGTTCATTTTGACAGGAGTTTTGCATGTACTTGGTCATAAATTCCAGTTGTCCACAGTAGGGCTCCCTGAACGTTCTAAACTAATCATCTGAGACTCACTACACAGACCCAAATATCTTAAAACCATTGCCATATTGTTAAAACAAGCAATTTTCATGTTTTCTTGGACGAGCAGCAGGCTTTACAAAGATGAACATCTGCAGGCACCATGTAGTGTCCTTTTTTAAACCTGTTGCACGGTCGGTGCCAATGGTTTCGAAGCAAATACCGCTAAGGATTACCAAAAGCAGACCTCCAGTCTAGAAATAAATGATGTGGCTTTCAGTCATGGGGTCGCACCTGTTGTCAGCAGGTCATCTTTGTTAGAAACATTTCAGAGGTGACTTGGTGCTGCTGCAATGGTTATTATCCTGTGATGTGGCATTGTGTGCAAAATGCGGTGCTGAGAAAGCAACCAGAAAAATAGCTAAATATAAAGTAATGAAAGCAGGAGTGGGAATTCAAGGTTCAAAACAGGATTTTTGAAAACAAATGAAGTCAACATGCAGAGTGCCCGGCTGTTAAATCGAGTGGCGTACTGTAATTAGCGAGCTAGTGATCAATGCCGTGCTGAGCCACACGTGACACCTCCGCTGCTATTCACGTGACACCTTGGCTGCTAGTCTATGCACTGCGCTCGCCTCTTTGGATTTGCATTTGATTAAGGCACTTGCTTGTTTTAAAATAAGGGAACCTATGACATTCAGAATGTTGTTGAGCAAGTCCTTCTTTCGAATTTAAAAAAATCGAGTACTGCTTAGAAAATGAGTTCGAGGAACACTTGGAATTAAACTTTCTGCAATGGAACTCTTCTAGTATGGGGACAATTCACAACAAGAAAGCAACACTTCCATCCACTAGAGTGGTACTGCTTACACTTAATGCACCCATATAGAAGGGCCACTCCCCCCCACTGTTGTGATTCAGCCGTGATGCGCTCCATAAGGCTGATCACCTAATGCTGGACTCATTTTCAATGTTTTCTTTAGTGAATTTGTTATATGTTGCTCGTATCATGTGTACTTCTGCGTTTATGAATAAGTCCGTATGCAGCATCTGCTGCATTTTGTCATGAGGGAACATCCTTCGCTGATCCAATGGTTGAGATTCAAACATGAAAGCAAGGCTTTTAAATGTGCCTTTGTTTTACTCGTATGCCTTGGTAGGTACGAGGACAGGCCTGTGCCAAAGAGATATCATGCCAACCAAAGCAACCAGCAGCACATGTTGTTGTTATTATTATAACAATACAAGTTGATATACGCCTTTTTATAGCTTTTACAAAATTATCATTCAGAATAAACATGTGTCACGAAAATCTTACAACATATGTGGCCCGTCACTTTCTCCTCAGGGGCACTTTCCATGCCTCATATTGTTAGGCAGAATTACATGCAGTACCCTTTGGGAAAACTGCACACAATTAAGACTACAGGTGTAAGCACAATATCACCTTTGGTCTCTGTACTACACAGTTTTGTGGTAGCAGGGCTGAGCAGCCAGGCTTATCTCAAGAGGGATGTGAGCAGTCAAGGTGTTACACAAAGGACTTACACAGTCACTTAGAAAACATTCCACTAGCAATAAGCAGCTCAATATCACACTATAATACACTGCAGTACCCAACCAATATATTTCTGAAAAAGTTAGGCTCCCCGAAGTGAGAGCAAAATAGTAAAAGACACAAGTTATAAGAATTAAACACAAATACTTTCTTAGGCAGGGCAAATAGTTTCACTTCACTACAAGAGGCAGTTCATTTCAATACGCCTGGGCCAAAGTCAATGGATCAGTGTCTTGGATAGAATAGCACAGTTCTGGTAGTAAACGGTTAAGTCTTTGCCAATGTGCTTAGAAGTAGTTTGCACGAAAAAGAGTTATATGTCGGATTAGGAGCGAACAAGACTCCAAAGTTGGGAAAGTTTCACAAACTTGCACCGCGGCAGAAAGGATTTCGCAACCGTGTTTGCACAGTACCTTGGTATTGAAGAAAAGCTGTAGCTGAGGCAATTGTTCCTGGCAGTTCCTGCAGATCTCGCTGTTTCTGGGCGTCAGTCATGGGGACAAGAGGAAGGACATTGGGAGGTTCCCACACTGCACGGGGACAGATCCACAAGCTTGGCAAAAGGTCAGTTTAAGGTGTGAGTGCTTTAAAGTCCACAACCTGGTATCCTTCTCACTAGCTATCCGGTTTTCAACAGCACTATGAAGAAACTTTGACCAGTATGGAGATGGTTTCCAGGTGGCTTGCAAATTGGTTGTTCCCACCAGCTCAAGGGAAGAAGTCGTCCTTGAAGGGGCTTCTCTGTAGAGGGAGTTTTAGACTATTCGAACCTGCAGCAGGGCTTCACCGGGCAAACTAACGGTCCAGGAGTTGCAGCAGTTGTCTTCCTTCTGCTCGTTTTCAGTTCTTTCCTTCCAGTGGTCGACTCTGCCTTCCAAGTCCCAGAGACCTGCCTTTTAAACAGTTTTTTCCCATTCATTGCAGCTTAGCTGCCACTCACCGTGCAGGGTGGCTGTCCTTGCCAGACAGTCAGCTAGCCAATCATGCCAAGGTGCATTCAGGTCTCCAAGGAGACTAAGCACAGGGAGTTTCGGGCACCTTCCTCGCATCCTGTCCACCCCAGACACTCAGGCGCCAGAGGCAGTCTTCAGGACTGAAGCCCGCCAAAGGCAAACAAAGGGACCAAACCTAGATTGGCACGCAGAGACAAACACTAGAAGGACCTTTCCAAAAAGAAATGGCGAAAAAAGTCTATCAGAACCTGTTTTTACAGAGGGGGCTTATATGCCATCTTGAAAAACATGGCTCCGGTACATGTGAGTGCTAGATGAGTTTTCTAGGCTTGGGGAATACTAGCTATTCCCTCCAGCACTCTGCTGTAAGGCAGTGTGTGCTGGGTCTAGCAATTTGAAAAGACTAGCAAAGTCAATTTAACTTTACATTCACTGGGAGACAGTAGTCAGTCCCAGAGAAGGTATTTAAACCTTGGGAAATCTGAAAGACATCCCTGTGTCACTGCACTGAGGGTGCTGTGTGACACACAAGAAAAGGTGATGCCTATGGAGTTGTCTAAAACTCCATATCCAAAGAACACAAAAGTAAAAACACACATCAAAAACACATGAAAGGCTCACACTCTTTCCAGGTAAAAAATCAAGTCCTCAAAATCTAGCAAAGTTGCGGGGGGGTCTCAAAAAGTAAGGGAAATTAGCACATTTATGAGAATTCTCCCTAATACATATCCAAAGTAAATTCCTATCCTTCCTCCTTAAAATTAAAGTGTCAATAAATGATCAAAGATATTTTATTTAAAAAAGCTAATATCAAAGCAGCATCCTCCAGATAACCCAGTATGTTGTCTCCCAATGTTCACTGGCCCAGATTCCCACCATGAATACCTAAATACTTGGGATGTTCAGGATCCAGGGAATTGCGCCCAGGGATGCGACCAGTGTAGATTCTACTTTCTGGGATCTTTGTAAAATCAACATGTTTTTTTTTTTATTGAGTATTACATGTTTGCATCATTTACTTACTGGTCTGAAATACAGTAAACCTAAATTGCATAAGTACGGATTAATCAGGAAATTGGAATGTCCAAGGCCATGGGAAAGGAAATCGAATGGGATGACCTTTAAACATGTTTTCATTACATGGAATCCTTCTGATAGATTACGATTCTGATATTCATATCGTTAATGTCAGAATCTGTTTAATTTGAGTTTTTTTTTTAAAATGTCAATGTCATATGCAAAAAAAAGGCACCATGTATGTTCACGTCCCTAAACACACAGGGTCATTTCCACAACAATGTTAAACGTGTTGCCAGGGATGAGGTGAGAGCAGAGACAGACCTACCATTAGAGGGCTCCTCTGATTAACACTGCAGGCCTGCAGTGAGTGTATTCTCGCTGGGATCTAGAGCTTCATGACAACATCCACCTTTCAGCCTGTTTAGCCAAGCACAAGGCCATGGGCACACATCACTCTCTGTTCCACAGCGAATTACAGGTGCAATATTCAATTTAAAATATGTAATTAATGGCAATAGAAACCTCGAAGTCATGAGTGAAATCCCCCAACATATTGTATAAAGGGTTGACTGTGTTTTCAATCACCTGCCTTGGCAAGATCCACTTCACCCGGCCATCCCATAATCCTCCCAAGTATCCAAAATACTTTGCTGATTCTAGTTCTCCCCTTCTAAATGCCAGTTCAATGTCTTGTGCCTGTGTCTCAAGGGAATCTCAGCAGATGTGATGTTTGTGGTAAAGGAAAGAGCAATAAACTAGGGATATTTCGAACCTGGTGTATAAATCCTCTGCAGCCCAATGGCCTTGTTATTACATAATTTTACATCCACCTGCATTATGCATCTATTGAATATGCTGTCTTCCTAATGTGGAGGTAAATACTCACAGACTGCATGTTGTGTATTGTCTCAAATCTGAGATATACAAATTAACATGTACTGGTGCAAGGGGGCGCCCCTGTTATGGTCAGACCAGGTTTCATGTTGCTGTAGAAATGAAAATGCCTGTTCAATGAAACGTTCACATGTCTAGATGTGTAAAAGATCATCGTTTTAGTTGTACTAGATTAATATCCTTCCATCTAGCTTCTCACCTTATGTATGCCTACTGACCAAGTTAAAGGTAGACCTATAATCAAGATAGGCAGTAAACAGATGCCCCCCACCGTATAGGCTGGGCCAATGTAGCACTGTAAAACAAAATGATCTTGTTAGTCAATGTGGAAACACCCACCATGAATCCAGGTAGAAAGCCATTGCTCTCGGTCTTAGATAATTTGCAAAATGTGTTGCTGAGCAGCCAATAAAGATTTCTATTAAATGAAAATGTGATTGGATTAATGAAGAATATCTGCATTAAGGTACCTTGTGTTCCTTAGTTGACCAATTGGTGCACTTGCATGATATCCACAGACATTATACAAACTTTGATTGGTGCAGAGGCATCAGCGGACACCAAATCAGGAAGTGAGTATGCAGACCACACAGTGATGTCACCACGTATTCTCTATTCATTGTAGCCACAAGCAATATGTGTATTTTATTTAAGACTATACGAATTTCAAACATGTTGGGACCCGCATATATCTTTGCCCCCGTTGATGAAACCACATCAAACTTTCCAATATCATTAATTGTCAGGCCTATATTTATTTTCCAAAGTTTTGTGCGGATTGGCCAATTGCTAAACAGACCAAAGTGCTAAGCTTCCCAAAAGTGTTCTTCATATGGGAAAGCCAACTTAACCATCACTACAGGGTCACTACTGCAGACCTGGTAACATAAGTACTCTATCTATCTATTGTTATTTGCTATTGCTACTGCAAATCTCACCCATTGCCATCCCTTGTTCCCAAATTAGGTAAAAAGTTAACTTCCTTGCAGCTAAAATTGAAATGTATACATGTATTCTCTCCCCATAGGTAAAATGTGGGTGAGGACATGCCCAGCGAAGCAGATAGGAGTGCACCAGGGGTAAACACATATTGGAAAAACTTACTTGTTTCTGTTCAGGCCCAAACCCAGCAAGCTCTAAGAAGGCTTGTGTCTGTTATGCAGTCATTGATTTCTCCCAAATCTCAATCCACATTCATTTACTTTCCCCTCGCTCCCACCAGATTATAGGAGTCAAGACTCTATGGTTTTTTCTATCCTCCCACTCTTAAAACTACTACCCTAAAACTAGAAGATACAAACATGGAAGATTGCTCTCAATTCTCAACTCTTCTGTTGAGGCAGTCAGATCCCCCTGCTAATACTGATTTTGCGATCAGTATACAACTTCAAAATTGGCTATTAAAAAATAAATGCAAAACTAGATGTTTTTCTTAACCCACAAACGCTGCATTAAAAAAAAAAAGTGTTATTAAAGTTACACTAAGAAGGCGAGAAAGGGAAGAACTAGAGACAGGGAGTAGTGGGCCAGAGATGTGTGGTCGTAGGGCACATATGGTGCATTGCAGCGAGCTTCAGAAGGCATATGTGGAGGGATACAGAGGATGGGAGTGGCAGGCCAGTTAGGGAATGAGCAATTGATTGGGAGAGAGGACAGGTGGGACCGTGCAATGGACTGAGAAAACATGCAATATGCAGAAGGAGCGAGCGATTGGGGAAGAATGCGGGATGGAACAAATGGGGAAAAGAATGAAGGACTGGAGGCTGCAAGAACTAGAGAGCGTACGTTGTCGGTTATGAATCTAGTTCGGAGTGAGACAGGGCTTGGGGAGACAGATGTGTGACTTGGTTGTGTGTGTGGCCATTACTGGTAAACTAAGAGGTTTGGGGAATGTAAATTGCGATGAAGAATTTGTTGGAATAAGGGGTTTGGGTGACTGAGGGATGGGAGAAGGTGGAAGAAGAATATGGGCACCATCACAAGTGACAATGATCCATAAATGTATTACTATGAATGACAAAAAAAAAAAAATGAGCAAACCAACATCAGGTCGTCCAGCGCTGGTCATATTGGACTCTTTCTCTTGATCACCTTACCTCGCTCAATAACCAACTCCTCCACCAAATATTCACAACAACCTCCTGACCAATGGCTATTTCTCTCCCCCTAAAATGACCACCATTCCCACCCATAACCAATCCAGCCAACAGCATGCTTTCATAATTCTGCATGTAAATTGTAGCCTAGCCCACAACTATAGAACGTTGCTCCCTTTCCACCTTAGTGCTGTGTTCCTTGCAAAACATCTGGGTTTCACAAAACATTCAGTCCAGCTGTCACATAGACACTGACATCTTAATCTTTCAACCGTTCCAGCTCTCTCCACAATAGTTCTTCACCCCATAGAATTTGGCTAAGTACAACGAAAATTCGGTCCAGCTGTCTCATTGCGATTGACATCTTAATCCTTAATCGTAAACACACCCCAAAATGGTTTATTATATATTATCACAGTAGTCATATCTGCTTGTAATTGAACTATTGCATACATTATGCAATATGATGTTCCACTCTTCTTGTTTCTTCAGACCAGAGTCTGCTCAAGGACCATTGGACCTACAGCTCTTCAAAACATTAACAAATGGTAGTAGGCATTATGCAAACAACATCTAACATACCATATTCACTTCCCACTCATCCTCATCACTCCATCAGATATGCATAACCATGTAGTCTTATATCTAAGAACGGATGCTATCGGACAATGTTTAATTCCACGCCACTTTGCAATCGAATTTCCACATTTGCCTCTGAGTTGTTTTATTACATTCAATTGACAAAATGAAGGATCTGGCTGGTGCCGAATAACTAGAAACTATTTAGCCCAATGCAACATTTTTATTCTCTCAGCGAGAATGAATATATATATATATATATTTTTTTTTTTCTTTTCACAAAAAAAAAATGTTAAGGGGACGTTATGGTTATGTTGCCCTACCAAAAACCTATTCAAATGTGCCATTATGGTTCAAAGTAAAATCAAAAACCCCCTGAAAACCCCCTCAAATTCGCCAGTTATGGTAGGCTAAGCAACCATAACTGGCCGTACCATTGTGCATTGCTAACACTAACACCCAGGACATCAAAGATCACATCACAAATGTCATTGATGACATCACTGATGACATGACATGTGTAGCCCCTTCGTTTTTGCTCACTGCCACATCTAGGCTAGGTGGTTTTCTTTACTGACAGTCGGAAAGGTAACTTCCAAAAGTTAGTACATTTGTAGATATTGCTATTTTCACATAATCTCACAAAAGTTTCCTTACATTTTAATCTCATCGTTTAATGTACATATGTAGGGGAAAAAGCAGGCCTGAAAGAAAGCTGTCATTTTTGTGCGTGAATACAATCATGTACATTATACACAGTTGCTAATGATACTGGCTCTTGTTTGCTTACTGTACTGTCCATATGTCAGCCCCATATTTGTATACATTGTGGTCTATTTATGTTTTGTGTGCATTACTAGACAAATGAAGTGAGTGATGCATTATTAGCAACTTAGTACATGTTTCTCACACCTGAAAAGTCTGATACAGACGTATTCACTGTTTTCTTGTAGAACTTTGGAAAGTGCAAATATTGTACCTCTATGGTGTATGCTGCAGGTTGTATCTACATTTCTGTATGAGTAGGTTCCGGTATTAGAAAGAATACTGTAATGGAATTTTCTTTAGAACCCTATATTGCGTGATGGAGTATGTAGTTTATTACACATGCCCCGATAACCCCTGATACTTTTTTGCCAACATGACATTCACAACCCCTAGTCCAAAAATTAAATGTACATGTGATGTCATCAGTGATGTCATCAATGACATTTCTGATGTCATCTTTGATGTCCTGGGTGTTAGTGTTAGCAGTGCACAATGGTGCGGCCAGTTATGGTTGCTTATCCTACTATAACTGGCGAATTTCAGGGGTTTTTCGGTTTTACTTTGAACCATGATGAAGATCTCCGTACAACCAACGAAAAGCGAAGAGATATTTTAAAAGAGGTCTTCAAAATCCAACCTAATGAGATGCCACATAATGTACAAGTAAAACAAGGTGCAAATTTGGCAGCACGAAGTCACAAGTAACTAGGTCAACAAAATGAAAAGATAACTTGTGAGCTGATCTCTTGGAACACACGTGGATTCAGTCATTTGCTGTTGGAATCACCGTTTTGTATGGACAGCACCTTCGCAATATGCTTACAAGAAACGTGGCTCCGTGCCGCTCCTGCAAGAGATGGGTATACTCTATTACTCAATCCTGCAGGTAAAAATCAGTTTGGTCGTCCTTTCTCTGGGCTTTTAATAATGCTGAACAACTCCTTTGGATGGGAAATAAAGAAAACATACATGCCCAACCTGTTTGTTCAAGGTATGTTGTTGGAATTCAAACCTGTCATCTTTGATAACCCAGAGAAATTACTGTTAATCAACACTTATTGGAATCCGAAGATGATTTCAACTAGTGCGTACTTAGAAGCAATAACTGCAGTCATCGACGACAGTCTGCTAATAAGTCACAAATTACAGATCATCATATGTGGCGACCTAAATTGCTCATTGTTGGAGGAGAATCACCTGCAAAAAAATGGCACAAATGTCTTAGATAATTCGAACGCTGAGAGAAAACGTGAATGGATGACGGCCATGGAAACCCGTGACTGCGAAATGCTAAATGGGTCGACTAAAAGTGACAATCCGCCTAAGTCCACGTAGCACTGTGGCCTCAGGCATAAAATTTTAGATTACATATGGATATCAAATAATGTGTGGTCTGACATTGTGGACTTCGAAGTTAAAAGGTGCTCTAACAGTGACCACGACCCATTACATCTCACTTGGAAGTGTGACAAGTACACGCCTAAAGTAACATATGAATCCGCGGTCACAGTCAACCATGGAGGAAATAGATTAAGAATGAATGTCGAACAACTATCCAAATTCCACTGTGGCATTATGACGGGAAATGTATCACCAAGAAGCAAAATAAATTTTGCTCCATTATTAGCAGAGTTTCGCTTCAAAAATAAACCTGGACCAAAATTAAAGGAGCGGAAGCATGTCTTTAGCCGTACAGTGTACAATGAAAAAAAAGCCCTACGAAGAGATCTTAGGCATCTTAGAAGACTTAATGGAACGAATGCCTCCTTGGAAATTAAAAAGAGGAAATCAAAATACAGAAATTGGCTAAAGTCTTTTGCTTCTTTGAGAGATCAAGAAAGAGGAGAACAAATGCTAAAGCTAATCCTGACCCATAACTCAAGAGAAACCTGGCAAATCCTAAACAATGGCACTTTATCGCAAGAATATGCGCAGTCAAACGGAATCTCGAGTTCAAAGTGGGAAAAACATTTTGCCAATGTTTTTGGTGTTGCATCAGCTGACACATTGAGCCAAGTTGCCGACTGCAGTGGTGCTTGGGATGTTACCGAGAAGGCTGAAGACATCATCGCTTTAATTGGCCACTTAAAAAATTCAAGAGCCGCTGGTCCCGACGGCATAACAAACATCATGCTGAAGGAAAAAAAAGAAAATTGGGCATGCTTTATTGTGTATTTGTTCGATCTGATTGCAACTGTGAAAGAAGTGCCAGATTCATGGAAATCAGCTGTTGTGGTCCCGGTGTTCAAGAAGGGCAGTCGGGACGACCCTTCTAATTATCGCCCGATTGCTCTTTTGGACACCATAGGAAACATTTTCGCTATGTGTATCCAGCGTGAATTATCCAGATGGGCCAATGACGCGAAGCTTTTAGACTGTAGACAAACAGGTTTCACCAAAGGGGTGGGTACTGAGGTGAATCTGTTATTATTAAATCTGCTAAAACTGGAAACGTTGAAGAACAAATCCAAGCTCTACCTGGCTTTTATAGACATGCGGCAGGCCTTCGACTCAATAAATCGATTCAAATTATGGGATAAGCTAGCTAAGTGGAACTGCCCACTCGCACTATTAAATCCAGTGATAGCCCTGCATTCGAACACTACTATGCGGGTACGTATGAATGCTCTGGGGGAGCTTTCAAACAAAATACCCACAAATAGAGGCGTGAAACAGGGCTGCCCTTTGGCGGCACTATTGTATAAACTATATATCTCAGACATCGCTACCGGACTCAAAGAAGCTGCATGTTTTCCACCAAATGTGAAGGGCAACATCTAAGTTGGGCGATTTATGCTGACGACATTGTGTTAGTGGACCGCACACAAATTGGCCTACAAAGGCTCCTGGTTAAATTTGAAGAATACTGCGATGTCAATGACCTAACAATAAATGAAAAAAAACCAAAGATTTTGATGGTCGGCAAGGTACAAACCAATAAAGATCGAATGTTTAAGTGGACAATTGCCCAGGAGAAAATCGAAATAGTTTCATCGATACGCTATTTAGGAATTCTCTTTAATAACTCTATAAGAGAATGTGATTGGTGGTGTGACCTAAGAAATCGTATGGATGGTTTTGGAGCTCAGGGAGCTCGGATACATGCTGAATATGGAAAATTTTCATTAACTCCAGTGTTAACGTTTTTTAAACAGAAAGTTGTACCAGCAATTACTTTTGGGTCTGAAGCTGGATGGAACCTGAATGCGCACTGTTGGGACATTCTTGAGGGAAAATTTTGGAGACGTGTACTAAAGCTCCCCACATATGTCTCAATTAAAGCCATCAGGCATGAACTTGGCCTTGATTCCCTGTATACAACGGTTTTATGGAAGTCAATTACATCGGCAAGGAAAATGCATCTGAAGGATCCAGCACCGGCTTACAGAATCTTGTCAGCAACCACGCAACGACAGTATGGAGGTTTACTAATGTGTTGGGTCGCGAAAATTAAAACCATTGTTGACTCTGCAAACATCAAGTGGGATTTGGTGATGGCGAACCCACAGTTAGCGAAAAAAATACTACGTCAATGGAGTTGGATACAGAATGTAGCTGACCGTGAGATGTTGAAGATGTCACTAGTTCTAGGAACTGCGGAAAATAGCTTGGATAAGTTACCTAAATATCTAAAGCAATTTCCTTCCAGATACCACCGGAATAAGTTCCTAAGACTTCGTCTAAATGTCTATCATACCAAGGATGTGCTTTGGACAAGACACGACGTAAACACAATAGATAACATCTGTAGATTTTGTAAAAAATCTGATGAAACGTTGAAACACTTAATCACGGAATGTGAAGCATTAGTAGGTGCACGCTCAATAATGTTAGGAAAATATGCACCTCTCAATGGAAACGTGGAAGAATGGTGGTTTAGAATGTTAACCAGTAATAATGTTCAGTTAACTTGTGCGGTGATAAATTTTCTAGAAAAAACTCTACCAAGCAATGAACTGTGGTGAAAAGGCCATGGAAAAAAGAATGGTTCCAGAGAATCCTGGGGTGCACTCCTGAAGTCTATTAACAAAGGACATTTGTGTAGCGCTACATGTGATTCGCTTGGTTGTGTTGTGTAATCAATAAAAAGTTGTGAACAAACAACTATAATATTAATAAAAAAAAAAAAATAATGGCACATTTGAATAGGCTTTATAGTGGAGGGCACAGGTTTTTGGTAGGGCAACTTAACCATAACGTCCCCTTAACAAAAATTCTTTAGTGAATTGTATGGGTTTTTAGTAGGGCAACTTAACCATAACATCCCTTTAACAACATTTTTATTGTAACTGAATTTCACAGATTTACTGAAGGGGAACCTAATCATAAAAGCATGTTAATGAAGTTTTTATGCTGTATATACACTATAAGCATGTGATCTTGCAGATATGTAGTAAAGTTTGATTACTTTACAAACATATAACTTAGACCATACAGAACCTCCTCGCTATCGATATTGTGAAGACAAGGACTGAGCACCTGTCTGCGGACGGACGCGGGCGAGGTCATCACTACCAAAACAGTCAGGGGCCATCTGAAAATGTACTAATGTGTCACACAAAAACAATTCAACTTTGAGAAAAGACACATAAAAAACATTATAATTACTAGTAAATAAATAGAGAAACCTAAACAAAAACCATGCATTTAATCACCAAGTAGAAGGAAATGGATTGTACCATAAAAAAAAAGGATGACTCCAAAGTAAGTACCTTACAGAAACTGTGTAGGCAGGACTGACAGTAGATGCACGCACTTCAAGGAAGACACATCACAGCAAAAAAGTATGTTAACTTCATTTTTCTTATATACGTGTGTACTTTTTTTGGTATAAGAGGCAGAAGAAATAATTTCTTTCTGTTCTTTTCGTACAGAAATGTGCAGTACTTTAGAGTGGCTGGAGGAGAATTTTCTGCATGGGGAAATGTCCGAAGATAGCGTCAGTAATGGTACACGGTGCTCTGCATAAGCAAAATAATGTTCACTATTTTATGGCCATTTAACATATATATATTTATTTGTAGCAGACCAAGAGAAAAAAGAAGAGAAGCCATCAAATGACACAGAAGAAGACAGGCTAAAAAGGATAGAACGCAAAATGGAGACACTGAATGACAGTTTTAATTTTTTAAGGGATTTTGTGGAAGAATATGTTAGAGGAAAACTACGTTACCACTGTCCCACCTGCACCTGCCCTCCTTCTCCATTCCCCAGTGAACCGTTCCCAAACCTTCAAGAAGAAAATAGACCTTTTGATGAAACATCTATCCCTTCTTCCCCGCACAAATCATCTCCTCACAATCAGCCCGTGTTGAACCCTAATTTCCCTATTTTTTTGTCAGTGTCCGCATCCCCCTGTGTTTCTGTTGATTAAAGTGTGTGTCATTTTTTAGAATGTTTTGTATAGTTGTTGTTGAATACGGGTTAGAGAAACATTTTGTTTTTAAAAAGACTTAAAATGTTTGCGAACAGTGTGCCTGTTCGAGTTAGCCGTAAGCAATACAATGTGGATGTTCTAACGGCAATACACCTACCCGTACCAATGACAACCAAGATGGAACTGACATTAGAAGGCACCATCTGTGCATGTTGTGTGTAAAGTAACAGAACGGGGGTGCTAAGGACATTATACCTCTCCATATGGCTCAAAAACAAGATAAAATATATTCCTAGAATATAGTACGTAGGCAGGATGTATACAAAATGAGGCAACTTGGAAGTGTTCTAAGGACACTATATCTGTCTGTATCGTCTACAGCAAGATGGAACCGTCCATAGAACAGGTGCGGTGGCCGGCATGTTCGTTATTAAACAAAATGGAGGTGTCCTAAGGTGACTGAACCTGTCCTTAAAGTCATCAGATCAGGTACACCCATAAGTACTGCGAACATCCCGCCTGTCCCTAACTGTCCAGCTCACTTGTGTCGCACTTTTAATTAGTTGCAGGACCCGAACACTGTCCTTAGAACAGTGGCGCGCATGCGCACGTGCGTTAGTCTGCATTTGCTGTTGTGCGGGCCTGCTTTTCCCTCACAGATGTGTACAGGACGTCATCATGTGACCACACCCACGCTGAGCATGTGAACTTATTTGCGCACTTTGTCTGCTTCCGCAACACTGCAAAATAAATTACACTTAAATGGGAAAGTATTTTTCATTATAACATCACCATTTGACATTTCCCATACAATAGCTCCACCTGTGAATGTGTTGTTTACAATTTTTGGAGCGTTTTACAGCGAGCAATGTGGTCACAAGCCGAATCCTTCGAACCCTATAATTGGCCACACCCCTGAGGTCATCTTCATTGTGCTTCTGGTTATAGCAGTTAGAGTCGTGCTGCCTTTAGTACTGTAGCAACCATTTGGCAAAAAATCCTTAAGGCATCCATGGCTGCTACTGCTGCATTACCCTCAGCACCACCCCCAAACCCTCCACCGCCACCACCTCCCCAAGAGCCTGCAGAGGGATATACGGGTGAGGATTTAGAGATCAAGGAAGAAGATGGAGAAGAGAATGAGGTGGAAGAACTCTGCACTACAAACACTCGGCGGGAGTTGTGGGTGTGGCGGTTGTTTTCCGTTTATGGGAATGTACCGAAAGCATGTGCAAACCTGGTCAAGTGCAACCAGTGCCAGTTGGTGCTGAGTCACGGCAGACCCGGTGCCTACAGCTTTGGTACGACAACCATGAAGCGACACCTAACGTCGTTCCACAGTGCAGACATTCGCAAGGTGGTGCCATGTGAAGAACGTAGTAGATTGAGTTCCTCCACAGCATCCTCCGTGACCGATCCTCTCACCACAAGAGACACTCCTCTGGGGGAGCGTATTCCTCCAGCTGCATCACAAGCCATTTGCGATGCTGTTGACCCTTACCTTTCAAGGGTCACACTATTGTGTATGTACTGTGATGCAGAACTCCTCACGGGGGAGAGTCTTCAAAGTGCTTTTGAGGCTACTCTCACTGAGCACGAGAAGAACTGTGCCCTGCCTAAGTGAAGGCCACCCTATATCTTTCTCTCTCCTCCTGGCCCTTCTTATCCCCGTGGTTGGTGTCCCTTCCTTACCCTCCCGTGCCCTCCTCTCCTAGTGTATCATGTCCATAAAAGCAGTGAACTGAAAAGTTATGAACATTTAAAAAAAGGCTCTTTTCAGAGCCGCCTTTCTCAGTTTAACAATAGAGCTTTGAAGTGACCATTGTAGTCCCCCTCGCTTTTTTTGACAAGTCTGCAGACAGTCATGGGACACACAAAAATGGAGGGTGCAAGCAAAGCAAAACCAATGTACTTTTCGCTGGGAGTAAGTGGTGGCTCTGAAAAGAACCTTTCGGTGGTGTTGAGTATGCTTCAAAAACTGTAGGGTGGAAAAATGGATTGCCAAATAGGTGACTATGATTCCAAAAAAAGTTGCAATGCATGTTGTACATTGCCAAGAAAAATTTAATTGCCAGCATATGTGAGATGGACTCCATCTCTGCGAAATATGAAAGAGCTGCGAAACAAAATGTTTTCATTGTGGAATGAGGACATGCCAACATCTCTTAGAAATGCACAAACAGCCTTATTCATATTGCGCAGCGCTTTCTCTATTTGTGGGCCAAATGCAGATGAATGCAGCCAATTTTGTCTTTGAGCAATACAGGAAAAAACTATTTGGCAATTTGGAAACATGTCCATGACTTGTGCAAGTCCTTCCTTCATTGCAAATTGCAAAGAAATACCAGAAACATGGCCTAAACTATTGCCTCCGCAATCAATGATAAGTATATCAGGATGACGCTCTGTCTGTAAAGTAATGCAGTGAG
Source organism: Ambystoma mexicanum (assembly GCF_040938575.1). Lineage (NCBI taxonomy): Eukaryota > Metazoa > Chordata > Amphibia > Caudata > Ambystomatidae > Ambystoma > Ambystoma mexicanum. Next base: position 528,574,893 of record NC_090926.1, read on the forward strand.
GTACCAAGTCCAACCACCTCATTCCACGCACGCCATGCCAGTGCACTTCCACATGATGAAATCCAAGATCTGCAGATAGACCGCAAATTTCTCCATGCACCTTCAGCCAATGTATCCACGATTCTCCTAAAATCCAGATAATCTGTTTTCGAGCACACAGAGCCATGGTTGTCTGGTTTCCTGTCAGGGAAAAGACGTTCTGACTAAATATCTCAGTACCGAACACACCCACTGACCTTTAGTAGCCAATCCCTACCTTCGCACATTCACATTTGCATGCGTCTCCAAAATCCCCGTTGGTAAAAGGCAGCGCCTGCAAACTTCCGCCATGTTCGCGGACACGTGCAGGAGCAGAGCGTGACGACTGTACATTTAAATATTATTCCCCTTTTCCCCTTGAAGGTGGGCTCTGAAAAGAGCCATTGTTTTTTTTTTTGGGCAGATGCTTTACAGACACCTGTTATCTTTCTTTTTTTTGTGATATTTTTTGTTCTTACTTTATTCCTACAACCTTTACAGAATCTTCTCCAAAGCAAGCCTCACATTCCAAAAGAACATGGCATTTCCCAAAGAAAATAACGCAAAACCATCTGCTTCGAAATAAGCCGCATTACTGGAAACAATGTTCTTGTGGCTGCAGAAAAACATACCAGCATGTAAAATAAAAGGACACATGCCGCGATTAATGGTACACCTCCCAATACGTTGATCGGGAGAGAAAACAGAACTATTGTCCCAATTTCCTCTAGGCAGTAACCCGAAAAAATTATTTTCGCAGTTGGAAATATGTTCATGACTGCCTCAACCAACTGTTCCAAATCTTTCAACAAAGTACTTGAACTCACGTAGCCCAAATGGCAAGTACCGTAGTGCAAAAGCATCACATGAGGAGTGGTCATCGTTCGCATCTCGGTGCAAACTTGGAGAAGTGCCGCAACATTGCAATCAGTCTCAGCGCTCCAGATCACCTCCACTCCTCTCACATCAAAATGATGTGCTACATGCCTACCTTCGGCTTACAGCTGTAAACCTTGGACAAAAATGTCTCCAAGGACCAAAACCCTGACCCTCTGCGCCTCTGCCATCTTCAGTATACGCACCGTCTTTCGCCACAAAGGAACAATGTGAACACCTGATTGGCTGATGCCTACAGTACGTTTCCATGCTCGATTTGCTGTAGATACCCATATGTGACATGCCCTACCCACGGACAGGCGGTGCCTACGTGCGACACGTAACTCTTAGCCAGTCCTTCTACCCTTTCCACATCACGCGCGATTCCATTTCCTCATTGGACGCAGCTAAGCAGTCACACAACCATCCACTAATCACATTAACCATCCCTACATCTAACTCCGTCATCTAAATTTTGCACTTCAATGTGAATGCAAGTCGCATATCATTCCAAAGCACCAACTTCAAAAACTACTGTGCAAGTGTTGCGGATTTCTACATACAGCTCCATCCATGTGCACATGCATGCGTATAAACTACATGTACGCATATTTTACTCAGAGAACATGTGCAACCCTTATGATTTTATTTAAAGAAATTATTACCACTAAATCTGCATAGGCAATACATACCAATGGTCGTCCTTTAAGTACAAGATGTCCGATTTTTCATTAACAAACCGCACTACTTCTTACTGTCTCCCGCATATGGTAGAATCCTCCCTTTTTAGTGAGAAACTCGATTTCCCATTAGAAAATGGCACAATTTTATACTGTGTAGCGTCTACATAAATGCTACTTCCGATGCGATCATATCAGAAAAAGTAAACGCTCCCTATTGCTGTGGTGACATCTCCCTTGGAGGGTCTCCCGATTTTTCGAAATCGTAGTTGTAATGTGAAAGTACAGATTTTTTTCCCCATTTACTATACTGACCTATCACTTACAAACCTCTCTGGCATAGATAACACAGCTTAAAAGAAACAAGACATTGTCGTAACCTAAAAAGTGTACGCATTTCTGAAGCACGTGCAACTGACATACTGCAAGTAACATAGAATGGCAGCACATAGTGCAGTGAAAAGCACACATGCACTGTGTTCAAATGTCAAAGAAGAATGCTGTTAAGAAAAATACAACATTAACGTGTTCTGTAACATCACAGCTTTAAACACACACACTTACTAACTTCTTCTTTTTACAATCGCAGTGAAGACTACTCTCCTGAACATCAACAGCATCTACACTGCAAACGAAATATCTGAAGAAACCAGGTCATTATGCAAAAAAAGTAAGCACAGAACGACCTTTATATTCTTACTATTCCTCAAATAGACTGGGGTGGGTTATGTATTTAATTTGTGCACCAAAGCAAACAGTGATTTCTAAACCATTCTACCCACAAATCACCATTTACTGAACAAAGAATAAAAGGGAGAATGACTCGCACATCGCTGTATATTTGGAACTCAAATAACATACATAGAATGTTAGTACTAGAAAACAAATAGGTGTTTCAATTTGATGCCAGTACGTTCACTATTAATGCTTCTCCTCACTACTAGCCCACTTTCTACTCTCATCTGAAGCACATAGTAGTAGTATGCAAACAGAAAAGTAGATTTCCCAAATCATTGTAAGAGGCCAATGCAAATTCACACACCACCACAAAGTGCTTACCCATCAAACTCATGCACGCAAGCACACAGCACACATAAATTGTACAACAGACCAAACCATGCCTTTTTTTCAACAGACCCCAAAAAGGCCTACCAAAAAGCAAGTTCGTAGAAAGGAACGCCGAAGTAGAGCAAATAAAAATAAAAGTTTCCAATCTAAGCATCCATCTGTACCAGAGTTTGTAGAGAACGATGGAACAAAACGGCTAATACATTTGTTTACCAAAGCAACGCGAGCCTCAACTACCGAAACTTTACCTCCTCCAACAAAATGTGGCACGAAGCACAAAACTCTTCACAAAAAAATCAGCTACCAGTACCGCTAACAATGCTCCTAATAATTCTGATATAGCAACAAGAACCTATAGTAAAAAAAAATATTTAAGCAAAAATGTTTCGCCACAGAGTCCTTCAGAATCTTATAAGAAGAGGACCAAAATCATCCTCACCCCTTAAAACCTACTGTAAAAAATTAATCCTACAAGCTCTCGTGGACAGTGCATCATTCTCAAAAGGAAGTTGTTTATATTGGTGTTAAATAGAATGAAACCACTAAGAAAACTAAGTACCAAAATGCAAAAGAAACTTATCAATAAATGGAATGTGAACAAAAATAACTTCTTACGTATTTGTGGAGGTGAATGGAGTCACACTACAACCACAGAACCATATTTTAATGAAGTCAAACCAACACAATTGCCATCCATAGTAGTGGAAGAGGATATGAAAAAATCAATAATACCATCATGGAACAAGAAACACTGCTTAGAAAAGTATCCCCTGAAAACTCAGAATTACCTCTCAATTCGATTGAATCAGACCGTCCAGTATACAAATGGCTGTGCACATCAATGTGTGCCATTCCTAACAAATCTTTTAAATCTTTACGTCAGTTCCTCAATCAGTATGTGAAAGGTAAAGACAAAAATTAAAATGAAAGTGCTGCAAAATATGGATGCCTGTCGAGTGTGCAAATATAAAGGGCTGCAAGGACATTCATTAGCCTGCATTTCTGGACCTATTTGCAAAAGCACCTTCCATGATATCAAACGGATATCAATACATCATTCAACTGTCAGAAATCTAGTGTATAAAATATACTAGGCTAAAAGTCCAGCTTCAGAATTAGCCAATTTAAATAACACTCTTCTGCATGGTACACCCAAGTATCTACAAGAAGAAATTGACTGTATCCAGAGAAAATATTTTGGAAGTGAAAGTCACTTACAAAATGCAATAGTTTTAGAACAGACTACCAACATTTCTGCACATAGCAACCTTCTATTACACACATACAAAAAAGAAATACTAAAATTTAAAAGTGCATCGGCTGAAATACCAAACCATGTGTGTATTGCCGCAGAACGTTTTACAAAAGGAACACAAAATATGTAGACATAGCATACAAAATAGAAGCCAATGAAGATTCCAAGTGGTTTGAATTAGCTCTGTACCTTTCAGCCAAAAACAAATATGAAATAAGTGAACCCCTAATATGTTGTAATTACTGCACTACAAAAGTAGACAACAACCAAAGTCCTTCACGTGCTATCACAAATAATTTGGAATTGTTCCCACTACCAAAAACATTGCAAAAACTCAATTTGTACAAGAGCATCATAATTCAAACAGTTCATCCATTTCAAGCAATTATACGCCTTTACCCAAAAACAGCAAAATTACCTCCCTCTGAATTGGTGAAAGGCATTCATGGCAAAGTAGTTTATTTGCCATTAGATCTTACAGAAAATGGGCACACTCTAGGAGTGCAATGTTCAATATAGCATTCTTTAATTGTGTTGGTAAATGGTGTACCAACCAAAGACAAACAATTTGGCAACAACTGGTGGACTTACATAAAGTTAGCCACGCCTTGCAATATCTAAAAGACAATAACGAATACTACAAGGAAATAAATATTGAAGAAAGCTTAAGGGAAACAACTGCAATAAATTGAACAGTCACCAGAAACTGGACAATTTCAACTTCTGGATCCTGCTGCAGTATCCACTCTTTTGGACCAGTACACAATTCATCCATTGCATTCCAATGAAAGCATAGATGATGCACTAGAAACATACCAAATGCGACAAACCAAATGTTCACCAATGAGCATATGGGAAAAAGCATAGAAGCACAGGCTTTTCCACTTCTATTTCTTACTGGCAAAGGTGGAAGGTACGATGATAGACCCACTCAAATGATGGCATCAGAATACCGGTCATTACGAATGTATTTGCAAGATACCAGGTTTAGACAAAATGTGGAATACATATTCCGCCTACCTTTTGAAAGTGAATTAGCAACCCTATGTTCCGGAGTTGCACACATTTTGAAATCTGGAACCCACTTTCAAAATATGTCAGCTACACAATTAATACAAAAAGTACAAGAAAAAGATGAAGGTTTACAGTCAAGTATAACAAATTTGTTTGCAAACATGCGTGGTACAAAAGAATACTGGTTCCAACGGCACAGAGACATACGTTGTATGATCAGAAACCTTGGACCACCAACAGGGTTTGTTACACTAAGTTGTGCAGAATATGCATGGGAAGATTTACATGAGTTTCTACGCATATCAAACAACAACAAAACCAGCATACATTTATTAACACCTGGAGAACTTTGCTCTCTAGATCCAGTTAATGTGTCACGATATTTCCATCATTGTTTCATTGCTATGCTACACTTTATTTGCAATAAAACTGTTCCTCCCCTCGGAGAAGTGCAGAACTTTTTTGGGAGAAAAGAATACCAAGCGACAGGAGCACCACATATTCACATGCTTTTATGGATCAAAGGTGCATCTAAATTTGGTCAGGAAACTGATTCCACTGTTTTGCAGTCCATCCAAAATATGTCACTTGTGAAATACCTTCAGAACAGACACATAGTGACCTGCACGGGCAGATTTTACAATTTCAAAGACACAAATGTGGCAAATATTGTCGCAGCAAATACAAAAACACAGGGAAATACTACACCAAATGCCGGTTTGGTTTCTCTAGACCAGTTACAGAAACAGGTAAAGTGAACAACTTCATGTATTCAGTTCAACATAGTGTGAAAAGTAAATCACCTAAGAACATGTACTACATAAAAAGAACCGAAGAATGTAAATATATCAATGATTACAATGCAATCATTGCCCTCTTATGGAATGCAAAAATAGATGTGCAGTACATTGCAGACAATTTCGCTGCTGTTGCACGATATGTTACAGCCTACTTAACAAAAGCTGAAAAAACAGAGCTTCAAGACCTCTGGGATGACATATCAACAGACAAAATGCTATCTCAGAAATTGTACAGCCTAGGCATAAAGAGGCTCTCTCATAGAGAATGTGGCACCTATAAAGCGGCAGATCATTTAACTGGTACTGCTTTGTACGGAAAATCAGACAAAATAGTATGGCTAAGGCTTGGTCCTGCTAAATCTAGAAAAAGAGTTCTGAAATCATATGAGGACATAGAAACAATTGCCAGAAATTATCCCAACATCCAAGACATTTTAAAAAACAATTTACTGGACACATACTATCCGAACAGGACTAGCACTTGGGAGAGCATGTGTCTATACCACATCGCTCAAAACTTTGCCTACAAAAATAATATAAAACCCGATGAAAGCAAAGGCAGATATACAGTCACAGATTGTGAAAGGCAGCTTAGTGAAACTTCCAAAACGAAGCTTAATTAATCATGTTAAATTGTCATTAAAAAGTCCTCAACAGAAAGAACTGTATTACATGTCTCTACTAAAACTTTTTAAACCATGGAGAAAAGAGGAACCAATACTAAATAACTATGACTGCTATGAAGATGCTTTCAAAGCAAATGAAAGTACTATCACTGATGTGAACTTCACGCAGTACAAAGCAATGTTGCACAATGAACAGCAACACGAAGAAGAACTTCAGGCCCAACTAGATAAGGACACTTCCGACAGTAGTCAACCTTCTGTAACAGGGAGTCAAGAACCACTAGGACAGCCATTAATAGCCAATGAGGCAGAATTAGCTATGACAGAAGTGGAAAACACCACGTGTCACTATCAAGAAAATATAGAAGACTTAAATGTACAACAAGCAAAACTTAACAAAGAGCAGCACACCATTTTTGATGATGTAACAAAACAGATTGCACATGGTGTACAACACAAAAATAAAGAATATACGTGCCAAAATTACAAACCAATACTGCTGTACATCAGTGGTGAAGCTGGGTCAGGAAAAACATTCTTAATCAGAATCATCAGCAAGTTCCTTTAGCAATTGACAAACAACAAACTATCAGCTGTTGTAACTGCCCGCACGGGTTTAGCTGCCTACAACATAGGCGGTGTCACTTTACACTGATTACTACTTCTTCCAGTAGAACACCAAAACAAATTAGACTACTACAAACTTTCTGCAGAAGTTGCAAAACTACACAGAGTATTAATCAAATGAAAATGCTACTAATAGATGAAGCGAGTATGGTCTCCAACCTAATGTTGGCTTTGATTCACCTCCGATTGCAATAAGTACTTAAAACAAACTACGAAGAACTCTTTGCAGGGAAACACATTATCGTTTTCAGAGATCTTCTACAATTTACACTAGTGAAGGGGAACCTATTTTTAAAACCGTAGGACACAAACTCTGCCGTAAAACTGTTGGCAGTATAGGAAATGTCACCTTTGGCAACATTTCCAATACAGAGAATTAACAGAAAACTAGGAAGAACTCTTTGCAGGGAAACACATTATCGTTTTCGGAGATCTTCTACAATTGACAACAGTGAAAGGGGAACCTATTTTTAAAACCGTAGGACACAAACTCTGTCGTAAAACTGTTGGCAGTATAGGAAATGTCACCTTTGGCAACATTTCCAATACAGAGAATTAACAGAAAACATGTGGCAATCTGCAGATCTCACTTATGCCAACATCCTAAAAAGTATTAGAGTTGCTGTACTATCTTAGGAAGCACAGGCAATATTGAAAAAGCTGCACATTCATGCACTTTACTGCGATAATGCATGTGCTACTGATGTTATGGAACAATTGGCAGACAAAAATGTCAATTGTATGGCCTTAATGCCAACTCTTGCAAGCTGTGTCAAATTCAATGAAACAATGTTAAATAAAGAAATGCAAACAATTATTGAAATTTGCGTCACAGACAAACTAGACATACATGGTATGACACTACCCATGTGTGAGCAAGCCACAACAAGACTAAGTAGTTTAGAAAATTCAATATCCAACACAGCTGGGTTGGAAAAAATATTAAAATTATCCTTAAATTGTAGAGTAATGCTGAAACGTAACCTTGACGTGGAGCAACGGCTAGTTAATGGGGCACTGGGTGCAGTTGTTGGCTTTCAATCATACCCACGTGACAGCAACATTCAGTTTGTCAATACTTGCTTTGATAAACTTTCAGAAATGAAAAGGATAGGGCCATCAACTGCTCGATTCCTTCTGTTCAAAGACATGTATGTACGTAGAGAACAATTTTCTCTAACTCTTGCATATGCAGTCACCATTCATAAATGTCAAGGTCTTACCCTAGACAAAGCATTAATAGATATAGGAAACAGTCTTTAAAGAAGGCATGAGCTATGTAGCACTATCACGCTTACGTACAATTGACAGTCAATTTCTAATCAACTTTGATGCAAATAAAGTGACCGCTGATATTCCTTGCATCTTGGAATACAATAGACTGCAGTCAAGGAACACCCCTCATCTGAAACAATATCCTGTTCCAGAAAAATTTAAATGTGGTAAAAGAAAAGTAATTCTATCAGAAATGCAACAGAATCTGATTGCAAATCCTTCAAAGAAAAGAAAAGAATAAAAGGTTCATCAATTACCACAAGCAAAGAAGAACCTATTAGGGAAAGTAAACCAGGTACTTCTTCAAAGAAGGAAGAGAAACTTAGAAAAAAGCAATCTGAAACAGAACTAGCTAGTCCATTCAAATTTTCAAATGAAAGTGCTGTAAGTTGCTATGCAAATGTAGCAATTAATATTCTATGTCAATTGCCACCAATGGTTAACGATATTTACTTACATAGTACAGACCTATTGTGTTTGCAAATGTTATTCCTTCACAGAAACGTAACAAACAATCCTGACAACACATACAGAGGCCGATTCATGGAATAATTAGCGCGGCGCAAGTGGGCAAAAACGTGCGAATCGCAGTGGAATAGCGAAAATCGCAGTGAACGTGCGAAAATCGCACGAAAAGCAGCGCACGTCGATTCATGGAAGGCTGTGCGCGAGAAAACCAGCGGATGTGCGAAAAAAAAGTGCGCGGCGCACGTTGGCGCACGTTGGCGCACAGGCCATCTAACAGCGTGCGCCAGGTCACAGCGAAAATCGCACAGGCCACAGCGAAATTCGCACATAGCGCGGCGCACGCAATAAAAGTAGGCGGAACACGGGCGTAACACTCGGAATGGGGAACAACTTGCCAAAACGTGGGCGTCACGGGGGAAGTACAGGGCACAAGTGCGCGGAACGCCCACACGCTCGCCTACAACACGTATTCATGGAATAGAATAGGGGAAAAAAGCGCACGCTCAAACCAGCGCACAGGCACAAACACGACCGCCACAAGAAAGGAGGCGGTAGCGTCTCTGCGGCTGTAAGAAATGTGCGCCAAAAGGTGCGCCAACAAATAGCACCTATATACTGCCATGATGAATGTCCCATACTGTGGCCCTCCAGGAAAAATGACGTGCAAAGGGGTACCCACAAACACGGACACCCGCTGACAAAAAATACGTGTGCATGTATACCGGGGTGCGCGGGAAGTGTCACACGCGATTTGCAGGGTACGTGCATCACAGGGGTTCGCGTGAAGTTATTCACACGATCGGGCCTGGGGGAGCGGGCTACGTGTATTACAGGGGTTCGCGTGAAGTTCCTCACGCGATCGGGCCTGGGGGAGCGGGCTACGTGTATTACAGGGGTTCGCGTGAAGTTCCTCACGCGATCGGGCCTGGGGGAGCGGGCTACGTGTATTACAGGGGTTCGCGTGAAGTTCCTCACGCGATCGGGCCTGGGGGAGCGGGCTACGTGTATTTCAGGGGTTCGCGTGAAGTTCCATACGCGATCGGGCCTGGGGGAGCGGGCTACGTGTATTACAGGGGTTCGCGTGAAGTTCCACACGCGATCGGGCCTGGGGGAGTGGGCTACGTGTATTACAGGGGTTCGCGTGAAGTTCCTCACGCGATCGGGCCTGGGGGAGCGTGCTACGTGTATTTCAGGGGTTCGCGTGAAGTTTCACACGCGAATAGCCTGGGCGCGTGAATTTGAGGGGTGCGCGGGAAGTTCCACACGCGATCGGGCCTGGGGGAGCGGGCTACGTGTATTACAGGGGTTCGCGTGAAGTTCCTCACGCGATCGGGCCTGGGGGAGCGGGCTACGTGTATTTCAGGGGTTTGCGTGAAGTTTCACACGCGAATAGCCTGGGCGCGTGAATTTGAGGGGTGCGCGGGAAGTTCCTCACGCGATCGGGCCTGGGGGAGCGGGCTACGTGTATTACAGGGGTTCGCGGGAAGTTCCACACGCGAATAGCCTGGGCGCGTGTATTTCAGGGGTTCACGGGAAGTTCCACACGCGAATAGCCTGGGCGCGTGTATTTCAGGGGTGCGCGGGAAGTTCCACACGCGAATAGGCTGGGCGCGTGTATTTCAGGGGTGCGCGGGAAGTTCCACACGCGAATAGGCTGGGCGCGTGTATTTCAGGGGTTCGCGGGAAGTTCCACACGCGAATAGCCTGGGCGCGTGAATTTGAGGGGTGCGCGGGAAGTTCCACACGCGAATAGCCTGGGCGCGTGTATTTCAGGGGTGCGCGGGGAGTTCCACACGCGAATAGCCTGGGCCCGTGTATTTCAGGGGTGCGCGGGAAGTTCCACACGCGAATAGGCTGGGCGCGTGTATTTCAGGGGTTCGCGGGAAGTTCCACACGCGAATAGCCTGGGCGCGTGAATTTGAGGGGTGCGCGGGAAGTTCCACACGCGAATAGCCTGGGCGCGTGTATTTCAGGGGTGCGCGGGGAGTTCCACACGCGAATAGCCTGGGCCCGTGTATTTCAGGGGTGCGCGGGAAGTTCCACACGCGAATAGCCTGGGCGCGTGTATTTCAGGGGTGCGCGGGAAGTTCCACACGCGAATAGCCTGGGCGCGTGTATTTCAGGGGTGCGCGGGAAGTTTTACACGCGAATAGCCTGGGCGCGTGTATTTCAGGGGTGCGCGGGAAGTTTTACACGCGAATAGCCTGGGCGCGTGTATTTCAGGGGTGCGCGGGAAGTTTTACACGCGAATAGCCTGGGCGCGTGTATTTCAGGGGTTCGCGGGAAGTTTTACACGCGATTTCTGCACGGTACGTGTATTTCAGGGGTGCCGGGGAGTCCCACATGTGATTTGACAGTGTGGGTCCTCCCAGGTGTACCCTGTACACCCTCCACGGCCCCTGCAGGCAGCCCACACCACAGGGGACTACCCTGCATCCCTGGTCATGTCCCGCAGGCAGCCCACCCAACATGGGCATGCCCCCCAGCAAAGGCACATGTCTCCTTGAACACCAACACATGTCCCCTTGCACCCCCACCCCCCAGCACTGTGGGGCACATGCCAGCAGTCCCCCACCCATGTCCAACTCATGTCCCCCACCACCCCCACCCCCCAGCACTGTGGGGCACCTGCCAGTAGGCCCCCACCCATGTCCAACTCATGTCTCCCACCACCCCCACCCCCAGCCACCAGGGTCACCCTCCACCAGGGCCCCACTCATGTCTCCCACCACCCCCACCCTCCAGCACTGTGGGGCACCTGCCAGCAGGCCCCCACCCATGTCCAACTCATGTCTCCCACCACCCCCACCCCCCAGCACTGTGGGGCACCTGCCAGTAGGCCCCCACCCATGTCCAACTCATGTCTCCCACCACCCCCACCCCCCAGCACTGTGGGGCACCTGCCAGCAGGCCCCCACCCATGTCCAACTCATGTCTCCCACCACCCCCACCCCCCAGCACTGTGGGGCACCTGCCAGCAGGCCCCCACCCATGTCCAACTCATGTCTCCCACCACCCCCACACCCCAGCACTGTGGGGCACCTGCCAGCAGGCCCCCACCCATGTCCAACTCATGTCTCCCACCACCCCCACCCCCCAGCCACCAGGGTCACCCTCCACCAGGGCCCCACTCATGTCTCCCACCACCCCCACCCCCCAGCAGTGCAGGGTCACCCTCCACCAGGGCCCCACTCATGTCTCCCACCACCCCCACCCCGCAGCACTGTGGGGCACCTGCCAGCAGGCCCCCACCCATGTCCAACTCATGTCTCCCACCACCCCCACCCCCCAGCCACCAGGGTCACCCTCCACCAGGGCCCCACTCATGTCTCCCACCACCCCCACCCCCCAGCACTGTGGGGCACCTGCCAGCAGGCCCCCACCCATGTCCAACTCATGTCTCCCACCACCCCCACCCCCCAGCACTGTGGGGCACCTGCCAGCAGTCCCCCACCCATGTCCAACTCATGTCCCCCACCACCCCCACCCCCCAGCACTGTGGGGCACCTGCCAGTAGGCCCCCACCCATGTCCAACTCATGTCTCCCACCACCCCCACCCCCCAGCACTGTGGGGCACCTGCCAGCAGGCCCCCACCCATGTCCAACTCATGTCTCCCACCACCCCCACCCCCCAGCCACCAGGGTCACCCTCCACCAGGGCCCCACTCATGTCTCCCACCACCCCCACCCCCCAGCACTGTGGGGCACCTGCCAGCAGGCCCCCACCCATGTCCAACTCATGTCTCCCACCACCCCCACCCCCCAGCACTGTGGGGCACCTGCCAGTAGGCCCCCACCCATGTCCAACTCATGTCTCCCACCACCCCCACCCCCCAGCACTGTGGGGCACCTGCCAGCAGGCCCCCACCCATGTCCAACTCATGTCTCCCACCACCCCCACCCCCCAGCACTGTGGGGCACCTGCCAGCAGGCCCCCACCCATGTCCAACTCATGTCTCCCACCACCCCCACCCCCCAGCCACCAGGGTCACCCTCCACCAGGGCCCCACTCATGTCTCCCACCACCCCCACCCCCCAGCACTGTGGGGCACCTGCCAGCAGGCCCCCACCCATGTCCAACTCATGTCTCCCACCACCCCCACCCCCCAGCACTGTGGGGCACCTGCCAGCAGTCCCCCACCCATGTCCAACTCATGTCCCCCACCACCCCCACCCCCCAGCACTGTGGGGCACCTGCCAGTAGGCCCCCACCCATGTCCAACTCATGTCTCCCACCACCCCCACCCCCCAGCACTGTGGGGCACCTGCCAGCAGGCCCCCACCCATGTCCAACTCATGTCTCCCACCACCCCCACCCCCCAGCCACCAGGGTCACCCTCCACCAGGGCCCCACTCATGTCTCCCACCACCCCCACCCCCCAGCACTGTGGGGCACCTGCCAGCAGGCCCCCACCCATGTCCAACTCATGTCTCCCACCACCCCCACCCCCCAGCACTGTGGGGCACCTGCCAGTAGGCCCCCACCCATGTCCAACTCATGTCTCCCACCACCCCCACCCCCCAGCACTGTGGGGCACCTGCCAGCAGGCCCCCACCCATGTCCAACTCATGTCTCCCACCACCCCCACCCCCCAGCACTGTGGGGCACCTGCCAACAGGCCCCCACCCATGTCCAACTCATGTCTCCCACCACCCCCACACCCCAGCACTGTGGGGCACCTGCCAGCAGGCCCCCACCCATGTCCAACTCATGTCTCCCACCACCCCCACCCCCCAGCCACCAGGGTCACCCTCCACCAGGGCCCCACTCATGTCTCCCACCACCCCCACCCCCCAGCACTGTGGGGCACCTGCCAGCAGGCCCCCACCCATGTCCAACTCATGTCTCCCACCACCCCCACCCCCCAGCACTGTGGGGCACCTGCCAGCAGTCCCCCACCCATGTCCAACTCATGTCCCCCACCACCCCCACCCCCCAGCACTGTGGGGCACCTGCCAGTAGGCCCCCACCCATGTCCAACTCATGTCTCCCACCACCCCCACCCCCCAGCACTGTGGGGCACCTGCCAGCAGGCCCCCACCCATGTCCAACTCATGTCTCCCACCACCCCCACCCCCCAGCCACCAGGGTCACCCTCCACCAGGGCCCCACTCATGTCTCCCACCACCCCCACCCCCCAGCACTGTGGGGCACCTGCCAGCAGGCCCCCACCCATGTCCAACTCATGTCTCCCACCACCCCCACCCCCCAGCACTGTGGGGCACCTGCCAGTAGGCCCCCACCCATGTCCAACTCATGTCTCCCACCACCCCCACCCCCCAGCACTGTGGGGCACCTGCCAGCAGGCCCCCACCCATGTCCAACTCATGTCTCCCACCACCCCCACCCCCCAGCACTGTGGGGCACCTGCCAGCAGGCCCCCACCCATGTCCAACTCATGTCTCCCACCACCCCCACACCCCAGCACTGTGGGGCACCTGCCAGCAGGCCCCCACCCATGTCCAACTCATGTCTCCCACCACCCCCACCCCCCAGCCACCAGGGTCACCCTCCACCAGGGCCCCACTCATGTCTCCCACCACCCCCACCCCCCAGCACTGTGGGGCACCTGCCAGCAGGCCCCCACCCATGTCCAACTCATGTCTCCCACCACCCCCACCCCCCAGCACTGTGGGGCACCTGCCAGCAGTCCCCCACCCATGTCCAACTCATGTCCCCCACCACCCCCACCCCCCAGCACTGTGGGGCACCTGCCAGTAGGCCCACACCCATGTCCAACTCATGTCTCCCACCACCCCCACCCCCCAGCACTGTGGGGCACCTGCCAGCAGGCCCCCACCCATGTCCAACTCATGTCTCCCACCACCCCCACCCCCCAGCCACCAGGGTCACCCTCCACCAGGGCCCCACTCATGTCTACCACCACCCCCACCCCCCAGCCACCAGGGTCACCCTCCACCAGGCCCCCACTCATGTCTCCCATCACCCCCACACCCCAGCAGTGCAGGGTCACCCTCCACCAGGCCCCCACTCATGTCTCCCACCACCCCCACCCCCCAGCAGTGCAGGCTCAACCTCCACCAGGCCCCCACTCATGTCCCCCTGCACCCCCACCCCCCTGCCACCATGTGCAGCCCCCACCAGGTCCTCACAATCCCCAATCATGTGCGTAATGGTCATCCTCCACAGCCAAAAAGACCTACCAAGTAACCCATTCACCCACATGGAAATGGAAATCACATGTTACACCCCCAATGTACATGAAGCAAATGAACCCATGTCCGTCACACACATATTTTCAAATTGAATGGGAAAACACACAACATGACATGCATGAAACCAATGAGATGAAACCACACAGTGAACAATGGAAAAAAAAATGTATTGAAAAAAATACAAATGCCAAAGAAAGAAAACTAACTACAATGTAAATGTGAAAAAATAAGCTGCATGTCCGCATAAAAACACAAAACTAGAAAATCAAATCAAAAAAAGTATGTCCAAAGTGAAATGTAAAAACTCTCCATGCAACAAAGAACTATGTACAAAAATAACAAGGGTCCATCATCACAACTGAACTAAGGAAACCTCCTAAAAAACCTACCTAAATATCAACTATATACAAAAAGTGGAGCAGTGTCCGTCGACTCCAAATAATAATAAGAACGAAAGGAAACCTAAAACTAAAGAACTATATACAAAGGCGGCGGGCAAGTCCAGCGGCTCACTCTGTGGTGTTCCGGGCCAGGGCATCATCGAACTCCTGTTCGATGTCCCGGAGGCGGTCCAGTTCCATGGCCCCGAGGGTCCGCAGGGACGACGCCGTGTCCTCCTCCAACCCCCTGCGGATTGCCTGGAGGCACTCGGCCCGCCTCAGGGCCCTCCGCATGGAGTTCTCCGCCCTGACCATTGTGAGCCGCGCCTCTTCCGCCCGCCGCCGCTCCGCACCTATGGCGTGGCCCAACCGCTGCCACACGGAAGACACTCTCTGTCCTGGGTCCTCCTGCCCTCCGGCCGATGCCTGCCCCTCCGATGTCGAAGGCCCCGAGCCTTCATGGCTCCCACCATCTTGCTGCTGCTGCTGCTCTGCCTCTGCCCGTGCACTGCCTCCTGCTGCCTGCACATCCTCCGCCGGCTGGGGTGCACCTGTTGATGTGGCCACCCCTGCTGGACGTCCGACTCCCGACTGTGGCAGGGATGCCTCCTCCACCAGCCTGGCCGCACTGTCAGAGGCAGCTCCACAGGGCACCCAGGTGACTGATGGGTGGGAAGATGGCACAGAGGACGACTGGCGCGTAGGGGGTCCAGTTGAGGAGGGGGTCGGAGCAAGCCCCATCAGACAGCGGAATCCGGCCTGGGTGACCTGTCCCAGCAGGCTGACGTGGTCAACGAGCCATTCGAGATGACGTGCAGTCTCTCCATGAAAAGACTGCAGGTCACCTCGCATGGCCCGTTGACGCAACGCCACGCCAGCCAGGACAGGCTCAACCCGGTCCTGGATGGCCACGTCCGCAGGCAGAGGAAGGCCAGTTGACGTCAGCTCATCCCCTGCCTGAAAACGGGTCTGGACGTAGGCATCCCTGCTGGTGCAAGATGATGCAGGGACAGGATCGGGGACAGGATTGCACACAGGCACCTCCGCGGCCGCCTGTGCTGCCTCCTGTCCCTGGTCCTGGACTGCACCACTAGCACCAGTGGGATCCCCACCTCCAGACCCCGTCTCTGGTGCTTGCGCGGCCCCCTCCTCCACCAAACCCCCCACCAACCTGGATGACTCTGTGCCATCTTCCCCTGTTGGGCCCTGTAGGGTCCCAGCTGCCCCTTCTGCTGCCGAGGAGTCCAACTGCAACCTCCGCCTCTTGGACCTCCCCCCGGCAGCTGCGGCCTGGGACGCGGCACCGGACTCCTCACTCCCCGACGAGATGACAACACGGGAGGGGAGCCGGGCCTTGCGTCTCCGGCTGGCGGTCGGATCCCCGCCGCTGTGCTCCACAGCACCTTCTCCGCCCTCTTCATCAGTTGACGCTGCAGACAGGGAGAAACAAAACACAGGCATCAGGGCACTGTACAATGGACACATACACGCATGACAGTTGCACATGAGTGGCATTGGCAAACCTCAGACATGTCATCACAATCCCCAACACACATGTCATTGCAACTGGCACACATGAGCCATACCACAGCCATATCGCAACTGCCACCACCATCCCTACACATACAACAGCATCAGCAGCCAAAGGGGAGCCATACATCACATGCAACACAGGAAGTGCACCACACATGTACACACACCACCACACTTGCATGCATGTCTACACCTCTGCCAAGTGTCGCACTGTTCAGACGGGCATCCATGTCACATCTGCCAATCAGGCTTCCACATACCGCTGTCACATGCATCCATGTAGCATCACTGTTGCACCTTTGACAAATACACACACATGCACATGTACACAGTGCTCATACATGCAGCCGAAAACAACATACATGCCTGACATCACGGACATGTCTACTTACATACACATTCATCCAAACATGTGTGCACGCACAACTGCATTTGCCATGCAAGGCCACACACACAAGCACCATCCATGTCTCACACATTACAGCCCTCGCATGTGTCAGCCCCACGGCCCTGTACACCCCCACCCATACTCCACCCCATACAAACAGATGTGCAACCGGCACAATGGGGAATGATCACCACACGCCCTGCTCACAACCAGGATGCATGTACACTCACCGCTCGACTCCAGACGGCTCTGCTTCTCTAGGACCTGGACGTGGAGCGCTGGGGATATGCGTTCCAGGACCCCCATCTGTTCTTCCGACAAGTGGCCCCGGCGCCCCTTGGCATCCGCTGCCTTCAAGAGGCGCCGGGCCTTGTTCAGGGTCCTGGACCTGAAGTCCTCCCAGCGCTTCCTGACATGTTGTAAGTCCCGGACTGCCACCCCCTCCGCGTTGATGGCAGTCACGATGTCTGTCCAGATCCGAGTCCGTCCTTCCTTGTCGGCGCGGGAACTTCCAAAGAGGGCATCATACTGCCCCAGGACTTGCTCCACCAGGACACCAACTTCGGTGGCACTGAAGCTGGTGCCCCTCTGCCTCTCTGGCCGGGGGTTGTCAGTGGTCACAGATGGTGTTAGCCCCGACATGACAACCCCAGAGGCAGGAGTGGGTGGGCAACTGGGTCCTGGGGCTGGGCTGTGGAGCGATGGAATTCCAGTCGGGAGTCTTCTGTTCCAGCAGGGGTGGTCACAGCAACAGCACCCCTGGCTGATGTGCAGGCAGCAAATGGCAGTGCACGTGGGCAGCAGGCAGTCAGGCAGCAGCAGATAGCAGGTGGGAGCGTGCTCGGGGCTCTGGGGGGCAGTAATTCGGCCTTCTGGGCAGGAGCGTTGTCTCCCGTGTGCTCACGCGTGGCCAGCTTGGTACGGAGTGAATTGGCACGTGAAAATCCTGCACGTCAGCGTGAAAACCGAGGAAAGGCCCTTAGCGCGTAAGCGCGTCAGCACGCATACGCGATTCCATTGGACCAAAGGCCCTCAGCGCGTAAGCGCGTCTGTGACGTGACCCGCACGGGTGTTTCCCACACAGCACGTGATGACAGAGCACACGTGGAAAGACTGCACGTCAGAGTCTCATCGCGTGTAATTGGACAAAAGTGCGTGTACACGCGATTGGCCTATGTACGTGTATATGA
This sequence comes from Ambystoma mexicanum, assembly GCF_040938575.1. Lineage (NCBI taxonomy): Eukaryota > Metazoa > Chordata > Amphibia > Caudata > Ambystomatidae > Ambystoma > Ambystoma mexicanum. Next base: position 528,593,269 of record NC_090926.1, read on the forward strand.
GGTGTGCGCGGACACTTACACACGCAAGTACGTCAGCGCACCTGTATCCCGGTGTACGGCCATTTCCACCAATCACACGCAATGAGACTCTGACGTGCAGTCTTTCCACGTGTGCTCTGTCATCACGTGCTGTGTGGGAAACACCCGTGCGGGTCACGTCACAGACGCGCTTACGCGCTGAGGGCCTTTGGTCCAATGGAATCGCGTATGCGTGCTGACGCGCTTACGCGCTAAGGGCCTTTCCTCGGTTTTCACGCTGACGTGCAGGATTTTCACGTGCCAATTCACTCCGTACCAAGCTGGCCACGCGTGAGCACACGGGAGACCACGCTCCTGCCCAGAAGGCCGATTTACTGCCCCCCAGAGCCCCGAGCACGCTCCCACCTGCTATCTGCTGCTGCCTGACTGCCTGCTGCCCACGTGCACTGCCATTTGCTGCCTGCACATCAGCCAGGGGTGCTGTTGCTGTGACCACCCCTGCTGGAACAGAAGACTCCCGACTGGAATTCCATCGCTCCACAGCCCAGCCCCAGGACCCAGTTGCCCACCCACTCCTGCCTCTGGGGTTGTCATGTCGGGGCTAACACCATCTGTGACCACTGACAACCCCCGGCCAGAGAGGCAGAGGGGCACCAGCTTCAGTGCCACCGAAGTTGGTGTCCTGGTGGAGCAAGTCCTGGGGCAGTATGATGCCCTCTTTGGAAGTTCCCGCGCCGACAAGGAAGGACGGACTCGGATCTGGACAGACATCGTGACTGCCATCAACGCGGAGGGGGTGGCAGTCCGGGACTTACAACATGTCAGGAAGCGCTGGGAGGACTTCAGGTCCAGGACCCTGAACAAGGCCCGGCGCCTCTTGAAGGCAGCGGATGCCAAGGGGCGCCGGGGCCACTTGTCGGAAGAACAGATGGGGGTCCTGGAACGCATATCCCCAGCGCTCCACGTCCAGGTCCTAGAGAAGCAGAGCCGTCTGGAGTCGAGCGGTGAGTGTACATGCATCCTGGTTGTGAGCAGGGCGTGTGGTGATCATTCCCCATTGTGCCGGTTGCACATCTGTTTGTATGGGGTGGAGTATGGGTGGGGGTGTACAGGGCCGTGGGGCTGACACATGCGAGGGCTGTAATGTGTGAGACATGGATGGTGCTTGTGTGTGTGGGCTTGCATGGCAAATGCAGTTGTGCGTGCACACATGTTTGGATGAATGTGTATGTAAGTAGACATGTCCGTGATGTCAGGCATGTATGTTGTTTTCGGCTGCATGTATGAGCACTGTGTACATGTGCATGTGTGTGTATTTGTCAAAGGTGCAACAGTGATGCTACATGGATGCATGTGACAGCGGTATGTGGAAGCCTGATTGGCAGATGTGACATGGATGCCCGTCTGAACAGTGCGACACTTGGCAGAGGTGTAGACATGCATGCAAGTGTGGTGGTGTGTGTACATGTGTGGTGCACTTCCTGTGTTGCATGTGATGTATGGCTCCCCTTTGGCTGCTGATGCTGTTGTATGTGTAGGGATGGTGGTGGCAGTTGCGATATGGCTGTGGTATGGCTCATGTGTGCCAGTTGCAATGACATGTGTGTTGGGGATTGTGATGACATGTCTGAGGTTTGCCAATGCCACTCATGTGCAACTGTCATGCGTGTATGTGTCCATTGTACAGTGCCCTGATGCCTGTGTTTTGTTTCTCCCTGTCTGCAGCGTCAACTGATGAAGAGGGCGGAGAAGGTGCTGTGGAGCACAGCGGCGGGGATCCGACCGCCAGCCGGAGACGCAAGGCCCGGCTCCCCTCCCGTGTTGTCATCTCGTCGGGGAGTGAGGAGTCCGGTGCCGCGTCCCAGGCCGCAGCTGCCGGGGGGAGGTCCAAGAGGCGGAGGTTGCAGTTGGACTCCTCGGCAGCAGAAGGGGCAGCTGGGACCCCACAGGGCCCAACAGGGGAAGATGGCACAGAGTCATCCAGGTTGGTGGGGGGTTTGGTGGAGGAGGGGACCGCGCAAGCACCAGAGACGGGGTCTGGAGGTGGGGATCCCACTGGTGCTAGTGGTGCAGTCCAGGACCAGGGACAGGAGGCAGCACAGGCGGCCGCGGAGGTGCCTGTGTGCAATCCTGTCCCCGATCCTGTCCCTGCATCATCTTGCACCAGCAGGGATGCCTACGTCCAGACCCGTTTTCAGGCAGGGGATGAGCTGACGTCAACTGGCCTTCCTCTGCCTGCGGACGTGGCTATCCAGGTCCGGGTTGAGCCTGTCCTGGCTGGTGTGGCGTTGCGTCAACGGGCCATGCGAGGTGACCTGCAGTCTTTTCATGGAGAGACTGCACGTCATCTCGAATGGCTCGTTGACCACGTCAGCCTGCTGGGACAGGTCACCCAGACCGGATTCCTCCGTCTGATGGGGCTTGTTCCGACCCCCTCCTCAACTGGACCCCCTACGCGCCAGTCGTCCTCTGTGCCATCTTCCCACCCATCAGTCACCTGGGTGCCCTGTGGAGCTGCCTCTGACAGTGCGGCCAGGCTGGTGGAGGAGGCATCCCTGCCACAGTCGGGAGTCGGACGTCCAGCAGGGGTGGCCACATCAACAACTGCACCCCAGCCGGCGGAGGATGTGCAGGCAGCAGGAGGCAGTGCATGGGCAGAGGCAGAGCAGCAGCAGCAGCAAGATGGTGGGAGCCATGAAGGCTCGGGGCCTTCGACATCGGAGGGGCAGGCATCGGCCGGAGGGCAGGAGGACCCAGGACAGAGAGTGTCTTCCGTGTGGCAGCGGTTGGGCCACGCCATAGGTGCGGAGCGGCGGCGGGCGGAAGAGGCGCGGCTCACAATGGTCAGGGCGGAGAACTCCATGTGGAGGGCCCTGAGGCGGCCCGAGTGCCTCGAGGCAATCCGCAGGGGGTTGGAGGAGGACACGGCGTCGTCCCTGCGGACCCTCGGGGCCATGGAACTGGACCGCCTCCGGGACATCGAACAGGAGTTCGATGATGCCCTGGCCCGGAACACCACAGAGTGAGCCGCTGGACTTGCCCGCCGCCTTTGTATATAGTTCTTTAGTTTTAGGTTTCCTTTGTTTTTTCTTATGATTTCGAGTCGACGGACACTGCTCCACTTTTTGTATATAGTTGATATTTAGGTAGGTTTTTTAGGAGGTTTCCTTAGTTCTGTTGTGATGATGGACCCTTGTTATTTTTGTACATAGTTCTTTGTTGCACGGAGAGTTTTGACATTTCACTTTGGACAAAATTTTTTGGATTTGATTTTCTAGTTTTGTGTTTTTATGCGGACATGCAGCTTCTTTTTTCACATTTACATTGTAGTTAGTTTTCTTTCTTTAGCATTTGTATTTTTTTCTAATACATTTTTTTTTACATTGTTCACTGTGTGGTTTCATCTCATTGGTTTCATGCATGTCATGTTGTGTGTTTTCCCATTCAATTGGAAAATATGTGTGTGACGGACATGGGTTCATTTGCTTCATGAACATTGGGGGTGTAACATGTGATTTCCATTTCCATGTGGGTGAATGGGTTACTTGGTAGGGCTTTTTGGCTGTGGAGGCGGACCATTACGCACATTGTGAGGACCTGGTGGGGGCTGCACATGGTGGCAGGGGGGTGGGGGTGGTGGGAGACATGAGTGGGGGCCTGGTGGAGGGTGACCCTGGTGGCTGGGGGGTGGGGGTGGTGGGAGACATGAGTGGGGGCCTGGTGGAGGCTGCCCCTGCACTGCTGGGGGGTGGGGGTGGTGGGAGACATGAGTGGGGGCCTGGTGGAGGGTGCCCCTGGTGGCTGGGGGGTGGGGGTGGTGGGAGACATGAGTGGGGGCCTGGTGGAGGGTGCCCCTGCACTGCTGGGGGGTGGGGGTGGTGGGAGACATGAGTGGGGGCCTGGTGGAGGGTGCCCCTGGTGGCGGGGGGTGGGGGTGATAGGGGACATGAGTGGGGGCCTGGTGGAGGCTGCCCCTGCACTGCTGGGGGGTGGGGGTGGTGGGAGACATGAGTGGGGGCCTGGTGGAGGCTGCCCCTGCACTGCTGGGGGGTGGGGGTGGTGGGAGACATGAGTGGGGGCCTGGTGGAGGGTGCCCCTGGTGGCGGGGGGTGGGGGTGATAGGGGACATGAGTGGGGGCCTGGTGGAGGCTGCCCCTGCACTGCTGGGGGGTGGGGGTGGTGGGAGACATGAGTGGGGGCCTGGTGGAGGGTGCCCCTGGTGGCGGGGGGGTGGGGGTGATAGGGGACATGAGTGGGGGCCTGGTGGAGGCTGCCCCTGCACTGCTGGGGGGTGGGGGTGGTGGGAGACATGAGTGGGGGCCTGGTGGAGGCTGCCCCTGCACTGCTGGGGGGTGGGGGTGGTGGGAGACATGAGTGGGGGTCTGGTGGAGGCTGCCCCTGCACTGCTGGGGGGTGGGGGTGGTGGGAGACATGAGTGGGGGCCTGGTGGAGGGTGACCCTGGTGGCGGGGGGGTGGGGGTGATAGGGGACATGAGTGGGGGCCTGGTGGAGGCTGCCCCTGCACTGCTGGGGGGTGGGGGTGGTGGGAGACATGAGTGGGGGCCTGGTGGAGGCTGCCCCTGCACTGCTGGGGGGTGGGGGTGGTGGGAGACATGAGTGGGGGCCTGGTGGAGGGTGACCCTGGTGGCGGGGGGGTGGGGGGGATAGGGGACATGAGTGGGGGCCTGGTGGAGGCTGCCCCTGCACTGCTGGGGGGTGGGGGTGGTGGGAGACATGAGTGGGGGCCTGGTGGAGGGTGACCCTGGTGGCTGGGGGGTGGGGGTGGTGGGAGACATGAGTGGGGGCCTGGTGGAGGGTGCCCCTGCACTGCTGGGGGGTGGGGGTGGTGGGAGACATGAGTGGGGGCCTGGTGGAGGGTGACCCTGGTGGCGGGGGGGTGGGGGGGATAGGGGACATGAGTGGGGGCCTGGTGGAGGCTGCCCCTGCACTGCTGGGGGGTGGGGGTGGTGGGAGACATGAGTGGGGGCCTGGTGGAGGGTGACCCTGGTGGCTGGGGGGTGGGGGTGGTGGGAGACATGAGTGGGGGCCTGGTGGAGGGTGCCCCTGCACTGCTGGGGGGTGGGGGTGCAGGGGGACATGAGCAGGTGTGCAGGGTAGTCCCCTGTTTTGTGGGCTGCCTGCAGGGGCTGTGGAGGGTGTACAGGGAACACCTGTGAGGACCCACCCAGCCTAATTGCGTGTGATAATTCCCGCACACCCCTGTAATACACGTACCAAGCCAAATCGCGTGTGATAATTCCCACGCACCCCTGTAATACACGTACCTGGCCAAATCGCATGTGAAACTTCCCGCGTACCCCTGTAATACACGTACCCTGGCCAATCGCGTGTTGTACTTCCCGCGTACCCCTGTAATACACGTACCCTGGCCAATCGCGTGTTAAACTTCCCGCGTACCCCTGTAATACACTTACCCTGGCTAATCGCGTGTTAAACTTCCCGCGTACCCCTGTAATACACGTACCCTGGCCAATCGCGTGTTAAACTTCCCGCGTACCCCTGTAATACACGTACCCTGGCTAATCGCGTGTATGACTTCACGTGTACCCCTGTAATACACTTACACTGGCTAATCGCTTGTTAAACTTCCCGCGTACCCCTGTGATACACGTACCCTGGCCAATCGCGTGTTAAACTTCCCGCGTACCCCTGTAATACACGTACCCTGGCCAATCGCGTGTTAAACTTCCCGCGTACCCCTGTAATACACGTACCCTGGCTAATCGCGTGTATGACTTCACGTGTACCCCTGTAATACACTTACCCTGGCTAATCGCGTGTTAAACTTCCCGCGTACCCCTGTAATACACGTACCCTGGCCAATCGCGTGTTAAACTTCCCGCGTACCCCTGTAATACACATACCCTGGCCAATCGCGTGTTAAACTTCCCGCGTACCCCTGTAATACACGTACCCTGGCTAATCGCGTGTATGACTTCACGTGTACCCCTGTAATACACTTACCCTGGCTAATCGCGTGTATGACTTCACGTGTACCCCTGATATGCACGTTACCCGCTTTGCGTTCCTTGTTTGGCTGCCCTGTAAACTGGTCCAGGGTTAGCGCAGCCCTTTGCGATGATTTAGCGATTTTGCTGGCTTTTCCTTGCGCGAGGGCGTTCTTGGGGGCGTTACTGGCGCTGCTGCAGGGTCGCTGCGATACTCTGCGCCACGGCTGGTTTGGGAGCATGAAATCCATGAATACGCTGTGCGCGGAAATCGGTTTTAGCGCACGTGCCTGGCGCAGTCAATCGCACGCGGACACTCTGCGCCAGCCGCTTGCGACACTTTTCTGCGAAATTCTATGAATTACCCTGACAGTGTTCATGGAATAAGACAAGAATTGGACTACTGTGCTGGAATGGTGAGATTCACTATAAATACACAGGAAGATCCACAAGAATTTCTAATATACTTACTACAAGTGCTGTAAAACAAAAGCATACCTATAAATGAAATCTTCCAGATTTCATACATGTGGAAACATACAGCTAGTACAGAATGCAAACCATGCCAGATTATGTACTATGCTCCACCTTAGTGATATGGCCTCATAATAAGTGCATAATACTTATGCTGCTACGTTATAATGCAGATGGTACCAAAAACAACTGCAAGCTCACCGGATTCACACACGGTCAAGTGTCACTGGGAAAGAAAACCTTTACAACAGTAGGTATAATCTACCATGCAGGAGCTACAACCAATGCAGCTCACTACACTGCATACATTAAGACGAAATGTGGATGGATGTAATGTAATGATAGCACCATTACTCTGAAGCAGAGATTGCCAGCTAATCTTACAAATGCGTATTTAATATTCTTAAAGCCAAAATGTAATGACTAATATCTACTTCAACATTACCAAAAAATGAAGTGAAAGCCTACATACAGTTAGAATACGCCAACAGGTATCTAACTGCCCAAGAGTGTAGAACAACAACACAGATAAATGAATACCACAAAAGCATAACAACAAATGCACAGTTAGAATACGCCAACAGGTATCTAACTGCTGTTAACAATAGCAAAAAGACTACAAGCATAACATAAATCAGAAAGAACAACGAAACACTCAAAGAAAGCAAAGAAATAGTTTGTAGCATAGCAAATGAAGGTTTTTTTTTTATCCGACAAAGATATTTTTCTCCCAGACCCAATGATTTAAAAAACAAACACAGAAACTGAGCACAATGCACAGTACACTGGTTTGTAAACTAAGTATGAGGGTAAAAAAAAACTAAACTAAACTGTCTATTATACAATGTAAGAAGTCTTCATAAAATGCAAATACTAACATGCTTTTTTCCTTTATCACAGAAATTAAAAAAGGCTAGGTGCACCAAGTACTCCAGTCATGTAAAACATATGTGGATTCTGCACAAATTAATCAGAGTATAATTATAGTCATTTCATACATATGCGAATCAACACAGCTAATCTATAGCAGTAATATGGTACAGTGACTATAAGCAGGACCTAGCTTTTTGATGTATAACCCAGCACCTACACCATAAGGGCAAGCAACCCACACTACAGGTCCTAACCACAAATATTGCTACATATCAAAACCATGGTGCTTCTAATTTCACTACTTTTAACGTTAGTTTTGCATGCATGGTCTGCAGCCATGCAACCAAGACACCAGAACATGCACACAAACACAACACCACACCACGGCCATGTTCACTTATACCCTCACTCCTTATCACTGCATGGCTTAGGTGCATAGCCCGTGGCCATGCACCCAAGACTCAGGGTCCTGCCAGAAACATTAAAGTATATCACAAACAATGTGGCTTCTAATTTGACTACTTATAAAGTTGTTTTTGGGAGCATGGCCTCTGGCCATGCTCCCAAAGCACTACGTCCTCCCCACAACCACCTGACTGATGTTTCATAGTACGAGTGTACCTATGCCTGTTATATGGTGTAGTAGTTGTGGCTACAAGCTACATACTTGGGTGTAAGCCCATAGATTTTTTAATGTTTGGGTATGCAGTGTATGAAATCCATAGTGGCTTACAACTGCAGTGCTTATAACTTTGTAAGCTTGTAAGTCCTTGCCACAACTACCACATCATATCACAGTCATTGTGGCTTGTAACCACACTTCGGCCATGCAGCCAAGTATCTACACACTCTCCACAACCATTTGACTCATAAGCAATACTACAATTGTATCAATTTCTGTAATATTCTGCGATGGTTGTGGCCAGGGCCTAGAGTCTTAGAAGTATGACCTACGGCCATGCATCCAAGACTCTACACCCTGGCCACAATCACCGCAGCATATTACACCAATGGCTGCTTACATAGGAGTGACACACCCATACAATGAAACATTATAAGTGTAGCATGTACTCAATTTGTACCCAGGACTCTAGGCCCTGCCCACACCTGCCAGATACATAATGGCATGTGTGGCTGAGATGTATGACTGTGATGTCCTGCACTGCTTGTGGGCAGGGTCTACACTCTTCTGTGTATGGCCTACAGCCTGCAGCCATGCACCCAAAACTGAACGTCCTGCCCACAACTACTGCACTATGTAAAATTCATGTTGGCTAATAACTTTAAAGTTGACAATTGTGTTCTCAGGGGCATGGCTTTTGGCCATGCACCAAAGACTGCAGATCCTCCCCACAACCACCTGAGTGATGTGCAGTAGTAGAGGTTCAGCAATAGTTGTAGTATGCTTCAGTGGTTCTGGCCAGAGGCTAGACTCCTACCTGTATATCCATACCTATTACAATTTATGGGTGTGCTGTGGCTAATACCTCCAGTGCTTATAATTTTGTTCTTAGGTGCATGGCCTTCGGCCATGCTGCCAAAACTGTACGCACTCCCCACAACCATCTAATCGATAATCAATACTACAGGTGTATCCATGGGTGTGGCATGCTGTGGTGGTTGTGGCCAGGGCCTACAGTGTTGAAAGTATGGCCTTCGGCCTTTGGCCTACGGCCATGCATCCAAGACTCTTGGCCCTGGCTACAACCACTGCAGCATGTCACACCCATGGTGGCGTACTAATCAATAGCACACCCATCGGAGAAAATAATGTAATAATGACATATACTCAATTGCAATTTCCGCTAACACCATGCAAGTCCTTAGAACAGTTTCAAGGTGCCTGGGCACAGCAGGGACTGAAATAATACCCCTATTAAAGCCCTCATTTTCTGTATGCACAAACATTCCGAACAAGGCGTGCATAGAGAATACAATATTAACACCTACCGCCTGAACAAATACATTTTTTCACCCATCTCTTACAGTGTGAACCACCCCAAGCACTATGACATAGCAAAATAGGTTTCGAAATAGCATGTTACCGCTGGTCGCCGCTGCGCTGTCGGCGGATCCAAGATGTCGGGCACATCCAAACAATCTGACGCACAACACGTCTCACTGCAGCCAATCGACAGAGACGTTGCGTGTCCGCGGTCATGACGCCAGCCCCTTAGCCAATCGGTATCTTGTCCGCGGAGCGTACAGGGAAGTGTGACCGCGGAGTGGACATAGATAACACTAATTATGTGAGACCTACTTTTTGGTCGTTTTAAAGAAAAGTACTGCACGGATTGTCACCAAATTTACAAAAGCACGCTTTTGGGATCAAGGCCCTGCCCCTTCCGCAAATTTGGTGATCCATCCAGCGGTTTGGCCTATAGCCATGGGCAAAGTTTTTCCCCCATTCAGTCTATGGGAAAAAAAGACGTTTTGGGACCCCCCTATAACTTTTTCCCCCCTGGACCAAACATCACCAAACTTTACAAAGAAATTCAGAGTGGCCTATGTACTTTTTTTGCAAAGTTTGTTGAGGATTCGTCCAGGGGGAGCGGAGTTATAGGCTTCCCAAAAAGTGCTCTTCCGATGGAAACGGCAACTTAACCATAACTACATGGCCACTACCACTATATATGTATTAGATAGATATGGCAAAGGAGAAGTCCATGTTGGCCTTTTGCAGGACCCTCTGGGCAAGATGAAATTTTGGACCTGTCCTCATAGCTTATCTAGCCATCATCTACAACAGTTATGAAACACCACAATGTGAGGCTGAAATGTGGCCTTACCAATGAACAGATGGCCACCACACAGATAAAAAAGTTAAGGAACAGCACTTTATGAGACTCAGAAGTGGCCTCAACAAAGAACAGATAACATTAATTGATAACTTCAGTGGTTACATTTATGGCAAGGCTCAGATGCAACAAGTCAGTTTTCCATGTTTATCAAGCAGCATAGGCTGTACAACTAGTGTAGGAGGGTCAAGGAGTGCAGCTTTATGTCCTATCTCTTGGCACAAACATGGTGGATAAAAACATAGCAGGGTCCTTAAGCTATTTCCAATTGTATTCGTTCTATTGGCCTGAACAGAGAAGCATAGATACAGGAAGGCCAGATGTGTTTACACAACATGGTGCTCTACATGTCATTAATGACCAGCCAGGCAATTGTCTACCTTCTTCTATTCTACGTTGATAGCTAGTGAGATTTTAACTGGCAAGATTTTTTTACAGACCTATTGGTTGCAGACACATTTTGACCTACTTTCAAGATTAATGAGGTGAAGACTAGACTGTAGGCACTAGTGGAAAGGCCACTCATGGGTTACAGTGAGTGTTACCCTGCATGAGGAAGGCCTTGCTGGAGATTGCAATACAGGAATTACATATGTTATCCAAGGACTACTGCATGGCTTAACACTGGATTGCTCTCACAGCATCTGTCATCTTAAACTCAGAATTGAATGTTTGGTTGCGATCTGAGCATAAACAGGCAGGCCAAATTCACTGTTATCTCTGAAATTAGTTGAAATGAGTCAATACACTGCCAGTGGTGGCAGAGCATACCTATTAAAAATAGCTCTACTCAGTGGCCTTCAGAGGAGCTTTTTTTGGTGACTATCGAATAGTCTGTTTGGTCCTGAAAAATAAAGGCAATCAAACCCACAGAGGGCTCAATCTGTCCAATATTTAATATTTGCTTTGACTCCCTAGACTTAGAAATAACAATCAGATTCTCCAAAAACCCATCAAAAAGGTGAATGAAACACAATCCCACTTTAAAAATGTAATTATTACCCTTCTTGATCTGTCACCAGTCTTATGGTTTAACGCAATGCCAGAACAAGGACAGGTGACCGCTTAGTACGTGCCAATGCCTTCCACTAAACGGATTCCAATTCAGCTCGTGCATGGATGGGAGAGGGTTTGTCAGCGATTCATTTCCAATTGGCAAAGAGACAACATCATGCTAGGAGGACATGTCCATGGCTATCATCAGTCATCTGTGGAAGTTTGAATTCTTTTGAGATCTGCTTTAAATGTGACTATGGGGCCTGGGTCAATGTCATCGTCCTCTCCCTAAATTTGGTGTCTGCTAATTGGTTAACGTGCTGCCAACCTAACTCACTTGTTGTGCATGATTTAACATTATGGTTTGTAGCCATTGAACTTCAGTATGCAAATCAATGTGGCCATTATCCATTCATGCCCCTTCTATTATTTCACTTCCTAGCTATACCAAAGAGAATTTGGTTTGTAATTGGGCAATTGTTCAAAGCAAGTGGCACCTGATAAGAGTGCCATTGGATAAGGAAACTATGGTTTTAGAGCGCCAGACTACTTTGGAAGGACACGACCTGTGACAGGTTGCAATCAGAAATCCACCAGTAAGGCCAGTATATTCAGAAATATAATATCCTAGTGGTCTATCTGGATGGGGAAAACCTAGCATACCAGTCACCGCCATAATGGCGATGGAGGTTTCGGGGAAATGTCTTTATGAATCTATGGAAGAAGATACCGACAACAGCGACCGGAATTTCATTAGACTTTTTTTCAGAAGCAAGAATATGTTACACTTGACTTGTCTCTCTTATCAGACACATGCACCATCTTATTTATGTCTTACATAGGAGGGGCCTTAAGGGACTGAACTTTGTTGTAAGTGATCACCTTGACACACTGCATGTTTTGTGCCATTATTTCTCTCAAGTAATTTGGTGTTCTGACAACAGGGGTTCTGAGAGAGCTCTTTGGTGTATTCTGAGTTGGATGCTCATTAACTCACTAAGGAATAGACATAGCTCAAACATTGCCCTCTTGTCTGCTATGTGCTGTTTCATAGGCTCATTATTAATTATGACCTAGTAAAAAAAACCTGTGTTTTTACCTTCAAAGGTTAATTCTGAGAGCAACGTACTTTAATCTTTACAAGCGCTTCCTTGTGAAGATCTAAGCCTTCTTCTATTTTTATGAGGTCTGGGGGACTGGTGCAGCCCAAAAGTAATTTACTTTGCTGCATTAAGTCAATGGTGCTGATTGCATGTTTCGTTGTTTCTAGGGGATTGATGTGCCCCCAGTGGTTGGAATAATCTTGGTTGTAGATTCCATCAACTGCATGTTGGCTATTAAAACGTATATGTCTAGCTCAAGGGAACAACTTGCAATATTTTGTGTTTTAAAGGGCATCTCAGCTCATTGAAAGATTCTGTGCACAGAACTACTAGTGTGACTTCTACATCCACAGAAACGTGACTTTCCAGAAAATTCTATTTCAACATTCAAACGAGTTAGACAGGCTTTCTTTTCATCCAAAAGGCTGTACCCTCACTGTCCTGTCCCTTAGCTCCTTATGCAGTAACTCAGTACAATCCTAGTACTCCTTCGAGTGCTGTGCAGACTGCCACCGTGGCGGGCTCTGGTGTTGGAGTAACTGTTCTTCTCTGCTCCATTGTGGGCTTCCAGGTTTCTTAATTAACCATGAGTGTTGAGTGTTCAACATTGTGAAGTAAATCCTCAGTTTGTTGCACTAATGTCTTCAGATAGGCCTAGAATTATACCGTTTTCATGAATCAAGCTAGTGGGCCTGCAGCTGAAGACGCCTCACGAGTGATGAATGCGGTGCACTGGTCAATGGCCCATGGCACTTTATCAGTCCTTGCACAATGCTGCCAAGTTGTCTAAAGTCTGCTTTGCCTTACATTTCTGTATGTTTGTTCCCCACCCGTGTAGACAGTTTGCTGAAGGAAGTAGACACACCCCTGTTCCTGGGGTTATTTCAACAAGTAACAATTGTGGAACCTCTATTTAATGCATGGGAAACACTGCTCAGCTTGAACCAAGCGTTAATTTCCCACACTCGATCCTCCACATACCTGTGTGTGTCTATCGCTGGCAGGACCTATCTTTGAGGGGCATTGGGCTCTCGCTTGCTAATTCTTGTTGCAGTTGACTTTCTATTCAGAGGGTGATAAGTCCACTTGCCATCAACCAATTTATATAATCCCCACTGTTGTAAAGTACTTCAAAATGCAGTATGAACTTGACTCGTAAGTGGTGTGTATCTACAAGGATATCACGCTAGGTAGGCCCTAAAACAAGAAGATATTCACGTATAATTGTGTGGTGTGGTCACTTCTGTTCTAAATTGGTTTATTCCTATTCAGATACTTAAACAAATAACAGTATTGCAATATGCTATAACACGAAAAGTGACATGGTACATTAAGATATCAGAACAAAATAAATTATTATATACAATAGGATCCAGTCAAAAAGAAAAAGGAAAAAGTGAGAACAATCAATTGGTTCAAATAGAAAAGTTGAGAACAATCAATCGGTTCAAACATGTAATGTGAACATCATTACTATGTTGAAGAACCTCAGTTGTGATATAGGGATTCAGCTTCACGTTTCGGTGGGAGCCATCACTTTGGCAGTCAATACAGCCTTCCTCAGGGCAGGTGGTAGCACCCTGAAGGGAATCAGATTAAAGTGGAGTATATTTACGTGAATGAATTCGGCCTGGTAAACCTAAAATATTTACATTTGCACAGTGTTGGTCACCTCGCCGGGTGTGACTTACCTTTGATGTGAAGTGGGGGGAGTTCCAAAAATGTAATCGTCAGTGAGTGGATGCTGCACTGTCCGAGTCAAGCCTTCTTTTAAAAGGTGACAATTCTGTGGGAATGGCAGAGTGGAATTTAAATTGTAGAGTCTATTGTTCAAAGATTTCTGAATGCTCAAAGGACTTAACTTAGCAGCTATGGTGATATAAGATTGCAGCACCTGTTGCCACGTATTAACATTGAAGGCAGCCTATTATGTATGTGGAAAGACGAACATGTGAGTGAAAGTACCTTGTGTAATAGGCCAGATGCTATTGTTGTATGTATGACGTTCTCAGGTTTAATGCTTTACTTCTGCTGGGTGCAAGGAACGAGATCCATTGGTAGCTGCACTCTTCGCAGAAGACAGAAAAGGAAAAGCAAGAGGAAGCCACAACATGTATCAGTAATGTCTCTTATTTGCGGGGGCTGCATTGATGCCATCTGCAAGTGCCTGAGTGACGGCATACCTTAAGTTTGTTTTGGAGGGTCCGTCGTTCAGCTGGCATGTCTGTCTGGCTAGAGTCTGCGCGGTGTCCCAGCTGTTGCTGTGGTAACTGGAGGGACTGGTTTGTTAGGGCGCGTTGAGAATGGCCCTGCACATGACGTATGAGTGCATCAGTTAGTTGTCAGGCAATCTCGGTTGCTGTGCAACATAAAAGTCCCAAACAGTGACTGGTGTGGGGATATGCGAACAGGATCCTTTTAGCGACCAAAAAGAAGTTTAATCCTTGCAGTGTATTTAAATCCTTAGAGATCCTTGTATGTGAACATATTGACATCCTCATTCACGTCCACGGATATGATAACACTCAAATGTGAAGCATATTTACGTCATTGTATATATCATATCCATTGATATGGCAAATGGTGAACCTAAAATGTAAAGCGTAATCCTTGCATGTGAGCATGTTTGAATTCTCATGTCTGTCTCTGTATTCACAGGAATAGTGTTACAAACATCAGACCTTTTGGCTAGGGGTTAGCCTGTGCAGAAATTATACATACGCAATGTATACCATGATTGGCCGCTACCGCTAACTTGTGGGTTTTAGTGGGACTTAATCACGAATGTTGCGTACCTCAATCTTGTTGTCTGGTGAGCATCTTATGCAAAATGTGGGTATGCAATGTACTCACTGTCTATCAGCTACTAGTAACAAATAGCTTTTGGATGGTCTTCATCACTACTGGTCAATAGGTCCTGAGCTATGTTTGTAGTCTGCACTGGGTGAGGGTAAGGACCTCCAATTAACTATTGGTGAAAAGTGATTGGGCTTGCACGCCTGCAATGTGCACATTGTCAGCAACAGGTAACGTGTAGCTTTTGGTAGATCTTGGTCAGTGCTGGCCAATTACCTGGATGGGCCCTGAGGTGTAATTGTAGAGCTCACTGGTTGAGGGACGGGCCTTTAGTTGGCTTATGATGAATTGTGGCAATGGTGTTTGGGCTTGCATGCCTAAAGGGACTGGAAATTGTGGTTGGGTGAGTTTTTCATTTAAGCCAAGTTAGTGGGTATTAATGTAGTTATGATGGGATAGACATTCTTCATTTAGACCACGTTGGTGGGTGTCCAATCTGTGGAACCAATAGGCTTTTTTGAAAAAAGGCTCCTCTTTGTGTTTGGTGATTCCTTCCCTATGTCTACCACCCATCATAAAAGATCGTTGGCTGAATGTTGGTATTCGATCCACTTGCCACCAAATGTAGAAATCACCTCAAATATGAAACACAGGATACTTAAGTGGATTGAGATCGTCTCGCGAGGTTAGCTCAGGGGCACCATGCTCGCCTTGGAAGCAAGACGGGTCCGCGATTAGAAACCTCTGGGTATTAACTGTGTTATAAATAAGCTATCATATCATATTGTATTCACCAATACCAAAGATTGCAAAACATGCCTCCGCTCTGTGTCTGGAGTAACTGCCACTTAAAACCTTGGAGTGTATTGTCCTGCTGGGTTTCTATTGGGATAACTATTGAACTATTTTGTTTGCTAAACCCTGGCTATGGCAATAGTTCTGTTTTATCAAACATGTTCTGGATGGGCAATATTCTTTTAATATTGTTTTACAGTTTGAATCTTTTTTTTATTTTATTTTACTGTCAGTGCCGATCCAGAACCTAACGCAAAACCTGTTCTTGACGAGATAGTGTCAAGTGGGTCATGGTGGGAGAAAGGTCAGTACTTCCTTTGTGTGTCACTGCCTGCATTTGATATAAATATCGTTTATGCCCCAGATATCCATCTGGTTCTCCTCTACCTGATGTCGGTGTGCTAAATAGCGCAAGAATAAAAACACTATCAAACTTTCAAAACAAGAAATGTAGTCTTTCTTATGACCTCTGGTTGGATTGGTTTTTATTGAAATACACTTTGTTTCAGTATTGAAATAATCTAACTGTGATTGCATTGTAAATGCACATCAAGTAAATTGCTTTGCTTCTGTGTACAAAGGTGTTTTGCTTCCCTTTGCTCTATACGGTGCCCTCAAAGGATGGTAGTATATGTTTATAAAGTCTATCATTTTTTCTCAGTCAATGTGGGTTATTCGTAAACTACCAACGCATGGGCACATAAAGTATATGTTCTATTTCTACCGTCTTGTGAGTAAGTAATTCTTTTTTTTTCATAACAGTAATTCTCAACTAAAGTATTCAATAATCGGAATTCCCATGTAGCTTTGCTAGTAATTACTATATAACAGTTGGTAAAATGAAATCTATTTTTCATAAGAAAGCTGTGATTGTACGTGTTCCAATGATAAATAGTTTCAATTTCTGAAGCATAGGGGTTTCGACAATGTTGCTGCACTGGCATGGTTGAATCATTGGTGAACATAGTTTATCAGGCAATCCTATTTATTCCCTGCATAGAACACAATACTTGGCCAATTGCTTTTGGAAAAATATCTTTCTGGTAACAACGATAAGGACTTTTGAGAAATATGGCTTAAGAAACCTAAGAAAATGGTGCACATTTTTATTTGATAGAAAATGCATATTTTTGGGAGAAACAAAGAGAGGACAGACTGTTTAGAGCTGCATGAATAACCTACACTATAAAATGGCAATGATAACAGGAGACTTTGGGGCTGCATAGCGCCGGCAGAAAGCTGTGCTGTGCTATCAATCAGCCGTTAGGAATCTCCTTCCTGCAGCATGTCTTGTAACCTACTGACTCTACATCTCCCCCTGCCAAAGTCTGTCCCCCACATTAGGGCTATGTATGAAGGACCGGTGGGCATGGGCAGGAGAGCTGACTAAATTGTCGGCAGTATACCGGGACTGAAGGTGGACCAACCAATCAGAAAACACAGAAAGATGTGATGCCCTAGCCCATGGACCAGTGCTGAACTGGCTTCCTGGAAAGTCTGGAGATTTCGACGGTGGGCCTCTACACCATGGACGCTTTTCTGAGAAAACTCAGATTTTTTTTTATATTTCTCTCTGTAGCACACACAACCAAGATGCTATTTTCGCTTATATGGAGTAATTGAGGCCACTTTGAAAAAATAATCCTGTTCCTCTTTTGGTTCCCAGTCTCCTCCTTGAATGGACAACTGTAGACATTAGGAAATTCTTTCCTGCTGTTTCGATAAAGAAAAATCTCCTAACATGTATTCCTCCCCAACTCCGCCCTGCATTAGGGGACTGGAGAAAGGGCTAGTGGGACACAAGGAGGGTAGTTGATTCACCACTGGGCTATATTGCAGAGGCTATGCCAGGCCTGAAGGGAAAAGGGAAAACGAGCCCGCCCAATCCAGACACAGAGCCTCCCACTAAGGGTTCACACGCTCTTCCTAGGTCACGAAATGGTCTCGTTAGTAAAGGATATTGAGATAAAGATTATGCCTTTTTCTCATTGAGCCTATTGCAGTTTAACAATATTCAATATTTCTCTGATTTTTCTGCCATATTCATATCTCTAAGATATCGGGGAGCTGTTCTTCCCCCTATACCTTAGCCTCTATTCGATCTTTAGCTATTGGAGTTTTACACCGACAGACAATCTCAGACCACTGCCTTCCACTAAACTGCAGATCCCAGTTAGTTACGCATTACGTATGCACAATTACATCTGTTTGGCATATGCCGACTGGAAGAGCTTGAAAGAAACTGAGCTGTCAAAATGGGCCCCAAATTGCCAAACTTAGTAAAATCAATACTCAAGTAGAATGGAACACTCAAATGCATGCCAACACCCAGTTTTTTCAAAACGCAGAATCTGGTATAAGTGGTTAGGGTTGGTGAATATCTTAAGATATATATGGAATACATAAATGTTACTTTCCCCACTGGTTAATACATATATGATGGCTCCTCCTGAGCCCAACCCATCATAGATCGTATTTTCATTACATTATTTAATTGTCCACTAATTGGCTGGCGTTATTCACCATGGTCAGTGTGGCAGAGGGATTTTCATTGATTGGTACTGCAATCACCAACCTTGGACACTTTGATGAGACTTCAAAATGAGAGATGCACATATGGTAGGGGAGAGAGAAGTCCAGGGTCTGCATGAATTCCAATTAAAAGTACTCCCTATAATTCTCAGGCCATGTGGCCTATCTGTTCCTTTGCATTTGGCCGTGCGTATCATTTTATGTCTGTGTGTGTGCTTGGGAGTTTCAACAGGTGTCTTATCTATACTTGGCTCAAAATGAATAGCCAGTGTTCTTGGTCCCATGTTAAGGTACTGTGATGGAGAATTAATGTCTTCCTATTTACTGGGCTTTTAGCTAATTCTAATGTGCATGTAGTACTTGTGACCACTTGAGACAACCTTCATATATCCTCTATAAAGTCTATTGGCATACTTATATCATGCATATGGACATCGATGTCCCTTTGTGCTCTTATTGTAACTTCATTTACTGGGGTGTCTACTGCTTCTCATCCTGGGAACTGTTATCTCGTCCTTGCATTCTGGAAATATATTACCCCCTTCTGTTCATCTGACCTTGACGCTTGCTACAAACTACTGTCTGGGCAGCTTCAAAGTTTCTAAAATAAATTCGTTTTTATAAATTCAGTATCTTGTCTGAGGCCTTTCTAACTCTTAGGCCTGCTGAGGTCTCTGGGATATGATAATTGCTCCTAATCCTCTCCATGTTAGAGACATATATTCATGTCTATTCATGATACATTCACCTTGTGCATTTGACATATGTTGGTTTCCCTGCCCTTCTATGCAGGATCTTATCTGTCTATACTTTCATCTGCCCTATCAGTGTAGTGAGTACCTCTCTTGGTATTCTGGAATCCTCCTCCCTTCTATGCCATACATAGCACACTACTTGTTCTTTCTGCTATCTAACTATAATCACTACTAGTGTCACACAGATAACTAATTCTGTATGGCAGAGGTGTATTCATTCACTATTTAATGCATTGTTTCTTGGAACGGAACCTGCCTTAGTTTGTTTCGTCTATCATCCCAGATTCATGGGACTGTAGGGCTGCTTCAGCTGGTATATTTTTCCACCTGTGCATTAATGGTGAGGAGTAGGGGTAGGAATTAGTATTTGCTATTATTTTTCATTCGGGCAATAGGTGATACTTGCATATTCATCAGCAAGATTACAGGGCTAATCACAATTTTGGGTCCAACTGGTAAGGTTTCCCCTGATTGTTCCATTAATCTTACCATATGTCCTAGGTAGACGTGGAGGCAGTTGACATTTATAGCCCAGGATTAATATAATGTGCTATTAAATGACTCTATATTCCAGCATGTAGACCCAGAGACATTAATTGCAAAAATCTGTTTATGGATGCATGACAGTGGTCCATTGTTATCATCCACAACGTTTTCCTGGGTAGTACATTGAGCAGCTCAAACTTATCCTATCTGATGTGATTTGCTCAAAAAAACACATATTGCTGCACAGTGATATCAACATCAACCTTGTGAGAAGATCTCATCCTCCGACTACCATGCAGAGTGACCTGTGTGATTTTATTTATTCATACAATTATCGACAAATGGTGCAACACACATCCTTGACCAATCAGACACAATTGATTGTAGATGCCCATTAATTCCCCCCATCTGCCTATACCGCTTTCTTTGTCGGTTTATTTTCTTTCACCTTTTCATATGTCTCTTCCAGCCCATGTTCATGCCTCCACATGCCTCTCTGGCACTCATCAGTTTTGCTTCTTGAGACATTTTTTTTAGATCTGCACTTGACTCAGCTTTAACCCCTGTTCTCAGCTGATGAATGTGATGATTTGAACATCAAGTATAAGTCTATGAACTTAGAGTACATGACAATCCAGCAAAAATAATGTTGCCAAATATTTTTGTGATACAATTAAGAAACCAGAGAGAAGCAAGAAAACTTGAAACTGGTTGGTTCAGAGGCATAGACACGGTAGGGCCTGAGCGGGCAAGGCGCATCCAAAATCTGTACATGCGCTGTGTGGGCATGTACTGATATTGATGCTATTGTGGTGGGCACAACTACATGAGATGGAACTTGTGGATGGTGTGTGGGCCTGTTCAGTGGGCTCTCTGTCGAGGAATGCCTGAAGGCACATTGCCATTGTCTCGCAATGGAGGACATGACACTATTGCCCTTGCATACCCTCCTGGCCATTTGTAAAATGGCAGTACTGCAATGTCGAAGGGCACATTCATTTCGACGCCCACAGGCCTGGACACTTTCTTGTATCAACTTCACCTCCTGGAAGTGGTGCTGCACTAGGGCGGTCAAGGCATCCTGACGTTCCTCGATGTGCTGGAGTCTGCCATCCATTTCCCTGACATTGGGAAGGGTGGGTGTTGTGGGCTCATTAGGTCCATGGGGCTGAAATCCAATGGCTCATAGGTGCTGTGGTCACTGGTTTCCCCTGTGTCCACTCCACCATTGTCAGTTATGTCCTCTGCACTTGATAGATGGGCAACTGCATGTGTCTGCTCAGCTGGTGGTGGTGGTGGTACTTCAGCCTGGATGGGTGCAGCTGTGATGATAGGAGTAGACAGAATGGGCGCAGCTGTGATGGTAGTTGCCACTGGGATGGGTGCAGCTGTGATGTAGGTGCAGCTGGGATGGGCACAGCTGTGATGGTAGGTGCAGCCAGAATAGGCACAGCTGTGATGGTAGGTGCAGCAGGAATGGACACGGCTGTGCTGGCAGTGGCAGTTGTTCCAGTGTAGGCTGTGGTGTCCTGGGTGGTGGTGGTCCGTGGTGTCCTGTGACGGGCAGCGACTGGTGCCCCTTGAGATGCTTGGCTGGGCTACTTCATTGTGAGATGATGTGCCTGAGGTAGTCAGAAAGGCAGGTTGTCAGTGAACAGTGTGGATTGATGAAGCATAGATACATGCATTATTTTGGCTGTGTCTGTGCTGTGTTGGGTACATGGCATGGTACACGGCATGGTGTACACATGCTTTGTCATGCGTACTGAGTGTTGTAGATGATGCAATTGCCATTTATGTGATATTTTGGTACAGTGGTGG
The DNA here is from genome assembly GCF_040938575.1 of Ambystoma mexicanum. Taxonomy (NCBI): domain Eukaryota; kingdom Metazoa; phylum Chordata; class Amphibia; order Caudata; family Ambystomatidae; genus Ambystoma; species Ambystoma mexicanum. The sequence goes on from NC_090926.1 coordinate 528,614,646, forward strand.
ATGCAGGATGGACAGGGATGTTGATATTACATTGGGGTTATGTGTACCCACCGGCCTCTTCAGGTGTCACGACTCCGGTCTCTGCCACATCGACCCCTTCAATGGATTCTAGGTGCAGCACACTGCTGCATGTCTCCTCCCAAGGCAGCAGGCATATTGAGGATGCACTCCCTCCACCTGTGGCCATCCCTGTCTCTGCTGGTCCGAGAGGAGGTTGCATACCCTCAGGCGAGGTCATCCCATCGCTTGTGACATTCTCGCATTGTGCGGTGGGTTGTGCCAACTGCTGACACATTCTGGGCCACCTCCTCCCAGATGCTGTTCTTGCGCAGCTGGGTCTGCCTGTGCTGGTCGTTGCTGAAGAGCTCTGCATCATGGTCGACAATTGTGTCCGCTAGCATGTTCAACTCGGGCTCAGATAAGCATGGCTTGCTGGTCTCACAGACTCTAGATGTCATGCTGACAGTGGAGTTTGTCGGCTTCAAAGGGTTAGATGTGCCTGTGCTTTGAGGATTACAATGGATTCTGTTTTTTAGGAGAGGGTCACACAGGAGTGCTAGAGGAGAATGGGGAAGGCGCCATTGGCAAGGTGTGATTACTGAATCAGCCAAGGCTGGAGAAAGGGAGGAAATGTTGACCTTGAAAGTTCTGGGTGAGCAGGGATCAGCTGTTGGATGAGACTTTCAGGCGCTGCTCGTTGACGGCTGTGCTGCATGCTCCACCGTGGAACACTGGCAAACACAATCTGGAACTGCTACTGTAGGAGCTGCCCTCAGCCTCAGGGCTCTTCACTGCAGAGGCTACAAGGGTAGAGGGACTGCCATGGGAGCTACAGTAATGAGTAGGTTGGCAGCCAAGGGGTTGAGGGGCGGGTTGTAGCGAGGGAAAAAATACCCAATAAGCAATCGGGCAGAGGGGGGGAGACTAGCGCAGGAGCATGTAAAAGAAAAAGAAAAGCAAGGACAAGTCGGCTGAAAGGGGGTTCCATTGTTTTGTTGCAATTGTTGGGAAGCTTGACCCTCCTGCTTTAGGTCTTTTGAATTTCAGTTGGACAAGACAATGGGCCTCATTACGACCCTGGCGTTAACCAAGGGCGCTAATAGCACCATGGTTAACGCTGGTAATTTACCAGATCCACCATGGTGACATGGGGAATTACCGCCCAACTCCAAGGTTGGCGGGGCAGTAATTCCCCATTTACCATTGGCCCTTCCCCATTCCCATTTTTGCCCCATAGGGCTCAATGGGAATGGGGAAGGCGGTAAATACGGTACCACAAAATGCGGTACCGTAATCAATTTCAAGGTCCCTTTGCGGGTCTTTACCTTAACGGCTGGTACAGACCAGCCGTTAAGGTCGAGACCCACAAAGGGACCTCGTAGTCAGGCGTTAAGGGATTACCGGTACCGGTAATCCCTTAACGCCAGGGTCGTAATGAGGACCAATGTGCGTAGGCCCAATCTGGTTTGTCTGGGGAATTGTACTTTCTGACATTTTCTCTATGAGATACAGGGTGCATTGTTGGTAAGGCATCTGTGAGAAGGTCTTGAACACAGTCCGCTCCTGTGTAGCGAACCAGTGAGCATTCCTTCTTGCCTATGAGATGTACTCTAGTTTGGGAATGCTAAGTGCATCTTTTCAAACTCAAAATATCCTTGGTCTAAAGTTTTCACCCTTGGATGCTCTTTACGTGGTTATAAAGAATTTTTCAAGCACTCACCCTTTACCCGTGGCTACTGGCACATCCATTATCCCAGTGTCAATGGCATCCTGCCAAAAACCATGATGTCCTATTAGCTGGACCATAACCATGGTTATCATGCATGGAGCATTCTCACAGCTGCACTGCTATTTGGAAATAAATCTTAAATTGCCATTTGACAAGCTAATGTGGCATGGCACAAACTAACATATGTAAGACATTGACAGCACTGAATAGAAATAATAATGTTTTTTTGTTTTTTTAGGGCTTTGTACAGCCTGTTACTGTGACTACAAATGATGACCTGTGATTGGTCGGCATGATTCTGCGGCTACACAAGCTATCTGTTATATCCATTTGCATGCACGTCAATCGTGGGGTATTCCCACGGCTACCACTGCATCTGTTTTGCCCACAGGAATGAGAGCACATAAAAGTGAAAACACGCTGTGCTTTTGGTGGGTCCATAACCGTGGCTACCATGCATGTGGTATTCCCCTGGCTACAAGGCTGGATTTTTACACACCTTAAATTGGCATTTGCCAAGCAAACAAGCATAGCCACGACGCAAGCAAGCAAGCATTTCTAGGGCATTCACACTCTTAAAATGAACCGTCCTGTTTTTTCTGTTTTTTGGGGGTTTATTTGCCTTTTACACGGCTACAAATAGCAGCCCACCATCGGTCAGCGTGATTTTATGGCAACACAAGCTATCCATAATATCAGTTCACTGAGCAGGTCACTTGTGTGATATACCACCAGCTACTGATGCATCCATTATACCCACGGGAATTGGAGCATGCCAAAATAAAATAAATGTGCTATTGGTTGATCCATAACTAGGGCTACCACACACACAGTATTCCTGTGGCTTCACAACCATTTAAAACCGACCTTAAATTGGCATTTGCCAAGCAAACAACCATATGGTACGCCACCCACAAGTAGTCCTTCCTAGGGCATTGACACTGTTCAAAAAACCAATTCAGTTTTTTCGGGCTTTTTTGGGTGAGGTGTAAGCCTGTTATGACAGCTGCAAAAGTCAGGCTCCCATTGGTCGTCGCACTTCCCATTTGGCCATCGAGAGCTTGTGTAGGCGCGCAAGATTACCATAGCTGCAAGATCAATCTTAAACAAACTTAAGCATTATATTTGTTGATGAAACTGTTATAGGGCACATCACAAACACGCACTAATAGCCTCTTGGCAGTGAAAAGAAAAGAAAAAAATCCAGTTTCTTCAACTGTCGTTATCACAGTAATAGGTATATGCCCGTAGTTTTTGCGGCTCCATGGACGATCTGGAACATGCTTAAATTCTTATTCTCTCAATCAAATTACTATAGGGAACGCCACCAGAAAACATTCTTAGGCCTTTCAGATATCCTTTTTTTGCCCCCCTGTTTAATCGATCCTTTACCACATCTATGAACCACATCTCAACGCGGTGGCAACTCCAGCGACTTTAGTACATGGTCCCTGATTGGTTTTCACCCCTGCCTGCGATAATTGCACCACACCCAGAGGAAATGCATATTATTTTGATTTTCTGAAATTAGTGTAGAGATTACAACTCAAAAACACATTCTTTCTATAAACAATTTATCCTATCCCTTTTTACCTTGCTTTTCTCCTAAACCTGTTTCCCTTGTCTTGTCTACTGTTTCCTTTGTATTTTCTTTATTTTAGCATTTTCCTTTTGTCTGTCACTTTTCTTTTCTATTATACCTTTTCCTCCTCCTTCCTGGAATGTTTAGCCATGCATAGATGGACTAGAGATTACAGCAGTGAAGAAGACATCCAACAGGTGAATGTTTGGGATGAAGACAACGTCACCTGGGTCCCCAACACCTCGCCCACATGCAAGAAGCCCAAGACCAGCATGAAGGTTTGGACAGCTCGAGGTACTTCCTGGTGCTATAGCACCAGAGTCTACAGGAGGTGGAGTCGGTTTGGTGCACCTTCGGCCGAAAGGTGTTGTGACAGGGGACATCAACTGTCACTTCCCAGAGCATGGGAACTTCAACGCTTATCCAACACTTTTTCCGGGTTCACTGGGAAGAAGTGGACGAGCCCTACCAGCAGGCCCACCACACTCAGAAGGTCAAAGCACATGGACACACACAATGCCCATCCAGTTCTTACTCCACATCTGCACCAACAGCTTTAGAAAGATCATAAGGGGCCCCACTACCTACTTCCAGAGCCACCTAACCCTTCAGTATCCAGCTGAACCATGTCATCCACATCTGGGAACCAACATGCTATCATCATACCTCAGGTAAATAAATATGAGTGCATGGTCTTGTACCTCATATGACACAACAGAATAACCATTGGAACTGCCACCCTGGATGAGTTGGCAGTTCACATTGCAAACCATCAGCAGATCTGCCAGTGCTAGTTTTATTTTATTTTTTTAAGTGGCAATTTTCCACCCTCATTTTCACATACAACCCCTTCTAAAAATGTAAAAAAAAAACACCAACATAATTCAAAATAATTAACCTTAAAAGGTGTATGTTCCCTTTTTTTTACAACTTGTTAAATGCACCCTAATGCTCTTCCCTTCCAAGTCCCCAAAAGGCTATTTTAAGAACCACTCTCACATCAGTTAATAATAGAATATATTAGTGCACACACTAAAAATGAATTGATGAACCATATATCATCCTTTTTTATACGGTATGTGTCACTAGACCCCTATTCATTGTCCCAATGACCCATTCCCATGGGAATACAAAAATGCACCATTCCATTACCTCAGTGATTTGATGAAAATCCCACATGTTCACTTTTCATTAATTCAAAACCTGAAATTGCTCCCATTACAGAATTCTACCCTCCCCATCCCCAAACACACTTTACCCCCTGTCTTCAAAGCCCCACAGTACTGCTTTTCAATAGTCACTCGATCTTTCCTTTGATACAGATTCATTTAATATTTTTAACAATGTTACCGCACTAATGAAGCGGCTGCTCATCCGCATAATTATAACCTTAATGAAAAATTCCTTTGTTTGGGTAATACTATCTGCTCCATAGCCAACTTCACATGGCATGCTCTCCTCCTATAACTTTACATACTTTTTGCGCCTCTAAATTGTTTTTCAAGCACTTGTCATTTTGGGGTTCTGCTGGTAAACCCACCGACATCGCTTGCATCAAACAAAACAAATAGCAAATTTTCATTCCTGAAAAGCACCTCTGCTTCAAAGCACCATGCGAGATATAGATCTTTTTTGAGAGCAGGGGGCACTCCCTTTCCCGTTGAATATTTCTAAAAGTACTTGATGGATTTAAACCGAACCTGTCCTGGAAATTAAGTCAACGCTTGAAGCCCAAGTTCTTTCTGAATTGGTCCGAATCCGCCCAGCAGTTTTTGTGCGTTGGCTTTTCCACAGTTGGACTTTTTCTTTTTGGGTAGATGAATAGCTCAAACACAGCGCTTTCTTAATACCTTTTTCATTTTTCCCAAATCTTGGAATCTTTTTCCAAAATGTCCATTCTGGGTGGAGAGCCTGAGACATACATTTTGTTTGGAAATGTATCAGCCACAACTGTCCTTCAAGCCATAACTTATTAGCAATAGAATTTGCTGATTTCATATGGCTCATAGGTATTTCCTTAACTATAGTTGATAAGTACTAGAAATGAATGTTTCACATCATATCATACTTCTGTAAAGTGGATTGTTCCATGTTATGTTATTTTTATTGTTAAGTGTAAAAAATAAAATATTTATCAAAAGAGATCAACACAGATATTCAAACCTATTTAATCAGTAATGTCACATTTGATGTAATTACTCATTGGTGATGTCATGTATGATATACATAGTGATGACAGCCAAAAGATCAATAAAGGCAAACAACTAAGGTGATCATGAGATATTGTAAAGACAGTAATAAATTGTACTCCTTGCTAAATAAGCACTGGCACTTACTACAAATGGATAAAGATTTGCACACATTTGTAGACCCCAAACCCATGATCATATTCACTAAGGCACCCACTCTTATGTATAAACTCAGTCCAGCCTTCATGCAAACTACTAAAGAAACATGCAGTATTTCTTTCTCATGGATACCATCTGTAAGCCCAGGAGTATATAAATGTGGGATTTGCTCTATGTCCAAACATGCAGTTGCCAATTATGATATGATATGATAGTGTATATAGCACCTATACACAATGTGTTTCAAAGCGCTTCAAGGCAAGAGAGTGAACAAGGGAAAACACAATGACATTCTTACAGGCCATGAACAGTAAGGATGTGAAATTAACTATCATACTCGGCCTGGCGACATTTCAGATAGTGCAAGAGCTAAGAGCTAAGACATAGATAAGGAGGGGAGGGGGAGAGTGGGAATAAAATGGAAACATACAGGAGACTACCGTACTAGGCCTAATGAGGTTTCTGGTAGAGCTGGAGAAAACAAAAGGTGAGAGAGAGGGGTGCAGAAAGAGAGGGGAGGAACAAAACAAGCAACTATTGTGCTAGGTTTGACAACATTTCAGATAGTGCTGGAGGGTGGGGGAACAAATAAAGGGGGGGAGGAGACAAACAAGGTTGCTATCATACTAGGTCCAGGGACAATTCTGATAGAGTAAGTGCATAGAAGAAAGTAAGGGGAGGAGGGGAGGAGATAGGAAGTGAGAAAGGGAGAGCAGTAGAGAACAGAGTAAGCAGTCAAAAAGAGTGGAGAAGCAAGAGGGGAGAGTGAATACAATTGCTGAAGTCAGTCACTTAATCTTGCAATCCTGCAATACCACAGTTTTCTCCAATAACTCAAGTTCAAAAATTGTTATTCAGGATTTCATAAACTGTATCTCTAAATATGTGGAGTGTGCTCTTGTCTGTTTGTGTGTATACATATACATTGAATGTACCATTTGAGAACTGTGAATCGAAAATGTGAACATTTGGCCACCATAGGCCACCAAGACGAGAAATGTCCATTAGCCATCCACTGGCAAGAGCACCATCAATTATCAAACAAGCAAGAGATCAGATCATTGGGATCCAAAAAGCATCATTCAGCAAAAGCGGAGGCAATCTGGAACTAAAACTATGACGACTGAAGTCCAAACTAATATATAAAATGCAGACTACTCATAATGGTCTCAATACCAAACGCAAACTGAGTGTATTTCTTGGATTAAAGTGTCACCCCCTTTGTAATATCCCAGTTGCAGTAATGGTCATTCAAGCTGATACCTGCCAACGTATCAGTAAGGTAGCAGGGAAAACGTGATGATTCATCTTGCATGGGCTCTTTAACAGTGTATGTTGACAACTACAAAAGTTGAAATATCGATCTCTAAGCTAGGTACCAGCATTAGATTAAAATGTTATTTAGTCTGTCTGGCCTTTAATTGTGAAGAGCAACATGACATTGGTTCATAGGCATGTAACAATTAGTCATAGCTCATTCTATGCATATCATGACTATGCCTTCTGAAAACTGATGCAAGTGTTATGGCATGGGCTACTCTCACAATACCCTACACTGTGACCATTTTTCAATTTCAAATGTCAATATTTGAAACTTTGTGAATGGCACAAATAGGATAGTTTCCATTTAATTAGCAATGCAACACATGCTCTCAAAATGGTAATCAACACAGACAATGTGTATCGTCACACATTCCATACCAATTGACCATATATATTTACACTGTTGGAATTGAAATGATATTATGCCTCCTATCGCAGTATTTGAATGTGTATTGGCCTACGCCAAGTTGTCTAAAATATCATGTAAATAGACTCCGCGGCAAGGTTTTGACCTTAACGAAAAGTTATGTAAGTCGCCATCTTGGATTTAGCCGCCATTTTAGGTTCTCTTGTAAAGTGGAAGTCACCCTGAACATCAAAATGGAGGCCGACTGACATTCTGAGTGAGATTCTGGCCGTTGTGACCTCCGCACACACAAATAATTAATATGCCTGCAGGCCACTTGTCGGGGTCGCGAACTGAGACCTTGTCCTATCCCTGACCTATGTGTAAATGAACAACTGTATCAGCGGAACTGATCAAAATGCATACATTATGGGATTGACCTGGCAAGGAACCCTAGGCCTGGTCCCAAGAATGGTTAACCCGCGAGGGGGTTGGCCAAGGGCTGGATAAAGGATATAAAAGCCCAAGTATTCCAATGTGCGCTCTCTCTACTAATGCATCGAACCCTCGTTGAAGTTCGTTACGTTACTCTGAGAGCCGAATAGCTATCCGTTTGTCAATTGACTTTGGTAACTGTTGTAGCTTTTAAATAAAGCACTTTGTATGTCCTTTGTAACCTGTGTTGGTGTGTTTCCTTTGGGCTTCCCAGCCTCATATTTTTTTTATGTTTTCACAGTTGGCGCCCGAATAGGGACCCTCAAGATTGATGCCGGATCATTGAAGGTTGACGCAGACTATCGAACTGGGATCGGACGGTGTGATTCTGCGGGCCCGACCGAACGAGACGCGATACCTCGGCAGCGCTGCACGATCCGATCCTTGGACGATAATTGTGTGGTCTGACACGGCATCTTGACGAGGGTCAATTTTTGAGGCGGGCAGATTTGTCGAAACCACCGAACACAAGGTAAAATTCGTTAGGTAAGTTCTTTGATAAACCGTACGGTCCTCCTTAGGTTTGGTCAGGTGCAGTCATGACCCGGCTCTTAATTTAACCCTGACAATTTGAATTTGGCGTATTGTATCTGCAGACACAATTATTGACTGGGTAACACCAATTTTTTGTAAAATGCCTGGGAAATTGTCTAGCTGCTTTAGGGCTCTGTTCCGCAGCGATCGACAATCTTTGGAATTTAGCCGCCCGGCACCACAGGAGGGGTCGCCGGCATGTACTATGTACTGTAAGTATGGCATTGGTAGTATAGTATTAAATGATATTTGGCACAGACAGACCAGCCATGCCTCCGAATTTCAGTGGCCAATCAATGGCAGTTTTGAGATCCCCCGTATTGAATACCTAGAATCAGTCTTGCTAAAAAAGAAGGCTAGACCTGCAGCCTTTGATGTTTTACAGAATTGGAAAAAAGAAGCGTTACAGCAGCATAAAAGAAGGGATAAACATGCACGCCGTCATAAAACAAATGCCGAAAAAGCGTTGTTATATGATAAAGAAAAACATTCAGAATCAGTTAAAAATATGTATAGGGCTTTTTCACTTGGAATCCAGAAAATGTACCCCTCTAAAGATTTCCATGTTTCTGAAGAACTTATTGAAAAATTGTTAAACGAACGCAGGCCTGGTGCCTCTGCGCCACCTCCGTATGATCCTATTTTGGGCGCTCTGCCCATTCCTGCTGTTGTTACTGCTGTTATTCCTGCTCCCCCTGCACAACCTATTGTTCCTATTCCTCTAGTTGTTGTTCCTCCACCTATCGCACCGCCCCTTCCTCCTGCGCCGATAGTTGTACCTTTATTAAATTTACCTGCACCTCCGCTCCCGAGTGGCCCTGTATTGACTGAAGTTGATCAAGGTGCAGGATCAAAGATCGTCACTCGCAATACTGTTTCTGCAGATAAGAAACAGGAATTGTTTGCATGGGCTAAGCACTGTATGGAGAAAGGTGATCAAGTTAATGTTTTTTCCACATTATCTAATTTGAACAGTTTTCCCGAGAAAAATGTTTTTATCGAAGGTTTGGGGACTCATTTATGTGTGATGTGGGGTAGATTACAAAATTCGGATCTTCCACAAGGGGTGAGAGATCTAAATGCTTTGGCACTTTCGAGGGACACAGAGCAGAAAGTATATGGTCATGTTGAAAAATTGTTTGAGTATAGGAAGGACTTTGAAAAGTCACGAGATGAGGATGACGAAGACGATAGTATGTATGTACAGAAACGGTTCCTTCTGTGTCATAGATCGGCACCTGAGGAAGTACGAATTTGTACCAAAGATGGGATTCGATGGATCTCGGATTCATCGATTCCGCCAGATGAAGTATATGACACGTATAGTCAGTATACAGTAGAAATGCAGAGGAAGGTGATTCAGGTAATGGTACAGTACCTGCAGGAAGATTGTGTAAGAAAGAAGGTTAGTTGCCCCATAGAATTATTGGGGATTTGTAAAAGGGCTTTTTCGCCCGACACTTCTTCGGCTGCCTTAGCGCTCGACCTGGCTCTGTTGCTTAGTAAGCGGCCGGAGGTACCTATATCTCAGTTGCCCATGAGAGAGGTTCCTCCGACCTTTCTCCCAAAAGTTGAGATTCCCGCCAACGCTGGGACTGGTTCCCCCGCTGTAGATATCCCTGCACATTATGTATCACAATTCGTTCACGTCCCGTTTTCACGACAGGAAGTGAACACTATTAGACAATCAGTTCCCGATATCAGGAAAAACCCAACAGGGTTTTAGAAAGAGATAGAGTCCGTCTTGCAGTCCTCTGTGTTCACCTTAAGTGATATTGATTTGCTATTTCCTGTACTTCTACCCGTAGATGTATGGAAGCAGGTTCGGACAATAGACGATGTGCCAGGGTTGGGAGATACGTGGGCTAATATGATTAGGATTGATGGGGAAAGACCAGCAGGTGAGAAACCACCACAAGTAATACTTACTGTGCCTGATAGAATTGTTGCAAAATTAAAAACTATAATTCCAGAGAAAATAATTATTTGGGACAAGCTTACGGCTTGTGTTCAAGGGAAAACTGAAGGTGCCACCGAATTCTTTAACAGATTCGAGCAGGTATTTTCTGACTTCAGTGGACAGGATTTGGGTACAGAGTCTGGGAAAAGGTTGTTTGTGGACAAATTTGTACGTGGATTGTTGCCTGACATCCAGTCACAGATTATGTCCTCTGAGAGCGCTTGGCAGGCAAAATCTCAATCTGAGGTTTTTCACATGGCTCAGTATTATGAGAACCGTGTTAATAATGAGAAGGACAAAATTGAAAAGAGGAAAGGAGATTTGAAAACCAAAGTATTATTACAACAAATTGTTAGAAACCCCAGAGGAGGCACGACACAGACCAGAGGTCAGTATGTCCCAAAAGGAAATGCTCCTTTGGGTTCTGTGAATATTAATCAATGTGCTTATTGCCGCCAGGAAGGTCATTGGCGAGCACAGTGCCCCGTCCTTCGACAGTGCGTTTGGGAGTATGGGTAGACGACCTAGGGGCCGCCCTGGAGCAGGGGGCCCTGATAGAGGTCAGTTTTTGCAAGATCCTAAGCAACCTTTTTCACGGGAAAATCAGACCTCGAGTGTGGACTCGAGGAACATATTTGATCACCCTTCTGCTACCTACCTTTCTGAAGAGTTTCCTTCTGAAGATACTCTATTTCATTAGGATTGCCCGAAGCAGGGTTTGGAACCTTCACCTATTCCCGTTAATCAGAAAGGCCCCTACGTTGAATTATTAATAGGGAATAGGAAACACCAGTTTTTGATAGACACTGGAGCACGGGTTCCAAACATTCCACTGTCAGGGCAAACAAATGTTTCCATAGGGTTTCCTGGTATACCAATTGTTTGTCCGGTTTCTTCACCGGTGTCTGTTTCTTTGGGTCCCTTTACGGACCATTGCCCTTTTCTTCTCACTTCGAACTGTGGAGAGAATTTGCTGGGGTTGAATTTGTTAAAGAAATTGAATGCAGTAATTCATTGTTCCTCTGATGGAGTACAGCTGACGGTTTCACCACAGCAACTTCCTAATTCTCAGTTTCTGATTCGACCTTTACCTCCCGAGTTTAGCATTGTCCTGGAATGTTTATGGGCGGTTGACGACAATGATGTCGGGGTACTACAGATTGAGCCCATTAAAATAGTTTTGAAACATGGAGTGAAACTACCACGCATTCCGTAGTATAAAATATCAGTTGAGGGCGAGCGTGCTTTGAAATGCATTGTCTCCGATTTTGTGCATCGTGGGGTGATCGAGGAGATTACAGGTAGTTTGTATAACAGTCCGATCTTGCCTGTATATAAGAAAGGCGACAATGCAATCCCATACCGGTTCATAATTGATCTTCGTGCTATTAACAGAGTTGTCGCCCCACAATTTCCAATCGTGCCTGATGTGACGACGATATTGACAATGATCCCTGCTACGGCTGCGCACTTCAGCGTTGTGGATTTAAAAAACGCTTTCTTTAGCATCCCTATACATAAGGAAAGTAGATATTTGTTTGCGTTCACCTTGGGGGGACGCTCATTTACATTTACAAGGGCACTTCAAGGGTATACTGAAAGTCCAGGCATTTATAGTAGAGCTTTGAAAGAGCAACTCGACACCCTTGAATTGCCACCTACTTGTACACTGCTTCAATATGTTGATGATTTGCTTTTGGCTGCAGACTCTGAAAGTGCTTGTAAAGAAGGCACTATACTGCTGCTTGTTCACCTAGCAAAAAATGGTCATAAAGCTTCGCTCAAAAAATTTCAATATTGTTGTCAGGAGGTCACCTATTTAGGGTACCTCCTGTCAAAGGAGGGGAGGAGATTGACACCTGAAAGAATAAAACACATTTCTGGCATGTCTGTTCCAAATACACAGAAGGAAGTCAGAGCCTTAATAGGTATGGCTTCTTACTGTAGGTTGTGGATCCCGAACTTTTCGCTAGTGATAAAACCGATGTTGGCTTTGACGAAGAAGGGCATTTCTCTGCCACTTCCATGGAAATTGGAACACCAATGATCATTTGAGCTTCTCAAAACCGCGTCATGCTCTGCACCTGTTCTGGGTACTCCAAATTATGACAAGGCCTTTGTATTGTTTGTGCATGAATGTGATGGATGTGCTTTGGCTGTGTTAACACAGGAACACGGAGGGAAGAATAGGCCGTGCGGCTACTACTCCTCCGCCCTTGATTCTATCGCATGCGCTTTGCCAAGATGTTTGCGAGCTGTCGCTGCTGCTGCCGCATCTGTAAAACAGAGTGAGGGAATGGTCCTAGGCCATGATTTGATTTGATGGTACCTCACTCTGTAGATATCCTATTGAACAAAACCCAAATGCAACACCTCACCTCTGCACGGTTAACAAGGTATGAATTAATTCTGTTTGCCCCTCACATTCAAATTAAGAGGTGTTGTGTTCTTAATCCGGCTGAACTCTTACCTTTCCCGCAAAACACTGTTTGCGGTGACGGAGAATTACATGATTGCCTGTATACCACTGAACAAGAAACGAAGGGCAGGATAGATCTTATAGATACTCCTTTGGACAATGCAGAGGGGGAGCTGTTTTGTGATGGCTTCTGCTTCAAACTTTCAGATGGTACATCTACAGCTGCTTATGCAGTTACTACATTGAGTAAAGTTGTTGAAACTAAGAGAATTTCGCATAACTCCGCGCAGGCCGCAGAGATTATAGCATTGACCCGAGCTTGTGAACTCTCCGAAGGGCGTATAGTAAATATATATACTGATAGCCAGTACGCCTTTGGGGTGGCTCACAACTTTGGGAGGCTCTGGTCAGAAAGAGGGTTCCTGACCTCACATGGGACCAAGATCCAGCATGGCCCCTTGATAGTGCAATTACTCTCGGCACTCTCACTCTCTAGGCAGTTAGTGATCATGAAATGTGCAGCACATCGTAAGGTCATAGATGATGTGGGAAAAGGGAACGCTTTTGCGGACCTGATAGCCAGGCAAACGGCCACAGACCTCAGCACAGACATGTATGCTTTGAGGGAAATGAAATATGCTTATATAATGGATGAAGGTATTGGGTCTGTGCGAGATATTCAAACTGATGCCACAGTAGAAGAATCTAAAAGGTGGGCTGAAGGAATGGGGAAACTAGATGATGATGGGTGTTGGGTGGATACATCTGAAGGAAAATGGTTGCTCCCTGATTCATACGTACTGGCAATGGTTACGATGGCACACGGTCCTACACATGTGTGTGCTCAGCAGATCACAAAAATGTTACAAGAAGTTTGGGTGAATAACAAGATTCTGGAGACTGCCAAACATCATGTCCGAAATTGTATGATCTGCTTACAGCACAATGTGGGTAAGGGGACAGTAACTCCAAGGGGAAGCTTTGGGCCCCCTTCTGTTCCCTTCGAGGTCATTCACTTTGATTTTATTGAGATGGAACGGTGTAACAATTTGAAATATGTTCTTGTAATTATTTGTGCCTTCAATAATGGGTCGAGGCTTTCCCCGTTAAAGATGCTACCGCCATGACCACTGCAAAGATTATGGTAAAATAATTCTTTCCTCGATTTGGGCTCCCAAGGGTAATTTGGTCGGATAATGGTCCTCATTTTGTTGCAGCAGTAATTTTGCAGATATGCACAGCTTTACGTATTGAGAAACAATTTCACTCAGCTAGACATCCTCAAAGTGCTGGGTTGGTGGAAAGACACAATGGTATCTTAAAGAATAAGCTTGCAAAAACATGTGCCGATACCAAACTGAAATGGCCAGATGCCTTACCTATTGTATTATTGGCTATGCGTACCACACCTCAAACTAAGACTGGTCTTTCTCCATTTGAGGTAGTGATGGGGAGACCTGTTAATATTTTGGGTCTCCCAAAACCTAAAGCCCTGAGAGAGGTGGAAAATGTATTGCTTGTAGACTACTGTAACCAGTTAACTAAAAACCTGTATTTCATTTATCACCAGGTGTTTTCAGCTTTACCTGTACGGTTCACGAGCCCAGGACACGATATACAGCCTGGAAGTTGGGTCCTATTGAAGGCCTATGAAAGGTCTTCCTGTCTCGCTCCTCGTTGGAAGGCACCCTACCAGGTGCTGTTGGTCACCCGGACAGCAGTGCGGGTGGCTGGAAAGAAACACTGGATCCACGCGACGCATGTCAAGAAACTTCCTCACCCGACGCCACACGTTACAGAAGAAACAGAACCCCTCGCTGATGCTACAATCTCTGATCCTGGAGTAGCAAACAGCGCTGTGAGTGCGTCGGGGAACAGTCCATTTCGTCTCCGCACTCTCTTGAAAAATCATTTCCGGAAAATACTGTTTTTAGCTCTGCGACTTCCGTCGCCTCCGATACGTCGCTTCCCCCAGGAAGTGACGACGCCTTATTTATGGATCAAACAATCTTGGGTACCACCAGGTACAATCTTCGACGAAGAAAATAGAACTACGGCACGGGTTTTCCATGCATTTGGAAAAGGGAAGTGATTGGAAGTTTTCTTTTGTATAAGAAAGTTTCTGTGGAACAAAAGGGATTCTGCTGGCTAGGGTTGGGAAGGATTAAGAAATCGCGTGACCGTAGCGTCGCCAGCAACAAACATTGGGGTCGTCGATTGAGGAACTACAATGCCTGCCACCTCCACTGCTGCTCCCCGCACTGGACTTGTGAATAAGGGGGTGACCAACTTGGATAATGAACAATGTGCCTGGGCCCCGAAAACGTACTGCTGTGTTTTGATAACGATAATTGTTATGTTTGTAATTACTGCTGTAGGACTTTGGTACTTTGAAGAAATCTATCCTCTAAAACCTTTACTACCAACCGAGATTGTACCAACTGCTTTGACTCCCTCTGTACACCTTCACACTCTGTCCCCTAGAGACTCCCAACATAGACAAAAGTATCATAATAACACTCTAAATCATAGTAATGAATGCAACGCATGCCATTTTTAATAAGAGTAATTGTTGGATTTGCACTCATTTACCGCAACATGGGAACAAGGGACTAGGATGGTATATTCACTCTTTACCTTTAACGACTGCTTGCTATGCCTCTCTTAGAGCACTATTCTTTGGCCGATGGAATGATAGCATCTCAGGGAACTTTGATGGAACTAATCTGAATGATTTTGAGAAACGTGAATTAACTCCCCTGGGATGCTCGCTTTTTTGCGAATAGAAGTAAACCTAATGTCGCTTCTATCAGGCCGTCTGATAAACTGTCTCTTCCTTTTCAAACTTTAATTTCCTTTAAAATGGCTCCGATAGGCAATAAGGACGCCGTGCCTCCTTCTTACTCTATAAATCATAGCCCTGACTCGGTCCCCTTTTGTGTACAAAAAAATGGCACTCGGCCAATGGGAGATTTTGAAGGTTGTATGAACATTGTAAATTTAACTGGAGAAAAACAGGCCTCTGTATGTAGGGGGGCCTGTTTATTTTGTTTGTGGTAGTTTAGCATTTCCCTGGTTGCCCAAGGATTGGCAGGGAACCTGTTATTTAGGAATCCTGTTACCTGGGATATTTGTAGCTAGTACATTGGAGGTTTCTAAGGCTCGCCCAAGGCGGGACGAGAACGGAGATACCCCTGGGCAAGTATTGGGAGATATAGCAAAATCAGTTGTGCCCTTTTGGGGACAAATAACAAACTCTGAGAACATTAGGGGATTAGCAAGGGTACTGGAGAGAACGATAAACCGGACCACGGACATACTGTACAATATGACATTAGAACAAAAAGCAATAAGATTGGTAGCACTCCAAAATCGGATGGCATTAGATGTCATTCTGGCAGAACGAGGCGGAGTATGCAAATTAGTGGGGTCCGCTTGCTGTGTTTTCGTACCAGATTCCTCGCCGACAATTTTTAAAGCAATACAGAACTTGCATATCCTTAGTTCTGAAGTGTATATCCCTGTAGGAGATTGGAATCTTAGCACCTGGTTCTGGGATTCTTTACGATCTTGGGGTTGGAAGGTGCTTTCTGTTATTCTAGTTATTTTGGGGATCCTGCTATTCCTTTGTTGCTGTTTTCAATGTCTTCGAAGTATATGTGGAATGCTAGGGGGATGTTGTGCCCAAGCAGTGAGCACAATAGGGCATAGAATATATGCCTCAAATACAGCATCTAAAGAGTTTGTGTTACAAGAGGTTCTAATGAACGACCTAATGGCTATAGATATAAAAGACAATGATTCGGGATGTATGGATGACAACACATGGAGTTATTTGCAAAAGTATTAGAAATGATATTAGTACTTGGCATAGGCCAAAAGGAGGGTCTGTTGGAATTGAAATGATATTATGCCTCCTATCGCAGTATTTGAATGTGTATTGGCCTACACCAAGTTGTCTAAAATATCATGTAAATAGACTCCGCGGCAAGGTTTTGACCTTAACGAAAAGTTATGTAAGTCGCCATCTTGGATTTAGCCGCCATTTTAGGTTCTCTTGTAAAGTGGAAGTCACCCTGAACATCAAAATGGAGGCTGACTGACATTCTGAGTGCGATTCTGGCCGTTGTGACCTCCGCACACACGAATAATTAATATGCCTGCAGGCCACTTGTCGGGGTCGCGAACTGAGACCTTGTCCTATCCCTGACCTATGTGTAAATGAACAACTGTATCAGCGGAACTGATCAAAATGCATACATTATGAGATTGACCTGGCAAGGAACCCTAGGCCTGGTCCCAAGAATGGTTAACCCGCGAGGGGGTTGGCCAAGGGCTGGATAAAGGATATAAAAGCCCAAGTATTCCAATGTACGCTCTCTCTACTAATGCATCAAACCCTTGTTGAAGTTCGTTACGTTACTCTGAGAGCCGAATAGCTATCCGTTTGTCAATTGACTTTGGTAACTGTTGTAGCTTTTAAATAAAGCACTTTGTATGTCCTTTGTAACCTGTGTTGGTGTGTTTCCTTTTGGCTTCCCAGCCTCATATCAATTTTTATGTTTTCACAACACTACTAATATACCGTCTACACTTTGGCACTAACAGTGTATGTGTTAAGGATCACACACCACATCCTGGTGAATTTGAGACTTTAAATTTCAAACTCATGATTGCAAGGTTTTCTCCCAGCTATTACCAGGCTGATCATTTGTGAACACTTTCACATTTAGAGATGGCAGCACAAATGATGTCATATTACGAACCAGGCCCTCTAATGGTTCACTTCAGAGAAACAGTGTACTATATATGTATTATACATTATGTATCATATTCTCGTGCCTGACATAATTTTTCTATTACCCTAACATATTCTCTGGTTATCGATTCTTGTGTGTTAAACTATGCATTTGTTTCTAGTACCTGAGCAATGTCACACTGACATCATTTCACATAATTCCGTGTGATGTCTCTGGTTGCATAAATAGCTTCACAATATGGTGCTCAATGTAAAAGCACGAGGAATGCCAAAACTTGCAGGAGATCCTCTAACACAGGAACCCTCCTATTCAGTCCCTTGATCACAATATATAAAGGTAATACTTACAACATATTAGAAAATATGTCTCACATCTAGGCACTACACAATAGTAGTATGCCTGGCATATGATTCTGGCATATGGTAACATGCTATTGTTTATTCTTTTTCATTCATGTATACGGTTCTTCAGTTCGACTTTTGAGCACCTATAATAGTTTGTCCAAGGTGAGCCCTTTATTCTACACATCTACGACCTGTGATAAAGAATATAACCATATACTAAAAGTGTATGTCCTCCATGAACAAATCTAATATTTATCACATTTGTCAAATAAATCCAGTAACAGTCTGTTGGATGATATTATTCGGTGAGCATTACTATATGATATTTAAACACAAAAAACCATTAGCACTATCTATGAACACTCACACTATATGGGTTAAATGGATACTAACACACCACTCATTCAGAGGATTCACCTTCATACTTATTCAGTTGACCCTGAATTGACCACTAGCTGGTGATTTTGCCTATGTTGGTCTAATACTTTATGGCAAATCTGTTGGCCCATTGGCAATTCCAAAATCTGAAGCTCAATATTGTTATCACATTCTGTTACTTATGATGTTTCCTTATGATTTGTATACACAACATTGCTACCCAACTCAAACATAACCTCTTGGTCTGCTTTTTGTTCAGTTACATTGCTTTCACACAGAATGGGTTAAGTATAGTTCGGTTTGACATACACGTACCCATGGACTAAGGTGTGACAACCATTTCACAATCATTGTGGTCACACGCTGCCCAACAGGGGGCACATTGTTAAGGTGAACTTGCTTGAAATGTGATTGCTGCATTTCAGGGGGTTTGTTGTGTTTAATCTGATCACCTGAAGACTCTTTACCAAGGTTTTTTTCACTGAATTTCAAAGGTTTTGTTGCTATGTATTTATCATGTTAAATATGATCATCTTAACTCTCTCCCAACTAAAGATGTTAACTGAATTAAAAGGGTTTTGTTATACTATAGTCTCTTTGGGGCCCACTAGCCATGATCTTTGGCCGTGGTCATTGTACATGTTGCACCAAAAGGTTTCTTTGGTACCAACCAGCCATCGACTTCTGCCATGGACAGTGGTTAGGGCCTTCAGCCATGGAACTATACCTGTTGCACCAATAAATTTAATTGGAGGCCACTAGCCATGCCCTTGGGCACAGCGATCCAGTACACCCTGCTTGGGAGATGTGATCACTGCAGGTGTAAAATTACTTTTTTTTCACTCTCTCCCCATTCCCACAGCATTCCCCAAATAATGGCGACAAACTACTCATACCTGCAGAATGTCCCCTGTATTCTTCTGATAATGCAAAAAAAAAAAAATCTTCCTTGTCCTCACAGGCAATCGCCAAGTGCTTCTCTCCTCTTCCCATGGTCCCTCCACTCCCCTCATTTGCCTGTTTCCTACATAGCCCATTACCCAATCACTGTTTGGTTTGTGTGATGCATTTTTGATTTCAGATGTGGACTTGATTGAAGTATGATTTCTGAATTTCAGTGGTTTTGTTAAATTAAATTTGATCACTATTGGCATGATTACCACTGTATTAAAATATGTTGGGGTTACCATGCTTTTGAAGATACCTCACTTGGATTCAGCTTTAGCAGTTAATTACCGTCCCATTTCTCTTCTTCTGCTTCTCATGAAGCTTCTGGAAGCTACTGTCACTCCTCACTTTCTTGAATCGCAGCATCTTCTTCACCCATTTAAACCAATTTTAGGCCTTTTAGGGGCAGATCATTTTTCATGATCCCTAACCTAGATGACCTTGCTCTTCTTCAGGACCATGGCATGGTTGTAGTTTTGATACTCCTGGAACTTGCCACTGCCTTTGATACCATCGATCAAGGTATCCTCCTTTGCTGCCTGGAAAAGGCTGGCATATCTGGACATCTGCTTGTTTTTTTTTCTTTTCTTACTGACCATTGCCAAATGCTATCTCTTTTTCCTTTGCAATCTGACCTGTCAGCTCTGACTTATGGTGTCCCTCAGGGATCTTCACTGTCCCCTCTTCTGTTCAAACTTTATCTCTGAGCTTTATCTGATTTTATAGCAGAACATGAGGTGCTTTTTAGGCAGATGATACTCGGGTCCTTTTCCATCTTGACACTCTCTTGACTCTCCCACACCTGATCCTCCATCTAAACTACAAAACTGCCTAACTGCAATTGGTGACTGGAGGTCCAGAAATTAACTGAATCCCCTTAACTCCAGTACAGGATGCAATGCTGATCACCTATCAGACTCCCGTGGTCCTTGCACAACTCTAGTGAATCGGTCAAGAGCCTAGGCATTACAACTTTACCATCAGGATCTAGAGAAACTCAGATCTATTTGGTATGCCATGCTGGTTTCGCTAAGTTAAAAAAGAATTGTGAGGAAGACTCTGCCTTTCCTGCCAGCTGAGCTCCTCACCAAAGTAGTAACTTCTTTCATCATAGAATCCTTGCATTATTGTAATGGAATCTATCTTGGTCATACTTCTATTTTGATTCAACGACTGCAAATCTTAGAAAACTCTGCAGCTTGACTGTCCTTGGGGGCTACAAGATTTGCTCATTCTCATTGCCTATTACAACAGCTCCACTGGCTCCCAGTGAAGAGCCAGACTAATTTCAAGATACATTTAACTATGCAGTGTGCAATTTACAATTTGGGTCCCAATTATCTTCCGTTCAAGTTGACCCTTCATAAGCCTTCTAGACCTCCTTGCTCCTCCTCACAAATCTTACTGAAAATGTCTAGATACTGCAGAGCCCGGGCTGGAGGATGCTCTTTTACAGTCCTGGCTCCCGCACTGTGGAATTCACTCCCAGCTTTCCTCTGAGAAACCACTGACCACTTCTGCTCCCGAACAACTTTAAAATTTTACCTTTTCTAGCTGTCTATCTCATTGCCTGTTCTGAAGGTTTCCTAATTGCCTGCTCTTCAGCACCTAGATGCCTTTGGCTTAGTTTGCAATTTACAAATACAAATGCATACATGCATACACACACCACCTTAACTCTTTCTTAACAAACGTTTTTTTTTTACTGAATTTCAAGGGTTTTGCTATAGCTTAGTTTCCTCAGGGTTCTACCGGTAGTTTCATTTGTGCCCAGTAGCCATGGCCAGTGGCCACGGCTGAACATGTTGCATAGTTTCTTGAGGTCACACTATCTATGTCCTTCGGCCATGGCATCTGTGCGTGCTGCATCAATATCTTTCTTATGGATCCACTGGCCAAGGTAGATGTAGGCACTGCAGATGTTAAACATTTTTTTTCTAACTCCATATTCCTGTGATAATTTCACAGTAATAATTTCTAATAACAGAAGTTCCTGAGGGAGGTAGAGTAGCAGTTCACCAGTTCCTGCAAAATGGGAAAACTGCTCAGAATGAAAAAGTATTCCATGTCCTCGCACGCACTCAACATGTGTCCACCCTTTTTTTCCAGTTCACCTCACTCAGCTAATTTGCTTTTTCCCTCCATAGCACCCCGCAATTCCCCCTAACACTCATCGCTTCATGTGGCGCATATTATCTTACTGTGTGTGTCTTGCAGCATTGCTGCTGTAATTTTGTTACATTTCTGTGGTCTTCCACCCCCAAATGTCCACATTCACATGGTGTCTTCTTTCCCATTCCACCTACGGCCGGGACAACTAAGCACTGTGGTTTGTTGCAATGTCCCAAACATGGAAGGAGGTTCAGAATACATACTTTCTTTTTTTTAATTGATTATAAACAATTCAACCTTTAACAACAGTACACCTGTACATACGTAGTCAATTACAGCAACAACAGAGCAATGATAAACTAAGAATAAAGAAAAGAAAGAGAAATCCCACACAAACTAATCAGACAAAATTAACATAAAAAAGAATACTTTCTAGTCAATATTTCAATTCATACTCAATCATTATTGAATCTAAAAAAGAAGCAGCCGCATTTACAATATGTGTGGTTGATCCTGTCAAACAGTAAATCCACATGTGGTCCATTGATAAAAAGTAATAATGTGTAAACTTAAAAAACACACTTTCCCTTAACTGCTTCAAGGCCTCACGCATTAACAGCCCATGCTTAGTTGTTTCTCTTTGTTTCACATCTTTGCAAAATTTACAAAAAACAGCCTCTTCTTTAACCAGACCATATCTCAGCAGTGTGTCAGGTTTCAGCGGAATCTCAGGAAGGTGGAGCTAACTACTCTGATAAAGCGAAAGTTATGGATCCAAGATACCTTGTTTTTGCGATCTCCTTTTAGATGAGCTAGGGAGGGACATGCACAAAATTCCATCACTGTATTAGCCCAATCCGCTAGATATATAGAGCCGTCTTAACTTTATCTGGGTTGCCCTAAGATATAACACAGAACACCCCATCTCTGTCAATAACAACAGGCAAGCCCTTTTATTTCAGACAAAGCTCAGAGTCAGCCGAGCTCTCATGCATATCCCAAATAGAGCATCAAAGTATTTGCTGATGGTTCTAGCATCTTCCTATAAAACGATAGGTAGCTCCAAAAGGCTCTAGCCCAAAAAGAAATATTGCCCAGATCATATCAAATTATTGAATACAGCTTGGGGGTTGGAAGACAAAGGACTCATCTCCAGATCAAGGCTTCTAATTGAGGCAAAAAAATCTATCAGGGCTGGATCATATATTTCAATCCCATAAAGTAACTTAGGGACAGTGTTGCCCTCAAAGAAATGCCGACAGGGAAGCAGAGACAACTTGACAAATGTATAATCCACCCTGTGCAATTGGTTTGCTAACTTAACGGTCCTGGTGTGGAGCCATGAGCGAATATAAATAAGAGAGGGTCTATAATTTATAATTCTAGAAAGTGGTTCAGACTACATACATTCTGTGAGCAAAACAAGCTAGTCATTTAGTTTAACATGTTCGCCATTTGGTTTAACATTTCTGCACATGTGATATTCGTAGTTGGCTTTAACAAAATCTAGAGAGCATCACAAGGGAAAGGGGGAGCAGCAATAATACTGCTGATTATATTTAGAGTTTAGGCCCAGGACAATTTAAGTGCTTTGTACCTAGCATTAATGATGTAAGTGGGCTTGAAATATGTTGCTTTGGAAGATGGTATAAGGGTGCCATGTAGTGCAAACATTAAGTAGGGTAGATGTTGGCCACATTAGCAAGTGTTCTGCCATTTTGAGTTAGAGGTTGCAGCTTTTTTCAGTTAGTGTATTAGGCCACATCTTGGAGCTTCTCCACTGTTCATTTAATTAGATGGTATTCCTCCATCCCCCCAGTAAGTGTTTAGATAGCCAAGGTCCCTGGAGGAAGCACTGTGCAGATAGTAGTTGATGGTGCAAATCTGAGCAGTCCACAGGAGCTGTGAACGTAGTGCATTATATCAGTTTTGCTCCTGACAATGTTGTTCCTGACAATCAGATTAGTGCAGCAGCTGTAAAGGACAAATCTTACTGAAACTGGTGTCCAGACATTGCCATGGTGTTGAACCAGGTTGTGATTATACTGCTCCCATTGAGAAGTGGCAGGTCCATTAGAACTACAGGTGTCAGGCTAAACAGAGCAAATATGTCTGATAAATGAATCCCCAAAAGCAGTGTCTTGTATGCGTCTTTTATAAAGCCACCTGGTTCCCAAGAGACATAGGGAAGGATGTGTACTAGGAAATCAACATGTTTCAAGATGGTAGTCGCAAGAGGTGTTGCCAAAGAGTACAGCTGCAAGGTCAAAGAGAAGTTTGGGGGTTGCCAAGCTGTCTGGTCTCATGAGTATGTAGTATTGTGTCCACTTCATTGCAACAGGCAATTTATTGACTTCATTGTTCATACTCGCTCTTGATTGGGTCTCTTTGAGGGACATGCACATAACAAATTATCTGAAGTTGTTTTGACCAATAAAGAAAGTCCAATGCTGCAACAAGTTACCTGAATGTAATGGACCAATCAGAATATGTTTTGCTGACTGTACAATTAGATCATTCACATGGGGTGTACTCATGTCATCACGGATACTTAATAATCAACCAATAGGGTTGTAAAATGTAGATGATGCTTAGATTGTTGTATAGGGGATAAGCAATAGGAAATGTGGGATTCATCTGTTATGGATAAATGTTGTCAATGTAGTTCTTTGGGGGTATTTTACTTTAAATCCCATAACTAATTTGGGCATGTCGAGTGAGTTCTCCGTTCTATAAAGCTTACTGTCCCTCCCAGCTGTATGAACATGTTTTTCTTGCAAAACGTGTGCTCATTATGGACTCCTTGGATTGTTCTTATTGATGGGCTTTTGGGCTCACCTTGCAGGTTTAAAATAAATCTTCCAATAGGAGTGACTACATAAACAGAAGAGTTTGAGTCTCTTTCTGTAGTCAAGAACGTTATTAGATCCTGTAAGGTTGTGGGGGAGTTCTTCCAAAAGTTTGATTGCATCCTTTTTCCTTCTCCGAATAGAGTTTTGAGTTATTCCATTTGCAGCTTCTCTAGTAATATCGCGGAAATCATTGCCAAAGAGCAAAGAAAAGGGAATTTTTAAATTCTGAAAAGTCTCTCGTTTCTGTGTGCTGTAATTCTAATACCATTGGAGAGAAGGACATGCCTTTGCTTAGTTGCTGGCAGCATAGTCCCCCCAAACATTTTAGGACTGTGTTGCCTGCCACTGAAGACATATAGGCTGCCGCTGGGCTTAATAATGAAATTGTGCTCAGAACTCTGGCCAATGTTTCTTATGTGAGGGAGAGGAGACCTCAACGAGAGCAGTTACTTTTACCAAATGTGCTACTAAGCTGCACTCATTGAAGACTCCTGGCACCTTGAAAATCACTAGAAGGAATCTATGCCCTAGTGAGTGAATCTTTAATATTCTCGCTGAATGATTGAAGCACAAACTATGAGCTGCTTTTATAATGGTAAACGTACATTTAAAAGAGATAATGTAATGTAGAAGAGCATTGGTCCTCTTGGACGGTCGAATTTGGCATTTTAGCTGGAAATGGGGAGGACATACAAGCACCTTTTCCAGCTTCTCTGTGTGAAGTGTGTACCTAGGAAACGTGTATATCACCCTGACACATGTTTTTGGGTCAAGGAATTGAAAATAATACTTCAGTTTTGATTTGAAAGGATTAAGAAAAACAGAGCAGTGACCATTTGAAGCTGGCGACTTGCATAGAACAGGAGAGAAAATGTGGAGTGGTAGCTGGAGTGAAAACTGAAGTGGAATAATCATTAGAAATACATACTGCAATGAGACTATAATGGCAGAGTGATATGCTGATACCTATTGAGGCCAACAGTTATGAGCTAATGGGTACTCTCTGGAATAATCACAGCCCAAGTAATATATGTTATGGAACAGAGAACTATGAGAGCATGACTGAAGCAGAGTTGCTCATTTCACCCACTGCCAATGCTTCAAAATCAAAATGCATTCACTTATAGTTGGACCCACACTGTAACACATAAAGCATAAAAAGGGGAAGCAAACAGAAGGTATCAAGCAATGGAGTGGAACTCATAAAAGATTGTGAAGCCTGGTCCTTTAAGGGAGAGACCAGACAGTTTGGGATGAGCGAGAACAAGGAGGAGGAGGACAAATACAGGAGCAAGATACAGTTTGCTAGAATAAATACCTAGAGAGGAACTCAATCAATAAGCCAACATTAAGCCACATGTAAAATCCAAAGGTTGGAGCCAAATCCCAGGAAGGACATGAGCAGAGCACATAGTGTGAATTGAACCTACTGAGTGTGATCCCTGCTCCTGTCGCTGCTCCTCACTTGTGTTACCTGATGCCATGTTTCCTGCCACATGCTTCAGGAGATGCACACAGGCTATTGTGTCACCTGACTCTCTGAATATATGCATGTCCCTCTCTGCAAAATCAGGCAAGCATGTTTCTCCCATCAGAAGACATATGGGATTGCAGGCTCCTCATGCTCACTGGTTTTACCAAATAGTGCATGCCCTCCCACTCACATCAAGAGGCAAACAACCATTCTTCTTTCGATCTGTGAGTCATGTCTTTCTGTTCATTATTCTAAACACTCTTTTCTTCTTAATTTATTGGAAATGTTGCTGCTTTCGACAAGGTGGATCACAATTTGCTTCTTCTCTTTCTTCTTTTGGCATTTCAGGCTCTGTTTTATCTTGGTTTCGTTCTTACCTATCAAATTGCACCTATTCAGTGACTTGGGCATGGATTTTGTCAAAAATGTCCCTTTTCCTTAATGATGTTCCTTAGGGCCCTGTTCTTGGGCTGTTCCTCTTTTCTCTGTACACTTCTCCTTTAATGGATATTATCTCATCTTTCAGTATCTCGCATCATTTCTATGTGGATAATAATAATAGTTAGCATTTATATAGTGCTACGAACCCTCAGGTATCTGAGCGCTGCTTATATTACCCATGGTGTGTGGTGCTCATTTATCGACCTCAGAAGGATGAAAGGCTGAGTTCGGCCTTGCCGATATTCAAACCTGCAACGGCAGGCTCTGCACATATGTCAAATTGAGCACTCTACTCACTGAGCTATCTGACCAACATAGATCTGGATGATATACAACTCCTTCTGTCTTTCTCTTCTTTCATGTCCTCTTTTCATGACGATCTTACTTCCTGCCTCTGAGCCATTAAAATGTGGATGCCTGATCACTTTCTTGTTCTGAATACATCCAAAACCTAAGTTCTCTTTTCCCTGCTTATACTGTTCCACCTCCTTCTCCCCCTTTGCTTGTTTCTTTTCCGCCTTTTCTTCTTCCTATCTCTGGTTCTGCTCGTAATCTTGGTTTTTATATTGATACTGATTTATCCTTTTCTAACTATATGTCGACTATGTCTCGCTCCTGTCATTTTCCCCTTTCAATATTTGGAAAGCTTGTCCTTTTCTCACGTTTAATGCTACTAAACTTCAGATTGTTCTCTTATTTTTACACACTTATTCTAACACTCTACCTTACTCTTTGGTCTCCCTTTCTCTTGTTTGGCTCCATTAAAGTCTGTTTTGAATGCTTCTGTTTAATTGTTATGCTTACTTTCTCCCTGTGATTCTATTTCACTGTCACTATCCTCTCTTGGATGGCTATCCTTCCACTCACACCTTAAATTTAATTGTCTTTGTATTCTATTTAAATCTCTTTAGGGTATTGCCCCTCTGTATCCTTCATCCATTGTCTCTTTTCATGTTCCCTCTTATGTTCTTAGACTCTATTCTTGTTATCAGTTCCTCAGTTCCTCATCCCCCCTCCCCTTTGTACACTGTCCTGTTCTATTTATCTGCTTGCCCATTATCACTGGAACTCTCTTCCTCATTATCTCCATTCTATAACTACATATTCTTTTTTGTACCTCTCTTCAAAACTACCTTCTCCAGTCCTAAGGCAAATTTTGTGTAGCCAGCGATTTTACATTCATTGTATTGTAATTGTTCGCTTTTCAGTACTTTGGTGTAAAGCGCTATACAAATTACACATTAAATACAAATACACAACAATGACAGGTTTTTCAACCAGCTCCTTGAATCCCTACTGCACCATCCCAAAATTATCAGGATAGTTTCTTTCACACAGAAGCAGCCCTCAGGGATTCCTAGCTTCCACCACTCCTCCTACTAGGTATCACCTGATGGAAAGTGAGTCAACTAACTTGAAGATGTGGACAGTGTTTGGTGTCTGACCTGTCTTCCCAACTCTATACTACTCTCTCTTAGCAAAAGGAGTCAAGTTAAAGCAGTTTGTGGGCGAGACAGACATTCCTGGGTCCCCCCATTCCTTCTGCCAGGTCTCACTTAATATTACATGTCTCATCCACTCCTTTCAAGAAACAGACACTTACTGGGATATCATAAACTTTCCCAAATCTCTGCTGCACCCTCACAGAAAAATTATTCATTTGTGTCTCAATCAAATGGTTCTGTCAGTGATTCCCTCCCCTCACTCGTTTACCTATGTTTT
Organism: Ambystoma mexicanum; assembly: GCF_040938575.1. Lineage (NCBI taxonomy): Eukaryota > Metazoa > Chordata > Amphibia > Caudata > Ambystomatidae > Ambystoma > Ambystoma mexicanum. The sequence continues at coordinate 528,642,413 of NC_090926.1, forward strand.
TTGTCTCACCTACTTACTTCAGTAGACATACATTGACTGATGTGTTACTGGCACCCCAAACGTCTGGTTTTCGAGAATATCTGCCAAGATTGTCTCTCTCCCACAGTGAATCTCAGAATTTCCCACTCCCCTCTCAAATTTGTATTGTTGGTGTTTGACTCGTCCCCTTGCTTTAAGAGACAGACACCAATTCAAATCAGTGAATTCTTAATACAGTGCTGTCTAAGCAAAAACATTGCTAAGTCTAACTCTCTGAATGAGTCGTGCTATAGATGGCTCAAGAAATACTCTGTCTCAGATGGTTCAAGGCTTGTGATTTAGGTTTTCATGGACTTAGGGCAGTCCCTCCCTCTCTCATCTAAAAAGCACCAGCCCTCCCTAAACCAAGCATCCCTACTTCCCAGATGAGTCTACATGACAGGTTACACCCTGATGTCTTTACATTTTGACTTTTGCTTAGAGTGAGCATCTAAAGGCCAGAACCTTATCTATCTGTACTCCCTAAGGGCTTCCTAAACTATCCCCACATAATGCATGGGTTAGTCATCTGCAAAGAGATATGGGATTGTGTCTTCCAGGCACTCTACCCTACGTGGTCTCTTTAATTTCACACCCCGTCTTGCTTCCCTTCTCATGTCAACCCTTTCTCTATTCCTTATCTGTCGCTTTGAAGTCTCTTACTCCTTCTAATCCTCGCTTTCACCTTTTCACACTACTAATCCTTCCCCAACATTACTACTCCTTCCTCCACACTACTGCTTCTCCTGCACACTACTAATGCTCCATCCCACCTTCAACTGAAACACCCACCTTTCAGTCACTGAAGCACTTCTCATTCACTCGCTACACTCCCTTTCCTAAAAACACTTGCCACTCTTTCAGTCACACTCACAACACAGTACCACATGCACTCACTTACCAATGCCCCACCTGCTCCAGAAATTGGTGACCTAATAGCCTCTACCATTCCTCCTCCTGCTGGTCTATTGATCTGCAACCTCCTGTACCTCTGACTTCACACAAACAACCTTCTGTTTCCTATGGTCTCTTTTAACCCCCTCCTCTGGTCATTCTGCTGTCCCTGGCCAATCTGGCCCCATCCCTCCACCCCTGAGAAGTGTTGGATACAAGAAAATGTTCATATTGCATCTTAAGTCCCACTCTCTTTCTCCATGTGGAGCTGCAATGCAACAGCAATGCCAGTTCATCTTGTTAAATTTCCCAGTTCATGTAAGGAGTGAGGCATCTGGGATGGCCGGTCCCTAGGTAATTCCTGTTTTAATATGGTGGCTAAGGGAACCACAGATGTCTCTCTCCCATGTGCATTGAGGCTAACATGAGGTTCATGTCATTGAAGTCAGCCATAAAGGCGCTCTGGCTCCTGCATCTGGTGCTTTCCTTTCCACAGTGTTGTTGAAGTGCCACTTATGTAGGACAGCTTCTAGCTCTTTTCACATTAGCTGGATGGAGTTCATTTACATAGGGCTCTGTTAATTCTGTATTCTGTAAGTGCTCTTCTCTGAAATCTGCAGTTTTGCTAGAAGAAAAGAGAAAACTTGCCCAAAATGTGGATTAACAGACATTGGGTGATGCAAATGAGTACTGGCCAAATACAAGTTGGCAAATGGAAAGAAGACAGAAATCGGGGCACTCCAAACTGCCACTGTCCCTGTCCGGGGTCCGACTGGCTCTGGATTTCATTGTGGTAGGCCTCCCTCTCCAAGTAGAGAGGTGTTCCCTCCTGACAAGGTAAGGGTACTAACCTTGTAGCTGTCTCCAGACACTCACTACCTTTACCCTTCCATCTACCCTTCCATCTTGGTATTCACATTGACTCCAACCTCTCCCTGTCCCACATCTCCCTCACTGCCCGCTCTTGCCGCTTCCACCTCTATAACATTCGCAAAGTCCGTCCCATTCTTACCTCCCATGCTACTAAACTTCTCATTTCCTCCCTCATCTTCTCTAGACACTTCTACTGCTCCTCTCTTTTCTTCGGTCTCCGCTCCACTCATCGAAGCTTGTTGATTGTTGCTTGTATCTGCCATTGTTGTATAGCAGCATCAGGCACTCCCCCTGCTGCCACATGTGGACACTGCAGCTTATTTCATTGGGTCTCTCGATCTCTGCTATAGCTCAAGAAGTACTGCAACACTGATTTGAGGGTTTCTCTTTTCTTGGTTTCAGTTGTGGGCTACTGTGGTGTGGGTTGTTGGAGATTGCATTTCAGCATATTGGGCAGGAGTGCAGGGCACTGGACTTTCAGTCTGAGAAAACTTCTTAGTCTCTTGCTCAAAATGTCATTTCTCTAAAAGAAACACAGAAACATTGACAACTATTTTCAATATTTGGCATGGCTTGAAATAGAAGTGTACTGCTAAAATGCATTCTGGCACAGGGTGGGCAGGAATTGGGGCCCTCTCAACTCCCACTGTCTACATCAAGGGTAGGAGTGGCTGTTGATGTCTCTCTGGTAGGCTTCCCAGCTCTAACAGAAAGGAATTACCAGGGTATTGTCAAAGGTTATAGGGCTGGAGGGGTAAACCTATGCAAATATATCTGAGTGATGCCTTTATTTCAATAGAATCCCCACAAAGCAGTTTGTTCTGTCCCTGGTTGCACTTCATGATGTCGTGTAGTGGAAAGGCCTCCTACAAGAAAACATGCAGCTCTGGTAGGTGACTTAGATGCTGGTGCTATAGAAAATAAACATATAGCATTTTAATGTCAAAACCCTTTGAGAAACCGGAGAACACAACAGACTGGAATGTACTCCCATATCAAGCTTTTACAATGCCAATAGCAAAGTATGTACAGCCTTGCAAATGGGAAGCACAGAGTAATGTACCCACCCATATCAATCACTTCCAATTGCAAGGGAAACAGCACTAATAATGAAAAGAGGAAGACACATTAAAATCTTACCCTGAGCAATGAAGAGGGCTTTGTTCTTACTCAGGGGCGCAAGAATATTCTTTGTCTTTGGCAAGTCATTATCATTTTGATGTAGTGTATTTTTTGTGGCAGGCACCTAACATCCCAAAATGAGTCTATTTATGAAGATGAATTATTTGAATGGGCTGTCTGGTGTAAAACATCTTTGTCTCCATTCAGAGATCACTGCCATTAACAGATCTAGTCTTGGCAGATGTTTTGTTCTGACTTGAACCAGCATGAATGGCAGTGCATGTTATCTGTTGCTGTGTGTTGCATGTAAATAGCACCATTGTTAATTCAGCAGCAGCGTCAAGTAAAAGTCCTTACTTTACTCTATTGAAGAGCTGCCATATCATGAAATGAATTCCGCATGAGCATGTTGATTCACACTGCAGTGAAGCATAGGGAGTTTTACTTGGGATGTAATGCATTGCAAAGTATGAGTGAATGCCTGAATACTGTAGTTTTGAGCAATACCTCTAATGTGAATAAATAGGAGAGGAGAACCATGGGCCTCATCACGAGTTTGCCGGTAAACATTAAATCCGGCGGTAGCGCTATTACCGCCGGATTGACGGGTCTGCCAAATCATGGGTTGGCCTGATTTCCCCCCAGCTTCTAGCTGGGGGGAAATCCGCCGAAATGTTGTGCTCATACCGCCGGTGGGAAATCCGCCGCCGGTAAGAGCGTGACATTTTCCCATTGAAAACAATAGGAAATGGGGCATTCCCAAATGGGCTCAATGGGGAATGGGGATTTCCAAATCCGAAAACCTGTGATCAGCGCTAATAGCGCCGGTGGGTTTGGCGGTAGGGCAGATAACGCTGGCGTTATTAGCACCGGCGTTACCGCCCAACTCGTGATGAGGACCATTTTATTGAATGTGCTGCTGTTGCCTATCTAGACATGGGTGCTTGAACAGAGGTTGATGGAGACTGGCAGCCTCACTGGAGATTGATCAATCCAAGGTGACCAATGCTGGCAGTGAAGTCGGGAGATTTATTCTAACATTGGTGGCTATGTGTAAAAGTTAGAAACACCTGTTCATTTGAACAGGCAATACCATGCCTGACTCAGTGTTTAAGGTTTTAAATCCCTTTGATTTACTCATTCACTGAAATGGAACCTAGTTTGTATATGCTGAAAGGTTGTAAGAGTTCAAATATTGTTTGATATTAATGTATGCAGACACAACTGGTAAATTGACCTAAAAGAAATCAGGACATAAAGAGCAGATTTCCAACAGGCGTGAACTCACAGCTTCTTGCAAGGGTTCAAATCACCTTCTGCCTTGTGTGTTGCGGACAGAACATCCAGGCTTTTTTGCCCCCACTATAGGATAAGGAGGAAGGAATATTTTAGCAGAATCATACCTCCTGTCTCAAACAGGTATAGTAGGTTTGTATCAGAGATGAAGAGGGGCCAAAATAGTCATCTGATGCATTAATGGGATCTCCATTTAGGGAGATACAACCAATACAACCAATTTATATGTAGAAATGTAACGCTCAGATACAATATTGTAAGTGATACAGATGCTCCCAAGATAGACATCATAAAGTTGTAAGTAGACTTTTCTACTAAATAAAATGTGCATTATTATAAAATGTGACTATATCAGATTGACTAGGATGTTTACCAGATTATATGTTTGTTTTTATTGGTCATTTGTAAGCTGACAAATCCTGCCAAAGTCTGCATTAGTTTATAAATACATGTGCAGAACAGGGAATACATTTTATTTAGTGTACCCATTCTCTTTTTCGTCAAGTGTTGTATGGCAAATATCAAACGGATATACAGATTGTTCAGGGCCCAGAAGCCTTGTGTAACAGGGTTTCATTTCGATTCAAGAAGTATACCAAGTTCAAATGGTGAAGTGCAAAGCCTTTTATTGTGGATTTCTTATAAGATCGTCCAACTTACTTAAAAAACGGAATCTTCTCCAATGAAACAATGGCCAGGATGGCTCTCTCCAAAATGGAATAGGGCCTCTTTCCTATGGAGTCCATGCACAACGTCTATTTCAATGTCTGTAGGTTTATTTGACCTTCTTGGTCTCGGGATAAGTTGTCCCATTTCATATAGTTTAAGTGGTGTTTTGTTATCTCTTCCTGGCAGCATTACAAGCTTCAGATGACCCAAATATTCCTTTTGTTCTGGAACCTAGATCTGTAATTTCTGGGGTCGTGTACGCCAAGAATCAGTGCAAAGTCTTTCAAGCTGCAAGGTCAATATAACTACCTGGAATTCTAAGCTGGAGATGTGCCTTGAGTTTTGACCTTGCCTGGGTTTTTCCATGAACCCTCTCTTCTCATTCTCTCATCTGGCAGTAATGCCGATGATCCAGTCTCATTCCTCCTCCCACTGCCTGGTCCAGAGTAAGTATCATCAAGCTGACCAGAAACATCCTGGCTTAACTAACAGGTTGCTCTCTTCCAACACCTTGCTTCCTCATTTGCTTCCAGATGTTGTTCTGGTATCTTCACTGGCTGTTGCCACCTCCAACCCTACTCCTCTTTCCACGTTATTCTCTCCTTCCTTTAATTTTGCTTGTCTAACTCTTCCATACCACCTTCATTACATATTCACCATATGATTTTCCTTCCTCCTAATTATCCATGTCACTCTTTCTTCCTGTGTTACCTCCTACATGTGACTTCTGGCATTTAATGTTATCACCTGTCTCTTTACCATTGGTGTCAGCATCTCCACCATGGTTTCACTCACTTTTCCCGATGTTTTTATCACCTCCTGTAACTGCTATCTTGTTGAAGTGACCACTTTTTCAATCACTTGCCTTCTGATGTTCCCTCCTTTTCCTCCTGCACATTTTTATATCTCACACCTCCTCTGGTTTCTCTTGCTCTCCCTCTGAAGTTTCCCCTTTCTCCTTTTCCCTCTGAGCTCTTGAAACTCCTATTATTCTGCACTGTTGTTACTATGCCACCATGCCACTCATCCCATCTTTTTAGCTTGTGCTTCTTACACAACTCTGCAGTCCCCACCCTTCCCTGAATGTGAGCCTCTGCATTCTACAAAATAGACTGAACAACATAGGTTATGATGTGTTCTATCTACCCCCTGAATGGGACTTTAACTAACAGGCTGAACATGTGTCTTGAAAGTGGGTGAGTTCTGGAATTGGCTGTTGTTGCTGAGTGCATCTGGGGCTGCTTTACATTTAGTGGCTGAAAAAATTCTATAGTTGGCCTAGCCACAATTGAGAAAGTTCATTTTCTCTCCTATGACCCTCCCTCATACCGTTGGCCTACGATTCGTCCAGCATATTGGGTGAGCACCGTAAATGTATTATTTTAGTTTTCATATTTTGCATGTTTTGGAATTTAACATTATATCCCTGGTGCAAGCATTTCCTGATGGGAAACAATGCTTCACAAACTTTAATTTGCAATGTGTTTTCAGAATCCTTGAAGTTGAAGACTTGTAACATTGCATCTGATGTTCTGGGACTCTGTAAAATAATGTGATACATCATGTGAAGCAAAAACTGTATCTAAACAGAATCTATCATTGGCACGTGAAGGAAAATGATTTCTCTTCAAACAAAAGGTATATTTGTGTATGTTGGAACTTTTAGTCTGCTGAGCTAGAGCTTCAGGCTCTCTTATTTGAGGAAGGAGTGCGTCATTTTCTTATTTTTATTTTTTTTATTGTGCATTTGTATACAAATATTACATTCTTAAGCACACATACACTGAATAAAGGAAAATGAAAATGCAATACAAACAATTAACATATTAAAAGCATGACACTACAGTAAACAATTCTGAAATGAATACACTTATGTAGTTTATGTACTTTCTCGTGGGGGGGGTGATGCAGCACAAGAGTGGAGGCCACTTTCCCGCTTCCTACTTTCCATGGGATTCTTACACCAAGAGAGTAATCGATGTCTCTCCCATCTTTGTAGTGCCTGCTTCCATACATGATATGCACCACTGGTGACCACCAGTGAGGTGGCCCCAATCAGTGAGCTCCAGAATTGTTCTCCCTGCACATTCTCTAGCTGCCTCACTAAAAGATGGTAACCCTTATAATATTGCTCATTCAGGTTGGGGCATTGTGTCAGTATGTGTCCAGTGGCCTCAACCTTTGTCTTGCATAGTCCGCATTATTTCTTGTCATGGGGAACCTTACTCCATGCCCCTGTAAATTCGTAATTGAAACGCAGATAGCTCATAAATCTTCACATATCTCTACTACAGGTCTTAATTAACTATGTACAGGGTTTGCTATTCAGAAAGCCCTGTCTACTATATTCCACATATCTTTTTTTTTCTACTGAGGTCAGCGATAGTACATGCTTTATCCCAGACTTGTGTTTTGGTTCTCATCTTATTAGGCACATCAGGGCCACTCATGCTAACGGTCAGTGCCAAGCTTATTTATACCTGTAAACTGATGTTACCAAAATGCCTGTGTACCGTTGTCTTTAGTCCCAATAGGAATGAGTTGGACCATGGAGTTTGGAATCTTCCAGAGAAAAGACCAGCTAATGTTAGGCCGCTGTTAAGGGATCAGAGCAATGTACAGTCTACATCGTTTCACACACCAATTAGCTCTTAGGGACTGCAGTCCCAATTCTAAACGAAGGGCATCCACCGGGACTGAGCTGGGGACCCTCAGGATTGTTCTAAGGATCTTCCCTTCAATCTGTCTAACCATCCCACATACTGTTCTGGGAGTAGTGTCAGACCATAAGTCAGTCCCAGAATAATACAGAAGTTGTATGCAGCCAGTAATCCTTTGATGTTGTTCCCGCCATTTATGGCCACATAGTGTCTCATGGCTGGCCCTTTCCTCATAATTTTCCCCTGAATTTGTTCCTTATAAGCCATTTGTGTTGGGACTGTGTATATAGGCAAACCCAAATATATATATTTCTCCACTACTTCCAGCTTAATGTCTCCAAGCTTCCAGACAAAAGGGCTTTTTCTACTATTTATTTTGCTGAATGTAATTATCTTGGTTCTGGTGGTATCAACGACAAGTTTATTGGTGATGGTGCAGCTCTGGAGGGTGGCAATCAAATGTCGGAGTCCATTCTGCGTACAGACTTTGTGTTCCACTTACATCAGCCACGGGGCAGGCACTATTCCGACCTGAGGTGGAAAGTTATTGATCTCTCTCAGGGTTTCATCCAGATCAGGGGCGTCTAGATTATATAGCAGGGGCACCAATGCACACCCCTGCTTGAGCCCGACCTTTGCTTCGAGCTCAAATGAGATGTCACCCTCCTGATTTAAGCGAATGGACACACTGGTGTCCTAGTATGAAGGCACACCGAACCACAATAAGTAGGGTCCAAACCCAAAGGCTGAGACACTGAATCGAAAGCCTTAGAAATGTACACATAGCACAAGTACAATTTCCTTTTGCTGATAGATGTTTGTACCGAGTACTGTGCTGTGGCACTTTCTCAAGCCAGTTGGAACTTTATTTGATCGGCTGCTTGATTCAGCCCAAGTATTAAGTTTCCTCAAAAGCAAAGAAGCGAAAATCTTAGAACAAGAATCCAGCATGGCCAGTAGCATGGAATTGGTTGGGTCTTGGGGATCACCCTTTTTATGGACAAGGATCAATATGGATTTGGTCCAGCTACTAGGCAGTGAGCCGGTATGTATAATATCTCTGAACCAGCACTCCAAAACCCAAGACCAATAATTTGGGTTTGATTTGTATACAATATCAGGCACTGCATCAGGGCCCACAGCCCTGGAAGAATGCAATCACGTGATGACTCCCCTAACGTCCAATGTATCAAAATCCAGTTTTAATTTGGCATGGACAGGCTTAGCCAGCAGCTCGCTCTGCACTTTGTCATTATAATAGAGTGATTTAATATAGGTCAGCCAGGCCGACTCAGCAATCGGGTTTAATTCTTTGTCTGTATTTCCAGCCATACGTCCTCGGCAATGTGCCCAAAAGTTCCCGCTATCATCGGTATGTAAAAGCTTAAACATAACATTCCAGTGGCGCTCAGCAACAAATTCTTGTGGTGGAGTACCCAATTTCTGTATTTGGTAATAAGCAGAGTGGTTGTAGTTTTCTGCTCTGCATGGCTCATATCAAAAGTTATGGACGACCGATCTCTATGGAGTTCCTTTTTCTGTCCGTCAATAGGTTCATAAAACAGAGCCTGTGCTGAGTGGTTCTTGGAGGTAATCCTGCATTATAGTTTTTGTGAGGCTAGAAACAGTGCCTTGGTTTTGCACATATCCCAGTTGTAATATGCCAGCAAATTACCCATCCATTCATGACCCAACAGTGCAAGTGAGTCTAATCTTTCCATATTTGCGTTGGACTATGTAAGTCTATTGCCTAGGCTATTTACTCAGATTCCTGGGCATTTATACATTTCTTTGAGCTGGTGTGTTGCTCCCGAGGTGTATATCTAACTCAAGAGTTTATGATTTCTGGGTGTAACGTATGAGATTTCACTACAGAAATACTAAAGTCTCCGATTTATGAATACGTAGTCCATGCAAGAGTGTGATTTGCCATTTGACCAGGATTTCTTTAATGGTGCACCACCTCCCCCCTTAGTGTTGAGACACATTAGGTTGTGGGCTTTCGGGCAGTTGTCCGAACCTGTTGTTTTAGGTCTGTTTACGGGTCAGGGTTTGTTTTGGGTAGCCATACTAATTTAATTATCTCTCTGTTCCTCGTTATGTAGTTCATACTCTGTGGTCTCACAAAAGTCCCCAGCAACCATAACGTGCCCAGTGGGATACAATTCAAACCAGTAATGTAAAATAGTATCCTTTTCCTCCTCAAAGATTGTGTGACTTCAGCCCCCGGTGGATCATAGACATTTATAATAAGTATTGTAAAGGTCTCACAGTCGGGGAGTGGAAACAAGTTGGTAATAGGTATGGGGACTCAATGCCTGTAATGAAAGGGGTTAGTGTAAAGATTGAATTTGCACCAATAGCTAGGCCTTCCTGATGTCACCTATAGCAGGTTTACATATGATACTATATCCAAGAATGGCAAAGTTATCTAAAATCCAAGTTTTCTGCAACAGAGAAACATCTCTCGACAACAGTAATGGCAATCCAGATGGATTGGCCAAAAAATAGTTGAATCTGCAAATATTGTAGCATGTCAGAGATCCATTTGTCAATGATCCTGTGTGTGGCAGAATTAGGTGTTATAGTGGACAGGGTAGCCAATAGACTGGAACTTTCATTGGCCTGAGGACCCTGTGGTTTAATTGATAGAGCACCAGATACGAAATCCGGCACCACTTCCTCTTTATCTGCATATCTAGATTTCTTTCGGCATAACGTTAGCTAGAAGCTAATTTTTATCAAAGACAGATGCTAAGTGCTCAGCAAGGTTGCCACGACTGGTGAGGCAAGTTCCATTACAGCCCAGTCCGTAGGCCTGTCAGCTTTCTGAAGTTCCATGTGTGCAATGTCTTTGCTTTGGATGTTTCTGAGTGTGGAAATGTCCTGAAATAGGTTAATAATAAAGACATGGTTCATGAATGGGCTAGATGTGCTAGGATTTACTTCTTCAAGTTTTATCCATTTTCCCAAGGGTAGGTCAGCATAGTCGTTGGAGTTCTTTTGGAGCATCCTAAGTGGTGTATCTATCTGGTAATGCATTTCAGAATCAATTGCTGGTCTTTCATAGTTATGGATCGTATTGCTGGAAGGCCAGATGTTACATCCTTTATGATCTGCTGTAGTTTGTGAGGCAATATGGGTATTCATGCATATTATTTGCAAGTGGCATCTTGCAAGCTTTTGTGGTGGTGTTTGACACTCGTACATTTTCCGTACAGCTTTTATGGCCATGTTGCACATCAGCGTCAAGTGTTGCTACAACGTTGCCTAGGTTAAATGTAGGCCAGGGGTCAAGCGCAATACATTTAGCAGACTCATTTGCCTCAAAATCTTGTGATGCCAGTGCCAGTTTTTTGCTGAGCCATTGTTTTGCAACCATCTGTGTAGGGGGCCATGTAATTGGGCCTCTCTAGATGTACCATCCTCTTCCACAGAGATAGTCCTAGTAAGCCATGTTGTTGCGCTCAAAACCCAATCAATGGTGCAGCATGATGATACTGTGCCAGGGATAGGTGTCTTCTCGGGCAAATTGCTGGTCGCGGCCAGTGGAAGGGCCAAGATTATTTAAATATTTTTAGCAATGTCATCACCTTGTCCACATCCTTCTTCTGACCCACCACAGAATCCTGAAACCCAAGCTACAGGAGCAACTGTGTGTACAGCTTAATATACCAGTTCCTTGAAGGAACATTGGAGCAATCTAAAAGCTAGGCCTGACTGGGAAACAGGGGGACCTTCTGAAGAGAACTTAGCTCCAAGAAAGAGCTAAGAACTCTGAAAAACTCAGGGCTAGTGGATGTGTGTTTCAATCCTGGTCGCCACAAGAGTGATGAAAGCACTGAAACCTACACTGAATATATGGGGACCAGAAGAAGCTGCCAGACACTGGAGCAATATGAGAAATTAACAGAGCAGCATGAGACCAGGCGAGGTCTTGAAAAACACTGGTGAAAACAGAATGGCCAGTGGCAACGACGAGACTGTTAGTAAATGAAGTAGGAACCTTACCAAGTAAAAGTGATTTTAGAATAGTGATGAACTTACACAGATTAAATGGTGAGCTTTATGTCAGGCTAGTCCCTGGAGCATTTGTGTACAGTGTAGGGTAGTTGAAAGCAAGAGGAACTGTTTAGCCAAGCAAATCAATGTTTATTTGGCCTACCTTTTCACGGGACTATCAGTTCTTATCCTTCCACTTAACATCAGTCTCTGTCTATGATTGTGATGACCCACTCTAACAAACAAAACAAATAAGAGACTGAAAGCATGTCAGGTATATGGTACCAGACAAGAACCCCACTCATGTTGACCCATCCTGTAGACTGTCTTTGTTAGGGAGCCCTTTCAAATGTGTAATACATTTCACTGGTCCACATAGGTGTTAATCCAACCATTAGCTGTGATCGCTGATTAATAAAGAACCTACCAGGTGAGGACTTTATGACATGTCTTGTGCATCATTCCCTCAGCCTACCACATTTATCAAACATTGCTAGAAAACGTTTCAGTCTGATGGTCATATATACTAATGCATCTAATGACATTTGATGCACCAGTTCACCAAATAATGGCTCTTTCTCAAGCCAATTCTTTGTAAATTAATTAAAAAGAAATATTGGTTAATCACAATTCTTGTTTCATACAATTTCAGTCATAAGTTAATTCAGCCTAATAGACACAGTAAGGGATTATTATTACGGAATAATTCACCTGAGGCCATACATTGGGGAAGGGTCACTATTCCAAGTGATAATTAGGAATAGGACAAAATGACTGAGGGCAAAAAGTCAGAGGCCCAAAAGTCCAACCCCTATTTCATCACAGTTATATATGTGTGGGGGTACAGTTAATAAAAATGTATAGGGGTGAGGTGGGGGCTGTGGGAGGCCTCCCCCCACATATATATTTGCAAACAAATGGGAAAAATAAAAAGTCAGAGTTTTGGTAGTCAGACTTTTGCATTCTGTCATTTCGCCAGACCCGATAATTAGCCTCCCGAGATCTATAAAGCTTTTAGCGCATAGTGGTAATAGCAATACATATTTTTGAAATTTCGTGGTGAAGTACAAACGTTATTTTAATAGTGAGTACACAGCCATACTGAGTCAGTAAAATTAGGGCCTCATTACACGGTAGGCGGTAAGGGTTTACCGGTACCAGTATTTTACCGGTACTGGTAAACCCTTACCGCCTTACTACGAGGTCCCTTTGCGGGTTGGGGAATTTAACACCTGCTTTTTGCAGGCGGTAAAAACCAACCCGCAAAGGGACCAGGGAGCTAATTACGGTACCGCAATTTGTGGTACCGTAATTAGCGCCTTCCCCATTCCCATAGAGCCCTATGGGGCAAAAATGGGAATGGGGAAGGGCAATGGGGGAATGGGGAATTACTGCCCCACCAACCTTGGAATAGGGCGGTAATTCCCCTTTCCACCAAGGCGGTGCCGGTATTTTACCGGCATGGACCAAGGTGCTATAATAGCACCTTGGTCCACCGCCATCCGTGTAATGAGGCCCTAAATGTGTTTTTATTTTGAAGCATGTAAATAAGGATGCCTTCATAAATGAAGCATTTAAATTGCAAAAGTGATTATACTGGAATGGGTTTAGCATGAACACGCATCAAGTGTCATGTAAAAGTACAATATTTCTCTATAAGAAAGTGTAAACATTTCCTATGTTTACGTTTTCCCTTTGTTGTGTTAAATAGGATGTTGCAGCAACAAAACCTCATCCCAGAGAGGAGGTGCTTTGTTAAAAACAATCTTGCCTAGAAAATGCATTTTTGTTTCTCAGTTTACCTTTGAAGAAAGAATGTTCATAATGCAGTCAATATCAGTAGTTATTGACTATACTCTCCACATTCGATTGGCTGAGGTCGATAAGAATCCCAATGTGCAAATAACAGATATGTCAGTTAGTATTGTGATGCAAAAGTTCAACCATGTATTTGTCACTGTACTCATTCACAAGTACTTGTTTTGGTAATGCTTGTTATGAATGATTAAATGCATTGTTTTCGCACATGGCATTATATTAAAACGATCAATAAATATTTATGTATTTCAATTTCTATAATGCACCACTTTCCTGTAGGCCTCAAGGCACACATAAAACAAAGACAAGAAGGACAACGGAAAGCAGCTAGGGCTGGCTGGAGATAGAAGGGGGACGACCGGGTTGAGAACATGCTTAACCTGGTTTGAGGTTGAACAAGTAGAACTTGGTCAGTTTCTTAAATTCCCTGAAGGAGTTTGCCATTCTCAGGTCCAGCGAAAGCTTATTCCAGGCTAAGGGTGCTTGGACGTCAAAGATAGTTCAGCAAATTGGTTGAGCTTAAACCTGGGTTGCACAAGCTTGTGCAAATCTTGGAACCGTAAATTCCAGCTCAGCTGGATAGCTGTGAGGCTGTCTGCCACGTATTGAAGTTCCTTGTTTTTCCGACACTTGTAGGTAATAAAAATAACTTTATCCGTAACACTGTGCTTAATGGTAAACCAGTGACGCTCCCTTCTAACCTTGGTGACAAGATCTCTCCGGGAAAACTCATGTAAAATATAAAATAGACATACAACATTCATAATGCAGGACGAAGCACAAATGAAACCTATATCTCTCGTTAAAAAACATATACATTCAATGAAAACATTAGTGCACTTAAATGCGATTTTGCAAGGAAATCAAATGTGCTTAAATGTGGCATAGAGTGTGACCATGTAATTTCAAAGTTTGTGACATTTTTTCACGCTCTAAAATGCATATGTAATGAGCAGCTGATAAGAACCCAAAACCTAGCAAACTATACAAAACCAAGCACATTGTTTTCTTGGTTCTCAAAGTAATTAACAGACCCTGAACAAATGCACTGCTTGTCAGGGATTAATTTAAGGTAAAAACAGAGCCTTTCTTCATAATCTAATGCTCCTCAGTTTAGAATGTGGCCGTGGTATCATGGTTCTGTCCCTCCTATTCTTGTATTTAGGGCAAATGGGATAAAGAGAAAATAGTTTCCTCAATATTTTGACAGAATGGACAAAATAGTATAATGCCCTGCTCGTTCTTACAGGGAAAGCCTATATCTATATTATGTGATTTCGGGAGTTCATTCAAATAACTCTCCGTCACACCAAATATTAAATTAGTATAGTGTGTCCTATTATTTTTTAGCCAATTTAGCCAATTCCCAATCTTCCTTTTTAGTATCCCATGTGATCGTGTGTGTATTTAGTAGCTCAACCTTGCCTTTATTGAGACATATTTGAGATTATTTTACCAAGAGATCCAATTAATGGACCCATGGCAGTTTGTGTGGTTGCTCCTGAGCTAATATGTCCATGAATTAATGTCACTCAGAGATTATTCCATACTGAGAACCACAAGCGTCTCTGTCTATCTATCTATCTGTCTATCTATCTATCTGAGATGATGTATTAAATTTCACTGATTTAATTTGTTTTGCATGAGAAGACAGGGGCAGAAGTTTACAGATTCAGGATGTATTTGAAGAATATGTCCTCCTTTTTTCTGGAAGATTGCAGCATCCTCACACCCCCATATTTCTGCTCCATATAATACATCCAACTTCACTTTAGCACACTATAATCTCATCATCACATCAATTGATTGATGGCCAAGAAAATTGTTCATTGCTACTATTGTTGTGGAAGATTGAGCCAGGGACAGTCTCTCTCTGCATCAATTGGTGCAAGACTTTTGTGAGAGGCTTTAAAAACCCCTCAACCCCCCCCCACCTTACTTTTGAAGCATGGTTTTGGAAACAGTCCCTGGTGAGTAAGCAGTCAGGGGCTCAGGCTGCCTGTCCTTCTTGTCACGTTCCTCTGATGATGGTGAGTGTTGTTTCTATGCCCAGTTGGGTACTCAGAATTCTATGCAGGTCTCTTTCTCGTCTCATTTCTAGAGTGGTGAAATTGCTTACTAGTGTTCACTAATCCTAGTCACCTCTTGCTCATATCAGTACTATAGTGGGTTGAATCCGGGGAGTTAAGGGGAGATGTTTCACAACAGCCCATAAAGCCCGCGAGAGGGTGAAATTGGTTCTGAATAGGGACAGGGGGATACCTATGGATATTTTCTCCTCATACCCCAAGGACCCTCCACCCAGGTGATCTTCCCTCCTTCTCCACCCCCAGGGTCAGGATGCAAAAACAATGGGCTTTCCCTGGCCACCTGAGAAGATGATCTAAGGAGAGTAGGTTTGAAGATACCCTCCGGTTTCCCACAAATGTTACATGGAACATTTGTCATTGTTATGATATTATTACAGTAACCTAAACATTTTTAACAATATCAATCAAATCTCTTGTACAAGTATTCCCTTAAGGAGTGTGGAAAATACTCTATAAAAAGGAAGCAACAAGTTCAATTCACCAAATTATGTGGTTGGGTGTGGTATCTATATCAGCGCGATAAGGCCCTGTCACAAGCTGACTACTTCCTATGAGGAAAATAAAGGTAGCCACTAATTGAGAAGTATCATTTTGTACTTGTTATTAGACAAACTCTCAAATCAATCCATAAAATTACTTTTCTAGAAAAAAAAACATATATGGAACCACTGATCCTGATCTTTTTTTGTAGAATTAAGTGGTGATCTTGAATCGAAAAAGTTGTTGTGTCATGTTGATGTTGTGAAAGACATCTGTGTTTCTGTTATTTATATCTAAAACATTCCAACAGCCATCAACTCCTTTAGTGTAATTGCATTGTGTTTCACTTTGGAGAGCTTTCTTTCCATTGGATGTTTTTATTGCTTCTTGTTCTTGATCATAACAGAATGACTGAAGATATTCCGGTTCTGAAAATGCTTTCACCTTACCATCTTTCATCACTATCATTTTCACCAGTTCCAGTGATGCATATTTAAGATCCCCTTGTTTAAGCATTGGACGCAAAACTAAAATGTGTTATACTTTTATTCCTAGTTGCTTTGGTGCAGTCAGCTGACATGAACATTTTCATATTTATAGGTATCACTCTTTCTGGATAGTGTAAAGTTTGTGGTGGCTGCTTATGTCTCAGTAGATTAACGAAGAATGTCACTGTTTTTTTGTCTTGTTTTGCTGGGTTTTTCATTCTGATCCTATGTGCACTTTGAATCTCTAGTGGTGGAACACATGTTATGTGAAGTGATTTTGGAAGTCAATTCCATAAACATCACCTGATCAGTTCCTTCAAGTGTTACAGGGACTTCAAAAAGGTGAATGCTGTTTTGCCTTCTGCAATCTTCTAAAGATGTTAAAGCCATTGCTTGCTCAGTGCCATTATCCTGCAACTGTTCAAGGCCTTCAATCGCATTCTCTGTCATTAGCATTCTGTATATGTCAACTAATCTTCCAGATTGTAGATCTTCCTTCAAAGTTTGAAAATCAGTATGTATGCTATTTATTTATGTATTTATGTTGTCATTTGTATATCGCACATAACCCAGGGGCATCTAGTTACTTTTAGCTTGAGAAAGTAGGTTACAGTGGTTGTTTTCAGAGGTAGATGGTTACAGGTATGGCATGAATTAGCTCGCAAAAGTAATATCTTGCAGAGTTAAAGAACATTGGTTAGAGGACACTTGCACAGGAGAGCTTCACCTCTTAGTATGGGGTGCTGCCTCAGGACATGCAGTTAAAGGTAGGTATTAAGTGACATAAATTTGGGTGCACAATTTGGAAAGCCTCACCTCAAGGTACAGGGTGCTACATCAAACATGCAGTTACAGGTATGTATTAAGCGACACAAGTTGGGGTGCACATTTTGGAAAGCCTCACCTCAGGTATGGGGTGCTACATCAAAATATGCAGTTACAGGTAGGTAATAAGTGACATACATTCGGGTGCACAATTTGGAAAGCCTCAACTCACGGTACGGGGTGCTACATCAACATATGCAGTTAAAGGTTAGTGGTAAACAAGCAAAGGGCAATATAGTGATAGGGAGTGCAACATTATAACAACCAGCAGAGTCAGAGAATGTAAAGAGCACGGAGTATCAGAGTATGTTAGAAGGGCATCTTGGGATAACAGGTGGGTGTGGGGGAATTAGGTGTGGCAGGCAGGCTATATCAAGGCAGGGTGAGGCAGGGAAATAACAAGGCTGGGACAATTGACAGTAAGTACAGGCTTTCAGGGCAGCTGGTAGGCAGAGGCAGAACAGTTGTTCAGACACACAATACTGAGGATATCACAGGGTTTGCGCAGCGGTGGAAAGGTGAGTCGTAGTAGGTGACGGCAATACGCAACTTTCAATAATAAATAATGTTATACCTGCTGTTCCCGGAGAAGGATAGAATAGCCAAGATCGTGCCTCGAATCGAGTCCTTAAAAGGAAGCAGCAGTCACTGCACTGAGAGTGTTCTGTCATAAATGAATATCTATAGTTGCAGTCTTAGCAATATTAATGCCATTGCTGCAGTCTGCTTTATGTTCTTAAGTGTGAAGGGTGATGCCATGAGAGTGCTGTGATATTATTGCTAAACAATACCTATAGACCTTACAGTATGTCGACCAATGCAGTGTGCCTCTATATTTTTATGGAGATTGCATGGATGCGTCCTCCACATACACCGTGTTTTCCCCTGGTTGCAGAACCCCCTCTGGCATCCGCAAATCCCGAGTGGCCAACCATTCATAGCTCGCCTCTCCTTGCACTTCACTCCGAATGTGTTTTCTACCCCCGATTCACCTTTCACACTGCTCGTTAAGAGTCACACATTCACTCTGTCCCCTCTCACGCCCGCTGCTACTGCAGCCTCTCGCGTCTCTCCAAGTGTTTAAATCCGCTGAAAACATGTCCCTGATCCACGGGGCTCCAGGATTAGGCGCATCTGTGTGCTTATTGTTCACGTTTGGCATATTGAGCAGTGCAGATGTCAATAATAAAGATGCATTCCTTTGTTCATATCGCATGTTAAACTCATGTCATTTCTAAATCGGTCGTGGATGAGAGAGGAGAGAAACAAAGAGGGAGTATTCTGACCAGCTGGGAGACCAGAACATTACAGGGAAGCTCTCTAGGCAGGGCATTTGGAAGCATATCCACTGGTCTAGATCGTTCAGCCTTCATCATGGTCTATGATGGTTGACCTGCCCATCACCCGCCATCACCATTAAACCTGTAGCTCAAAATACTGAAGAGATGGGGGGGGGGTCGGCGGGGGTTTCCAACGAGGCGTAGAGTGTGCTTCATAAGCAATGCACTGCAAAATGGAAGATGTGCACAGGCAATAGAAGAAAACAGAGGCTTCTCTAGGGAAGGTGCAGAGTGATGGGTTAGTATGCATCATGGCAGGTGCAAACTGATTGAAGCCTGGCAGAAACAGTTGTGTATTGATCACGATTAAGCCTGATGCCCAAAATTCCTATCAAAATTTAAGGTACGGATAGGCAACAGTCACGTCAGACAATTCTGTTTAAAAATAAAAATAAACACGCTGTTTGTCACATTACCAATATTGCCTCTACAAGGCTAATCGTATGAAGCCAGGTGATCCTCGTGGTGGCCTTGTGCCTCTATATCGTCCAAAGGGATGGGAGCAGTCAGTCATATATTAGGCATTTGACATGTGAAGGCTGCTATGACAAGGTTGGATAAAAATAGCATATCGGGAATGCATTGTGTACACCCCATGAGGAAAGGGCAGAGTCTGGCCTGGAACATGGGTAGTAGGAGGGTTCTGGGAAAATTGTGGGGTTGAGAGCTTAAATAACTGATAGGGCTGGCTGGCGTGAATCGGACAACAAACCATGGCCTCAGAGTGATTAAAGCTAGTCAGATAGCACAGCGAGTAGAGCGCTCACTTTGCTATCCTGCAGAGCCTGCCGATGCAGGTTCGATTCCCAGCTGGGCCAAACTCAGCCTTTCATCCTTTCTAGGTCGATAAATGAACACCACACTCTGTGGGTAATAAAAAGCAGCACTCAGATGGTTCGTAGTGCTATATAAATGTAAAGTTATTTATTATTATTAGTCGGTTTGGTGTTGTTTCAGTCAAGCATTAGTGAACAGCCATAGAGCAGTTTTCCAACATTTGACGGACTGTTTCCTATCCCTAGCCCAAGCATCAATGTCAATGTTGGGAAAAAGACACAGTGGAACTGGGCAATTAATTGGCTCTTCCTCAAACACATCTGGCTTTTATGGGTGTGTGCCTAACGTGACTGACAATAACCTATCCATTCATGCCTTATAGAGAGCTCTTGACAGTGTCTTTCTCTTACGTGGCCACACGTTGCATGTAGCGTCCAATTACAAAAAGTCAGATTGCAATGTTGTTTGTTTGTTTAAAACCTTAATTTGGCATAAGTCTCTTCAGTGCAAAAATACGATATCTGATTTAAAACCACAATTCAAGAAATTAAAAGGAGTTAAAACACTTGAATTGATAAAAATCAATATACTCTGGAATTAATTAAAAGGGATCCATGATAAGAATGGCTATTGATCAATACCAGTTCAAAAATAGAACACTGAAATATTAATCTAGCTCAAATCCTCCCTTGCTTAATATGTACATATTCTGTAAATTGTGTATTGGAGATTGGTCAAAACCTAATGCCATTACATGAGAGAACCTTGCTTCTCCTTATCCAGGCTCTATCAATGTATTTAGAGACAAAGTGGACCACACTCAAATCCATGTACTTTCTGCACAGCTGCAACCAGTCCCCGAGTGTAAAAACACAGAGTCATTGAAACAGGGGTAACAGATACCTTGCTCTTACATCTTTCAAACTGACACAGAACAGAAAAAAAGTGAGCCATTGTTTCCACTGCATTTGCACACAAAGGACACCCAGAATTGTGTGTCCCAGCCCAACTTTGGTACTGGTAAGGATCCCAGGCATAATCAGATATACAGTGCCCAGGCGCTTGCTGCTTTGAGTGCATTCAAATCGTTTTTTAAACCCTGAGATTGTTTTATAACCAGGTAGATCAGGCCCGTAGCTAAAACCACTGTGGCTGTCAAGGCAATCATCACTTTATATCTCTGAAATGGTTCTTTCACCCTGGCCTTTGCATTACAGTCCGTTTGGCGTGGGTTTTGCCAATAGACAGAAAGACCCAGACATGCTAGCCATCTCTTCACATGAGCCAGCCATGCAACCTTTGCCAGCCCCCAGCGATAATACATGCTCCAGGGATTTGCAATACTTCTCTTGGCCCTGATTGCCCCAAAGCCTAACCCAAAAGATCACAGGTCTAATTGCTATATCCTCATCAATGGCTGAGATATCATAGTCAATGACAATGGAACTCTTTGGAGTGCTTTGGGGGAGTAGCAGAATTGCCTTCAAGAATTATTTTTCTGACGTTTTCAAGGTTGGTGTTTCTGCATAACCCCAAATCTCAGCCCCATATATTGGCCGACACCTTTTTCTTGGGCCTGATAGAGATTGAGAGCCGGTTCTGTGGACCCACTACCATGTCTTGCATGGGAGGCTTTTATTGCTGCACTAGTTTTCTGGAAGATGATGCTGGCATTGACCACCATTTGAGGACTGGATCCCCATGTAGTCATACCAATCTACCTGCTGTAAAGGACTGCCATTCACCTGCACGTTTAGGGGTTTTATACTCACCTGTTTTGATGAGAAGTCCATGGCCTTCATTTTTATTGCATTGATCTCTAGACCCAGATTGTCACACTCATTGCCAAATGAAGTCAAGGCACGCTGCAGTCCCATCAGATGTCGAGAGCAGTTCAGCGTAATCCGTGAAAAAAGGACTGTGATATGTTCCTTCCCCATCCTTGGTGGATCAAGTTAATATAGAGGCAAAATAGAATGGGGCAAGAATTCATCCCTGACGCACCCACTTGGCCACCCGAAATTGCTCAGTGACTTTGTGCCCCAGTCCCTATCGTACTACTGCTGTGTTGTTTCCATACAAGATTTGAATTGGGTAAACTAATTCATTGGGAATGTTTGTGGCCTGCAGCACAGCCCAAAGAGAATTTTTGAGCACACTGTCAAATGCAGCATTAAAGTCCACAAAGACCCCATACAAATTGACTTTTGAGTTCCTTAAATGTTTTTGGATCACCAAATGAAACCTAAAGCCCTGATCAAACGTGCTTTTGCCGGCTTGAAACCCGGCCTGTAAATGGCTTAGCTGATTATTTTGCTCTATCCATGCCCTAAATCGCTGAAAGAGAACCTTCACAATCGGTTTTCCTGCTGCATCCAGCAACAAAATAGGCTAGTAATTGCGGGGGTCTGCCCTTTCCCGCTTCTTAAATATGAGGATGATCACAGCTGAAGTCCAGCTTAACGGTACACGTTCCTGATGTAAAATGCCATTAAATACCTTTGTGAGCACTGGAGCCCAGACTGCCAGTTCACTCTTGTATAAGTCCACGAGGACCCCAGCCGGACCTGGAGCCCCCCCCCCTTTCTGGACTCATATGATCCTTGACACTTTTTTCACCATGTGGGCTATGCAGTTTTTCACCTCCATGACTGCTGTTACACTGGGGCATAAGCCTGGCACCATAGGTGCCTCTTCATTCTGAGGTTGGTGCCTGTATAGGGTCTCAAAGTAATTGCACCACCAAGACTGGTTTATGCTTCCAGGTGCACTAACATCTAACTTTAAGTCGGAATCTGAGATCAAACTCCACAAGCCTACCTGGTTCTTAGATTGAACACAATCCTGTGTAGCTGCCCATCTGTCCTGCATATACAAGGATTCTTTTAGTGGCTTTAATCTTCTTGTAAGACCTCCTCAATGATTGGAGGTGGTCTTTATCAACCGGGCTGTGCCCGCTCATGTACATGGCCAAGGCTTGTTTGACTACTCTGCAGTCCTGTTGGAACCAGGTTTCCAATTTGTTTGCCTCTTCCCTGATTTGCTTAACTGGGACAGATAGTAAAAGCCCAACTGCCTCCTCCATGATGGCATAATTCATACCTGTGTTTTTGGGAGAAGTATGTAAATAACAAATTATCTCGATTTTGCTAAGAATGATACAATTTTGCTGTGGGGCTAAATCCTCCAGATTAAGATTCACCTGTTTGACAGAACTTCGAGCATGGCCATATACTGACATATCCTCTTTCCTACAGGCAATAGTTTAGGCAGGTTCTTAAGAGAGATGGTAATCGGTCTATGGTCGCTTTCTAGTCGCTCCAAAATCTCAAACCCCTCTACTTGTTGCCAATCTATGCCTGAGAGCAGAGCATAATCTATTCTAGAGGAGCCATTTGACCCATAATATGTAAATGTTACTGGTTGATTGGTAGGAAACCATGCATTACAGCACCTGAAGCCAACCTTGTGGAGTTTCCTTACTGTCTGAAGGGTCTCAGGGTGCTCTCCCTGGGTGAATCACCATAACATCAGGAATGGCCCAAACCTCGTCCTGGTCATCCCATAGCTCTTCCAACGCTCTGGGCAATTCCAGTGTAGTATTAAAGTCTCCCAGGGCAATGAAGAAATGTATTCCATTAATGGGCATACCCATTTGCTCTATAATATTACACAGGGCCAGCACAGCGTTGTTATTTGTTTTAATCTTCAACCTGTCATAGACGTTAAACAGCAATGCCTTTCCCAAGTCTGGAATGTCTAACTCCAGTAAAGGTAAAGTCCTGGGTCCCTGTAAATAAGTGCATGGCTTCCCAGTTCAGTGCTGTCTTAATCCCGACATCCAACCCCCCCCCCAAATGGTCTCCCTCTTGGGCCTTGACTAGGATTTGCCTCAAAAACCTCATATCCCTGAATCTCTACGTCCTACCTGGCCCAGGTCTTTTGGAAGACAATGATGTCATATGTCTGCAAGCAGCCAACCCACTCCCTATTGTTAAGATGTTTATTGAGGCCTGCTATATTCCAAGACATTAACTTAAATGAATGCCTCCTTTGTGCCTTAGGCAGAATATTCTCCTGTGCTAGTCAATCAACACCTTCCAAAGTTAATGGCCCTTCTCAGGTGGCCCTCCCCATTAGATGTAACCCACTGACCCGGTGGGTGTCTTGGGCCTGTAGCTCTCCAGGGACTATCTCTTTTGGGCACAAGGCCAGCCCAGGGGTGCATGGTTCCAGCGAATTCTGAATGCTGAGCTCCAGGGATTGCGGTTGTTATTACTATGTTACTGCCCAGTGGGGGGTAGGTTTGAGTTTCAATGCCTAACAACCCCTGTACTAACCATTCCTCTTTTAGAAACACCTGGATACAAACTGTTAGCATACAGTTACTGTTAGCATACTGTTACATTAGCTGAAGTAATTCTTCTGCAGTGTGAGATATCATCACGTATGGCCATGGTGCACCCCGGTTCATAGTGATAATCTCGAATGGCAAAATCTCGAAAGTCAAAATGTCGAAAAAAAAATGTTGGAAAAAAAAATGTTGAATTTTTTTTAATGACGTTTTTTGTTAGAAAATGGGGGGGTTACCCCCCAAACCCCCTTTTTTTTGTTTTTACCTATTTTTAATATATATACTAGAGCCGAAAAAAATATAGAAAAAAAAATAATTCGACATTTTTTTTTTGACATTTTTTTTTCGACATTTTTGTCTTTCGACATTTTATTTTCGAGATAATGACTGACCACCGTGCACCCCCTCTTAAGACATATCCAGTGTATCACTTTGTTAACAAGTGCTTCCTGATTCTGCCAAAATTGCAATGTGTATTGTTAACTTGTGCGTTGTGTGCCTATTTGTAAAGGAACCACAAATCAACAGGGACACAACCAGACACCTCATTCCAGAGGTTAATTTTTAAACTGACCTGTTTTTCTCTGAAAATTGAATATGTAAGTAGTATGTATACAAAGCAACTTTCATTGAAATTGCAAATATCTATTGCTAATAACTTTTGACTCGCTTAATGGATCTGGATTGCGTTTTCACAGAAAAAGCATAGTTTTGGAGTACACTTGTCAAAAGATTCAAAGTTACTAAGCAAAGAATAGAGACATGATTTGGGCCTAGTCCCATTAATTTGTCCATGGAGAAAATGGTGCTTATATTGAACACATGCACCAAGAAAAACTGTGTACTGGTTTTTGATAAATAAAATTAGATATTTGGCACAGAGCAGTGCAGATATTCCTTTTTATTGAAGTAACTCAATTGAGTAATATGTTTAAATTAATTGATACAGAAGAAGGTGCCCCTGGTCCCAACACATATGTATGCATGCTTGATGCAGGAGTGAAGCCCTGATACTTTTTAAAAATGTGATACTGCCATTTGTTGTACAATGCAAGTGATTCCCAAAGTGATCCCACCAACAGCCAAACAGGAACATTGATGTCTCACATATGGGATGAGGTAGGGAGGTGAACAGATGATCATATTTTCAGGTGGCCACTATGCTGATGGAAGGAGAGTCCATTTGTTTTTCTTACTGCAAGAATAATTAATCACAGGAAAGAGTGGGAGAAATTGGATAATGGAAGAGGGTTAGAAGTGATATAACCAGTGGGGGCAATGGGGGACCTGTAAAGGAGGAGAGATGCACATACAGAAATGCAGTAGGGATGGGGAAGACTTCTTACTTTCCAAGCCTTAGTGCATTACAGAAGTAATAGGATCATTCTGTGTTACCGATGGAATGCTTACCGAGGGTGGAAACAGAAGGCACAGTCATGGTGATAGTGCGTATGTTACTGCAAGAAATTGCTAGTGGAAACTATCACAGAAATTAAAGAAGGGGAAGAGGTGGACAAAGAAACCGGAGGATGGTATTTTAGATTAATTGTGGATCAATCTGGCCATGGATGAATGCCATGGCCAGTGGGTTGTGATATTTACTAGTGATGGGCATGTGGGCCACAGCCATAGTCAAGAGCTTTAGCCTAACTGATGCAATCTGGACAGTGGCGAGGATTTGGATAATTGTTGAAATGTTGGCAAGGGCCACAACTACTGGCCATTGACAACAGACTTGTATACTAATTGTTGCACAGTGGACAGTGGCCACTGCCAAACGTTATGGCAAGTAGGTTATGAAGGAGATGTAGCATAACAAAACTTTTAAATTTCAGTGAAACATCCTTAATAAAGCGATAAATAAGGTGAACCAACTTAGCACAATACAACCTATAACATTCAGCAGATGTGAGAAGTGAAGGTCATCTTAACTTGGTGTGATCCCGCTGTTCAGCCCACGAGAACATTTAAGATCACACCACCGATCAACACTGAGATGAAAAATTACATCAAGGGATTACATGTAGGGGTGCCTAAGGTTTGTTTCACTGAATAGATTTCTGAATATAGAAAACAACTTTTGTTAAAGGCACATTATGGTTAGGCTACAAACCATGCACATTCTGTGAAAACACTTTGAATGAAGGGGCATAAGGTTTGCAGGGCAAAATCTAAAAATCAAAGAAATGTGCATGTTATGGTAAGCTATGCAAAAATAACTCCTGCTCCTATCAAGCACTGGCCATACCATTACACATGGCATTCCAAGAGACAATGCTAATGACTTCAATTACATCATGTATGACTTGCAATGTGCAATCGACAATTACATTGTATGTACATGGGGACATTTTAACAATAATATGCAAAGAGGTTACCAAATAATTTTGGCCCACACATGCCTTATAACGTTCTTTGGTCCTCATTACGACCCTGGCGGAAAGGGGTTTACGCCGGCGTAAACCATGGCGCCCCTTTCCGCCTGACTACGAGTTCCCGTAGCGCCATGGTGATTTTTACACCTGCTTTTTGCAGGCGGAAAAATCCATGGCGCTACGGGACTTGTTGTTAATTACGCCACCGTAATTTACGGTGGCGTAATTAACGCCTTCCCCACTCCCATTATACCCTATGGGGCAAAAATGGGAATGGGGAAGGGTAAATGGGGATTGGGGACTTACCGCCCCGCCAAGGTCGGAATGGGGCGGTAAGTCCACCAACCACCATGGCGGAGTTGGCAGCTTAGCGCCATGTACCATGGTGCAAATTGCACCATGGTCCTCCGCCAGGGTCGTAATGAGGCCCTTTGTGTTTAGCGACAGTAGGCATAGGTCTTACTTACCTAGTAGCTAGTTCATTGAGAACATTGCATGAGTATATTAGAAGTGATGTAGGTTCAGGCCTTAACCTTGGAGAAAAGACTTAGGTAATTTGAGCTGTGCTCATCAGGCACATACATAGATCTTATAAGAAGCGCACAGGCAAGTTATATTATTTGTTTGGTTCTTTGTGTTTTTACCACACAATGTTTCACTTCATTATTTTGCCACAGTTTTTTTTTTCTTCGCATTTTTCTTTTTTGGTGCTGCAAAATGTGGGAGAGATCCCTGTTCATACCTTTCATGCACCCTCCAAACTATCCCCATAGTCCCCCATCCCATATTGCCTTACACAAACACACCCTCTATGTGCCACATTTTGTGGCAAAGGCATTTCTCCATAACCTGCAAAATAAGACATGGGGTGGTTTGTTGGGTGTTCTGACCCACGTTTGGACTATTATGCTACAACATTTGGTGCTGTGGGCTTAGGAAATCCAAGATGGCCGAAAAAAGCCCACATGTGCGCCAGAATCTATGAAAACCGCGCAGTTGTGCACACTAAAATGGTTGCCTAACTTGCCACCCACCAGTGCGAGCAGGATGGGCCGGTGTGCCATGAGTGAAATGTGTGCCAAAGGAAAAACCGCACTTTAAAATCACCTTTTGTTTCTCTGAATGCCAGCTCAAAATGCCTATTTGCAACACATCCAAAAATCTCACTGAACACCAGCGGACATCTGGCAGAATAAAGTCTTGTGGGCATACAAAATCTGGAAAGAGGATGAGCCTAAAACAATGTTCATCACAAAACTGGCTGAGCTATGCATGTCAGCAGCCTAACTGAAACTGGATTAAAACCACCAAAATCGAAATGTTTAAATTAAATGAGTGATCTACTTTTGAGTGTCACATAGGTTGCAATTGTTTAAATGTCATAGTTTTGAACTTAGAATCAGCATTCTAGCTGCATATGTAAAAATTGTCTTGACTTAAACTGGGGAACAAAAAGTGACATTTTATCTGAAACCTGGCTTAAGGAACTGAATTCTGCCCACCAGCTACCCCCGACAGGAGTTGAGACTTGCACAACAGCTGTGTTCCCAGGCCGACCTGCATTTTGCTGCTCCCACCAAAAGGGATATGACATTTCTCTGATTGAATTACCTGGCCTCTGCAGGAAATTGAACAAAGCCCTGTCCTGACTCAGGCAAATGTTTTATTATGGGGGCCATAAATGGCTTCCTCTTGAACAATGGGCCTTCCAGGGCCCAGGCAGATGGTTTATTGCAGGTGTCGTAAAACAGCTTCCTCTTGGCAGAAGCTGGGAGGGGCAGGGTCTCTGAGCTTGGCAGAAACTGGAAAGACTGGTTTCTGTACCATGTGACCTGAAAAGACACACCCCTGTAGCCAGAATATGGTTTTAGAAAAAGATCAATAACTCATAGTACGGACTTGTCATAATTATTTAAATGATGCCATAATTCTTGTGATTTTTCGGTGCACATTTGAAGACGTGTTAGGACCCGGTGGTATGTTCAGGGGGGTTTTAGCAGTTAAGAGGGTATTACTTAAAATATATGCATGTTAAAAATCTGACACTTCATCAATTAATGTCCATACTCCTTGCGCACATGTGTGTAAATTTGGGGTAATGTCCGATATTGCGAAACCAGTTAAAAAGTGCAAATGTCGCCATTTCTGAATGCAAGCTCCCAGGAAGAGCAGATTTGGACAGGGTATACCTCCTGTGATATGTGAGGGGTGCATATGATTTTAAAACAATATGTACCTCTGCAAATATGTATTTGGTTCAAATCTAGATTTGTGTGCAAGTTGACAGGAGGAGTGGACTTTCTGCAGGCTGTAAAATGACATCACTCTGACACAACTTAGCTCCCCCAATCAGGGGAGAAATGAAAGCTTGGCCAATGACAAGTGGAGAGGGGTAGAGCTTAGTGATGCTGCACACACACCCATTTTCAAAACACATAAAAGCAGACAGACAGGACAGATAGGGACTTTCAAATCCATTTGCTGCGGGACGCTCTGCCGGGAAAATCCATACTTTACCTCCATCAATCTCTAGAGAAAGCTGTGCAGAAAGATCCAGACTTCAAATCTATCAATATCCAGAACCAGAGCTGACCCAGACCAGACCAGCAGAGCAGAGCTGACCCAGATCACTGTGAAGTGCAGAGACCAGACCAGAGTCCAGTCTAAAACCTGACCAGATCCGTGGCGAGGCCCATTTAATTCAAGAATATTTTGTGAGTACCTAGCAGACTGTGCAGAACCAATCTCTTAGTTAAAATAATATAATTCAAGCTATTTTAATCTAAGTAGAACTGTCTCCTAACTGTCACCTGTCATCTGTAAAACTGTCACCTGTCATTTTCTAGTTGCTAGCTGTCACTTGTCTTTTTGAACTTTAAAATTTCAAATCTGAAAAACGACCTTTATTTAATCGCTCATATCTCCGTGACCCAGAGACTTGCAGTAACTTTCATCTGGAAGCTGAGATCCTAGGCTGTCCTAGGACCCCAAAACGATAGTGCTAGTCCTTGTAGTTCCTCCGTAATCGTGAAAAACGCACGCGCGAATTTTGCAGCGATTTGCAAATTTCTTCACGTGTGAAAACAGCAGTTTTCTTGCTTTCGGTTGCCAGAAATTCGTTTAACCTGCTAGTTACTCCTAGATCCTTGCTAAAGTGAGCCTGGACTAATATTAACTTGATACCACTCACCCTGAACCTCTAGAGGGAATTAAAAGCATTTTAGCATATTTTTCACTTCATTGCCAGCACATATAAAAGCATTGTAGCATATTTTTCACTTCATTGCCAGCACATGTAAAAGCATTTTGGGCCTGTGTTTAAAACTCCGATCTGTAGTCTAAGCTTGCTGGGGTGAACTGAATTACATTTGATTGCATTTCTGAGAACTGTGTGCTTTCCTTCCATTTCCTTACATTGCATAAAGGGGGGAGGGGATTGCCAGAGAAAAGTGATTACATTGTTTTGTTGAACGCATATTGAGTATTTTCTGTACTGCATTTCATTCCACCTTGCATCCATTTGAAACCATAAAGTATTGTTGCTATCTTATCCATCCTATAACCACTCATCATTGATTATAAAGAAGTGTGCTAGTTCCAGACTATCCATTATTGATTACTGCTCAGATTCAGTGTGATATTCAATTATTAAATTATTATAAAGTGTGATATATATAAAAATTGTTTAAATTATCAAATAAACCTTTAAACGTGCAAAACAGAACTACTTCTTGGCTCAGTGGGGTCAGGAGGATTCCAAGAGAGGGGTGTTATATAGGGGTAGTCATCCAGAACGCATGAACTGGACATAAAGATATATTAATAAGGGTTTCCATTCAGTATCCCAGACTAGGCATTGACTTAGCTGTAGTGTTGAATTGAATCCTCTTACACATTACGAGTTTGGAGGCAACCATGGCACTATTAGCGCCATGGCTACCTCCAAACCCGGGTCCAGGTCCGGTGTCACTGAATGGGGATTTACCAGGACATTTCGACCTATGCGCTCTCGGTAAACCCCCATTCAGTAAACCATTCCCCATTCCCATTTGAGCCCCCATAGGGCTCAATGAGAATGGGGAAGGTGCTAATAACGGGCTCGCAAATTGCAGGTGCGTTATTAGCTCCAAGGTCCCTTAACGAGTCCCGCAAAGAACGACTGCTCAGACCAGCCGTTCCTGCTGGGACCGGCTAAGGGACCTCAGAATATGGCGGTAGGGGCTTAACGGCACCGCTATCATTAATGGTGCCATTAAGCCCCTACCGCCATACTCGTAATGACCCCCAAAATACTGCTGGGATGAGTGAAACTCAGAGATTTACGAATGATGAGTGGGAATCACATTGATACTCCATTCCCTTGACCTAATGAAACCAGTTTGTTTGATTACAGCTTAGACCTTTTATTCCTTATAAAGCACTTGTTGTACCTGCTAGGCTGATCTCATTTCTAGCAGTGGGTAGGATCTGCAAAGTACAACTGTTCAGGAACTATGCATCACCTTCTGGAACTTACGAGGGAACCTAGGCTTACTTGCAGATTATCAACTGAGCCACCACTGCACTGTTTATCCACTGAGATTGATCTCCCGGATTATTCTTCTGCACAATATCATCATCATCCAGGGTCCTTAAGTCATCATCCTATGACAAATATAACTGACCAAACACCCTGCACCTTTAGATGAAAAAACTGTGATAAGAATATATCAGGGGAGGTAAACCCATTGAAGCAAAACAGGGGATCAAGCTATGCAAGACCCCCAAACCTCCTTTTCATATGGGTAAGTGGGACTTAACTGGGAGTGACATCTCTCTTGGGGACAAGGATTCCCATTCCAAAATGGAACTCCCAATACAAATCACCCTGTCTGCATGTATGAAGATGGAAATCACGTGTATATCGCCTGCAACCACGCTATTTAACAACAATCCTTCTATACCTCTCTAGGCTGCAGATAATGCTGAACACATCCTGAACAATTCAAATTGTTCTTGTGACATGTATAAGAAGAGGATGGATTGTAAAGCAAAGGGAGACTCGTACAGAAGAAGTGGGACTACTATACAAAGGCAAGCCTCCATAGTATTGACATTCTGGAGGGGGAGAGCCACAGAGACAGCGTAAACTGGAGGGTGACCAAAACACTAACCGAGCATCTACAGGTTGGCATTCTATCACACCTAGAACCTGAAGTCAGAGCGGGAGCAGAGACGGAAGGATAACCATCTCGTCTGGTGGCGTGACCAAGAAGGATCCATGGTGGTGTGTGAGGCTGCTAACAGATGCCGATATCAGACCATTTGAGGGAGCCTGGTTCCCCGATCCATGTGCATGTCACACCATAGCTGCAGAGATAAAACCCCACAGAAAGCCAACGAGGCTTTGGGAGCCTGAGAAACCTGACGGAAGACATACTGTTACAAGGTAAAAATACTGTGAATAAAAAAGCTACAGAAACTATCCAGGTTATGAGAGCTTGAGAAAGCCAGGTGTGCAAATACTCTCTAAAAGGTTGAGTGAGAGTAATATGAACATTGTGAAGAACCACTGGAAAAGCTGAGGAATCTGAGTGTACAAACACACTATAGAAGGGGAGGGGGTTGAGAGTAACAAGAATATTGTAATTAAAGGCTGGGAAAAGTTATCAAGGGAACCTGAGAGTGGAAAATATGATATACCAAGGAATTGAAAGGAATCCAAAGACTGGGAATCAAACACTGGAGATGACGACTGAATAAATTATTGAGGTTACGGGAGCCTGAGAATCGCAAGCTTGGAAAAATTCTTATAAAAGTGACAAAGAAGGAGATATGAATAATGGAATTAAGGCTAAGAAAGCCAGGACGATTTCAAAACTTTGAACAACCAGGGTGGACCCCACCCTATTTAAAATAATGTGTGCGAAAGAAAATAAACTGTCTGAAGATAGTAGGACTTTGGGGAGTCCCAGTGCCTCAAAGGAGGAAAAGGCAGAAATGTTTTGGTTTTTTTTTTGTTGTTGTGTGTGTTCCCAAGCAATCCTGGAGGAATGCCATTGTTTGCATCAGGAAACAGTGTTGTTTATTAAAAGCAGAGATTGCAAAGCTTAATTTGGTATCAAGACTGCATAGACTATCCTGCTAGAAAAAAGGAACTGGGAAAGACTGAAAACAAGTCCATGATAAACTGGGCAAGAAGAAGCCTTGATGAAGCTATTGTAATAAGCTTCCCCTTTTTCCTTTTTTTTGTTGGGTGTTTTCTATTGTTGTAGGGCCAATTAGCTGGTTTGGATTCAGACTAAAGATCTTTAATTTGGACTTTTGTATCCATCCTTGGTTTTTGTTTTGCCAGGTGGAGAACTTCCCTCATAGAAATAGGGCAAGTTGGGCATGTTTTTATTTTGATTTATCCCTTTTAAACATGACTCACAATCTTCTGAGAGCTTCTTCTGGTATGCCACAGTACCCATTTGAGTATCTTATACGTGTGACAACTGGCACCAATCCTAGTTGGATGCTCTGGTAATTGTCATCAATTACACATCACCATATTTTACCTCAATGTTTTAAGTATACTCTCTGTATCCACACAGATGCCTGTTGCTTGTATTTCTAGACCTTATGCCCTTAAATTTAAGCTTGCTCAAAGTTTTAATACATCAGAAAGTGTAATTGTACTGCCAGAGTACTCCGTATGATGCATGCTCTTCCTCTTTGTGCCATACTGTAGCAGATACAGTACACATGTGCAAAATAAACAAACAAACGGGGGAAAGTGCTGAATATGGCATTGCAAAAAAAAAAAAACGAATAGTAAAAATGACGATCAAGGGGAGCGGAGGTTGCAGGGGTGTCCCCTACCCCCCTTAATTGACATTCCAGGATCTAGTGGGTTGCAGGGGTGTCCACCACATCCCTAAAAAGGACAGCGGGGGACAAATAAAGTTATTAACAAAAAAAATTAAAATTAAAAGGACCCTACGCCGCAGGTTCCCATCCATGTGAGGGAAGGAAACCGCCGTCGCGGGGGGATTGCAGAGGCGGCAGCTATGTTTACTGTCTGAAATGTCTGTGGGAGACAAAACCGAAAGATATTTTTGAAAAAAAAAATGTTGAAAAATATTTCTCCCTCGGCCATTTCGGATTCAATAATTTTACAGTAACCCTGCTGTAAGCCTAGTTCAATAGAGGCTAACCTTTCATTCTGCATATGTTGACTTCCATATAATCCATAGACATCCTGACAGAAAGTGATGGTAAAGTCAACATTGATGTCATATGTGATGGCATATGTCTCGTTATTACCAGTGCATGTTGGCGGTGGACGTTATGGTTGCAGACCTTTCCATAACTGGACCATGTCAATGTATTGTTTTTTTTAAAAAAATATTTTGCACTGAAACCGTAATTACTCTAGAATGAAAGTTTCTCGTTGTAGTTGCATGTTTTTTAAAGTGTAAACTTAACTGTAATGTTCCTTTAACTCAGTTTCACTGAATTTCGATGTTTTTTTAATGATATACCATACTATTTCGATAGTACCCATTCCACATGTCCTAAACCCATGTGTGGTTGCTTCTTTGGCCATGGCATGGCCTTAAGAGATGCCTGAAGCCCTGCCCAGCTGTTGGACGTACCAGATCTGGCATTGCCACAGCTGGTCTGTAGGTCACTGGTCATGGCGTGCAGCTATGCTTGCCAGGGCGTGGCCTAGTGCCATTGATGCACAACACTGTGAAAATGACTAACTTCAAAGATTTAAAAAACATTCCATTGATTAGTTTTATTGGACCCCCAACCGAATTAGCCTTCTCGATGGTTCCTAATTTCGCCCATGCTATTAGCGGTCCACGACGCACGCGGTGGTTGTATAGGCTTTACTTTCCTGCTCTGGGCAGGGAAAACAATCATCTTAATAACAAATGAGCCAGTAGTGACGACATCTTTTTTAAGTTCAGGAGTTAGTCGGAATCATCACGTTCCTATGTAAATTACATCGAAAATAGATGCCCACTGCACTTACAGAGTCGTTGAATTAGAACGGGCTAGTTGAATGTTTCAAAAAAGTGAATTGTTGCATTGCTAAAAATTCCGTGCAGTACTGAAAATGCCCTGCCATCCCCTACTCCAGAAATGATCCCGCTTATTCAGCAGCATTAAGTAACCTGGCCATTACCCCGATCAGGGAATCGTACCCTCGGAAACAAATCGGCGTCCTCGACAAAGTGTACACTTCTCCAAAAATGCTTTGGGAACATATGTTTCCTTTGACCACTCATAAGAAAAGTAAAATGACGTTAGTCTACATGCTAGTCCTTCATGACTTCAAGTAAAGGGAACTACATTGATTACAACGTGAATGCCACAGGCGGGTTCGGTGGGAGTGTGGGCAATTATTGCAGGCAGAAACAAAGAATACCTTCCAGGGGCACAATTGTGCCCTTGACTCAACTCTTCCCTGGCAGCCGAGG
Source organism: Ambystoma mexicanum (assembly GCF_040938575.1). Classification (NCBI taxonomy): domain Eukaryota; kingdom Metazoa; phylum Chordata; class Amphibia; order Caudata; family Ambystomatidae; genus Ambystoma; species Ambystoma mexicanum. Next base: position 528,676,947 of record NC_090926.1, read on the forward strand.
GCATAGATGGCTGTGTGGGTGCTACACTAGCCTCATTTGAACTGCGGAGGCGACTCCATAGCTGGCATGTCTTGATTCTCAGACTACAGTTAAGCATTACTCTACACTATTCCTCCCAGTTCGTGTGTTATTTTAATTACACACGTGTATTTCTAACTGCACAAATGGGGTCAAGGACTCAACTGGATTAAGGCCAAATGCATGAACGAAATTAAAATGCGGCTTCTAAATACGTTGTTAGCTGCCATCCCGGAAGAAACATGTTGGTGTGTTTTTCAATGGTTCTTCTGTTCCTCATTTGGGTTACATGTACACATATAGTGTGTGGCTGTTTAGATTCGGGGTGCATGCTAACTTTTTGGACATTTGTTTGACTGCTGTGTTTTGTATCCTGCCATCACTGCTGCATATCATGTTAGATTTTGGAATGCCTCATTGTTTCTTAAGAATGCCATTTAATGGGTTAAGTGAAGGGGAAGTGTAAATTGTCCTTACTCTCTCATTGTATTTTCTGTTCCAGATGGATGCTAACTTCTCTTGAGAATTTGGAAGCACGTCGCTGGAAGTCTTCTGAATTATTTCTGGTGAGTGTGTTTCTTGAAATGTTTTACTTTTCTTCGTATGACAACTTCCATTTCCCACTGGTGTGCTCGACTTGTCAAAACTACAGATGGCTTAGCTGGTCCGTAATGAAGCCAACTCGGTTGTGCTATGCCTGTAAGCTCCTTAAACATGCTTTCTTCACGACATGTAAAACTGGCACCCATAAATCATAGGAAATATGCGTTTATTCGTGAATCTAAACACAAAATAGACACTGTGTCGAGTCTTGTATTTTCTTATGTGTTGTAACTGTATCCATTTGTTTCCTGGAAGCAGGTATCTTGCCCAAAGTACTGATAAAGAAAAAGTGCATATAGCATTAGTTTCTAGGAATGGAACACAGTGTGTGCCATGTTATCGCTCTAAGGTCTGCAACCTTAAAATGCGCAGATATTTTGAACTGGCTATGCTGGTTGGGGCTGATGGGAGTTGTAGTCCAACACATCTTAAAAGCCATAGGTTGCAGGCGCCTGCTCTATGTGGTCTACTTAGTTTGCCATAGAAATGCATTATACAAAGCATGTCAGCACCAAAAGTACCTTTGAAGGAAACGTTTCGTTATAAGCAATTGCAGTTCTATAAAGTGCATTTTGACATGAGATGTTCTAATTTCTTTCTTTTATTACATCTTTGCTGTCGTATATAGTATTTTAATCAACTATGTTTACTGCAAACAATGGTCTTTTCAACTCTTTTAGTTCATAAGACCTACATGCGTCTGTGTGTTTGTCTGTGATATCTGTATGTATATGTGTGTGTGAAAATTCTTGGATGAAAAAACTGTTAAGATAAAGTTCTACAACATCCATGAAATTCGGTGAAGAAACGTTAGTTGAAGTGACGTTAAGGTGTCCATTTAATATAATAATAACTCTGAAATTCAGCAGGTATTGGAAGCTTTGCAATTTTGACTATGAACCCATTCTGCAGACCCTGAGAACACTGATGACATCACAAATGTCATCACTGATGACAGCACATATGGCATCACTTATAAAGGACCAAACCTAGAAGTTTCTTAGTGTACTCCCTTACACCTTCTCCTGATGTACTTCCTGGGTTTCTTCAAAGATGGACACTGCTGACATTTCCCCTCCATTTGTGGCATCCATACCCCTCTTCCACCCCTTGCACATGAAAAGGAGCACCAGGATTCCACACTTTGCATTCCTACACCTACCCACTCTCCAGCTCTCTTGCCTTCCTTCGCCCACATCAATCTCACAACCTCTCCTCCTTCTTAACCATAGCACCTGATGAGGTCTCTAAAGTTGTCCGCTCTATGAAGGTCTCATCCAAACAGGTGCTCCCCTGCTCTTCCATTATGATCAAGGGCAACATCTCCTCTCTAGTCTGGCTCTTGATGATCTCTATAACCACTCCTTTGCCTCACTCTCTATCCCTCAAGCACTCCCTTTGCACCCTCTCCAAAAAAGCAATCTGCTGACCCTTCCTGCCCAGTTAATTACCATCCCATCTCTACCACCCCCCCACCTGGGATAACTCTTGGAAACGTTGGACTCCACCCAACTGATCTGTTATACTGTACTTGCTGGTTGCCTCCACGACCATCAATCTGGATTCCGGGTATCCAGGGGCATGGAATCTGCACTTCTAAACACCCATGAAGATCTGTTTGCTAATCTTGACTCAAACCCTCCTTCTTCTCCGATTCTCTCCAGTATCTCCTCTGTCTTCGACATGGTCAATCATTCCATCCTCATAACAATGATCTGTGACACCCTTGGCATCACAGACCGGGTACTAGACTGGTTGACCTCCTTCCTTACTAACCGCGCTTTGCAGGTGTCACTGGGCCCTTTCTCCTTTACCACCTCGCTCTCCACGTGCAGCGTCCACCTGGGCCCTATCCTGTCCCAATGGCTTTTCAATAACTACCTCGCCCCTCTTGCCCACCTTATCTCCTCACTTCCAGTGCTATGCTGATGAAACTCAACTTTCCTTCAAACTTCCCTCTACTACCTCCACCTCCTCCCTCACCCTCATTACCAATAGTCCGGCTGCTATCTAGGCTTGGTGTGCTGCCAATGACCTCTGGCTCAATGCCAGTAAGACTGAAATCCTTCTTATTGGGACACCTGCACCCTGTTTCCCTCCTGCCCTATGGCAACCCTCCTTGGGCCTCCTACCCTCACCATTCATTGAGGCCAACAATCTCATAGTCATCTTCGATTCATCTCTCTTTTTCACACCTCACATCTTGGACAATGCCAAGAAGTCCCACTTCCAGCTTCATCTCCTGGGAGGCATTCTTCCTTTCCTCACCATTCCACAGAAGTTCAATTTCTCCAGAGTTCTGGCTGTCTCCCGGCTGGACTACTGCAACAGCATCTTCCTCAATATGCCTCTTTCCCCCCTCTACCCCATTCAACGAATCCAGAATAGGACAACTTATCATTGGCCTTAAACCCAGGGATCGCATCTCTCCAGCCATAAAATCTCTCCACTGGGTCCCGGGTGGCTATGAGGAACAAATTCAAGACCCTCTGCATAATCAACAAGGCTTTCTGGGGCCTGGGACCACGAAATCTCCAACTCTCTCTCCCCAAATTCCTCACTGATCAAGCCCTCTGCTCTTCTAGCACAAACTTTCTGCTGATGAAAAGCTTCTCCAAGCAGAGAGTTTGGGGCAGTTCTCTCTCCTCAGCTGGTGCCTCTCTCTGGAACAGCCTCCCTGCCCCTCTCAGATTTGAGCCGAACCTCTTTAATTTCCAGAAACTGCTCAAAGCTCTTCTTTTGTCTTCCTCCTTCCCTCTCACCCTCCCCTGCTACCCACCTCACTGCCGCTGAGACTGGCGGCCAGGTCCTCATGAGTCTAACAGGTAATCAGGCCCTCTGCCCAGTTGACACCAGCACCCTCAGCACTTCCCTATGGACCCCTCTCAGACTGAGTTGCACCTTCTTGGGACACCTTCACCCCTGCACTTAGCCAGTGGTCCCTCCTGGAAGCCCTTGGTACTCTCCCTCCTCGACCGACTCTAGCAATTGCCCTTCCTTTTCCCTCCTCACCCTTCACCCTCTCTTCTCTCCCCCCTGCACTTGCTCATCTGAATCACACAAGGCTAGAAGGACCGTTATTGTTTGATTACCTACTGTTTTTTACTATTGTTTACTACTTTCCTGTTCCCTCCCCATTTTTGCCTTGTGGTGGCTGGAAACACGATTGGGTTGTATAGGCGCCTATCAAATGCACTATGAACAAAATAATATAAAAAATGAGGGGAGTGTGAGTGTCCTGCTGAGCAAGTCACCTAGCTCAATTTTTACGGTCTTGGTCCACTTCTATGTAAAATTTGGACGTAGGCCCTAATTTACACAGTGTTTTCCAGTGGGGTTTTACGATTATAAAACGCTTCTGTAAACTAGGCCCAAGTATATGAAGAACTTGCCAAGCGTCCTGTTATGCTGCCCTGTGTTCCCACTCAGTGGTGCTTCCTATGTTCTTTCCCTGTTTTCTAACTACTTTTGGGACCTCTCTGTTTTTCTACTCTTGTGTTGCTTTTGCATGTTACATTTGGTGTCCTTGATTCCTATGTTCCTTCATCCTCTGCCAATTTCCTGGATTATCTCTGGAGTATTCCTTTTAAATAGCTATTGCTTGTCTTGATCCGTGTGCTTATGCCCTTATTATAGAGAAGGTTACTGCTACAAAAAGGACTCAACTATTTTTGTTTGTCAATGCCTACATATCTTTCCCTGGTTTCGATGTCATTACCGACCTAAATTCAACAAAATGCCAGGGATAGCAAAATAAAATTGACATTATTTCCCCAATGACACCACAGGCAGGGACCTCACAGAACCTTTGACCTTAGTGGCATTACATTAATTGACATCTCATAATGTAAGGAACCACAATAAGTGTAAGATTCATAAAATGATACTGATAATACAGCAACAAAAAGATTATTTAAATTATCAACCTCATTGCACAGCCATGATATTATACATTTCATTAAAATATTTTATTTTGGTTTGTATAACAATTCTAATATCAAAGGCATTTCAAAGTGATGTGTGGATTGTTGGGGGAGGGAATGTAAGTGTATGTGAGTCGATGATCCATATTATGTCACTGACCAATTTATCTTCCGAAGATCTAATTAATGTTTTATGACCCGATTGATGTCTGATGTTAAAAGGGAGATATATCAGGGCTTGAGTATGATTACTTATTAAAAAATCTGTTCCCTCTATGCAATGACTATCGAGTCTACTCTCTGAAAAATAAGTTCATAAATGGTCATTGTCTTCTGAACACCTCCATTATTAATCAACAGCCTTTTATTCAACAACTGTATAAAACACTTAAAACAAAATGAAACTCCCATTAAACCTAGGATAGGACAATATAGCCTTATCCTGGATACATGTATAATCATAGTATTTCTCACAACCTAGCCTCGAGCTTAAATGTCGTTCAATCTCCTAACAGAACATTCTGTTCATATTAACACACATTTTAAATATGTTGTCAACTCGTGTTTCGGTCCTCTTTGTGTTTATTAAATCTAGCTCTAATTAATGGGAACCTTCATTAGGATGAGACAAAACGTGGCACAATATAAATATTCCAATGTCTACAAAATACACCATGTATGTCTGTGGATTTAAAAGAAAGGTGAAAAATAATTCAAGTGTGTGCAGGCAGCTACATGGACCTAGGCGATAATGATGGATTAATCGCATCAGGAAAATAAGAGAGCCTAAATAAGCATCTTAATTGTGGCAATATGTTCTCAATAAGTGTACAATGTATGCATATTAATAAATCTGCATAATGGTGTACCCATATAAATACATTACTCACCTATGTTCTCAAATGCCAACCTGTGTTATTTGTTGGTGATTCACAGCTTTGCACGTCTTCTCTAGCAGCATTTATGGTAGGAGGCCAACAAAACCCATTGTAAAATGGTCACAAATAAAATACATGAATGAGCCAATAATATAATGTATTATATTTTGAGGACATACCTTCCTTGATGTTTTAGTTCCAAGGCACAGTAGAATGTTTTAATGTGGTGGTAACATGCAATGCGCTATTTGTAAATAGTCAGACCCCAACTTGCCTTGTGGGAAGAATATAATAGCGTAACAAGTTCTCTCTAGTTGTGTGTTTAGGTGCTGCATGTGTGGATGGACAGTGCCACGATAACTCTGACAAAGCAATTAATTTTCAACAATTTGTAAAACCTGGGTGGGTGCTCAGGTTCTGCTTTTGTTATCGATGACTACCAAAACACTCACTGGAGCATGAAATTCAAGTCAGCGTCAGCCAAATTGGGATTAACATTGGCTGACGTTTGTTTAAACATTTTGCCATCCGTTATAAAAGCAAGGATTTTGTATTGGGGCAATATGTTATATTGATTGCATTGTTTAAAAAAAAAGAATACACTACAGTGATGCATGCTTCGATCAAAATACCTGTGTCTCCAACTGTGTCATTGTATGAAAAACATTGTGGACTATATTATGATGGTACTTACATAATACAAAGACATTATTCATATATTTCAAATGCATGAATTAGCAATATAAGCATCACATTTCATGTTGTCATGGTTGCCCCTAATAAATTAACTTCATCCCTATAGTATTATAATATGTTTTACACAAAAACAACATCACTCTTAAGGACTGCTTCGATTCTCCCCCTCTCACAACAGGTGGGCATCACTCAGCAAGATTGGGTTAACTTCCCTTCACAGAATAGTTTACCTTCTTTCTGTATTTTGACCTGTAGTCTGTATTTCAAATTGAAGGCGGCCAGGGACACAAATTCCAGGTAGGCCTCTCTTTCAGTGTACTTCTTGTAATCCAAAATGGGTTCAAAAGAAAAACAATCTTTTCTGTTGCCCTTTCTGATATTGCCAATTCTCCTGTCCCTCCTTCATCCAATCAGACTGTTAGTCAGTGAGTGAATTCCTCCCCTCTGAATCTATGGGTTTTAACTTTTATAGAGCAGACACCACTCCCTTTTCTATTGTGTATACTTTCTCTAATCTAATTGGTTCTTTTTTGTGATTGGGGAGTGTTGCTAAAGTGACATCACACTAAATCAACCCCTCATTGTTGTTGGGCATATTAATGAGGTCAGTCTGATGGGAGTAACATCCAAACCTCTTTTTCCTCCCATTTGATGTGATGCCATTTTAGAGATTTCTGCGTTACACATTTGCAATTTTTTCATATTCCTCACATGTAAGCATGTTGCTAATTGGTTTATTAGATTACCCTCACTTAGGCGAATCACATGTTGTGGTGTTCCTCTTGACGCAATTCATGGTGGATGAATTTGAGCTTTTTACTCACTACCACTTTTAAACAAAACATGTTGTTCCATCGCAAAGTAACAGCCTCACTGGCATGGATGCTAGGATATCTCAATCACTTGTGTGCACCATTGCTGTTCCTAGATTCTAATTGTACAATTGACCAATAAATAAATAAATACATTTGCCAAATGTTATGCTAAAGGTACTTATACCGTGTACTGTCGCCACCTGCATGGTTTCTTGGCACTCCATGTAACAATTAAACAATTAATAAATATTAAAAACCTTTTACGTTCATCTGATAGAGACTTTCTGGCAGCTCTATGCCCTCCATTTTAAATGTTTGAAGCTAAATATGATTACATATGCAACATGTAAGTGGTGTTTTTTTTTCCAAAATATTACAAGACATCCCCAGTTCTGGGTAATTTAGAATGTGGGACTCTGAGGGATTGGGTGACAGAAGATGTGTGAGGGGGTGAGGAGTTCTTATTGAAGCAGTTCTCACCAGCATTGTTAGAAAGTGATTTCTTTTGCAGACTGGAGACAAAACATTTCTCACACAGTACTTGTGGGGAAACCTGGCAGTTTTCAGAACTGTGCATAGAACGAAAAACTGTCAAAGAACATTGAGAAATATGAAACAAAATTACAAAAGACAACAAGTTTGATTCATAAATGTGGATTTTCTCTGTACTGTGCTGCAGGAGAGGTTTTAGAAACGAAAAGGAAAAAACCTAAATAATATAATCATGCTAAAAGTGAAAAACACATGCATTTTAATCAAGTAGCAGGAAACCGAAACATGCTTTTAAAGGCAGTATTCACTAATGTGTCCCAAAGTATACAGTTCCCATGACCCTTGCAACATGGATGCTGCTGGGCAGAGTTTTCCGCAAGATGTACTGGTTGTGTATGATTTAGCTGCTTCTTGACACCAGGTCCCATCTCTTAAATATATATCTCTGTAAACCATTACCTAACTAGACTAAAAAAAAGAAATGTCCTAATTTTCCCGAAAGTCTGCTCTCATGCAAATGGTGGAAATCGCATGTGGTCATTTACACGATTGTTTTACTAAATCGTACACATTTCCAAATTGAACCAGTAGAATGTGTTGAATGTTTCCTAGCCCGGTAGCAGATATATTTAAAATTTAAATTGCTTTATATATTGTTGGTCTACATCAGGGTTCTCCAACCTTATGTCAGCAAAAGCTACTTGTAGTTAATAGGCAAAAGGAGGGAGCTACTGCAGTGGTGCTGTCCATGAGAATGAGAATGTCCATGTATGAGAATTTGCACCACAAGCTTTTTGGGGTGGTATATTTTCTCTTTATATAGAAAAAGGAATATAGTATTCATTTACCATTATATTATTGACAGCATCATTATGTCTTTATTAATTAGTAGTCGCCTAAAAATGTTCAAGTATATCAGAATGTAGGAAACCAATCGAGCCATTCAACATGAATGCTGAAACTGTGTGCTGTCCACCAGTGCTCAGAAATCTGGTGTGTAGCTTGAAAAACCAACAGCAGTCCGATGCTGTCAGAAGAGAAACAAGTTTTGATTTCAGCAGGTTCATGACTGATAAAGGCAGAATTTCAAAGATAGGCAATTACATAGGCTGATAGTGCAGATACCCTCCTTGCCATAGAGTTTGTACCTAACTGCACACCTGACATGGCAGACATAAATTCAGGACAGTTATTAAATTCTCTTACAAAAGACTTAGCCACACAGTCACTGCAACCTTCACAATGGCACCATCTGTACAAGTGCATGAGTTTCCATCAAATTAGCAACGTTGAAGTATGCGTCTGTAACAGCATTCAGATTGCAGTGTTTAATTTACCTACCTTTTAGGATTGCTTAAAATGTGAATATTATTGCAAAATACCTCTCAACATTTTCTCACTGTAACTAGTGCACCGCAGATTAATGATGTACATGTTCTTTTTACGCTGGAAGTAAAACATTGGTTACCCACTCTGGATGGAAATGGTACATCTTGTGTCTTTTGTTGGACAGTGTGTCTGCACCTGCATCAAAGATTTCAACAAGAGGACTTAATTCATTTATTTTGGGGCTGCATGTGCAAAAACAATCTGAGGAGTATTTCAATCAATGTGTTATACAGTTTTAAAAACATTCAACACATGCCACGTTCTGCTTTGTCAAAGATAAAATCCAATGCCAGTTTAGCATATACCCAATTCATGCAAATTGCCGACATGCCAGGTCACAGAATGCAGCCAAGGAAAAGTAAGCCAAAGCATGCTTTGTAGACTAACCTTAAACGATTTATGTCAAAATAATTAGCAAGGTTGAAAAAATGGACATGTGGAAAAAACTGTAAATCACAGGGCTAAAAAAAACATTCAGTTTTATAGCAATGACTTAAAACATTCACAAATCATACACCATCCCAACCAGACAATCTATGAATCGTTATATTAACATTTTGAGAAAAGAGAGTATGGTCGTATTGAGGGGGAACATATTCATAATGAATGGTCTGCCCTTTATAAAGGAGGAAGTATTCCAGAGAACAGCTCACAGGATTGCTGTCTCTACTTGCAGGAATCGTGCAGGTCATTCTAGTGCACAGCTCTCTTTTACATATTGAGGGCTTCAGCATCGCAAACATGGTATAAAATTACAATTTTGACATATTGTTTGCAAGCCATCAGCTTGTGTTTTACAGTGAGCGTGCCAACAGAGTTTCGGCATATCTTGCGTACTGTAAGGCATTTAGTCGATTGTTCCATGTTGGAGAACTACTTGTAAATTGTATGGTGGTTTGCCCAATTTTTAGCAAAAACCTACATTTTACCGTTTCAGCCCAGTATTTCAAGGCTGACACTCTCCAGTCAGAATTTGAACATATGAATAGAGGTTCCTCACAGATCTCTGTAAATCTCCTGGTTTGTGTACATGGTCAAAGCGTCTCACCCTATTAATTGTAATTTTTGTCCCATCCCATCGCTCTCCTCAGTATTCTCTCCATGCATTCACCACCCTATTTTATACAGTGCTATGTTAGTAAATAGGTTTAGTCTATATTAATCCTATACAAGATATCACTTTTCTCACCAAACTAATTCATACTGTTGTTTCATAAAATATAGGAGCTCTCAAATCATGTTTTTTAGGTCCTGGCATTGATAGCACGTCTTTGTCTGAACACGGGGGGTGGGGTGGGGACCGGGTGGTTACATTCAAGCGAGATGGGAAACAGTTGAATAACAATCTGAATAACTTGCTCACAATGGAATCTAGGTCAGAATTTGTAATTATGTGCCAGCTAGAAAAGTTTCTACACTTTCTATGGGAATTGGATAGATCAGAGTCAATTGGGTAAAATAAGGTTCCTAGGCATAAATACAAGTTTAACTATACGATCTTGCTACAGAAGAGGGAACCGAGAAAACACCCTAGAGCCCTGAGTAGGGATGCCATAAATAGGAAGGCTTTCTTAAGGGAAAAAAACATGGTATAAAATTACAATGTTGACCTATTGCTTGCAAGCCATCAGCAAGTGTTTTACAGTGACCGTGGCAGCAGGGTTTCGACATATCTTGCGTACTGTAAGGCATTTATTCAATTGTTCCATGTTGGTTGACTACTTGTAAAATGTATGGTGGTTTGCCCAATTTTTAGCAAAATCCCACATTTTACCATTTCAGCGCAGTATTTAAAGGCTGAAAATCTCCAGTAGGGATGCCATAAATAGGAAGGCTTTCTTAAGGGAAAAAGAATCCTGACTAGGGAGTATCGAAACTGGCCCAAGGACCAGCGATACCTAAAATACCAACATCATGGTGAACTAAGGTTAGAAACTCTAATTACAAAAATACTCAGGATCTCCCAATTCTCATCTGAAGCCAATTGTGTATCAGAGCACCTATGGACAGGTCACTCCCACTCTCTATTTGGGAAGATTTCCTGTGACATAATGGCTCTGGACCCTGACCTCCCCTGGTCTCAGTGTGTCTCCCTTGAGGTGGTCTGGGAATTCATTATTAAAGCTTCTAGTTCCAGACCCACAGGACATAATGGGTTGTCAAACTCCATCTTAAAAGCTTATGTTGACTCCTGGTGTTTGACACTGTACCTTCCCTTTAAGAATTGTATTGACAGAAGGCAGTGTCCCGAAAGTTGGAGGTCTGGTGTCATAATCCCCATTTTCAAGACGGGCGATCGAGCAGATCCCCACAACTACTGCCTGATTGCCCTTCTGGATGCAGACAGTAAAATCTTAGCAGGGGCGGTACTTGGAGAGTTGGGCAGGGGCACAGGAATATTAGACAGGGCTCAGATTGGCTTCCACTGTGGTAATTCTACAACTGTCAATGGGCTGGTGGTGAATACACTCAGGGATAGTGAGTGGCTGGCAGGGAACACCCAGGTTATGTGGACCTGGAGGATTTGAGTAAGGTCTTTGACACTGTCAACAGAAATAGTCTATGGCAAAAGTTGAAGTCCTGGGGTATTCCGTTGGGCCGGTTAGCTATCTTGGTCTATTTACATCAGAATACCCTGATCCAAGTCTGACTTAACAGTGGGGGGATCTCTCAAAGCCCATCTCTACAGAGAGAGGAATATGGCAAGGGTGCATCCTTACTCCCCTACAATTAATTCTATACTTGGCCGATTTGAAGAACACACTTGATAAACTTACACTAGCTGGTCCAAAAAACTGGAGGGCAGAGAATAAGCTGCATCAAATATTCAGATGGCGTGCTGCTTATTGACTATACCCCTACGGGTTTACAACAACTATTGGGTGCAATGAGCATTTACAAATCTGCTAACGATCTGGCAGTCAATCCCGAGAAGACCACCATCATGAGAATTTGTATTGGGAAAAACAAAACAGTACAAGAAATAGGGGATAGGGGTGCACAGATCAGGGTAATGACTCATTCAGAGTTTATTATTTTCTTGGGCATTCATCTAGTGCACATTCAAAGAGTATATAGTGGTTAATTCAGGTGCAGTTGGGCAAAGTCACAAGGCCACTTGGGGCAAAAAAACACATGAAACCAGAACCATGTATTGCTACACAGTGGACCCAAATGCACTCCAAAGGGAATCAATGTCCCACATACAATTTGTTATTACATATATGTCTCTTTTGCCAAAATGGCTGGCAGGTAGACTTAGTATTTCTCTCTCTATCACCATTGTAATCACTCTACTGGTTGATAATCCTCATTCAAGAAATTCAATCCCAATATGGAGTGGAAAATATATGAAAATTAAATTTTTATTGCAAATCACACATAGTTTCCAATGTTATTAATGACAACAATGACATTTTTCATGTGCATGTTATACAGGTGTAACAAAACCAACCAACTCCAATGGTCGGGTATAAAAAATAAACAGACAGCATGCCCAAACTTCGGGCGAGGTATCAACAGACTTGAATATTCATAGGATTTCACATAGTCAGTCTCTTGAAGTAACTCATGTGTCCAAAGAAAACGCCCCTTCTGGGTGTCAAACTAACCAACGCGTTTCGGATCATAGGTACATGTTCAGGGTTAGAGCTTCAATGTTCCTAATCAGAAAAATCACTTTCTTTGTGTGGACCCCATAGGGCAATGAGAATAAACAGCTATTAGGGATAAGAGCATGAATATATCTGAAGTGTAAGGTAAATAAAGTGTTAGGTAAGTAGTCAAAGCAATTAACCTCTTCAATAATGTAGTAAGGGCCACGTAGCGAACCCAGTATTCCAGCAAACTTCCTGAGTGATTAGGCAACAGTAGAGTGCGGTCTGGTAGAACCCTAAAAAAGGCGAGATAACTCCATTGAACTTAGTGGAAGCATAGGGGGTAATTCCCATATCTAATCCACACCATTCAACTATCTCATTAAAATTGTGACCCTGGTTCTAAGTAGGCCGGGTGATTGGTATAATAATAATTTGGCATTTATATAGTGCTGCAAACCCTCAGGTATCTGAGCGCTGCTTATTATTACCGGATGTCAAAGCGAGCGCTCTACTCGCTGTGCCACTTGACCGGCACAGTATAGTGAAGTTATAGCTTTTACAAAAGTGTCCCTGAGTGAATCTGAAGAGCTCTGCAGAAATGCCATCAGAATGGCGTGAGTCTCTAATTTCACATAATCTAAAGAGTCATCATTTACATAACACTGGAAAGAAAATGGAACAAGTAGCCAAGCCGGCAACCTGTATGTTTCTGATTGATTCAATGTGTGGAGTAAGGGTACGTGATTCTTACCGGCTTCCTGGAGCTAGTGGAACGACCCAGCCGTGGCAAGAAGCATGGTCCAAGTGAGTAGTGTATTATTTGTTGCCGTGGCTACCCGCGCATGCGTGCCAGGAGCCCTGACTACCGCCATCTTGGTAGGGGAATGACGCAAAGTGTGGTTACCTGGACAACCAGAGTTGGTTCCCAGAACCAAGGTTCCTACCGTTCATGACTGTATCAAGCCCTGTCTGGTGCGGACAGATGGATTTGGGTAGACACCCATGGTCAGGTCAGTGTGAAGCGAGCTGTTTGATCTTATAAGGGAAGATTGACAAAATTCGAATTGGGTTTAGTGAATGTTCTAGGAGCACGAGCAGGATAACTAAAATAACGAGAAAACCATGAGCTGCTCTGCAAAATTAGCCTCAGATCCCTCCGTAATGATGACCACTTCATAAAGAAAGTGACTAAAGCCTGACGGCTACAGAAAAAACGGCTAATCCACAGCCGTAGACGCGCATGGGGGCACTACCATGGTTCAATAGAATCCACAGGGTGCCCCCATGTCGCGTCTGAGTCATGTCTCTAGTCAATAATCACAGGAGAAGAAATCGCCTCCGTGTCTCACTAAATGTGGTCTCTAACGTACATGCTTGATTCACCTAATACACTATTTTGGATAAACTGTAGTATTAGAACCGTGCTAGATTTGTGTCAGGGTGGGAATCTAAATGTTCTAAAATGCAACCAAAAACTGTACCATATAGTTGGTTTATGCAGGGTAAGACAATCTCACCAGTAGTTGAATCAACATATTTGGGCTTCAAGTTGGCAGCGTTTCCTAATAAGGGTCTTGTGAAAGACTGGCTGAAAGCCAAAATTGACCATTTAGCTGCCCAAATGAAAATTATTAAAACCAACTACTGCCGCTTCTCCCTGATCACTTTAATAAAATTGTACAAGGGGAACATTATTCCAACCTTACTATACGGGATGGATGTTGAATCCCTGGCGTGGAATTTGGACTGGGAGCGCTTAGAAGGTAGGATATGGAAAAAGGCCTTGTACCTTACCATGTCTACCCCAATGGCGGTGTTTCGTTATGAACTGGGTCTCTCATCCCTGAGGGTGGCTTTGGAATGGAAACTCTTGCAAATGTTCCGGCTCATTATGTCCCCTGGGAAGATTCTCTTTATGAGGAATTCTGTTGGGAAGATCTGAAACAATTCAATCTGTTTATCAAAGGCTTGAGGAGGAATGCATGCTCCATCCTATCAAATATTATTAGGTCAGCTTTTGACTTGGTTGAAAGGCCTAGCAATGTGAAAACGGCTCTTCTCGAGTCTGATTGGATCAGAACAATTGATCGTATTCAATCTTTATCATTGCATGGGAGCTTTTCGTGTGTGGACAAACCCAGGGGGTCCCTGCCTGGTTACCTATCCAGATTTCCTGATGGTAGATCTCGAGATGTTATGCTGAGATTCAGGTTAAATCTTCTCTTAATGGGTGAAGTAATATCTATTAGATCCAGACAGAGGGTGGGAAAGGATGTGTGCACTTTGGCAAAGACTGTCCTCGGGCCACAAAACATTCTTGACAATGGAACTGATCAAACTGTTAAAACATTGAAATTATGTAAAGACTTTTCATGATGACTGGGCGGAAGAGGTGCTTTTTATTCTATTTTATTTGTAAATATTATTATCCAGGGTGTGTAAATGTTTTAGCATTATGTGAAAGGTCAAATGTTTGGCTGGAACACATTTAATAATTATTTTTTTTTGTTTAAAGATTTCACGTCATGCTACATTCCTGTTTAGTGCAACTAGAAGTTTTCCACATTTACTTAAAAGTAAAATTACTGTTAGCGCTTGAATTCCTGTATTGGGACACGTATGGAGGTGGATTCCTCCATATCATGGCAAATTCCATCTTAACTTTCCATACAATTGGGGTACTACTGCCTTAAAACAGAGAACACATTTTCTGCATTTAAGTATACATTTGTATGCAATGATTCTAAATGTGTGCACATTTTCACTAACCTTTGGGAATCCTTTTTTTGTTCTCATATCCTGAAAACCCATCAGGATTCTGGCCCTCGAGGCCCACAGTTGGACAACCCTGTGCTAGATGTATCTTTTTTTCCTGCAAGATGTGACTCACAATTTTTTTTTTCTTTTTTCCACACACCCATGCACTAAACAAAAAACGAATACAACGTTAGCTTTATTTGCCCGATTCAGATTGAAAATCTAAATTTACCATCATACAAAGCAATGCTAACTGAAATTAATCTAAAGACACACAATGAGATTGAAACAATCACAGCCCATCTTTGTTTCAGATGTCATTCAGATTCATGCACCCTTTCCCTTTCTAATCAGCCCACATTTGTACTGCTTGTGGACAATGGCATTTACACATTTTTATTCACTTTTGTTATTGACAGTTAACCGCTTGTTGGGACACTTCTCAAGCCCAGATGCAGCCTCTCCTCTGACTGTGCCCACAGATTGTCACTGTTAAATTTGAAAAAAAAAAAAGATGACAGGAAGGGTCAGGGGAAGAGGCCCAAGGACTTCATACACCAAAATAGACATACACTGCTCATTTCTGTGTCTGATGCGAGGAGCTACTCAGAAGCCTCAGGCGAGCTACCAGTGACTCCTGATCTACTGGTTGGAGACCGTGGGCCTAGATACTAACAAACCGAGCACTGCATATGAGAGGGAACATTGCAATAGAGCAAGAAGTGGTTGTTACAATGGAAGAGGGCATGGAATCATTTTACAGGGATTCAGCGATCAACTGTTGACTAGTGCACAGTCTCCGAGTGACATTTCAGAGGGGCCATGGATGGTCCTAGAAAGCTAGTTGGGTAATCAGCCTCACAACCAGGGTTAGAGGGCTTTCCAGGCCCCTCTTTTCAAAGCACATTCGGGGAAGCAAGTGGAAATGCTGTCATCCTGAAAGCATTTCCACTAGCACAACTCTCCATACACGCACGGAACAGTTGCATATTTGGAAACTGGTCCTGTTACTTGTCCTGGAAACAGAGGAAATGCGACTGAACAAATCTATGTTCAAAAAGATCACTGGAGTTAAATTTTGCAATCTTAAAACAAACGTAAAGGGGCACAGACTACTAAACCATTCGCCTAGCCACACTTATTTTAATAATGAACGTGCAGTGTAGTTCCCATTGCTGCATTTGTGTAAATGCCTGAACAATTACAGCAACACTTGGGCTTCCCTGTTGGGAAAACAGAGGTTTCACCACCTGAGGAATGACAGGGAGTGCTTAATTGTGAAAATTATAACATACAGAACTCGTTAATGCCATGTCTATGCCTCACAGACTTCACAATGCCTGCTAAGATTCTGGGCCCGATTCATGGAATATTTTCTCGGTTCAAAGTGAGTTTGCACTGCTGAAAAGTGACTTTGCACTGCCGACACAAACCCTGATTCATGGAAACATGCAAAGTGGATTTTTGCTGTGCAAAGTCCGGCCAAAGTCATGATGTACTTCAAAAACGGCCATGCACTGACTTTGTCCGGACTTTGCATGGCAAAAATACACTTTGCACAGTGCCATGAATCAGGGTTTGTGTCGGCAGTGCAAAGTCACTTTTCAGCAGTGCAAAGTCACTTTGAACTGGGCAAATATTCCATGAATCGGGCCCACTATGTTCCAATGTGCAACTCCTGTAGCTGATTTTCCAGCGCATAGATTACCGCAGTTTCATTTGTGTTCTGGAAACGTCAGAACAACGTTCTTCTTTGCAGTACTTAATTAGATAGCATTTATACTTTGCCTAGGCCCCCGCCTTTTGCACAAGGACAGATGCATTTAGCAAAATCCGTATTTGGACGATTGCCATAGTGCTGGGCATAGGCACGTCCCCTCACTGTGCTTCACCAGCATATTGCCGCTAAATGACTAGCCCGCGTTTTTTCACGCTTCTTCTGCATCGATCACGATCTTAGACAATAAAAAAATATAGTGGCACTGTTAAGGATAGTGCGCGCAGCATATTCTGCTCATTTGGCGATGAGGTAGAGTGTGGGTGCCTGTCATTTCGCTGCGCAGTACTGCCATCTAGCAGCCACCAGGAGAAATGCGGTCGCGTGTGTGCGCGCATTGAGAAAACGCACACCGTTTTCATTCTGCGAGAGGTTTCGGTCTGTGTGCGTGAAAACAGGATAGCATCTCTACTAAGGACGCTGGACACCATGCGGTCTCATTAACTATGGTCTAAAAATAACTCGAATGTTGTAATGCTTTACACATGCTTAGAAACATTCGGCTTTGAGAAAATAAAAATAGCACCATTTACACGAATGGCGTACAGTGTGACAACCCCGAATGGAGCATCGGAAAAACAGGATTTCCACGACACGCTCTGCGTATTTCTAAATTACTTTCTCTTAGAAAATGTTGGTTCTTAAACAGGCAAGAACAATGGCGTTTTGAAGAGTCATGGTGCATGTTGATGTGCTCCAACGATTTAATTCCATTGAGTGGATTTCATTGCGCAGGAATCATTCTGCCCTGAGGGCCATGACAGGTGTTGAGTCTGTGCCGCCTGCTAATGCCAAGTGAATTGCAGTCCATGGCCCTCATTCAAACACAATTGTCATTAGCAACAGGTGGGCACTTCGGTGGGTGCAAATTGCGCCTGTATGGTGTTATGCAAAGAAATGTTTCAGCTACATGAGGACTTGATTCTCAAAACGCCCAGGTCTGAGTCCCTTACAGATAAAAATAACACGAGGAGAAAACTTGACTTTTTTTTCTTCTTTTTACAAACATAAAGGAAAGTGAACCACTTTGAGGGATTGATCCTATGAACGTGAACCACTTTGAGGGATTGATCCTATGAAAGTGAACCACTTTGAGGGATTGATCCTATTAAGCATTTTTTGTTTAATAAAGGTTTGTGCGTAGGAGCATCGTGATTTACATGGCTAGAGAACTGCCTCTTCTCCACGCACACCCATTATGCATATTGCACGTGTATGTACGTGCGCACACGCACGACCCCCTTCCCATGCCTAGTGCGTGTCGTAAGTATCCATTTTTCAATTGCACCTCCTTCAAATGGCCCTTTCCACACTTTTGTGAAAGAGGCTAAATGTATGGATTTTCGCACTTGAATGCATGTTTTGTCTAGATGCATGTTTGTGACAGAGTGCCAGAGTGTATGCCCAACATACATGGTTATAGATAAGCTAAGCATGGCGCTGGCGTATCCGACAGTCCGCTACCAGCACGTATGTCTGCTCTTACCTGCACTTGCCTTCATCCGGCCGTTTATTCTACTTTCCCATGCACTGCACTTTCCCCGCCCGCACTTATCCCTTTCCACTTCCCATGCACTTGCGCAATCAAAATGGCACCTGGCCTAGTAGGATCGTTGTCTGTCCTCCCTCTGTTCCCCCTCCCTTGCCTCGTCGCGCCTCGAAACACTTGTGTATAGGCACGTTACAAATGCCACATCGTATCATATCATATCATATCATATCATATCCCTGTGGTGGGCCCTATTACTTCTCTCTCCCCTGGTTTTTGATGAGAGAACAGGAGCCAAAGGCAATTGCTAGCCGACCTCTATTCACTGTGTTGTGCTATGCTGCAAACTATTAATGAGGGGATTCGTTCTCATGCGCGGGCATGCAAAACATGCATTACCAATGGACGCTTTGGAGGACATGAGCCGGGAAAGTGAGATCTAATGGGCCCTGCCACTGCCTTTGGGTTATATGTGACTGGTGTTTTGAAAAAATCGTGAGCTGTTCTTGCCTGCCCTTATGCGTATGTATCTCACACATACAGATGTTTTATTGATTAAATGATGTCAGACCGCGCTTGAACATATACTGGGCTGTCACTACAGAAACGTTGCACTAGAGGACTGCACATTTGCACGGTAGGAACAGTAGATAAAAAAGGACCGCAGTGCATCTATGCATTCTCTCAATGATTGTTCCCGTCTAATGGCCGTCCTAGTGCTAACACCGTGCTAACCACTGATAGCACTATGACGATCAATGCACTGGTGCAAAATGCACTCAAAGCATTTGTGTCTTTGCATTATGACAACAGTGTGAATACCATTCAATATTAGACTTGCCTGTGAAGAGCTCAAATGGTTTCACGATTCAAACAGAAAACATCTGCTTGCAAAATGGCTTTATATTAAGCCATTTTAAGTCAAATAATGAGAGTATAAAAACGAAACATCAATGTATCTTACCATCATAAATATATAAATCAGGCCCAGAATCCTTGATGGTTTTAGATGTTTGGGAACTGACGATTTGTAAAAATGCTTTTCGCCGTTACTCATTAAGGGAGCTTTGTTACAAAGAAGCACACAGTTCCTTCCGTGGACTCCCATGCATTAGAACTTGGAGATACAAACCTGGCATGCAAGAACGTTGCTATGCTTAGATGCAAAAGACTGAAACCTCTGCATAGAACTGCCTAAGATAATGTGGCTTTCGTGCCCTGTCAGGAGGGCGGACGTGGCCTTTAACAGCCCGCCGGCTCCAGCTAAGGCAGGCACTAGAAAAGCGAGCGCCTCAGCTCGGGCTGTGTGGCTCGTTAAAAGCCATGTCCGCCCAACTGGCAGGGCATGAAAGCCATTTGCACCGCAGGGTTCTTCCGGTGTGCGAATAGCTTTCAGAATTTTTCATGGGGAGATCCACGCTGCTGCGCAGCTGATCTCCCAATGAAAGACGGCTAAATGGGAGGAGCCCCGGGACCATAGCACAATGCCCCGGTCCCGCAGGTAAATGGGGGTGGAGGGTGCGGGGAGGCAGCAGGGCGAGGCTCCCTGTTGCCTCCCCACATTAGAAAAAGGAAAAACAAAAGGCGCCACCTGGGGAAGGGCCTGGGGTGGCTGGGACAGCAGGTGGGGGTTGGGTATTCGCACCCACTGTTCCAGCCACCTGATTGTCTGAGAACCCTTCCCCGGGTGCAAATCTTGATTAAAAGATTAATTTTCCACTGAGTATTATGATTTTAGGCTAGAAGAGAAATACAAATGGAAAGCTAATCAACCACGGGCCAGAATACAGAAACATGCAAAGTTTACCCTATTTTTAAAATGAGTGCAAAAAATAGATTGCTCTAAGGCCATGTTTGCCCTGGTGCTAATACCACGTCAACCTGCACTTGTCATGGTGTAATGGTTTTCTATTTTGTCCCAGTGTTTTTTAAAAATAGGGCAGACTTTGCCCTAGTGCTAATACCGTGCAACTTTTCACATGCACCGGTGCAACTTTTCTGTAATCGTGCCCCAGAAGGTCAAACATACACATTGAGAAAACTACAAAAAGTTCTGTTGCTGCACTCTGAAAACATTTAAATTTAGACTGCCAGTCTGTACATATATACGCTTAGCTAATCAGTATTGTTTTGTTTTTGCCTTAAATGCTGAAACCATTCAATAACTTTTAGGAAGGAAGGAACATTACAAAGAGACGGAGGTTCTGCATAATGAACCATTTATGAGATGTAAGCAACTGTAAATCGATACACATGGCAGAGCTGAAGCCAATACAACCTTGTAGAGTTTTTTAAATTAATCTTTATTAAAACTATTGACTTGTTGTGACTGACTGAATTTGCAACTGGCTCAGGTTTTCATCCTAATTAGGAGGTTCGACTTCACTGCTTAGACTGCAAATACAACTGTAATGATTTTTCTTTTTTTAATTTTTTAATGTATTTATTTAGTAAATAAAGATCCATTGTGAATGCTATAGAATTCGGCCACCTCGTGGGTGCAGTCACCATAGGCTTTATTCCAAAGGCTAGGAAAGTGCAGGAGCCCTTTTAAAACTGGTGTTAGGAAATCCACCATGTATTGCAGGACTAAAGCAACACGGCTTAAGACAACCCAGCTCAGCTAAGATCACATCGATTGTGGACATATTTGATTATCCCCTATTAACATTCTTGAATAAAAGCCCAGTTTGCTGTTATTGCATGTGTTCTCTCCTTTGCTGCGGCCTTCTGTCTGCCTGATTGCTCTGTGTCTTAATCATTTAACTTGTAGTTGCAGTGTGTGATGATAGTGGAAGTCAATAAGTGTCAACAATTGACTACTGCTCTGTTGTAATGGTCTGGAAGCGCATTATTCATATTGTCATTTAGAAAGAGCTGCTCTGAAGCTACGGCGGCAGATTAAAGACACATGGTTCTAAAATGCAGTTATGTTGCTTTTGGTCTTGTTTTTTAGAGGAATTGCCATTTGGTAGGGGTGCAACAGCCCTGGCTTTTTTAATTTTTATTAAAAAATAGAATGATCAGGGCAATTCCATCTCCAAAAGGGTAGTCTGCCACCCAGATTCCCCTTTTCTGTCAACACCACGACAAAAGTATAATGTACTTGTGCCCTAAGGCATAAGTAGCCTGATCTGCGGAGCACGCTCTACTCGAACAGAGCAGGTTCAAAGGTCAGAAGATGCCCACTTGTGAGAGTGACAGCCAAGTCCCTGCAAGCATTTAAGAGATTCCCTCTGCACCCAGAACTACAATGATCATAAGTAACCCATGCTGGTGGCAAGCTAAACTCTAAATAATAGCTATGTCTGGGTTTGGTCATAGTGCATGGAAATACCTATGATCATGGCCACCACATCCCAATTGATATAGCACATGTGTCAGCTCCTGTGAGTCATCTTTGCTGTGGAAGGTGATGTGCATTCTTGTCAGCCGGGTGTCGACTGCCACATGGCAGGGCAGGAACATGGAGGGTCAGGCCTTCTCTCTGTGAGGGCAGGTAACACCCTCTGCCTGAGACCGCCACACAGCAGGCAGGCAGCTGTTCTGGTCCTGCACATCAAAATAGTACACTGACTCAAAAGGAGCAGTCTCACACCAGGGTGCTGTATCTTTAAAGGCTTGTGTGTCTAGTAAGAAGGGACGGGCTGGATTATGATAGGCAGGAGTTCTCTGGTCAATGGAAGGAGACTTCCACCATGTTGGTACTCTGTCTTTCTCTATACCCAGTCCCTCCAACTTCCTTTGAAGAAATTCAATTTGGGTCTGAGATCGAAGGGTGAAATCCACTCCAACCAAGATCAGAACTTGAACCACTAAGGCCTGCTAGCTTTAGCCCAATCACCTGGAGACTTGTGCCTTTAAAAGAAGGGGTCTTCCACCTCTTCAGCTGATTCTCCTCCTCTCGGTGCCTTTAAGGCTGCAGATTCTCTCTGAAGAACTCACTGGACTGTCTTTGGGAAAGGTGTACCTTCCAAAGCCCTCTGCCTGAGGTGAAGAAGGAGCCATCCCAGGCAGATGGAAGATGTGTCTACTAACCACTCTCCGGGCATATTGAGAGTGAACTCTACTGTGGACCAAGACCTCCTATTGTGCAGCAGAATCTCCTAGAGCTGGAAGATCAGACCCTGACTAGAACTATCCTGTCAAGCCCCCCTGAGTGAGCCTTACAGTAACCGGAGGGCCAGACCAGCCAAAGCTCCCTGTTCTACTTCACTGAACTGGTTGCTCCATGTTAATCGCTCATTGAACAAGAGGGAAGGCACCAACACTGTTTGTTGTGCCCCTTCGCCAGTTCGAACCTGTCTGGACTTTGAACCAGCTCGACGCTGCTTCGTGCACTAGCTAAACCCGTCACCAAAGCTCCCTCTAGTAAATCAGAAGACACATCATAGCTATGTCTATTTAACTTACTTGCCTATTGGACTCAAAGAATCCCACAAGCCATGCCCTTCCCAATGGTAGCATTCTACCCCCACTAGAAGATGCACTCTGATGAAAAGCCTTTCCCATTAGGAGACTTAGGTGTAACCAGACCACAGTGCCTGAAAAATCGGACAAAGCGACATCGAAGATGAACTCCATCCGAGATTAAGGTATGTGTAAATGCACCACATCTACGTACATCTTCCGCAGGCACGGATCTCCAACCATGCACTCTATAATGCAGCTACGGCTACGTCCAATTCGGACTAGCTGCTCACATAACTTATCGCACTCAAACACCTGACGTGCCTCAACACCTCTGCCATTAGTATACAGCAATAACCTACAAATTTGGTGTAAAAGGGCACACATCGAGTCTCCTGCAGTAGCGCTCTGTCTTGACCACCGACAGCACTTGCCCACATACCTGACCTCTTGGGTTGCTTACTAGAGCCTAGCCAGGCCTCCTAAATCCTAATCTTGGCAGAATGCACACATGCATCTTAAAGTCTACTCTTGGAAGGTTTCGCATACCTGGACTTTGGTCCCTAAAGGCGTTCCAACCAGAAGGCGCATTGAGGCCATACAAATGGGAAAATGGTGCTATGTAAATGATGACTAAAATACAATACAAAACCAGGCCCCATATTGAATCACTGGAGAGTGTCGCGAGTCTGAAGGAGTTGGACTCATGTTGGACATGTTTAAGTGTTTTATTTAAATGAAAAGAAAAATGCCTAACTCACCCTATTGATTCAGGGATGTTACCTGCCTAGCCAATCTAACTAAGGTTGCTCGTCTGTCATCAACAGTTGAACACTTTAGACCATATTCTAGAATAGATTTAATGCCTGGAAAGGTAAAGAACAGCAAATGAGTATCTGTTTCCTTACCAATGAGCTCCACTTGTGACTTTGATGTAATTATTGCAGGCTAGTCCTGAGAATACCACTGGCCACCATTCTGAACATCTACTGTATAAGGCTGTCTTGACAGCTTCAAACACTTCTTTTCTAAGAAGAATGAGTCTAACAACTGCCAGACATGAATAGCTGACAATTGAGTTAAATTATCAACATTGCATTGCAAGTACATGTGAATTGCCCAAGGAAAAGTAGTCTTACCATTGCATTAGGATGTTGTGTCCCCAGTTACTTTCCACCTTCGGCTCTGTTACTAAATGGTTTGTCAAATTGGATTAAGAAAGCGGATGAATACAGCTGGCCAAAGAGGAACAGTGACCAATATTATTCTTTCCGACAAGGATCACGTGCAGTAGGTGGAATATCATGCACCAGAACTTATCAGAAGCTAGATGTGACTAATTTCATCTAGGAACTGATCAATCAATTGAACTGGGGTTTAATTAGGTAGACTTGCTTGCTAGAGGGCCTCACAGAGGCAGTGAGTTGGAAGCTGACCTTTAAGTTACAGATAGAAAGGTACCTTTAGTTCATTACATGATAATTGAACACAGAACAGCCCCAGACTAGGGACACAGCTGAAGATGCATATCTAGGGCTCCATCTACCTATACTATGACGAAAGGCCACTGTGGCACTGCCGTTGTCCTCGAAGGAGGAGTGGGTGCCGGAGGGGCAGCTGCCATAGCAGGAGAAGCTGACGTCCTCAGGAGACAGGCTGTCAGAGCAAGTGGAGTGGGCTGAAGCCACAGCCGAGTCGACATCCCTGTGGGCTCCGGCCAAGGTGTCAAATCAGCTGGACGAGGCAATACCTCCAGGAAAATGGCAGCGGTAGTAGGGAGATGATGCAGAGTGTTTGCGGCTCGCAGGTGAAAGGACACCTTCACCACCAGCTTTTGCATCCCAGCACAGGGTGTCAGGGAGGGTCTCTAACCCGCAGAAAGGACCCACAAAGTCCTCAATGCAGAAAGCAGCAAAAGACAGTAAAGCACACCAGTTACAGTGGGAAGCCACTAGAGAATAAATGTGTGTTAAAACATAAGCTACCTTACCCAAGCAGAGTACAGCCACAACCAAACCATATGGTTGGTCTGGAAAGGGGGCTAGGGTTCAGGAACTGCACATGTCTATGCATAGCAGGTGTGGGAACTGTTAGGACAGTTTTTCTGAAGTCCAACTAAGGGCTTAGAAAAACCATGCAACTGAGGCAGTACAAGACTCCACTCTTAGTATAAGGCTGTAACACCTGAGTTCAGGGTAGCATAGACAGAGCAGCTAGGCTTATTTTAGGAGGGAGAGAGGGCAGTAGACACAGTACAAGTGAAATTGTAATACAAATGATCCAAAGAAACAGTATGTACTGTAAAAATAAAGGATTTATTTAAATACAGGTAGGCCCAGATAAATCTAGGGGTAAGTAAGTAATAAAACATTATAAGAAATCACAGTATAAAAACACAACACTATACCTGAAATCCACAGACCCAAGTATAGACCTTATTTGGAACACCTAACAGTAGTTCTAGGGAAGTCAAAACCTTGTTATACACATTTAGTATAGGTGAAGCCTATTCTTTGGCAGTAAAAGACCAATGGTAACTGTCAGATTACATTCAGTAATACAAGGGCAGTAGGCCCTTCCAGTCTGCAGTGACTCAAATCACATAAACAGTCAACTGGACAATATACTTTTGTTGAATAGAGAGACAGTTATCCTAGTGCAGTAAAAACATATGAATACTGTTGTCATAACACAGTTATACCAAGTGAGTAAAACCTAAGGCTGTAATATAACATTACAGATGCTTTTGAAATCAGGGAACCCCCAGGTTGAGGTAAGCAATAACTCTGGTAACCACCAACAGAGGAGGCGGTCTGACCATCATAGCCAAGACTGACCTTGAGCTAAGACTATCAACCCAAACTTCTCCCAAATCCTGCGAACTCCCTCACAGCCCAATTGTCCATCTCTAACTGTCGTACCTTAACCATCTACCTAATCTATAGGCCACCCAGCCCAGTTGGCTCTTTCGAGGCAGATTTATCCAGCCTCTTAGCTATCAACACTAAGGAAACCTCCCAAATACTATTACTAGCTGATCTGAATCTTGGTCTCAATGATCCTTATGACAAACCAGCACAAGCCGTAGCCAATATGCTTGCTGAACACAGCCTTATCCAAAAAGTGCTCACCCACAACAAAGGTAGGAACTTGGACTGGATTGCACACTGAACTGCGATACCACCATCTCCAAAACTACCCCTCAACACTGGACAGACCACCACCTCATCGACTTCACTCTCTCACTCCATAAAGAAGTCAATGGGAAGAAAATCATGGCACCACCACTGCCCACTAGAGCAAAGAAAAACATAACGCCTGACAACCTCCTACCACTACTGTTGCCAACCCTTAACACTCTCCCCGACAACCTACAACCAGAGTGCCTAGTAGAAAGCTACAACAACACCATGAAGACAGGACTAGACACTATTGCCCCTCTAAAACTGCAAAAGAGTAAACAACAAGCCCACCTCAACGCATGGTTTACCCCCTATCTGAAAGAACTAAGAATGCAAAAAAGGAAACTGGAAACTCAATGGCGCAATACCCCCACAGAAGAGAACAAACTACAGCTTAAACAACTCACAAACAACTACAAAAAAGAAATCCTACTCATCAAAAACAACCTTTTCAATGAAAGAATCAAAAACTCCAGCTCCAATACCAGCAAACTATTTGCAATCCTTCGAGAAGTGGAATACCCCATACCCCCACCAGATAATTTAACCAAAGACAAACAATGGTGCACCAGTGTCCTAAACTCCCTAAACAACAAAATCAAAACTCTCCAAGCAAAAATTACACTAAAAAAAGACTCCATAACCATTAACAACTACTCACCACCTAGCATCCCTGCCAAAATAACTAACCCACCAGGCCCAAATCTCTTCAGATTCGCTAAAATCTTCATACCAGAAACAGAAAAGGTCATCGCCTCTCTCAAACCCTCCAACTGCAAAGGCGACAACTGCCCACCCCAGATAATAAAGGACGCAGCCAGGGACTTAATTTTATAACCAAATTGATCAATGCATCCTTCTCCTCCAACACCATACCAAGCAACCTCAAACAATCCTGGGTTCTGACACTCCTCAAGAAGCAAACCCTAGACCCCGCTACAGGCCCATTACCACAGTGCCATTCCTGCTAAAGATAATATACAGAGTAGCATACTTACAAATCCAGAAATATCTAGAAACCAACAAACTCTTAGGTGCCCGCCAATCCGGATTCAGACCGCAACACGGCACAGAAACCGCCTTAATCGACCTCAAAACCCAAATCAATGAGATTAACGACAAAGGTAACACCGCCATGCTTCTCCTCCTTGATCTGTCGGCAGACTTCGACCTGGTAGATCACACAGTCCTGTGCGAACACCTGACCTCGGCTGCCCACTTCTCAAAAGAGGCCATAGCATGGATCCAATCATTTTTGGACAATCGTACCATGAGAGTCTTCTCCTCACTACCTCAGCAGATCCCATCAAAATAACCTTCGGTGCCCCCCAAGGATCCTGCGTCTCCCCCACCCTCTACAATATCTTTACCAAGCCCTTATTTGACAAGTTGGACAAACTGGGTTTCTCAACTATGCAGATGACACCCAGATTCTCTTACCCCTTTTGGGCAACTTCGACTCAGATACAACCTTGGTAAACAAAATATACCTCATCATTCAGGCATGGATGGCCACACACAGCCTATGCCCGAATGATGAGAAAACCGAAATACTGCTCCTCGAATCCAACATCAACCTAAAAAAACTCAGTCCTGACTACCAGGCCTTCAACATAGACGGCAACACTATCACAGTCGCCAAAACAGTGAAAACTCTAGGCTTTCACCTTGACTCAGCCATGTCACTAAAAAAACAAGTGAACTCTTTATCATCCTCTACCGCTTACACGTGCAAGCTCATCAGGGCAAGTAGAGCATTCCTCTCCCAAGCTAGCTGCATTACCATCGCCAATGCCTTAATACTATCCAGACTCGACTACTGCAATGCCATGTATCTAGGAGCCAACACATACATAACAGACAAGCTCCAAACTCTGCAAAATAATGCACTCAGGACAGCCCTTAACCTACCACACAATGAACACATATCCAACAAAAGAAGAGAACACAAATGGCTCAAAATCTGCAACCGCATCTCACTCAAAACAGCATCACTCACCTTCAAATGCTTAAACAATGCTGCGCCCCCCCTACCTGGCAAACAGAATAGTAAAAAGAACCTCCACCAGACCCACGAGGATGACCAACGCTTACTGCTTACGCTTACGTACCCAAATTCAGACAGAAAAAAACAGGCGGTAGCAGCTTCCCTGTCATGGCAGCCCAACACTGGAATGCCCTCCCTCTCAACATCAGAACTGACCAATCCTATTACAGTTTTAGGCGAAACACCCTCACCTGGTTACGCTCCAACGATCCCATGACTGAACAATGCCCCTGCACCTAGCCCACCTCACTGTATATATGTATATAAACTGACCTGCTAAATGTACAATACTGTATGTATATTTTTATATATGCCTACTTAACAGACCCTGTATGTAATGTAATGCTCTGCTCACTATTCAACTGTTTTCTACCCTGTAACCAAGTCTTTATGTATACTTACTCCTCTGTTCTCTGTTGTGCCCTGTTACCTCTGAGTTTTGCGCACTTTATCAAATAAATAAACAAATAAACAAATAAAAACTAAACAAACAAACTTATGCTGGATGGCAGACAGCTAATACAAGGTAAGTAAAACCCAAATACTTTAACTTCACAATGAAGGGGAAAGTAAAACACAATGTCACACTTTACTGAATAGTTATTCTAGGTAGGCAACAACCTAAGGTAGACTTAATAAGGACAGGCTAGAAGCAAGTCAGGGGAAGCAAGACCCAGTTGGGGGACACTCATACAGTTATCCTAACAGGACTAACCTGGTGAAACCAAAATATTACTTTTGTAAAGAGGCACAACCTAATCACAGGCGAGTAAAATACCTTCACATCTACTTTCTATTAGACTGGCAAAACAGTGGCTAAGGAAGAAAAGATGTTAACCATACTTTTAAGAATAGTGCATCACACCTTCAAGATCAGTAAGAACTTTTGTAACTGTTCACTCTTAGAATTAGAGTTACCAACCAACACTTTACAAGTAAGTAAAACACTTGATTTCTTTTCTAGGCAGAAGTCCGAATCCCTTCAAAGTCGTTCCCTTATTCTTGGAGCATGAGTGTTCTCAGTGGCAGAAAGGGGGTCACTGGGAATAGTGACCAACAGGCAGTGTTAGAATAAGTTCTTTAGTACCAAAAGTCAGAGTTCCTTAGGAAACTGGGCAAACAGGTGAGTACTTTACTGTTGGAATTAGAAGAGGGTCTAGGGGATTCCCAGAAGACACCCCAGCAGGATTCTAGCAGTGGGACTGGGTACACTGGACGAGGGACTCCCAATCACAGAAAACACCCGAGGACTGCACAGAAATTCCAAAAGGCTTAAGGTAAGTATATACCCAAGCCAACACAGTACCTCAGCACTGAAGAAGAGATTGCAGCAGGAGTACTTCAGGAACTGCAGCCAAATACCCGGTCAGTGGGTTCCTTGTCCTGGAGACTGACCACAAGACCTCTGAAGGGACTTTGCAGCAGGGATCGATAGGGAAGGCAATAGACAAGATTTCCCTTGCGGCTGCCTTTTTAAGGAGCACAGAAGAAGACAGAATATTGCAATGGAATTCTCATCATTACAAACGACAAGCACTCTTGTGAGGGGACTTTTCAGAATTGATTTGTGTCGCTGGAGATACACCAAGATGCCCATGAAGTTTCAGCGAGATTCTGAATTCGGAAGACTGTGCACTGCACAGTGGCTGGAGGTTCCAGGTTATTGGGGTATTGCAAGAACGCAAGGTCGCAGCAACCCGTGGGATGGCTCAAAGTGCAGGCCTTCTTGATTCTAGTGGGTCTCACCAGGCTCTGGGCTTGGTTCTTTGTTTTCGGAGACCCCAGGTCAATTGGAAGGAAGGGCTGCAGCAGGCTCTGGTTACAAAGCAGGCTCTCCGGCCGCTGTAAATCATCTCCGCCACTTTTCCTTCATCATCCTCTTTGGTTTTCTTTTCCAGTGGTCGACATGACTTCAGCTTCCAGGTTTCCAGTATTTATCACGAATTACAGCACAACCTCTGCATTCTCTCCCTGTATTTTACAACAAAGGGGAATCTGGTTGTCCAATCAGGACAGTCAGCCCCCCACTGGGATATGTCCCAGTTGAAGCAAGCGTAAGCCAAAGGATGGGGAAGTTTTAGACTCCTCCCCCACTTCCTGTGCTTACAGACTGACTGGAGCCTGGGCGGGGTGTCCAGGGGACTCCTGCCAAAGACAAAAATCACACAAAGGAATTTCCTGCTCTGGATGTCAGGGGAAGGAACAAGAAATGACAGGAAACACTAAAATAGCAGAAGAAGAAGACAGGGGCCATTTTGGTAAAATGAGCACCCTTAGGTGCCTTTACTGCAGCTTTAATCACAGCCCGGTGTAAAGGTGCACCAAAGTAAAAAGGTATCACTGCCACCAGCCAATAAAGGTAAGTTTGTCACTGTAACAGAATTGTTACAGTTTTAATGTGAAAGGGGATACATTGTATCTCCCCAGCACTCCACAAAAGGTGGGGTGTGCTGGTTTCACAGAATAAAATGTAAAAGGGATCCAAAGATCCTTTCTACCCTTGGGAACTGTAGTTCACTCAAGGTTAGCACAAGAAAGTTAAATGGGGAGCCCCTAGCGCAACCCAGCAACAACAGGCACTTATTGGCAATAAGTTGTTTAACATGATAACTTTAAAAAGATACTATGGAGAGTCTTAAAAATGACACCCATAAAAAGAGTTAAAGATTAGGTGAGTGTCGAAAAAGGTTCCCACTCACTGAGGTATTAATGAAAAATATCCCACTAAAAAAAGCAAAAAGTTCTGGGGTTGAACCAGGAAAGGAGGATTTACCAGCTCTGTGGAAATCTTACCTAACAGGAACTTCCTGAACCTGTGGCCAGTCAGGGGAGGACAAGGGATTTATAGCAACAGTCAACAATGATGCTTTTGTTAATTCTTTTGCCGGTCTTTGACAGAGGTGGTAGTGTGCGATGAGCAGTACTTCACCTGGGCATATTAAGAAGGGGACAAGTACAAGCAGAAAAACAAAGGAAAGTAAGGGTGGTCCGTAGAAGAAGAGTGACAGACAATGACCCGGATGGGTGAAAAAAGAGTGCGTACCATTCTGCGAACTCGAAAGGGGATACCTGTATATTGACATTAAAAAAAGCAGTTCTTGAGTGAATGGGACATGACATAGACACATACTGTATCAAGTTCAGAGACACCCAGTTGTACCCCAGCAAAACCCCAAGACAACTCTTCTGTGGAGAGAAGGATCTGGCAGACTGGTGACTACAAACTACCAAATTTAAATCTGACATCGCAGAAAGAATCATCCTGGAACAGTTCACCAAAGCCTTACCTCCACCCACACAACGCTGGGTTAAACAACATCACCAAGCCAGCCTAATGGAGGCCATTTATATCTCAGAAGGTGGGCACGGGAAGATGGACGTGACTGACTATGACCAGGAGCACTATTCAAGTACCCACAAATAACTCAAGACCCATGCAAGGATGCAATGCAGGGGCTTACACCCTCAGGCTGGAAGCGGAAGCTTGGAAACTCAAGTCTACTGCGGCCATGGTGGTATCTTTTCATTTTTCTCCAGCACCCACTCCAAGGTCCACCCAGTGCTATGAATGTGGCAAGTGGGGAAAAATTAAAACCGGAACCTATGGACATTGGTTTACATGTTGCTCTTTCAGAGAAATGGTCTGAGTAGATGGGGCGAGAAATAAATAAGCTGGAGATGAAAAATATCCCTGTGTCTGTGAAGCAACTTGGACTGATAACAAATTGTGGAAGTCTTTAGACTGTTGTAAGCAGTGAGCTCATTGGTCCAACCGAGTGTGAGCGACAAGCTGTATGTATAAGATGCATACAAGTTGACATTAAACCATATCCTCTGAAAGGGGTTCATGTAAAAATAAAGGGAAGACATTTGCATATAAACACAGTTCTAGCCACCCTTCTGGAACTTCTTGTGTTGGGATCAGATGCACCTGGCTTTAAAGAGATTATCAAGGAACTAAAAGAAGTGTGGTGGAAGGAGGCCCCATTTCTTCACAAATTAGTAGAAACCAAAGAAGTCAGGGAAAATAAGCCAAAAAAAGAAAAGACAGAAATATCTCTGGAACAGCAGAACCATGTGTCCTGCTGCAGAGGTTTGGAGGGTTTATGGCCTAGTAGACTGCATAAGAGTGGCCCAATAACAAGACCCTATGTTCCATCATGCTCGAGAATCTGCCAGTACCCATTGACCACAAGGCTAGGGATCACATTTTGGGAAAGAATAGGGGCTATTATATAGCGTGGTAATAGAGTAAAACAAGAAACCCGCAAAACAATTCCTCATTCCCCTGAAGTACAGGAGTACAGTGATAGAGGCAGCTTACAATTAAGTTGATGAAGGTCATCAGGGAACTGACAAAACCACCCTAAAAATCCTACAAGGTTCTAATGGCCAGGGGTACATGGGGAAATTGCCCTCTATTGCAGACAGTGACAGTGCCTAGAATGTCAACTTAAAAACCAAGCCACTGTACCCAAGGCTCCTCTGTAACTGATTCCCTTGATCCAGCAGCCATTTCAGTGCGTAGGTATGCACATCGTTGGCCCATTAGAACCATCCAGTCAGGGACATAAGTATCTGGTGGTGATCGTAGAGTATGCCACATTGTACCCTGACGAGTTTCCATTACAGAACCTAACCGCAACAGAAATAGGCAAGGTTGTTATTCCCTTTATGGCTTGGGTACTAATACCCAAGGAAATTGTGACAGATCAAGGCACCAACTTCATGTCGTGACTTCTACAGCAAGTTTGTCAAACCTTGCATATCAACCACCTAAAGACAGCAGTCTACTAGCCCCAAAGTAATGGCCCAGTGGAAAGGTACAACCAGACGATAACACATTTTGTGCACAAGACGCTGCATGCTACCTGCCGGGATTGGGACAGAGTGGTTCCATTAATGCAGGTGACCCGACATAATACCCCTCAGTAATCCGCTGGGGTTTCTCCGTTCAAATCATTACTCAACATACTCAAGGAAAAGTGGGAGGGACAGCCAGCTCAAGAAATAACCATGACAGAGTATGCCAATAACCTTGCAAAACATGTGCAAACGTTCTAATCAATAGCACAGAAGAATCTGCAAAAAGCACAAAAGCTGCAAGAAAAGCACTATAACCTCAAAATACAGCTGCATCCCTTCCAGGCAGGGGACAAGGTAATGCTATTACTGCCAACAAGTGAAAACAAGTTCCTGGCCTCCTGAAAGGGGCCCTGTCTAATAGAAAAGGTACTAGCCCCAGTAACGTACAAAGTACAAGACGTACAAAGTGAACCTGCTAAAAAAATGGGAGGAACACACACAAGTCATTTCCCCCATTATGCCCGAACCTACCGAATCGGGGGACATGCACCCCGGATTGATCAGCGATAATATTGATAATCTACATATAAATCTGCAGCTGCCAGCCAACCAACAAGCACTGCAACAGCTACTGTCCATTTACAAGGAATGCATTTTGTCACAACCAGGGAAGATGACTGAAGCATGCCATGTGATGCAGAACATGCATAACCAGGTAGTTCGGCAAAGACCATATTGTATTCCTGAGTCCCAAATCCAGGCTGTGGAAAAAGAGGTAAAATCCATGCTGAACTTGGATGTAATAGAACCGTCCAACAGTCACTGGTGTTCACCCATCATTTCTGGTATCTAAGCCAGATGGCTCAATAAGCTTTTGCATGCATTTCTGACATCTGAACAGCATCTCTCAGTTTGACACCTAACGCATGCCATGTCTTGAGGACAACTTTGTAGGGCCTGGTTTCTCGCTATGATATACTTGACCAAAGGGTACTGGAAAATACTGTTAAGGAAGGAAGACCAAGGGAAGACCACTTTTGCCACTCCTAGTGGTTTACACCAGTTCACTGTATTACCCTTTGATCTGCATGGGGCCCCATCATTGTTTCAAAGACTTATGGAGAAACTGCAATGTGGCCATAGCGCTTACACAGATGCCTATATAGACATAGTTGTTAACAGCGTCACGTGCGAGGAACATCTCCATCACCTGGAACGGGTCTTGGCAACTCTTCAGACAGCAGGATTTCATGTCAACTTGAAAGAAAAAACTTGGTGTCAGCCTTCCAGACCAAATACATTGGGTACCAGGTGGGCAATGGTACTTTGAGGCCACAAACAGTTAAGGATGAAGCAATTCATCACATCTCATTCCCTTCCACAGTAAGAGCCTTTCTGGGGTTAATCTGGTATTACAGGAGGTTCATTCCTCACTTCGCCACATTGGCGGTGCCACTCATGGATATCTTGAAGAAGTCAGCACAAGAAAGGGAGGCCAGGGTAAGAGCAGCCTTGCAAGCATTAAAGAACAGTCTAACAACCCAAGCTGTCATTCATTGTCCAGAGTTCTTCATATGGATGAATCAGGTACCGGGCTGGGAGCCGTGTTGTTCCAAGGAGAGGACAAATGATCTGTGCTGTTCATCAGTTATAATTTGTTCACACTGGAGACCAGATACACCACCATTGAGAAAGAATGTCTTGCAGTAAATGGGCAATGGAGTAATTGCACTACTATTTACCCAGTCATCACTTCACAGGCCTTACTGCTTATGCTCCATTTGTTTGTTTGGCCTGACACAAACATACCAATCCAACTACTACTGCAGTGGTTCCTAGCCTTGCAACCTTTTTTCGTTCACCCGCACCTAGATGTCATCTGGCTTAAGCAGCTTTTATGCCCCAATCATTTTCCCTGACCGAACGTCAGGGCTTGGTGTGGTGGGTATGTGACACTGCCAACGTCCTCAGAGGAGGAGCGGATGCCGAAGGGGCAACTGCTGGAGTAGGAGCAGCTGAAATCCTCGGAGCACTGGCTGATGGAGCAGGAGGAGTGGGACACAGCCGAGCCGACATCATTGTGGGCTCCAGTTGGAGCACCAAACCAACTCAACGAGGTAATACCTCTAGGAAAAGGGCCATGGTAGTAGAGAGCTGACGCAGGGTGTTTGCAGCAACAATATGAGCTAGACAACTTTGTATAGAGTTTTCAACTTTAGCTATTTTATTTAAGAAACAGGTTGAATAAACGCCTCACTATCCCTAACCTGACAAGGAATTCCCTGCCTAAAATAAACTAAAGATAACACTCTTACCAAAGGACACATAACTCTTACACTTATACAAAATTCAACGATAAATGAAATATATGGCAATTCAATTCAACAATATATAACATATGAACTAGTTTGCAATGTGATCAATGTCTCTTGTCACAATCTGGATGAACTTCCCTTCCCCAGATCAAAAGAAAGGTTTTCTACACAGTTCAAAGGCAAAACAAGGCAATCCAGTTGAACACAAAGTTCCAAATACAGTTCTTAAGTTCTCATACTCAAATTTGCACAGTTCTGTTGCTTAAATAAAATACTTTGAAAAAGTCATAAACCCTCACTCCTCCTGGAATAAGAACTGTCTCACATGTGTTGTAATATCAAATCATTTGGCCAGGATGGTTTACCACAGTTTAAACTGCAGAACACATTTTAACTTATCTTCAACCTGCATTCACTACTCTTCCGCAAATGTCACAACTCAGCATGTTGTTTTCTATCAGTACAACTCTGCAAAACTTGCACCTTCTACTACCTGGCTTGTCCTTTCACCAGATTTCTTATTGGCAATCACTTCTTGCCCTACGGATAAACTAGCCTGCCCATCTACATCTTCAACCACAAGAACGAAAACTACTTCAATGGTAACTTTGAAATTAGAATAACTACAAATTCAAAAGTCTTCTTTTGTATTAAAAATGTTAGCAGCGTTCAGGAATGAGAACATTCATGTTGATTCCCATAAGGGCTGTTCTGCAAATGATGCTCATCACCTCCTCCATAGCTTATCCCAGAAGAGCAGCCTGTTTGCCACCTTTTCCACTTCTATATCAATGACAACATAGTGGTCAGGATAACATCTGAGGGTTTTGCTGCAAACTTTGCTCATTTCCCTGTGGATGGTCTAGAAGGGCAACCTGTTTACCCCCTTTCTCTCCTTTCTGCTTCAATAGTTACACAGTAGCTTGGATACAGTCTATTCCTGTTGCTACCTTTGATTTGGCAATGTGAATTTGGATCAAGCACATTATTTTCAACATATGAGCAGCGCTTCCTACAACCATTGGGGTTCATATTACTTCCATATGGCATTTGGCAATGCTTGGTATCTGAAATTGCCCAGGTATAGCTTTCTTTTGGCTTTGGCATTGTTTTCATGCCTTGGTTCTTAATATCGTTCCCCCACCAGGTTGCTGGTATCACCACAAACTCACAAAAAGAACATCACAGATACTTTGTTTCATTAACAGCCACCTCTGTAGTTTTCGAATAGTTCGATATTCAATAGTAGTGCCTCTTTCATTCACACGCAAACAACACGGCTGACCTGGTGCAAACAAGCATCACCTGAGCGCTCCAGTAGTCCTTACAAGTGGGGAACTCACCAGGTAAGTCACTCTCGCTGGCTGGCAAACAGTTCCTTGTTGTTTGCTCTTGCGACCACCACACCAGCTCAGAGCTTCCCAAGCTCTGATTAATCTCTTGTGCGACCCAGTCACCAGATATCTCTCAGCATTTTCCACCATGACAACCTTCTGCTGCACAACCTCTGCAATGGGGATATGGAGAGGCACCAACCCTCCAGGACCCTCAGTGGGCATGGAATCTTCTAGCTCTATTAATCCCACCTCGACCTCCACTTGCAGACACGGCCAACACAGCACAATCCACTTCCTCTGCTTCTGCTTCTCCAACTTCTTTGGCTTCTCTAGCTTCTCTACAGTCTGCACCTGAGGGGTCCATTTACACCACCCAGTCTCCCTCTACACTAATTAACTGAATACTACAGTTGTGTTCCTCTTCATCCCTCTACCTCGTCCCCGTACCTAGGAAATTTTGGGACTTGAAGTCCCAATCCAAAAAGTCAGTTTTCTTAACAATTTTCTTACTCAGGTTTTGGTCTCTATTTCGTATAACGTTTACTACGGTAATGCTATAGGAACCAGTCATTAGACTAGTTTGTAAAGAGGAATATAGGTCTATGGATGAAATGTGGTTAACATTTCCAAACCTCATTCTCTTAAACCTTTGGGTAATAGGGACATTTTCAATTGTCTGAGTTCCCTGAATTTGAGCAAGATGTCTATCTGTTTTATCCATACAACCCGTGCAACAGAAAGGTTATGGTGGCAGAAGCCGTGATATATTGTGGGAGTGTAAATATGTCTCCTTTAAAAGAAGGCAAATACTGTGTCTCATCCCCTGGATTCCTCTCACCTCCGCAAGCCTTTTCTTCAGCCAGGTGATCCTCTTGCAGAGCACCACTCCGATGATCAGGATCAGCAAGCATCTGCCTTTCTCTGGCCACCTGGGAGGGGACTTTAGGCAGGGATTCAGTGAGGGATCCACAGGAGTCATCACAACTCACAGGGAGAGGACACCTTCAACCCCAGCTCCCGCATTCCAGTATGGGAATCAGGGAGGGTCGGAGTGGCAGCTCCACCCCACAGAGTGCAGCTGCAAAGTTCTCATGGAGAAAAGCAGCAAAGGATGGGAAAGCACACCAGTTACAGCTAGAAGCCACTACAGACCAAATGAGTGCTAAAACACAGGCTACTTTACCCGAGCACAGTAAAGCCACAGCCAAACCATACGGGTTGTCTGGAAAGGGGGATGCGGTTCAGGCACTGCACTTTTCTGCGCATTTTAGGGGTGGGGAACTTCTTGGACCGATGGCCAATCAGGGGACATTAGGGAATTTAAAGGAACAGTCAACAATGAAGTTTTTGTTAATTCTTTTGCCAGCCTTTGATGGAAGCGGTAGTGTGGGACGAGCAGCACTCCACCTTGGCATATTAATAAGAGGAAAAGTACAAGAGGAAAAGAAGGGAAGCAAGCATGGGCCATGGAAGAAGAGTGACAGACAACAGCCCGGATGAGAGAAACACTGCAATGAAGCCAATTGTGGTTTGAGAGAAGGCAATAATAAATAGCATTATTCCATTAGTCTGCTGTCTCTGGCCTATTTGTGTTACCACCGTCTTACAGGCCCTTAACCATGCTCTCTTGGATGTGTCTTGAAGATCAACAGAATCAAAACGAAGGTGTATCAGGAGTTAGTTTTGTGATTGGGCCACATATGGAAACATTTGAAGTATAACTCAGTGACAACATCACGGTTGATTTTCTGTGCTTTTAATAGTTCATGTCATTTAGAGTGCATATCATAATCCAGGTTCCCTCCCTGGCATAGATTATGTTAACGGTCACACGCAAACCTGGGGGTTTGAAATGTCCCCCAGAAGTATGTCTTGTCTCCTTAATTCACTGTCTGGTCCTATCTTTCAGTCCTCAAATAGCCCGAACACCAAAGGTTCTAAGAGGCTTGAGAGGGAATTCATCTCAAACCCCACCCTTTCCTCATGATTATGATGAAATGAAACACAATCCTGAGGTTATTTGGTACAAACATACCACACTGGGCTCAAAGATGTCAAAGGCATAATACATGACTGGCTGTGCCTATCCCTCAATAGCCTTTTAGAAGAAAACACCTGATATATAGATGATTGTGTCAAAACTAATTTTGCAAAAGGACTAGCTTGACATATACCAAGTTTCAACAGGACTGCCACTAGCATGCCTCCCACCATATCATCCCCTCCTCCCTTGCTGAGAGCACTCTAACACGGTGGACTGTGGGTGTTTTTCTCTTTTCTCTAGTTCCACTGAAACATTACCTGCTTAGCACATGCAACCATTGAAACATTTAAGGTGGCAAGAGTGTTTTAACGTTTGCAAATCTGTAATTTTTGCCACTCTGAACAAGTAAATAAGCAGGTAAGGAGACATGCACAGAAAAGGAAATAGGTAATGTCTAAAGGGGCTATTAAAGCTGTAATGTTTTTCAAATTATTCATGTAATCTCTGCCTAAGGAAGTGGTCAAGATTATAAAAGCTCTTGGCTTAACATTGTTTTCTATCTTGGCTAACATAGTACAACCACACTAAAGTGTGTGGGTGTATATATATATATTCAGGAAAAAAACATTGTTAACGGGACGTTATGGTTAAGTTGCGCAACTAAAAACCTATGAAATTCAGTGAAAAAACTTTGTTAAAGGGACGTTATGGTTCCAAGTAAAACCGAAAAAACCCTGAAATTCACCAGTTATGGTAAGCTAAGCAACCATAACTCGCGCCACCACCATGCACTCCTAAGCCTAACACCCAGCTACTTCTAAACAACTTCATGACCCTCACCATCTCATGGGACAATCGCCAAGTACCAATATGCCCTTACGCGGTACTAGCGGCTAGAAGCAACATACCAACCATTATGGTGGTCTAATGCCTTGTTGTTTGAACAGCCTTCCGATTATCAGTGCGACCATAGTGCTTCTTTTATCCTAAACCAACACCCTGTGTACCGCAAAGGAACAGCGCGTGACTCAAGATGAACTTTTGTGGATCGACAGCAAAGACAAATGCAAATCGCTCAATATTCTCTAAACATTTGATGTGAAATAAAAGTACTTTACGAAATGTATAATCTTGCTGTTTGCTTTTAAATCACAGTTTCATATTCCGAATTGTGGCGCGCTGTGTTGTGAGATGATCTGTGTTGTTTTCCGGGTTCTGTATAAAGTCGCGTAGGACTGGAGATGACTGGGCCTTACGCGGTACTAGCGGCTAGAAGCAACATACCAATCATTATGGTAGTCTAATGCCTCGTTGTTGGGACAGCCTTCCGATTATCAGTGCGACCATAGTGCTTCTTTTATCATAAACCAACACCCTGTGTACCGCAAAGGAACAGCGCGTGACTCAAGATGAACTTTTGCGGATCGACAGCAAAGACAAATGCAAATCGCTGAATATTCTCTAAACATTTGATGTCAAATAAAAGTACTTTGCGAAAATGTACAATCTTGCTGTTTGCTTTTTAATCACAGTTTCATATTCCGAATTGTGGCGCGCTGTGTTGTGAGATGATCTGTGTTGTTTTCCAGATTCTGTGTAAAGTCGCGTAGGACTGGAGACGACTGGGCACGTTTGGCTACTGTGGAGGGTTTTGACCCATGTGGAATCATTAGACGGGGTAAATATGGGGATTAAGCTGTCGCTGCCCATCATTTTGCCCCAGAACAAAAATAAATAATTGGAGTGGGTAAAGATGGGGATGCGCTGTCGCCGCCCATCATTTCATCCCAGAATCCAGGAGAGCTGCGCAGTTGTGCGCACACCAAAATGGTTACCTAACTTGCCACCCACCAGTGTAAAGAAAGGTCTTTGTTAACAAAATCCACTGTTACTGATGTCAAAAAGTTGCTGAAATCGTGACTCATTGGACCACTTTAAAGATTCAACCCTTTTGTGGGGTTCCACATAACCATTTTACTGTAAGGAGCCCCATCAAAACAATGTTAAGCAAGGATTTACTACCATGTAAGAACCATTCCTGTTTAGAATGCATTAATCCAAGAAAATCCCAAAATTGCATGCAGTACCAACAAAATCCTCAAGGGGGAGCTGGCGGTCTAAACTCTGACAGGAGAACTGAGTGCAGTAGCTGACAAAGGGATTTGACTTAGCTGACTTCAAAGGCTGCATTTTAATTAAAAATTAGCCACATGCTGTTCCCAGAGGCCTGAAGCCTGGGAAACCCTCTCACCTCAAGAGCTTCACACCAGGAGTTAGAATCTCACATGACCTCTTGATTGATAGAAGGCAGACTGGCTGGGAGCTTCCCAGAGACCACACAATGGCCCCTTTCCTCTGAAAGGAATATGTTGATTTTGACTGTGTTAATGTCAACAAAGCCCTGCCTGCCCAGAGGACTGACCCACCCAAGTCTTGGAGGCGGACCTCAACACTCTGAGGACTGAATTGAAAGGAAAATATATATTTTACAAAAACACTGATAACTCTTTGTAATCAAATGACAGAAATGTATAACTTTGAGAGCTTTAATTTAAAAAATGTACCTTTAATTCAAGACTAAACTCGAATTTGTGTGATGTTCTGGGGCAAAACCCCATTGTTTATTAATATTACAGATTCCCTGTTTCAGCTAGACAAACGAAAATGCATTGGTATGTGGGTAGATATGTGAGGAACAGTTGTATAAAATTTAATGAAGATCCAATGTTGTTTAGCACATGAAAAGGTTCTAGAAGTTGCCATTTTTGAATGCAAGCTCCTAGAATGAGCAGATTTGGACAGAGACATGGCTAAATTCAGCCACACCATGTATATGTAATTTCAAACAACTGTGTAACTCTGAAGTATGTATTTTGATCATATATAGATTTGGGTGCACAGATGATAAGGGAGGTTCTTCAAGAGATCATACATGGCTGACATCACTCTGACACAACTTAGTTCGCCAATCAGGGGACGAATGAAAGTTTGACCAATTAGAAGCTGAGAGAGAGGTAGGGTCAGTGATGCTAGAACACACCCACATTCTAAACACATAGAAGCAGACAGACAGGACAGATA
This sequence comes from Ambystoma mexicanum, assembly GCF_040938575.1. Classification (NCBI taxonomy): domain Eukaryota; kingdom Metazoa; phylum Chordata; class Amphibia; order Caudata; family Ambystomatidae; genus Ambystoma; species Ambystoma mexicanum. The sequence continues at coordinate 528,718,545 of NC_090926.1, forward strand.
GAGACCTTCCAAATCCATCTGCAGCGGGACGCTCTGCCGGAAAAATCCAGACTTTACCTCCATCAAACCTCCAGAGAGCCAAACTAGAGACTTCAATCTATCCAGAACTAAGAGACCAGACCAGAGAGAAAGCAGTGCTGTACCCAGAGAGACCCAGACCAGCAGAGAGAGTGACCAGAGCCCAGTCTAAAACCCTGACCAGATCCGTGATGAGGCCCATTTCACTCAAGAATATAGTGTGAGTACCTAGAAAACTGTGCAGATCCAATCTCTTAGTTTAAATTCATCTAATTCAATCTATTTAACCTAAGTAGAACTGCCTCCTAGCTGTCACCTGTCATTTCTAGTTGCAAGCTGCACTTGTCATTTTGAGCTTTTGAAATTTGCAAAAACCAAAAACGACCTCTAGTAAATCGGTCATATCTCCGCAACCGTTTGGGCTAGAGACTTGCAGTAACTTTCCTCTGATAGCTTAGAATCGTAGCTTTGAATCGCACCAAGAACCGCATTCCTACCCCTTATAGTTTTACCGCAATCGCGGAACACGCATCCGCGAATTTTACCGCGATTTGCAATTTCTTCACATGTAAAAACTGCTGCTACTTGCCTTCCATTTGCCAGAAATTCGTTTAACCTGCTAACTATCCCTGCATCATTGCTAGTGTGAGCCTGGACTAATATTAACTAGATACCACTCACCCTGAACCTCTGTAAGGGAATTAAAAGCGTTTAGCATATTTTTTTAATTCATTGCCAGCACATATCAAAGCAATTTGGGCTTGTGTTTTCAAAACTCCTATCTGTTTTCTGTTGTCTAAGCTTGCTGGATTGAACTGATTACATTGATTGCATTTCTGAGAACTGTGTGCTTTCCTCCCATTTCCTTGCATTGCATAAAGAGGGGGGGAGTGAATAGCCAGAGAAAAGTGATTACATTGTTTGGTTGAAATCATATTGCGTATTTTCTGTACTGCATTCATTGAATATTGCATCCACCTGAGTTTACATAAGGCATCCTCTACCACATTATACTTTTGTTCCTATTTACCAGTGTGCTACCTTATCCATTTCATGTCAACTCATTAGTAATTATAAAGAAGTGTGCTAGTGCCAGATTCTCCGTTGTTGATCTTTATCATATCAGATTAAGTGTGCTATTCAATTATTAATTTATTATAAAGCGTGATATAATATATATTGTAAATTATCAAATAAACCCTTTTAACTTGCAAAACAGAACTACTTCTTGGCTCAGTGGGGTCAGGGGGATTCCAAGAGAGGGGTGTTATATAAGGGTAGTCATCCAGAACGCATGAACTGGACCTAAAGATATATCAATAAGGGTTTTCATTCAGTATTATAGACTAGGCGTTGACTTAGCTGTAGTGTTGAATTGAATCCTCTTACACTACGCACCCTGTAACGTCACGGAGAGAGACGGGGAATATGAATGCTTTGATAATGTCAGGTATAGGGGCGGGAGATATGATTTAGTGTCGCAAAAGCAGGTCAGCCAGGTCGATGGCGCAAGTGATAGGATTGTCACATAATGTCGGCGCACAGCAGCCTGATTTATCATTTGTTTAGTGGACAAAGAGTCGGGTAAGGGCCATAGGAAATTGTAATGTCAACGGACATAAGGAGAGTTCTTAAAACACTTTCAACCTGACAACGAACAATACGAACAGCGTTCTCATACCACCCCCATTTTGTTTATTTGCAAACATTACCTCCACGTCTACTCTTCCTCGTCCCAGTACTTACTTCATGAGGCCCTTGCCTCCGACACAGGACTTTCTTCTATTTCTTTGAATTCCTATAACTCCTCCCCCACATCCACATCACTCAGTTTCATATTACCAAGCCGGAGCATGGAACCTTCCCCGCAGGGAGGGTGCGGAGCGTCATCAGTACTGTGATGAGGAAGAGTAGGACTTGGAGTAATGAAGATACCGGTAAGTAATCAGAGCATTTCAGGACACCGCGAGTGTTCTTAAAACACATTCAACTTGCCAGAGTACAATACGGACAGTGTCCTCAGGACACCCCCATTTTGTTTATGTACGAACATTTAAGGACACGCGAGTGTTCTTAGCTCAATTTTAGCTTGCTTACGAACAAAACGGACACATACTCTGTCCTCAGAACACCCCACCATTTAGTTTATATAGAACATTTCAGAACAGCCGTGTTGTCCGCAGACAAATCGAACACAACAAGAGTGTCCAGCACATAAAAAAAACAGACATTGAACCTATCTCAGACTCCCCCACCCTCCCCAAACACTCTTACACACCTACACACTCCACTAAATACATTTATTAATCCTAGTTTCACTGCGCTGTCCGCGGTCATCCGTGAATGCAAGATGGCGGGCGGCAGAGAAAATCTGACGCGCTTCACGCACCACACCGTCCAATCAGCGAACACGTTGCATGTCTGCGGACATCACGCAAGCCGCTCGGCCAATCAGGGCACTGTCTGCGGAGCGAACCAGGAAGTCCGTCCGCAGAGCGAACGGAGATATCACTAATTTTTTTGCCTTACATTTTGGTCATTTTAAAAAAAAACTACTGGACGGATTTACACCAAATTTGCAAAAGCACGCTTTCGGGACCAAGCCCCTGCTGCTGCCGCAAATTTGGTGTAAATCCGTCCAGCAGTTTTGGGTTGTATGCCTATGGGAAAAAAACAAACGTTTTGGGATTCTCCCTATAACTTTGCCCCCCCTGGACCAAACCTCTCCAAAGCCACCCAAAAAATGCTCTTCCTATGGAAACACCAACTTAACCATAACTATAGTTCCAAGTAAAACCGAAAAACCCCTGAAATTCAACAGTTATGGTAAGCTAAGCAACCATAACTCGCGCCACCACCGTGCATTGCTGGTGATTTCAGTATTTAACCATGCAAAGCCTTCTAACATTTTCTCCTTCATTAAATACTCTACTTTTCATAATTGTTGCTCTATTTCCTACTGTTTATTTGTTTCAGATGTAAACAGTCATCAACACTTGAACTCAAAATAAAGCACATGGAACCACGTATATAAACCAGTGCTTATGAGGAACACGTGTACATGTTAAAATATACAGCATTTACATAATAAAAGAGTAGTAGATTATTGAAGGATTCTTGCTTTTATTGTAATTTCATTGAATCTTGAGAATCTGATGTATACATTTGTTTCCGAGTAATTTTATATTGCGACCTAGTAAATGTCTATCCTTTAGTTTACCAAAAAGAAGTATTACTTATTTTCCATTTTTAAATGTCGCTGCTGGATGTTTATTTTCACATAGAATGAAAAACATATTTTAAAACTCATCATCATCTTCAACATTAGTTCCACTTTGGAGTTATCAGGTAAATAAAAAATGCATCAATTTTCAACATCATTAATAACAATTCATAAACGACATCTAAACACAACATCCTGCAAAATTGACATCCAGTATAAGAGTCAAAATACATTAAACAGAGGATTAGTCTTGTTAGATAAAAGATAAAAGGGTTCCATGTGATAATGTCCCCGCAAAAACGTCTCCTGACAAAAATTCACTGTTTTTGCAGAGACATTATTATATTGAACATGCGGGGGACACCCCCACAATCCCTGATTTTTTTTAGTTTTTTTTTTTCTACAATGGGAGCAGTGGACGTCCCAGCAACTCGTCCCCATACATAATGTCAGCATATACAATTTTGTCAATGGCTTTTCCCAGCAACATTATGTATGGGGACATTATGTATTGGGACATTATTACCTGATATCGATAAAAGCAGTAAAGTAATAATAAATCATTCCCTTTATGTCAGTGCTAAAGTTAACCTTTTGAACAATGCCCAATGGATGCATTGTGACACAGTATAAACCACATCCATATTGGACAAGCATTTGCAGAGTTCCATAGCTTTGTACATGGTGCAAATTGTGTAAACAAATAACAAAGGTTTAATTCGCAACTGATGGTAACCCATCACATAAAAACATAACATTCCTAACATCGGAACTCTTGTCACCACACATTGGACAGCTTGGCACTGGCATGATTTTCCACCGACTAGTGTAGGCCCATACCTTCAAACAGCCAATTCTAAATTTTATATAAAATGCCATTGTTTAGGCTCGGTTAAATGTGTCAAGGTAAACTTCATACCCATGGATAATTCTGGAATGTACGTAGTTCATCCCATGAAGTAAAGTAGCGCATGGACGTTACCTACATTTTGAGTCTTTGTTAATATCATTTGGTGCCATCGAAAGACAATACAAATCCAATGTTATAAGGCACATTTTGACATGAGCAAGCCATGGGATATGGCACCCCCTCAAACTTCATTATGTAGACCAAAGCCTCTCAATGTTTAACCAGGGTAGAGTTACCCCAATGCCTTATCCAGTAGAATACTGGTCTAATAGCAGCTTCTTCATCAATTACCATCAAATCACATTCCATATGTACCGGAATACTGGGGTCACTTTGGGGTAACATCAGAACTCCCTTTATAACTATATTTACAATTGTAATCCAGGATTGAGTCCTAATGTTGGCTCAAATTTCAGCACCCTACAAGGCTTGTGCCTTTGCCTGCAGCTTGGAGGTTTCCAGGACTGGTCTGATTGCCCCTCCACCATTTTGAAATAGAATATTTTCAGAATCCTAGTGTTTTTTTCCAGATTTACATTGGCTTTAAGCAATTGATGGGCCCACCCAGTGTTGTGTAGAATGTAGTCTTGATTAGGATTGCATGCTTTGGATAATCAATGGAGCCGAAACCCATGGTCCAGAGTCCTTTAAAATTATTAGGTTTTAGCAATATTAAATACGCATTCTTTAAACAATTTGGCAATCAAGTTTGGTGTATGATTATAGAGGTATTGCAAACAAGCCAATCTTCTTCTGTTTGAACCCATGTTGTGAAATGTCCACAGTGAATGGATGCTCTCTCATGAAAAAGGTTTGCGCATGTTTTAAAGTTTGTCTTGCAAATAGAAACCTGACTATTTATAAAATTGAAAACCCTAGTACTACTTTTCATACCGCCTACACTATATCACTGAAACCTTATTAAAAGGTACTTATTAGGAAGTATAATTTCCAGATATCACTGTAAATTACATCCACAGTCACTGTATTGCATATCAGAGTATACCTTTTTAAAAAGATCCGAAAATTGTGAACATAGAAACCTTTCGGTACAATTTCAAGTAATTTCCTGTTTATAACATTTTGGACACTCATGATTCAACTCATAAGACATTCCTACATTGTAGCTACACTCATTGTTTCCTGAACTAGCACCTCCAAAATAGCCATTACCAATTCTTGACTATCTTCCTGTGTTTTATGAGGGAAAGGGTCTCTTCCACTCGCAACAGCTTCTACATTTCAGATTGACATTGCCAAATGCGTGTTCTGTGGTTTTTCATTTGCAGATTCTTTAGGAATAGAAATTTCCACACATAGCTGTTTCTCTACCGTAGAAGCTATTGCTTGCATAACTGGTGTCATTTGAAAAAACATGCACAAAGCAGAATCTGAATGGTATTCAACCACTGATTGATTACTAAATCTACAGTGAGAGTATGACATATTTGCTTGACTTTCCAACACTGCTAGTTTCTCTTATTTTTCAGAGGTAAGAGGAACCACTTCATTTGTATGTAGCATCACTGGTTTCTTATTGTTTCTTGCTATAACCTTAGCAGGCAGACGTATGTGTGCAAGGTGAAGAGCATACAGCACACATAATCTATCATATTTGTCAATGCTTGGAATGTCATCTGTCACGGTTGATTCATCAAAGTTTATTAAAAATAAACCTTCAATATTTTTTACATGTGACAGGGCTACATATAACAATCTTTCTTTGAACAATGTAGGAGACATGCCATTAAGTGCTGCTTCTAAAGTCAACCCTTGTGATTTATGAATGCTAATTGCATATGCAGAGCACAACAAGGAATCTGAGAAATCAAATGAAGTTCATCTGCATAATCATACTTCACAAGAATATGTTTAATATTTGTACTTTGAGGAAAAGTGAGAACTACAACCACTCTTCCCATTTCTCCAATTACTCTCTCGCACTTGCACAATCTGAATGACACAAGACCTAGTTAGATTGTTTTGTCTTATCCTCCCTCTGTCTTCCCTCCCATATCTTGTTGTGCCTAGAAACACCCACAGGCGTGTTTTAAATGTCATATCATATCATACTTGTGCTCTTTTATCTAACTGTAATGGCATAAGATGGCCATCTAAAACATTGCATCATTTTTTCTTTACAAGGTCTTGCTTCTCAGAAAACAACACTATAGATCTCAGCTTGTCACACTTTGAGTGTAGACATCAAAGCAACACAAGAAACATTATTGTCTTGAAGAGTCAACATGACATCAGGAGCAGTGGAGCCTGCATAAAACATATTAGACATCAGTCTCTCTTTTACAACTGTTTTCATATTCTCCTCAATGATAACTATACAGATCTTATAACACACCTCTGCATACTCCAAATCTGCAGATTGCCTCATATTAATGGTAACTTCTTGGAATTCAAAATAATTCCAAGGTTGAAATTACCAATGACATCTATATTTTTTTTGACTAACCTTAGACTGCAACAACTTGAAGACTGGTTGCACTTTCAAAGGAGTTGGTTGTGACAAAAAGAAAAACAAGGACATGTTTCCCCCAAACCAAATATTAAAGTCATTCTTCAAGACCTCTTGCATTCACAAATGAATGAAAGCTAGCATCAAGTTAGACGGGTATACTCACTTCATCTACAATCAACATTTTCTTAAGAATATCCTGATTTCTTGTGTTTCATGTTTTTTATCATGCTCCAGTTGGCAAAGTCTTTGGCCATTTTGGAAAAATACAGCGGTGGGAACCAAGCCTTTTTGAACAGACATGGCAAAGACTGGTACTAGATGTATATGCGTAGCAGGCCACAACAGCAGCTCTGTATGATGCAGACCTTTGGGGCTAAAGAAATGCAAGGGCATGCCTAGTGCATTATACCTGTGCCTGTGCCCTATTGTTATTACAGCAACATAACCATTTGTATATTGGGCACACATATAGCAAACCTCCATGTTACGGCTTTCAGTAATGATCTAGAACGTGTCTTAATTCTGGAAGGAGGTTGGAATCTGCCATGTGCAGCCCATGTCAAGAAGTGTCTGCAAGACTTGGGGGTATAGGATTTATGAATGGGCATTCCCAGCCCAAATCAACAAAGCCTTTGCTACCAGAATCAAAAGCAAGATCTGCATTGTACACTATAGGCAGAAAATGGTGTCAGCCTGTTGACATTTCAATCTGGCTCCCAGCTAATTAAGGATCACAGATGCCATTGAAATATATCTTGACTGTCGCAATCCTCTGTTTGCTCATGCCCGGCTTATATACTTTTGTTTCAGCTCTCTAAAGGTGCCTTCCTTTGGAAGGGACCATAAGCATATCCCACTCAGTACCACTTGTGAGGAGGGTGTCTCAAACTTAATGTCCTTATGCTGACTGACATAGGGCTTAAGAACACTTTATCTGAAACCAATTTTAGGAATAGCAGGAATTTGCACCATATCTGAAGCTCTGGGCCTATGAAAAAGATCTGATGATATGGAGATAGTCTGTACTGTGGCCAAATTCATTCAGCATGGTTGGATGGTAAGGTCCAAAGTGTGAATTGGGCAATAGGCATCTGGTGGTAATAATGAAAAGACTGCAACGTGGACTCTATCAATGTAAGTATTTGTTAAACATGGTAACTATTGTGTGCCACAGCTATCCCTGAACCTAGATATAGAGGCAAAGCTGTATAATATGTTGTAGGGCGATTAGTCAACCCAGCAGTGGGGGTTGCAAGTACACACTCTCCCCCACCTTATAATTGCCAGAATTATGTGGCCAATTGCCCTCAAAATGCAAAATTGAACATGTGGTGTAAACAACTATTACCCCTTTCTACTTCTCGGTATGCCTTTAATATTGTGTATGCATATATGGACCTACATCATTTTATACTGTATTTTGTATGTGATTTTATCATGAAATTGTATTTTACTGTTTTATTTAATTTTATGGCTCTGTGACGAATACATGTGGTATTGATTGATTGATTAAGTTTATTTACTAAAATATCATATTTTGCAAGGGCAACTTTCGTCTGTTACATTGCGCTTTCTACTTCTTCCATGTCAAGCTCAACATTTGTTTGAATAATTGGCTTGCATGAGAGATTTTGATATCCATCTGCAGAACCTTGACTGCCCTTAGAAGATGTGTTTGCCAATTCAGCTGCCAAAAGATCTTCTTCAGGTTGTTCTTTTTCCCAGTATGTCTAAGTACTTTCAATATGTAATTAATTATTTTTTTGCAAAAACTGATTGTTCAAAAATGTAAAAACTTCCAACCAAATCACTCTCTGCCTGCCACAAGGAGAAATACTGCAAATGGCAAAAATAAAATGATTCCTTTTTCTCTGCAGTTTGGCAAGGCAGTTTCATGTGGTTGATGAACCTTGTCTTTTCATGTCTCACTAGGCAATCAGTACATTCTTGTATTTTAAAAAGTCTTCTTTCATTGTTTGTTTCAATATTGCAATATTAGTAGCGTTCTGCTACTTCATACAAAGATCTTCCAACTCTGATGAAGTATTTAGATAATGGGTATCAAACAAGTTGATTTTCAAAATCTCTGTACTATCAGGTACACTTTCAGCTAACTTCTGTTTTACATTCAAAGACCTCAGTACCCGATTTCTCATAGTAGTTAGGCCAAGACATAACCAGACTACATCAATGCTATGTTCATACAGAGGAAAACTAGTTACCTGATCTGCATCTTATAGCTTCCACATTCTCTATGAGAGAGCATCTTCAGACCAAAACTTTTTTCAACCAGTTTCTCACTAAGACTTTTGTCTGCTGCTAAGTCTCCCAATACTTCAGCTGTATGCCCTTTTCAGATTTGTTATGTATGCTATAACAACAAGCAACAGGTGTTTATCATCTGCAATATATTGTACATCGTATTTGCATTCCAAAGCTGAGCAATGGCAGGATTGTAATAATTAATGAATTTGTATTGTTTTAAATGACACATATTCCTGAGTAACTTAACATTAACATGGTGTTGAATAGATGACATTAAACTGTTTGCTCGACCAACTGGTGTATTAGGTCTAGGAAATCCAAAGCTGCAATGATTGTATTAATGTCTTCACTTTTATATTTTCTCTGGCAGTATTTTCCACATGAGTGCTTTTGGAATCATTCCACCTTGTTCCATCAATCAACATTGACATGCTGAGAAGGGATGGAACAAGTAACATATGGTTCTATAAGATCCATCATGCAGCCATAAGTCAGACTGAGGGACATTTTTAATCCACTCCCGCATATTTATTTGTGTAGCCCCACATGCCTAGTACTCTTTCCTCTAAAGAAATGTTTCACCGTACCTAGTGGATCATTTGCTTTATTACATATAAAGTGTAACATAGCTGAAAATCAGTGATAGAAGATTAACAATACACTTACAGGGTCAATGGCACCCAATTCTGCCAGTGTCATGTGTACTATCCCTTCTTTTTGTGGATTGCTTTCATGAATCCACTTTCCAACCACTTAAAGTCATAAACCAAGTTGGAGGGCCCAACTTTCTGATCATGCATCTAACCCCTGTATCTCTACTCTACGAATATTCCGTAGTTCCTCACATTGTGACAAGGATATTGGTCATTTTACCTTCGACAATTTCATTTTTTTTCTTTCACCAGCATCTCACATGCAGAAATATTTTGAAATCTAGTTCTCAAGTTAATTAGCAAAAGCATAAAATAAGGTTGAAAATTGACTTTCATATAGTGAGTGAACAATATATTCAATATTGTTGCAGAATCTAGAATCTACAGAAAACATGTGTGCAACAATTCTTTGAAGAAGAAATTGGAGCCTTCTGAGATTCCAACCTGTCTTCTTCTCCAGTAGGAAAAGGCAGAGAAACAATGAGCTTCTAAGGTATTTTCCCAGACACTGTTTGCTGCACCTTCTGTTGATTTTTCTTGGTAAGATTCTAGCCCATCGGCCATTACTTCACCTAAATGTAGACGATACATAGTATAATGTTCATACAGACTATTCCCTTCTGCAACAGTTAGTCGGTGGAACTGACCTTCACTGCTCTTGCTTGTTTACTCAATTTCAAGTATAGACACGTTTAGTTCAGTCAGACTGTCTTTATACAAATCATTGTGCTTAATTAAAAAACTCTAAAGCTACTTTGACCTTTCTGATGTCAATAAACTGTTGCCAAACTTGCTTATCTTTTGTGGCAACACCATTAAACAATCAAAAATTCTGCAAAGTCATGTTTCCCTCCTAGAGTGTTGACATTTTCTTGCAAATTGAGAGGCAAATACACAATGTTGCCTCTCAAAACTTGCACTAATGATTTCTTAAGGCAGTTTTGTCATCTTTGTTTGTAATGTAACATTAATTTGGAAACATGTTCTATTTTTGAAGCACAACAGAAATTGTAGGCACTGCCATATCATTCAAGACACTTCTAGGGGGAATGCATTTTATTTTCTAACACGAGATGCAGTGTATACAAACATGTAGTGCATCTTGTGTGTCAAATCGCTGCTCTACAAACAAATACCGGTAAAGGTATTTCAAAACATCTTCTGCAGTGCCTGTAACTTTCTCCTCAATGTACACTTGTTGTACTTGTGGTTTATAGAAGGTGTGTTGACAAGACATACAAACAATGTCAGCTCTTTCACTTAAAACAACTAAAACGTTGCAATACCTCTTTTGTACTCTTGAAAAATGAGATACTTTGAAAGCATAGGATAATAATTTCTACTTTCTGTAAGTGTTTCACCCACATATATATATATTGAATATTTTAAATGAGTCATGTTTATCATCTGAAGTGTAGAAAGTAAAGATATTTATTTAAAAGGCAAGGGACATAGATGGTGTATTGTATTGATACAATTTGACAAAAAGATAGCTAATTTTGCTGTGATGTGCAGCCAGCATCCGTTTATGACAAAACAGACTTTTACATGAGCTTTGATCAAAACAAGCTAGAGAGTAACCCACAAGTCCTATTTATTCACAAACTTCACAGTCATCTATACTCTGCAACATCTTAACTTGTCTATGAAAATTATCATTTTTTTGCAACACTTGCAAAAATCTCTTTGAGACTTTACAAGAAAATGTGTCAATATTGCACAAACAAGTTTATTTTGTTGCTTTTATCGCAACATGTCTGAAAGTTACTTATGCGTCCCGTTCCCATTCCACCATTCCGTCCATCGGGATTGGACCGGAGCACTTTTGTAGCATCAAACATAACTATTTGCCCTTCTTTTATTTGTATGCAGGTCCAACCCACATGACCGTGGCCCCGCCTTCCTGAGCTCTGCCCCACGCATTACCCTTCAGTCCTTTTCTCCACATGGTCGGAGTCCAACGCACTTGCATCGTAAGGAATTATTACTTTTGTTCCTTTGTCCTTCATCTTCCTTCATCTTCCTTCTCCAGTTCGTCTGTGCTGTAGCCTCTGGGATTTGTGTCCTGTTCTTCGTGCAAGCGTCAATTTGTGAGCGCGGCTCACCATTCTCTTTGTCTGGAGTGTTTAGATCTGGGACATCGGTGGGACTCTTGCTTCTACTGTGTCTCCCTCTCTGTCCAGGCACTCTAGCGTCGGCTCGTCAGGTGGAAGGAGGTGTTCCAATGGAATCCTCCTCCATATTTACAGAAGTTAATCGATGAAAAAAGAAAGCATCCACTAAGTTCCTTCCTTTTTAGGGCACCCAGGTCAGGGGACTCCTTCCAGGGGTCTTCCGGTTCTGGGAGGGGCCCAAGTGGCTCTGGTACCAGGGTTCTCCCTAAGGTGTCCCGAAAGGGATCTAATCTGTATTCCACAGTTTGCTCCGAGGCCTCTGTCAAGGGGCTGTCAAGACCTTATATTCATTCAAGGTTCCCAATCTGGGGCTAAGGTTAAGCCCAACATTTCTGGGGCTGTTTTGACCAGGATTATTCCTGAGGTTTCCAAGTCTGGAACTAAACATGCCAAGTCTAGTATTGAGGTTTCCTGTACAGTAACTAAAGGCACTGGGGTTATCCACGAGGATCCCTAACGAGGGGCTATATAAAACCAGCAAGATTGAGGGGCCTCCTCTGAGGGCTCTGGCTACGGGGGAGGGTGAACCTAAACCTTCCACAAACAGTCTTGTGGTTGAACCAATTCCTCTGAGGGGGGCAAAGAAGAAGGGCAAATGCCCTAAGTCTTCATGTCCTGGCCCTGCCGATGTTCCCTCATGGTGGGCTAATTCTTCTGCAGAATCCAAAGGAGCTCAAAAGCACTCTAGATCTTCTAGTACCTGCTCTATCAAGGTTCCCTCACACAGGGCTAATTCTTCTGCAGAATCCAAAGGATCTCAAAAGCGCTCTAGATCTGCCAGTACTGGCTCTGCAGAGGTTCCCTGTACAAGCCTAAAATGGATAAAAAGGTCCCAGAAACACTGGATGACAATGGCCTCACTGATACCTGTGATGCAGTTCACCCCGGGCAGTGACAAAATGGCGATTCAAACCACGCGGCCTGAGGCAGCCATTTTGATGAGCTCTTTTGCACCAACGTTCACAACAGTAGTGTGACTTCTTAGAAAAGTCAGAGATGTGAGGGGAGAAGGAGAGTGCAGAGTCGAAGATGACCCCAAGGTTTTTAGCCTTGCAGGTGGCAGTGGGAGGAGGGCCAAGTGAGGCTGGCCAGAGAGCTGCAGGGAAGGAGGGAGTGGGTGTGCCGATGAGTAGAATCTCAGTCTTACTGGCATTAAGGCAGTGGTTGTTGGCGGCACACCATTCCAGGATGGCAGACAGACAGAGACGAGGGAAGCAGAGGAGGAGGAGGCAGAGGGTAGCCTGAAAATGAGCTGGTTATCATCTGCATAGCACTGAAAGTTGGGACAGAGAGCAGCAATGCAGTGGGCAAGAAGTGCCGGGTATTGGTTGAACAGCCAGGGGGAGAGGTTAGATCCCTGGGGGACACCATAGGTAGAGAAAAAGATGTCAGAGAGGAAGGACCCAAGTTGGACCTAGGAGGGTCGGTCAGAGAGGAAAGAAGTCAGCCACACCAGAGCCTGACCAGTGATACCGAAGTTACCACGGAGACGGTTGAGCAGGATGTAATGGTTGACAGTGTCAAAGGCAGAAGAGAGATCAAGCAAGATAAGAATGCAAGGGGTGTTAGAGTCGAGGCTGGTGAGCAGATCTTCACGGATGTTCAGGAGAGCAGTTTCCGTGCTTCTGGCAGCTCTGAAGCCAGACTGATGGTCATGAAGACAACCAACAGATTCAGTGTGGAGATTGAGCTGGGAGATGGCCAGTTTCTCCAGGATCTTGCCCAGGAAGGAAGTGATGGAGATTGGGCGATAGTTAGCCGGGCAGGAGGGGTCGGCAGAGGGTTTCTTAAAAAAGAGAGTGCACAAGGGAGTGCTTCAAGGGGGAAGGGAAGACTCCAGTGGGGAAGGAGTGATTGCAGAAATCCACCAGGACAGGAACCAGGGAGTCGATGTGATCCTTGATAGTTTTGGAGGAACAGGTGTGAACCTGTTTCGACGAGACTTTCATAGATCGGACTTGTCTAGAAACCTTGTCTGGAGAGAAAAGGAGAAAGGCAGAGAAGGAGGGAGAAGGGCCAGAGGAAGAGCAGGAAATAGCAGGAGGTGGTTGAGGGGAGGAGAGTGAGGACACAATGTAAAACCCAGAGAATCCCCAATCTGGGCTCTTTCAAAGATTAGCGGGATCAAGGAGCTCCATTTAGGAGATCTGACTAGTAGGCATGCCCCTAATTTTTACCACAACACATCTTGTGGCCATACCAGTCCTTCTGAGGGGGCAAAGAAATGGGGCAAAGGCACTAAGTCTTCAAGCACCGGCCCTGCTGAGGTTCCCTCAGTGAGGGCTAATTCTTCCTCAGAAACCAAATGGCTGAAAGGTGCTCCCGGTCTGATAGTACGGGCTCTGCTGAGGTTCCCTGTCAAAGGGGTAACACCTATCCAAAAGCCCCTTCAATCCCTGTAGAGACAATGGCAACCGTAAAACCTGTGTCGCAGATCACTTCAGGCAGTGACAGAATGGCATTTCCACCCACACGGTGTGAAGCGACCATTTTGGCAAGCTCTTTTACACCAACGTTCTCAACTGTTGGTACAGAGGGGCCTACCTTTGGGGTAAATGCCAGAGTTACCTAGCGAAGGACAAAATTGCAGATTTATAAGCTATAATGCTTTCTTTCCTGAACTCCTGCCTCGGGTCAGTATGGTGATTCCAGAGACTCCTGGGCCTGATGGCTTAATGTGTCCTACCCTTACCTCTTGCAGGACTGAAGATGAGACATGCTTAGATCATACTGCAGAGCTGATGGTCCCAAGTTTTGGACCCAGACTCTAAAAGGATTCCGGTACCATCCTTCATAATGGGGCAACTTTTAGCAACTTTCAGTGATAACCTCCTTCCTGGAGCCCTTCCCACAGATTACGTTTACAATACACTCCTCCCTCCTAGGGTGGGGACAGAGATTGGGTCACCTCGAGGTGTACGATCTGTGGCCCCCCAGCACAGACTGTCTCATATCAACTACCTAGAATTCCTGGCAGTTAATCTGGCAGTGAAAGCTTTCCAGCCTTCTATCATCAAAAGAGTGGCGCAAATTTGCATGGACAATTCTGTAGCTTTATTCTACATCAATAAACAGGGGGCACCATGGCGCCTCCTCTAGTGGATCTAGCTATCCAGATTTGGAATTGGGCAGTCCAACACAATGTCTGTTGCTGGGCTTAAATGTACCGAGTATAGTCTTGAGTTTTCCTGTAAGGTTATTAAGGGACCGGGGCTATAATCAAAACCAGCAGGATCCTAGGCCACCATTTAGTGGCCCTGGCTTCCGGATGTGACCCTATGCTTTCCCACACACAATCTTGAGGTTGTACTGGGTTCTGCTGAGGTGGCAATGAAGGTGGGCAAGGGCCCCAAGTCTACAAGCACCGGCCATGCCAAGGTGCCCTCAGTTGGGGGTGTTTCTTCTGTAGAAACTGAAGGGGCTGAAAAGCACCACAGATCTGCTAGTACTGGCTCTGCTGAGGTTCCCTGTCAGAGGGCTAAAATGGTTTGTAAAGCCCCTACAATCCCTCTGGTGGCAATGGCCTCACTAAAACCTGTCACGCAGATCACTTCAGGTGGTGACAAACTGGCGGTTCAACCCATGCGGTTATACTGAAGGAGGCATGTTAGCCTTCTACAAGAGTGCAGTAAGTAAATGACTTTCTGTTGACTGTGTCTTGCTTTTTATATCTGACGTTGCAGCCTCCGGCATCCGCGTCTTATCATGCAAACATATCTGTAAGCCATTGCAGCTTATCTTTCTACAGATAATTGGTCTTTTCTCTGACAAATCCAGTAATCAAGAGGCATTCTGCTGGCTTCTGCCAGTCAGGCCACCTCACCCAAAATAGGATTGAAATTTGGTCCTTACCACTTTGTGTCACAAACCATTTGAACCAATGGCCACTACAGAGCTTACGTTTCTCTCTTTTAAAGTGGACTTCTTGTTTTTGTTTGTAGTAACATCTATGAAAAGAATAAGTGAGTTTCAAGCTCTCTCTCGAACACCCGTTCATGACCTTTCACAAGGATAAGGTTGTGCTTTGCACTCATCCTTCTTTCTTTTCAACAATTGTCTGAGTTCCAAATAAAACTGTTCATATTCCTACCGGTTTTCCTTCTAAACCCAGTTTCGGATGTGGAAAGGGTTCTACATAACCTGGATGTCAGATGAGCTCTAAAGTTTTACCTTGACAGAACAAGCAAACTTAGGAATTCCACACAGCTCTGTTACTTTGGGGACCCAAAGGGGTAACTGGCTACAAAAGCATCTATCTCACGCTGGATCTCTTCGTGCTCCTCAGAGGAGTATACAATTCAAGGAATTCAGCCTCAAGGGGCATTCATGCACATTTGGCCTGTGGCAAAGCAGCTACTGTTGCCTTCCAGAAATATGTTCCTTGAGAGTCCATAGCCAGGCTGTTCTTGGGAATCTCCCAAAAGTAGGGAGGAAAGGGGATGAGATGCAGGAATATAACAACGTTACTCACCATAGTGTCTACCTTAGTCCTATTCCATAGTCCCCTTTCTTCCATATGCCCTCCTGCCCTGAGATGAAGAAGAGGGATGTGGAGGTATACAGGTGGGACAGAAAAGTACATTTGCTATAAACCACAGTTTACAGAGATGTCAAGTTGCAGCTCAGCCCCAGTATATAGTGAGACAAGAAGACAATGCTTCTCTCAACAACACTTACTCATGTTCAGTGATTTGCCCAAGGTACACCCATGAAAGCCTTACATATTCTACAAATCTAAACATGTTGAATAATGTGAGGAACCTGAGGACATTCTCACTTCTTTTCCCCTGTATCCTCCTCTCAAGTGGCCAGGGAAAGGCCATTGCTTTTGGATCCAGACCCCGGGGGTGGGTATGCAAGGGAGGGTCACCTGGGTGGAGGGAACTTGGGAATGGAGAGAGGATGTCCTTAGGTGAGACATGGTATCCCCCATTCCTTTTTCCGGATAAAAATCCTATGTCCCTCAAGTTTTTGTATGCTAATTTCATCCCTTTCTCTTTTCTTCCCTCCAAAATGTACTCCAGAAATACCACCTCAACATTGAGATGAGGAGGGGCAACACAAAGTAGTGAACAATTATTTTATTAATTCATACCTCTCTGGTGCTGAGGTGAAGAAGAGGGCTATGGCGGTATACAGGTGGAACACGCAAGTATGTCCACCTACTGGGCTTTGGCCATAGTCAGGCAATTAAACTTAATGGCCCAAACCTGTGGTCACTTAGCACTGCTAAAGCATATAACAATCCTAGCCACATGGGAGGAAGCCGAGCTGGAGAAAAGCGAGTTGGAAAAAAGGGAGCTGGAGACACAGGAGCCGGGAGTCGTGTAAAGCTGGAGAGAGAGATACTGATGCTGAGGCCGGCCACAAGAGGGTTGGGAAGTCCTGCAACGCTCCTTATCAGGTACACACAGCAGAAGTTGTTTTACGCTGAATAATCCTAGCTGCGGTGGAAGCCCAGGAGAGCGAGCAGTGCTCTATGCGGATGCCGCAAAGGAAAGGTGAAGCTTGTGGAAGCCGGAAAGTAATGCAACCAGTGAGTGGAAACCAGGGAAGAACTCCTACCGGGGCTCTCTGGGAATCGTGAACAAGTACTCTTAAATGCCAAACGAGATGAAAGTAATTGCAAGTACTTTTGATTGCTGAAACAAGTACTTTTGAATACTGAATGAATGGAAAGGCATTGCAAGGACCTTTGAATGCCGGAACACGTACTTTTGAATATCGAACAAACTGAAGGTCATAATAAGCACTTTTGAATGCTGCAGAGAGTAAAGGCAAGTTTTGAGCACTCGTGAAGGGAGTGAAAAAAGGTGGTGCATGCAGCAGACACCACAGAATGTATTGTTTCCCACTTTCCTCAAATACAGGGGCAGGGAGGTTGGAATGGGGGACTTTTTATATGTTTATAAAAGACATCATCACCAAGAAACAATGACTAGAAATGTATAAAACTGGGCTGCCATAGAAGAACTATTAGTTGAGATCAGACCACATTAAGCTATACCCATAGTTTCATGCTTGAGATCTCTGGTAATAATGTATAATAAATAAAAATTAAAAAAAAATGTTTATTGTTTGAGACACTGGTATTGGCAAAGCCAAACGGATACCAAGAAGTGCATGAGATGAGAAACCAAGTATTGGCCAAAGCTAAGAGTTCAAGCAACTGCAGGTTAAGAGGAAACCTGTATTGGCAAGGGCCAGAAAGACACTGAAAAGTGTAATAAAGTGTGGCCAGGAGAGGTTTGGAATAGTGTGACATTAATGAAGGAACCAAGCTTCACTGTCAAAGGAAAGCAGTGGCCAAGTGTTGATGGAATGCAGTCAAGAAGGCATATTGGTTGTGTGACCTGTAATGGGTGGACTGTGTGGTCCATCAACTGTGTCTAGACTGAGGGCCCCCCTTTATGTAAAAGTCAATTAAAGTAACCATATAGAAGATTGAGGTTTGTCACAACTTTATATGTGATTTCAAAGTCAAGGAACAGAACTATATAAGTGGACCAGTGAAAAGTACTGATGTCAAAGGAGGTTAGAAGTGTCTCTATGAATTGTGTTGTTCTGAAAAGCTGGAAGATTGGAAATCTTGGAGAAGGAAACTCTGATATATTGTGAACTGTTTTGAACTTGGGGAAGAGGAAGCTGATTACAGCCAAGAGCTGGAAGAAACTCTGAACTTTATTTTGAAAATGTTATTTTGATGCTGACATCCCTACATATTGTACAAAGTTAATTGTGAGGGCAAGCATAGGTTTTGGACACATAAACTGTGCTTCCTGACACAGACTATGCTTAGTTTTCTTTGGCTAGGGAAATACCACCTTAGCATAGGGCAAGTTAGGCCTTATGACATCCAGCCTTTTAGGTTAATACAACTATTTGAGAACCAATCTTGAACCTGTTGTCTGTGTAAACTTCATGATGCCTTCAGAATAATCACATTGTTTTCCCTTCTAACACAGACCCCTTCATGTGAATCTGAGTCACAGAATGGGACTCACATTTACTAATGGCTGTGTTGTGATTCCAGGACCTGATCAGCAACCCCATACCTCGTCATGATTTGTTATGCTAGCGATCTGCCTTTGCCATAAAACCCTTTGAGTGGGAAGGGGGAAAAAGCTGCATCAAAAGGTTAAGTTTGTAAGTGGTACAACATTATATTTCCTAAATGTAAATAATGTAATGCTTTACTGGACAACACACACCCTAAATGTATACATATACACAGAGGAGTGATGCTTGCACATCTATACAGCATTATCATTCTCAATGAGAGGCCTAGCTATATAATGAAGCTCAACTGGTAGCAGAAAAGTATGTTTTAAACAAAATGGAAAAATTTAAAACAGAGAAAAAAGGATGTTATAGGAAACACAAGAATCAAATTCAATGTTGGTGACTAAAAAGAAAAAAAAAACAGTTTCTTGGTCTATAAGTAACTGGTAGATCACATTTAGTATTAGAAAAACAGGACCTAAACAGACATGTTTGCTGCAGAAAGCCTGCCCATGACAGGACCACTCAAAATCTGCAATTGCCCACTGAGCAGTTAATATATAAGTATTCATTTCATTGGGGTGGGAAAACTACACTTACTGGACACCATACTATTGAGATTAAGATTGCAGCTGTGACCTATTGTACAGTGGGACCACCAGAAAAGTGAACCAAAACTTTGCATAAGAGGCAAAATGACTTTTGCAAAATGTAAAGAAGGTAATCATTTACTGGAAAACACTTTGTAAATGTACACAGGATGCCTTTCAATAGGCATTTTCAAATGTTTAAGAATTGGACACATGACTTTATCACGAAACCCAGCTTGTTAGAGAAATATAAGTTTAAAAAAGGCTAGGCATATTTACCAGGGCAGAATTATTTGGTAAGAGATACTGTTTTCGAGGGGAACTTTGTTCAGTAGGAGCAAAAAAGCAACTTCTTGTTAAGATGGTTGTTAGGGAGAATTCTCACAAATGGTTAATTTCCCCTACCTACTGAGTCCCCCAGAAGCTTTGCTGGATTTCTAGGTTTTATTTTTCCCACTCTTGCATGTGTTTTGCTGTGTGTATTTTCACTGTTTGTGTGATCTTGGGCACTGGAGCCTCACCTACTCCATGTGCACGACTTCTTGTGTGCGTTACAGAGCACCTTCAGTGCAGTGATGCAGGGTTGTCTTTGAGACTTCCCACTGACTCCATTTTTTGGGGGCTGACTACTGTCCCCAAGAAACAGGTAAAGTTGCCATTATCTTTATATAGTCACTTTAAACCACAGACCCAGTACACTCCATCTTACATGGAGTATTGGAAAGGGTTAACTCATCCCTTTTTGTCTGTGCCTCTTGGAGCCTTGTTTTGCTCCCTTAACATTAAGACTTGTCTGGTGGCAGAGGTAACTATCCTAACTTTCCTACCGCGATTATCTTATATAAACGTGATATTGTTCCAGGCTATTACACTAGTCTCGAACATAAACCCGCTTGACCAAATACATTTTGTTTTGGTTCCGGCTGGGTTTATCCACCATTTCTTTTTGTTAAAAGTCTTTTTCGTGTTTTTCTCTGCGTGCCAAACCGGGGATGATTCCTTTGCTCGCTGTCTTTTTGCGTGCTTCTGCATAGAAGCCCTCCTCAAGGCGCCTCGTAGTCTAGAGGGGCACGATGTGAGGGAGGGATCTTCGGATCCCTGCCATGGGTTGCCATAGTAACCCAAGACACACTCTTGTCTGATTGGCTAAGGGGGCTGGCCTGGCAGGGACTGGCCTTGCCAGGCCAGCCACCCTGCTGTGTGATTGACATCCAGGCTTTATGAATGGGGGAAAACTTCATAACAAGCAAGTCTCTGGGAATGGAAGAGCAAAGTCGCCACTGGAACAAACAAACCAATGAGGAACTGGAAGAAGAGGACCACTACCATGATTGAACCGCCCGGTGAAGCCCTGCTGCAGGTCCGAATCTCTGAATTCGACAACAGAGAAGATCCTCCAGGAAACGTCTTCCATTGAGCTGGTGGGACCAACCAGTTCACTCAAACTACAAGCCAGGACGCCTCCTCTGGTCGAACTCGCTGTTCAAAGCTACAGTGGGACAGATAGCCAGGAAGGTCAGACCCTGCTTGGGTTTTAAGGAACACGCCTTTTATTCGTTGTTTTGCTCTGCTGCTGGTTTCTTCCCTGGGTGGCGCAGGACCCTCCAGTCTTCCTACTTCTGATCAGTCCAACAGTCGCTTCAGGAACCAGAGCCTGCAGGAACCTCCAGGAATGTCCGCCTCAGTTACAGCTCCCTCTACGTTTTAAGGTACTGTGCAAATCCGGTTGTCCTTTTCGGTCAGCCACAGTGAAAGTGTTTGAAATCTTTCTCCAATCCGAGGCCTTGTCCGTCTCTTCTTTTTAAACAAACATTTCTACCAACCAACCTCATCCGGAATCTGTGCCACAAACTTTACCGCAAACTACCCTGAACTGTGTGATCTTGAGCAAAAGACTTTTGTCCTATTGACTTTGGCCCTAAGCCTTTTCTATCTGATCTCCTCACTGTATTCTCTCTTGTTCTATTGCCCTGAGTACTTACCTGTTGGTTTTGCCTAATTCCTAATAACTTTGTCTTTCCCTCCCTTTTAAATTGCTGAAGTGCAATTTTGCTCCCACTTCATTTGTAAGCTTACCTTGTCTGGAATTTAAGGGAAGTGGTGTGGTGTATTTATGATTGTGAATTTTCGACTTGCTTAGAAACGTGAACTGTTATACAACTGATGAATAAATAAATATATATTCTTTTACTTAGAAAGCTTGAGTCAGTGTTTGCCTGAATCATAGAACTGAAATTGATGTCCTTTGTGTAACTAGTTGTACTGCTCACTTACTCTTGAGATAAATCTGGCTGCTCCGCTACTGCTACCACTATAACTATGTAGTACAGGCTTGTACCAAAGGTGAAATTGTACTGTCACTTGTAGTCATAATTGTGTGTAGTGTTTCCAAAGGGTACTTCATATAATTCTGCCTAACAATGGTAACTTATTAGGTAGGAGTTAGATTTCAAATGCAAGGTCTACAATTATATATATATGCTACAGAAAGACTGATTCTCCTAAAGCCACACATAATGTGTAAATATATGTTGATGAATCCGATGGTGTCATCACTCCTTTCCCGTCTATGACCTCTCCCAATGCCTCTATGGGACGTCAGCTGCTACCTGATCCTGAGCCTGGTGGCTGATATATGAAGGAGGATCACATGGGGAGATACAACTTCTGGGATAATAGCAAGGCACCATCGTACAAGGCATTCCCTCTCCTCTCTTGAGGATACCCCATCCATGCCAAGGCCTTAATGGCATATTTGTACGCCTCCCCCCATCCACCTAGGAAGGGTACTTAAGACCTTCTGACAAGATATGTATGTGAGCTTTCAACATCTGATGTACCCTCTAAGACTCATGAAAATGTCTTCTCAGACTATACACGGTATTCAGAGCTAACTTGCCCTTAAAAACCACTGACAATACTTACCCAGATTTTACACGTAAAACATCAAAAATGGATTTTCATTCCCATAACAGTAAGAATACTGGGACGAGGAAGATGAGCCAAATAATGCAGATGGACCAAGAAAACAATCTGCGCTCTGGTTGTTGTGAGCCCATACCTGTGGGCAGAAATTTCAACAACAAAAGCAGCTGACTGAGGCACATTGCTAGAGGGAGAAGCTGCTTCTATCTATATAGACCAAAAGACTGTGGGACTACAAGGAGTTTTGTGGAGCCATCCGACCTAAAAAGGAAGAAGAGGAAAGCTGACCGTGAGAAAGAACACGCTGTGGGAATGCCAGACTCCAACGCACAGCTCCTGGGTGTTTGCAGGTGTTGCGTTGCAGCATTTGCCTTACCAAAGACTGACACAAAAGCACAAGGGTCCAACAGGAACCATGAGAGGCAGAGAAGCCGAGGAACGAAGGCAGCAAGATGGGAAGAAACACTGAATGAACACCACCGGCTTGCTGGGAGAGGAATGAGGTACATCAGCAAGAACCAGTGAGTCCACAGAAGTGGAGCAGGGACATGGGGGCCTATTGGCAGAAATGCCTTAGGGGAAATTTGTTAAGGAAGCAAATGAAGAACTTGAAAGAAAAGGAACCTGTGAAAAGTTCTTTAGCAGGATAAACCCATGAAAAGTAAGAGTTTCTGAGTGTATGTATTACAATTTAAGAAAAGCCCTTTCAGGATAGTGTACCAAGCAGATACAGTATTAGATAAAGCAAACACAGGAATATATCATGTTGGGCAATGTTTGTAGTGCCCACATGAGAATAGCCCTGGAAGGAGAATCCACCAGGCAAAGTAAACCTGCAAGTGTGTGCATTTAAGAAAGCCCTGGCAGGAGAGTATACTAGGCAGGGTATGCAGTAATAAAATTGCGGCAAAAATGTCGCATTTACAAAAAATTGCGGCAAAAATGCAGTGGTTCGACCTGAACCACTCCATTTGCAATACACTATTGATTATGTTTTAGTGCGTGGTTTAGTTATGAACATAACGTTTCACACAATCATCACATGTTCCACTCAATTTTCAATCACAGTCAAAATATTGTATTGATTGAACATATAAAGCAATTAGTGTAAAGACTGCTCATAATTCAGTGCGATCATCAAAAAAGTAGTTCTCTCCCGTAAAAAATATTTCCCAAGACATTGTCGTAGGCTGAAACTGTGCCATTACTAAAAGGACCTAGGTATTTGAAATGATGTACCAACGGGTCATGGCATTGGGTTAACATATGCCGAGTGCTTTCGTAGACCCTAATTTTTGCAAACTCTGCAATATCACTCGTGCCTCTCTCGCCCCAAATACTAGTAGGGATGGAAGCAAATTAATGAGCCATAGAGTCACACAAAAGGTGATTATATCCATGTGAAGGAAAGAGGGCTGTTCAATACGGTCAGCGTGTAATGGGGATAGTGTTATGGGAAGAAACCTCAAGAAAAATTGGCCAAGGGGAAAAAACATGCTATATTTACTTCACATGTGAAGGGAAAAGGGCATGCTGGGCCAAGTCATGCTATTATTAGTGTACATGTGCATGGTTCTCGGCAATGGACAAGCAGTAGAGTCTGAAGCAGAGCAGGCAGCAATGATGTGTGTATGTGCTGCAGGTGTGTCTGGACCCTGGACACAGACACGCCTATCCACAGTGCCTTCATGAGGATCACTGGACTGAGCTGACAGAACAGCCCGACCCCTAGATGGCAGCCAAGCCTGTATTGACAGCTACAATGGTTAGCTACTTTTTTTGTTTAGAAAACTACTTTTATAGAAAGTTGCATGTTGCTGGAATGAGTCAACAAATACACATACTGGCACAAGTGTGAACGTCTGGCGTTGGGACCATCTTTGCTGGGTCTTTCTTTAGGGGTAGCGCTGGCTCCGGATTCCTCCATGAACATATTTCCCCTCATGGAGAAGGGTTTTAACCCCTATTTATGATGTCAAGGTGTGGTCCTTGAGAAAAAAACAACACTAATATACACAAAATCTATTTCATCAAGATCCTTGGTTAATTCCGACGTCTATCTACCCAATTAAGCCAGCAACAGCCATATATATAAGTTTTTCAGCATATGCTTACCCATTGCAAACACAACGCAATATTTATGCCACAGAGGACATCTCAATGTTTTCCTGGGACATGCGCCTGTTTCAAATTACATATAAAGAATAAACATGCTGCATGTACACCCCAGCTGAGGTGCTTGTGTAATTTCAGATGGTTCCCTAATTCCCTTTCTTGCCAACAACCTACAGCCACAATCCTCCTCATTCCCCTGTACATCCAACATAAATGATTTTCATTATTTTCAGAAAGTAAAAGTAATTTCTTAAAAAAAGAGAAAACTTTCTTAATGTAATTCAAATATTCGCTACTCTCCCTTCATTGTGCGTTTCAATTCTCTTACTTTATCATTTTTTAAATGTGGTTTGCTGTCTTGCTCATAGAATATAAAGATTCAATATCACACAAAAAAAGATTGTCAACCATGGTTCTGTCTGCAAATGGCTTGCCATCCTGTACACCCAGATAGTAAAGATTTGCATTGATATTTTTCTTCTGAGTACAATTTGACTCTCCTAGCCTTGGCTGTTCCACAGGAACTGTGAAAATGTATTTTCTATAATACCACCTGATAGTAAATGTTGGCCTAAGCACATTTGCTTCACACTGTAATATCACATTGAATGAACCTGAAACAGGCTGACTATGCTGCCATTTTGAGTTGTTCTCCATTTTGATCGCCTCTTGCCTTCTGTTCCATATTCAGAACGTGTGTTTTCAGCTTCAACAGAGCAAGATGAACTTTGTGCTGCTTTATGATGTTAACTTAGATAAGAATGTTGAAGCTGCTAAGGTGGATTGTTTATCCTGCACTGAAGAACCATGAAGCTAAACAAAAGCTTTACTAATCAGTAAATTAGAAGCCATCTGTCCCAATAGTACCTTCCCTGTTCAAACAGTAAAGTAGAATAATGACTAGCTGAATGGGCTCTTCTGCAAAAATCCTTGTTTTCTCTCCTTGGAATTAACTGACTTTAAGCTCAAGAACAAATGGTAGACAAATATAAGCTAGTAAAATGAAGAATGTTACCTTGTGTCTTGTATTTGGAAAACATGTCAATTGTTTGATGGAAACAGCAAACTAAGCAATGATGTTTAAATATGAATTAGTTATGTAGTTAGATCACGAACCCTAGGTTATGTATTATATGAAGAGGGGCTGGGCAATGTGTCCAAGGCTGTGAAGAATTTGTATAAATATGTGTACTTGTGGAATGTTCAGTAGTCTCTCATCTCACAGTGTCTGCTTGCACACATTGTGGGGTGTTGAGAAACAAGTGGCCATTTGCTAATAAATACAATTGTAACTTTGACCTCGTGACTGGAGTATTTCTATTATGTCGTAGTATGCCTTGATATTTTTAATCTTTCAGATGGCGCCTGAATAGGGACCCTCAGGATTGATGCCACATCACTTGGACAAAGACGAGGCCACCGGACTGGGATCGGAGAGTGACGGGGCTCCCTGCAATGTATGTGAGATGTGATTCCTCCACAATACTGCACGCCCGATCCCTGGACGGTGGGCAGCGTTTAGAAGGCATCACGACGAGGGTCCCGATGTTGAGGCTTGTTTAACGAAAGCGCCAGCCACAACGATTGATGTCTGCTTGGACCTTGTTGGTTGAAATCAGGTGAGTCGAGCCCTGATTCATAAAAGTATATATTTGTTTGGTTGTAAGTGTTGTGTTTGCAAATACAAACACCGCCAGGTAAGATTGTGATTTAACTATGCCTGGGAATTGTCATCCTGCTTTGCTGTATTTTTCCACAGGGACATTCTTGGAACATGGCCAACTGGTGCCACCCGAAGGGTCGCCACCTAATCAAATGTATTGTAAGTACGGCCTGGGAGCTATCTTATTTAATGCTATTTGGCACAGACAGACCAGATATGTTCCCGAGCTTCAGTGGCCAGATTATGGTAGTTTTGAAATTGCCCGCTTAGAGGATTTGGAATCTGTAATAATGGCGCTGTTAGAGATTGGAGGAAGGAAGCTATGTAGACACATGACAAATGCTGAGAAAGGATTGAGGCATGATCAGCAGAAACAGTCAGAATCCATTAGAGGTATGCATAGGGCTTTCCAACTAGACATGCAAAAGATATATCCCTCTCAGGATTTGTATGCATCAGACAAGTTAATTAATAATTTATTGAATGAGCGTGAAACTGATTCAACTACACTGGCTCCTTTTGTGCCTACCCCCATTCTTGTTCCTCTTTCTCCCATTGTTGTTCCTCTTCCTGCACCTGCACCCATGCCAACAGTTGCCATTGCCATAGTTCCATCTGCACCAGCAGCAGTATTTCCTCCACCGCTGACTGAACAAGATTTGTATGAACTCTCTTTGCCAGGTGGTTCTGCTCCACCTGTAGTGCTTGAAGGGGCTGGAGCTGATTCAAGAATACTGACTCCTAGCACAATAACTAAAGACAGAACAAAAGAAAGAATTGTAAATGTGGGCTCAGAAGTACACAGAAGAGGGTGATAGAAGAGGGTGATGAATCGGCTGCTTTGGTTGTGATTTTTTGACCAAGGGGGTATTCCTGAACAGAATATTTTGATAGAACAGATGGGTACGTATTTAGTTGATATATGGAGTGATTTGAAAGACATGAATGTCCCAAAGGGGTTGTGGGATTTGTATGTCCTTGCCCGTTCAAGGGACACTGCGGCAAAAGTATATGAGCATATAGCAAAGGTATTTGAGTTTAAAAGGGAGCTTGATCCATTACAGAAAGATGAGATGGATGAAAATGGACGGCAGGCTTCAGATGTGGAGAAGCAATTTCGTCCTCCATTGAAACCAATGAGTGAAGAAATATGCATTTGCACAAGAGACACTCTTAATTGGATTTCGGATGTGTCAATTTTCCTCATTGAAGTGCAGGACACGTTTAGTCATTATGCTCCGGCAATGCAAAGGAAAATGTTACAGGTGATGGTTGAGTATTTACAGGATGAATGTATGAAGAAAAAGGTATGTTGTCCCGCAGATTTGATCGTTATTTATAAAAGAGCATTCTCACCCGAAATTGACCTATTTGTCACTTTATTTGGCCTTACTACTTAATAGATGTTCAGATTTGCCTTCTTTACAATTGCCGATGAGGGAGGTTCCTCCGACATTTCTTCCAAAAGTAGAGATTCCAGCTGCCTCCACTATTCCAGCACACTATATCTCACAGTTTGTCTGTGTCCCGTTTTCTAGACGGGAAGTGAATACCATTAAGCAATCAGTTCCAGACATTAGGATAAATCCAGCAGGATTTTACAAAGAAATAGAATTTGTCTTGCGTTCGTCAGTTTTTACATTGAGCGATATAGATTTGTTGTTTCCCATGATCCTTCCTGTTGATTTATGGAAGCAAATTAGAACTGTAGATGATCAGGCACTGATGGGTGATACATGGGATGCTTTGGTACTAGCAGATGGGGAAAGGAAAGTTGCTGAGAAGCCGCCACAGGTGATACTGTTGTTGCCAAATAACATAGTGACTAAATTAAAGACTCTGGTAGATGAAAAAAGAATTATGCGGGATAAGCTTACAGCTTGCATGCAAGGGAAGTCAGAGGGTGCAACAGAGTATTTTAACAGATTTGAGCAAGTTTTTTTGGATTTTAGTGGTCAAGATGTAAGCACAGAGCCAGAAAAGAGGTTGTTTGTTGACATGTTTGTGTGTGGATTGTAGCATGAAATTCAATTACAGATTATGACTTCTGAGAGTGCATGGCAAGCGAAATCACAATCTGAAGTGTTACATATAGCCCAGTATTATGAAAACAGAGTTAATATGGAGAAAGAGCAGATGGAAAAGAAGAATGGTGATTTAAAGACTAGAGTGTTATTATAGCAAGAGGAGCGAGAGGTGGGAATACACAGTCTGGAGGTCAATTTACGCCACAAGGTGGCACACAACTGGGTCTTGTGCATATAAACCAATGTGCATACTGTAGACAAGACGGTCATTGTCGAGCACAATGCCTGTTCCTTCAGCAGAGATCGAATGGTGCGTATCGCACCATGAGTAGGAGATCTAGGGGCCCTCCTGGGATAGGGGGTCCTGGTAGAAATCAATTTGCACAGAACCAACAGGTACCACCACAAGATAATCAGCAACAAAATGTTAATAGTGGGAATATTTATGATAATCCTTTGAATGCCTATTTTTCTGAAGATTTTACATCTGACGATATACTGTTCCGTTAGGACAGCCCAAAGCAGGGTCTGGAACCAATACCTATTCCCGTCGATCAAAAAGGGCCCTACATTGAAATGTAAGTGGGGAATAGGGAGCATCTCGCCTTGATAGATACAGGAGCACAGAAGTGTTCTATTGATCATCCATGGGTTCCAGATATTCCACTGTCAGGGCAGACCAACATTTCTGTAGGGTTCTCTGGTATGCCAGTGGTAGTCCGTTCTCTCGGCCTGTACCAATTTTACTGGGACCATTCATTGATTCTTGTCCATTTCTGTTGACCACAAATTGTGGCAAAAACTTTTTGGGATTGAATTTATTGAAGACATTGAATGCTGTGATTTACTCTTCTCCAGATGGCGTGTACTTAATAATTTTGCCCCAGCAAACTTCCGTTCCACGATTTTTGTCTATGCCTTTACTACCTGAATTGAATAAGATTCCCTCATGTTTATGGGCAGCTAATGACATTGACGTTGGAATTTTACAGGTTGAGCCAGTTAAGATTATTTTGAAACCAGGTGTTAAATTACTGCGTATCTTGCAGCATAAGATTTTGGTTGAAGGTGAACAGGCCTAGAAAAGTATTATTTCAGATTTCATACACTGAGGTGTGATTGAAGAAATTGCGGTGCGGAGAGCGTGTGTAATAGCCCCATTTTACCAGTCTACAAGAAAGAGGATAATGACATTCCTTTCCATTTCATTATTGATTTGCACGCAATTAATAGGGTGGTTGCCCCACAGTTCCCAATTGTGCCCGATGTCGCCACTATTCTGACTATGATTCCAGCCACGGCTACATATTTTAGTGTTGTGGATTTGAAAAATACTTTCTTTAGTATTCCTGTGCATGTTGACAGCAGATGTTTGTTTGCGTTCATCCTAGGGGGACGCTCGTACACATTCACTTGTGTGCTACAAGGGTACACTGACAGTCCAAGTATTTACAGTAGAGTGTTAAAAGAACAGCTTGATATGCTTGAATTGCCTTCTACGTGCAATACGTAGATGATCAACTTCTATCTGCAGATTCTGAAGATGCTTGCAGGGAGGGCACCGTGTTGCTGCTCATCCATTAAGCAGAGCATGGGCATAAGGCTTAATTGAAGAAATTTCAGTATTGTCGACATGAGGTTGCCTCTCTGGGCTATCTCCTGTCAAAAGAGGGGAAAAGGCTGATACCTGAATAGCTGCAAGCATCTCTGATATGTCTGTTCCAAATACACAGAAGGAGGTCAGATCTCATGGCTTCATATTGTAGACAGTGAATTCTAAATGTTCCTTTGTTGATAAAACCTATGTTGGAATTGCCAAAGAAGTACATTTCTTTGCTTTTACCATGGAACATGGTCTACCAGAATGCTTTTGATTTGCTTAAGGCTGCTTTGTGTCCAGCAACAGTTTTGGGCACACCAAATTACAAAAAGGGCTTTGTTTTGAATGTGCATGTACGTGACGTGTGTGCTTTGGCTGTTTTGATACAGGAACATGCGGGCAGGAATAGACAGAGTGGCTATTTTTCCTCCATGTTAGTGCCTGTTGCATGCACTTTGCCAAGATGTTTGAGAGCTGTAGCTGCTGCTGCTGCATCTGTAAAACAAAGTGAGGATGTGATGGCACCATACTCCGTAGACTTTCTATTAAGCAGAACGCAGGCTCAACATCTCACATCAGCTCGACTATCATGGTACAAGATGATTCTGTTTGCTCCGCATATCCAAATTAAGACATGCTGTTCATTGAATCAGACTGAACTATTGCTTTCTGCACAAGAGACAGACTACAGTGACAAGATGTCACGTGATTGCCTTTATGTTACAGAACAAGAAACCAAGGGCAGAATTGATTTAACGGATACACCCAGACAAAGATTCCGCAAGGGGAGCTATTTTGTGGTGGCTCCTGGTTTAAGCTTCCAGATGATACAGCCACCACCACTTATGCGATAACCACACTAAACACTGTTGTAGAGAGCAAACGAATTCTGCACAATTCTGTGCAAGCTGCAGATATATTTGCATTATCTAGTGCTTGTGAAATTTCTGAAGGCCTTAATTTAAACATATATATAGATAGCCAGCATGCATTCAGGGTGGTTAATAACTTTGGACAACTATGAGCAGAGAGGGGATTCTTTACATCACATGGAACAAAAATTCAACATGGCACTCTGATAGTCTGGTTGCTATCAGCACTTGCGCTTCCTACACAACTAGCAATAATGAAGTACGCTGCACACCAGAAAGTGACGGACGATGTAGGAAAAGGAAACACTTTTGCTGACAGAATAGCCAAACAGATTGCTACTAATCTGCACTCGAAAATGTATGTGCTTCATTCAGCAAGATGGGTTACTGATACTTGCATGATGGAGGAAGGGATTAGCAGTGTAAAAGAGATTCAGGCTGAAGCTACTCCAGGCGAAATAAAACAGTGGGCTGAGGGTCCAGCGGGTCTAGATGATGAGGGTTGTTGGGTGGTCAATGAGAAACAGAGATGGATCTTGTCCAATGCTTATGTCACTTCTATAGTCACCATGGCTCATGGCCCAACACTCATATGTGCTAAAAAGATTTGTCAACAGTTAGTTCCCGTCGGACATAATGTGAATATCCAGAAAGCTGCTGAACGGTTGGTTCAGAGATGTATGATATATTTACACCATAACATCAGAAAGGGAACACCAACACCAAAGGATAATTCTTTTGAAGAATAAACTTGTTAAGGTATGTACACACAGTAATCTGAAATAGCCTGACACTTTACAAATAGCCTTGCTATCGATGCGGAAGACCGCACAGTCAAAGACAGGGCGCTCCCTCTATGAGATTGTCATGGGGAGACCAGCCAATGCATGGAATGCACAGAGACCAAATTGATTATCTACCTTTGTCTGATTAATGTGATCAGTTGACTCAAAACTTGCGTTTGATTCAGCAACATGTACGAGCAGCCCGCCCTGTAAAATATGATGGTCCAGGTCACCGAATCCGACTCAGTGAGTGGGTCTTGGTGAAGAATTTTGAGAGGGACACATGTCTTGCACCTCACTGGAAGGGTCCCTACCAGATCCTTTTGGCTACGCAAACAGCTGCATGAGTGAACTGCAAGTGACACTGGATTCACGTGATGCATGTGAATAAAGTTCCTCTTCCTTTGCCCTCTGATAAAGGGGATGTGAAGGAAACTGCTGATCCCAACTCTCCAAGTGGGCCAGCTCTGATCAATACCAAGGAGATTGAATTTGCTACAAAAATGCTTCCTGAGGCCGTGGGACCTGGGGAGACTGCAGCTTCTTCTTCCTTTTCTTCTTCACCATCACCTGACATTGCCTCTTCATCTTTTGCTGACCATTCTGTAACTGGTGTTTTAAGATACAATCTGCTACCATGAAACAGGATTTAGATTTAGGGGTTGACATTACGTTAATGTGATAGAATAGGAAAGTGTGGCTAAGATTCTGCACCCACAAGAAACCCACAAGAAACCAATGTTGAGCCAGTCCCTCGTCATTCCTCTTCTGCATAGGATAAGAGACAGGGACCGACAAAGTTACCTTCAAGCAAGATTGGCCACGTGGTGAAGTGAAAAGAAAAAGCCTAAAAGTGAGGCTTTGTGAGGGACACTGATAAACTATGACTGTGTTTGGGACTGCTCGTACTAATGATGACATTGACCGTTTTGCTGACAATAGGCCTGTCCATCAAAGGCCATGGTCCCCTAGGACCAAATTGAGACACTGATCACAATAACAGCTTGTATTGTAATTACATTGACACTCATATTTTGATATTTGGAATGTATGCGTTCACTTGATACTCTACTGCCGACTGCAAGTTTATCTACCATGTCCCCACCATATGTGCATTTGCATATTCTCGGGACCTCAGCATAGAGGGGGTTATCTTATTAACACCCTCTTGATGATTATGAATGCGACACATACCATTTTGAATACGACAGACTGCTGGGTTGGCACATGGTTCTAGGACCTGTTACGAACTTGGGGCTGGAAAATATTTGCAGTTCTGATGGTGATCCTTGGCATTGTACTGTTTTATTGTTGTTGCATGCAGTGTCTTCCTGTCATGTGTTCCATGATAGGGGGTAGCTGTGCACAAGCGGTTAGTAAACTAGAACCTAAGACACATATGTCAGGAAAAGTTACTAATGCCTCGGTAATGTAGGATCCCACCATGAAGGAATTCATGGCGATCAATGGTTATGAGGATAACGATTCAGGATGTTCTGATGATGATACATGCTCTTTGGATGATGATAATGTTTGAATAATGCTCTTGGCTTAGGCCAAAAGGAGGGTTTGTGAAACTTTATTTTGTACAATACCGCCTGATAGTAAATGCTGTCCTAAGCACATTTGCATCACACTGTAATATTGCATTGAATGACCCTGAAACAGGCTTACTACGCCGACATTTTGAGTTGTCCAACATTTTGATTGCCTCCCGCTTTCTGTTCCATGTTCAGAACTTGTTTTTTGGGCTTCAACAGAGCAAGATGAACTTTGCGCTGCTTTATGATGTTAACTTAGATAAGAATGTTGAAGCGGCTATGGTGGATTGTTTATCCTGCACTGAAGAACCTTGAAGCTAAACAAAAGCTGTACTAATCAGTAATTTAGATGCCATCTGTCCCACAGTGCCTTCTCTGTTCAAACAGTAAAGTAGAATAATGAATAGCTGAACATGCTCTTCTGCAGAAATCTTTGATTTCTCTCCTTGGAAATAACTGACTTTAAGCTCAAGAACAAATGGTAGACAATTATAAGCAAGTAAAATGAAGAATGTTACCTTGTGTCTTGTATTTGGAAAACATGGGAATTGTTTGATGGAAAACAGCAAACTAAGCAATAATGTTTAAACATGAATTTGTTATGTAGTTAAGTCACACACCCTAGGTTATGTATTATATGAAGAGGGGCTGGATGATGTGTCCAAGCTGTGAAGCAGTTGTATAAATATGTGTACTTGTGGAATATTCAGTAGTCTCTCATTTTATTGTGTCTGCCTACACACATTGTGGGGTGTTGAGAACCAAGTGGCCACTTGCTAATAAAAACAACTGTAATCTTGACCTTGTGACTGGTGTATTTCTATTATGTGTCAGTAAGCCTTGATATTTTTAATCTTTCAAAACTACCAGTTGGGCAGTTATTCTCACCCGCTGGATAACATTGGATACTATTTGCTTCACGATAGCTGGGTGCTACTTATAGGGTTCTCACGGTCAAGCTAATGCCCTAACTCTGGTAATCTTATCTGCATGTTCAACTTTATCTCTGCCTACACCCCTCTGGGTCTTGGGGATATAACATGTGACGTGCTGTACCAATTCTAGCACTGCAAGCACCATAGTGGATGAAGGCGACGTAGTTTCCACGACTCATTTCATCAACCTTAAAATGTCTGCTTTCATAGCCTAGGTTCTCAATATGGACACTGAAATTCTGAGGTTCCATCAAGTTCACTGTAATGTGGGCATTGCCTAGGTTGGCACTCCAATTCTTGCAATCATCCTCCTTCTTTTACTCCTGTGCCTACATAAATTCAATCTCCTTTACCCCTCCTGCTCCTGTGCGTATCCTTCTCTCTGCTTCTTCCTCTCACTCCTACCTTTTCACCTTGTCATACTCCTCATCTAGGTCCTGCTGCTTCTCAGCCTCCTTTTCTTCTTGCTCCACACCTTTCTTCCTCTCCCCCCCACAAAGCTAGCTGAGTTGGTATGCTTGATAAAGTGTAGATAATAGTGTAATTCTGACAATAAAGGATCTGATTGGTTATCCCATTTTTTTTCCTGGATCTCTACCCCTTATTACCTCTGGTCCCGTGCACCTACTCGTCCCACTGTATGTAGACCCTACACCGCCTCATCATCATGTGCAGGGAGATTTCAAATGGTTTAATTTCTGTACTCCCAAGGGTTGCCATTTTAGGTTCACGGAGGAGTGTCATGGCTGCTTCCTGAGCCAGAGATCTTCCTATCAATTTATTAGGATAGTGGCTCTCCTGAGATGGAACGGTGTCTGCAAAGATTATGGGAAACAGATTCTGCCTTCTGTCAATATTTGTTATTAACAATAAACTGTAGTGATCAGTATTCGCATGTCAACTGCGAACACCCACTCTCTGCAATTTCCTGTGAGACGAAGGATTAGCATTTTGTTCGAGTTTACATTCCATGCCAGAGTGGCTGCAGGCCACAAGGGTTGAGCTCAAACTCAAACTTTGAGGATAGAATAGCAAATAGAGAATAAAGTATTTATGGAATCTCCTATTTCCTTTTTAGCAGTCCCTGCAGGCACAATGTGTCATGCCATAACTACTGAAGAGCTAGGCATTGGTCAAAGCCAATGTTTTAAGTGTATGGGCACATTGCGCTTGTTTCATGGCTTTTTGAACTCTAGATCCAACATATTGTAAGCTATGGGTAGTGTCAGGCCTTAACCTTTTTAAACAAAACTATTATACACAAAGAATTAACATATTGTATCTAAGCCTATGTTTCAAGAGTATCCAGTACCAGTTCTTAAGTTTCCAATCCGGTCCATATTTTATTGAAATAAAATATGTGAACATAAACAGACTAAATCGAAATTCCTTGCAAAGTTACTAGTCATCATGAAAACCCAGTGCAGCAGGGACTCTCACTTACTGGACACCGAGCCCCCTGTGGTCTCTTTGCTGTGTAGACTGGAGCAGGTGCATTTTTCTCAATTAAAGTGAAGACGAGAAAGAGGGAGGGAAAGCAATGAGGTTATTTTTGTTAGTTTGTATAAATGTGTCCCAGACACAAACAATACACAATAGAAGTAGAATACAGTTTTTGTAAATGATCCACGCAGTTAAGAAAATAATGTATAAAAAATAATAATTGATATCTGCAGCGTGGATCTTCAATATACAGTTCTGCTGCAAGGGGATATTACCAGATGTATGAAGGATAGACTATCATTTCTTCCTTTTGTACGTTTACATGCTGTTGTATCCTCATATATCTAGAGGTATTCATTGTGGTAATTCACATAATGACATAAATGCCAGGTATGGTGTTTGTGCATGAACTATATACTGCTAAAAGCTCAAGGCAGAGCTATAGTCCATGGATGTTGCCTGTTGGTGGGTTTGTGAGAGGGTCAGTAGCAACACTAATTTCCTTTAACTCTGACAATCCATTTTAGGACCATTAACCAATCTCGGAGAGCAATCCTACTCCCACCCCATGTCCTGCTGCCTGTATGCACTCTTAACACCAGCTACCCGGACACACAAACCTAGATCAGACCTTTTGTTTTTGTTCCATATTCGTTGCATCATAAAATCTGTTATTTAGCTCTCGCATTTCCCCATATACCACACTCATTCTTTCATCAATGTTTTTCTCATTTTGTTTAATTTCTTGTTCACATGCATGTTTTGGTACAATCCTTTCCCTAGGCTACACTTATTACATATTTGTATCATCCACCTTATCATTCGTTTTAGGTGTACACCAAAAGGGCACCTTCCCACTGCATCCCTCTCCACTGCTCAATGTCCATCTATTGTCTCCTCACAGTCTTTGGTGACTCTCCCCATTTTAACATGTGGCCTAGCATTGTCTCTTTGCCCATGAAGTCAAACTGGCTGCATTTTTTCAGAACACATCATTCCCCATTCAGAACTCTCACCCTCCAGCTTTTATGATAGGTGTTTTCCAGGGCGTGTAATGCTCACAGCAGCAACAGGAGACAGAGCCCTCTGCTCTTATCTGATTGCCACCCCCTACACCTATGGCAGGAGACATCTGTACCATTCCACATGCAGGTTAGACTGTACTCTTTCATTTCACTGCAGCTCAACACTGAGGTAAGACATCTCCTGCTCACAGTTTCTTTTCAATTGGTATATGCAGCACGTGGACATATGCACTTGGCTGTACAGGTGACATGGTTAGTTAGAGCCTCTACATTGGCTCGCAATGATCTTCTTCCGGATGATGTACCAATCTTGCCATAGATGTTTGTATGTATATATATTGGGATGTGAATCGACCAAAATCCTGAGTGATTTTTGTTTACTGAATCGGTTTATCAAGTAAGTTACAACCATGCACATTTTATTTAAAAGGTTCAGGGAATAGATGCACCTTTTGAAAAATGTACTCATGACTTTCCGTAGGTAAGGTTGTAACGCATAGTCATAGTATGTATGAAAGTTTGAGGCGTAACCATGTTTTACATTTCATTTAACCATATACGTGTTTAGTCACTTGCTTGAATATAACACATTTAGTTAAAACCATGGGTGGCGTTGTTTCTGTTATACATGTTCAAATGGTATTCATGGTCAGTTTGAAGAAAATAAAATCAACATCTGTAGTGAGCGCCATCTGTAGACAGCACTTCCAGCCACAGTCAGTCAACACGATTAGACAGGGGTAGGGAATTGATTCGTTTTCATTCCCTGAATAGCATAGTAATTGAATGTAAAACTGCCAGAGGAGATGATATGTATCTGCTTCGGAACCATACTCAAGTGTTCAGAAGAATAATAAGGCAATCCTTCAAGTCCACATTGATAAAATGAGCTGGTACATGTTTCCATTGTAATAACACGTGTCTTCTTTATTTGCTAGTTCAAGAAATACATTTGGTTTACACTTCATTAAGGCTCTAACTCGATTCAAACATGTGTTAGGATTTTAAACGCTTTCTATTTAAGACTTACTACAAAGATCATTAAATACCTATTTTCCTTGTTTTGAAAACAATCTTGTGTGTGGAAATACTTACATTAAAGCAAGGACAGAATTGCAAATACACGATTTAAGATTATGCTTTCAGTGTCAAACATCTAAAGAAAGACAATTGCGTATCTGAAAAATATGTAAAATAACCACATTTTAGAAAGCGTAATCATGATGTGTTCTTAGATCCTCTATCATTGGGATTTTCACGAGGTACTTTACTCTTGGTAAGGCTTTACATTCCAAACTTAGTTGAACCGTACTATGACGACACCAAGCATATTAAATACTACACACAAGTTGGGAGCTGAAGGGTGCCACTTCCACCGTGGACACGTGGTCAGCGTGGTCCGGCTCCAATAATTGGTTTAGTTCATTTTTGTGATTTTGATCTTTCTGTTAAATCCTTGGACTTTTTACCCCTGTGCTCTTGTCTTGTGTTACCCGCAGTGTTTCTCCCCTGTGTGTGGCCCCCTACATTTGTTCCACCTCTGACCCCCATTGGCTGTCAGACTCTGTGTGTAGAACGAGGACTTAGTCCCTCGTTCGTTCCCCTTGCTGGCACCACTTCAACTGTGAGCACCAAGGAGAGGCTTGCTACTTCAGCATGGTCCAGGTCCAATAATCGTTTAAGTGGATTTTTGTGATTTTCATTGTTGTGTTAAATCCTTGGTCTTTTTAGCAGTGTGCGCTAGTCTTGTGTTACCTACAGTGTTTCTTCCCTGTCTGTTGCCCCTCTCTTTGTCCTGCATCTGACCCCATTGGCTACCTACCCCTATTTAAATTAGGCATCCAAGGCAGCTCCCACAGAAGCAGCTCCAGATGGTATCTGCCGGTATCAGCCGTGGAAGAAGAAGCCGGCAGCTGTCAACCTGCTTTGACTGCTAAAGTAAGTGTGGTGGGTCAGGGGTGTAGCATTCACTGCACACCACTGAACTGACCCACCCCTCTAATTACTCTATTTCTCTATCGCACCACTCATAAGCATCTCAGTGAACTGTATTGCTTGGCCATCTCTCATATCTCTCTAGGAAATTCGATTTGTTCTTTTTGCATTATGGTTTGTGTTGAAACGAGGCCCTTTTCCCTCTTTTTAGGAAAGTCAAATCTAGGTGTTCTTGCAGTGTGCTGCCCCCCCTGTCTTTCACCCACACTGCTCCTGTGTTCCCCTCTAGTGTTGTGCCTGATTGTTGCCTTGTGTGTGCCTCCTTCTGTGTGAGCCCTCCCCCTGGGTCTTCCTGTGGCGCTCGGCTGTGGGCAGTGCTTCTTTCCTCCCTCTCCCTTCTTGCCACCTCGCACCCTCTATGGTGATCTCAATATCTCCCATCTTCTCAAACTGTAACTCTAACTCCTATCCTATCCCTCTCACTAAGATGGAAGGCTGATTTTCAAGAGGGATATCCTGGTCTCCAACCCAGGACT
Organism: Ambystoma mexicanum; assembly: GCF_040938575.1. Classification (NCBI taxonomy): domain Eukaryota; kingdom Metazoa; phylum Chordata; class Amphibia; order Caudata; family Ambystomatidae; genus Ambystoma; species Ambystoma mexicanum. The sequence goes on from NC_090926.1 coordinate 528,757,255, forward strand.
CCCTATCCCTGATCAGTGCTTCCTCCAGACAGACTTTAACTGACATTCTCTTTGTTGTTCCCTCTCCAGACCTATATACCCCTCATATGGTCTCTGGTGTCTCTTGTTTCGCCTCCTCTCCCATTAATGTTGGAACTCAGTGGCTCCCTTTCCATCTCCAAGACCATCATCAATGTCTATCTAAACAGTACCAACATGGTCCAGGGCTCCCAGCCCAATTTACTCTTTCTTGATAGGCATCCCCCACATCTCATCAATTTCCTCCCTTCTCCTGCCACGCTCTTTGGCCCCTCTGCCACCTCCTTCAATCTTTGCCACCTCTCTGGCACCCACCTCCTCCTCCGCTCTGCCCCCTACGCCACCTCTGTCTACTGCTTCTGCCCACTCTCTGGCCCTTCCACCGCCTCAGCTGAGTGTACCTCACTCCTGCACCCGAACCAGGAAATCTTTCAAATGTCGCAACCTACTCAATGTATGCTACTCTTAACTCTCGCTCGTCTGCCAAACATTCCTCTGACCTCTGCATCTCCTCAAAGACCTTGACCTGGATGACTTTGCTCTCAACGAGACATGGTTCAGAACCAGCTCTGTCATGAGTTTTGACACTCTCCTCCCTGAGGGTTACAAGATCCTCTCCCTGCACACAACCAACCTGCCCGGAGGTTGAGTGGCCCTGCTCTTTCCAGGTTGGGTATGTGCTTATGCCATTCCTACGCAAGCCTGCTCCTCCTTTGAATGCCTAGTTTGCATGCTCTCTATCTCTCTAGGCCTATCTCTGACTGTGGCCACCATCTACTGGCCACTTCACCCTCTTCCTCTCAGAATGGGCTGACTTCTCTTCTTCCCTCCTTACCTCAACCTCTCAACTTCTCCCTGAAGAAGACCTCACCATCCACCTGGATGCTTCTAATGCCTAATCCTGGCTTTTCCACAATCTATGCAACTCTCTCTCCTTTCTATTCTACCCTCCCAACACAATCTGCTGGACACACCTTGGATTTTCCCATCTCTTCAGACGTCCCCCTTTCTAATGCTCTCACCACTCGTCTCTCTTGTACTGAGCACGGTCTGCTCTCCTCCCAACTGAAACTTCTTGCCCCTCAAACAAAGCCTTCCCCAGCATTGCCACCCTCGGTCATTCGGCCCATTAAGCAAGCGTCAGTGGATGCATTTACCTCTACTTTCTCTGCTCCTTTTACTCCTGAAGCTGACTTACACTCTGATACAGCCCTCTCTAACTTGCATCTTTCTTCACATCCATGCCCTTGAATCTGTCTGAAGCAGTCCTACGAGTGCAGCTCTTGGTAAGACTCCGACCTCACCACCCTGAGAGGAAGTGGAGGGTTTCAGGTGCTTCATCTGACAAACTGGCCTGCCGCCTGCTCTGAAGGCAATACAGATTCTGTGTCTCCTCTCTGCGGCCTCTAACAACACGGCCAAACTCTTTAAGATCTGCAAGCAGCTGGCCAATCCTACAGCAGTCTCCACCTATCCTGTTCCTTCCCAGGCCCTCTGTATGGTTCTGGCCATTCACTTTACTAAAACTCAGGACATCCTCCCCTTGCTTTCCTCCCCCTCTACCTCTCCCTCTATCTCTCTCAGGACCCCTTCGGCCGCCACTCCTCTTCCTTTCTCCTTCTTTGCTCTGATAAAATCTGATGATTTCTCTAGACAAATCCGATCTATGAAAGTGTCATCCAAACAGGTGCTACCCTGCTACTCCAGAACCATCAAGCACCACATTGCCACACTACCTCCAGTGTTGGATGATTTCTGCAATCAATCTTTTGCCACTGGATCTTCCCCTCTCTCCTCAAGCACGCCTGTGTGCAACCTTTGCAAAAAAGCCTTCCGCCGAACCAACACATCTGGCAAACATTTGACCAATTTCTTTAACTCCATCCCTGGGTAAACTCCTGGAAAAGCATGCCATCTCCCAGTTTACCCTCCACACTGAATCTGTTGGCTGCCTCAATGACCATCAGCCTGGCTTCAGAGCAGCCAGAGGCATGGAAACTGATCTCATGAACACCTGTGAAGATCTGCTCTCTAACCTCGACTCCCGCTGTCCCTCTGTCCTCATCCTCCTTGACCTTTTCTCTGTTTTTGACAAGGTCAATTACAGCACCCTGGTCAAAAGTCTCTGAGTGCACCTGGCATCACGGATCAGGCCCTGGCTTGGCTGACCTTCTCCTCCTGGACTGTTGTTATAATATGTATAACCGTGTTTCCATGGTACGCTCATGATGTAGTATGGTTCTGGAATTCCCCGATTCCAGAACCATACAATGACGAAAGAGCACTGGTCGAGGTAGCAACCACCTGGGGACCTTATACTTGTATATTCTTAATAAACACTAAAGTAATATAATCCGTTGTGTCAGCAAAATTCATTCACAACAAATTGGCGACGAGGAACGTCTGTTGCTGTAAAGAGGTCCCCGGCTGAATAACAATGAACTTGAGCGTGCGAGCGATGAACCGTTACTTTATGCCACATGAAACAGAATCAAACAGTGAGTCGAAGCAAAGGCAAACTCAGACAAAGAAAGCACAGTGTGTTATGTGTTACGAGGGATAAATTAAAAGTAGGTAATTGCTTACGAATAACAGAAGCATTTATCAAACGGTACGCAAGCGTAAATCCGATAGAGTATTAGAGAAACGTACCTTAAACACCATAAATAAACGTGCGGCGGCTATCTTACAAACAAGGAAGGTCACCGCGGCAATGTGAGCAATAGGAGGAGCCAAATTCAAAGATGAGCTTAAAGAAGCCACATTACTGAACTGTGTAGGTGTTGAAGCTCTAAGAATATTCAGAACATTACCAGATCTAGTTAATGTTGATGATGGTTCTGAAGAGGTGGCTACTGGCTCTGGAACCAACAGGAAATATGAGTGGGTTGTAATTAAATTAACCAAGCATTTTGGGAACAAAACTAACATAGTACTAGAACTGTATCATTTTTTTTTTCAAGACGACAAAACGACAAAACAAAGAAGAGACCGTTGACACATATATGGCTGCTCTAAGAGGTTTGGGGGTCGATTCATGGAACAAACGTGCGCCGAAAATCCCAGCGCAAACAGGCGCAAGGAGCCGCAAGCGTGAGAAATCAAGCGCACGTGCACGTGTGCGATACAAGAAGGCGCTGCGCTAGTTTCCCGCTGGTCGTGCACCATATCCATGCATGTCGCACACGGGCACACACGTCATCAAGCGGCGTGTGCTACGCGCACAGCAAAAGTGCACACAGCGTGACGCACACAACAAAAGTGGGCAGAACAGTGGGCGTAACACGCGGAATGGGGAACAAGGCGTGAAATAGAAGGGGTAACTGGGGAAGTACTGCAGGGAACTACACGGAACACCCACATGCACGCGAACAACCCGTATTCATGGATTCGAATATGGGAAACCCGCGCAAGGCAAAAGACGCGCACAGGCGTCAACGCGTCCGCCACACGAAGGCAGGGGGAAGCGTCCCCGTGCACAGTACAAAAGTGCACGCAAACAACAAACACGCATATGCAGCTACGATGAATGCCCCATTTGTCGCAGCACTGATCGTGGGACACAGCAGGAGGAGAAGACTAGCCAGGGCACACATATTCTCACCACGGACAAGCCTTTTAGGGATGCCTGACGACCAGGTCTACGGCAGGTATAGGTTTCCACCCCACATCATCCTAGACCTGGTCAGGGAGTGGGAAGATGACCTTACATCACCCACCCTTTGCTCGCAAGCATTGAGCCCCTTGGAGAAGGTGCTCAATGTCCTGCATTTTTTGGCCACTGGGTCATTTCAGCGGACCAATGCCATAGTGGGGGGTCTCACAGGCCACACAGTCACGGTGCCTACACCAAGTCTTGGCAATCATGACAGCGCGCCCCTCAGTCCGCAGGCACATATACATGCCCAGAACACCCGCAGAAAGGCAGGCCGTGGTCCTGGATTTTTACAGGGTCGCACACTTCCCCAAAGTGCTTGGTGCCATAGATTGCACCCATGTGGCCCTACGTCCACCTAGGGCCACTGAGCACATCTACCGAAACCGCAAGCACTTGCATTCCATCAACGTACAGGTGGTATGCAATGCAAAGGGAATCGTCACCTCTGTCTATGCAAACTACCCTGGCTCCACCCATGACAGTTTCATATACAGAATGTCCGCCCTGAGCCGGGCCCTGGAAGCTGGGCAGCATGGTGACACATGGCTCCTAGGAGAGTACAAATGCCTGTGCACATGCATGCAAGCCACACACAGACAAATACCCAAACCCTAATAATCTCAACTATTATCACCTCCCCAGGGGTCAGTGCCTACCCTCTGAGCAACCACATGATGACGCCAATCCGGAACCCCACCACACCACCCCAGGTAAGATACAACGCGGCCCATATTGCAACCAGGGCCATAGTGGAGCGCACATTCGGAGTGCTCAAGTCACGCTTCCGCTCCCTTGACCGCTCTGGCGGGCAGCTACTCTATGCATCCCCATTAGTGTGCAGGATCATTGTGGCAGCATGTGTCCTGGACAATGTTGCAACACGGCAGGGCGTACCGGTGGACATGGTGGTGCCCCCACATCTCCAACCACAGGCACAGGCGCTGCCCATGGGAGGGGATAGGGCATGTGGTGAGGAAGCCCGGACCCAGCTTGTGGCCACATTTTTCACCTAAACTCCCACCCCTGCGGAGTGCTCACAGGCCTGGCACATACCAGGTGACAATTGATGATGACAAAGAGACAGTCAACTGTCACAACCTTACCACCCTGAGATTGTTGCCATGGAAGTGCCACATTGTGTGCATCCCTAGCTACTTAAACACAAGCAATCCTGTGTGACCAAAAGGCACACATGCAAGGTGTGAATCACACACACCTGCAAAACAGGCCATGACTATCACTGGTATGTCACTCAAACCCTCCCAAAGCACAACATGACATGGCAAGCAATAGCCATACACCAACACAGTACCAATAAGGTACACATTGCCATGTGAAAAATGTAAATTGGCATCAGACAATGATGCCTGACATGGAATCAGATGAAATGACTGACCAACAACCTCCCACCCAAAATAAGTAATCCCAAATGCATCACAAAAGTAGTAGCCACAACATAACAAAGAATGCCTGTCTACATGCACTGTGTGCTGTGTCCAACTCCTGCAACACACTGCTCAGCGCACAGCACAGTGAACAGCCATTGTGTGTGATGCACACCCTGAGCATAACATCTAAGCGACAAACCTCATCAAAAAGCAAAATATGCATGTACAGGATCCATAATTGTTCACAGAACATGTGCTACAGGGACACAGTGGGCAGCAGAAGGCAAACAGAGTGTACATGTGGATATCGAAGGGTGGATGTACATGTAGTGCATCATAGTGCGAGTGTGCGGGTCAGCAAGGACATGCACACAACATATGCATGTGCAATCAAGTGACCATCAGTGTCCTCTACACATCTCATGTGAATATTCACCATGTGTACACCCCAGCATGTCAAACCACAACGATCCCCTCACACCTGAAAGGTAAATACAACACATGAACATGCATTGATCAGCAGAACACATCATGTACATAGGATACCACAATGACAATGTCAGGGTTCCCATCACACTGCAGGGCAAGGCAACTATCAACAACAAAACACCCCCCCTCCCTCACAAATGACCATGACCCACTGAACAACTGCACCTGGGTCATGGAGCCTTCAACCCTCAATTTCACCTGGCCACAGGATCACCATTCCCCTTCATCACCATCTCCCACCTTGTGTGTCAAAAGTTGCCTGCACCTCAGAGTTCACCTTCATTTACAAAGACACAAAATCCAAGGCAGAAAAACGAACCTGAACACCTCCAGTATATGACTTGAAGTAGCAGTACCTCACAAAGTTCAAGTACTACCACAATGATGTAACAACCAAGGTAGCACAGTAAAACAATGTCACAACAGGATGTGAGCCATGTGTGGTACATAACATACAATGATGCACCACGAATGGATGTGTACTGTCACAGCTCCCGTGTACAGGCGCAGGAGTAGCACGAAACAACCAACCCCGCCGTGGCCTGGGTGCCTGCAAGGTCAAACTCACACAGGCCTCTGAGACCCTGGTGGGGAAGGAGGGTCAGGGATATGCAGTTGGGACAGCCGTTGGCATACTGGATAACTGGAATGAGGGGCAGGAGAGTGGAGTATGAATGACACGTGAAAGTAGGGAATGCACTAAAATGGAGTACTTGCATTAACACATACGCAATCATAAAAAACTTGTACATCATTGTCAAGGGCTTCCGGAGTCCGGGCGCAGGAGTGGCACGAACCAACCACCCCCTCTAGGGTTTTGGCGCCTGCAAGCTTGGGGCTTACACAGGCATCCGCAACCCCAGCGGGGAAAGAGGGTTAGGGAACGTTGGTTGGATAGGTACGGGAAGCAGGAACACCGGGTAGAGGGTACAGGGTTTAGAATTGGATAGGACTCGGGTTGATTATGGAAAAAAAACATACCAAACTGAATTACACATTCATCCATGCAACAGTGCATCCCCTAGCAAGACTATGTAGAGCAGTTTGAAAGAAAAACAACAAGACACTCAGCTCTGGTTTTGAGTGCTGGCCTCCTGCCTGCGTACTCTCAGGTCCGGTTACAGGAGCACTTCAATGCTGCAAAGAGAGCCACAGTTAATAATCTGTGCGTGCCCATAATACACAAACACACCACCAAATATGCCCCATAGCAACAAACTACTCTACAAAGAGACAATCTGGTGTGGATGCTTCGTACCCATACGTAATATTCCCCATGTGATGGTCCATACACAGTCAATGCAGTAAGTCAGGCGCCGGTGGGTGCGTGGCAAATGGAACACCAATGTGTCACGATTCACACAACATGCAATGTGGACAGACGCATATAGCAAGGTATGACTTCTGAAAAAGTCGTGTACCACCATGACCGTAAAAAAATAGGCAGTGCATGTTTCAAAATGTACATGGAAATGAAATGCACTGCACCCGAGTCTGTCCCTTGCTGTATGTCCCTGTAAGCTGCTCCTTTCCATGTCTCGGAAGGCAGCATGGGTGATACAAGTGCCTCAATGGGCCATGGTGGACCGGAGGGTATGTGCCACTGCCCCTGAAGGTGCCCCAGACAACCTTACAACCAACTAGCCATCAGTCCACCAACACATCTGAGCTGTATTTAAGCTCACCCTCAGTGCTGCTACTAAGCCTGCATGTGCAACTGGCCTGATGGAAGCTTTGCTGTGTTGTGGCCCCCCTGTGCTGCTCACCTTGCCTGGAGTTCCTTGGAACACGTCAGCAGTTCTAGGATGTATGTCTGCAATCCCTGTGCCTCTGCTTGTGCAGACATGTGCACGTGGGCACCAACAAACGTGTCCAGAATCCAGAAGTCCAATGGGCCATGTCTGCTGGCAAAGGTGGTCTGGAGGCTCATCCCCCTGCGGAAAGGGCATGAAACACATGATTAATGCTTTAGAGTCATCTGTGTGTGTCTCTTCAGGCATCTCATTACTGGACCATGTCAGAGACGTACATCAGAAATCACACCATCAGTCCGTCTTTCGCATCTAAAGTGTGGAACACACTATCTACGGCATGAATTGCAACAAGCACGTGTACAGTAAAGATAAGAAACATACTACACAATGCATAGCAATGAATGTACACATTAATCATGAAACACCCCATCTACCAAAAGCAGAACAGTGTTGAATAACACTGTAATCATCCCCACTAGGTGTGTTAACACAAGTTACACAGCACCAGACATGCCACAGATATGACAGTCCAAAGCCCTTGTGTAATAGGCTGTTACACCGAACCATCCTTGTGAGCCCATGGATAAGGGAGGCAGGAGTGGCATATGTGAGTCAAGGACCCCAAGCAGCAAACACATACACAAGACAAGCCTGAAGGGCCCAGCTGGAACAGACTGTGGATGTTTTCAAAAGCCACAAAGCACCGCACCGTCACATGAAAGCACAATAGACAAGCAATTTTAAACTATATTAACTAATTACACTAACTATGAAAAACCTACATTACCTAATTAAACTAACTATCAAACAGAAACTTAACTAACTAAACTAAAATAAAAATCAAAAATGGCTACATACGACCCTGGGGAGAGGGGGGGCACCCAGGAACGGGGAGGTACAGGGTGCTGCTCAACACCCACATGCATGATGCTGAGCCAAAAAAAAAAACTCCATGGGCTCAACGCCTGCACAGCCCGACCTATGTGGGAGATAGATGGTTGTCCAAGTCTGGCTCATCCTGGAAAGGAGGATGTGGCACAGTAGCCTGGCCACGCCTAGCCGCAGCTTGCCCCTCGACGACAGCAAGTCTGCCGGACGGGTGAGCCTGGTTCTGTGTGGCGATGTGACGTCGGTCTGCATGCAGAACCTCACGTGATACACGTACTTCCTCTTGCAAGGTAGCACGTGTAACACGGAGTTCCTCCTGCAAGGCCTGGCTGGGCAACCGCTGCACCTCCCCGCAAGCGTGTAGCTCAGCCGAGATGGTACGCTGAAGCTGTGCAAACCTTTCCTCTGCCCGCTACCTCTGGGACATCATAAGGACACCCAGAGTGGATTTGAGGGAAACATACTCCTCCCTCAGGGCATCCATGTGCGCCTCTGCGTAAGAAGCAATTGCTTAACGCAGAGATGACATTTCAGCCTGGCGTGCCCGGTCTGAGGCCGCCATGCCCAGCCTGAGCAAGTGGGCCGTGGACCGTGCCACCTGCTGCTGGAGAAGCACCTGCCTAGCAGGGGGGAGCACAGATCGGGCCACACGCTCCATGCTCTAAGCGATGTTCTCCATTGCTGCCCCCTGCCATTCTGAATTGGCAGTCATGTCTTGCTCCCGCTCAGTATACTGCGGTTGCGTGCGGCAACCGCGTTGCTGGGCTTGACCCCTGCGGGACCCAAGGACTGGCTGTCCTCGGTGTGTTGGCACCGCCCGCGGCTGCACGACTACATGTCCTCGTCGACGTGATGGCCCAGGCACAACAGTGACTGGTGTGGAGGGTGACCCTGCGTCCCGATCCACCACGGGCGGAGGAAGCAAGACTGTCCGACCCCTCAGTGCAGGTGTCATGGACAGAGTAGTGTCCACATCAGAATCACTCACCCGTGACACATGGACTTGATGCTCATCCAACTCGACATAGACGTCAGAGTCGTCATCAGGGCTGGACTCATAGGCAGCCAGGGACAAGATGGACTGTAGCACTTGGGGGTTTTCGTGGCCTACCACCCAACAACCCCCACTTGTGCCGGGTTGATGTAGTGGTAACAACCCTGTGTCTGGCATGACAACACCATCCTCCGCCTCCATTGCGTCATCACCTGAAAAATAGAGAGAAAAAAGGTCACTACACATGTCAGAAGCACACAACACACACACCGACAACAAACACATCAGGCAGACATGTGACACACAAAATAGAACCTGGCATGCATGCTGGGTCAACTTTAAATTGCTTCTGTGATCAGACTTGTTGAAAGGTGGCAGTTTGCATAGAAGTGGGTGTATGCAGTGCAGAAAATGTGTATGTCACTCACTACCGACATGTACAAGGACTCCATGGTGTGTGTCAGGAAATGTGAAGGCAGTGCAAGGTCAAATTCAGGCATCACGTGCACTGTGCATTCAATGGGTAGCATATCTACAAGCAAAGTACCCCGCCACCCAAGTACAAAAGCAAGGATGCCTAGCATGGTATCAAAAGGCTGACCATAGACCTGTGTATTGACAGGCAATGTTGACTGGCATCAACAGCTTAATGTGATTCAAGTGACAACACTGCAAATGATGATGGGACAGTAAGCAGGACACATGATGAAAACTCTGGAGGCCGCCCACGTGTGAAGAAGACACTACAACAGTCTGACAGAGTCATTGGCCATTAAACAGGCTGAGGCTTGTGACCCACACAGATTGTCAGACCCTAAACATGTGTGCAACGCAGTACTGAGCCACAGTTGACATGGGAAGGCTGATGAGATGCCATGCAATGTATGTCACCCAGGACTTGTATTACAGTGATAATCCAGTCAAGGACATATAGGGGCATGCGTGCAATGCACATGGAGCATGAATGGGCACTCATGTCCCTGCGGGGCATCTGACCTATGCACAGTACAAGTGAGATACCCTGCATCAAGTACTAAGGCTGTACCACACAGCATATGTCTGGCAGATTGTACGCTGGACGTTAGCATGTACACAGGACGCATGAACTGGAAAGTACACAATGGCAAGATTGAAGAAGACCAGTGCAAAGGTGGAACTGGGTTGCAGAGTGGCGGAGGAGGGGCAAGGGAGCATGCCTACATGGAGTACCCGCATGCAGGCAGAGGATACATGCACGTCAGTCATGCTATGACATTGTGCCTGGGCTAAGAGGAAGGTGACCCCACGCCACATGCAGAAGGGCCAGTGAGCTGGAACATGGACCGGAGGGGTATACTAGTAACCAGCATGTGAGTAGGGTGCAATAGTGGTTATGCGGACAGTCCCCATCTGCTCCACATGTCCACCATCCAGCAGAGCAGACATGCATCACGGAAGCATTGCATTACTTACACATCAGAACCATGTACACGTCACATGTAGTGGCAATCATGCACAACACATCCCACAAGTAAAACGCACACTTCCTCAACAAACACGCATCAACACTCACTGGACTGGGCATCAAAGTCCAGCATCTCTCCGACTCCTTCGACCGATTCAGGTGGTATGAACTCCGCAACGAGTGACTCATGTGGAGTGAACTCTTCCTCCTCTGGTGCAGGCCCACCGCCAGTCACCAGAGTCAAGTTGTAATTTGAGGCACGCTTAGCCTTAGCGCTGCGTTTGAGGTCATTCCAACGCTTTTTGCACTTTTGCGCCGTGCGCACCTCATGGCCGAATGAGCTGACATGTTCCGCAACATGGACAGCCGTAGTCTGACTATTGGCACCCACTATCATGTCACGGCTGTGGCCCTGCACGTAGTCCACGAGGAAGTCCAGTTCCTGCTTGCACAAAGGCTTCTTCCTCGACGTGCAGGAGGTCGTGGCTGTGTGTGGGGTCCCAGCCTGTGCTGCAGGTGCAACCTTCCTCCTCTTGGACTGTGGCACAGACCCTGGCTGGCTAATGCCGCCCTGACCAGTATGGCCAGTGGGTTCAGTGGATTGAGCCAAGGGAGTGGCAGGTGGAGGGATGACCAAAGGCCTGACTTGTGTCAGTGGCATCTGGGTGCCCTCTAATGGACCCTGCACAGCAAAATCCGCTGTGGCAGGGTCATTGACCGCAACGGTCCTGGTTGGCAGACTCACACCCGGGGTGTTGTTGGGTGCACCTGCCCCTACACTTGCCAACACCCGGCTGTTCGGGGCATCAGATGACATAACTGCCCCAGGGACACGTGTCTTGGTCATAGCAACCCTGCATGCCCCTACGGTATCCCTCCTGGCCTTTTGTAAATCTTCCAAAGGCTCCTTAAGTGCCAACGCAGCCTGCGCTGGCAGACCCTGAGCCTGGGTGGCAGTGTCCACAGCTGCACCTGCAGCTACCACTACCCTTGGGCCCGTGGCAGTCGATGGAACGGACTGCCGGGTCACACGGGTGCCAGTGCCAGATGCAGAAGCTGCATCTCCCGGAACAACAGGGGGTGGTGGCATGACTGCACCGACACATGGCACAACATTGTGCTCAAGTGGCGCACCCCAGCCTCTTCCCCCTCTGTGGCCGCCCTGGACACCCTGGAGTCCCCCTACTCCCTGGTCACCACGGCCACATCCCTGACCACGCCCGCCATGAGGAGTACGCCCAGCTGAGGCGCCCCTCACATTTGCTGGCCTCCCAACCATGGCACAGATGGAGTAGTTCCAGCACAGATGGAGTAGTGCCAATGGGAGGTGTACAGCACAATTGACCTGGGCAATTGGGGTGAAAGGGGTGGGAAGCAAGATGTTAACATCCCCCCTGCACCTGCAAGGCTGTATGTGACCCCGGTGATGTAGTGACGGGTCACGCAACACTCAGGCACCCCAAAACTGCAGTAAAACTGTGCACGCAACCCTGCAGCCTACGTGCGTAGAATCAACCTCCCGCAGTAAGCGGTGGCACCCAGTAACACGAATAACACGTACGCGTGGGACACGCAGGCTGCTATGACCTCAAAAATGGGTGCGATGCACAGGGGCACCCCCAGTGGGAAAAATAGCGTGTGCGACTCACCGTCTGACTAGCGCGATGCATAAAAACATGCGTAGCCAATACCCCCGCCAAAAGAAGAGATACGTCCTTGATAGCTGTGAAGTTGTAATGGCGCGCGAAACAACAGGAAGCAGCAACACACGTCGGTCTCCACGAAAGGCACGTACAGCAAACTGCTGCCCCCGCTCACCTTTAACCCGTGCTGAGGGAAACGCCCTCGCGCATCACATCACTTACGCGCATGGGCCCTTTCCTCGGATTACACGCATTCACACGCGGACGTGCAGTTTTTCATCACGTGACAGAGGCGCTTACGCTTGAAGGGCCTTTGGTCTAATGAAAGCGCGTATGAGTGCTAACGCGTTTACGCACTAGGGGCCTTTCCTCGAATCACACGCTGACGTGCACATTTTTCACGTGCCAAATCACTCTGTATCAAGCTGGCCACACGTTCACACACAGAAGACCACGCTCCTGCCCAAAAGGCCGAATCACTGCCCCCCAGAGCCCCGAGCACGCTCCCACCTGCCATCTGCTGCTGCCTGACTGCCTGCTGCCCACGTGCCCTGCTATTTGCTGCCTGCACATCAGCCAGGGGTGCAGTTGCTGTGACCACCGCTGCTGGAACAGAAGACTCCCGATTGGGATACCATCGCTCCACAGCCCAGCCCCTGGACCCAGTTGCCCACCCACTCCTGCCTCTGGGGTTGCCATGTCAGGCACTACACCATCTGGCACCACTGGCAACCCCCAGCCAGAGAAGCAGAGGGACACCAGCTTCACTGCCACCGAAGTTGGTGTCCTGGTGGAGCAAGTCCTGGGGCAGTATGATGCCCTCTTCGGAAGTTCCCGCGACAAGGAAGGACGGACTCAGATCTGGACGGACATCGTGACTGCCATCAATGCGGAGGGGGAGGCAGTCTGCGACTTCCAACATGTCAACAACCGCTGGGAGGACTTCAGATCCAGGTCCCTCAACAAGGCCCGGCGCCTCTTGAAGGCAGCGGATACTAAGGTGTGCCGGGGCCACCTGTCGGAACATCAGCTGAGGGTCCTGGAACGCATATGCCCAGCGCTCCACGTCCAGGTCCTTGAGAGGCAGACCCGTCTGGAGTCTAGCGGTAAGTGTACATGCATACTGATTGGAAGCTGTGCGTGTGGTGGTGTGCCAGTAGTGTGCAGGTTGTACATGTGTTTTTCTAGGGCCATGTATGGATGTGTATGTACAGGGTTGTGAGGCAGACACATGCAAGTCCTTTCATGTGTGAGACACATGGATGGTGTATGTGTGGGTAAGCATGCAAGTCAAATGCAGATATGTGAGCACACATGTTTGGATTACTGTGTATGTCAGTTGGCATGGTTGTGGTGTCAAACATGGATGTTGGTTCCAGCTGCATGTATGTGCACCGTGTACATGTGCATGTGTGTCTATTTGACACGGGTGCAACAGTGATGCAACATGGATGCATGTGACCCTGATATGTGGAAAACTGATTTGCAGATGTGACATGGATGCCGATCTCAACACTGCGACAGTTGGCGAAGGTGTACACATGCATGTAAGTGTGTTGGCGTGTGTGCATGTGTAGTGCACTCCCTGTGTTTCATGTGATGTCTGGCTCACCTTTGGCTTCTCATGCTGTTGTATGTGCATGGATGGTGCTGGCTGTTGCAATATGGCTTTGGAATAGCTCATGTTTGTGAGTCAAAATGACATGTGTGTTGGGGATTGTAATGCCATGTCTGAAGTTTGACAATGCCACTCATGTGGAACTGTCATGTGTGTATGAGTCCATTATACAGTGCCCTGATGCCTGTGTTTTATTTCTCCCTGTCTGCAGCGTCAACTGATGAAGAGGGTGGAGAAGGTGCTGTGGAGCACAGCGGCAGGGATCACACCGCCAGCCGGAGACGCAAGGCCCGGCTCCCCTCCCAGGTTGTCATCTCGTCAGAGAGTGAAGAGTCGGTGCCGCATCCCAGGCCGCAGCTGCCGAGGGGAGGTCCAAGAGGCGGAGGTCGGAGTTGGACTCCTCAGCAGCAGAAGGGGCAGCTGAGACCCCACAGGGCCCAATGGAGGAAGATGGCATGGAGTCGTCCAGGTTGGTGGGGGGTTTGGTGGAGGAGGAGGCCGTGCAAGGGACAGAGATGGGGTCTGGAGGTGGGGATTCCACTGGTGCTAGTGGTGCAGTGCAGGACCAAGGACAAAGGCAGCACAGGCTGCCGCGGAGGTGCCCTTGTGCAATCCTGTCCCTGATCCTGTCACTGCATCATCTTGCACCAGCAGGGATGCCTACGTCCAGACCCGTTCTCAGTGAGGGGATTGGCTTACACCAACTGGCCTTCCTCTCCCTGAAGATGTGGCTATCCGGCACCAGGTTAGCCTGTCCTGGGTGGGGTGGCGTTGCGTCAACATGCCATGCGAGGTGACCTGCAGTCTTTTCATGAAGAGACTGCACGTCTTCTCGCATGGCTCGTTGACCGCGGTGACCCACTAGGACAGCTCACCAGGGCGGGATTCCTCTGTTTCCTGGACATTGTTCTGACCCCCTCCTCAACTGAACCCCCTTTTCCCCAGTCGTCCTCCATGCCATATTCCCACCCATGTATCACCTGGGTGCCATGTGGAGCTGCCTCTGACCCTGTGGCCAGGCTGGTGGACAACAGATCCCTGCCACAGTCGGGAGTCAGACGTCCAGCAGGGGTGGCCACCTCCACAAATGCACCCCAGCTGGAGGAGGATGTGCAGGCAGCAGGAGCCAGGGCACAGGCAGCAGCACAGCAGCAGCAGCAACAAGGTGGGAGCCATGATGGCTCGGGGCCTTCATTATCGGAGGGGCAGGCATCAGCCAGAGGGCAGCAGGTCCCTGGACGGAAAGTGTCTTCCGTGTGGCAGCGGTTGGGCATTGCGATAGATGCGGAGCGGCAGCGGGCGGAAGAGGCACGGCTCACGATGGTCAGGGTGGAGAACTCCATGCGTAGGGCACTGAAGCAGGCCGAGTGCCTCGAGGCCATTCACAGGGACCTGGAGTTCCAGATGTCATCATCCCTGCGAAGCCTCGGGGCCATGGAAGAGGACCACCTCCAGGACATTGAGCAGGAGTTCGATGATGCCCTGGCCCGGGACATCCAAAAGTGAGCCGTCAGACTAGCCCGCTGCCCTTTTAAATAGTTAGATAGTGTTAGGTTTCCTTTGGTTTTTTCTTTATTTTGGACCTTTAGGACAATGGACCACATTTGTGTATATAGTTTTTTTTTATTAGGTAGGAGTTTTTGATAGGTTTCATTTCTTCAGTTGGGATCATGGACCCTGGATTGTTCATCTGTATATAGTTCACTGTTGGATTCTACTTTTTTCTTTGGATTTCCCCATGGAGCAATGGTTTTCACTTTTGTTTTGCCCTTGGATTTCATTTTTGGAACTGTGACTTTGGACACCTTTCCTTTGGATTATGATTTGTTGTTTTTCATTATTTTACAGACATGCAGCTTTTCTTTTTTAATTTCCATTGACGTTTGTTTGATTTTAATTCCATTCATGTTGCTTTTAATACATTTTTTTCATCAAACTTCGATGTGTGGTATCATCTCATTGGTTTCATGCATGTCATGATATGGGTTTTGACATTCACTTGCACCCATTGTGTGTATGTGACGGACATGTGTTAATTTAGATACTTGCCATTGGGGTTGTATCATGTAATTGGCATTTCTAAGTGGGTGGATGCAATACTTGGATGGGTGTTTGGCATGTGGAGGCTGCCCATAAGGGCCAGGGATCTAGATTTTGATGACATGTTGGCTGGCGGACATGTGTCGGGGCCTGCTGGCAGGTGCCCTACACTGCTGGGGGGTGGGGGTGCAAGGGGACATGAGTGGGGGCCTGCTGGCAGGTGCCCCGTACTGCTGGGGGGTGGGGGTTCAAGGGGACATGAGTGGGACATGAGTGGGGGCTTGCTGGCAGGTGCCCTGCACTGCTGGGGGGTGGGGGTTCAAGGGGACATGAGTGGGGGCCCGCTGGCAGGTGCCCCGCACTACTGGGGGGTGGGGGTGAAAGGGGACATGAGTGGGACATGAGTGGGGGCCTGCAGGCAGGTGCCCTGCACTGCTGGGGGGTGGGGGTTCAAGGGGACATGAGTGGGGGCCTGCTGGCAGGTGCCCCGCACTACTGGGGGGTGGGGGTCAAAGGGGATATGAGTGGGACATGAGTGGGGGCCTGCAGGCAGATGCCCTGCACTGCTGGGGGGGTGGGTGTGCAAGGGGACATGAGTGGGGGCCTGCTGGCAGGTGTCCCGCACTGCTGGGGGGTGGGGGTGCAAGGGGACATGAGTGGGGGCCTACTGGCAGGTGCGCTGCACTGCTGGGGGCTGGGGGTGCAAGGGGACATGAGTTGGTGATCAGTAGTGCAAGGAGACATGTGCCTTTGCTGGAGGGCATGCCCATGTTGGCTGGGCTGCCTGCGGGACATGACCAGGGGTGCAGGGTAGTCCCCTGGGGTGTGGGCTGCCTGCAGGGGCCGTGGCGGGTGTACAGGGAACACCTGGGAGGACCCACACTGCCAAATCACGTGTAGGACTCCCCGGCACCCCTGAAATACACGTACCCTGCTGAAATTGCGTGTGAAACTTCCCGCGCACCCCTGAAATACACGTACCCTGTTGAAATCGCGTGTGAAACTTCCCGCGAACCCCTGAAATACACATACCCCGCTCGCATAGGGCCAATCGCGTGTGAAACTTCCCGTGAACCCCAGTAATACACCTACCCTGCTGAAATTGCGTGTGAAACTTCCCCCACACCCCTGAAATACACGTACCCTGCTGAAATCGCGTGTGAATCTTCCCACGCACCCCTGAAATACACGTACCCCGCTCACACAGGGCCAATCGCGTGTGAAACTTCCCTCGAACCCCAATAGTACAAGTACCCTGCTGAAATCGCGTGTGAAACTTCCCGCGCACCCCTGAAATACACATACCCTGCTGAAATCGCGTGTGAAACTTCCCACGCACCCCTGAAATACACGTACCCTGCTGAAATCACATGTGAAACTTCCCGCGCACCCCTGAAATACACATACCCTGCTGAAGCTGCGTGTGAAACTTCCCAGGCACCCCTGAAATACACGTACCCTGCTGAAATCGTATGTGATAGTTCCCGGGCACCCCTGTAATACACGTACCCTGCTGAAATCGCATGTGAAACTTCCCGCGCACCCATGATATACACGTACCCCTCTCACACAGGGTCAATCGCGTGTGAAACTTTCCGCGAACCCCTGATATACACGTACCGCGCTCGCACAGGGCCAATCGCATGTGAAACTTCCTGCGAACCCCTGAAATACACGTACCCAGCTGGCACAGAGCCAATCGCGTGTGAAACAGGGTTAGCGCAGCCCTTTGCGCTGGATTGGGGATTTTAATGGCTTTTCCCTGCGTGAGGGGCGTTCTTGGGGGCGTAACTGGCGCTGCTGCAGGGTCTCTGGGCCACTGTGCGCCACGGCTGGTTTTGGTAGCTGAAATCCATGAATACGCTGTGCACGGAAATGGTTTTTAGCGCACGTGGCTGGCACAGAGATTCGCTCGCGCACACTGTGCGCCAGCCGCGTGCGCCACTTGTGCGCTAAATTCTATGAATTACACCCTTAATATCAACATGCAAATTCAAGGGAGTAGCAGACGAATAGTATTGCTACTCCAATTAGTATTACAAGTTGCAGACTCTCAAATTCAACAACGTCTGTGGCAAGTGAAAGCCCCAACCCTGGAACATGCTATTGAGATAGCCAAATCAATGGAATTAGGAGACAAATGCATGAAGGAAATGCAAAACAAAATAGAAAGCGGAGAAGTAAGATGCATTCAAGATGTTCACAAGGGAACTTCTGACAGAGAAGAAGAGAATCTAAGTGCAATGATTAGAAAAATGTCTAAGGACAATTATAACAATAACACAAGAAAGAATGCCTGGCATAGTCTTCAGAATGTTATACGTTTGGTTATGTAGGTCATTTTGGAAAAGTATGTGAAAACACCAGATGAGGAGGATAGCTGGAACACATCCCATGAATAGAATACAAAGATATGGGAATCAATTTACGAACAACAGTATGCCAAACATAAAAGCGGTGGAAGGAATTACTGGGCTGAGCAGTTTGATGTCCATCACCAATGAGATGGAAGAACAAGTACAAATCCTGACACTATCAACAGCTGAAGGAGGTGTAGGGTCATGGATATCTATGTTAGTAAATGGCTTGTCATCAAGAGTAATGGTTGACACTGGTTCGCCATACACCATGGTGGATATAGAAACATTTCAGAAGTAACTACAAGAAAGAAAAGAAGACTAAAGAGATATAAGAGTAAGAGCCACTGGTTATGGGAAGACACTCATCAACATAATTGGATATACATGGGTACATTTAAGTTTTAAAGAAAGGAATACATACTGCAAACTGTATGTGTCTGAAAATGGGTTTTCAATTGTAGGATGGTGGGAACAAGCTTCCTTACAAATTAAAATACATCCAGGAGAGAATATCCCCATTTTAGGCATCACTGAAGAATGTTGTGAAACTGGTGAAAATCTGGCAAAACGTTTTCCAAAAGTGTTCAATGAGACCATAGGTACATTAAATGGATTTAAACATCAGATTGTGTTGAAAAGGGGCGCCAAGCCTATTGTTCACAAAGTGAGAAATATTCCAATTGAAACAAGGGAAGCTTTACAGAAGGAATTAGTAAAACTGTGTGAACAAGACATTATAGAACCAATAGAAAGCCCAGAATGGCTTTCACCAATTGTATTTGTACGTAAACCAAATGGATCAATCAGGATCTGTGTGGACCTAAGAGACGTGGATGCAAATAGTCGGGTGGATAGACATCCATTACCAAATATAGGTGAGATACTAACAACAATGAAGCCAGCAAAGTTCTTTACAACACTGGATTTATCATCAGCTTATCATCAGGTGGTACTAGATGAGGAGTCGAGGCACCTCACATCTTTCATCACCCCATTAGGAGCATTCAGATACAAGACGATGCATTTTGGACTGGTATCGGCGGAAGCCATTTTTCAGAGATTAATGCACCAGTTGTTTGATGGTCTCCAAGGAGTTCATTATTTTCAGGATGATATACTAATATCAGCAATGACTGAAGAAGAGTACCACGCAGAATTGTTAAGAGTTTTACAGGTTATCCAAGAAAGGGGTCTCACTCTCAAAACAGAGAAGTGCAAGATAAAGAAGAATGGGTTACCAGACATTTGGTAAAAAAAAAAAATGGTCGTCACCATTTGGTCGAAAGCCAAATGGTCGAATTTTTTTTTGATTTTTCACTTTTTTTTTTTTTTGGGAGGGTCGCCCCAACCCCCTTGTTTTCTAAAAAACCCTTTTTTTACCTAAAAAATGGTGTCGACCATTTGTCCTGTCAACCTTTTTCTTTCGACCAAATTACTGGACACCAGAAGAATGAAGTAACTTATTTGGGTCATTCCATAAATGCAGAAGGAATAAAACCAAAAAAAGCTCTGGTGAATACAATCCTAGGTATTCCAGAACCTACAAACAAAGATTAACTTCAAAGTTTTCTAGGGTTGACGGAATAATATTCAAAATGCATACTTCACTTTTCTGACAAAATAAGACATATGAGAGAATTGATGAGTAAAGGTACAGGATTTATATGGTCTGAGGAATGTAAAGGAGAATTTAAACAATGAAAGCAATTTATTAATACAGCTCCAACACTCAAGATGTTCGACTGCGGTGCCAAAAGCATAATTTCTGTAGATGCCAGTAGCATAGGGTTAGGCGGTGTCCTCGAACAGATAGAAGAGGGCATTGCCGTACCCATTGCTTTTGCCTCCAGAATGTTGAGAGGCACAGAAAAAAAAATATTCCACTATTGAGAGAGAAGCATTGGGAGTGAGGTGGATTTTGGAACATTTTAAAGGTCTAATTTGGGGTGCACCAATTGAATTGAGAACTGATCACAAGCCATTAATTTATGTGCTGAGTTATAAGAGCACACAATTAACATCAACACACATCGAGAGGTGGATTTTGGACATTATGCAATATAATGTTATAGTGAAGTAACCCCAGGGAAGTCCAATGTTGTGGCAGACTGTTTTTCAAGGTTACCTTGGGACTGTGATAATGACAGCATACACGATGATGAATCTTTTGGGGAACAAGCCACAGAATATTCAATAGCACACATCAACCCAAGTTTTTTATTCGAAAGAAGAATGGTCCAAAGCAATAGATGAAGATGTTGATCAAGAACATTTGAAAAGAGCTATCAGAAGTGATTGGAAAGATGTTGACCACAATATCAAGATGTGGGACAAGATAAGGAATAACATTTCTTGTGATAGTAAATGTATATACAGAGGAGATCATATCATCCCACCGGAATAACTGAGAGAGAAAATAATGGATATTGCTCAGGAAGGTCATGTGGGGAGGAACTTTACAAAAAGGAGAGTAAGAGAAGTGTGTTGATGGCCAAATATGTGGAACCAGATGTAACAACCAGTAAACAAGTGCACAG
This sequence comes from Ambystoma mexicanum, assembly GCF_040938575.1. Lineage (NCBI taxonomy): Eukaryota > Metazoa > Chordata > Amphibia > Caudata > Ambystomatidae > Ambystoma > Ambystoma mexicanum. The sequence continues at coordinate 528,778,086 of NC_090926.1, forward strand.
CATGTGTCATCAGTGATAAAGGAAAGAACCACAGCCAACACCCTTACAACCTGTAGAAGTTCCTAAAACAATATGGACAAATTAACTATTGATATAACAGGACCTTTTGAAATGTTTGGGCCTCAAATAGTGTATATTATAGTTTTAATGGATTATACATCTAAATGGGTAGAGTGAGGTGTACCAGAAGACACAGTTACTGCCGTCAAAGTGGTGACATTTTTAGAAGAGATTTTCATTAGAGAAGAAGATCCTCAAAAAATAATATCAGATAATGGAGTCCAATTCATGTTGTTGAAGTACATAAATTCATGAGAGAAAGAGCCATTGAACATAGAACAACTGCACTGTATCATCCAATGGCAAATGGACTAGCTGAAAGAATGAATGGATTTATAAAGAGCATCATTCAATTAGCGATTGCCAATAACTTGTCGTGGAAAGAAACTTTAAAGGAAGCACTGAACACTTATAGAGTTACCTCACACTCAGTCATGGAAGAAGAACCATTTACGCTAATGAGGAGAAGAACAGCCTCAAATAGACTAAGACCTGCCTGGTTTATGTTGAAAAAGAGTAAAGAGATTAACATGGAAGGGATTATAAGAATGGTGAAGAAGAGACAGGCTGAGTACAAGAAATATTATGACGAGAATACACATGTGAAAGGGAGCATTATTAAAGAAGGAGATTGGGTTTCTGTCAAAGAACCAACGGAAACATTGAAAGGGGAGTCCAAGTACAGGGTTGCACAAAGAGTAGTGAAATGTTCAAACAAGTCTGTGGTCCTTGATGATCATAAGAAGTGGTCTTGTGATGACATTGGCCCTCATTACGACCCTGGCGGAGAGGGGTTTACGCCAGCGTAATGCATGGCGTACCTCTCCGCCAGATTACGACTTTCCGTAGCGCCATGGTGATTTTTACGCCCGGATTTTCCGGACGGAAAAATCCATGGCGCTACGGGTCCTCTCGTTAATTACGCCACCGTAATCTACGGTGGCGTAATTAACGCCTTCCCCACTCCCATTATACCCTATGGGGCAAAAATGGGAATGGGGAAGGGTAAATGGGGATTGGGGACTAACCGCCCCGCCAAGGTCGGAATGGGGCGGTAAGTCCGCCAAGCCCCATGGCGGAGTTGGCAGCTCTGCGCCATGGTCCATGGTGCAAATTGCACCATGGATCTCCGCAAGGGTCGTAATGAGGGCCATTGTATCATCGAGCGCAAGAATTCCTTTGGAGGAGGAGCATGTGGTGGAAGAGGTCAGAGACATTGCTGAGAAGAGTAGCATGTTATCAAAAATAGAAGGATCATACAAAACTTTAAAAAACGATTTTGTGTATTACTGAACTGCATGTGAAATTCTACATTCCAGGGTGTCATGCAAGAAGTGAACACCATTAGCATATCCTTTAGAGGTTATGTTTATTGTCTTCTTGTTATTTATTTTTCTTGTATGGCTTTGTTCATTATTTCAACCATGTGTTGATTTGTTAATTTTGTGCAGGGGGAGATGTTATAATATGTATAGCTGTGTTTCCATGTACGCTCATGATGTAGCATGGTTCTGAAATTCCCGGATTTCAGAACCATACGATGATGTGAGAGCACTGGTCGAGGTAGCTACCACCTGGGTACCTTATACTTGTATATTCTTAATAAACACTCAAGTAATATAATCTGTTCATATCAGCAACATTCATTTACAACAACCGTCCCTCCCAGGTCCAACTTGGGTCCTTTATCTCCAGCACCTCTCTCTCCACATGTTGGCTCCCCCAGGGCTCTATCCTCTCACACTGGCTCTTCACTTTCTATCTGGCCCCTTTGGCCCACCTGATCTCCACCTTCTCTCTTAACTTTCAGTGTTATGTAGATGACACTCGGCTCTCTTTCAGGCTCTCATCAGCCTGCTCTCCTTCCTCACTCATTCCTGACTGCCTATCCGCGATTCAGGATTGGTGTGCCTCCAAGGATCTTTGCCTTAATGCCAGTAGTAGATCCTTATCATTGGGACACCTGTTCCTGCTTTCCCTCTCTCAGTCTGGCTGCACTCCTTGGGTCCTCTACCCTCGCCTTTCTCTGAGGCAAAAACACTTGGTGTCATATTCATCTCCACCCTCTCCTTCTCTCCTCGCATCATGGAACTTGCCAAAAAGGCCCACAACCACCTGCACCTCCTCAGAGGTATTCTACCTTTGCTCAAATTTCAAGCTCAGTCTCAAGAGCCATGGTTCTCTCCAGGCTGGACTACTGCAATAGTCTATTTCTCAATCTGACTACTTCTATACAGTTCACCCAATGCAACTAATCCAGAACATGACTTTCAGACTTATCCTTGGCCTCAAGCCCAGAGACCGTATCTCTGCAGCCCTGAAATCTCTCAACTGGCTCCCAGTGGCTGCAAGGATCAAGTTCAAGGCCCTCTGCATTGTCGACAAGTCTTTATGGGGGTGGGGGCCACACTACATCCAACTCTCTGTTCTGAAACACCTGCCTTCTAGAGCCATTCGCTTAGCTACCTCCAACTCTCTGAGGGTCAGACCCTTCTCCAGGCAGACAGTTGGGGGTAGATATCTTTCCTCTGCAGGTGCCTCCCTGCCTCTCTCAGACCTGAGCCAGACCACCTGTAGTTAAGGGAGCAGCTCAAAATCCTCCTTTTGTCTTTATCCTTCCGTCTCTCCCTCTCTTCATTGCTAACTTACCTGTTCTGCTGCACTGACTGTTGATTGGCCCTCTCGGTACCAGGCTCCTCCATGAACAGTCTTCCTGACCAGTCTTCCTTGCACTGCCCACTGGCCCACCACACACTTAGGGCCTATAACTGTAACCCCTACAGCCCCCCTGCCTCCTGTGCTTACCTAGAGTTGCACTGCCCTGGCTGCACTTACTCAGAGCCATGCTGCCATGATTTCACTTCCCCCTTTTCTCTCGCTTGCACTTCCCTCTCTCCTTCCCCTTGCACTTCTATTGTTGCACTTGCACGATCCGAAGGACACAAGGCCTAGTAGGATCGTATGTCTTGTCCTGCCTATGTGTTCCTCCCTTGTCTTGTGGAGCCTAGATACACTTGTGTACAGGCGTGTTACAAATAACATATTATATCAAATCAAGGGTACTTTATCTAAATCTTTGTAGTGATACGTTCTTTGAAATCAAACTGGTGACTATTTATTGGGAAAGATTTGGGGAAGACTTTTCCTCCATAGTTCCCTACAGAACCCCATTAATTGTGGTCTGTTTTTTTTTTTTTTTTTTATCCGGTCAGGACTTTTTGAAGGGGACTAAAGCTTTCAGCTTCCATTCCTTTGCCTTGTGCTCACTGGTTAAGGGGAACATGATCAGTCTTTCAGACTATCAGCACGGGGAAACGCTGTTTCTCTTTTGAATTCTTGTATGTTTTATATTGCATGTATTTTTTATATTGCACACAGCATCTTCCGAGGCAGTGCAACGGGAATACATGTGAATGACCCTAGCTTTTTTACACACAAGGATTTTGATTACTTTTATATGTTCCTAAAGACAAGCATTGGGCAATAGTTAAATTTGTACCATCTCTGCACTATTTTTGGTGTGCAAATTCACATTTACTGAGTAAGGCTACTAAATGTGGCTAGTGCACTAAACTGCTGTGCCCCAAGAATTTCGCTTGGTCCTTGCCAATATTGGAGTTTGGATTTCTTCCTGCTTTTTCATGTCAGGAAAGCCATTTTACAGTGTGACAAATCCTTAGATGTCATTAACCTGTCCAAGGGGGGGAGCTCCTTTCCATGAGGGACTCAGTGAGAGGATCACATGGGGAGAGAGTCTCCCTCTGGGGACTAGGATGGCCATCTAGGGAGATAGTGGTAGAACACCCCTCAACCAATACCTTACACACCTCCCTATTATGTAGAGCCTAGCATCTTACCCATCACTTCCATGTACGTCTGCAAACCTGAAGTCTCACTACCTACTAATAGTAGACCCAGTTATTACTGCAGTGCATGGAAAGCTGACAAAACAAAAAGTACTGAGACAATATGGCTCAAGAGAGGCATGTGCAATACCACAGTGCCTCTTACAACAAGGACTAATGTTACACAAGGGTGTGACCAGCCCTTTAAAAAGGAAACTGAAGACAGACTCAGTGACTTCTACCATGGAAGTCAGGAGCCTGTGTCAGCTACCTTTGAGATTAAGAGACAAGGCGAAACCGACTCCTACCGGGACCGCCGAAGGAGTGGCAGTCCCCCACTTGTTATGAGGTGGACCACCAGGTCCAAACAGGTGCTGTTCCTGAGTGTGGAGCTAAAGGGTAATCATCACTGTGGGCGTCCATCTAACGGGCACTTGGTTTAGCTTTAATATAACATTAAAGACTAATGTTAACACCAGGGTCCATACAGCAATCTCACTTGTGTATAGGAACACCGACGCACTGTCCAGTCCAGGCACTTTCCCTAATTTCTGGGCCTTGATCAACCTCTCCACGTCTTCCAGGCTTAGTATCAGATGTGTGTTCGACCCCCTCTCTTCCTCTGGATATTCCCCTGCGATGCCCACCATACCTGCCCTTCCTTCACCAGCCAGGGGCCTATACAATGCTTCAAAATGGCCTTTCCACCTGATTGGGACAATGCTTTCATAGAAATGTGTGTCGCCCTTTAGGTTTGAGTCAGTGATTAATTTCCAACATCTGGCATGGTCGCCCTCGTTCACAGAGTCTGCCATAGTGGCCTACTTCTCGTCCACATACTGAATTATTTTAGTGGCCACTTGTTTCTTATAGGCCTCCCTAAGGGAGCATAGATGATCGCTTTTGATCCCTACCGCTCCCCTTAGGCAAGCGGTCGGGTTAAGCTAGTCTTAATGCCTTCTCGAGGATCCAGCCCTTCAGAGCATTTGTAAGTGTCCCTGGACTGTCCGGTGGACTCACTAGCTCTATCATGGGCTACATTGCCAGCCCTGTAACCATTACTTGTTCAAGTCCAGACCTTTTCTGGTCACCAGATTGTTCCAAAAGTCATCTTCTCTGTGAATTCCAGCTACCTAACTTCAAGACAACCTACCCTGGAACATCTTCTGTGATTGCGATTGGAAGGACACCTGTTATTTCCTGCAAATGGTGATTGTCTCTGTGACTCACCTTCCTCCATTCTGTGAAATGTACTGAACAGATCTGCATCTGTGGTTTCTGCATTTCTTCGCCAACAGAGGTTGCCTCTTGATGTTGCTCACAAATGGAAGAATGCTCAAACCCACAACTCCTGGGCACCTCTCACCAGAACGAATTGCAGAAGATTGAACCCCCAGTGACTCCCAGACAATACACAATGACATCTTAGGTGTATTAAAGAACATATGGAATGTCTATGTATGCAAAAGAAAACAATAAAGAACAGCAGACTTTCTCAAAGCAGTCCTTCAATGCAGACCACAGTATAAGAACTACTCTGTAGCCATCCAAGGCTAGTGGCATGTCGGGTCTAGCGGTCAATAAACCCATCAATACTCCATGCTCACGGTCCTTGTCCCACAAGGAAAAAAAACGGAATTACACCTTCCAACAATTCTTTCGGCTTTTATCAGAGCGTTGGACTGTATAATCCAATCTTCAGATGCAGAGGTTCCTGGACCAATGGACTGACTCCTCTAATATTTCCCGCCACCTTCCTCTGAAGCCTCAGTTGCCAATTCCCCATTTGGCTTTCTGATTCCTGTTCTGTGTTCCATGAGTTTCTGTAACACAGGGCCTGTGGGCCTCTGAGTCTCTGTTGTGGACACTGTGAAGGCATCATGAAGTAATACACAGACAAACAACAGACTTAACATCCAAAGTAAAATACTTTATCAAATCAAATGTTACGTTTGGTAGAAGGCCTAACTTGCCCTATACTAAGGTGGGATTTCCCTACCTGAACAAAACTAAGGAAATTCGCAGTCAAAGAGTTCAACTTAAAAGTCTGTGTCCAAAACCTATATTTGCCTTCACAACAAAAGCTAATCATTGTGTAGGGATGTCAAACCAACAGAAATATTGTTCACCTCAAAGTTTTAAGCCTCTTCCAACTCACAGGTTTCTCTCAGCTCCCCATCCCAAGTAAAACAAAGTTTCATAAAAATGTCTCACGATTATCTTTCTCCAGTTAACGATAATATAGTTCAATATAGTTAAAACCGAATCCTCAGCACCACTGTTCACAGAAAACAAAAGAGTGCACGTCTTTGTTCACAAAACCACACTATGCAGCTTTTTAAGTCTCAGGGTTCCCTTCCCATGGACGTTTTTCTCTGTTATTACAGTATTTTAAAAAACAATGTATTTATAAAGTGCACTAGCAGCCCAGAGGCATCGAGGCGCTGTTACAAGAAAGTGATTTAGTTACGTAGATAATGGTTTGCTTAGGTTACAATGAGTGTATTGTATCCCCTTACAGTGTAGAGGTAAAAGGATACATAAGGGTGGCTACAGGATACAGTATCATACAATACAGGTGAAAGCTACGCCGCAGATTAGTAGTGTTCAGCACATGTGAAAGCTAAGCAGTGGGTGGTGGCCCGGTCATTCAAACAGTAGAGTTTTAACATCTTTATGGAAAGCTAAATGTGAATCTATGCTTCTGAGGTGGGGTGGCAAGGAGTTCCAGTGGGTCGCTGCCATGAAAGGGAAGCTGGAGCCTCCTGCTTGAGCCCTCATTGTTTTGGACGATGGATTAAGGTTGGTGTATGCAGTTCTAGTGGGTCTGTCTGCAATAGGTTTGGTGATTCCCTGCGACAGGTACAAGGGGGCAGTTTTATGGAGGGCGAGACTTTTAAAGATGATACACTCTTTGATGGGAAGTCAGTGAGCCTGTTTCCTGGCCACTGAAATGTGGTCCCATTTGGGAATGATGATGGCAGCTTTGAGGGCATTCTTTTGGACAGTCTAGAGTTTAATGATAATTTTTGCAGAGGTCCCTGCTAGGAGGGCATTACAATAGTCAAGTTGAAACCCGATTATGGCTCTAGCTTTGGTGAGGCAGTTATACATGGAGAGGAAGGGTCTGGCTGCGTTAAGGAGCTTGGAGTGGTAGGCCGCTGAAGATGCTATGGCATTAACCTGTTTGGTCATTGAGAGGTTGGAGTCTAAGTAGACTCCCAAGGTTTTGACAGCTTGGGAGACTAAGGTTTGAGTGTTGTCAATCGTGAAGGCGCTATACTGTTTGTCCAGCTTTTTTTAAGGTAACAGGGGATCTAATTAAAAGTAGTTCCGTCTTATCCCCATGAAGGGACAGCCAATTTTCTGCCATCCATGTTTGGATAGTGGAGTAGATGGAATTGACTGTTTCCGTGTCAGCCTCATAGTCGCCAGTGAGGGGGATGAGCACCTCAGTGTCATCAGCATAGTTGGTGTATGTGATGCCTAGCGAGTTAAAGATGTTGAACAATGGCCCATGAACAAGTTGCACAGGGTGGGGGAGATGCAAGAGCCCTGTGGGACTCCGAATTTGATGGGGCTCGGGGTGGACACATGCTTGGTCAAAAAAGACTTTCATAACTCTTTCTTGGAGAAAGGAGGTGTTACAAGCTGTGACCTTGTTATTGAAGATGGCAGCAGAGGAGAGATGATGGCAAAGGGTTTTGTGGTCCACCAAATCAAAAGCCGCTGATAGGTCCAAGAGGAGAAGGGCTAGTTTGCCCGAGTCTCTGATGTCGTTCATTTGATTTTTCAGGTCTAATAGTGCCATTTCGGTACCGTGGCATGGACGGAAGCCTGACTGCCGGAGCCTGAGAAGGTTATTGTCCTCAAGGAATTATTGTACTTGCAGATATGCTGCTTTATCAAGGATTTTCAAAATAAAAGGGACTTTGGTGATGGGTCTGTCATCCCCGGTTGGTTGGGTCGAGGGCAGGTTTCTTGAGGAGAGGGCGTACCTATGCTTCCTTGAGGCAGATTGGGACATGGCCAGTGGCAAAATAGCCATTGATAAAGGCTGTCAGGAAGGGGGCAAGGGTTGAGGCACACTCGTTAAAGAGTTGAGCAGGGCAGGGGTCCCCTTTATAATTAGAAGGTTTGATGGATTTAAGGAGGGAAAGGACTTCCTGTTCGGTAACATCCTTAAAGGCGAAAGAGGCAGAGTCACAGGGGATGTAGCTCTGGTGGTTAGCTGTTTGGTGGTTGAAGGACAGTTGGTGGGTGAGGATTATACTTTGAAGGGTGTCACATTTGTCTACCATGGCTAATTGTATGCTGTTGCACCATTCTTCATCCTTGGTGAGAGTAAGCAGGGGGGAGTGGGTGTTTCAAGCTCCCTGAAGATGGTGAGGATCTCCTTGGTGTCTAATTTAGTGTTTGCTATCCTATGGTTGAATGTGCTGGCTTTAGCTTTGATTATGGCAGATTTTTATAGGTTCTTTAAGTAGCCTTAGATCTGATGGAAGGGAGTTGAAATTGTGGCAGCCTGCACAGGGAATGATCTCCCCAGGCTGTTAGCATGTTTGAAGTTGATATTTCTGACCAGGGCAAGAGGAGAAGAATGTACGCTCCTTGGGGGTTCGTAAATAGGCACAAGATCTTTAATTTAGGCTGGGGTGTTACCATATACGGCTTTATGGACAACAGTTGATGTCTTAAATTGTAATCAGGCAATGATAGGGAACCAGTGGATGTCTTCCTGTCTGGATTTATTTCTTGATAATGTAAATTGCATTGTTTTGTATTACCTTTATTGTCTGTATGTTTTTTTTTTTGTGGGTGCCGACCAGGAGGGCACAGGCAGCAGATGCACAGTTAGACTCAGAGAGGAACATAGTTGGAGGTAGTAGTAGCAGTTTCTCACAGTCTGATTCATGGGTGCATCAGCGTTTACTAGGGAGTCTAGATGGAAACCTAGAGTATTGACTCTCTTAGATACTTGAATACAGCAGTCATGTATGGAGAAAGACAAGTTTGGAGCTTGCTTGTCCTGTGCCAAATGTCATCAACTCTGTTTTATTGCCATTGAGGCACATCCAGTTTGAGTTCATCCACGCCTCAATGTGATCATATGTGTCGAGATCATTATCTCCGGAGCTCTCAAGGTCTAACTGTGTGTCATCAGTATAATTTGAAATAAACACCTTAAGGTCGTCAAAGATGTCATACATTGGCCTGATGAACATGTTAAAAAGTAGTGGAGACATACAGGCTCCCTGGGGGATGCCACATTTTATGGGTGCAGATAGTGAAGTTGTATCTCCCCAGCAGACTCTCAATGTGCAGTGCGAGAGAAAGGACTGTACCCATTTGATAGTATCCCTGCTACATACCCTATTATACAAAGTATATGGAGAAGGCCATCATAGTCTAAAAGGTCAAATGCTGCTGGTAAGTCCAGTAGTACGAGTAGGCCAACAATGCCTTTATCTGGGGGGCGTGGCCAGCGGGCGGACGATGCAGACGTGATCTCGCATCGCTCCGGGGCCGCCAGCAAGATCCTGCTGAAATCCTGCCATAATCACCACCGGAGAGGACCAAAATCGCTCTGATGAGGCAAGAACCACTGCGGAGCAAAATCGCCTGACCCCGGACCAAAACCGGTGCGAGAAACCCTGGCTGAGACGCATAGAAGAAACGAGGCCCGCAGCGCGCGGGACCGACAAAATGGCCGCCGTACGCGGCAACTGACCTGGGGCGCCGTGCAGCGAAGTCATCCTGAGACAGCGTGAGAGAGACTGCAACCGCGGGCGCTGGATTACCGTGCACTGGGGGACAGAGTGAGCGTGGTCGAAGTCGCTGCCTGCCTCCCACCGGCGAGTGGGGTAAATGGGGAAATAACAACCCTCTGCGGGCCGGACTGTTCGACTGTCGCTGTTGCCGACGCATCGCACGGAGGGCTGCCTACCATAGCCCACCCCCGAAACCGCCCAAACCCGGACTGAAACCGCAGGCTCGCCGTGAGACGAGGGGCGCCTTCTAGATCCACAGCACGGAGACTGCAACCCACACACCTGTGAGAGATCCAGTGTGAACCGAAGCGGAGGGGGACGAAGGATCGATACGCATGCTGCTGCCGAGACACGCGAAGCAGAACTGAGCCCGCCGAACCCGCATCAACACAGCGGTAAGGAGAGGGCGATCGGTTGGAGTGGGCGACCCGTAATTCTCCCCCCCCACCCCCTCGAGACAGTACAATCCCTGGGGTCACTCCACCTGTACCCCAGAGTGCGGGAGGGAAGCACCCCCAAAACATATTGCTGGAAGAGAGTGGTGGGGGACATGAAGACCAATTAAGACAGCACAATTAAGGTGGCGCATAACACTCCCAGACGAGGCGTACTGGCTAACCCTCTCACCAGCGACGATCACACACATAAACGCAGAACTGCCCTTAGAATCGTGCTGGTACTACCAAGACTGTGAAAGCAACAGGGGAAGCCGATGTACCAGCCTGTGGCCGACACATAAAGGAGAAAGGGTGAAACCAAGAACCAACCCACCAGCAGATGAAGTCCACTGGTGGAATGATGCAATAACGCAAATTAGTGGAGGCATCCACGTAAAGATCAGTGAACCACTTGCCCGAGAAGGTAACCTCCTGACCAAATAAGGCCAGACGAACTACCCCGTAAACGACCCAGAAACTGCGCACTACATAACGACAACAAACCAGACAGCTGATACAATGGGTAAGGAAAAGGCACTAACCACTAAAAAAGGGGCCAATCAGAGCACCATGGTACAATTCACGACCACCAATCTGCCCCCACCAACGGACTCAGATCCACAAAACCCTGGAGAACCTCTATCCCTAAGGGACATGATGAATGCCATTGCCAACTCACGATCCTCAATGGAAGTCAAAATGGATAGCATCACCACAGAAGTCTCTCTGTTGCGACATGATCTCCAAAAACTCTCCTCCCGCACTGGTGAGGCCGAGACCCGTATATCTGTTGCAGAGGATGACTTAAGAAGTATGGGCCAGCAAATGAACAGAGCGCTAGAACGCATCAAAGTACTAGAGTCCAGGGTGGAGGAGGGGGAGGGCAGATCAAGGAGGAATAATAGACGCATACTTGGGCTGCCGGAAAAGACTGAAGGGGACTCCATGGAGCTCTTCCTGGAGAAATGGCTGATCGACCTATTCGCTCCCAAGACCCTGTCGACACTCTTCTCAATAGAGAGAGCGCACCGAGTCCCAACGGGCACACCAATACCTGGGAAGCAACCGAGAACGGTGGTAGCGAAGATCCTTAATTACAGAGATCGTGATGCTATATTGCAAATGGCCAGACAAAAAGGAGAGATAACATACAACGGCTCCAGAATAGGCCTCTTTCCAGACTTCACTAGGGAGGTGCAGAAAATGAGACAATCCTTTGACCCCCTCAAGAAGCGCCTACAGGCGCTAAATGTAAAGTATGGCCTCCTATTCCCTGCGCAATTGAAGATGTACCACAATGGCACCACAGTACACTTCACTGACCCCAGAGAGGCATGGACCTGGGCTGAGGGGCATCTGAAGGGGGAATGGAACCCACGCAAGCGACTAGAACCAAGGAGAAATAGACCACATCTGAATGAGCCCCCAAATGAGACACCCCAAGAAATGGAGGAGAGACCCCAGAGAGGAAGTGATTCAGTACAAACATGACTGTGAGATGAAAGAACTCATGACACCTGAGACCCAGGCAAAAGCAGTGAATCAAAGAGAAATGGACCAAAGCTAAACGAACCCCTGCAAACACTACCCTATCAAGATATGGAAGCGATACCACGAAACTAAGACGAATAGATGAAAGAACGGACGAAGGATAAAATTACCATAATGTGAAACTAATGAAGGACCACCTAACGAACATAACAATTGGTGAAATGTATGCTGGCGGCCCCAAAACCTGGCGCGGCACAACCCCCCCGGACAAGTACGAAGAACGCATTGAGGTATTCCTAATACCAAAGAGACTATAAGTAGATAGATGTTTTGTTTAATGGGCGACAGATGCTTCAGTTGGGGAAGGAGTATAGGGCGGGGGGATCGGGAGTTACACAGGTATCCAAAAGACAACCGGCTCATCAGGACCTCATCGAATAAAAGAAGCTTGCAAATGGCAAGAACCAAACATCTACATATGGCCACGAACTCAGTGATTAATGACTACGGCTGGACTTAAGGGAAAAAAGCTTGCCCTCATGACATGGAATGTGAATGGCTTGGGGAACAGCATAAAGAGAAGACTAGTAATGCAATATATTACTCGACATGATCCGGATGTAGTGATGCTAACCGAAACGCACCTGGCGGGCACGAACTGTCAATTCTTCAAAAAAACCAAATACAAAACGGCAATCCATGCAGGCTTCTCCATGGGTTCGAGAGGTGTGCTGATACTAATAAACAAAAGAACCCAGATAGACGTAACACAAATAATCCAAGATCCGGGAGGCAGATTTGTGTTTATGCATGGCACACTATGGAACCAAACCATAGCTACAATGGTGATCTACTCGCCCCCAGCATTGTTGGCCCCCCTATTAGAAGAAATCACACCGATAATAGTAAATAACCCAGTGGATACGCTAGTGATGGGCGGAGACTTCAATGAGGTGATGAGCACCGTGGAGGACCGCACACATCAGAGAGGGGGAAATCCGGCAAGACCAACCAAACTGGCCAACTTCGCATCAGCACTGGGCCTTGCAGACGCATGGAGAGACCTCCAACCAGGCGAGAAACAATTCTCTTTCCACTCCGGTGCACACGGATCGATGTCCAGGATAGACTATTTCTTCCTCCCTGGGGTAAATATGCACAAAGTGATCGAGTCAACCCTGCAACCCCGAGGAATTTCAGATCACTCCCCACTCACGATGACGCCTGAGACACAAAGACCTCAGCCCCCACTGAAGTGGCGACTAAATACATACTACCTGGGATTCCCAGAACTAACGGAGAAAATCCAAGAAACAACCGAAATGTACTTTGAACTAAACCAGAACTCCGTGGAAGACGTTGGAATAGTATGGGAAGCATATAAAGCAACTTTAAGGGGTGAAATATTAAGCTGGACCTCAGCACACAAAAAACTACACCAGCAGGAAGTAAAAGAAGCAGAAGCAGACGTGAGAAGAGCTGAAGAGAACCTCATAAGGTCAGGAATGACAGATGACAATACACCCCTAAAGATGGCACAAAAGAAACTACACAATGTGGCACTGACATGCGCGAAACAAGCGCACAGAACTACACGAGCAAGAATATATGAAACGGGAGACAAAGCCAGCAGAATGCTGGCATGGTTGGAAAGAAGGGAGGATAGACACCTCTTGGTGCGACGAATAGGCATCACAGATATGGAATGGGCCTCAACAGACTCAGGCATAGCGGAGGCCTTTGCAACCTATTACGAAAAGCTGTATGCCCCACCGACAACTCCGCTGGACGCCACCACATTGGACTCAGTGACCATCCCAATACTAAACGAAACCCAGAAGCTGAATCTTGAGGCTCCAATAACGGAAGAAGAACTGACGACAGCCATCTCCCAGCTACAGAACTGAAAAACCCCAGGGCCGAATGGTCTTCCAGTGGAAATATGGAAGAAAATTGGCACCCGAGAAGTGGCACCGCACATGCTCAAAATGTTCCTGCAGGCGAAAGAGAAAGGCATCCTACCACCGGACCTAAGACAAGCCAGCATAGTGGTAATACACAAAGAAGGCAAACCTCCAGACGCATGTAGCTCGTACCGTCCAATCTCTCTCATTAACACGGAAGCTAAAATATTGGCCAAAATACTAGCCAACAGGCTACAAACAGTGATAACCTCCCTAATCCATCCAGACCAATGCGGCTTCATGCCACAAAGATCCACACGAATGAACATACGCAGGCTTTACTCTGCCATTGAAAGATCGGCCACTCTACAGGACCCGCTGGCACTGCTCACTATTGACTTCGAGAAGGCCTTCGACTCGATCCACTGGGAGGCCCTGTGGTACATTATGGGTAGAATGGGATTTGGACAGCAATTTACAGACTGGGTTAAGCTCCTATATAATGCCCCGATGGCTGAAGTTAGGGTCAATGGCTGGTCCTCACGAACCATTAAACTCGGGAAAGGTACTAGGCAGGGATGTCCCCTCTCGGCGATGTTGTTTGCACTTGCGATAGAACCACTGGCGATAATGCTGAGGGAATCCATGGATTGGAGGGGGTTCCGCTGGGCACAGGATTGGGAGGACAGGGTGTCCCTATACGCAGACTACCTACTAATCTACCTTAGTGACCCAACAATCTCCAGTCCCATTGTAACTAACATACTAACTACATATGGAGCCTTTAGTGGGTTGAAGGTAAACTATGACAAATCCCTGATTTTTCCAATAAAAGGACTAGATGCAGCGACCCTAGCAAATAACCCATTTAAGATCGAGAAAGAGCAATTCCGATACCTGGGAATACAGATCTCAACAGACCTAAGTCAGTATATTAGGAGGAACCTACACCCAGTAAGGGATAGATTTGTAAATGACGTTAAATACTGGATAGCCCTTCCGCTCACCCTACTGGGAAGAGCTGCTTTGTTCAAGATGTTGGCCCTCCCCCGGTTCCTATATGCCCTGCAGAACGCACCGTTATACATACCCCGAACAGAATTTCATAAAATAGATGAATCGCTCAGGAAATTGCTTTGGGGAGGGGGCCACCCACGAATTGCTCTCAGAACCCTTCAGCGCTCAGTGTGGGACGGAGGAATCGGGCTGCCACACCTGCAGACGTATTATTGGGCTGCCCAAATGTCAGTAGTGGATGATAGCCTGCATGCTGATCCAATGATACCACACAACAGAGCAGATGCCCAAGCGAATCATGGAGTCACCCCGCTAGAAAGCCTGTATCAAAAGAAAACCCGACAAACTACACCCACAATGGTGGCTCAGAGAACACAGATCTGGACGGATGCGCATAAATACCTAGGATGGGAAGGAAGAGTCACGCTGAAACAACCCCTGTGGTGGAATAAACACCTCCCGGAACTTAAAGACATTCCCAAATGGGCGGTCTGGGAGGAGGCGGGGATACAGACACTAGAAGACCTGGTACAGGATGGCGAAATCAAGACATTCCAAGTCCTGGAGGACGAATTCGACCTCCCCACCACGGAGCACTTCCACTACTTACAAATAAGGCATGCACTTACCGCAAGCGAAATAGATCTTCCAAATATACCGGAATGCACCCCGATTGAGAGGAATATAGTGATGGAACGGATTGGGCATAAAGTAACCTCCACAATGTACAATGCCATCAATTCATTTGCCACGAAAGAACTCACAGGACTTAAAGAGAAGTGGGAAAGAGATGTGGGTCAAATACAAGCGGAAGACTGGACAATGGCACTCATGCACCCCCGGGAATCAGCAATTTCAGCCAGGATCCGGCTAGTACAGTTGAAAATCCTACATAGGGTTTACTATCCCAGGGAGGCGCTGCACCAGTGGGGAAGAGCGACAGACCCCAATTGCTTGAGATGTCACCAGATGAGGGGTACCTTTTTCCACATTCTATGGGAATGCCCGCAGATACAAGACTTTTGGCAACAATGCTGCCATAAGCTTTCAGCAGTACTTGACCGCGAAATACCGATGGACCCCAAACTCCTGATACTGGGAATAGTTGCGGATATAGAGCTATCCAGATTTGAAAAACTCATGTTTACAACGACTACGAGTCTTGCCAAAAGAAACATAGCCCAACTATGGGGCTCGCCCACACCGCCACAATACACCAAATGGGTAGCAGACGTGGACATGAGTATCCCAATGGAGGTGAGAGTGTACACTACAAGAGGATGCCCAGAGAAAGCGACCAAGATATGGCAAAAATGGGAGGATAGCTGAAGGCAAGCAAAGAACAGACATGGAGACACTGAGCGCTGATCTGTGAATTGATATAAGCCATCGGAACGACTTTGAGAATCTCTAGATGTAACAAGTTTACAATATATGCAAACAGAAACCTGAAGCCGGAAAGAAATGTATACCTGAGTGTTTAAATGTTATAAATGTTTAAAGGGTTATGTGTGGTGACCAAATGTCGACTACATATTGTTGTTGTGTTTGATGATGTCAAAAAACAATAAAAAATGTTATATCAAAAAAAACAATGCCTTTATCTGTAATCCCCAACATATGGGATTGGAGGTCTAAGAGTGCAGTCTCTGTACTGTAGTGCGGAATAAAGCCAGGTTGTCTACAGTGAAGGATAATATTTGCTACAACTAACGACTGGATTTGTGTGGTAGTGCTTTTGTCTAGTATTTTTAGCAAAAAATTGCAATTTGTAATGGGATGTAAATTGCTAGGTTCTTTAGGGTGAAGGCCAGATTTCTTAACCAAAGGTGTGACTGTGACCTTTTTTTGTTGCATCCGGGACCTGGTTGCTGGAGAAGGAGGTGTTGATGAGTCTGACAAGGAAAGGGGCAAAGATTTCTTTATGTTCCAGGATGAGGTTTGGGGGAATCACATTTTCCGGACATTGCGAGGGGTGTAGTGAGGATAGCCTATTCATCATGTCCGAGATAGTATTGGGAGAGAAGTTAAATTTAGCAGTCTCCTCTTTGTGTACTCATTTATGGGGAAGAAGAAGGCTGATTGTGTGCTTATTTAAATCAAGTTTAATCTTAAAGCATGACTTGTCAACCTTTGCCTCAAAGGCCAGTTGTATAGTGAGACAATCTTTGTCCATTGGGGCCACGAGTGTAGATGAAGTGCCTGGCATTTCCACGGTTTTGACGATTTCAAAGAGTTTTTTGGTGTTATTATTGGACTCTGCAATTTGCTTGTTAAAGAGGTTTTTCTTGTTGTCACAGATAGCCAGTTTTTGTCTATGGCTTTCCAAGTAATTTTAGTTGCTTCGGGTGGACATTTTAGCCATTTTGACTCTGCTTGTCTTTTGCATTTTTTTTATTATACTCAGCTCCTGGGTGTATCATTTTTGTTGCAATGTGTTCTCTCGAACTAATTTGCTCACAATAGGTGCTACTTTGTCTTACATAGAGTATAAATAGTTTTTCCCCCATCCTGTCGGTCGCTCTGTAGTTGAATTGCCTGCTGAAATGCCTGGCGATCGGTTTGTGCCTGGTGACTTTGTAACCACAGCCTCTGTTGTAGCTGTTGCTGCCCTTCTTTTAGAGTTTTGATGATGGTCTCCATTGCACAATTGATTCCATTCTGACACAACTTGTGAGCGATAGAGAGGTGGACATAGTGGTGGTTGACAGAAAAATGGTCTGAGGTTTATTAAAGAAAACATGGAACATCTATGGCCCTCAAAACAGGTTTGCCTGTCCAGAAAAAGATAACAATGGTTATGGCACCCTTTCTGGACCGGCAAACTACAAGTCAGCCAGTAGGGGCTGTAAACTACAGGCAGGACTGACCAGCCAGAAGGTCTGGCCTCATCCGACTGATTTCTCACTGAAGCACCAGCACCATTACAAACAGTGCCGGTGCTTCAGGGTTTCCATTCCCATGAAGTCCTATTGGACTCCATGGAATGAGAACTTATGGATTGCCGCCACTCATAATATCCCTGTATACCAGGGTATCAGGTGGCACAAACGGTAAATCAAATATGCAGGTAATTCGTCATTAGTCACTGGTGGGTTACCAGCAGATTCGTAATGAGGGCCATATGTTTGCCAAAGAAAAAAACACAATTAACAGCAGACTTTCTCAAGGCAGTCCTTCAATTCAGACCATGGGGTAAGGACTCCTCTGTACTCGTATCAGGCTCCTGGCTTGTCATCTCCAGAAGTCAAGATCAGCAATACACCATGCTCTCTGAGTCACGGTCTTCTTTCTAGAAGGAAGAACATCTGAATGATAATATGCAACAATTCTTTTGGCTTTTATATGTACCTTGAACTGTATAAACCAATCATCGGATGCAGATGTCTCTGGCCAGTGTGCTTACTCCTCTGATATGTCCTGCCCCTTTCCTCCGAGGCCTCGGTTTCTTGTCGCCATGTTGCCTTTTTGATTCCTTTCCCTTGTGCCATGTGTTTTTGTAACACAGGGCCTGTGGTTGCAGCCTCTGAGTTTGTGCTGTGGACACCCCGCCCATTCTTGTGTAAGCGTGAACTTTTGAACAGGGTTTGTTTATAAGGGGCTACACTGTCACTTTGTTTTGTCGACTTCTTCAGATAGTTTCCTTCTCTGTTGTTCCCAGCGTCCTTGTAATACAGACTCTGCCTGCATTTTTCTTTTGAAGCCCTGGCATAATGCAGTTCAGTATATCTTCCCTTCTGGTCGGATGTGGTACCCAATGGAGTTTCATCACCCATCGTTTGTTTGTTTTTTATATTTATATAGCACACCTAACCCAGAGGTATCTGGGCGCTTTGAAGTACAGTTACATGATGATGGCAGTCTCTTAGGCAGAGGGTGGAATACATACAATCATGAGGGTATAATACATTGGCAAAGTTCAGTACATACATCAGTAGTGGAGAGGAGCAAGAGCGGGAGGTACATGCATCAGTGGTAGACAAGTACAGGAGGTAGTTTGTTTACACACAAGTGCTAACAGTAATGGTTAGTTTTCACTAAGTATCAAGGATATGACGCTTTGCCTGAAATGTTCAAATGTTTGAATGGTCCTAATGTTAGCTGGGAGTGAGTTCCTCAGTTGAGAGTGCTATTAACGGGAAGCTGGATCTGCTGCATCTTTTAAGGTTAAACCTGGGAGCTGTCAGGCAAGACATATCTGTGGATCTGGTGATACGTGTGGAGGATCTCCAGGTGAATTTTTCTGTAAGATAGGGAGAGCCATGTGATGCAGTGCTTTGAAGGTACGACATACAGATTTTAGTTTAATTTTTTCATTTATGGAGAACCACTTGTGTTTTATCCTAGTTGCTGATATATGTTAGTTCCGGGGTATATTTAGGGTAGCTCTAAGAGCGTTATTCTGCAGTGTCTGCAGTTTGTTGATTACTGTTTTATTGGTGCCCAAGTATAGCCTGTTACAGTAGTCCAATTTAGAGCTTGTGAGAGCTCTGGCTAATGTGAGACAACTTTCTGAGGATAGAATTGGTCCGCAAGCTCTTATCAGTTTGCCTGTGTAGGCTGTAACCGAGGAGGTCATATTTACTTGTTTGCTAAGGTTAGAAGTAGCGTCTAGTTAGTATCCAAGCGTTTCTACTACTTTGGCAATTGGGTTGTTGTTTCCGTCTATGTTAATTAAGTTGTAGTTCAGTCCAAGTTTGTTTAAGTAAACTGTGGATCCAACTAACAATAGTTCTGTTTTCTCATCTTTCAGGCACGGGCCGTGGGTGGTGATCCATGCCTGAATGATGGTGTAGATTTCATTCATCCTGAGTACATCTATGTCATAAGAGCCTGTAAAGGGTAGGGGTATCTGGGTGTCATCTGCATAGTTGGTGTAGGTGACACCCAGACAATCCAGTTTGTCAAATAATGGCTTTGTAAAGATGTTATACAAAGTGGGAGAGGCACAGGACACTGGGGGCACACTGCAGGTGATCGGTATGGGGTTGGCTGTCGCTATCTGTTCGAAGGAAAACTCACCCGTGAAGAGAGCTGCATTTCGTTTTGGGGGAAGTGCATCCAATCCAGCACTGTGTGTTTGCCGCTCCTCCCAACGCATCAGCGTGCTTCCTGGAGGAGGCGGGGTAGGAGCAACACGTGACTGGATCACGTGATCGCGGCCGCCTACAAAGGACTAAGGCAACCACCCTTGTGGCGTTAAGCCCGGCTGGAGTAAAGCCCAGTGACTGTTGTGCGGCTGTTTGGCGCAGTTGGCGCAAAAATCTACATGTGACTAGCATGAGAACCAACAGCAGCCAATAACAGCTGAGGTGAACTTGAGGTAAGGTCTACATCGTTTACAATACTTGTTCATACAACGTGAGACTGCGGGAAATTATATCCTTTGATCACGCTGTTTTGTCTAATTACGACTCGATAAAAGACCTTTTTCCTCGGGTCTGATATAACTAAAGCGACTACTTAGCACTACATCTTCACCCATGGTAGTGAGCACTTCTGACGTAAAGTGACTAACTACCCCAGACTTATTTAAAGTGTAGACACATCTCTTACCACTTTCTACCAACAAACGGTGTATACATCACAGATTGTTGATTAAACTAAAACTTGATGAAACTTCGTAGCACCAAAGACATGGAAGGGGCAGGGAATGGATCGTATTTAAATCAAAGCTGTGAAGTGATCATACCAACTGCTCAACTCGCTCAGGACAATGCTAATCTGATGAATGGACAAGAAATCCAAGTTCTGGTACATGCTGATGAAAAACATAGTACTCCTACAAAAAGTCAGATAGAGAAAAATCCAAATATCGCTATAATGAATAATTGGAAAAAAGGGTTGGAATACACTATCTCAACAAGAAAAATACAAAGCAAAATAGAAAATCATTTCGGGAATAAACGACATAAAAGCCACAGTGACATCGAAGGCGAATCCCTCATTCTTTGGGAAGAACCAAGACACTCTCAAACCCCGACTTCTAGTACAGAAATACACATTGTTGCAGCACACCTGGAAAAAGAAACCTGTACCTCACCTGAGGAAGACAACGCATTCACCCCAACCCCACAAAACCTACAATCTTCATCAACTGTTGTACAGCTAATGCTGGAACAAAGGGACTCAGAAAGAAAAGACGATGAAGAAATAACAACACATTCAAATACAGACACATTGAAAGCACTGAACTTTGTTCTTAGCTCATTGGTTTCAGTCTTCGAGATGCTAAAAGGAGAGGTCCAATCGCAAAATGGGACATTGCTAGAAATGACTAAAGAAATTTCTCTTTGTGACTCTACTTTAGTGGGCCTGGCAAACGCCATCAATACAAAACTGAGCACCCCAATTCAGGCACTGAATATTGAGATTGTAAAACAAGGACTCGACATCTCCTCTATTCAGCAATCACTGAAAGAAAAAAACCAAATTGAAAACCAAAACAACACACTTTTGAAAGAGATTTTGTCAGCCTTGAAGGGAGAACTGCCCCCAGTTCAAATAGAAGAAACCCCAGAAAAAAATCAGGAATACTCATTGGAGGACACCCCACTTTCAGATTCAATAATGGAAGAATTCTTAAGACTAGCTACAGTACTAGAGGAAGAGGCAGATATTGGAAAAAACACAAAAGAAACTAAATCTGATAACCAAAAAGCCAATCAGGTAGGAAAACCTCAGGAATGGCAAGAACAAGGGGAACAAACATCAAGAGGCAGAAGAAAAAGGAGAAATCACTTGGCAAAGAGAAAGAGCTCTAAATCTTCACAGTCTAAAAACAAAAGTAAACATAACAAAGGGCTGAAGCAAAATAAAATTGGAAAAGAAAAAGGTAAGATCCAGGGAAAAATACAATCCGTTGGGATTAGTGAGGAACAGGACACCATTGTGGGCGACTCTAAAACCCCTCATATCGGCACAAAAAAAAATAAACTCAAAATATGAAAAGGAAACCAGAAGGCCAAAATTGACATCTCTACAAAGACCAATTTAACTAAAGATAAACAATTGGACGATATAGTTCCAATAATGAAAGCAAGCATTGGCTTACAAACAGAGGAGCTGACAGGACAAAAAAACAATCTAAAAAAGAAAAACATAGAGATTGGAAAGGATCTGGAAAAACAGATAAATCTAGAGGAAACAACAAGAAAAAAAAACCTAGTCGCTCAACCTCAAAAAGAGAACATAGCCAAAGCAGTCAAATGGGCCCCAATTTTCACACAAAAAAGAAGGCAGTCTGTAGTAAAAAGAACTTGTGGGAACGTCACTGCCACAAATCAACAGGAAAACAGGAAAATTGCCCCCATCTTTCTAACAAAGAAGCCGTTGGCTTTCAAGGACCCAAGCACAACCCTTCCAGGTGTAACTGTTCCAGCAAACATGCTGGGGAAAAACACACCTGAAATAAATGACAACCAAATTAAAAACGGTGAAGGGAAATTCGTCAAACTTGATATCCAGATGCATCGTGAGGAGAATGCTGCAGGTATCCACTCACTCTCCGAAATATGCGATAAACCAACTGAAAACACATCAGTGGGAAATGCTAATGAAAGGATTTGGTTGAGATTGCGCTCAAACCAAGGCCACTATAAATCTTTAAACCGGGGAGTGATTCTGAACATAATACAAAAAATAGGAGACCTCCACTCTTTAAAATCCAACGACATTGAAAGCGTGAAATTCCCGTTGTCAAGTGATCCATTCCTGGTTGAACTCATTATGACTTCAGCGAACGCAAGAAATGATATCTTGCGAAACTCAATTGAGTTGGAATCCTATGGACTGGAAGTTTCATGCAATGATAAGAAAAACAACATTATGGCCAAACACTGCATTCTCCCATGCCCAAACAAAGAAACAATATATCAAAATGAGGCAATCCTCACAAAGCAAGGTAGTTTAGAAAAAGATCTCAAAACAAAAGAAAACACCCTTATGCTCCTACCAGACATACTGTCAGAATTTCTGAAGAAGTTGGGCTTGGGCACACAACGACTTTAGAAAGAACCATGTTAACATCTTTAGTTGGAACACAAGAGGCTCTAGTGTCATCAGAGGCAAAGAAACAAGGTCATACTTATTCAATCAGGGGGATGCGATTCTTTTACAAGAAACCTGGTTGGTTAATTCGCTAAACATCGAAGGGTATATGGTTCATTGTCTGTCAGCCGTACAAAAACCACTGGGCCGGCCCTCAGGAGGCTTACTAATAGCACTAAAAAACCAAGTCTTTAAAAATGTAAAGGAAATATGGAATAATCCCCAGGGCATTCAGGCATGCAGAGCTGAAGTATCTATACAAGAAACCACCACAACTTGGGTCTTTGTAAACATTTACTGGAACCCTGCAACATCGAAACTAGACTGTTTTCTAGAGAACTTAGCATCTCTATTCGAACTACTAAAAACAACTCTAGTTTCTAGTAAAATCGTGGTAGCTGGAGACTTCAACACGAATTGCCTATATCCCCTAAAAGGAGACCGAGATCGAGTAACACATAGGAAAATTACTCTGGGAAAACAATGGCAGGATTTTATGGAACAATGGGACCTCCATATGGTAGTGGGCTCACAGGAGGGTGTAAAAGAACCATATATAACCTGGAGAAGAGGGAACTCATCCTCAGCCTTAGACTATATCTTTGTTTCAAAAACTCTGCATGCTTCGCCCTATACATTAAAAATAAAACAGGAGTCTGGCAGTGACCACAGTAGACTGGAGTTGTCACTCGAAAATATTCTAACAACAGAAGCTGAACGAGAACTACAGTTGCTTGAGGGGAAGAAAGGAAAACTTAGAGTTGTAAAATATAAAGATGGGGGAACTAATTTAAATGGAAAACTCAAAATGATTCCTGAACACATATGGAAATCACAATGCAATCCACACCGATTTACCAACTTTCTATGGGCAACTCTAGCACCCAAATACTTAGCGGGAGAAGCCAAACAGAAACACCTGCACGCCTTTGACGAGTCCACACAAAGAAGAAAAAGAGAGCATAGGAAAACGTTAAGAGACATCAAAAAGGCAGGACTTTCAGTGGAGGATATGAAAACTGAAATAAGAACCCAAAAAGCCAATTACAAATCATGGTCGATCTCACATAATGCTCTTCGGATACAAACAGATGGCGAGCACATACTTAAAACACTCAGAGAAAAAAACAGCAAGAACTTCTGGGAAGTAATGAACCAGTTCGAAGGGGTGCACGCACAATCATTATGTAACCTAGTTTCAGAAGATGGCTGGGTGAGCTACCTGACAGAGACATATAAGAGCGACGACACCCGCGAATTTAGACCCAAACCAGATATCCATTGGCAACTTAATTTCTGTGAAGAAGACATACGGGAAATTATAGCCAGTTCCTCATCATCTAAAGCATCGGGTCTAAACGGCTTGACCTATCAGGCACTGAAAAGCGAACCAACATTGTGGTCAAAGTTATTATCCGCTCTCTTTAAAGAAATACTAAAGCAACAAACCTTTCCAGCATCTTGGAAAACGGCCCTTATAGTACCTTTCTTTAAATCCGGGGATCGTCGTATACCAATGAACTAAAGACCGATAGCATTGCTGGACATTGAAAGCAAAGTCTTCATGAGACTATTACTGTCTCATGTCTCGAAATGGGTCGAAGATTTTAATATTCTATCACGCTTTCAAACAGGATTCCGCAAAGGCCACTCAACATCTATTAATGCCCTGATTCTAAACATCTTGAATGAGCAAAAGAGAGGGGGGAAAAAACAAATGCTGTACGGAGCCTGGATAGATCTGTCTAAAGCTTTCGATCAGGTTGAACGAGTCCTATTGTGGGACAAACTCCGGAACTGGGGAATGTCAGAATCTCTTCTATCAATTTTAGTGGAACTTCATAAAAACACCAATCTAAGAATACGGCTCGACGCAATGGGTCATCTGTCTAGACTAGTTGAAGTTAATAGAGGTGTAAGACAAGGGTGTTTGGGGGCGCCTCTGTTCTTCAACTTGTTCCTGGCAGATATGGGCCATTTTCTAGAAACGTCTGCCTTGATAAGCCCAACACTAAATGGGAGGAAAATCTGCTGGTTGGCGTATGCGGATGACATAGTTCTCTTCGACAGAACACCAATTGGGCTACAACACCTACTTGACAAACTGAACGAATATGTAGGACTAAACAAATTGACAGTTAATCCATCTAAACCAAACATTTTGATTTTCAAACACCCATTGTCAAAAGTAAAATACATAAACTGGAACATGGAAGGAGAACGGATTAAAACAGTAGAAACCATAAAATATCTGGGATATAACATCTATGCCCATCCAGCAACATACAAAGTAGAAAATGAAGTGTCAGCTAAAATAACACAATTCACATCACAGATGATTAAGTTAAATTACAAATTTTGTAAGTTCTCCATTTTGCCTCTGGTAAAGTTCTATCTCGCCAAAGTGGTTCCAGTTGTTCTATACGGACTAGAAGCAAAACCGGATCTTTGGTTCATAAACTGGGACAACTACGAGGGTCGCCTCTGGAAAAGAGTTTTGGGTCTTCCAAATTGTGCAACCTTAAAAAGCCTAAGATTTGAACTAGGCCTAAAATCTCTAAACTGTATGGCCGACTGGAAGCTCATTTCACTGTTCAGGGAAATAACACTAAGCAAGGACTCGACGTTGTATGGAGACCTCAAACACGAAGCACTATTGAAAAAATCCACTATTCTCATTTCGCTGGAAAGGAAAACGTTGGAAATGCTAAAGAAACTGGATCTAAATGAAGAGACTCTGGCTCTAAATCCACTTAAAGTAAAATGCAGACTAGAAGAACGGGACTGGATTGAAACAGTGGAGAAAGTAAGAGAGGACCCAACTCAAAACATATTTTTGAAGGGAGAAAAGAAACTTGGATCTCTCTCATGTTATCTACTGAAATCTCCAAATAGAAAATTGCGTTCAGACTTCCTCAG
Source organism: Ambystoma mexicanum (assembly GCF_040938575.1). Taxonomy (NCBI): domain Eukaryota; kingdom Metazoa; phylum Chordata; class Amphibia; order Caudata; family Ambystomatidae; genus Ambystoma; species Ambystoma mexicanum. Next base: position 528,803,579 of record NC_090926.1, read on the forward strand.
AATGAGACTGAATCTCGTCCACTGTGGGGCCGTTCTGGTAAAACGTAATCAAGGGCAGATGGCAATAAAATTATGCTCAATCTGCTCAAACCCTGCCAAACAAACGTTAAAGCATATCCTAATGGATTGTGAAGGCACCTGGCCTCAGCGACTAAGATTCTTTAGAGATCTGGTACGGAGGGAGGAAGACATAGTTACAGACTTCCTCTGGGACAGAATTATCTCAGGAAAAAATGCTGCACTTGCGTTTGCAGCAACCCAGGTGCTAATAGAAAGTGGTCTGACAATCTAACACAACGATCCAAAGGATAAATGTACCTAAGCATGGAATTTACAGGACTAGAAAAATTTGGCAGGGTTGGTGGACAGTAAGAAATTTTAACACAAGTTTTGTCTTTTTTTTGTACTTAATGCAAATTGTTTTGTATTGTTTTCCCTTTTGTAAAGGCTTAAGCCAAAACAAATAAAATAAAAAAAAAACCTTGCATGGTCCTTTTGTTTAGGAATGATTGTAACCATGTGATAGCCGAGTTGGAGAAGAAGGTTGCAATTTCTAATTGTTTGCAGAGTACCTTATGGTCAACCAGGTCAAATGCTGCTGACAAACCAAGGAGGAGCAGGACGGCAAAGCCACCTTTATCTTTCAGGTTGTCAATCTGGTTTTTAAGTCAACAAGGGCAGTTTCTGTCCCATGTTGAGGTCTATAGCCAGATTGTCTAGAGCCCAAGAGTTTGTTGGCTTCAAGGTAATTCTGGATTTGTAAGTATGCAACCCTATCTAGAAAGATATAGAAAAGGGACAGTAGTGATGGGTCTGTAGTTGGTGGGGATGGTGGGGTCTAGAGTTTGTTTTTGAGTGGTGGGAGTACCCAGGATTCCTTTAGGTTGCTAGAAACTACCCCTAGTGAAGGAGGCATTGATAGGTTTAGTGATGAATGGGGCCAGGTCTCTAGCCGCATCCGTGATTGTCTGGGCTGGACAACTCTCGCCTTTGCAATTAGACAGTTGCAGCGAGGCAATGATTTTTTTGTACATCATGTGGGGATACATTAGATAATTTTAAGCTGTTAGGCAGAGAGGGAGAGGGTGGGGGTTTTGATCTTCTGTAGGGGTTTTAGTAGCTAGTTGTGTAGTAAGTAGTCTGCGTTTGTCTGCTATTTTGGTCTGTATATTAGTGATTTTATTAGTGAGTGCACTTTGAATGTTAGTACACCAAAGTTTATCTTTTAGGCATGTGTCTGTGGGAGGGTTGGGTGTCTCCATTTCTCGCAGGATGGTAAAGAGTTCTTTAGTGCTAGAACTTGCATGTTTTATTCTATTGTTGTAGGTCTCACGTTTTTTACGGATAATCTCATTTTTGTATTTGGTGGAAATGGAAATTGTTTGTTTTGTTCTCCTGGGAAGGTATGAGTTTCCAGATCTTTTCTAATTTTCTTTTTTCAGTGCGGATCATTTTTAGCTCAGGGGTGAACCATGAGTTCACATGGGCTCTAGTTTTACCTTTGCGCATTTTGAGGGGTGCTAAAGAGTCAATGTCTTTAAGCATTGAGGAATTATATGCATCTACCAGGACGCTGGGGTCACTTGTGTTCGGGAGTGAGTTGAGGATCGGGATGACAAGGGGCATAATTGCCTCTGCTGTAATATTCTTTTTGTTTCTTATAGGGCATGAGGGTGCTATAGGACATGATTTGCTGTGGGCTGAAGTTCTAATGAGCTCAAACTCGATAAGGTAGTGGCCTGACCAAGTATGGGGCATTATAACTGTAAAGAACGGTGGGGGGTGTCTGTACCTCCGCTCTCTATATGGTAGAGGAGAGGCACAGCAGATCCCAGCCAAGATTCTCTATTACGGTAGCAATGGATGAGCAATCAAGGCCTAGCTTCTCAGGAGGTGATGCGGGCTGGTTCTTAAGTACAGTGTAGTCCCCGAACCCCCACAAAGGAATGTCCACACACTGTATTACTGAAAACACAGTCTTTATATAATTAATATTCAAAGGTATGTACACGATCACAATAACGCACTTTGTACTTGGAAGTCAATAATGATAAATATATACACGTCTAGAGTGGTACCACTAATGTTATCAAATCTCATTAAAGTGCATCAACTGTACAGTTAAAATGTCACACACATCAATGACGAGTGAACCAGCAATATAGATAGGCAGGCAAGTAAGATGGTTAAAACAATAGGCAAAATGCTGGCCCCGTTACCTGGACACAGTTCTGTGTGGAGATCCCCCCACCTGGGCAACCTGTAAATAAAGATATATCGCACAAGCCCAGTCCATATGTTCAATAGTCTTACTCCTTCCTGTTAAGGTTTTACCCCCCCAATGTACCTGGTGGAGTAGAGCTCTCCGACGATGCACCGCCCGATCCTTCTTGAGTGCCTCCCTTTCAGGCGGGAGCCACGGATCGTCGAGAGGTGTCGGGGAACTTGGCGTTCGGTGTCGGGGAATCGACGGCCCTTCTTGAGTGCCCTCCCTTTAAGGCGGGAGTCACGGGTCGTCGAACGTCCGACGGTGAACAGGGTGAACTACGGCAAGGAAGTGGCAGCTTTGTTCCCAGCGGTGCTCATCGACGACAGAGCGTTGGCATAATGCAAGTAAGAGGCATGCGGGGCACCTCGGTGACGATAGTTCTGGACCATAAAGAGATGATGAAGAACTGTGGCCCAGCAAGGGCGTCGAGTTGTTGGCGTCTCTGCAGTCTGTAGGTGGCGGGAAACCCACCGGTGGATGCTCCTCGGCACGTCGACGGTCGGGCCTTCTCCAGCGGGAGACAAGCGGATGACGATGGAGACGAAAGCGTCCGATGATCAATGGAAGTTCTTAGGCAAACGGGAGCACAGCGGCTCCGGTCGGCGACAGCGGTCGTCGACAGTGGTGGACAACAGTCCGGGTGCTTCTCCTTGGAGTTCCACGTCAGTCCATGTATCGGGTCGGCAGCCTGTCGAAGGTCTGTCTACCAGGGAGCGTTGGCAAAGATCAGCTGTGCACGAGGGTCCCTCGTAGCTTGGGAAGAGGGTGCCTTACCAGGTCCCCTCTGGCTCAGTCCTTGGAGGCACAGCAGCTTTCAGATTGTGAAGGAGAGCAACAGCAATTCTTCTCATCCTGCAGGGCTTCAAGGTCAAGCGTCAGTTAATCCAGTTACTCGTCATAGTGGACTTCAGCTTCTGAACACGATTCCTAGCAGTGAGAGGTCCCCAGATATACTGTTGATCTCCCATTCATTCCGCTGGGTCACACTCAAGCATCCAATCATGACTACGGGCATTCATGCAGGCAGGCAGCCAATCCGGCACATGAGGTATTCAGGCCATTCACTTCTCTCCAGACACTCACAACAAGTTTTGTGTATTGGGACAAGTACCGAGCCATTCAACACTCCAAGCTGCATTCATACCGGTTTCGGGCAGGGTTGTCTCAGTCATTGTGTCAACCACCAGATACTAGACACCCACAACACAGAATGCATATTCGTCACACACTCTATTCACCCAGGTCCCACCCACAGGAGGTACCCACAACATACATCACCGGGAAGGCTCCAGCTAGTCTGACTGGGCCTTCACAACAACACCATATATGGCACTTCCATCCAACAGCCAGTCAGGGGGAAGGGACAGAGTCAGGGCTCCCAGGACTTTGGGAAAACAAGGTAATGGGTAATAGAAAGCAAGAGGCCACCGGGACCATCTTGTTTTCCATCAGGAATCAATTGATCCCAATGGCAGGGCCGGGGTATCCCAAAATGGAGGATACTCCGCGCACCTGTCAAATTCAGCATGAAGCTGCCACCAGTCCATACCCTGCTCTGTGGGCCAACAGGGGCACAGGGTTGTACCCCCACCCATGGGTGCCATAAGGGTATCCCACGGGTCCGTTCACCGAACCAAAAGAAAGAGAGCTGCACCGCCAGGAGTCCCACATGAACTCCTGCGTGGAAAACATGACAGAACACACGATGGAAAGCACTAAAGGACAAGGATACGGAGGCCCTGTCCCTCCGATGCATTTCCAGCATCACAATACCCTTTACTGTGATGTTACAGTTTAAGTCTGCTACCCAGTCGAGAGTTCTTCCTTTCTCATGGGTGGGTAGTGTGATTTTTTGGGTGAATCCATGTTCAACCAGAGTGTTGGCTAGGGATGTTGCAGGGATATCACGAGGGTCATTGTAACCTAAATTGAAGTATCTTAGTATTAAGGTTGGTGAGGTTCTTTTAATATTATCAGATGTTAAGGTCATTATGTCTTCTTCAAAGGTTTCTGATGGTCCTGGCGGTCTATAAATGAGGTGAACAGAGGTGGCACTTTTATCTGAGGTTTGTAGTTTACCAGAGATGATTTCACAAGAGGATAGTGCAGGTGAGGAACTAGTCTCATATCAAGTGTGTTCCTGAAGATAAGGGCTGGAAGTGGGTCTGTCAACTCTAATGATGGAATAGTTGTCTGGGGTGGCTAGTAGTAGTGAGGGTCCTGCTGCTGTGTGCAACCAGGATTCTGTTACAGCTAAGAAATCCAAGTTGTTGGAGAGTATGGTATCAGATACATCTGTAGCCTGAGCCACTAGAGACCTTGAGTTAATTAAGGCTCCTTTGTAAGGCTGTGTAGGCTTGACAAGTTTTCTATTCGTCGTTTTGCTTAGGGTAGGCATTACTTGGTTGACTAGCACAGTGGTGTCAATTTTTGCTTGTTTAGTAGATGCCCACTTACTGGTGTGAGCAAGGTTAAGAGGCCGGAACCCCTTAAGGTTAACTGTAGTGTTGGAATGATCAAATCTGGTATGCTTGCTGTTAAGTGTGGGAGTAACCTAGAGCGAAGTCTGGAGTTTCTGAGTTTAGTATTAGGGTGTGAGGCTTGCAAGTTCGTGGAGGTATTTATGATTCTTCTGTCATTGGTAAGCTTAGGAGTCATCACATTATTAGTATTCGGAATGTTTGTCAATAGTTTAGGTAGGAAGTTAGTAGGTTTGATTCTGGCATCTAAGGTGGAGGTGTTTAGTGCTGGTAAGAATTGTGTGGCTTTAATTCTGTGATCTATGTTATTGGGAGGGAGCATGATGCTGTTAGGCTGTGATTCAGTCAGTATGAGCCACTTGTCGGTAAGTATGAGAGCAGGTAGTAGGAGAGTTACTGTGTGTAGGATATGCATAGTGCACTGAATGAAACCAAGTGCATGTGAGGGCACTGTGGACAGGGCTCAGCAGAAAAGATGAGCAAGGGTAGAGGTTGGCTAATGCAGAATAGGTTTACAATAGGCTGATCAGAATAAAGTTGACAACATTAATTGTATTAGTATAACGCTGGGCTAGTCTGATGAGTGTTCAAATGGTCTTGAGTGGTCAGAATGGGTATTATGCTAGGTAGACAATAATCATATGCTCATAGTATACAAAGTAGGCTGCTCTAGATGACGGCAAACATGTATTGGTGCCTACTCATACCTAGTATAGGTTCACTATTTCACTAGTTCAATGGGTAGGCTAGGCTACCGTGAAGTCACTACTTAACTAGGAAAGAGTATAGGTTAGGTCGAGGATACTAAGAGTGTGGTTGACACAAGGGTGTCTTGAACCATTTTGCAGGACCCAATGCGGTCGAGTCTTGGGTGTCGTGGCTCATTGCCGGCAAATGTATTCTGTCCTTATAAGCCGTCGTCAGCTCACAGGTGGATAAGTAATCGCCCCTATCACCCCATGTCCTCCATAGGATAGCATTGGGAACAAGTCCCTTTTTCTCCTATCTCCATTCACCTCGACTTTGGTTGTCGATCCACTATTAGATATTCTGCCCAGAGTTAGCCTAGGGTCTGGAACAAAGGAGAACATTTACATATTCTCTGATAAATTGTTTTAGAACTTTTTTATTAGTTTGAAGCCACAAGCTCTTTACATCTTTTTTTTTTAAAGAGAATACATACTTGTGTGAAGCATTGTGCTGAACCCCTCCATATTAGGTTTTGGACTTATGAAGTTAGGATATTGTACTTTTGATGGTTACCCATCATGTGTATGCATCTACCATAACACCTGCATTGCTTGATTAACGTATCTTAATGATGGAATGTATTTCTGATTGTATATGCTTGGATTATAGGGTGTTGTTTGATAGTACCACCTGCTGGTTAACACTGTGTTCTAAAGGCCTAAAATAAATAACTGTACTTCTTTATAACTGACTGTCTAAGTTGAATTATTGCTTGCTATTCTGTGTCGACTCATTAAGTGCCCATAACCCCACTTACACTATCTTGAGAATAACTCATGACTGCTCATACACTAATCTTGATTGGGTTTTTGGCCATTATCTCAGAGCTCCCTGTTAATCATAACTAGGGCGGCCTCCTAAAATCTGTCCACCAGGCCAGATTCTAGAAATCCACTTTAACACCATTTTGCCATTCAAATGTATGACTGAAATCAATGGTTGTTAAGCGTACAAACCATTGTACATTGAGTTGGTCCCAGGGTGAATGTAGTAACTTGGAATTTTACATAATTGGACCATGATAATACATGCCTACTTCATTTTAAAGCTGTCATGATTCCAACATATAGATATTATTCAACTTAAAAGGTAGGGAAAATTCATCTGTGGCCCTATTATGAATAGGAGATTCCCTACCTAAGAAATAAACCTAAGGATCTGTCTTTGTCAGGATGTTGAAAAGGAAAAGCCGTCCAAGCTATGCTGATCCTTACACTAAAAAAAACAAAACAATAACGTGATAATGGTAATGTTTATAACCTGGTGTCTACAAAAAGTGTTCTTAAAAAAAGGTAGAATAACTCTAACACAAATGTTCTCCAGAAATGGAAAAGACTTTAACTCTAGAGATGGTTAATATGTTAACTCCAGAGGGGTTACTCTTCCCCTGGATGCTTTTCTGGTATCACCACAGGTCTAACAGTTCATTTGTGTCTTTCTTGGCCCAGAACAATCCTATTAGACAAACACGGTTCAGTCTTGTAAGTTCAGCTTTAACAAAAAGTTCCTGCTTGTAACACAAGTTGCCTCCTGCTTAACAAATGCTGTGTCTGATTGACACTCCTTTTGTGACTGTACTTTTCCTGGTGTACTACCCTGCCAGGAATCTGGATGTACTTTTAATTGGCTGGTGTATTCTCCTGCCAGGAATTCCTTATCATTCACAATGTCCTGGTGTATGCTGGCCAGGTGTTCTCTAATTTTATAGTAATTTGTTTTTCCTCGTGTAGCATACACTTTTCTTGTTGGCTTGGTATATCTTCTTGACAATACCTTTACATTCTGTATTTTCACAATATTCAAAATCTTCTGCCATTGTGATTCATAACCAATCTTGCTTTACATTAACTTTCTGTAACTTTACAGTCTTCTATTTTACTTTGGTGCGGGCGCCATAATACCTAGGGGGCACCACTCGGATTTGGCAAACTCTTAGGTTTCCTGTAGCATGTTTGGGCTTGCTCACACATAAACGGCATACGTCCACCACTTTCTTCCCACTCTGAGCAATTATGACATCTTGTCAGGCTTCGTCATTGCTCTACTCCTGTATGCTGTCTTTTCTGGTAAGGAAAATGCTGCTTTTCTGGGATTTTCTTATGTCCCCTGGCATCTTCATGGCTCACTTCACTTGCACCACATGTCTCACCTTCTCAGCTGTGATGCTGTGAGCTCCCTCCCTCTGCCATGGCGGTTTGTGCCTCCAGCCTTTGCACGCCGGCTCCCGCCTCCATGATCCATCCGGCATCACCGATGCATTCACGTCTACTCCTGAGAAGCATCTTACTGTACGATCGACATTTTTAAAGGTCCTGCACACAAGAGTACTGCTCCAACAACTAGCACGCTCAATACTCTTGCAGCTTTGTATCAATCCCTTCATCCTCCTATTCTCAGTACTGAGGTGGTTATGGGACTTGATGTTCGCGGATGGTTGTCGTTGTATAATGTTTGGAAGGTGTAAGGAACTCATGGTGGCAACAGTAAAGACAGACACAATTCATTACAGGTCAAGTGTGTTTATTAAACTGTATAATGGGTGAGAAAAACACCTAATACAAACCTCAATCTAAGATGGGAGGAAGCTATGACCATCAAATAATAATATGGCAGTCTTAGTGGTATCTTAATGGTGTCCAATAAAAAGGGCCTATACTAAAAAAACTATATTGCCAATCCTTACAACTAAGTTACAAAATAGTGGGGGATAATGTTCTCAAGAAAAGAAAGACATGTTCCACAAATAATAAGTCAGGATGGTGTGGCTGGGGTCTCCCTTCCCCATGTTTTTAGCACGGGATAAGAAAGGATCTTTGAGAACAGCACCCTCCTGGGCCTCGTCAGCACAAGGTTATAGTTCCTTTCTATGATGCCAGGACCTTCTGGGGCCAAATTTCTTTCCTGAAAAGTCTCTTGCCTTAGAAGGCCTGCTGAAACATAAACAATAAACAAAACAAATGTTCCTTTGGTAATCCTTCACATTGGGCATTGCTCTTCACCCCTTGGATACCCCTCACCCGGGCTCTGATCTTTCTTGTAAGGTTAGCCTCCCTCAATCGGGTTCAATATGGCCTTTCACTCAGAATTGTATCATTCAAAAGTCTCAATGTCTTTTTATTCATTGTGGACATCCCTCAGGCGGGTTCACAATTGTCACTGCAGTGCTCACGGGTATATCACTATTCACCCTCAAATCGCACGCATCCCTCTGTTGGGTTCACATTTGCCAAATTCACAGCTCAATCAGTTTTCTCCAATGTGTCAAAGACTTTCGGATGCATGAGGGGTTTGGCTCGACCCTCGTAGGACCACTTTGACACTTCACACTGCCCTCTTCGATGGTCTCTTGGCTCTCGTAGTTTCAACACAACATAACCCAAAAAAGACTTTAGTCAGAGTCCTACGATTGAGCACCCCCACAACAGGGGATCACTCTGCTTCTGTACCGTTTACTGGGGTTTCTTTAAAGTTCAATTACACAAGTTCTTTGTTCAACATGGTTGCAATCTGCAACCTAGAGCCCAGCACAGTTTGGTGAACTATCTGTCTACTCTGACTCACCGGCTGTGCTGAACTGCTGGAGTTTCTTGTCTCGGGAGTCAATTATGGCACCATGGCGGCAATCACTTCTCCCCACTTTGGCTATCAGCGCGGGAGGGCCCTGTGTGCCATTGACACATGTCACAAAACATGCCAGCTGGACTTCCTGGTCTTATGACTTCCCTTTTTGGAGACTTTGCGGGTCTGAGTTGAAAAGGGGAAAGGGCAATTCCCTCCTCGTCCTCCCTCCAGGTATCTATGTCTTTCTCCTCCATTTGAACTGCCGGTCCAGAATAGCGGCTTCCTTGTTCGTTCGGCCTTGCTCAAAATGTGCATTTGTGCTCCACCTTTTATACCTGTGGGGAAGGGAGAGGACGTTAGGTGTGCGTAGTTATTGTCAAATGCCTGACTCTGTCTGACGCTTGTGTTGGTAAACGCCTCTGGTGTTAGTCTGGTGTCTGTCACAGTGTAGAAAAGTGTTTGTGTTGAAAAAGGGGGGTAGAACTTCTGAATATCCTACAAGGTAGGATGAGGAAAAGGTGTTATAGGGAAGGGGCTACTGCGTCTCACCCGTCGGTGTCCCACGTCCACACCCCGAGAACCCCCAATCCATGTGATCTTCTCGCACTGGTCCACCCCCAGGAACTGGATCCAATAGCGATGGCCGTGTCCTGGCAACCTGGATGACAAAACCCTGTGGACTAGCAGGTGAGACAGCTTAAGGTGTCTCACAAGGGTCTTTTCCAGAGTTTATACATGGAAAATCAGTTTTACCTGAAGGAACACTAACATGGAAATAGGCCATTAGAGTATTGGACAAAAGAGGTTCTTCTTCCGGTGAAAGTGGGGGATACCACACCCCATCCAATGAAACCATCTCCATGGTGGCCATCTCCTCCCATGTGATCCTCTTTCATATAGCCGCCCCCCAGGGTCAGGATCACGTACCGGCTGCCGTTCCTTTGATGTTTTAGTTGGATTATTTTGACTCCAACATGAATGGTGATATGGATACAAAGCAGGGACACTTTGTAAAGTGAAGATACCAATAGGAACATGAATACAAGGGTAACAAACAATTCTATTCATATTCTGCATGAGGTCGGAAAGCATTTTAATACAATCACGATTTGATTGCTGAAAAGCATGTTGTTGTGCATGCTGGAAAACAACTGTATGAATGATAAGGGGCACAATTTTTATTGTAATGAAGAAAGTTAAAGCTATGATTGAAATGAACCTTGGCAGTGACATAAAGGAGCGTCAAACCCAACTGTCAATTGCACCCTTAAATATATCGGCCAGTTTGTTTGTGAGGCTATAGTAGTTGTTTTAATTTTTTTTATTTTTTTTATTTTGGATTATGGCTTTGGTCGTTTTCATGTACAGTGCTGATCAGAACATATTGTTTGAAATGTTTGTATTTTTCTTAGAACCCAAAGGCTTAATGCAATCAGCTCTTTGAATCTTTTATATAGTGACTAATCCGATTTTGGAACTTTATTTGTAAAATGTGAAGAAATGTGAGGAATAAACAAGCCATTTAAATACAACATTAAAACTTCTTCTCTTTCCACTTATATATTTTTTCTTTTGCTGTTTCAAAACTTGTTTATGAAGCTCACTTTGAACCTTTTGAAGAAAAGGTCTCAGCAGGACGTTGTGTTACTTCTGATGAATTTAGTACTCACAAAGCGCACAGAGCTGCACACATAATTAGGTGAAAGCCTTTTAATACCTGCAGCTTGGTACTCTGGAGAAAATTGCTATCCTCTATCTTCCATGCTGTTCTCCATGCTAATTTGAACAGTTCACATTTTATTGGCAAGCAAGATTATATTTCAGGTGTTTTGGGTATTTTACTCTTTCAATACTAAGACGATGTCAAATTATATAACACAATTGTGTTTTGTTAGTGTGTCAATTTAATTAGTTGCTAGCTATGGTAGTAACTGTATTATGATGGACACACTTTCAGCTACATATAAGATTTTAAGAACAGCCAACCAGCTGTCACTCATGGAACAAGCCCAGCACATCAACCAAGACAAGCCTTCAAACATGTTGGTTGTTGCGACCCACTCCAAAACATTTTGGAAAATAGACCAGCACTTTCTAAAGCACATTTTTAATATGTTGGCTAAAATGAAAACCGTATAGGTCACATCTCTATGATACTAAAAATAACCCAATATAGTGATGTATAATGGTCTTGTTTGAATTTATTTAGATTTAGGCCATTACAAGTTGCCGGTCTGGAAAAAAAAGTGCTAGTAACAACAGTTACCAGCATCTTTTCTGGGCCGGTAAAATGCCAGTCTGACGGTGGGGGCAGTGAGCTATCGGCAGGCCTGACCTACATCCAGATCTCTTCATCCAGCCTTCCCTCCCTAAGTCCCTCCCTGCCAGAGTCCTTCAGTCCTATGGTTCCTACTTTCTACAGGTCAATTGTTTCTCCAAGCAGAGAGTGGGAGGTAAATCCCTTTCCTCGGCTGGTTCTTCCATGTGAAATGGCTTCCCTGCCCCCCTCCGACTTGAGCCTGATCTTCCAAAGTTCTGGAAACTTCTCACGACTTTTCTTTTCTCCTCTTCCTTCCCTCTCCCCCTCCCTTGCTAATGTTCCCTCTGCCGCTTGACTGGGGTCTGGTCCCTTTAGAGTCATACAGGGGCCACAACACCCCACTACCAGTCCCCCAGCATCCCTTGCCAGCATTTGCCCTCAGGCTCCCTTCCCCGGACTAACCCTAACCTGGTCCTCCCTGTCCACTGCACTCATCCTCCCTTCCCCTCTCTTACCCCTGGCACTTGCCGCTTTGACCCCCCCCTCAGCACTTGCTCACCACCTACCATTGGGCACCCGACACCTGCACTTCTCCCTCCATCCCCTCCACCGATACTTATCACCTTGTCTTGAACTTGCATGGTAGGATTGTCAAAAGGCCAATATAACCATTTGTAGTTCTTCTTTGCCATGTCCCCCCTATCTTAGAATTGTCTTGTGGCACCTCGAAACACTTGTGTATAGGCACCATACAAATGTCCAATGCAATACAATAAATACCATTTTTCACTGAATCACCAGCACCTTTACTAACAGTGCTGGTGCTTCAGTGTTCCCATTCCCATGGAGTCCCATGTGTGAGCTGTTTAATACTAAAGGAGAAAGCCAATCCAATGTGAGTGGTGTTCAGTATGGCCTGGCATTAACAGAAGTGATGTGCATTTAGGCAAGGTGCTGACCGTAACAAAAGGGCCATACCGATTGATAGGTTTGGAATCCCCATGCAAGTAAAAGGATTATCTTCTGTAGTATTCCAAGACATGTTCATGAGATGATGGTTATCATGTTACATTTTCTAAATGAGGTGCCCTTTCACAATCAAATTGATGATGAGCTATTTGGTGCACAGATATTTAAAACTCGTGTGCATTAATTACATGGACAAATATGTGTTTTTTTATAAATGGTTTTCAAGTTTCCTTTTTTAATATTTTCAGACCTTACATAGAAGAACAAATTATATTTAACCTAATATATATTAGGAAACACCCTTACCATTAAACCTGGAAAAAATGCTGCACAAGAAAGGGACTCATCATCTCCAAGCGAACGCTATGACTCCATGGAACAACTGATGCTGTTTGCATTTTATTCTCGCATCCCAATCTGAATGTTGTTTGAAGCGGTTTTTATATGCTACACAAGCTGAAATCATTTCAACGTTAGTGTGATTGTTGTGCATAATGCAATTAACCTCTTTTAAGATTACATTATGTACTCAGTGATTCGGGCACACGCACTTTTTATAACAGACATATGTTCCCAATGTGGCTGGATCCCTCACTATTGGCCTTTGTACTCGTCCCCTCTCTTATAGGGGTATTTCACAAGAGTAAAATAGGAGTTTACCAGAATCTATTAACCTGGTATGATAACTGTAGCAGATAAGAATCCGAAGCAGGTTAGCTTGGCTTCTTGGTTTAAGGTTTCTTTATTATTTCGTCATTATTATATACAAGGCCTAAACTGTCCCAAAGCCTAAGATGATGTGTCCTACTCAATAAAGGACAGCATAAAAGGGTGCTCTGCAGGATGTCTTAAAAAACAATAATAGTGCTCTGTTTAGAATTCTACACTATTCTGAGTTTTGTTTGTTAAAGAACATGGGCCTCATTACGACCCTGGCGGTAAGGGGTTAACGCCAGCGTTAGCTGCGCCAACCCCTTACCGCCAACTACGAGGTCCCTTAGCGCCATGGCGCTTTTAACACCTGCTTTTAGCAGGTGTTAAAATCCATGGCGCTAAGGGACCATGGAGTTAATTACGCCACCGTAATTTACGGTGGCGTAATTAACGCCTTCCCCACTCCCATTATGCCCCATGGGGCAAAAATGGGAATGGGGAAGGGTAAATGGGGATTGGGGACTTACCGCCCCGCCGACCTCGGAATGGGGCGGTAAGTCCGCCAACCACCATGGCGTAAACGCAGTTTACGCCATGGTGGTAAAGTCACGGCCCAGGCGGTAACTTACCGCCTGGGTCGTAATGAGGCCCCATATGTTTTAGAAATGTACAATTACCGCCCTGGCCCAACAGAAGCGCATTGTCTGTTTCTGAGCCCCATCCTGATGCACAGTTCAGCCAATTACACTGAATGTCTGTTCAATCTGTCTATCCTGAGGTCTGTTGCCCGTCTATAGTTTATCTCTCTTATATCTGGTCTACCAAGATTTTATCTGAGTTTCTTTGGGGACTGCAGGCTCATATACCCAGTGTGGGTGTTCGCCTTGCATTTACCAGCAAGGCAACCCCTGGCACGCTCTCCAGCTGGGCATTTCCTGATGAGAGAAATTGAACCCCAAGTTGTGCTAAAAAAAAAAAACATTTTTTTCACCCCGCCTTAGTGTATTGTTTCTCTCAAACGACCTTGAGGTCTCATTTCTCTGAAGATAAACCCAGAGGAACATTCCAGGTAGTGTGTGTTCACCTAGTGGACTTATAGACATATCAAATTGTATAAACCATACATATACATTAATAGACCAAGCCCATGTCTGAACTTTTTAGGCAAGAACTCTATCTGATGATTATTTTAATATTATATTATAATATTTTAATCCTTGGTCATAAAACAAATGACAAGGAAACCAAATAGATTATTGTGTAAAGTGACAATGCATTTCAGACCATAGTCCATCCTCAGGGCTGAATCTGTGTGCTCTTGTCAGAAATATATGATTCATCAATCATTGTCAGTTGCCAATATTGGAAGACAAACTAACACACCTTTGTCACTAGAAGATCTACTCGCATCAGAGTGAGTGCTACAGAATACTTCTCGTCCCTATCAACGGTGGACAGAATGGAAGCAATCCACTAGGCTATTTTCTAGTGACAAAGGTTTGCTACTTGTTCTTCCAATATTGGCAACTGGCAATGATGGCAATAGTACCAAACAGAAAGTCACAGAGTTGCATAGATGCATGGGATTACTTTTAGTGTCTGAAAATAAGAATGCACCTTCGTTTTACATTCTCGGTTTCTATCTGGTATTCATTCTCTTCCAAGTTGTATGCAATTAGAAGCGGCAAACAGCGGTGCAGTTATATGTTGTGAGCACATCACTGTACTCCTAGACTGAGGGAAGGGTAACCATTGTGCCACAGATAGATATATCAGCGTTCTACATTATTTTATGATGAGACAGAGTACTAAAAGTCAATAACTGTTTTTAGGAAGGAGATTGCTTTCAGTTACTTTCACAGAGTTTCCAACACAAATGTGATCCTCTTGCGGCTGCTAGTACTAGGGAGGAGAGAACCCTCAGTGAACACCTCGTGTGACATACAGGAATGCGACATTTGTAACTCGGGAGAGGTGGTGGCATGTGGCTAGGGTTTTTTTTTCATCAGAGATATCATCTGCTGTTACTGATGTGTTGTGCATATTGGATTACATCACTCCCAGATTCAGCTGCACCTTATGCAACACATAGCTGGTGTGCAAGACAAAGCAGTACATCCTTCCTATTGCACCTGAAGGCAGATCAGTCTACTTTCTCTTGTGCAGAAAGGGTGAAGATTCGGATATCATCTACTGATGAGCTTGGAGGAACAATAAACAACAGAATATGGCAAATGTACGGTCTCTACTAGGTTTGGGTTGAATTTGTTTTCTCCGAATCTGGAATCACAAAAATGTGTAATATTTTGGGATCTGCTGAACTTCCCAAGATTATAATGGATTTGAATAAAACAATTTGGGCAGGCAGACTCACCAGGCTATATTTAGCAAAGAAGCTGCAGTTTTGCAGAAGGAGTAGTGAGCTGTGGCGAGGTGGCTGTTGCTGTTTGAGAGCTGGAGCCTTTGACTTTTTTTCTAGGTATGTCTTTTTGGATTGTGCATTTAATACATTTAGAGGAAGAGACAGACAGAAGGACAATCAAAAGCAAAGGAAGCTTTAGATAACGTTTTCTGTTATAGAGCTGTAAAATGTTACATTCATTTTTAGGTACACATTTAATTTCGGAACCAAACATTATTGCATGTATTGCTTTTTATATTTTAGTAGTGAACTTGGGATAATTATATTTTATTTGTATTTTTTTTATTTTTTAAAAAACAACTTTAAAGCAATCTGCATTTCACAAAAATACATGCTGGCCTTTGCAATTGTTTTTGGACTAGCAGGCAGCTCAACTAACTAATTTGCATATAAACTCTTGGGCTAATTCATTGAGGGCACGAATGCTGTTGAATTTAATGTATTCACTGCAACATCAGTGCAATACAAAGTAATTTGGAGGTACGTCAACAATGAAGATGGTGATCACAGTCACTAGGCATTAGAAACAGATTACATGGTTGTGGATTTAACTTTCTATGCCAGGAGCCACAACATATTTCTTTTCTTGTATATAATGGCTATACTTATTTGAACACACACTCACATCTGGGAAGTCCAAATGGTTTTAATTGCGACAAATATGGGGGACCAGAAATTCATTTAGGGGTGAATACAAATTGTTGGAAAGTTTGGAAATCACAGGTGGTAGGCAATTTGCTGCAAGTTGATTGACTCTGTGATAAATTACACCATCTGTTTGAGCACACTGTGAGCAGAGGCCAGAGGAGGAATTTGCACTGGGCCAGTTTGTTTTAACAGGCACACTCACAAACAAAGCAGTTTAATTGTTTTGTGGGAAGAGAACATCCATGAGTGTACCGACAATTTATTGCATGGTGGCCAATTAGAAGAAGGTTGATTGGCTGGGTAACACATTATGCTGGAAGAGGAGTTTGGATTGAACCATCTTGCTTGAAGGGGTACACTGAAGATTCCCTCGAAGGCAAAGGCCAATCATGTGATGCGGACAAGAAGTGGGACAAGGCCAGTGGCTTGACCCTAACGAGGGAATCGGAGGCCCTGCAAAATGGAGTCGGGTGATTATGACTGCATGTTTTTTCTTTAAAGAATTTTTTAAAGACATTATACATGGGTCAGAAATTGGTTTACATATTTATATTTATGGCCAGTGTGACCCCAGCTCCGAGACGGGGCAGGGAATCTAGGGAGGCCCAGTCCTTGAGCCCCTCATGTGCCATACCTGTTAACAATGCTACCACTCTCAGTAACACAATACCTCCATCCAGTGCCAGTATCCCGTGTGGTGGCAGAAAAAAGTCCAATGAATGGAAATCCAGAATTGCTGTTTCACAGATGAAACACATACTCTGGGATTCAAGGACTGCTTAAGGGTGTTGAATTTCTCTTTGTGGGCTCTATGCCTGTCCCCCTTCCATTTATCTTCCATGGAATTACCTCCCTAAACCAGGCATCCGCAATTCTGGTTTATTGTTACTGAATGTCAAAACTGACTATCTAACATCTGACTTCTCTGATGGGTGGCTCCCTGTTGAGGTGAAACTTCCCTGGTTATTTATATCATTGTGAGTGCTCCCCAACCTCTTGACAAGGAGCAACTACGCTCGTTCATGGGATTGGCGGAGTAATATCACAAGTTTGTTGATGGCTTCTCTGCAATGTCGTCTCCTTTGAGAGATCTATTGAAAAAGGGCACCAAATATGTGTGGTCGGAAGAATGTCACAATGCCTTTAGTAAGATTAAAGATAGCATTGTGAACGCACCTTCATTAGGAGGGTTTGTTTCTGGCAGACGAACTGTGCTGGCTGTAGATGCAAGCACGTTAGGTCTGGGTGCCGCTCTTTTTCAATATGATGGCAACATCGAACACGTCATAGCTTTTGCCTCCCGACCTCTGAGGGGGGCGGAGAGCAATTATTCTGTGGTGGAGAGAGAGGCCCTGTTCAGTTATTGGGCAGTGCGGAATGGACTAAAGGTTCACCAAGGATATCTCGTTGGATGATTGACTTGCTAGCATATGACTTTAGAATGGTGTATATACCTGGGGGAGAAAATGTGATTGCTGATTGGCTCTCTTGGAACACTAACAGGTCTTAAGGGAGCTTCCTTAATAATCTTACTCTTGTCACTTCTTTCACATTCTTTACAGCTCCTCACACACTTCTCTACCTGACCGTCAATCCCTGGCCACCAAAAGAATTGCCTGATATGCCTTTTGGTACCCCCATGCCTAGATGGCCTTGGTGAGCTATGTCCACTAATTTGGGCCTGATGTCAAATGGAGGTACTATCTTCATTCCTTTTCTGAGTTGAGACCCATCCTCTGACATGCTCAACTCCTCTTTAATAGAGTAATAAACATCATATTTCTTTTCAATGAGATCTTTTCTGGGCCAACCTGTTTTGGTCCACAATTTGACTTGCCCCAAGGCCTCATCCTTAACATCAGCAGATTGCCACTCCTCTTTGCTTATGGCATTGTGTACTAATGCACAAATACCCACAGTACCCTCTGCACTCACATCCTTGAAACTCTCATTCTGTGCAGGCAGTCTAGAAAGACAATCAGCAATCACATTTTCTCCCCAGGTATATACACCATTCTAAAGTCATATGCTAGCAAGTCATGTGATTCTATGTAGAGTGTTTAGATTCACTGGGCCTCATTACGACCCTGGCGCTAAGTGAAAAACGATGGCGGTAAATGGTTACCGCCATCGTTTTCCGCCAGGTCCGATCATGACCCGTGACCGTTAACTACGATGCCATTAGCGGCATCGTAGTTAACGCTACCGCTAACTGCGCTAAGGGTGTGCGCATGCGGCCGGCCACACCGTACTTAGCGCCATGGCGGAAAGGTACGCAAATGCTGACCCAAGCGGACATGCACCTAACGCCATCACCCAGCCCGTTAAGTACCTTACCGCCATGGTGCTAAGTACGCCATCGCGAACCAACCGTAAAGGGCCATGTAAAGTGAATGCAGCTGCCACAGGTGCACAGAAACAGCACAGGTGAAGGCAATACAGACTCAGGAAGTACAAAAAGAGCACACCCCACCCCTTCCCACACCCAGTCACACTCCACAATGATACCAATACGACTAGCAATGTTGGGGCTGGAGAACCTGATAGCAATGCAAGTGCTACTACAACAACAACAACAACAACAACAACAACAACAACAACAACAACAGGCTGCACAGAGGAGACGCAGGAGGAGAAGGAGTGCAAGGCAGGCCCAGCAAGCCCCACCAGCACAGCCAGTGCCACCACGCAGGCATCCCCCAATCCCACGCATCAGAGCCAATCCATTCAACCTCACTGCTGAGCAGATCCACACCCTGTACCGTATGGACCGGGACACCATCACCGCCATCGTACACATGATACACAACGACATTGTCAGCATGATAGAAACTCCAACCGCCATCCCACCCCTACTGAAGGTAGTGTCTGTACTCCACTTCCTGGCCACAGGCACCTACCAGCACACAGTGGGGCACTTGCATGGCATTTCACAACCATTATTCTCACGAACACTCATCCAAGTGCTCGATGCCCTCCTCAAGCACACAGACGACCACATCTCATTACCACGGACTGCCCAGGACATTGCAAACACCAAAGTGGGTTTCCATGCACTAGCCGGCATACCCGGTTGCATTGGTGCCATCGACTGCACCCATGTGGAATTGGTGGTTCCACGTGCCATGGAGGTACCGTACCGCAACCGGAAACAGTTCCACTCAATCAACGTGCAAATGGTCTGTGACTCCAACAAGATCATCACACATTGTTGTGCCCGATTCCCCGGATCAACCCATGATTCTATGGTCCTGAGGAACTCCACAATACCACGCTACATGGAGCGACATGCAGGCCCAAGATCCTGGCTACTCGGTGAGTCCAATGTCATGGAAGTGGGCAGGTGAATGACGTACCGATGCATACTCCACCTGGCTGAAGGGGGGGGGGAATGATGCATACTCCACCTGGCTGAAGGGGGGGGGAATGATGCATACTCCACCTGGCTGAAGGGGAGGGGAATGATGCATACTCCACCTGGCTGAAGGGGGGGGGATGATGCATACTCCACCTGGCTGAAGGGGAGGGGAATGATGCATACTCCACCTGGCTGAAGGGGGGGGGGTGAATGAAGCATACTCCACCTGGCTGAAGGGGGGGGGGATGATGCATACTCCACCTGGCTGTGAGCAACACAGAGAACGGAGACAGAGGATGGGCACTCACAATGCAGTCAACCCCTCTGCATACATTGGGTGATGGCATGCAAAACAGGCCAGGGGAGCCATGAGCATATACTGGTTGCATTGTGTGAATCAATTAGTGCATGTAGAAGTGAGCCGAAGTAACAGTTGGATGCAGGCCATGGTGGCACATCATGTTCATGATCAGACGACATGACTGACACATACATTCTCGCCTACATACAGGTGATGCAGGCTATCCCCTGAAGAGGTGGCTCCTTACACCAGTCCGGAACCCGCAGAACCAGCACGAGGAGGACTTCAACCGTGCACATACACGTACTCGTGTGGTCATAGAGCAAACATTCGGCCTATTGAAGGCACGGTTCCGAAGCCTCAGCAGGTCTGGAGGGGCACTCCTGTACCACCATGAGAAGGTGGCAAAGATGGTCATGGCATGTGTCATGCTACACAATATGTGCGTCAGACGGAATGTGCCCCTGCCCCCTGACGCAGGACTGCAACCACCTGACGATGAGGATGAGGAGGGTGCAGATGGGGCACCACCCCATGGAGGAGGCGACGCACAGGAGGGGCGTGCAATGCGCCAAAGTATCATCGACCACTGCTTCTAGCACACACGGCTGGTGTGAATCACATGGAGACTGCACTTGGGGCACTGTGTGTCTCTGGGACATGCACACTGTGGACTGTACACCAATAAAGCACACATATGCAATGAAAATGTCCACACATTTCATTTTGGGAAAGAAAAAAGTGTATTCAAACAATGAAATGTCGTGACACACCCCCTCCCCCCTCCCCCCTGAACACCCCACCACACCCCCTCCCCCCTCCACCCTGGAATCCCTACGAAGGTGCGGTAGTGTCTGTGCAGCAGGGTGTGCAGTAGTCCTGCTCGACTGTCAAGCCACTAATGTGAATCCCCTCCCCTGGCCCCCGGGGCACCCCTGCCCGTGCTGCGTAGATTGCGCCCTGATCTGCGGATGGGGCTGCTCTGTGCCGAGCTGGCTGATGAGGACGGTCCGGCCTGCACATCTGGACGCATGTCCCTGATGGTCTGGACAAGTTCTGTGAGGACATTGCGCACAGCCGCGAGTTCCGTGCATATGTCCTTTGTGGAGGACTCTATGGCAGCTGTGACTCGGTCTGCCAAACTCTCCATGCCATCCCTTGGCACCCCACACTGTGCAACATGTTCGTTGAGGAGGGCGGATAGCTGCTGCTGGCGGGTAACCATTTCCTCAAGTGTCTGCTGGTTCTGCTGGGCCATGCCAAGTGGCATTTGCATGTGCATTGGGCTGCTCACCTCAGGCTGGGGGGATGGGGTGGCTGGCCAATCCTCGGCCTTCGACTGCCCCTGTGTGACATCCGCCTGCAGGGGGCTTAGGGATATGCAGGGGGAATGTGGCTGGGCAGTGGGCATTTCCTCATCGATGAGCTCGATGCTGCCTGCCTCACTGTCGGAGGTTGCCGCTATGGCAGCGATTTCACCCAGGGTGCTGCTTGCAGCAGAGCCTGTCCCTTCAGTGGGCACAACTAGTGACATGTGTGGTGCTGCTGCTGGGTCTGTGTCTGCTGTTGTGGGGGCTGGCATTTGCCTGTCCTCTTCCCCAGGCAGGGTTTGCGGCTGGTGGTGTGTTTCCTTTCGGATGGCTGAGGTGGATGCCTGTGGCCTGGCCCTCTTGGTGGATGTGGATGCAGTGTTGTCCTCTTCCTGGAGGTCTGTGTCAGATCCTGTGGTGGAGCAAAGGAGGGAAAGTGTTATTGATGGGTACGCGGACATTGGCCGTGCATTGTGAGGGATGACATCTATACAGTGGGTACATGCAGCACATTTCAGGCAGGGGCATACAGGTTTTGCGCCTTTTGTGTGGAGGTAGCATGGTGGTATGTGTGTGCCAGCAGTTCGGTTGTGCATGCTGCATGTGTACAGGGTGGAGTCTGGATGTGTCTGTGGACATTCACCTGCCGATGTGTTGCATATGCGCTATGGGGCTACATGGTACTTCACATGATAGGACTTTGTTGAGTTTTGCATGGCTTGCTCTGGCCACCTACCTGCATCTCCTGAGGTCGGCGCTCCTCTCTCCATCCCTCCGACACCTTGGATGCTCTCCATCCCGATGGTGGATGCACATATTTCCTCCCATGCTTGCAGCTTAATGGGCGAATTGGATCCACCCCCAGTTGACGTGGCTAGGTTGCGGTTAGCTGAGAGGATGCTTCGGACACGGAGCCTCAAGTCGTCCCAGCGCTTTCTGCACTGCTGGGCTGTGCGGGGTACGGCCCCCACTGCACTCACACGCTGTGCCACTAGGGCCCATATGGCCTTTTTTTTTGCTATTGCCGGCCTTGTCATCTGCGCGGAGAATACAGCTGCAGCATTTTCTTGCAGGGTCTCTGCGAGCATGGTTAGTTCCTCCTTTGAGAAACGGTCTTGGCGCTGCCGGTCACATGCTTTTTTAACAACTTTGGGCATTTTTACTTGGCTAATTGGGTGGGTGATGGGTGTGGATAGGTGTCAGGGTTGGATCAGGTATGGTTGTGGAGTATGGCAATGGATTGTGTTTTTCAAGATGGCCGTCGTGCAGTTTCCCGTTCCGCCGCGATGACGCTATTTCCGGTTCCGCCTATTTACGGTGACCGCTAATTACGCTGACCGCTAATTACGGTGACCGCTAATTGCGGTCGCCGCTATGGTGTGTGTGGCGGTAGTGCTCCTTGCGCGGCGTGCGATGGCGGTAAGGGCCGTTTCTGGCCCATTTACGCCATGCCGTACTTTACATTAACGCCATGGCGTAATGCACGTGCCCGATGGGTCGGAATATGCCGCACTTTACGCCATCGACCCACGGCGTAAACGTTGATTACGCCATGGCGGTAATGTTCGGTACTTACCGCCATGGTCGTAATGAGGCCCACTGTGTGTTCTAAGGTTAGTCAGGTGGAGCCTGCCTCTTGAAGGGGTACCTGCTGTCCTTGAATGATCTATCTAATAAAGGACTTTAATATATGTATCACTGCCTGGACCCAGTCTTAACACTCCCTAACTACTGGCTACCAAAACTCCTTCAGTGACTGCCTACATGCCTCTTATCTGCTACACGTACTACCATTCTCACCTGCGTAGTCCTCCCTCTAGTCGTCCATTACTCAGATGTTCCAATCTGCTTAAGCTAGCCTCTCTCCTGCGAAATTCTCACTACTTCCACTCTACTTTACTCATACTCTCTCTATCACGGTCCTCTTCTCACTACTGCTCTCCTCTGCCCCTAGCATTCTCCTCCTTACAACACTCCTCTATGCCTTCCACTTCTACACTCTTACACCGACTGCTACTCCCTTTTTGCACTAGTACTCTATTTGGCCCACTACTGCACTCCTCCACCCGCTATTACTCCCTTCGCCCCTCTACTGCTTTCCTCTCAATCCTATCCTCAGTCACTCTCCTTTCACTCTGTATCATTCACTTCACAATGGCTCCTCATGCTGCCTTCCTCTACTGACTCAACACACAACCATGCACACTCAAACTGCAGATCCACTTTCAATCCTTAGCCAATATATCACCTGTTCCAACAATCTCCTCCCAAGACTTTGATTCTTCCTCCTGCTGGTCTCTTGGTCCTCCTCCAATTCTGACCTCACCCAAAAGCCCCACTTGTGCCACTGCCTGTCCCCAGTTCCTTTCCTTCCATTTCTGCCAAGATTGGATAGTGTCCTTGCCAACTAAGCCCTGTCTTCCTTACACATGGTGTTAATGTGCAAAGAAAAGTTAGGAAAAGGTGGCCAGCCATGTAAAGAAAATGGCAGAGAAGCGAGTCCAGTGTTCCGACACGTAGTCCGATTCAATTGCCTTTAGATTACCTGGCAGGTTTTGGAGGGAGAATGGGTTTGTTTTACCCTTTCTCTAGTTGCTCTAAGAGGGTCAGCGAGCTTCCTTCTCCTGCTTTGGGGCTCCTGTTTTAGGTCTTCCTGAAGCGTGGGTGCTTCTTCCCCCTCAGATTCCTCGATGGTCTAGTGTACATTTTTGGACATGCACGATCTCACTGCATTCCTCTGACAGCTCTGCAGGCTCTGCTACATGGCCGCACAAGAACGCTGCATCTCCTTTCCTCAGTCATATGGCACCTGTTCCCCTGGCTCTCCTCAGCGATGGTGCCATCTCCTCATTCTCTTGTGGAACTCCTGCTCAATTTTGGGTGTCTACTCCAGCCTCCTATAGTGATATGTTCAGGAAAGAAAAGACACCAGCTGGTTAATATTCATTCTAAGAGGCAAGGTTGGCGATAACAATCATCTGTAAAAATACTAAAGGCACCAGTGGAGGGAATAGAGGCTGGAAGGAAGAGTGGAGAGACAGTGAGGACACAAAAGGGACTGAAGTGAGAGAGTGGGATGATGACATGAAGAAGTGATACAGGACGAGAGAGTGATTGCGAGAGCGAAGTAGAGTGTGATGTAGAGGGAGTAGTGTGATCAGAAAAAGAAGAGAAAGGGAACACATGCATGAGATAATGTTCCCTGGTCTATTCTACCAGTAAAAGAAAGATATATTTCCTTTTCAGAAACTTTAGGAAGAGTTAGGTCAGGACGCCCCTAGAAAATCTCCACCAGGAGTGAGAGAGATATAGCTTTTCTTTTAGGCCTTCATTGATAGCTAGCATCATATAGTAGGTGTTACCGATCACTAGCTCAGAATAACTGAGGTATAATTATGTCTGGGATTAGATGAAGGGAGCCCACTGGAGGTTTAGAGGGGGAAGCCGATTAGTGGATCCTGCCTACACCGTAACCACCACTCTAACCAGAATAAAAACAATGATTTTTAACATCTTGATAATAAAAACCCTTGAAGCTTCTTTTGATTTCTGAGAGTTGTTACGTTCATCTGTGAAAGAAGGCATCATGAAAATGTTGCACAGTTCACTGCCAACATAGTATCTGCAGCAATTACTGTGGATGCACACATCTTGGGTAGTAGAGCAGTACAACCTCAGATAATGAACACATCTACATCAAAGCTATGGCTGTACAATGCACTTACTGTAACCAGCACCCAGATGCCCCAGGGTTTGGTGCGCAAAAATAAATGTAAAAATAAATAAATAATAGATAAGTGGTTGTGGCACTAGCAGCTAGTCCCTCCAATGTAATATCTGGCTTAGCTATTTATGTCACATATGTCAGCGAACCCAGAACTGAAGTTTCCTAAGACTAAAATTCGGTAGAATGTTCTTGAGGGGTGGCGAGTTGGACTTACAGCTCTAAGCAGTAGATATAGGACAGGTGTGCGATGCTAGAGGAGCAGGATGTTTCTCAGCCTAGAACACCTACAGCACCAGGCCTTTAACCTATGATTTTGAATATGTAGTGGTGGTGTTTATGATGATGAAGATGTTGACAAGGACATTAGCTCCACGCCCCATTCTCATAGAACATTGAGATAGACTTGTATGGCTACAAGCTCTGAAACGTAATCCAATCATCAGCAGTGGCCCACAGGAAGGACTATAAGTACAGACAAACTGTGGAAGGTCACTTCCATCACAACAAACCATGCACAGATTCAGAGTGTACAAATACCACCACAAATGACTCTTCCTGTCTACACTTTCTTTGCAACACTGCAAGAATCCTGTATTGCCAGTGGTGTACGTCCCTTAACAACAGCACACATTAGATCGTCACAGCAACCTGTAACACCTCTTGCTCCTGTGGGCCGTGCAGAATGCCATGTCCTTACTTCTTCTTCTCCAGCTCAAGAGCTAATGACACCTGCCGTGAGTACACCGTGCATGTCTATGGTATGGCGTTTCTACCACTTCTTGGATTTAAATTTGGAAATAAGGAATTAATTGATCACGAGCACGGTATTCAACAAGCCTACAGACAGGAACTTGCTACTGATCTTCAACAGCTATCACCCAGCTAGTCTGCAGAGAAATCTGTCCTTTGGGCAGTTTCTTTGTTGTAGAAGGAACTGCTGAAATGTGGTGGGCTAGGAACAACAATCAAAACAACTAGCCAACCAAGCTTCTGACCCGTGGATATTCCAAACGCCTAGTCAGACAATCACGAAAAAGAGCAAGAAACATCCCACGGGATATAACACTGGAAAATCACGTTAAACGAGATCAACAAGATGGAAAAATCACAGCAGTACTGAGTTTCTCACCCCTGGCTAACGAAATCAAGAAAGAGGTACTGAAACTCTGACCTATTCGTGGTTATACATATCCCTCTTAGGAATGGCACTAGATAGCAATCCACAAGTAGATATATTTATACATCTGTATATTGACCAACTTCCACTGCCACATGAAATAATAGCATGTCATTTGAATCTGGCAACTGTGAATGCTTTTTGCCTATTTGCAGCACTCTCTGCGGGTCGTGAATCAACAGAACCATGGGTATTACATATCCCTATTAGGAATGGCACTACATAGCAATTCACGAGTCACACGCAAATTATTCGATTTTTCTGGCGTTCCACCACAATATATGTACAAAACATGTTTACAGCAGAGTGGCATTTTGAATGACCTGCGTCGCATGTGCATTAAACACACTCCCTGGACATTACCAGGCACTCAGTGTAGAGGGCACTTCAAGATGGTGACACAGAGTGGCACACACAGTGCCCCTTCAGAACACCATGGTCTCTCTCCAGCGCATGCACACATAGAGCCAGCGTCTTGCCCTTGCACATGCGCATGGTAATCATCACTAAAGAAAAATAAACCTGACGGAGCTGAAGCGACTGGGATAGACAAGCTCCTGCACAGCTGCATGCCAGGTAAGAGAGCTGTCCTCTCCATTACTATCCTTGGAATAGGCCAATAATGATGTACAGACTGCTCAATGCCATACCTGACATCAGAACAGAGCTGAGCAGTTGTATATTTGTGGGAAATGATACAAGAGTCACTTACTTTCTCTACACATATATATCTGTTGATGAGTATTTAGAGTCATGGACGCACAAGTGCGGCTCTTTTAATGAAATTAAAAACACTGGAAAGAAAAAATGGGAAAGAAATCACGCTTATACCAAAAACACCCTAGCAATGCATTGATAATCATCTAGGTACCATGGAATCCCAATAATTGGGGCATCCAGGAAGAAGACATTCAACAACCCAAACCTCATCCTCCAAAGAACTATTCTGTGAAAGTCTCAATGAAAGAGTAGTGTAAGCAGTTACAGATCTCTTCTGTTTACGCTTGCAGCAGTGTTGTAGTAACTCTAGAGACATAGAGATTTAATCAAGTGATGTATCTTTTTCCAAACCCTGTACCCCATTATCTCTCCTTTACAGGTGGGGTACCTTTAAGATATGCATACACAGCTAGACATGATATAAGCATGATATAAGCAGCACTCAGAATCGTGCTGCAAATTAGCCATGAAGAAAGTGGCGTACTTATATCTGTCCACTGAAACCGGTAGGCTCTTTCCAGTCTTTTCAAAAATATCTACCAATAAGATGGTGAAAAGCCACATATAGATCCTTCCAACAAATCTAGGAAGGAGTCAGATCTAACCACAGTTTGAGCCCAAAGAAAGGGGATACTGTGGAACACATGGTTGCATTAGTGAAAAACTACAATTCTGCCTAGAAATGTCTGACAGTAGACCTGTTCTGCTGCTTGTCTCTTACTAAACTCAAGACACAAACTGAATGGCTTTTTTGAAAAGGGATAAAACCCTGTATTTATAAAAAAAATAAAATGTTCTTACATGTTTTACTTTTCTGCCAAACAAAGAAAATGAATAGAATACATACCTTTCTTCATTTGCAAGGCAGACAACACATGATGGCTATGGCATGTGCCTATTAAATAAACCTGAAAAATCAATTGTTCTTTTGAGTGTGTAGAAAACTAGTGATAGGGGAAGTTTCTTCTCTACTATCCCCTCACCCTAGATAAGCAGAGCAACCAGCGCACGCTAGGGCAAGTAATACACAAGGGTATAGTTTAGCATGGTTGAAGGGCAAGTTAGATTAGGGCCACATCTAGTGCCAATTGAAATCATTAAAAATTGTAAATACTGAAGACTTTATTGTGTTAAAAAATGGACTACGGGGGTCTTCAGGTCGAAACCCTGAACAGTCCTATACTTTCTTTGATGGAGTTTCTTTATACATGGCCAAGAGCAGCATGTTGCCTCTGCACCTCTGTACAGAAAAGATGTGTCCTATGGGAAGGCATAGAAATCCCTGCGCATGCCACTGTTACACAGAAAACCTAATTAGCCAATGAACACTGAGCAGTATGCTGGTACTGCTACATTTGTTGAACCTGTAGAGGCGCAGCTAATTACCTCTACAGGAAGTCCCACCCCCCATCCAGCTGTATGTTGGAAGTTTGAGATTGTGCCATTCTTAACACCAGCAGTTTTGGCTATTCCAAGACAAATATTCGAGTAAAGGTATCCACTGAGAAAACCAGAAAACTCTATCAAATGTATCCCCAAAGGGATGATAATCTAATGGAGGAGCTCCCGAAAGTAATATGAAAATGAGAGAAAGAGGAGCTGGTGACGTTATGAAAGACGAGCGTGACGCACAGAGAAGACTGGATGAAGAGGAGAATGTATGGACCTTATAGAAACTGATGACGAAGTTAAGAATCAAGTAACTTTTATATGCAGAGAAGGAGATTGTACATGTGAAGCGCACCGCAGAAAATACAAGCTGTTCAATAAATGTACAAATGCTGTAACACAAGTAGATTAAGTAATCTTAGAGGCTGGCTATAGTAGTAAATAGACTGCAGGCGGAGCAGCCATTATATAGAAACTGGACATTGGTGTCACATATTTAGTATGCTCAAACCGATGGAGAAGAGCCGAGAGCTGTGTCACAGCAAAGAATTAGCTGAGTGAGGGATATTTTTACCCATGCCATTGCGCCCCACTGCACCCCTTTGCCAATCAGGAAAGAAAACAGCCAAAAATGGATGTGCTAACCCCTGTGTGCACCAAATCTGCAACACTGTGCATGGTTCATAAATCACAAAAGGCTGCACCCCCCTGCCACACACAGGCAAGGTTGGTGTAAAAACAGGACTCACTGAATGTCAGTGGGTGCTGTTACCTGTCACATGAAGCAAGGCCACAGAAGTGGGCTAAAATCCAAAAATGCCTTTAAAATGCAGTTTTCCCAATCAATTGCAACCTTCAAAATGCTGTTTTGACACTAAATTCAGTCATTTTCCAAGTGAACTATTGAAATGAAAAGTGTGCTGAAACCACAGATCATCCAGTGCAGTCAGAAGAGAGAACCGGGCCTCACTGACTGACAGCATGACAGCAGCTAAGAAAGGTATTTTATGAAACACCAGTCCAGCAACAGTTTGTTTTCAGTTACATGGGAAAAATGGGGATGACAATGGCAACATATCAATTTCAGCTGTGCAGAGAAGACTCCAAGCATAAGCTGATTACTTACTTCCAGATTGCAGACAATTTCCAGCACTCAAAGACAGTATAATTCTGAGTTGAATGTGTGAACTGCATAAGAAAATAAGATGTAAAAACCCAGTTTAAATGTGTTTCTTTTTCCTGAAGAAATTGCAAAATTTGCCTATTTAAAACATGTTTGTGAGGGGCTTAATTATTTTAAATATCCAAATCCCTTATAAACTGTGCTTATTTTGTATGTTTTAAAGTAAAGGCCTTAAAGTGAATTTTAAAGTAGCCCAGTTTGGAGTTCAGTAAATACTTAATTCTTACCTGACAGTGCCCAGCCTGGGAAAAAATGACACTTCAGTTGACACTCCCTTGGTATAGGAAGCCTTAATGGATACTTGAGGTTCCCGCATATTGACAATAAAGAGCACAGCAAACATGTGCCTCTGGCTGAGCCAAGAACAATGACAGCTGCCTACTGGTCTCTACAGGTGAGCTTCCCTCTCAAGGAAGATGACATACCTCCCTGATTAAAGGAATGTGACAGCTGTTGCTTGTGAAGGGGAGGTTACAATGAAAAAAATATTAATAAAAACTGCCTAGAACCTTTGGTGTTAAAATCCTTAATTGTGATTAAGTTTGAAACTCTTTAACTGTGCAACCTGGAGGAGGATAAATCTAAAACATGGTAGATGTCAACTTAATTTTAGGCCATTGCTTTGAAGACATTAATGAACTCTGTAACACCTAAGGAACCAAAGTTACAGGACAACCACAATTATAGCAAAACTATTAATGCTGCAAGTCTAAGATTGTATATTCATGCTCCAGTGATAATCACACAGATATGTAGAAATTATTAGCCCAAACTCGTATGATTAAAATTGATAAAATTCTTTAGAATGATGAAGACAGCTCTCACAGAGATGGGGATTGGATGTGAAAATAACCCTGCAAATATGCAATGTATGTGTCCAATTTTATTACGGGACATCATTTTAGAAATGTACTTTGGTGCAAAAGTTAAGATTTGGTCAAAATCAATGTGGGAGTACCTAAACACCATCATAAAGAGGACAGCTCTGTTCTGACTGCCAACCAGAAAAAGGTAAGTGCCTTTGGCCGCTCACAGCCATGGGGGTGTGTTTTGAAATTCTGCCCACACAATAAACTTTGTGATGTCATTTGGTGGAATAAATATAGGAACTTCACCACACATACACAATGCTTCCTGAACACATCCCAATTTCGGTGCAGCGCTTTGTTCCTTACTTCTTCATCTTGTCCAGAACTCTTCATCTTACAGCTGATTCCAGACTTCTTTGCAGAATCCAGGCCTTAGCAATTTCTGAACTCTTGTTAGCTAGGCCGGAATTCAACCATCCCAAACTTAAGTGAATTTAATTCTGATCCATTCTGGCCTGCTACCATTAAGGCTTGCCTGCTGAAATTCACATCCTGCTAATCTGCAGTTTCCAGTGACCAGAAGGGCCAATCCTTTATAAATCCATTTGAGGTGCCGTCCAAATTGATCGGAACTGCCCAGCTGACTGATCCCTCCAGAAGTGCCCTGCTGCCGGTAGACCCGACTAGATGACCATAACCCTAACGGTCCAATCTTAAGCACAGTGGACTGGAAGTATCAACAGGAATAACAGTGACCCATAGTATATTTGAATTGTCCTATCCCAATCTCAACCCATCCCATCTTTAACTTCAGAACCCTTATATTGTCAGAACCATTCTTGCGCTGATGTTTTCTCATTTGTCTCTTTAAACTATAACCCATTAGTGATTTGGCTTAAGTAAAGTAATTCCCATACAAAACGGAAACTAGAGTATCACATGTGAAGAGTTACTAGCGGCCGTGAGTAACTGTGGAGATTCATGCATGGCATTCTCTTTTTCAATATCATAAATATAGTGTAATAAAACCAACCGGTCATTTCTAAAACCGAATTTCTGTTTTATTTTTGTGCCTATTTTTTCAAAAACGCCTCTCACTAAAACGTCCATAACGTCTTCAATGTTAAAGATAGAAACCTAATTTCAACTCTCACTGATACCTAAGACCCTTAGCTACACCCACAACTAAAACAGAACAGTGTATTTGACCCATTATTATCAGACATCGCAAAGTGAAATTGTGCCACAAATTTACATTTTACAAAAGTTCCCACGTGTCTTTTTCCCATTCAAAGTGTTTCTTCCCTCCCATTCAGATCTAAAGTGTGTGCTGTTGTTTATCTTGTAGCTCATGTATGTTAGGACCTGTTTTGTGTTGCTTTCCTAAACATTTCTATCCATTTAAGCATTTTTGCCTGTAATTTTAAAAGTGTACATTTCCAAAAAATGTTTTCTCTCTTGTTTGGAGAGGGAAGACTGCATTCAAACTCTAGACATAGTCTTTCATTCCTGAATACCTGAAGATTGCTTACATCTGGTAGGATTGCTCATTTAGCCTTAAGAACTTTGCAAGGGGAAATATTAACCAAAACTGTTCTTTTTCCTATTTTTTCTATTCTACATTATTATAAGTGAATTCAATTGCTTCACTTATTTTGAATTGTTGTCATGATCTCTGCTTCCAAAAGATCAGGACTTGCCCAACTCCCTTGGAAGCAGATCCATAACCCCGGTTCCGAGTGCCAGCCAGTCCCAATTGAGACCTTTTGGACCCTGTCCTGGCGCCAGTGGCACCAGGCTCATAAAAATGCCCAGTCCCAGCGCTGGAAGCGCCGGGCTCATAATGCTTGGGTGGACTTACCTGCAGCAGACCATGCTGCTTACTTACCTGCCAGTTGAGCCCCTGATCCTCTTCTGTTTGGGACTACTTTTCCTGTTGGGTGGGGCAGGAGCGACTCCCTGGGTTCAGAACACTGGAACTCTTCTGGAAAGCAGGAACTCTTTTCTTACCTAGGCGAGGCTGTGGAAGGAGACACCTAAGCACTACAGGAGGCTATTTAAACCACACCCGATGGATGAATCTTGCTTTGCGTTATTCTGCATTCTCTGCAGCAGAACGCTCATCGTGTCTTCAGCTTCTGATCCTGGGCCTAAGGGAACAAAGGCTTATCATCCTGGAATCCAGTCTTCAGCAGCACCTGTAAAGACAAAGAAAGAACAGGTTAGCACTACGGTCTTCAGTGGCAGCGCATCTCTTACCTGGTCCATCGGCTGTCACCAACGCCTCGCGCTGCATTCCGGCATCTGAAAGACAAAGGCTTACCTACTCTTCGCATGCTCCGGAGGTCTTCACACTGCATTCGGGAATCGGAAAGACAAAAGCTTACCAGCTCTTCGCACGCTCCGGAGGTCTTCGGCGCTGCATCCCGCATCTGAAAAACAATAGAAGGTGCGTTTAAAGACATTGGGCAACTTTATTACTCACGTGTCATTTCTCCTTCCCACGCCGAATCCAGTGGGTATTCCAGCACCCTTCAGCTTCTCTAAAGCTCCGAACTTGTACCTGCAAGATAAAAGGGACAGTTAGTGCGCATCGTGAAGCAGGCTACAAGCGCTTACTTACGTGCTTCCAGGCGCTTGTATTCCTCACGCGGGTTCGATCCTCAATTCTCTTCAGCCCGCCATCCGCCATCGCCGGAACCCTGCAAAACAAGAGATATCATTACAAAAGACTTTTAAGACATTTGAAGTGCCCAGAACTTACCGTTCGTGCAGTTAACGACGGACAGCAGTCCTCTGAGGTGAAGAGGCCTGCACCCTTATCCAGTGAAGAAACTGGTTACGGCACCCTGCCCCGAGGCAGATGGAGAGCTCGGCGTTCACTTGCCTAAGGTGAGGGCGTTAACCTTTGGGGTGCTACAGGAGAAGAGAAAGGGAAGAGGAGAGAGGCACCCAATAACCCCAGTTCATTAATCCCATATTTTCTATCTGCAGACATCTTACTCTTCGAGTCAGACATACAGTGCACCGAGGTCCAGCCCAAAGAGCCAACCGTGTTTTACACATCACCTTTGAAGATACAGCATTCACCCAGTCAAGACCGGCGCCTCTGCGGGAATCAGGTGAGCGTTACAGAACGCAAAGCCGACCGCAAAACTCCCACCCAGGCGCTATGGAAACCTCGGATACCGACCAGCTAGCCCAGTTACTTGGGGAACTAAGAGCAGAAGTGCATGCAGCCCGTCAGGAAACGAATGCTCTAAGAAGGGAACTGATTATTTCCAAGGAGCGAACAAACGATCTCGCTAGACAATTGCTACAGTCACAAGCCGGACAAACCCCATTACCCGCATCAGGGGCAAATCTTCCTTCAACATCCTCTACGAACCCAGTGCAGATCAACCTACCTGGGAATGTACCTCTGGCTCCACCCGAATGATTTTCTGGTGACCCAAAGAGGTTTGTAGTATTTATTAATCAGTGCCGGTTGCACTTCTTATGCAGGCCAGCAGCCTTTCCAACTGATCAAGCTAAGGTAGCTTTCGTGCTTTCGTACCTTAGTGGCAATGCGGCAGACTGGTCGATCCCTCTAGTTAATCAAGATGATCCTGTTCTCCATGATTTTCAAGCTTTTCAACTCAGTATGGAAAAACTGTTTGCAAGACATTCACAGGGGCAGGCCTTGGACAATGAGCTCCTTTCATTGCGACAGGGTAATCAAGACCTTTTGGCTTATATTGCGTCTTTCAACAGACTGATAGTGGAAACTCGATGGCCTGAGGACAAAAGGATTACGCTGTTTTATAGAGGTTTACGTGGAGAGCTCAAAGATGTGTTAGCCCAAGTAGTGAATCCCCCGCAAGACTGTTCGGACTATATTGACTTAGTCGTTCAAATTGACCACAGACTGCAGAACAGGAAGGCCGATCGTTCCAAGTTTGATGCTCGAGTATTTTCCAAATCACCAACTCCTACCAAAGGAGTAGACTCTGGGGAACCCATGCAAATAGGGGGCCTGAAAGGACCACTAACACAAAAGGAGCGGGAAAGGAGAAAACAGCTGCAATTATGCCTCTATTGCGGAAACTCGGGGCACTTTCTTCGAGACTGTCCGGTGAAACCAGCCAAGAAGGCAGTAGGAGCTGCAGTTACCAGGGTCACAAACTCTGAGCAGGGAAACAACCTCGCCCGACAAGAATAAAGGTCCTCTTGCCGAGCGTTAAAACCAGTTCCGTGACCTCGCATTTCGTGATACCTATGGTCCTCATTAGCCCTGAACATCCGGATCGATTACATGCGATTGAAGCTTACGTCGACAGCGGTGCCATCGGCAATTATGTGGATCATGAAATGGTTTTGAGGATGAATCTGACTCTTTGTCCAAAGGCTGTAAAGGACGTCATTACTACGGTGGATGGTACGGAGATAGCCTCCGGACCAGTAACGCATACCACCCAAGAAGTGACGCTAATAAGTCAAGATGGACACCATGAGAAGATCGTGTTCGATGTGATCAAGGCCCCTCAGTTCCAGATTATTCTAGGAATTCCTTGGTTAGAAAAGCACAATCCTCAGATTGATTGGCGAGCAAGAACGGTTCAGTTTCCAGAATGTATTTCTACTTGTCACACTCAACCTGGTGTTGCACTGGCA
The DNA here is from genome assembly GCF_040938575.1 of Ambystoma mexicanum. Lineage (NCBI taxonomy): Eukaryota > Metazoa > Chordata > Amphibia > Caudata > Ambystomatidae > Ambystoma > Ambystoma mexicanum. The sequence continues at coordinate 528,838,219 of NC_090926.1, forward strand.
GCAATTTCCTCAGAGGCTCCCTAGTTACCTCCTGAATACCTAGAATTCCAAGATGTTTTCCGGAAGGATCAGGCTAACTCTCTACCTCCTCATAGGTCTTATGACTGCCAGATAGACCTGATACCTGGATCTATTCCTCCTTGTAGTAGAATTTATGCCCTCACCGAGCCTGAGAACCTTCACCTCCGAAAATACCTGGATCAATACCTAGCGAATGGGTTTATTCGTCCTTCCAAGTCCCCTGCTTCCTCAGCTTTGTTCTTCGTTCCAAAAAAAGAAGGGGACCTTAGAACTTGTATAGATTATCGCGCCCTGAACCAGATCACCGTTAAGAATAGATATCCGTTACCTTTGATCCCTGAACTCCTGGACCAAGTCAGAAAAGCATGCATATATACAAAGCTGGATCTTAGAGGAGCCTACCACTTGGTATGAGTAAAAGAGGGCGATGAATGGAAGACGGCCTTCCGCACCAAGTATAGGCTATTTGAATATCAGGTCATGCCCTTCGGACTTTGCAATGCCCCGGCCGCCTTTCAATATTTTATGAACTATGTCCTCAGAGAGCTCATAGATGTGTGTGTTGTTGTTTACATTGACGACATCCTCGTTCATTCTTCATCCGCAACTGAACATCGGAAACACGTGAAAATGGTCCTCGAGAGATTGCGTCAACACAAACTTTTCGCTAAATTGGAAAAATGTGTTTTCAACGTGACTGAAGTTGAATTCTTGGGATTCATATTATCACCTAGCGGAGTGCGTATGGATTCAAAGAAGGTCGATGCAATTCTCAAATGGCCATCGCCATCCTCCGTAAAAGGTGTTCAAAGCATGTTAGGCTTCGCTAACTTTTACCGCAGGTTTATCCCTGAATTCTCTCGAATAGTCCAGCCCATCACTGCCTTGTTAAAGAAAAACAAACGTTTTGAATGGTCTACCGAGGCGGAACAAGCTTTCCAGAATTTGAAGACTAGATTTATCTCTGCACCGATCTTAAAACATCCTCGCCCAGAACTCCCCTACACCATTGAAACTGATGCTTCGAGCCTTGCCATGGGGGCAGTTCTATCACAAAAGGACCCAGTAACCAATCAGTTGCATCCCGTGGCATTTTGGTCCCGCAAATTCTCGCCTCCTGAAATCAATTACACTATTACTGATAAGGAACTCCTAGCTATCAAGTCCGCCTTTAAGGCTTGGCGGCATTATCTTCTGGGGGCCCGACACACCGTTACTGTGATTACAGATCACCGAAACCTGCAATATTTGAAAACCGCAAAAGCTCAATCCTCTAGGCAACTCCGTTGGGCACTATTCTTTGCCGAGTTTGACTTCATAATTACCTATCGACCTGGTACAAAAAACGGTAAAGCTGATGCCCTTTATCGGATGGGAGTGGAAGAAAATTTGATCAATCCTAAACCTGTACCTATCATTCCCGAACAAAGAATTCTGGGTGTAATCGCCACACAATCCATAGAGGAAGTTAAGGATAAAGCCAGGCTACTGGTAACTCCAGCAGACATACAGAATTGGCATCTGCAGGGAAAGGACTTTACGGTGAAGGACAACCTATTATATTTCCAAGAACGGTTATACCTACCTAGCACAGATTTACAGAAAAAGGTAATCTCTTGTTATCACGATTCTTTAATGGAAGGACATCCCGGTATTGCCAAAACCTCGGAAAAGATCAAGCGCTACTTCTGGTGGCCGTCTTGGAAAAAAGATATCAGAGACTTTATAATGTCCTGTGGAGTATGCACCCAAAACAAGAGTCAAAAGGAAAAACCAGCCGGCCTCTTACGCCCTATTGACATCCCACCTCGCCCTTGGCATCCGCTTTCTATGGACTTCATCACTGATCTATCTCCTTGCTCTGGATACAATACGATCCTAGTAATCGTGGACCTATTCTCCAAGATGGCGCATTTCATTCCACTCAAAGGCTTACCAACAGCAGCAACTCTAGCCCGAGAATTTCTCGAAAACATCGTCCGACTGCATGGTTTTCCTTCAGTTCTAATCTCGGATCGAGGGAGTCAATTTATTTCTCATTTTTGGCGAAGTTGCTGTCGGTCGGCTCAAATTGATGTGAGACTTTCGACCAGCCACCACCCTCAAACCGACCGACAAACCGAGAGGACCAATCAAACTCTGGAACAGTATTTGCGCTGCATGCTACAACAAACTGAAAAAACTTGGAAAGATATCCTTTGGATAGCCGAATATGCCTACAATAATTCTGTCCACTCGGGAACTGGGAAGACCCCGTTTTTTCTTTTATACGGTAGTCACCCTCGAACCTCGGAGTTGGATCCACTCCAAGATCTTGGAACACCAGCAGTAGACCACCTGCATTCTACAATCACCCAAGCCTTTAAGGAAGCCGTTTCTCACCTTCAAAGGGCTAAAGAACAATACAAGAAAGGAGCAGACCAACATCGGAAGGAAGCCCCCCAGTATCAAGTAGGAGATCAAGTCTGGTTATCCACCAAATATCTACCTCTAAAAGTACCACGCACATTCAACCCAAGATACCTTGGTCCCTATTCCATCATTACCATAGTAAATCCAGTAGCGGTCAAGTTGGACTTGCCCCCTCACATGAAGATACATCCGGTCTTCCACGTCTCTCTATTAAAACCCGTGCAACCTCAAACCCGACTAACTAAATCTCCAAAACCTATTCTAGTTGACGGAGAACTCGAGTTTGATGTCAAAAGCATCCTGGATTCCAAGATCTCCAAATCTAAACTATTTTACCTGATTGACTGGAAAGGCTACGGTCCCCAAGAAAGATCCTGGGAACCTGCAGAATATGTCCACGCGCCTCGTATAATCAAAAAATTTTCATCGAACATTTCCTAACAAGCCGAAACCCCCGGAGAAGCCCGGTTTGGGAGGGGCCTTGAGAGAGGGTGCTGTCATGATCTCTGCTTCCAAAAGATCAGGACTTGCCCAACTCCCTTGGAAGCAGATCCATAACCCCGGTTCCGAGTGCCAGCCAGTCCCAATTGGGACCTTTTGGACCCTGTCCTGGCGCCAGTGGCACCAGGCTCATAAAAATGTCCAGTCCCAGCGCTGGAAGCGCCGGGCTCATAATGCTTGGGTGGACTTACCTGCAGCAGACCATGCTGCTTACTTACCTGCCAGTTGAGCCCCTGATCCTCTTCTGTTTGGGACTACTTTTCCTGTTGGGTGGGGCAGGAGCCACTCCCTGGGTTCAGAACACTGGAACTCTTCTGGAAATCAGGAACTCTTTTCTTACCTAGGCGAGGCTGTGGAAGGAGACACCTAAGCACTACAGGAGGCTATTTAAACCACACCCGATGGATGAAACTTGCTTTGCGTTATTCTGCATTCTCTGCAGCAGAACGCTCATCGTGTCTTCAGCTTCTGATCCTGGGCCTAAGGGAACAAAGGCTTATCATCCTGGAATCCAGTCTTCAGCAGCACCTGTAAAGACAAAGAAAGAACAGGTTAGCACTACGGTCTTCAGTGGCAGCGCATCTCTTACCTGGTCCATCGGCTGTCACCAACGCCTCGCGCTGCATTCCGGCATCTGAAAGACAAAGGCTTACCTACTCTTCGCATGCTCCGGAGGTCTTCGCACTGCATTCCAGAATCTGAAAGACAAAAGCTTACCAGCTCTTCGCACGCTCTGGAGGTCTTCGGCGCTGCATCCCACATCTGAAAAACAATAGAAGGTGCGTTTAAAGACATTGGGCAACTTTATTACTCACGTGTCATTTCTCCTTCCCACGCCGAATCCAGTGGGTATTCCAGCACCCTTCAGCTTCTCTAAAGCTCCGAACTTGTACCTGCAAGATTAAAGGGACAGTTAGTGCGCATCGTGAAGCAGGCTACAAGCGCTTACTTACGTGCTTCCAGGCGCTTCTATTCCTCACACGGGTTCGATCCTCAATTCTCTTCAGCCCGCCATCCGCCATCGCCGGAACCCTGCAAAACAAGAGATATCATTACAAAAGACTTTTAAGACATTTGAAGTGCCCAGAACTTACCGTTCGTGCAGTTAACGACGGACAGCAGTCCTCTGAGGTGAAGAGGCCTGCACCCTTATCCAGTGAAGAAACTGGTTACGGCACCCTGCCCCGAGGCAGATGGAGAGCTCGGCGTTCACTTACCTAAGGTGAGGGCGTTAACCTTTGGGGTGCTACAGGAGAAGAGAAAGGGAAGAGGAGAGAGGCACCCAATAACCCCAGTTCATTAATCCCATATTTTCTATCTGCAGACATCTTACTCTTCGAGTCAGACATAAAGTGCACCGAGGTCCAGCCCAAAGAGCCAACCGTGTGTTACACATCACCTTTGAAGATATGGCATTCACCCAGTCAAGACCGGCGCCTCTGCGGGAATCAGGTGAGCGTTACAATTGTATTGTCACTGCTTGGTGATTGCTGCCATATATATAAAACATCTAAGGGAGGGTCATGGAGATGTATACAAGATATGAGACTGTTTCCTCTAGTTCCTAACCCGGCGACGATAATATGCAGCATCCCAGTGGAAGTTCAATATTTTACAGTGACCGATTTGAAAAATGTGTTTTTTTATCCCGTTACACAAAGACAAAAGACTTGACTTCCTTTTTGTTCGGCAAAACTCGGCAGAAACATACGCATTTGCCCCAAAGGTAGTGTAAGTCCCCATCAATCATTAACAGAGTCCTACAGAAGGATCAAAGCAATATTGATCTTAAGAGTGCAGTGATACAATATGTAGATGACATTTTAACTTGCAGCATGACAGAAGATGAGTGCAGACACAATTTGATTCAGATGATGACTATCCTAGCAGACAAAGGGTATAAGGTAGACAAGGGGAAATTACTGTCAAGAAGAGGTGCTAGACGTAGAGTAGCTGATTTCAAATAAAGAAAAGAAGGTGACACCTGCTCTCCCTGAACTCTAATCACCTCTTCAGGCCTCTACTTCAGTAGAAAAGCTGTGAGCGGTGGTACGTGGTGATAGTGCTCCTGCTTGGAGATAAGAGTGTGTGAGTGCGCCAATCTGTGATTGTTGTACCTCTTGAACCCTTCACCCGAAAGTACAGTTTCTGTGAGCATACGCCGTCCCATAAAGTTCACCCATGAATTATGGAAGATAGGCTCTCCGTTCTGCTACTTCTGGCAGGGGTGCGTCGAATGGGATCTAGTTCCTTCACTGATCCCTGATAAGGATTAGTCCAGTCCAGCTGTGACTATGCTTCTCCTTATGATTGGTAAGTCGTTCTTGAGCTCTTGTGATGCTGTTTGTTCTGTTTAATGTCTTTATGTGTTGCTCCTATTTATGCCCGCAATAATGTCTCTCTTTCTGTTTTCTTCCCTTAGATGGAAATGTGGCCTCAAAGCAGCTGTGAGACGCGAGACGCGGCCGGATGGAAGATGGATGCTACCACAATGTTCAACAGCAGGTAAGTGATGTTTTAAGGAAAAGTGCGAAGTATGGCGAAGTGCAACCTTAAACTGACTGTTGTTTTCGATGTCTAACCTTGTCTTCTGTTTTTCCTTGCAGGCGCTGCTGTCGACGATGGAGCGTGTCATGCTGCAGTGCCAAAATAAATATTTCAGCGTTCCGGAAAGTGTAAAGATGAATACTTGGTTCGCCAAAGAGATTTACAGGTAAGAACAACTTCCCCAAGTTGGTAAATATGGTGGCAGGAAGCAAGATGTCCAGGACAGGATCTTCAAAGGTAAGTCTGACCTGAGGTGATGGTGAGCGTTACGCTGCTTGCAAATGCAGAATAACACGAAGTGTCTGTCTTGAGGATTGGGGCAGCTTATATAGCTGAGATCATGGGCACGCCCATTACGGCCGGCTTACCAGCCACACCCTGCCACTTCTAGAGAGTGAGCATGTGCGAAGGCAATCCATTAGCAGCCACACCCAAGAATACACTTGGGGCTGCTTAATGGATGGAATGTTCAAGGTTAATGCATCCTGCTTAATGGATGGAATGCATCTGAATTGATATGTCCATAATAAAAGCTTTTTTGGTGTTAAATGGGTGTTCTTGTTTACATTTGTTCATGAGCCTGTCGCCAAAGGTTAAGTTGAGGAGTTTTATTTATTTTCACACACAAATGTTACTCATGACAACAGCACTTACACAGAGGACTACATTAGGGTACAAGCCCCTAGCATATTACAGTGGGATTTTAGACCCAGTTATGAGAGGGCACTTTCTGTGCAGACAGTCATTGCAGAAACCCAAAGGCACATTGACATCCCAGAGAGCTTCTGCTTATGAAGTAATCATTTCAAACCCAGTGATTAAAGTGTGTAAAATGGTCAATCCTGCCATGTTTGTATCTGAGACAGTAGCAGAAGGCAATCATGTGCATGACTGTGCTAACTATGTTAAATTTTATGATGATATACCATGTGTAAAAGAAAATTCTTTGATGGGGGAGATTCTCTTTATTGATGGTTCTTCAAAAATTGATCAGAATAGTGAGGAGAGACATTCAGGTGCAGCTGTAACAAGACACATATTAAATGGAGTTGAAGTTGTAACAAGTGCAAGGCTACCATCTCACTTTTCAGCACAAGCAGCACAATTAGTGGGGCTTATTGTCGCTGTTGAGAAACTCAAAGGGCAGGAAGCGATTATGTACAGTGACTCTGCCTATGTGACGTCAGATGCACATGCAGGCTAGTGCATTGGGAAAGGAGAGCTACCTCCAAGCAGACGGCACTCCAGTGATGCACGCATTCTTATTGGACAGGCTTATTAAAGCACCACAACTCCCAGTAGCCATAGTGGTCATTAAATGTGCAGCGTATACTAAGCAAACAGATTATATCTCTTGTGGGAATGAAGCCACAGATGTAGAAGCCAAAATGTTTGCATATTCTCCAGATATTTCAAGTCTCAATACTCTAAGTGTAAAAGAGAAAGTAGCCCTAGCTGTACAAATACAAGAAGGTTTCAATACATTATTGAAAACTCATTTAGTGGAGATTGAAGAAAGTGCACCTCAGGATTAACAGAAATTATCGAAGCACAAGAGTTGTTCTTTATCCCCCACAGAAGCATGATCGGAACAGTATAGTCTGGAAAGATGGTGATGCCAGTAGCATTATTGAAGGGTGCGCTTGAGCAGCTGCATCACCAAGCACATGTAACTAGGGAAAGTCTTGCTGCAGCTATTGCAGAAGACTGGTTTATTCCAAATTTGTTGGAACATGTTCCACTATTTATAGTGTACTGCATCATATGTCAAAGGTTTACTGCTGGGCATACATTGAGAACAATTAGAGGAGTAATACCTTGACCGAATGGTTCTTTTCAACATTTACATATAGACTATGTCAATATGTTGCACGTTTGTAATGGATATAGATATCTATTAGTGGTAGTGCGTCCTTTCTCAAGGTGGATCAAGGCTGGTCCATGTACACACCCTGATGCCATTGCACAGCAAGGTTTCTTGTATGAGAAGTCTTCCCAAGATGGAGTGTGTGTGAAGTGTTGTGCTCCGACAATGGGCCACATTTTGTTAATGAGGTGTTTTAAAAGATAGGGCTTCGATTGAATATTTAAGCATGTGTTTTCTTCTGCTTATCACCCACAAGCAAACAGAATATGTGAGAGACTCAATGGCCTCCTTAAGGAAAGGATCAACAAGATTAAATTGACATTGAAGAAGGGATGGCTATACTGCCTGTCCTTAGATTTATATGCCCTTCGGAATCAGCCTGGTTCAGACCATCACCTCACCCCTCATAAACTAGAGACAGTGAGGCAGAGGAGAACGCCTCTTACACCTACATCTAGAAGTGGAAGTGATGCCCAGAGTGTAACCACAATGTTAGGTGAAGAATTGCATGAACATTTGACGTGTATGACCTCTAGCATCTCTCTCATTTCAGGTCAAGTCAAGTGCTAGGAGGTCGGTTTCAGAACACAAATAAAAACCATTCAGCAACCGGATCACCAAAACTATTATCGGCAACCAAGTTGTATACTGGCAACTATGGCCTTGTAAAAAATATCATGAGCTTCATTTTAATGGCCCCTTTTTGTGTTGAAGTTATAACCCCCTCAGCAGTAAATGTCCAAGTCAGGCGAGCTTGGCTTCACTTGAACGATGTAAAAGCTTACAAAGGTGAGACCTACCCTCCCACTGGTGCCGATTCAGAAGCAAGACGAGAAGAAGAATTTCAGCATGTGCAGACTCGATTGATGACAAAGAAGAAGGACAATAAGGCAACCAGCTGCTAATGCAAATTTTTATTTGGACTGTGATTCAAACAAACACTCCTCATAGATATTTCACTAGGAGTGCAAACCCTTGCCCAGAGTCACAGGAATATTTTGAAAACAAGACTTTAGAAATTCATTGACATATTAAAGTTTTTCCCAAATGTCTGTTCTTGATAAGAAATTGGAAAGGAGAGGAATATCCAGATTCATGTTTCACTGAATATGTGTTTGGTTAAACCTATGGTTCTTACCGAGAGGGATGTGCATCGGCTTGTGTTTACTGTTTTGTATTTATCCTTCAAGATTACCCTGCTCTTGTCAGAAGAGACATGGATATTCACACTTTTTTACAGGATCATAAAAAGGATCCTGTGATTAGAAGGCTACTCGTAGCAATAATAGAGCAGATATTGAAATCTGTCTCCCTCATTCCTGACTGCCTTTCAGCTATTCAGGCATAGTGCACTGCTTACAATCTCTGCCTTAAGGCCATTAAGATTGAGATCCTTCTCATTGGAACCCCATAGCCTTCCTTCCCTCCTACACTCTTGCTGCCTTCCATGGACCCCCTCCCTCACCCTCCTGTGAGGAAAAAAACATTGTGCTATATTCAAATCCCCTCTCTCATTCTCTCCTCACATCACAGACCTTGCCAAGTAGCCCTCCTTATGATCATTCTCCCTTTCCTCACCTTCCCCCAGAAATTCAATGTCTCTAGAGCTATGGTCCTCTCCAGTCTGGACTACTGCAACAGCCTCTTCCTCAATCTGCCTAATGGCTCCACTCGCCTGTTTCAACTAATCCAGAACAGGACTTCAAGATTTATCCTTGGCCTCAAGGCAAAGGACCACATCTCCTCAACCCTAAAATCTCCCCACTAGCACTTGATTTCTGTAAGGATCAGGTTCAAGACCCTCAGTATCATTCACAAGGCCAACTCAGGCCTGGGACTCCACTACATCCAACTCTCCCTAAATACCTGCCTGCTGGAACCCTTCAGTCTTCTAGTTCCAACTCTCTGTAGATCAGACGCATTTCAAGGCAGAGAGTGGGGGGTAGATCTCTCTCCTCCGCAGATGCCTCCCTCTGGAATGGCCCCTGTGCCCCTCTCACACTTGGGCTGGATCTCTTTAAGTTCTGGAAGTTCTCAAGACCCTCCTTTTCTCTTCCTCCTTCCCTCTCCCCCTCCCGTTCTAATCCCCCGCTGCCTCTTGCCTGGCTGCCTGGTTCCTTCAGATTCTTACAGGGCACCAGGCCCTCCTTGACCAGTCTATCCCCTGCACTTGGTTTCCCCTAACCCCCCCGCCTATACTGCAGTTGTCCTCCCAGCTCCCTCCTCCTGCACTAGCCTGGCTGGGCCTGCTCCTCTTGAGCACTTCCAGCCATGTCTCTCAAACTTAGCATGTGGTCCTTCTACCCCTGCATTCTCTGCATACCTGTGGCACTGTCAACTTGCACTCCTCTGGCACTCGCTTAACCCTATGCACCTTCCGCACTGCCTTTTCCACTCTCCCCTGCACTTTTTGTTACTGCACTTGCATGATCTGAATGTCTCAAGGCCTAGTTAGACAGTTTTTTGATTTTGTCTTCCATTTTTCACCCCACTCCTGTCTTGGTGCACATTGAAACACCTTGTGTATAGACACATTATAAATACCCAATAAATAAATACAATAGACAAACACACCTCATGAATATGGATTTTATTTTCCTTTCCATGAATAGTCAACAATAAAGCAAATTCTGGAATGAAGGTATCAGTGAATATTGAATCACTATATTTGTATATTTTTAAATGTTGTATTTTTAAAATCGGATTGTTTTTGCAAAAAAAAAGATTTATTTTCTAATTTGATTTCTGATTGTTATTATACATATTGGTTCCATTTTATGAAGATTAATTGAGGCATCATTTGCCAATGTGGGTCATTCTCATTCTATAATCCACTCATGTTAAGTATAATCTTCTTAGTTCCATTAATTTATGCTGTTAACACATAGGATTCAATCTGGATCATAAGCGAACAAATGTTTGCATCTTCACTTGAACAAATGGTTGTGATGTAAATAAACTTTTATTGTTATAAAGAACATTGTGAAACCAAGAGCATCATTTATGTTGTCTCCTCACTCATCCATGATCCTGTTTAGCTATTTAGGAACTTGTATTTGCAAATTTGCAAACTAATTATATTGTGCATTCTCTCTTTACATATTTGCTTCATCTTTCAGTATGCAACAATCTTGATAAAAATATAATACTTTGTCTGAAGTAAACATTTGATTTATAAATGCAATCCTGCTCATCCATACTGAGGATTCGGTGAAAAAACTTTGTTAAAGGGACATTATAATTAAGTTGCACTAATAAAAACCTATAGAATTCAGTGAAAGAACAGTGTTAAAGGAATGTTATAGTTATAAATAAAACCGAAACCTCCCAGAAATGGGCCAGCTATGGTAAGCTAAGCAACCATAACCGGTGCCACCACTGTGCACTGCTAAGACTTCGATCCAGGACATCTAAGAAGACATCACACATGTCACTGATGACATCACATATCTGGGCCACTTGTTTGTGTTCACTGACATATGTGAGCCAGGAGGCTTTGTTCACTGACAGTCAACATATAAAAATGGAAACAGTGCTGTTTATCTAGATGTTAACCTTCTTGTATGTTCTTAAACTACTTTCCTTACAGTTTGGTATTAATTCATGGTGCACATATATGGGACAATAAGTAGGGCTCAAGCACACAATTCATTTGTGTACATGATGATGAACTTTAATGTTATTGACATTTTCTGGTGATGTTGTTTCTTTCTTCCTTGCTTAAGTTTCCCTTTATGTACCTCTGATGTGTATGCATAGTATGGTATATGCTACAGCCATTGCCTATCTCTATGTATGATTAAGTTCCTGTATTAACAACAATACTACAACATAACATTTTGTTTAGATGAGTACATTCTTTAATACATTAAGTAGTTCATGATGGATCACCCATGACATCTTGTTACCAACATTATAAACACACCCACTTGTATGGACTTTTCATCAAATTGAAAGTCATATGTGATGTCATCTGTGACATTTGTGATGTCATATTTGAGTCCTGGGTGTTATTCTTAGCAGTGCACAGGGGTGGTGTGAGTTATGGTTGCTTAGCTAACCATAACTGGTGTAGTTCTGGGGTTTTTCAGTTTTACTTCTAACCATAACATCCCTTTAACAACATGTTTTCAATGAATTTCATATATGCAACGTAACCATAATTTCCCTTTAACTAAGGTTTTTCTGTGAACTTCATAAGTTGTTTATGAATGAAAATGTATTTTAACATATATCAAAGAACTGTAAACCTCCTTTAAGATAGATATTTTTTTGCATTGAATACTGATGTGCGTCATTATCAGCAGCGCATGGTGGTGATGCAAGTCATGGTTGAATTGCCTGGGGCATGAGGCTAGACCATGACCCCAGCCCAACTAAACCACCCCGTTCTCCACTGCACCATGTCAAGGGTTTTGACCCATGTTGAATCCTTAGACTGGGTAGATGTGGGGATGAGCTGTCGCCACCCGTTATTCTATCCCAGAACAAACTAAATCAATAGACTGGGTGGATGTGGGGATGAGCTATCGCCGCCCACATTCACGCCAGAATCCAGGAGAACTGCGCGGTTGGCACAATACCACTCCAAAGATACAACCTTCTTGTGGGGGGTTCCACATCACCACTCTAATGTAAGGATGCCATCAAAACAATGTTAAGCAAGGGTCCTATACTATCAAGCAAAAGACCACTCTATTGAAATGCAGTAATTCAAGACAGATCCCAAAAATGGATGCAATACCGGTACTCACCACTATCAGAAAGCCAGCGTTTTAAAACCACCAGACTTTTGTGTAAAACTGAACAGAGGAACCCAAACCAGGCCAAGGAAAGACTTGCTAAGAGGTGGACACAATGTAAAACTATATTCTGAAATGACTTGAAGGAAGTAATTATTTAATGTATATGTAAAAATTGTAAGTTTGATTTAAACTGGGAACTAAAGTGACATTTAGCTGAATTCTGCCTGACAACTACCCCCGACAGGAGAAACCTGCTCAGCCACTCTTCCCAGGCCTAGCTGCATCCTGCTTCCCCACCAAAAGGAGTTTACACCTCTCTGATTAGATTAGGGGAGGGGCACCTGCAGGAGGTTGCACAAAGCCTTGTCCTGGACTCAGGCAAATGTTATATTGGGGGGGCCGTAAAGTGGCTTCCTCTTGGGAGAAGTGGGAGGAGAAGTGCCTCTGGGAGCCACCCGAGCTGGAGGCGGGGGCAGACAGAAGCTTCCCATATGTGCTTTGGAACCTAAACCACACCCATCTGCGCCAGAGCATAATTTTAAAAAGATAGATAACTCATAGTGCGGACTGGTCAAAATTATATAAATAATATCATTATTCTGGTGATTTTTCTGTGCACGTTTTAAGAGGTGTTAGGACCCTGTGGTGTATTCTGGGGGGTTGCTAGCGGAAAATAGGGTTTTACTCCAAATGTTTGCATGTTAAAAATCTGACACTTCATCAATAAATGTCCATACTCCTTGCGCACATGTGTGTCATTTTTGGTAAATGTCCGATATTGGTAAACCAGTAAAAAAGCGCAAAATGTTGTCATTTTTGAATGCAAGCCCCCAGGAAGATCAGAGGCGGACAAGCATGGACCATAAGGAATATATAATGTGTACATTTAATTTCAACGAATTGTGTATCTGGGAAATATGTATTTGAATCAAATATAGATGTGTGGGAAAATTGACCAGGGGAGGATCCTCTGACCCATAAACAGACCTCATTATGATGACAATCCATTTCCTTCCCCCAATCATGGGAGAGGGGAGAATTGGGCCAATGACAAGTAGAGAGGGGCAGGCTTAGCTAGGGCCAGGCACACACCCATTTTCAAAACACATAAAATGAGACTGCTGGGACAGGTAGACACATTCAATTCCATTTGTTGCGGAGCGTGCTGACCGACGACTTCACATTCAGAGATCCAACAATTAGACTTCCAAGCTAAACAGAGACTACAGAACTTTGAACCAAGAAGGCCCACTGCAAGCAAAAGTATTCTCAGCAGGCCTTCAGAATCCAGCAAACCTAACCAAACTATTCAACAGCCGGGCGAGCTGTTTGAATTCTTTGCCAAGAACTTGTGCCGGAACCGCTGACCAGACCCAGACCGCTGTGAGCAGAACCAGAGATCCAGATCGCTGTGAGCAGAACCGGTGCCTGATTGACCCGCCGAGCAGAGAGAACCGCCGCTGGACATGTTGACCAGATCCGTTACGAGGATTCTCCTTATACAATCGCGATTTACGCACTCGCAAAATTTACTGCGATTTCCGATTTGGCCTGATTTTGTCATCTGTAAAAAGATAGCCGCTTTTGCCTGAACTGCTAAAATTCGTTTGCAACCTAATAACCATCCCTGAACCATTGCTAAAGTGAGCCTGAACTAATACCAACAAGCATCTCTCTCTCACCCTGAATCTCTAGAGGGAATTAAAATCAGTTAGCACATCTTCCCATCCATTGCCATCACATTTAAAAGCACTTTGGGCCTGTGTTTCAAACTTCTACCTGTTTCCTCTAAGCTTGCTGGGGGGAACTGAATTCCGTATTGTATTTGATTGTATTCCTGAAGACTGTGTGTGTTACTTCCATCTACTTGCATTGCATATAGGGAGGGGTGAATTACCACCAGGGGAAAAGTGAACATATTATCTGTTGTGAAACCATATCAGTTTATTTTCTGTACTGCATGTATTCCACCCTGCATTTCCTTGAAACCATCAAGCATTTTCAGCTACCTCATCCTCTGTACTACTTCTAAGTAACCCAAATCAGTTTACGAGTGGAACGTTATCCATTGTTGATCACTGTCATATTTTGAGTGTGATATACAAAATCTAAAACCTAAAAATATATCAATAAGGGTTTCCCTCAGCATCCCAGACTAGGCATTGACTTAGCTGTAGTGTTGAAGTGAAGCCGCTTAACAACCAACCCTGCATCCTAGTTCAGTGTCCGCTATACCCTCATAATTTGACCAATGGCCAATGTCATGGCTTACAGCCATGGCCAGTGCCCACAATCCATGGGCCATGGGCTTCGGCCATGCCTCAGTCCACAATATGTAAATCAGATTAGACATGTGTCCTTGCGGAGGGCCAGACCCACTGGCCAGGCAGCAAAGTGATATCACTATTGTTTGTACTTACTTTTTGACACTTTCAAAAAAGTGAAAGACAGGACAGATTTGCAAAAGCATACTTTCAGGTTCTTGCTGAAGCTCCTTGTGCATCTTTGCTGCAATCCCGTCCAGCACTTTGGGCTGCAGCCGCAAGCAGAATTTCTGTTCCCATTCAAACCCAGGGTTTCGGCCATGCTGCATGCCCCCATAAGTAAATCAGCGTAGGCATTCGTCCTTGCCGAGGGCCAGGGCCACTATCCATAGACCATAGTTATATCACAATTGTTTGTACTTACATTTTGACACTTTGGAAATATAAAACACAAGACAGATTTGCAAAAGCATGCTTTCAGGTCCTTGCTGAGGCTCCTTGCGCAGGTTTGTTGTAATCCAGTTCAGCATGTCAGGCTGTATCCGCAAGCAGAATATCCTTTCCCATCCAAACCTATGACTTCAGCCATGACAAATGCCCAAAGAAGCAAATCAGAGTACACTTTTGTCCTTGCTCAGGGTCAGGCCCATTGCCCAGACACCAAAGTTATATCATAATGTTTTGTACTTGCATTTTGACACTTCAGAAAAAATAAAACACAGGACAGATTTGCAAAACCATTCCTTGAGGTCCCTGCTGATGCTGCTCTTGAATGTTTGCTGCAATCCTGTAAAGCATGGTGTGCTGTAGAGACAAGCAGAATTTCTTTTCCCATTGAAAACTATCCCAATTTTGAAAAGCTTTACCACATGGCCGGTTCATGGAGGTCATGCTCATTTTAAGGCCATTGCCGTCTCTCGTGGTCATGGCCAGGAGCCGGACAATCTGGCCACAGACCAAATCCAGAGGCTATACCTCATTTACCAAAGCTACATCACTGTTTTTTGTACCTACATTATGACAATTTTCAAAAAATAAAACATGGACAAATTTGCAAAAGCATGCTTTCAGCTCCTTACCAATGTTCCTTGTATGCGTTTGCTGTAAATCATCCATCTTTTAGTTTTTGAAAAGTGTCAAAATGTATGTACAATAAATAGTCATATAACTGTGCCCCCACTTGACAGAATCCATTCAGACTTTGCAATTTGGGTCTGTAATCTTTCTGAAAAACTTTATGCAGATTTGTCCAATGGCAGCAAAGTTATAAGCCATCTATAAATGTTGAGACTCCCTCTTTTTTTGCCCCCTCTTGACAAAATCCCACCAAACTGTGCAAGAACATTCAAATCTGGGTCTAAAATCTTTTTGCCAATTTATGTGCAGATTCGTCACATGGCATCACATTTATAAGCCTTTCAAATATTTTGGGACCCCCCCTCTAATTTTGCTTCCTCTTGGCAAAAACAGCACCAACCTGTGCATAACCATTCAAGGTCTGGGCTAAAATGATATTGCAACGTTTCATGCAGTTTCATTGAGTGGGGCCAACGTTATAGGCCATCCAAAAACTGCTTTTCAAGAAATATGCATGGATGTCCCTGAACATCGAGATGTTCGCGAACATCACAGGAAGGTCCCCAAACATCTGTGATGTTTGCGGACATCGGAGAAGAAAAAGCAACTTATTTTGCCATTTTATGGCCATGTCACACACCATCCTCTTCCCCCCTCAACCCTCACCACCCCAGAGATAGTTTGATTTGTTTGACAAGTGCAATGTTGTGTTTTTTAATATGTGTTTACTGTGATGTCTGAGGACCACGGGCGCTGTTCGTGATTCCAACATGGCGTCCGTCTCAAATGTTTTGACGCACCTCATGTTTTTAACCAACCAATCAACACACGTGTAGAATGTCCACGACCATCACACTGCTCTCTGATTGGTCCAGAGGCATCGGCACAGCCTATTACTAGGGGGCCATATACTTTTTTTTGCAAAGTTTGGTGAGGATTTGTCCGGCGGGTGGGGTCGAGATATAAGCCCCCCAAAAAGGGTTCTTTCTGTGAGTTGAGCAACTGAACCATAACTACAGGGCCGCTACCGCAGTATGTGTAATATAAAGTAAATCAAATGTCAATCATATGCACACAGGGAAGGTTGCTCAGTGAATCAGGTGGCTGGACCAGCGGACGAGAACACACTGTTTACAGCCTGCTGTTTCAAGCCACCCAAGGCATTGCCCCGGGTGGCGCCATTTTGATTCTTCAGAGGCAACATGGAGCCGCTTCTGGTTGCCTCCCCATGTCCCCCCATACGCCACCACCAAAATCAATGCTACCCCTTGCCCCACCCCCTGCCCACATACCTGCTGGACTGAAGTTTTGTCCTCCAGTCCTGAAACTCCTCCTACCCAAGGCCAGTGTGATAGAAATAGAAAAAGGTCCAAGTCCTTTTTCTTATGGCGAAAGCCATCTTTTTATTTTTTTTCAGGCTAATGGTGTGCAAACCACGTGGATCTCATCTCCAGAAAAAAATTTAAGTAAACCATTTTCACCCCGGATGCACCTCTGTGTGCGAATGGCAATCACCCCCATGTTGGGAGGCTTACATGGGAAATACCGTCCACAGCCCTTGCCGAGGCCTTTGCTTCACTCGGGCCTGCCAGACATTACCAGCCATGTTTGCCCACCCTGCATGGGGGGATTACCATTTCAGTATTTCTCAAAGCACAATTAGGTATATTATATGGGATATTATTAACTTCATTTGAATCTTCATCTATTACCATTAGTTGGTTGTTGGGCCTTAACTGGTGGAATGGCTTGCCTGCTTTGCATGCTCCAGTGACATCGCCCATTCCATCTCCTTCTCACAACTCCATCTGCTTCACCACCTACATCCCACTGATGCTGCACAGTGTGCTTGCCTCCTCATGCCCGCTATGGCCTTAGATCCTTCTCTCCTTGACTCTTCAGTCTCATGATCAATTACCTTTTCATAATTGATTGTCAATCACTGTTACAGCAGCCTCTCAATTACCAAAACGGGCATCCTTTCTCTTGCTCAGTGTGTCTATTCCATTAATTGTGTCTCCTTCTGGCAATGCCCTGAGTGTGTGCTCTTCCCTGCCTCCCCTATCCCTGACAATTATTGTCCTGGGACACCTCTATTCTGCACCAGATGTTGCAGGGTTCAACTACCTAAAACCTTTCATAAGGGGTTTATTAACAAGGCTACATTTTACCCAGGAGGCTTGACTTTTTGCCTGGTCCCTGAAAGGATCCTGTCCCATAAAACCACACATCTCAGTGCGTATTGCTTCAGTATGAAATGTAGGACTTTTGGTTAAGGGAGAAATGTGCGAAGAAGCTATAGTGAGGAACAACAGTATTCTGATAATTCAATAGTTAACATTTAGAAAAACGTGCATTGCAAATGTTAGTACTGATATCAGTTTTAATGTGAATTAATTATGTAAGCAATGCCTTTGATTCCATTTATAATTGTGTTTTTTCTCCCTCATTTTTAGGGTACACTCTGATAAACCTCTCAAAAACATTTTGCCAAGAAACATAAAACTCTTTCACGACTGACAAACAAAATGGATATAAAAGATCGAAGGCACCGTTCCTTGACAAGAGGGCGATGTGGAAAGGAATGTCGCTACACCAGCTCTTCGCTGGATAGCGAGGACTGCCGAGTGCCTACTCAAAAGTCATATAGCTCAAGTGAGACACTGAAAGCTTTTGACCACGACAACCGGATGCATTATGGAAATCGTGTTTCTGAGCTGGTTCACAGAGAGTCTGATGAGTTTCCTCGTCCAGGTAAGTACCTTCATAAAATGCAGCTTTTAGAAATGCTCAGAAAGAATGTGATTTTAAAATGTTTTCTGTGATACTCATTTGTTCTTGGGCATTGTATTTTAACGCGTCCAAGCATTCAGCACATGGCGTGAGTCAAATCTCTGACATTAACTTGCAGACGCAGGGTTCCTACTGCTGCTATGTTGCATGCTTTTAAGAGAGGCCCTGAGTATTTGCATAATTGCTTACAATTAACCTTTATGGCAGCATAAGTGGATGTGCTTCTAACTTGTTTGACATTGTTCTTCTAGACACATGGGGGCTCATTACAAGTCCAAAGGTAACCCGCTGGTACTACCGGCGGGTTGCCAAGGGACTCTAATACCATAGGACTCCATGGGAATGGGAACTCAGAAGCACCACCACTGTTAGTAACGGTGCTCGTGTTTCCATGACAACTGTGCCTACCGGGGCCGTAGTGCCCGGCAGGTCAGACCGGCCATGAGCAATGGAGCCAGCAGGCACAGTGTAGTCTGGCAGTCTGGAAAGGGTGGTGTTACGTTGCTACCAGCACCTTATTTCAAGACCTTTCAAAAAAGGTAGCAGGCGCTATTCTCCAGAAAGAACATGGCATAACCTGTTCTTAGATGAGTTTGCAGCACACACTTTTTGCTCACTGTACCTTTCACAGATGGGAAATATCCATTTGCATATCAGTCTTTTTCCCGCCCACATGGGCAGTCCAGCACCAAAATGCTATGGCAGTTCCTCTCTGAACAAGAGTACCAACAGCAACCCCATATACGTGTTTCAGACTTGTTGTGCCTCACCGCCAGACTTGTAATTAGGCTCATGGTCTTAATAGGAACGTATGAGGCACTGCTTGTGTGATAATCTAATCAGAAATATTTGTATTTGAAGAACTGAGCACACTATTTCAGATTGATCTTGTGTTCCAATATAACCAGGTTTGCTGGATTTACATTGATTGGGGGGTGGGGCTAATGCTTGCATTTGCTGCCACTCACTAGCAACTTTTAATTGTACTGCTATTAGAATCTTATAAACTACTTCACACTTTTGTAGAATATTAATGAAACTGTCTGGGGCAAGTAGCCACATATGTCTTTCTTGAACTAGATCTTTCAGACAATATTTTGAGATATTTCACGTATAGAAAAAGTTTATCTAAAAGCAATACATTAATATGAATTGTATTGGTGAAAAGCAGAAGGAACCCCACAATAGTCAATGGCTGTGTGTGCTACTTTCAGCTACATGATTTTACATCCTGAATATTTTAAGTAGAACACGTTTTGCATGTGAGCTGCTTAGAAATGCCATGAAACATTGGAATTCAACATTTTAAAAGTTGGCAATTCTTTGTAATCACGGAAGGCATGTCACTAGCGTTATGCCTTTCTTTACAGACTCTTTCAGGATGTTCATCACAGCGAGCTTATTAACCTGTTTGACAAATGTTGCTGACTCTACAAACAAAGAATCTGGATGAAAAGGTCCACTAAATCCTGAGGTTATGTGTTTAGCATCTGGAAAGCCCACAGAAACCAAAGGAAGTGTATTGGTACTAGCAAAATGAAACAGATAAAGTAGAGATGGTAACGTTTATAGAGAGCGTCTGAAATTAAATTGGTTCTTTAGATTCAAAGTGTTTTATTTTTATTTTCAAGATCATATAGCATACATTGAGCAGTTAATTCATGAAACATCATATTAATACACAACTCACATTGTCCTAGCTTCCCAGAATAAAAGAAGAGAGAAAAAAAGGAGACTCATCCCGAGATGTATTAGTTTATCTAATAATAGCCAGTGATTAAGAATGACAATAGAATACATTTATTATGTAACGTTATCGCCTTACTGGAAAGCGTGTCAAACAAGTAGTCAGGCAGTGGCACAATAATCTGAGGACGGTTCATCCATGAAAATGTCTGAATCAACTTGTTTTTATATATGATCCTCTCAAAGGTTGACAAAGTTAGCAGGTCATGAGGTTGGTACATTCTTGTGCCAGTAAGTTCTGTTCCCCAGATCCCTTAACAGAAAACGGTCCCCCCTTCTCACTGACAAATGGGATTCTGAGAATGACTAGCAAACACATTTTCAGAGTGATACCTGTGGCCAAGATAGTATGGGGAGAGCCCAGTTAGTAGAAGAAGGGAGTGACTCCAGAAATTCAGCAAAGTGTTATACACAGGAATTTTAAGTGTGGCATGGCTTAATAGGATTAACTGGGCAGGGGTGATGTGGGAGGTTTTTCTAGACCGTTTTTCAATAATGCAGCTGCATTATGCATCATGTGAAACGTCTGGAAGCTGTTTTCAAGAAGACCCAGACAGACGGCATTGCCATAGTCCAGCCTTGACTGGACAGTGGCTGAGACAGCAGAAACAGCAGAAGAAATGGAAGGGTTTGTGAAGATAAGACACAAACGAGGTGAGTGCTTCTTTATTAGGTCCTATATTGGCAGGCCTATGCGGAACACCAACCCGGCTGGTGGGACAGAGAGCGCAGATCATTACATATCTACCCCCTTGCCAACACTTTAAAAGAAAGAACCTCCAAAGAGCTAAAACAAAACATAAAAACAATGGAAACATTAAAGTAGAAACAAATCTCCCAAACAGCTAACAAAACATTCTAAAAAAAACTGATCCCAGGCAAATGTATAAGAAGATTTAACACACAAAATCTTGCAACCATCTAGGTTTGTGTGCCATCCTTTTCTGAGAACACACACCAACCCCCAAACCAATTCCTTGGTTGACACTAGGACCCAAACCACTATTACTGTCAATCAAACCCTGTCCAACTGCACATTGAAAAGCTCCACCACCAAGCTGCACTCAACCATCACCCGTACAACCATCACCCAAAACACCATCCCTATTCACCATCTTTTGAACAAACTTCACCACCTTCCACAATGACAACCCCATCCCCCACTGCTGAGATCCCTTTGGAACTAATATACTTGCTCTCAACACACTTGTGTGTAAACCTAGGATTCTTGATAAGCACCCACTCTCCAGTCGCAAACGCTGACACACTCCCTGATGTGAAAATGATCCTTGTTGGTCCTTTGGCTCTGCTTGATAAACTTCATGATAGCTTCCCTGTTCACCACAACCGACCCTGCCAAGCCCAACCATGTTGGGCAGAGCCTCGTTCCCGGTTCCCTACCCTTGAGCGATAGAAATGGGGATACCCTCATGACAGAATGCAGAGTAGTCAAATAACCCCACATCATGTGGTCCAGAACCTCCCTCCATGGCTGCCCCATGTGCAAAGCCAACTGAATTCCACCCTTTATATACCTGTTGGCCCTCTCCACAAGGCCATTGGCCCTAGGGTGATATAAAGCCGTGGGCGTATGTACAATGCCATAACTCTCCAGAAACATTTTCATGAACATAGAAACAAACTTTATACCATTGTCAGATACGATTTTCAACGGAAACCCTTCCTTAAGAAAAACCCTTTAAAAAAATGACACTAGATCCTTAGCCAACACTTCCCTCACTGCCTCCCACTCTACCCACTTGGAGTGAAAGTCCACTAAAGCGAAAATATACCTGAGACCATCGCCTAACCCTGAGACTGGCCCCATGATGTCTACTGCCAACGTCTTCCATGGTTCACTGGGAACAGCATTGGCAATTAATGGGGTCTACCGCACCACCCTATTCTTATCACTCATCTGACAAGAAACACAATCCTTCACAAACCTTTCCACCATTCTGTCCATACCCAGCCACCAATAGCTTTTCCTCAGTTTCCTCTTCGTGGCTCCTTCCCCTGGATGTCCCTGATGACTCCACCAAGCAACTCTAACTCCCTCAGGAGGTACAATGTACATGCCCCTTCTCAATCTTCCCTCAATGATACACAGTTGCTCCTTGACCTCCCACCAAACCTCAAACCTCTTTTCCGGTACTTCCTTGCTGGCCCAACCTTCCACAGTACACTCCTTTATACTCTGTAAATCCTTTTCCATGAGTTCTCCCTGTTCCCATTCCTCACGCCCAACACAAACCACATCAAGCTCAGCCACTACACACTCCTCGCTCTCTTCCACATTCACTCCTTCATCCCCTCAGTTGGCATTCTAGAGAGACAATCCGCCACAATTATTTTCTTTCCTGGCAGATAACTCACTTCAAAGTCATAGGCCTGTAGACCACATTCCCATCTGCTTATTCTAGGAGAACCTAAAGCCCACCTTCTACTTTCAAAAAGTTGCACTAACGGCTTGTGATCAGATCTCACAATGAATCTCTTGACCCACAAGAAAAACTTGAAGTGGTTGATGGCCCAATACATTGCTAGAGCCTCCTGCTCAATAACAGAATAGTTTTCTTCAGCCCCTTTCAAAGTCCTAGATGCAAATGCTATCACCCTTTCTGTATTGTTATTATCATACTGCATAAGGGTTGCACCTAATCCCAAAATGCTAGCATCCACTGAAAAAATGCCCTGTCCCTTGGATCAAATTTTCCAATTGATGGCGCCTCAGTTATCCCCTCCTCCATCTTGCAAAATGCCTCCTTACACCCAATTGACCACTTGAAATTCACACCCTTCTTTAACAAAACTCTTAAATGTGTGGATATCACAGCAACGTCTTTTCCAAATTTGTGATAATACTCTGCTACACCCAGAAAAGACCTCAGTTGGTCCTTGTCCAATGGACACAGTGCCTCCTTCACAGCATCCACCAAACTCAGTTTCGATCTAACCCCATCACTCGACACCACATGACCCAAATAGTCAACACTCTACACTGCCAGCTTACATTTCCTCCTCTTTACGGTCAAACCTTCATCTCCCATCTACTCAGAACCATTCTCAACAACTCGTCATGCCTCTCATTTGACTCTGAAAAGATTAATATGTCATCCTGAAAAATGACAACATCATACACACCATCCATGACTATCTCTTGGAAAAACGCTGCCGCCGATGCTAGCCTAAACTGCATATGACAGTATTTGAAGGTCCGTTCAGTCATCACAAATGCAGTTAAATGTTGGCAGTCCTCTAAAAAAGGCACCTGATGGTAGCCTGAGATGAATCAATCATGGAAAACAGTCTAGCATTGTTCAGCGTTGACAGCTTTTTCGAGATAATTGGAAGAGGGTGATGGTCCACCAAGATGCTTCTATTCACGTCCCTCAAATCCACACAGAGCCTGATTTACCATTGGCTTTCGTCGCAATCACCACAGGAGACAGCCACTTTGACTCTTCGATCCTTTTAATGATCCCCTTCGGAAGTAAAGACTCTATCTCTACCTTCACTTTGTCTCTGAGGTGTTGAGGGACTGGCCTCACCTTATGCACCCTAGGGACTGCTTCCTTTTTAAGTTTGATTTTATGTTCAAACCCATCCAGCCTTTTCAGATCCTCCAAAAACACATCCGGAACTTCCTTCTCCCACTTGTCTCCAACCTCTGCAATGGTGATGGGAAACTTAGCGCTGGCTTGAATACAGATGCCCAACTTGCCTTGTTCGCTCCACCCAAGGAGCGACAACCCTTCCTTGGTCACATATATATGTGCATCTCAGCTCCTTCCTTTGTACTTAATAGTTGCAGTTTACTTCCCCAACACATCAATTTTGACATTTCCATATTTGTATGGCTCAATCCTGTGCTCCTTTAACTCTTCAATTTTCCCATTCACGCACTTTTCAAAGGTTTGTTTTGACATAATTGTCCAAGGTGAACAACTATCGACCTTCATTGTCACAACTCTTCCATTCACAAGAAATACATCAGTGGGCCCTTTCCCACTGCCGGACATGTCGGCCACCTCTAAGACGTGTTTTGCTTGAATGTGATGTGACTCCATGGGACTTTCCTCTTGTTCAGGACACCTTCAACTTGCTTCAATATTTTCAACTGTGGAAGGTTCTCAACAAACCCTAGCAAAATGTCCTTTCTTTTTACACTTCAAACAGTTCACATTCCTGGCTGGGCAGAACATGTTGGTGGAAATGTGACGATTGCTTCCGCATTTGTAACACTTTACCTCTCTCTCGGCGATAAACTCCTGTTACTCTTGATTGAAGGAACCTTGTTAACTTGCTTGTCGGATTTCAAGCGCAGCATGTATTTGGAGGTTTGTTCCATGCCCCTGGCAACTTCCCCCGCTTGTTCTAAAGGCAGGTCTTTGGATAACAATTGTTCTTGAACATGACTGCTATTTGTACAGCGCACTAGCTGGTCTTGAATAAGTGAGTTTGAAAGTGATCCAAAGTCACATGTGTGGCTAAATGTCCTCAATGCTGCAATGAAGCTCTCAACCGGTTTTTTCAGCTCCTGGACTCTTTCCAAAAACTTGTCTCTCAAAAGTAATGTTCTTCCTCGGTTCAAAATGACTCTGCAACTTCCTTTCTTCAACACTGTACTTCTCCAAATCTCCCTGGCCCTCTTCTCCTGGTTCCGGAAACCTGTCAAAAACATTATTGCCTTCTGCACGTAGGTTATGCAGTAGAATAGCTTCTTTCCTGCTTGGTGCAAACTTGTCTCCCCCTATGGGAATCCAATAGGTATCAAAGAGTTTCTTCCGTCTATCTCATCTAATGCCCAGCGTGCCTGTTTCCTGCAGGAATGGTGGGGGTACGGACATGCTGGCAGCTGCCATGTTTAGTATGCATGGGGTCCACTTGATGCTAAAGAGCACTGAAATTAACTGCCCCTTATGATTTGGGAAAATTCAGGAGACAGGCTCCAGGTGCAGCCTCCCTTATTCATCAAAAAACACTCCCTTTGCTTGGCCGATGGTTCAAACACTTCTTTTGTCTAACCTTGGTTATGTTTCTTGGTGGCTTTCACTATGTATGGCTGAGTTCCACAGGCCCCTTTGCTGGCCAGTCAGTTGTTCCTTATCTTGGATGCTTTGTGTTTAACAGGCTCTATCTGCAGTGCCTGTTATCTCGGTGCTATTCTTTACAGGTTTCTTCTGCTGTGCCTGTTACTTCTCTTTATTTAGATGCAGCTTGGCTACTCTGACATCAGATGCACATTCGCGGGTGCTTTTTTCAGCAAACAATAGTGAAACTGCCTCTCCTCAAGATTTCCTGAGCCCACTGCCTCCAACCTTCCCCTGTCCCCCTCACCTGCTAGGTTGTTGTGTAGGGGCAGCAGGTTGTCTATGGGGCTGCTGGCGTGGGCGGCAACACAGCGCAACCTCCTTCTCCTCCGAGGACACCAGTCACAGCTTGCAATGACCGCCGTACCTCGTTGCCAATTGAAAATAAGACATAAACAAGGTGAGTGCTTCTTTCTTAGGTCCTTTATTGGCGGGCCTGTGCGGAGCACCAACCCGACATAGCCACTATTATAGGCTCCAGAAACAATTGTCTGCTGTCCCATGAGCCACCTCAGAATGCAGAGAGAAAGCTTGTGGGACAGCAAGGGCAGAGCGCAGATCATTACAGTTTGTTTTTTGGCACTAAGAGTAAATAAACACCGGGAGGGCACTTACTTAAAATGTTTGGGGAGAGATAGGGAGTGACAGACCTTAAAACCAACACTTGTAACGATGTTAACTAGGGATTGAAACAGTGTAGGAATGGATGGCTTGCAAAAGAAAGCCCACTAGGTGGAATAGCCATATATCACTGTACATTTGGTGTTAAATGAGTTGAGCTGCAAATGTTTCCAACTCATCTAGATTTCAACATTGCCAATAGAGGACTCAAATAATTGAGGCTGGTAGGCCCATGGTCTCTTTCCAAATACAAAACACGCGGAGTTTCATCTGTGTAAGTGTAAATGAGCAAGCCATATGTGTGAATTAGTAAGGTTCAACATAAAGAAGAGAAGGGAGATGTGCCGATTCAGGAATGAAACTTGGACACAAGTTTGCCATATTTCTGTTTAAAGACTTTCATTGAAAACTAGCAGAAGTACCCGTTCTCCGAACGGGTTGTGTAGACAGGCATGATAACACTGACCCTGGACGTCACTGTTCCGATTCACTTATCCCTTGATGTGCTTTGCACCCTGAAGTAAACTGCACTGAGAATGGGCGTGTGTGGCTGGCTGAAATAGACTGGAGCAGACATTGGGGGGAGACAAGAGTTGGTGTGCTGCTGTATACTGAGGCTTACTGTGTGTTCTTCCTACCTATTGCCTCACCCTGGAGCAGTGCAGTCCATTGTGGTGCAAATATCTCGGAAACTGTGCATACTAGGGCCTTGAAACATGGTTTCTGTGGTCCCATAGTGACCTTGAGTTTTGTTCCTCATGGCTGGACCTGTCCTTCTGCGACCAGATTGATGCTTTGCCAATTTCAGGCATCCCATCTCATGTGTGGAGGTGCTGAAATCCAGAGAACGAGGTGGGGTGTCTGAATGTTATGTATCTAGTAATTTCCAGAGGGTCCAGAGGTAACTATGTACAATCTGGTGCAGATTGGTGAAACAGTGTGGAATTGTTTAAGGAATAACTCTTTGCCAAGCCACAAACTCACAAACACATTTTCCCTTGTGCTGAAATCTGGGCAACGGGGTGAGGTGTCAAAATGTCATGTAGCCAGTAATGTATGGATGGTCATAACAGGTAACTGTGCAAATTCTGGTTCAGATTGGTGAAACAGTGTAGAATTGTATAAGCAACAAAATGCTTTGCCACAAACCAACACACAATCTGTATATATATATGTATATATATATTTATATAGATAAATTGGGATGGAAAAAAGACCTCTCTGATCCTGCTCTAAAAGGAATTTCCCTACCTAAACAAGAACTAACGGTCTGTGTATGTCAGGATATCAAAAAGAAAACTCTCCTGGGTTCAAAGTTGTAATATGACACTCACACTATAAACTAAACTCTAAGGTGAAAAGGAAAATGTCTTCAACCTTGGAAAGTTTAGAAAAATGTTCATAAAGGAAGAATACATGGTTCAAACAAAAGTTCTTCAAGGAAGAAGGTCTTTGCTCCAGAGTGTAGTTCCCTTCCCCTGGATTCTTCTTTACTCCCTGGAGTTTTTATACACAGCAGTTCTTTGGATCTCTCAAGGATAAAGATCCTCATTCCAGAAGGTGGTTTCCTTTCCTTGGATTCTTTTTTACTCCTTCAGTGTTTATACACAACAGTTATTTGGGCCTCTCTTGGCCAACTACCACACGTGCACAAAAAACCTGTCTGGCTTTACAATTTGGTTTCTTTCGGGACACCTGGTATTTCTCTCTATCAGATGGTGTGGTTTCTTCTTTCTTGTTTAACATAATCCTTTTCAATTGTCTGGTATACTCTGCTACCAGGACTTTTGTTTCACCCACTTGAAGTTTCCTGGCATACTCTTCTGCCAGAGCTTCTGGTTTTCACTCACTTTTGACTGCCTGTTATACTCTCCCGCAAGGACTTCTGTTCATTTGCGATCTTTACCCACTTCCAAAACTGCTTATATATAGTGTTGGATAATGTATCCTTCGGATATGTTATCCTGTCTCTGCTTCTTAGGCATTTGCTCTGTGTACATTCACACAGTAGAAGAGGTTGTTTGTGATTTAAGCTCTGCTTTTTCAATATGCCTATTCTTGTTCTCTTTCTCAGTTAAATGGTTCCCAAATGTTAACACTCTGCGTGCTCACCAAATTCTCTCACAGTCTCCAGATTAAGGATTCCAGCCGGCCTCCTTCTTGCAGCCGCTTTTTGGTTCTCCACTCCTCATTGAGACGTGCAGCTTTCTCTCGCCAGTCTCCACGGCAGCTGTCATTGATTTTCTGTTTGGGCTGCGTGAAGGTGTGTGCCAGGAAACACTAGAGCTCTCACTGAGTTTGCAGTCTCGTTTGCTCCACTTTGTTCAATCTCTCTTCTTTGTGCCAGTATTTCTAGGATTCTGGGAACCAAAGTCCATTGTTAACAATTGACTAGTGGAACTTCATTAAGCATTTTTAAAAGGTTTTGATGGCAAGTCAGTTCTGATTGATTGACAAGTGGCATTGAAAAAGTGATTTCATCAGATTGGCATGTTCAACCAAAGTCGGAAGATTGGTCCATAGATATGATGAACGGGTTTTCCCTGTTCTTCGTAGGAAAAGGAGTAGATGCATGACAGTAGACCACAGGGGTTCCAGACATGTGGAGATTATTTTCAAGGGAAAATGGGCGATACCATGTCTCACCCGATGGCACCATAACATCTCACCAGAGGCTGTCTCCTCCCATGCGATCCTCCCTCATATGGCCACCGCAGGGTCAGGATCAGGTAGCGGCTGCCATTCCCTGGCCACATGGGAGGAGATTACCACCAGAATATCAGTCATGACTCCACCGGATTCATCACTGAAAGGAGACCCATCAGGAACTCTATAGCTGAGGTTACTAGAGGAAGAGAAAAAAAGAGAGCTAGAGACAACTAAAGAGCAGTTGTAGAGAAATTGATAGGCCCATGAGAAGGAGGCACACTGAATAACCAAGAGTTCCAAGTGGTCACTGACAATTTCATGATCCAATATGTCAAATGCAGCACGCAGTTCAAACATGTGCATGGCTGAGATCCTTCCCACCAATTGCCCCATGCATGTCATCTAAAACTGCAAAAGGTCTCGGGAGAATAGCTCAGGGGCAACGTGCATGCCTTGGAAGCAAGACGACATGGAGCAACACGGGTTTGATTCCGGTGTCCACGCTTAGAAACCTCTGGGTATTAACCGAGTTATAAATAACCAATCATTTCATATACTCTGCGCATTTTGAATGAAAGAAATCTGCTTATAGAGGACGAACAATCACACATGACTGAAGGTAATAATGCAGCTCTGGTGAGACCGTTTATCAAGCATTAATGATATGAGCCACGTGGGAATCACTTGGAATCATACAACTTCTTTACTGAATGAATTTTCAATTTCATGGACTGACCCATAACAAATAAAATCATGATATTTGTAGAACACTGCCAAAATGCCAAAATGCTTCACCCCCATTTTAAAACGGAAGCTGAAACCCAACATCTAGAGCATAAGTACACCTAATTTGATCCACAGGCAGCAGGGATGAACTCATAGTTCATTTTCATGCATATACAATGGTAATTTGTTGTGCTAAAAAAGCATATTTTTTCATCATAGAGGTTATTGTCACAGAGGTGCGGCAGGAAATATTAAGCATTTCTGAAGACAATTGTCTTGCTCTTTCAATTTTGATCCCACCTCCCTTAGATCATGCATCCATATTGCCTTCTTCACTGATGAAGTATCTAACATTAGTAATATGAATCAGTCAGACAGCTTTGGAACGGTCTCCTCTGTCATTCTCTCTGAGTGTCCTTTCCTAAATCTTGCTTCTCTAAATGTGCAAGTCTGCTTCCTACTGGAGCAAATAGAAAGTGACTCTCGGCAAGACCCTTGCACGATTAAAATGTCGAGAGATTACATGCAAGTATTTCTTCCTTCTAGTACTTCGATTGGGAACGATTCTCTTATTTCCTGGCACATGACCCTCATACAAGGACAGAGTATCCCTTTGTTTAGAAAACCTTTACTGAATCCCCTGAACGACACTTAAGCATGCCCCATCTCACTGTTTCTTCTGATGACATAATCACAGAGATAACACATGACCAACTATTGGAAACGTCCTTGAGATCTATGTCAATTTACAGACAAAGAAAGTTGGCGTTGCTCAAAGTTTTTGATGACACACCACAGTAGACGACAGAATTAGGGACCAGGTTTGCTTGAACCAATCTATCATACTTCACACCATCAAACACTCCTTACTTCTTTGCAGATTAGCCACAACCAGTATCTTATTTTATCTTCCTTCTCACAGACCGGTCTAAGTCAATGGGCCTCATTATAAGGTAGGTGGTAAGGGATTACCGGCCCCGGTAAGGACACCAGTGCCGGTAATCCCTTACCACCCTTTTCCGAGGTCCCTTAGTGGGCCCCTTCCAACACCTGGTTTTACCAGGTGTTATGGAAGGGACCCGTTAAGGGACTTCAGAGCTAATAACGGTACTGCAAATTGCGGTACCGTTATTAGCTCCATCCCCATTCCCATTGAGCCCTATTGGGGCTCGAACGGGAATGGGGAATGGTTCCCGGCATGGGGACTTACCGGGTCCTCCAAGGTTGGAATGACCCAGTAAGTCCCTATTTCGGGAACCCGGACTCCGAAAGCGGTAAGGGCGTAGTCATGGTGCTAATAGCACCATGGCTACCTCCTACCTCGTAATGAGGCCCAATGTTTGTGTGCATTGGGCCTTATTATGACCCTGGCGCTAATGGGTTAACGGCGCCTTACTACGAGGTCCCTTTGCGGGACCCAACCTGAACGGCTGGTCTAGTCCAGCTGTTAAAGTAGGGACCCGCAAAGGGACCTTGGTGCTAAGTACGGTACCACAATTTGTGGTACCGTACTTAGCGCCTTCCCCAGTCCCATTGAGCCCTATGGGGCAAAAATGGGAATGGAGAAGGGCCAATGTTCAATGGGGAATTACCACCCCGCCAACCTTGGAATGGGGTGGTAATTCTCAATTGAACATTGGCGGACTCGTTACGATACCGGCACCAACCATGTTGCTAATAGCGCCATGGTTTAGCACCAGTAACGTAATGAGGGCCATTGTTATTCCCAAACCCGTTCAACCTCTATGGGCCTCATTACACGGTAGGCGGTAGGGATTTAACGTTACGGGCAATGGAATACTGGTAACGTTAAATCCCCATGCTAATTACGACCCGGCTCACCGATATTAGCGGCACCGCTAAGTACGGTGCCACTAATAGTGGGCAGCACGCGGGCGTGCGACCCTCCATCCCGTAAATAGCGCCATGTCGCTAATAGCACATCATCACAAGGTGAGCGGACATGCCAATAGCGGCATGGTAAAGCCCCCAAAACCCTTACCGGCATGGCACTAATACCGCCATCGCGAACCACCCGTTAAAATAACTGTGCAGTGTTACCACCTGCCACAGATGGCCACAATCAGCACTGGTGGAGGCAATGGAGACTGTGGCTGCTCAAAAGGAGCACACCACACCCCTTCCCACACCAAGATGGTTCCAATACTAGCAGCATTACATGGCCTGGAGGACCTGATTGCAGCACAGCTGCAACAACAACAGGCAGCACAGAGGAGACGCAGGAGGAGGAGGGCAAGACAGGCACAGCAAGCCCCACCACGGCACCTAATCATACCACAGAGGCACCCACCAATTCCCAGGATCAGAGCCAGTCCATTTAACCTAACACCTGAGCAGATACACACCCTGTACCGTCTGGACCGGGATACCATCACCAGCATCGTGGACATGATACACCACAACATTGTGAGCCTCATAGACATCAGAACTGCCATCCCCCCTCTACTGAAGGTGATGACTCTGTTCCACTTCCTGGCCACAGGCACCTACCAGCATACAGTGGGGCATCTCCCAATCAGTATTTTCACACACACTGAACCAGGTACTCGATGCCCTCCTGAAGCATGCACCCAAACACATATACATGCCACAGACTGCCCAGGAGATTGCAAACACCAAAGTCAGTTTCTATTCACTGGCAGGTATCCCAAGTTGCATCAGGGCCATCGACTGTACACATGTGGAATTGGTTGTCCCACATCACAATGAAGTAGTGTACCGAAACAGGAAGCAATTCCACTCCATCAATGTCCAAATGGTATGTGAGGCCAACAAGATAATCACACATTGCTGTGCCCGATTTCCCGGATCTACCCATGATTCCATGGTCCTGCGGAACTCAATTATCCCCCGCTACATGGAGCGACAAACGGGACAGCCTTCGTGGCTACTTGGTGAGTAGCAGGCCAAGCACATGCCATTGTGCTTGGGGGGGAGAGATAGATACTCCAACTGGGTGTGCGGGGGGGGAGAGATAGATACTCCAACTGGGTGTGCGGGGGGGAGAGATAGATACTCCAACTGGGTGTGCGTGGGGGGAGAGATAGCTACTCCAACTGGGTGTGCGGGGGGGAGATAGATAATCCAACTGGGTGTGCGTGGGGGGGAGAGATAGATACTCCAACTGGGTGTAGCCTGTAGTCCATCGTCCAAATGCACATACAGATGTAAGCCAATGAAATGAACAGGCCACACTTGAGGTGAACAGTAACAGGACCCTATTTCTTCGCCCATATAGGTGATTCCTCACACCTCTACGGAACCCACAGAACAGGCACGAAGAGGAATACAATCATGCACATACCCGTACCCGCATCGTGATCGAGCATACTTTTGGCCTATTGAAGTCACGGTTTATTTGCATTAGCAGGTCTGGTGGCGCCCTCCTGCATGGCCATGAGAAGGTGGCCAAGATCACCATGGCATGTGTCATGCTGCACAATATGTGTATCAGATGGAATGTGCCACTGCCCCCTGACGTTGAAATAGAATCACCTGATGAGGATGAGGATGGAGGTGAAGGGGATGCAGGTCATGCAAGAGGGGATGGCCAGGAGGGACGTGCTGTGAGGCAGCATCTGATCAACCAAATATTCTGAGTAAGTTCTCGTACTGTCACCTGGATATGGCTAGTGGTGCACTGGTGTCTGTTTGTTAGCTCACAATGGACCCTGGCGTCAATAAATTACACATACACAATGAAGACGTCCAGGCCTGTGTTTTGCTCTAACACCAGTGTATTTATGAACTCAAACAGGAAAATGTGCATGTACCCAAACATCCCACCACCCTACCCCCCACAACTGTCACATTACTCCCTATCCCCCAACCCCCACAACTTTCCCATCACACCCTACCCACCACCCCCCACAACTGTCCCATCACACCCTACCTCCCACCCCCCACAACTGTCCCTCATGTGTCTTCCACAATGTTTGCGTCCAAGCATGCATGCGGAAGCATGGATATTCACTCCCTGTTGGTCATTGCCTAATCCAGCATTTGGAGGCTGCCTGGAGGTGCGCCTGGTGGTGCGTGCGGAGCGTCGGAGTGGGCTTGTCTGCCGCGAACTGGCGGACGAAGAAGTGGCAGACTGTCCTGGTGCTGGTGGTGGTGGGAATTGACGGTCCATTGCGTCTGCAATGCGTGTGAGGACCTCACAAACTCTGATGAGCTCCCCACACAGTCTGTCTATGCAGGCCTCCATACTCTCCCCGGTGTGCCTGGATGTCTCCGCAATCTCCGCCCTGAGACGGGCAGCCTCCGCCACATGCTGACCAACCAGCACAGTGAGACCATGTTGCCGCTGGCTGATGCTGGCCAGGTCAAGGGCAATGTCGGCCTCTGGTGGTGTGGCTGCTGTGCATTGTGGTGCTGGCAGGTGTACAGATGGAGGCACCGGGGGGCTACTGAAGGATCCCATGGTCTCGTCACCAGTGATGTTGGAGCGAGGTGTGTGATGGGGTGATGGCTCGGGAGTTCCAGGGGGGCTTGGGGTGTACATGCCCAGCTCGAATTCAGTTGGGTCCTCCACATCAGTTAATAGTGCGGTGGCTGCCGCCTCTCCTGCTGAACTAGCAGTAGCTGAGGGTGGTCCCTCAGTGGCTGTGAGTGGTGGTGGTGAGTGAACCTCCTGAGGTGGGGCAGTTGGGTTTGGTGTGGCCTTGGCAGTGGCGCCCAAACGATGTTTGGAACTCTGCAAATGGAGCCTTGATGTCGTGGGGGTGTCCTCGGTGGGCTGTAGCCTTTTCTTCTTCTGCGCAGGGAGTGCCTGGGATGCATCCTCACTGTCTGTATGTGACTCTGTCGGGGACAAGAAGGGGGATGGCATTGGTTAGGGTTCGATGTACTTAATGAAGGATACATCATCAATGCAGTTGTGGGCATTTGCAATTCATTGTGAAGGGTGCAGGTGATGTGCCAGTTCAGTGGCTCATCCATGCAGTGTTGTGTGTGGCACTTGGCTCTGTTGATGTGTGCATGTGTGTGTGTTTGGGTCTGGCACTGACATGGGCAGGGTGTGATGCATGTGTGGATGTTTGGCCATCCATGAGGTGATCCTGGGCTGACATTTGTGGGGACCTGTAGATACACATTGCATGCTTTCATCAGTACACTTACCTCCATCCGACGTGTCTGCAACGCCATGCTCCATCCTCTTGACTCCCTCGATACATTTGACTCCGATCAGGTTGGCGCATGTCTCCTCCCATTCCTTTAGCTTGAGTGGTGACCCAGATCCGCCAGCGGTGGAAGTGTTATGATTCTCTGCCAGGATCATTCTGACCCGGAGTCTCAGGTCATCCCATCTTTTCCTGCACTCACGTACATTGCGGGTGCTCACGGCACTTACTTTCATTGCCACTTCGGCCCAGATAGCCTTTTTCTTAAGGAGGGTCTCCCGCCGCATGTCGTTAGCGAAACCCACTGCAGTATTGTCTGCTAAGGTCTGGGTCAGCATGAGTAACTCCTCATTAGAAAACTTTTCTTTCCGCTGGCGGTCAGTTGTTTTTTTCAGTGCCTTGGGCATGGTAAGGGTATTCCAGTAAATCTCAAAAAGCAAAGTACTACAAACAGGTCCAGGGGGCAGAGGATGGCAATGGATTGTATTTTTAAAGATGGCCGCCGTGCTCTTTCCCGTTCCTGTGCGATGGCGCTATTTCCGGTTCCGCAATTTAACGGTCACCGCTAATAGTGGTGACCACTATTTGCATGCAGCTTTAGGGCGGAGGTGCTATCTGCACTTTCGTCGATGGAGGTAAGCGACTTTTTGGGGTCTTTAGCGGCATGGTGGTTGGGTCATTACCGGCATGGCGCTATGCTCGTATCTGCATACTCGTAATGGTGCGCTATTAGCGCCCTCTTGCGAGGGCGGACACGTTAAGTGCGCCATGCCGGTAATTGGGGATTTTTACTGCACAACGTGTAATGAGGCCCTATGTCCCACCACTGTCCAACTCATCTGCTTGTTCACCCTGCATTGTTACTCCTGCACTGACAGAACCTGTATTGTCACCTCTTGGACAGGGGAAGGGTGGTATAGGCTGACAATGTTTGTATACACATGATGTTAGTTGCAATTTGAAATTGAACTCGGGTACAACTGAGGAGTTGGTCGTTAAGAAAATTAGTGAGCACATAAACCCCTCCTTCCGTCACATTCACAGATCTCTCTCAATTTCCGATGTTCAAAATGCTTGATTTTTTTTAATCGTCAATTCTCTTACACTGCAAACCCCAAGTCAATACTGTGGGCAATACCTGTTGTTTGCACCTTAAGGTCCCTCCCAAAATGTGTTTTTTCTTCTCCCATTGTCCACATGTCACTATAGTTATGGTCACTATATTGTCACAGTTAGTGTACTGTTGTTCTTTGTTCCTAGTTTCACCTACCTTCATCAGCAAATGATTCTGGGTCATCCAGAATTCTGCAACAATACTTTGTGCTGAAAACCACATATGTGACCACCATACCCCAACTCTGTTACTATCACCGATTCTCTGTAGACATGCACTTACAAGTTAGGACAGTATGCATAGTCCAATGTGTCCCGCCACAAGTTTAAACCACGTTTCCTGAGGCCCACCTCCTACACTGCATCACCTCTTATTCTCTTTGTTTAAGTTTTTTTATGCTGCCACAGATCCTTTAAATGCAAGAGTTGTGGAGTCTTCCTTTACTGTTTTTGCTCCGGAGCTCTGAAACTCCCATACCCTTGAGCTCTGCCCGAATACTGACCACTTGACAGGAGACATCCCAGGAACTTGCTTCACCACGTGTGATCTCTGATGCAATGTTTGCCTGACCCCATATCATGGCAACAACAAACTACTAAGTAGAAATGTGTTCTGGAAGCTCTCCAAACGCATCATAAGGTTTTACCCACAATAAGGTAAATGTCTACACATGTAATTTAGTTTGCACTGCAGGATTTTCACACTCAAAGGACACATTTGAAAGTGTTAGAATACAAAGTATGCTAACAATGGGACGCCAGCAAATCCTCACCTTAATGTTGTTTAATAAGAGAGGAAACACTTATATTTACTAAATGTGGTGTTGAACCAGTCACCTAAGATATCATTGTCCTTACGATACAGACAAAGTTGAATTGTTCCTTGCTTTGAGTGTATGTTGCAACTTTGTCAATGGAATGTTTAAATATGCCGCAGTGTCAAGTTATATTTTCTAGATGAAAACAATAGGTATCTATCCGCTTTATTTCGACAATTTGAGAAGTCACTTTTCCATTTTTGTCTGTATCTTCTACTAAAGCAGATCACTTTCTCGGCCATTTCGCAGGCAGCTTTAAGATATAATTCTGCGCGCACACCCAGGAGCAGCGTGCAACGTATTTGGAAAGTGGCTTTGATCTTTAAGCGCCCAATAATAAATACTGCTCCTAAACCACTGCTTTATGTGGACTTTTGAACTAATCTTCAGCGCCTGGGCGACACTGAATATAGGTGTTATCGCTTGGAACCCGAGCCACCCAGTTATTGACCCCGCGCAGCCTTAACAGATGAATAGACGATGTGTCATTGTAAGTAGGGCTTTATTCCAACATGTCATTATGTGTCTTTTTCTGCAATAAACTCATTATTGGTGATGTATCGAACGTGCTGCTGGTAGGCGCTGTTTGCCGCTTACCATTCTGCTTCTGTAGCATGCACGTTATAAAGAGGAGCAATTATAACCCTGTTTTGTCCCAAAATCGATCTGGTATTTTGCTTGCGTATGCATGTTTGTAATATCATGTGTTGTATGATCATGTTGGAAGTGATCCTACTTTTCAGAGCAGCTTTGCATAACCCCTTTCGGCAAGGTGCACACTAAAGCAAAACAATACATGCGATGCACTGCTATGGAGATGAATAGTGCCTTTATTCCGCATCAGCAGAAGCAGGATGTTGTATTTGATTCGCGGGGTGCCATTATTCTCAAGTGTTTAAACACTTGCTAAAAGCACCTGGTCTATGTTCATCTATATGACAAATAAGTAAGGCAGCCAATATGTAAGCTTAGTTACATATCTCGCCAAATATCACGCTGCATTAGAGAAAAAAAAAAAAAGGTTCTGATTCATGAAATCGCATTGATAAGGTAAGGGCAAATTGGCAGGTGGTCCATTCTCCAGGTAATAGGAATGATACACATGGATCTGGATTAACATACACATTCATCTTGTATCCAGACTTGCAACATTATGTGTTACTACTGACTTCTGCAATTATATTTGCTCTCGCCTTTTGCTTCTCCACTCTTTTTGATTGCTTACTCTCTGTTCTATACCCCCCTCTCCTTTTTCCTATCTCCTCCCTCCTCCCCTTACTTTATCTGTGCACTTACGCTATCAGAATTGTCCCTGGACCTAGTATGATAGCAACCTCGTCTGTCGCTCCCCATCCCCTTACTGCCCCCCACCCCCCCCCGCCAGCACTATCTGAAACGTTGTCAGGCCTAGTACGCTAGTTGCTTGTTTTGTTCCTCCCCAACCTTTCTGCACCCCTCTGCCTCACCTTTTGTTTTCCTCCGGCTCTACCAGAAATGTTGTCAGGCCTAGTACGGTAGTCGCCTGTCTGTTTCCATTTCCTTCCCACTCTCCCCCTCCCTTTCTTATCTATGTCTTAGCTCTTGCACTATCTGAAATGTCGTCAGGCCGAGTACAATAGTTAACTTCACATGCTTACTGTTCATGGCCTGTATTTTCCCTTGTTCCCTCCCTTGCCTTGAAGCGCTTTGAAACACATTGTGTATAGGCGCTATATAAATAAACTATCATATCATATAATTCGACTACAGTTACTATTTATTGTCAGATGTTCTGAACTTAAGCTTTGCTTAACTTTCTGGAAAGTATTTCCGAATGTAGCATTCTTTTGTTCATAAAGTCAGAGTTTAAAACAGCATCCACTAATAGATGTCAAGTGGGGGTCACCAGGGCTAGCAGCGGATGCTCCTGGTAAACCCTGGCACTGCCCATGCTGCCCTTGATCAGCGAGGGGTGCCCCTTGTGAATGAAGAAGGCAACGCATGCTGAGGCCCCCTGCGCCAAATGGAGCTGCTGCTGATTGCCTTTACATTTCGTTTTAAACATATCTGGATAATTGCAGTAAAATAAAAGTGCACACATGTTCAGTTTTGCAGGGGATGGGAAATGGGGGTTTGAGGAGAACGACAAGGGAGCACAGTATTGGATCTGAGGCAGGCCTGACCAGTGCCGAGTGAAGAGAAGTAATGCCAAACTAGAGTTAGTAGTATTACCAAGGTTCAACTCCGACCATGAATGGCCACGCTAGTAAGGCAACTAGCAGCTACTTTCTTCAACAGGAAACTCTAGAACCATTCTTAAGTTATTTAACCTTTTCTGAGAAGGGCCAGTTGAGGAACACTTGTGTAGCCACTGCGATTGATTACTGTAATTGCC
This sequence comes from Ambystoma mexicanum, assembly GCF_040938575.1. NCBI lineage: Eukaryota > Metazoa > Chordata > Amphibia > Caudata > Ambystomatidae > Ambystoma > Ambystoma mexicanum. The sequence continues at coordinate 528,876,730 of NC_090926.1, forward strand.
TCCACCTTTGAAGATAATGCTTGCGAAACTGCAGTATCTCCAAAGTGTCGCAGCAAGGTTGCTTCTTGCTCGTATACATTGACAGCACATCCTGATAGCTTTTAGTCCTTTCTCTCCTTTCCGTGGTGGCCATTTTTTTGTTTACTTTTTTCCTTATTTTTGAATGGCCTCCATTATTTTTTGTTTGTTTTCAATGGCCACCATGGAAAGGGAAAATTTCCTTTGTTTACCCTTCCCCAACAGCCCATTTTTTAAACTTTTTTATTTTTTCGGTTCAAAACCTATGCTTTTTGTACCCCAAGTTAGCCGGGGCCTATAACTATGGGCTCCAGGGCATTACCTGAATTGGTAATGGCCCCCCTGCTCAGGGATTATTGCTTAATTAACTGGCATAGTATGGCAGCACTGAAGCATGTGATCTAGCGCCTTTATACATTAAGCAGCATCTTACGTTTCACAAATATGCATGGCATGTTGAGGCAATATTCACATGCAGGAGAATATATTAGCCATATTCTGACAACACCTTGGAATGCCAGGGCTGTCTTTAGCATATGATGGCAGCACCTGACATGGGAGTCTATAAGTAGCCATAGAAAGGTGTACTGGCTGTAAAGGCTGTGTGCTGTATCCTGGATTTTTTAAACTGATAATAACATTACTGATGGAATATCAAGGCAGCACACTAGTCAAAATCTGGTTAGCATATGTGGTAAGCTGATCTCTGCAAGACAAGAGTACATAAAGGAAATCTGAGTGTGGAGTCCCTTCCCGGCTGTGGTCTGTGGGATGTTTTTACCCATGCATCCAAGCCCTACCATAAAACTGTGCATTACTGGCAATGAAAACATCATGATGGCCAGAAATCCCCAGAGAGTGCACAGGGAAAACATGAAGAATAGGCTGCCAACCATTTTGCCTATGTTGTGAGCACAGGAGGGCACTGCCTAACACCACCATTGGGCTACCACACACAGTAGCCTGAAACCATTGGGAATGGCAATGCTGATTGCCAAAAGCAACCCAGAACTGTGGGGAATTCATTTTCTTAATGTCAAAAATGGATGCAATACTGGTGCTCACCACTATCAGAAAGCCGGTGTTTTAAAACCACCAGACCTTTGGGTAAAACTGAACAAATGAACCCAAACCAGGCCAAGGAAAGACTTGCTAAGAGGTGGATACAATGTAAAACTATATTCTGAAATGACTTGAAGGAAGTAATGATTTAATGTATATATAAAAAAATAGCTGGGGATGTCAGCAGCTTAAGTGAATTTGGGTTTAAAGCCACTAAAATCAAAATGTTTAGAATAAATGAGTGACCTACTTGTGAGTGTCACATTGGTTGCAATTGTTTAAATGTCATAGTTTTGAACTTAGAATCAGCGTTCTAGCTGCATGTGCAAAAATTGTCAGTTTAATTTGAATGTAGAAAACTGGGATCTAAACTGACATTTAGCTGAATTCTGCCTGACAACTACCCCCGACAGGAGTTGAACTGGCTCAACAACTCTTCCCAGGCCTGGCTGCATTCTGCTGCCCCTGCCAAAAGGAGATGACACCTCTCTGATTGGATTAGGGGAGTGGTACCTGGGGACTACAGGAAACTAAAGAAAGCACTGTCCCTGACTCAGGCAAATGTTATATTGGGGGGGTCGTAAAATGGCTTCCTCTTGGGAGAAACTGGGAGGGGCAGTGCCTGTGAGAGCAAGCTGAGCTTGGGGAAGTGGATAAACCAGAAATTCCACCATGTGCTTTGGAAAACCACACCCCTTTGGAGCCAGAGCATGATTTTAAAAAGATGGATAATTAACAGTGCGGACTTGTCAAAATTATATAAATAACATCATCATTTTTGTGATTTTTCTGTGCACATTTTAAGAGGTGTTAGGACCCTGTGGTATGTTCTTGGGGATAGTAGCGGAAAAAAAGGTTGTTACTCCAAATGTATGCATGTTAAAAATCTGACACTTTATCATCTGAAACCCATATCCCTGGTGCACATTTGTGTAAAATCTGGAAAGGTTTAGAGGTCGTTATCTGGATGAAAAGGGGAGAATTCTGTCATAAGTGGACACGACATCGTACAAAGACAGGGATCGGATGGTTTGGTGCTACAGAAAATATGTTAACTGGACCTATAATATTAGAAAAATGGTAAATAGATAAATATGTATTTGAATCAGAAATAGATTTGACATTTTGCTTAATTTCAGCCACCTGAAAAAATATTTGTCCTTGCTTTCCTTGCTGAAATTCGTGTGCAACCTGACAATCATTCATAGATCATTGCTAAAGTGATCCTGAATTAATTTAAGTATCTCTCACTCACCCTGAACCTCCTATAGGGAATTAAAAGCATTTTCACATATTTTTCACTTCTTTGCAAACCACATCAAAGTATCTTGCCTGTGTTTAAAACTCCTACCTGTTTTCCTCTAAGCTTGCTAGGGGGGAACTGAATTATATTTGATTGCATTCCTGAGAACTGTGTGCTCTCCTCCCATCTCTTTACCTTGCATAGAGGGGGGGGGGTGAATTGTCAAAGAAAAGTGATTACATTGTCTTTTGTGGAAGTCATATCATGTTTATTTTCTGTACTGCAATTTCATTCATCATTGCATTGTCCATGAAGCCATAAAAGCATTCTCAGCTACTTTATCCTCTCTATATCACTTCTAAGCCATCAAAAAGAGTGTACCACTGTAACATTATACATTGTTGATCACTATCATCTTCACAAGTGTGCTATCAAACATTAATTTATTATAAAAGTGTAATATATATATATATATATATATATTGTTTAATTTTCAAATAAACCTTTTAATTTGCAAAACAAACCTACTTCTTGGCTCAGTGGATCAGGGGGATTCTAAGAGAGGGGCGTTATATAAGGGTTGTCATACAGAGTAAACGAACTGGACATAAAAATATATCAATAAGGGTTTCCCTCAGCACCCCAGACTAGGCATTGACTTAGCTGCAGTGTTGAATTGAATCCGCTTATAGGTCAGGTGATTCAGGCCGCTGCACTTCGGATACGAACATGGTTTATGCATATAGTAAATGAGAGTGGGCAGGATAGCATCCTGGTGGAGCTGCGGTGCTGGGACATAGAGGAAGCAATGGCGCGTCTGAGAATTCAGGCCAGGCACGGGGTGGCAGCTGATTTCACACAACCATGAGCAGAAGGAAGAGATGGCCAAACCAACTAGACTGCAGGAGAATGGGATGCAGTTGGGTGGGATCTAGAAAGAGCGGATGCTGAGGAATGATCAATGCTGTAATGCTGCATCGCTCTAATTGGTTTGCCTAAATTGGAGGGGTACATGCGGATGCGACCATCAACTGGAGGGAAAGAGGTTGGTAAAACTGAGATTGAAGAACATTTCATGGAAGCCTGTCATTGTGAGGAGTGACTAACTAAGAGAAAGACAGATCAGGGTCAGCACACTCTCCTTGGGGGCAAGAGGATGCAGAGCAACACCGGTTCGATCCGCTGGTCTGCGCTTAGAAACCTCTGGGTATTACGCGCATTACAAAAAAACAACTATAATTGTTATAGACCTTCGGTACAACATTGCATGCTGTAAATTGGAGGAACATTTCCTAGAGCCATTTTTACAAAATAATTGAAAGCAGAAATGCTGCATGTTGGGAGTCACATTTCCCACTGACATCTCATACATAGCCCACAAGGTCTAGAATGAAGTGACGTCTTAAAAGTAGATCAAGAGAATGATTGTTCAGGGCCATCTGACAAACATAGTACATTTTAACTTTTTGGCATTTGTATTTCTGAAATTGATATACAATTCAAATAGATGTTTGCCGGCCTTGCTGCTATTTGTTAATTAACAAACCTTAAGCTTTCTTTTTTTTAATGGTACCGTCATGTCTGCTATATCATCAGGATCTCAGATCATGCAGGACCACTTCCAGGGATTTCATTAGGGTCATGTGTCACGTGAAGTCACTTCTGCTGTGTGTGTTCTGTATAATGTAATTTGTGCTACCCCTTGCATTTTGGTGACTTGATGTCATTGCATTCACTTTCACTATTTATAGCAATAACATAAGAATATCATGCTTTCCTCAGCTGCAACATATTCCTAAAATGTGCTTGCTATTTAGCTTACTCTGCCTACCCGTTGCTTAGCATTCAGGCATTGCAAGCTCAACATATTCTGGTATAGAAACCATATAAACCTCTTTCTTTTTTTAACAATCTTGAAGATGTGGCTCAATCATTTAATTTTATTATTTTGTATTTGGGCAGTTGTGGGTTTTATTTTGGTGAGAATGCTTTTTTTTATTCAAATGTATGATTTTTTTTTTATGTCAGTTGACTTTATGTACTGCGTGGCAGGTATTGTGAGGAAGGATTTGGGCTTCATTGGGAGGTCGTTATTTTAAATGTTCATTTATTTTGCTTTGCTATATATTTATACACATGAAAAACCTTGTGTGTTGAATAGTTTCCTCCAACGACAAAATGTACATAAAATATGTAATGCTCATGGATTTTATGTTTGTTATTCTTATTTTGAAACTGACTGTTGTGGGCTGCCTCCGGTCTCCGGGACAGCCCACAGATGGTGTCGGGATCACCCGACAGAGTTAACACGCCGGCGGGCAACCGGCGTATCACTAGTAGGGAGGCACCCTACGGCATCCGGTGCCACCGGGCGCAGGCTCCACAGTGTGGGGGTGTCACCCCCAGTCCTCAGTGGTCATGGCTCCAAGGGCATCCGGGCCGCGCCGCACACAAGGCCACGACAATGTGGCAGGCCCACAACCTGTCCAGAATCAAAAGGTTGGGCTCCTGGTATGGAACCTATTCTACCCAACTAGAAAACAAAGCATACAAATTAATAGGTCCAAGGACACTATGCTCATAACAGAAACTCCCAAGGGATTGTGGACCTCTGCATTTATAAAGAAGGAATCACTCTTCAGTATTGTATTTTACAGATAAATCTCAATTTTTTATATATTAACGTTTTAATCAGGATATAAATGAACAATTCAAGAAAAAAAGACATCAAAATGGTTCGCTAAAACAGAACAAACAGACAAAAACATCTTTACCACACACAGTACCAAAACATTTTTGGGACAATCTCCAAATAGTGTGTGTACAACAAACCCAACCTCTATTAGGATTTGTCAAGAAATTCACATAATGCAGTGTACATATTCAAATCAACATTGTAAAAACACATAGAACCATTATAGAAACACACAATTGTTTTGTTTGTGTGGACAGCATTCATGTGCTGTGGTTTTAGGGGAGTAGTGCGTCTACACCAGGTGTTTCAGCCATTTCTAGGAGGACTAGGTGTGCCTCATGTTTAACACGGCCTTCTTCAGGATGGAGTTCTATGCATAATGACGTCTGTGCTGCAGGGGAGGGAGACTACAGTCAGGGAGGTGTTTGAGCAAAAGATTATTTAATCTGACTAAATCACATGCTGCGTGGTCAGTGTAATATCAAAAACACACAGCTTACCTATGGGTTAATACATTTCACAGGCAATGTAATAGAGATCCGCTAGCCGCATGGGCTGGTCTCTGTGAAATCCTGTCGCAAGAAACAGAGAAAGACAGGGGGAAGGTGAGGTTAATCATGTCCCCTTGCTATCATGTCCGCAAAGTATGGCAAAATTACATACACGCGGAATGTCTTACCTCTCGCTTGAGGTATCTGGGTCGAAAAGCCTTATCCAGGGTGGTGTCACAGAGGACACTGCTTGCACGGCTATAAAAATAATAAAGGCTAAGAGTGAGTGTTGGAACAAGGGGAACCTTTCTCACAAGGTTTAAAGAAAATAGCCGTGGTGGCAGAGTTACCTGTAAAAGCTGCAGAGTAAGCAGCCTTTCTGCAGTGGTGTGCGTGCAGGGTCTCCTCTGGCTGCTGATTCAGACGAGACTGCGGGGTCCTGGCTGCAAAGCGTTGGTAATGCTGTTGCTAGGTCCCCGCAGGTATTTGTATGGCGGCCATCTTGGAAAACCCTCGGATCGAGTGGAGGGCAAAATCATGGAATCCACTCCATCCGGGGGGGGGCCTATAACGTTCAATCTAATATGGGTGTGCTTTGTGTCAACGTGCATCTAAAAAGTTAATTTAGACACTATTGTTGGCAAGCGGTTGTCATGGCAACCGTAAGCGTCGCGTAGCGGCATTGGTAATGTAAGCTTAAAGAACATCAAAACGGGGCCCATGAGGTATAATTAAAAAACGTGTGCATGTACTGTGCCAAAATTCATTTTAGGATGACGTGCTAATATGACTCATGGAATTAAGTAAGAAGACCATTATTCAGATGGCAGACAACTGGCTTCGTTTGAATGCATATCATGGCACAGTTTGACAACAAAGAAGACCACGAGCACCAATATTTGGTTACGTAGCCAGGGAGTGAATACCTAGTTGCATAGTAACCAAAGGCATTTTAGATTAACAGAGAATGTACAGTCTCTCATGTGGGTGATTCTATGCATAAACCCAACACACGGTGCCGGCTACTGATGTATGGATTACATGGTCTGACGTGGTCTATGTAATCAGAACAAAAGCACATATCGTATTCATCATTGCTACGTGGTTTTTTTCATTTATACACCACATCCAAAAAAGGAACAAAATAGCTATCTCATGACTATTGAAAGAAGGATTACTGGCTAGACTGTTACTATTTACACATCATTTACAGAAGAAGAATGATCACAGGGTTAAACACAATTTCGAGATCTCAGTCTGTGAAGGGTTACAAAGTGAATTTCCCACGGACCTCTATATTGCCGGATCTCATGAACACATTGCTCATACAAGAGCGTTTAACACATGTTGTTACAGGAAGGACTTCCACTCAACTGAAACATTTAAACCAGCCTGTGCGGTGTTGAGTCTATGAACCCATCGCTGTTCTAATTGGGTGAGCGTTTTGTTCAAATCCCCCCCACGCTTAGCTGGTTTTACTTTTTGGAGGACAAACCATCTTAGATCAGTGTCACTGTGGTTCTTACTGATGAAATGTTCTACTAAGGGCTTATCTGCTACCTTGTTCCTGATACAGGAACGATGTTCTGAAAATGCGCATTTTAATGGCACGTATGGTTTTACCCACATAGATGAGCTTGCACGGGCATTGTATAACGTATATGACACCCTTAGTGTTATAATTTGTAAAATCTTTCATTGTCCATTTCACTTGTTCGTGTTTGAAAGATTTCTTTTGTAGGGTCAGGGGCCAAGCCACACAGTGACCAAATTTATGGTGTCCCACTATCGGAGGTAAATCCCATAGTGTATTCTGTACTTGTGGAGGTGGCTCTATAAACGTGTGCACAAGAGCGTCTCTTATATACCTGTTTTTCTTGAAGGGGAAACACGGCACATTGTGTAGAGTGCCAGGATTTTTTACCAAATGCCAATTCTTCTTGATTGTTTTCTGGATCAAAAGGCTCAGGGGTCCAAAAGTGGTGACACACACAAGTCTTCCCAAATCTCTTTTCGGTTTGTTTTCCAAGCAGATTTCTCTAGGCGTGTATCTGGCTCTCTTTTTGGCTTGGTTAATGGCCTTTTTTGGATAGCCTCTCTCGGCAAGGCGTTAGGTCAGTCCCTCTGCATGTTGGTGGAATTTTTCCAGATCTGAACAATTCCTTCATATACGCAAAAATTGCCCATAGAGTAAATTGTATTTTATACCCATCGGGTCATAACTTTGGAAGTGCAACAGACTGTTGTGGTCGGTGGGTTTACGAAATAGCTCAGTCTTTAGTCGGTCCCCGGTCTTGTAGATATGGAGATCCAGGAAATCTATTTAGTCGTGATCCCAGTGCATTCTTGAATTAATCCAACTGTGGAACTGTCGTAGTTCAAGAGGTGTTCCCTGCCATATGATAATCACATCATCAACATACCTCTTCCATAATGAGATGTTTCCTAGGAAAGGGTTCTCTGATGTGAAAACATGGTTTGCTTCGTAGCGGGACATATATAAATTCACGATGTCCGGGGCAAAACTAGCACCCATACTCACACCTTTGGTTTGCTTGTAAATTTGATTCTGAAACATAAAGACATTTTCAGCCATCGCCAGTCTCATGCACTCAAGGGTGAAATTAGTGGGGGTGTAGTCTAGGTCTTCTCTGGTGTTCAGGATGTCACGAATGGCTTCTAGTCCTTCTTGTTGTGGTATAGATGTATATAGGGCCTCAACATCCATTGTAACGAGGAGGTTATCGGTGGTGAGGATGATGTCATCCAGTAAATTAATTGTATGCGTGGTGTCCTTTAAATAGGAGGGCATTCTGATTACAAAAGGTTTTAGAAAATAGTCTGTGTAAAGGGACAAACTTTCTAGGAGGGATTCGCAAGCTGATACTATTGGTCTTCCAGGTGGTTTATCTGAGTTTATATGCATCTTAGGGAGGATGTAGAAAGCTGGGATGCGTGGATTAGTCTTGTTTAAGAACATATTTCGTCTTCACATATCCAACCTTGCGTGAGAGCGTGTTGAGTGAGGCTTGCAATTTCGTCTTGGAGGTCCTTCGTGGGGTTGTGTTCCAAAGGTAAGATAGCTTCTCGATTACTCAAAAGTCGTAGGCACTCTATGTTGTAGTCAGCGGTGTCCCAGACAACTATGCTGTCCCCTTTGTCCACGGGCTTGATTGTTATTGATCTGTCGGTTTCCAGACTTCTCATGGCAGTCCTTTCTTCTCTCTCAAGGTTGTCCCTGTAGAAATTTTCCTTTTTGAAACCGGCCATTATGGTCTTGGTGACTACCTTCTCAAAAGTTATGATCTCATCTGGAGTAGAGCCCGGTGGAGGATAGAACTTAGATTGTTCTTTTAAACCTGTGGTGTTGTCTGACTTGCTCTGTGGTTGTTGTTGTTCAGTCTCTCTGCACGAAGGTAAGGAAATTTCAAAGAAATGTTTCAAACGTACATTCCTGAAGAATTTTCGTAGTTCTAGCTCGATCTCAAAAGGTTGTGCCCTTTGGGCAGGGACGAAGGATAAACCCTTTCCGAGGAGCCTTAGTTCTAGTGGGGTCAACACATGGGTGGATAGGACGAAGACTGGTATCCCTGGTTCTGTCCTTGGTTTTGGTACTATTGGCGCGTTCTCATTTGCTGCCCTGATTGTGTCGGGCGTCTCCTGGGTCTTCCTCTTTGTCCGCCCCTGGGAAAAAAAACCTGTCCACACACACACACACAGACACGAGTTGCCAATTCCTGGGGCTCTGCTGCTCTTCCCTCGCAGCGCCAGCAGAGCTCCTTTTATTAAATGAGCACGTGAGCGTCATGACACAGTCACAGCGCTCACATTGACAAAACAACTAGACCCCCACACATCTTAATGTGGTTCTGCGGCTATAGATAGCAAAGAAGGTGCAAATAAGGAATTGTGTGACTGCTGGGATCAGATTAAAAAACAGATTACGTTCACATTACTGCCAGCACGGGCACAAATGTTGCCACTGTACTAATGTACACACTTTTGGAAATGTTGACAATAAATCCTGACATTTGCCAGTACAAAAATACTTTAAAAAAGTAGTAATTTCACTGGCAAAACGAGCAACGTGAATCTGTAATGCTGTCATATACACTGCTTGCCAGTTGGTGGGGGCAAGCTGGAAGTGACCGTTCCTCCCTCTCCTCTCCAATCACATAGGGTATCTTGGGTTCATACTCTTTACTCTGGTGTCCAATGCATGTTGCAGCTCGGCACACTCCAGACCATGAACCCCCATGGGAAACATTGGCTTTCCTTTTCCATGACCCAGCAGCAGAAAATAAAACCTACTGGGAGATGATATTCAGGTCCAGCTGATTAGGATGGTGACAATGATGTGTTAATGGTAAAAAGACAGAGACTAACAGTTATATAAACAGTCTATATCATTGTTTTATTTATTTGTGTCTATGGTTCATACAAACCTTTACACAAATGATGAAATACAGATACAGATAATTAATACATACAATCACAATCATTAGTTACACAAGTTTAAAATAGAATTCAGATACAGTTAAAAGGAGACATTAAATTGTACAAAGAGAAGAATAAAAAATCATTAGATTAAAATCATTAGATTAAAACATATGTTCCATTCACCAGATCAGTATGTCAGGTAAACACCCCCACTGGGGCTGCAGGGAGAAAAAGACTGAAGTCAAAGCCAGGGTGGTTCAGCTACTTTTGAGGGATATGAGGATTAACCTTCTTCCATACATAGTAGGCGGCTCCTGAGATCACAATGGATTCTGCCAAAATAATGGTAGCCCAGAATTGATTGTCTTTGATATGTGAGATATTGGACACAAAGTTGCCATGGCTATTGATATATTGCCTTTCCAATTCACTGCATTGGGCAATGTTATGCTGAGAGGTTTCTTTTCAGACCTTCAGACCTTGTATGCTCATATGTCAGTAAAATATTATATCGAAGATAAATAATAAACCTTCTGATTTTCCCAGAGCATATTTTTTTAAGATAGGAGCAAGAGGCCCACTGTCTAAAAGCTTGCATACTATATTCCATATACATTTTCCGCTTGGACAAATAATCATTACTAGTGCAGCGATCATGATCCCTAGCTTTTTTTATTTTTTATTGAATCATTCTGTTGGGATTAAGCAACATCTCGTTCAAATTTAGATTTTGGATCACAATATATCCACTGACCGTTTCTTTCAGATTTGCTAGGAAGGTAATATCATAAATCGAGTTTTCATCCAATGGGATCAATATAATCGTAAAATGCGATGCACATTTTTGTGTCATGTGCATGGATTTGATAGATGTAATACCAAGCTCTGTTCAGAGTGCCTCCACTGGAATGGACTGAGAGACCCCTATTATTGTATGCAAGATTTTCGATGCCCTCTAGCTTGCTTTCTGATACCGTGGCCAAACCATATAAAATGCTTGGAATTATAGTGCAGGTTTAGAGTTTTATGAGTCCCTCAATAATATTACCTCCTCTCTTATGCATGATATTTCTGAGGAGAAGCCATTTTTTCAAAACCTTTTAACGTAAATGTAAATAATTGAAGTCTTTACAAGGGCCATTATTGATGGATACACCCAAGTAATTGTAAATATCTGACACCTCCAATTTGGTGCCATTAATGTATAAAGAGGGTACAACAGTTTTGTTTTTATGTCCAAATATTATTACTTTGGTTTTGATACCATTTATTTTGAGGTGTTTTTTGGGCATACTCAACATGCGCATTTTAAGATCTGTGTAGACCCATTGTGGTGGGGTCCATAATTATGGTATTGTCAGTGTAACTGATCCATGTAACTGTCATTGTCCCAATTATCAGGGGAAGTTTCAGACTGCTTGTATATGGTGGTCCATTTCAGATATATACATATTAAATAATGTAGGGGCCAGAACACATCCCTGCTTCATTCCCATATTGGTATGAATGTCTGCTGTGAGGGCACCTTTTCCATTGACTTTAACTTTATCTGTTGTGTTAGTATATAAGGCGATGATGACATGTAATAGGCTGGTGTCAATCCCCCGCTTCCTATGTTTGTCCCATAAACATGTCCTTGAGACTGTGTCAAAGGCTGTGCTAAAGTCAATGAAGCAAATGTATAGTCGTTCTTGTTTCTTTTGCTTGCAAGCAGCCAGAAAGTAGTTTAGTAGGCTAACATTAGTAAGGGTGCCCATGCCAGTGCGGAAACCTGTTTGGAAGGGAGGTAATATTGCTTTTTCCCGAATCAATGTATTTAATTTCTTGAGAAGTAAAACAACAAAAACCTTTTGGCTAGCATCTACCTTTGCTAATAATATGTAATTGGAGGTTTTGGTGTGATCGCCACCTTTGAAGACCGGGACTATGATGGATTTCTGCCAGCTATGAGTGATGGTGCCTTTTCTAAATATTTTTGCAAATCGTTTTTTTCCAGTATTGATGCCCAAAAGGGTGGGTTGTACATAAATATTTGATTAGGTACCATGTCTGGACCAGGAGCCTGAGAGCTTTTAATAGAGTTTATCACTACCATAATGTAGTCAGCATCAAATACTTCTATAAAGCTACTCGTCGGCAGGTAACTATTAGTTTTATTAGCAGTGGTGGTGTGCATGTAATATAGCTCGCTCACTCACTTCAAACGTCTAATCGTCCTTACTTATGGAATTGCTCTCAGTTTTTAGCATTATTAGCAGATGATTTATGCATTTTAAGCCAGTTCTTGTATCAAATAGTTGCCAATGTGTTATGCTGCTGTTTCACGTCTCGAGTGAGAAAACCTTCATTGTTGTTGGTAGGACTTCTTGTGATGTCTTTATCAAAGCAACCATTGTGTACGTTATTTCCCTTTCTCTGCAGTGCATTTCATTTTAGGTGGCTCTTCAATATCATCATCACTTTGCTTAGATCCAATGGTTATCCTGTAAACAAGTATACAACGATGTACTATTTTCATGTATAAACAAATGAAACAGTTTGTGTTACTCGTGTAATAGGTTCCTGTAATAGAAAGATATGACTAGATTCAATAAGAGCCTGCCCTTCCGAATTATTAAGGAATTCATTTCATACTCTTGTATTCCAACATAGCCACTTAATTGAGGCTATATTGTTACAAGGTCAGTTGATACAAGGAGTAGGTCTGCTCCTATTGGATGGAATGTGGCAATAGGCAATGTTTATCGCTCCTTTCATTCTGTTTTATAATGATGGGCTCTAAATTATATATCATTTGATTTTGCTTTATAACTGGCACTTTCTATTTTGTTATCAGGTTATAGCCAAGATTTAACACCAGATCAGAGCAGGAACATAATAAGGTGGTGACTGCTGGGGAGGACATTCTAACAGTACCCAATTAGTAGTACTTCCCCATTTCGGTAATTTCAAGTCTCAAAAGATAATTTTCCCTGATTGTTGAAAGGCAAGGAATAAAATTCCATGTGGTTAACAACCGAGTTCTGTTTAAGAATCGGCTATCACTAGTGGGATTACGTTCCCCCCGCACTTTTCTTTCCCCCTTCCCTTGCACTTGCGCGATCTGAATGACACCTGGCCTAGTAAGATCGTTGTCTGTCTTCCCTCTGTTCCCCCTCTGTTCCCCCTCCCTTGCCTCATCGCACCTATAAACCTGTCTTATGTTCCCATTTCCAATATCCCGTGTAATGATCGTGTTAGATGTCAGCAGTGGAGTGATTAATTCAGCTCTGTATTTACAGTAATCTATAGCTTTTTTTAAGTGTACCTCATTCCTTGTAGAGCTGGTGTAGGTGTTTGCATCAATGCTGATTTAGACATTTTCCTAGTGAAGTTCCTGCTTTTTTGTGCTGCAGATTTTTCCATCATCAAAATCTCCTGACAAAGAATGTCAATGGCGTCTGGTTCAATGGCAGCATTAACTACAAAGTATAAAATCACTGCTAATTAGATTAGTGGATGCTACGGGGGCCTATCGGTGTATATGTGCCCTAAACTGTGAACTCAAGCAGTCCCAATAATCCCCACAATAATGTCTCTTCCATAATTGGAGAATCTCTGATCCCACATACCTCACAATCAGATGCAGTGGTTGATAATATGAAGTAGAAACCTCCAATTAGAATGTCAGGAACTGCGAATGATCAGGTGGTAGTTAATGCTGCCATTGAACCAGACGCCATTGACATTCTTTGTCAGGAGATTTTGATGATGGAAAAATCAGAAACAACGTACCCTACGGTCAGTACCTTCGAATACGCCGCAATTGCTCCTCCATAGATGACTATAAGATTCATGCACAGAGCCTTACCACACGGCTGCTAGCCAGGGGATACCCCAAGAAACAACTCAATTTAGCAAATAGGAGAGCTCGAAACAGCAATCGCGACAACCTACTTCAAAAACATCAAGATAACACAGCCCCCCAGGAGAAACAACTAACGTGTGTCGTCACATTTGGAGCACACACCTCAAAAATCAAACAGATCATCAACAAATATTGGCACGCCTGAATATGCCTGAGGACCCTGCCCCAAGATTTGCATACAAACGAGGAAAAAACCTGCAGGAGCACCTTGTGCACTCACTTTTTCAACCTGTCTCACAAACCACTCGCACCCTTCGACCGCTGCAAGGACACCACCCGTGTGGTAACTGTGTAGCTTGCAAACTCACCAAAAAAATGAGTTATTTTCAAATTGGACGCCGAACTTGGACGCTCCGGGACTTGACAAACTGCAAAAGCCAGAATGTAGTCTACTGCATAGAGTGCCCATGCGGCCTACGCTATATAGGCCAAACCTCACGAGCTGTCAACACAAGAATATCTGAACACAGATCCAAAATTAGATGCAAAACCATTACTGCACCATTGGTTGAACACTTTTTGAACTTCAATCACACCCCCAATGACATCCTGTGGTGGGTAATTGAAAAAGTAAAAGGCGGACCAGACATCAATCACAGCCTCAACAAAAAGGAAGCCCTATGGATTCATAGGCTGGATACCTATCACCATGGCCTCAATGAAATCTTTCAACCTATCACCTAATAACAAATGATGCTGACCGCATGCTCTTTCAAAGAGTGCCACTGTGCACATGTAATCTACAAATATGGTTTACGTGATCCTGGGCAGGAAGACCATTGAGCCAATCCTTCCACCAACCCCTTCCCGCAATACCATAATCCTATTGCGAAATACGCCTAACACATAAAAGAAAATTTACAGCATGCCTAAATATATATGGCAGTGAGCGCTCGTCTAACTAATGTGAGCACAAGCAAACCGGTATCATAATGAACTACCAGCTTGTAGTCCTTCCTGGCAGCAAGGGAGCATGCGCACCCTGAAAATGCTTACTTTGCTATTTAGAATAAACATCCCCATTACGCATGCGTGGGCGTCCATAGCTAAGCGTTCGTTCACTCAGCGAGTGCCAGCTTTACTCCGCACTCCAGTGAATATTTGCCCTGCCGACTCAACTCACGGCAGACGAAGGCTTCAAGAAAGCATGACCCAGCGCCAGTAAAGCGACTAATGAGGTGAGCCAGAGGCCACTGAATCATCTCACCCTCGCGGCCCGGCCGCGGCCCGCCCCCCGCCCCCTCTGATTAATTTCACAAATGCATAAGTGTTGCTGAAAAACCATCCTGCTTCACGGGAATATTTGCGCTTTCAATTGCTGTTACGTAAGCCCGCGAGCATTTATATCCACGCACGATTGCCGACACATGGGCATCCACGCCATTCATTGCATCTGCCACTAAACAGAAAATGCATTAGGGCGTAAAGGTTCATTTAACATGTCCTTTTACACATGCAAATGACCCCAAGGGCCATGAGAGAGAGAAAGTCATACACTCCTCTCAAACCAGAAGCTTTTATAGCTGCACTCTCACTTAGCCAGACCACAAACTAATGAATTTAACATAATGAACACAACAATAAATAGACATGCTACAATTCAATTCTTCTGTACGTTAGAATTCCCAAATGCTGTACTAAGCTGCATATGTTTTACTGAGTACTTAGGATCGAACACAACCTGATGGAAATTTCCATTCATATTTAACAGCTTGAAGACCGTCTATGAAAACTTTGACACCTTGGGACACCCGCAAACCTGAGCCAGGCAACTATACTTCGGGTCCCAGGACTAGACGGTCCTGTCCTATCCACGACACGTGATTACACCAAACGCTTGAACAAGGCGTACCGGCATGTAAGTTTGGAATCCGGTCGCCATGAGATTAAATTCTAATGCAACCTCGGTCCCATTAACAGGGACCCTTAGGGTATCACAACCAATCTCATCACTACCTCTGTCATCCCCCCACAGGGTCTCTGATTCTCAGCCCTGATGAAGGCGGATCGAACCTCAAACCTTTACCGCCGAAACGTGACAAATACAGGAATCAACAACACACCTGTTTCAAACCAAGTTGAAACCAACTTTTGCTACCAACCAACTTGGGATCACGTTGGCTAACGACCAGATATCTAACATGAAAAGACCCCTGGCTAACGACCAGATATCTAACATGAAAAGACCCTTGAAATTTGTAATTTCTCCCGCCTAGAAATACTAGACTTGAAATATTCTAGACTTACCTGAATGTACATATTTTCAATTGTCTTAATGTTTAGTACATAGCTATACTTATTTGAATGTATATATTTCAATTGCCTTAATGTTTTGTACATAGGGATTGTTCTAAAACTGTATTCCCAAACTTGTCTATTGTCTTTGGATAACGACCAAATAACTATCCAGAATAGTTATATGTTACTGTGTTTTCTCTGCATTTACTTTCTCTTGATATGTACTTTAAAAAACAGTAGAATACCTCTAATGTATCGTTTGTATCTTCAATTTTGTGTTTTAGAGATTGTAATAATCCATACCCACATGCAGATTTATTCTGTGATTGCCAAAGATTAGGCAACACATTCTCTGCCTTCACAACTTAAATCAAGAAGACAGGCCCAACCTTTGGCCTGGCCTGTTTTTTTCCAAATATCTAGTGGTTACTAGAACACAGTAAAGGTACACATCTTGTTTCATAGTGAACGCATACTTTAACCATTATTTTCACTTCAGTCAAATGCATGAACCATGGTTTGATATGTTTAGCAAGTGAAAATATACCAGTGCAATAGCTATTTTACTATTTCTACTTGGGTATCACTAGCCTTCGCTACTATTCCATCTCTTTCCATCTTTCTTTACACCTCCACATATCTCTTGCAGCTTCTCCCTCTGTCATACATTCTCCTTGTGTCCCCGTTTCCCCTCTTACTCTTCTATGTACCCTCCACTTTCTCTGCTCTTCGTTTCTCCTTATCACATATGTTCTATTTTGCTGTTTCTCTTGTTACTGTTACACCAAATCCTCGTCCATAAATACTTTTCAGTCACAGGATATGGAAAGGTGGCACCTCTTTTAATTGAAACCAATGTTGCTTGTGGAAATAATTTATTTTTACATAATAATTTAAAGACTGTGAGCATTTGGAATTATGCATGCACACTGCTGCATCCTTACTCTGAGACATGACATGCTGTCTCACCCCGTCTCTTCTAAAATCCATCAAGGCCAGACAGGAGAAGAGACAGCAATTGGTCCTCACTACAGTTACATATTTCACAACCGCATATTCTTCACACCAAAGTGCTAAAACTCTGCGTATGTGTATATGTAGTTCATGGTGTCAGTTTTCTGCAGTTTTGTTGCAGCAGACACAGGTGCTGGTGAGCGATCTGAAGTCAGCCCAGAAGCTGCATAATCATTCATATTTCCCGACAACCACATCTCTCTGTTTCCTAGTTCAGTGACTTGAGCACTGCATTGTTGGTTGCATGAGGCGCTGATGGGCTGTGCTCTTGGTGCTCGTCTTCTTTTGTTGTGATGTTCTTGATGTGTCTGAAATCAAGAGAGAAAACATGGAGAGCAAGTGTTTCACGAGACGGGATGATGTAAGTGGATACTGTTCAAGTACAAACAGGCACTGGGAGATGGGACTGAAATTTGGGAGTTCTCATCTGCAACCACCCTCTATTTTGTACACTGGTAGGCCACACACCCAGGCTCAGTAGGGTTCCTTCCGCTCTTTACAGGATCAGGTTATATGCATCCAATGTATCACCACTAACTTCATAACACTAAAAATCCAACCATAATGCTCACCTCAATAATGGTGTTGTTGAAACCTGCTAGTTTCTCATAGGTTCTGGGGTTTCCATTTTGCAACACCTGTTTCTTGCAAAGTCATAGATCTTTTCACATGTTGTAGAATACCAGATACCACCATCCTGGAGATGTGTGCTTTCTAGATAGGGGTTGGGCCCCATGTTTAACAGGCTCCCTCTCTTGTTCTTGTGATGGCTAGTAAAAACAAAATATTATTCCATGTATTCATTCATAACATGTTGAATCTGTGCCACTGTATACATTACTTGAAATCTGTGGATTTGGGATTTTTTCTCTCCCCATTTCACACTCCCTTCCACACTGTGCTTTATCTTTGTACTGTTTCTACTCTGCCACTCTTCTTGTTCCCCTTCCTCTCCCTCGTTCCTCCAGTTTTTTCTGCCCCTTCCCTCCCCTCTGTTCTATGTACTGTGCACTACTCCATCATGCTCCTTATTTGTTCTCGTTTATTCTTTACTTCTGCAACTTTTTCACCTCCTCCACACTTGTCTCCCTCTCCTCGAGCTGGTTCTTTCTCTTCTTTCCCTCCTTCACTAGTCTGGTCTTTCCTTTCACACCTGCTCTTTACTCCCTTCCCTTCCTTCTTCCCTTCTCAGGGCCCCATGGCTGATATTGTAATTGAAATGTCTTTTAGTCTCTCTGTTTTCCTCTTGCTGTTTGGTCCGAGTTCTCACACACATCTTCTGACTCTTTCTCCCAGCCAGTGGCCCTAACTAGGCCATTCAAACAGTTCTAGTTCCAAGTCTTTCCAATGGCTCTGGATTTGTGCTGCAGTGTGTGCTTCTCAGTCCTGCTTCAGTGTTCAGTTTTCACACCCCTCACATGGTGTAACAAATTCTCAGCCTGATGTGGGATAGGTTGTGCTCTTACTGTCCTCCATCCTTATATCAATGTGTACAGGTACACGTTTTCATGAGGTGGCCAGCGTGAAACCACTAATCCGACTCCGTTCCAGTCTTCACGATCAGGTCTCTGGCATCAGTTCCTCCTGTCTGAACTGATAAGATCTCGTCATTGGTTAGGTAAGATCATTGCTCTGAGCCCCATGGGCTCTGTGCCTTCCTGGCAGTGGCAGGATTACATACACGTTTCTGCTCCTCCATCTACCACACCATCTGCTTGGCTCTGCCTGCATGCTACTTCTGAGAGGGAAATGTGTCCTCCTCTGCATGGCTACACAGGACTGCCTCTCTCACCCTCTGGCTGGCTTTCTCCTTCTGTGTTTGGATCCCGGGACCTTTATGTTCCTCCATGGAATGGGATGGGAGAATCCATTGGTCCCGCTCTTCATGCAAGGGCAGCAACATATACAGGTCAGAATCCAAACATCCACTATTAAAGAGCCATGTATATTACTGCCAGATTAATTCCCACATAACCAACACGTACTTGGGATAATGTGCTAAAGGGAGGTGGAGTATGACCCTGGTCAGGGGATTTCTTTTCCACTATAGGGGATTCACCCCCCAATGGGTTTCCAAGTGCTCTAACTTGCCAAGTGTTCTCATTTGCAATTTGATTTTTAATAATAGAAGTGATGCACATTGTGCATATATACTTGCTCTTTCTGGATATTGTATAAACATTAGAAAAGATTATAAAAGAGGTGTAACCAAGACAATAAAAATGTGTTCCTTGGAACAAGGGAATGCAAACTTTCCTTGCATTAGAGAAATAAAAAGAAATTTGAATGTGCAATTCACCAATTGAATACATATAGAGAAATGAATAAACTATATAAAGAATTTGAATGATTGCGCAACTCTCAAAGTTACATTGTGTCTAATTTATTTTTAATGATCTAATGCACAAGAAGGAGTGCACTTCTATGTACTGGGGTTGCCGCACCACATTTCACAAGACAGTTGGGTTCTAGACTTAGCATTCGACAATTAATACAAAGTTCAGAGAGGAAATCACAGTATTTTCTACTTTTTTGGTGACATTGTTTTTTAGATGTCTGCATGTTCAGTTCATTTAAATGGGCTTGGTCTGCCTGTGATATACAATATCTATCACTTGCACGGGAATACACGTCACTTAGTAATGGAGTGTGATGACCAGAAATCATAACTAGGCACAAAGGTACATTCATTGTAAAGCCCCTTCTTGTCACATAGTATTTTCCAGTGATGGCTAAGTGATATGTGTTGAATATTGGCTAAAGTGAAGGTATTGAAAGAAGATCTTTCAGGAAATGGAACACTACATTATAGAGGTCATAATGCTGGTCAAGCACACCTCCATCAAGAGTGAACTTTTGATTGCATAAAGTGCAGAGGAAAAAAGAAAACAAAAACTTCACCAGTATAGAAAGTGGATGTCATGGAGAACTTGATCATATTCAAATCTCGACAAGAGTGTATATTGATTTTGTCCAACTCTTTTCCATCATGGAAAGTGAATAGTAAGTCATGAAATGGGTGAATGTCATCGTGAATGGGTGACAATTCTTCAGAGGAAAACTACAGGTTGAACCCTTGATGTGGTGTTGCAGCCAGAAAAATGCTTTATCTATACAATTAAAACATTATAATATGAGAAAATCGGAGAAAAGTGAGAACAATGCTTAAAGGTACATACAGATGGCTAGATCATAGGTGACCCCTGACTCATATTTAATCATAAAACAACAGAGAGTATGTCTCTTGGAAGAGGTATTAACCAGGTTATACAGAAATTGATGTAGAGTTCACAACATTTCTGTGTGAAAATGCAACCTTGTTTCAAATGTTCAGCAATTAAAGCATCCTTGGTTGAGGGAACTCATCTCTATTGAGTAAAGAGGGGATGGGTACTGTCTTTTAAGGATGCTACTAGGTCATACAATAGATACAGTTCATGCAGGGGAAGGCAGCAGTCTACGGATACTGGACACAGATAGACCTTATGAATACAATGCAAATATCTGATTATTTTACTGTCGCCAGAGCATGGGAAATACATTGGCTGTACTCCAAATTCAAAATACATAATTTCAGCATGGATATTTTTGTGAAGTTTTGTTTCCAGACTTTAGGTAGTTTCTTTTAGACCCTGATGAAAGGACAATTAGATTTGAATTATGAAATATCTGAAATTCTTAGAGTGGCAAGTATAAGAGTTATCTGAAAAGTCAGTCAATTGAAAGAGGCGACCATGAGGCCTAATATTTGCCCTTTTTTATGAGGCAGAGTATTTTATTGCTGCTCAAGGTCACCCAGGGAAAGAAGGATTTACATGGAAAAGAGACCGAACAGATTAGTTCAGGTTAAAGTCACTAAGGGTGAACAAACGTCCCCAAAGTTGACATATACATTTTTATTGGTCTGAAAACCAAAGGTTTAGTGACCCGTACATCTTCCTGGGTATATTCTGGGTGTCAAAGCCAACGGGCCCCCATGATTTCCACAAGAGCAAAACTGCTGGAAATAGAAACAAATATTTACCATGCCCTGTATGCCTGAAGGAGGTTCAGTTAGGTGTTATACAACCTAGTTGGGATGGCAGCAGTTTGTCGTTCCTTGCAGGATCCTACTTTTGCACACCTTTGTGATCTCTGACTTTCACAGACAATCAACACCCAAAGTTCAGTGGATTCTGTGATTCTTTAAACAGGTTTGCTTAATCATGTCAGTTAACACATTTTTTTTTGATTGAAGAAACCTATTATCAATGGAAACCATACTAACATTGGAGACGACACAACAGAGTTTGCACTTGCTGAATCAATGTTGTATACTTGAACTTGAAACAACTTTGAATCACTCAGAGAATTTGAGGTTCTTTAGACCAGTAGAAACATTTCTTTAAAAGTCATCTCCTCCTTCCTATTGCTATGGTAAATAGAGAAGTCTGTACAGGTGGCTACTTCTAGAGTATGGCCATCATAGTTGATACCCCATATCTCACATACGCATAAAACACTAAATATTGACAGGGCATTAGTCCATATATGTCATTAGTGTTTGTGAAATACAGAATGGTTTTCTGTTGATTGATGCTTAATGCCATGAAAGAGAAGATGCACAGTTAAAAGATCTGCATTGAACAAAACACTGAGGAAACTGAACCCTATAGCATTGTCCATAAGCAGAGTTTGTAAGATAGCCTCGACATCAGGCATGCCAACATCTCACTGATTTAAGTTGAACTTTATTTCCTACTAACTTAGCTTTTTTTCAAGTTTAACTTTCTAGAAAAAGCACTGATCCTGTTTAGATGATTCAGGTTCATGGTTGATACCTCAGTTTCTCTGTTTTCATTTAGATCTTCATGACCAATTACCATGGACATGGAGGAATAAGGAGGTTTTGTTATCGTTGCAAAGAGAGCTAGGATGCCTTCCACAGGAGTGTGCCGAGCAAATGTGAACAAGCCCTTTTTTGTGACACGTTTAGTCATATGTTGGTTTCTTAAACGATATGTATAACTAGACATCACAATGCACACAGGATGGTGTATGCTAAATTGCAATCTAGGATATAAAATGATTTTCCACCCTGGACCAATGTCTCATGCGTGTGGTGTTACTTGCAAAAAGGAGTTGTGGAGAGTTAGTGGTTATGTTCTTACGTAGCAGACGTATCGCCTGATGCCATTTCATCAGGGCTTTTGTGTGTGTCAAGTATTGAAGAACACTGTCAAGAGTTGTATATATTTTGGTGTTATAGCAATTTTAGTTACTTTGATGAAAGGCATGGAATATGGGTGTTCTACTAGACATCTTGCCCGCAGGAATGCAGTCAATAAGCATCATGCCCCTTGGCCTTTTTGGGATATGCAACTGCAAGTTTCCCAGAGACTTTTTTCAAAGAAATTTGATAAACAAAACCAATGGGTGCACAGTGAGTAGTTCATTAATTTTGAGCCTACCTTTGGATATTTTAAAAATGTTATCTTTTGGTTGTAAATCATGTCCTGAGTTTGATTAAAATGGTATTTCCAACATTGCCTTATGAAAAAACAGAATATATTTCACTGTAAAAGATTTTAATACATTAAACAGGTGTGCAATTTCTGATTTAAAGAAGTGCTAAAATGGACTTCATGACACACTTTTAATTGTTACCTAGAAGAACCGGGATAGTTATCTGAGATTTAAATAGTATTGGCACTGTTGCATAATGCATTGCTTTTCTCTGCAAATGCCTTTAACCCATGCAATTGATTCTACTGCCTCACGTTTCTCTCTTTATGAGCTTCAGCTATTTATTGGCTGATTGGGTAATGCAATGCAGTCTGTGTTTCTTTTGTCAACGTTATTATCTGAGAGAATGACAGCCCATGACATTTTAAGTCACTGTTAGGGAGAATTCTCCAGAATGGCTAATTTCCCTTACCTACTGAGTCCCTCAGCAGCTTTGCTGGATTTCTAGGATTTACTTTTTTCACCTGGTAAGAGTGTGAGCATTTTTTCCCACTCTTACATGTGCTTTGTTGTGTGTGTTCAACATTTTTTGTGTTCATAGACTGTGGAGCATCATCTACTCCACAGGCATCATCATTTTACTGTGTGTTACACAGCACCTTCAGTTCAGTGACACAGGGTTGTCTTTTAGACTTCCCAACTCAGACTCCATTTTCTGGGACTGAATTCTGTCTCCCAGAACACATAAAGTTGCCATTAACTTTATTATCCTCTGTAAAACCACAGACCCAGTACCTATCTTGGTAGCCTCGAACTTAAACTCGCTAGACCATATATGTTTTATTTCGGTTCTGGCTGGGTTTATTGGCCATTTCTTTTTGAAAATGTCCTTCTCGTGTTTTACTCTGCACGCCAACCAGGTTTGGTTCCTTTGTTCACCGTCTTTTTCGCGGGCTTCTACGCAGAAGCCCTCCTTAGGCGCCTGTATGTCTGGTTGGGACAGGATATGAGGAAGGGGTTTAGGACTCCCTGCATAGAGTCTCCTCGGAGACCCATGTTGCACTCTGAACTGATTGGCTGTGGTGACTGTCCCGGCAGGACAGCCACCCTGCTATGTGATTGACAGCCAGGCTGTGTGAATGGGGGAAAACTGCATAAAAAGCAGGTCTTTGGGTCTGGAAAGGCAGAGTCACCACTGGAACGAAAGAACCGACGAGGAGCTGACGGAAGAGGATCCCTACCACGACTGAACCACCCGGTGAAGCCCTGCTGCAGGTCTGAATCCTCAAACTCCAACAACAGAGAATATCCTCCTCCAGGAATCTTCTTCACCTGAGCTGGTGGGGTAAGCCAGGACTCCCTCCTCTGGTCGAATTCACTGTACAGAGCTACAGTGGGCCAGATAGCCAGGAAGGTCGGACCCTGCTTGGGTTTTAAGGAGCGCACCTTTTATTCATTGCTTTGCTCTGCTGCTGGTTTCTTCCCTGGGCAGTGCAGGACCCTCCAGTCTAACTACTTCATGTCAGTCCAACAGTCACTTCAGGAACCGTGAGCCTGCAGGAACTGCCAGAAACATCCACCTCAGCTACAACTTCTTCTCCTTTTAAAGGTACTGTGCAAATCCGGTTGTTTGTTTCGTTCAGCCGTGGTGAAAGTGTGTGAAATCTTTCTCCAATTCGAGGGCTTGTCCTTCTCTACTCTTTAAACAACTAATTTTTCTGCCGACCAACTTCGTCTGGAACTCTTGGCAAAGACTTAACCACGCACTACCCTGAGCTGTGTGATCCTGAGCAAAAGACTTTTGTCCTATTGACTTTGGCCCTAAACCTTTTTGATTTGATTCCATCACTGTAGTTCCTCTTTCTAGATTACCCTACTTACTTAGCTCTTGGTGCTGTTCAATTTCTGCCTAACATTGTCTTTCCCTCCCTTCTAAATTTCTGGAGTGCCATTTTGCTCCCACTTCATTTGTGAGCTTAACTTGTCTGGAACCTATTGGGAGTGGTGTGGTGTATTAAGAGTGTGATTTTTAAACTGCTTTACTTTAATGAAATGTGATACAACTGATGTGTAAATAAATGTATATATCATAGTAATTGCTGTCCTTTGTGTAACTATTGATACTGCTCACTTGCTCTTGAGATAAGTCTGGCGGCTCAGCCATCGCTACCACTTTTACTGTGTAGTACAGGCTTGTACCAAAGGTGAATTTGTACTGTCACTTGTAGTCTTAATTGTGTGTGGTGTTGCCAAAGGGTACTGCATATAATTCTGCCTAACAGTCACAATGATGACATGGTTCCTACATGATAAGATGAATACAGGAATTTCGAGGTGAAATAGCAGAAAATAAAGCAGAAACACCTTGGCACAGTTGGCCGGTGTGGTATTAACCTGCCCGTATTAACGTATACCAGCATGTTACTGCACCGGCCAACTCTGAGTTGGCCGGTGAGATGGCAGAATATCTTCAGCTAAAGCTGGAGGTAATTCTGGCACCTTACCAGCAAGAATCGCTGGTATTACAGGTGCTGGTAAAACCAGCACCTGTAATACTGGCAAAGTCCTCCATGGACTCCTATTGGGACTCTATGAATGGGGAATTACACCAGCAACCGGCACTCAGAATCTGGCAGCAATTCCTCTGGACTGAGTACCGGTAACATTTATTACATTTACTAGTATCCTGGCGGATTAACTGCCAGGATACAAACTTGTAATGAGCCCCCTTGACTAACATTTTTAAATTGTTGTTATGATTGCATTCAGATTCTTCCATTTGTTTTAATCTTTCACCTCTGCCGAGGGTCTCAGTATATGCACTGACGGTAACCAGAAGAGGAAAAAACATCACTGCACTGGTTATCTGGCTACCCTGTGTTCTTGGGCCCAGCTCCCCGCCCCACCACTTGCACTCCTGCACTGCCCCCCGGCAATCCGGCAAACCTTGCATTCGGGGACTGTTTCTGTATCCCTACAGCCCCCTACCCTCACTTGACACCAGAGGTCTGAACTTACCATTGCACTTGCCACCAGCTAGCAGCACTTATATGTATTGTCTTTATTTATTTTACTGGTTATCCTATGCTCTGCCCCCTCCCCCTTTCACCCGCACTTCTCCCCTTCCCACCTCCCCTGCACTTGCGCGATCTCAATGTCACCTGGCCTAGTAAGATCGCTGTCTCTGTCTTCCCTCTGTTCCCCCACCATTGACTCGTTGCGCCATGAAACACTTGTGTATAGGCGCGGTATGAATGCCATATCATATCATATCATGCTTTTTACACGTTGCAAGTTATTGCTATTGTGTTGTACACATTATTTTCCTAGTGGCTAGTGTAGGATATGCTTGTTTTCATATGTGGCTTGCTTTGTTACATCGGAAACGGATTGGCCAGAACTAAACTTATCCTCTCTATTAGAGATATTTGCTAGTAATATAGCACGTTTTAACCCGTACAGAACAACACTTTAAAACTAGACCACATTTTTTCAAATAAAAGTCTCATTCCTACTTTTGTGGCCACGAAAATGTCAAAACAAGCTGGTCTGCAAAGGAAATGTGAAATAAGAAAAGATTATACGTATGGGTAGTTACTGATGACATTTTCTTACAAAGAACATCTATTTGGAAATCATTTGCGGAAGTTGAAACAGTTGACCTGAGAAAAAGTGGATTGCCCAATCAATAGCAAAACACTTTGCAATCAGCAGGAGTTCATTTATCTGACTGTCGACTCTTCTTTGTTAACAAACTGTTTTCAGGTCTGAGATCTATCTTGCTTCATTGAAGTTAGAAATCTGACAAAATATCAAACGGAATAACTCTCACTCCAACCTTTAAGGCTCACCCATAGTGCAGTGACATGGCATCAGATGTTGCGTGGTGGGAGTGCCGTCTCTTTTCCTCTCTACCACTCCTCTCCATTAAAAGGAATGCAAAGTAGAACTCAGAAACCTTAGTAAAAAACTAACTATAAAATTCCGGCACTAGTGGTTGTAGCATTTGGCTGAGCACCAAGCTCTCTCCCTCTCCAGCTCCCCAAAAATGCAGAACAGAGGTAGACTGACCACCAATCATAATGCCTACCTGTAGCAACACTCCACATCTCCAAAACATACACAGCAACATAGCTAAGGATGAAGCAGAACGCCCCAAGTCTGTATGTGGCGCTGTGAGGAAGGATGAGAAGAAAAAACTATTTGAAATGGTTTCCCCATGGAAACAATATATGGGGGTATTTAGAAATGACAGGAAAAGACTTAAAAAGTCAGTGTTCATTTCAGAATACATGAATTGTTGGGGAGTCAAGTTAAGTGAGGATAATCAGTCTGAGCTATAGTTGACGGTGGAACAGATGTCATTAGACTTAGTCCAAATGCCAGGCTGTCTGATTTTTGTGCACTACATGAGGAGACACAACCTTTCCATTTTGGGATTTCCAGAATATGCATGGGAGGGAGACCCACATAGATTCTTAAAACATGGCTGCATGTGTTCGTGGGCCTCATCCAAGGGAACAGTCTGACTCTGGAGAGAGCTTAAACCATCTGGCAAAGGCAAAGGGATGTTATAGTGAGGTTCCTCCAGCTCCAGGAAAAGAGGGGATAGTAATGTTTGCAATGGAATAGAGAAATAGTGTGTATAAGGAACAATAACACTCTGTTTTTCATTGACCTGAGTATGAATGTGCTGTAAGAGATAATGCCATTCATCCCATCAAAGAAAGTAGCAAGGGAAAACAAAACATGTGAACACTTTATGACTTTCCCAGCAATCCCAGAGAGTGCTGGAGTCGATTGGAAAATTTGAAGACATGGAATGAGAAAATCATTCAGCAGTGTGTGTTAACTGTACTTCAAACTGTTATTTTAACTGGTAAGTCCTAGGATTGGAATTTCTGGTTAAAAATCACTGTTTATAATACTAATTTCATCTTTTTATGAGAATTTTCTTTTTGCATTTTGGCTTGGTTATGAAATTCTAGGAATAGGACTATGTTGGTTTTATTTCCCATAGTTATTCACTAGATGTTGTTCCGGTTTAAACTCTGAAGTTCATGATTTCTCTATTTCTTATAGTATGCACTGACGTATGTGCACATGTCATGCACAATTGCATATGACTCACTGAGGGGGAACATGGCAGTGTGGACTCGAAAGGATCATGTGTGTACCCATCTCTGGCATACACGCAGTGGGAGGGGGGTTCATTTCACTACCTGGAACACGCAGGTCACATAGGAGATTGGTTAATCGGATCCATCTTCTTCGTAGATGGGGGCAAGGGTCCCCTTCCACCTTGCTGTCATATAAATAGGGTAAACGAGCACAAACAGATAAACTATTGAAGTTGAATCTCTACATGCTTGCACCCGTGCCCCCCATGGAGTTGTAAAAACATTCATGCCAGTCACTAAAGGGAAATGTAGTGTGAACTGAGGACAGATATGGCAGATAACGCAAGAGGCCTCAGGGCCACAGATGAATGAGATGCATGGTAAAAGAATAGTTTGGAACATACAACAATTACATAGGGTGGAAATAAGTGAGAAAGACAAGGAGATTGATAGGAGGGACGAGAGGGTGGAGGGTCTTTTAAAATGATTTTCAAGAATTAATGGTCAAGGGCGGGTGGTGACAATTTAGATGTGTCCCTTCTCCCCCAGGGAAATCCCCCCTCCTGTGAGGCAGGGGAGGTGATCCTGCTCTACAAGACCCTCCAAATGGGTCTAGGCAAGTGGGACTTCACTGGGAGGGACCCCTCCTTTGGGAACAAGGACTCTTGTTGCTGTTATGAACTCCCTAAACCACCTACTATAGCCGCATACATGGGACTGCCTATTTTAACAATCAATGTGGCATCTTTTCATTTGGATGAAGTCAATGCAAAGAGAAACCCATGTGTAAAAGAAAGGGTAGCTGTCTCTTTAACAAGAGACATATGCTAAACTGGAACGAGCATGATGAGAGCAGGAAGAGAGCCTTGTGAAGCGAAGGCAAGCCACAGAGCCCACAACATTCAAAGACACCGAGTACACCAGTATGAAAAGACAGAGGCACAGAATGTGCAGATGCGAGGAAAGCACTTTGAGAAGAAAAGAAGGGATGCAGTATTCAGTGGTGGTGTGACCATAAGTGTAGCATGATGGACAGGATGCCTGAACAAGAATGCAAAGATCACCCTTTCATGAAGCGTTAATAGCTTCCGATCATCCGTGCCAGTGTATCGTCAGGGATCCGATGAGGAACTGAGAATGAGAAGCCAAATACTAAGAAGAGCAATAAAGCATACCCAAGCGAGAGCCGAGCCCCGCCACCTTCACCTGCATACAGAGAGGCCCTGGTGGAAACGGGATGAGCAGGACGCCGCTGAGGCGCCATTATCGATCTCAAGAAACTCGTCCCAGTTCTAAGGAAGAAAAAGTCAAGATAAGACTGTGTATTTGGAAAAGTAAAAAGCAGAGACAGCAAACAACACATAATCCAGCTGGGGAACAGGGATATTATAGGAAGAGAGAAACTAGACCCAGTGCTGAGGATGAGACATTAAAAGGGAAACCAGTTAACAAGACAAGTGAGAAAATATACAAAATGGGTTTACACAACTCAGGTGAGGAACAAACAGATTGGAAACAAATCCCCTCCAAAGAAGGGAAGATACCCTATGAACAGGACAAAAGAGAAGATTGTTTAAAACAGACAATTCATTAAAAGGAAAGCCTCAAAAAGGGTCAAGATTACCTCAACTCAGGAAAGCCTGAAATTAAAGACTGGGAATAGTCTACAAGGGATGAAAGTGGTGTGATGAATCAGCACCAGAGAAAACATTATAAATATATGACCATAGAAGCACAACAACCTAGATTGTCTTTGAAGAGCTACAAGAACTGATCTAAGAAACCATCCCAGGAGTCTATGTTAAGAAATATCTGTATCACAGAGAAAAATTGAAAAGAAAGAGACTATCTGGGAAGACCATGTGAATATAAGACACTCTCCTGACCTATTTAATTTATTTAGATATAGTGGTACCGTCATATAGTTAGTTTGGGCAGAAGGCACATTTACTTTGGACTTCCTGACAACTGATGAGCACCATTTGTTCCTTTAGATAGGTAGGATATTCCCTCTCACAATAGGGAAAGTTAGGCCTTTTATTTATAATTTCATTAAAGATTTTGAATTATGTCCTCTGCATCTCTGACTTCTTCTCCCGATCCTGCCAAATGTGGATCATTGACAGTGGGGACTTCCGAGATATTAAGGGATTTGTTGAATTAAATTTAATCCTCTATGAGAAGTACAGAGATACTCTGAAGAGGAGGAGGTGAAGTCGGTGGAGGGAACATATTAGCCATGTATTGATGAATTATTTAATCTTATAGGGAGTTTGATGGGGAGATGGGATTTGATAGTATGGGGTCTAAGCCTCACCCTAGGGAGGGAAGTTCTTGAAGCAATGGTAATCAGTTGGTACTTTGGAATGCTGGGCATTATATATCTTAGGTTGCAGTTGACAAGGGTATTTGTCTGCTAAAGTCATAGTTCCATTTATGTTGACTCTTTTGTTTCCTATAACTCCTGTAGTTTATGAATTGAGTGGGGGTATATAGTAGATAAAAAGGTGATGCATGGTGGCCTTATGCAGTTGAGTCAAACGGCCTGAAGGGGAATGTGACAGGATAAAGGTCAACAGAAATCTGTTAGCTGGAATGTCCGATGGTCATAATTGCTGGGTATTAAGAACAATAATTTGGTTGGCATGTTGTGCCTGTTAGCCTGACATTGCTCTCAAGTAGGAGATTCATTTACCGGAGGAAAACCTGGATTTCGATAGGAGGGCTATATTTGAGTGGTAGGTTTCAAGCTATTTCGAATTAAAATTACTGTCTGTCATTTTCAACAGGAGCTGCAGAGTGATGTGCTAGAGTCTAGGAGAAATGGCAAAGGGAGATATGCACTGTTTGAAGTGTGGTTAGTCAGAATCGGAAGACGGACAACTCATTATAATTTTGGCTATAATAAACTTTAGCACTATCACTCTGTTCACTATATTAAAAGAAAGCAAAGGGTTTGAAAAGTGCAAGCTATTTTGAGTCAAAGTACAGATTGGTGTCTGTCCTTCTCAAAAGGAACTGCAGTTTGATGTGCTAAAGTCTAGGAGAAATGGCAAAGGGGGATATGTACTGTTGGAAGTTTGGTAAGTTGGAATTCAGGAGATGGACAACTCAATATAGTTTTGGCTATAAACCTTAGCAGTATCACTCTGTTCCCTATATTAAAAGAAAGCAAAGGGTTTGATAGGGTGCACTTTAGATGGTCATCCAAATCAATGTGGTCCTCTTGCAAAACCTATCTATCCTGATCCTAACCTACTACTGTAAAGAAACAAAATCTGGTAATGGCTTCTCTGACCCACTTCTGACCCACACTCTAGTCTCCTAACTCCTTTTTACATGGAGGTTTAAGAGTGGTTGTCCTTCTTACAGTTCCAGTATGGAATGGCTCCCAAGGTTCCTGCACAGGAAAACAGATTGCTCTAAGCTGTTGATCCTGTGGTTCTCTTAAAGAGTTATCAATGTGCTTTGAATACTTTCTCAATTGGTTGAGATTACAAACTGCTTGCTCAGGAACCACTTCGGTTACAGCCCCTCCCAGGGGTCTTGAGTTTTCTACCCCCTCTTGTGGTTGTATCTCTATCAGCCATACATAGGCTATTTTCTCCCTTTCCTGCATCTCAGGCTCTGTGGGCTCTTAACCTCTTTTTGTATTGTGTTTATCTTACCCTTGCATGGGTGGGTGCTTGCACTCATGCATCTTCTCAGGCTGGATAGCAGTTCGGCCCAGCTTAGGCGTTTCTTTCTCAGGCTCTCACAGTAGCTTGGGGTATACATAAATGTGCCCGGTTTCCAGATCTTTGGGTTCTTAACCCCTTTCTGTATCATGTTTCTCTTACCCCCAATTGGGGGGTTCATTCTATCGCCTCTTCTCGGGCTCTCACCTCAACCTCGAGTATGCAGACTTTCACCCTGTCTTGTGCTATGTTGCAAATTGGCCCTCTTACGCTTTCGGGACTCCAATCTCGACTTTGGGTCTTTGATTTCCTGCCCCCACTTTAAACAGTCTGGTGGTGTGTACCCTGCTGGTTCTTCCACCCTCTTACCATGGTCTGTGGTCTTTCGTGGCGGGTATGGCTTCCTTCTGGCTCTCCAAGCGTCCCACATACCTGGCTCACAGTGGGACGTTCTTCTGGGATGCAGAATCATGGCTCCTTTTCCCTTTCTGGCTTCTGTGTTAGTGTGTGGGCTTCAGTTCTTTCCAGTGGCTTCCAGGAATGTCAGTTGAGCAGGAGTCTGGCGGTCGCATCACTTCTCGGTACTGCATGGCCAGGTTCCTTGAGCTCCTGCCCTGATGGCATGGAGCTTTGCTCTGTGGGATTCCTCACTACCCAGCGTTCCACAGCAACTACATGGGAGGTCTCCCGGACCCCACCTTGAAGGGCGACAGATCATCCTCTGTGTCTTGCATCTGCAGGTTGGTGAGTTTCCCTTCAGTGCTCTCTCTCTAACTTTATCCTTTTCATCTCATTGAGGCACTCATTTTACATCTGCCTCTGAAATGAGAGGAAGCAAACCTTTGGTTCTTTGAGAATAACAGCAGTGGGTCCGAACCCACACCAGGTACAACATTCTTACAGTGTCCTAAAGTGGGTCCCAAATATCCAATGTGAGAAGTGGCTGTCGAGAAAGCAAAGGGTGGTACATATCCCTACTAATGGTCAGCCTGTGACCCCCAGTGGGAACCCCCTTCCCCTGTCCCTTAACTTGTTGGGCCAACCTTCCTAGTGCACATGTGGCTGGCTCCCCCATGGGGAGAGGGGACACATTCCCTGGATTTGTCACAGACGTTAAAGAAGGAAGGAGAGCAGTATATGCATTAACATATCTACACATCTAAAAGGAGCCATATCACTTTTCTTTGAACATTCAGCAGGAGATATTGAGCTGGAAGGAGGACACAACATGATTATTAGGGGAGATTTCAACATTGTGATACAATCTGAGGTGGACAGATCACATAGGAAGGGTGTGACATGTAGAAGATATGATAAGGATGTTAGGCGGCATATGAACAAGTTCAAACTGCCAGATTCCTGGAGGTGTTTTTACCATAGGGCGAAGTACTAACTGTTCTTTTTTTGAATTCCCATTTGAGTTACTGAACATCAGACAGATATGGATGTCACAGGATTTGGTGTATTATGTGCATAATGAATACACTGGGGATATATGTGTCTCTGACCAAAAAATGGTCATTGGAACTATCATGATGGGATAGGGACACCGTTATCACAAGATATTGGTGAGTAAAAGGCTGATTTTGTTAGGAGACCATTTAATTGAAAGCTTGCAAATGCATACCCTCCACTTCTGGGAAGATCATGTTAATTTGGTGTAAACAAAGGGTCTTGTGACAAGGACATTTCTGAGATGGAGTTAGAAAGATATATGTTCAGCACATAAGAGACTGAAACGAAGAAGAGAGCCTTAGAAGGATAGCCTTCGGCAAAGGAACTGAAGTTTAGAAAATTAAGTGTGTCCTTGTGCCCTTTCTCCCAGAGTTTTATTCATGAGGAACCACTGGGTGGTAGGACCGTTCTGAGTAGAACTAAGCTCCTGCTCCTACCTGCAAGGCAAAAAACCTCGGGGTCATCTTTGACTCCACACTCTCCTTCTCTCCTCACATCTCTGACATTTATAAGAAGTCACACTACCAGCGGCACCTCCTCAGAGGTATCCTTCCTTTCCTCTCCTTCCCCCAGAAGCTCACTGTCTCCAGAGCCCTGGTTCTCTCGAAGCTGGACTACTGTAACAGCCTCTATCTAAATCTGCCTGCCTCTACTCTCCACCCTCTGCAACTCAACCAGAACAGGACTGCGAGACTTGTCCTTGGCCTCAAGCCCAGGGACCGTATCTCTCCAGGACTGAAATCGCTACACTGGCTCCCTGTGGCTGTGAGGATTAAGTTCAAAACCCTCTGCATTGTCCACAAGGCCTTCTGGGGCCTGGGGCCAAATTACCTTCAACTCTCCCTTCCTAAATATCTTCCTTCTCGAGCACTTCACTCTTCCGCCTCCAACTCCCTCAGGGTCAGCCGCTTCTCCAAGCAACAAGTTGGGGGGAGATCTCTCTCCACAGCAGGGGCCTCCCTCTGGAACAGCCTTCCTGCCTCCCTGAAACTTGAGGAGAACCATCTCCGGTTCCGGAAGCACCTCAAAACCTTCCTCTTTGCTTCTGCTTTCTCTCTCCCTCTCCCCTGCTAAATCACTGAAACTGTACTGAATCAGCAACTGGGCCACTCACCAATCTCGGTCCTTGGCCCAGCCACTCTCCCCTGCACTGCCTTCCTGGCAACCCCTGCACCGCGGGACTGTCTCTGTATCCCTACAGCCCCCCTTCCCAGCACTTGTCTGCACTTATCTTGCACTTGCCACCAGCTGGCCCTTATTATTTATCTTGTTCATTACTAACCCTGTACTGCACTTTCCCCTCTACCTTTCCCCCGTGCACTTTTCCCGTCCCCCCCGTCCCCTCCTACCCATGCACTTGCGCGATCTGAATGACACCTGGCCTAGTAGGATCGTTGTCTGTCTCCCCTTGTTCCCCCCTCCCTGCCTCGTCGCGCCTTGAAACACTTGTGTATACGCGTGTTGCAAATGCCATATCATATCATATCATATCATAAGCACGGTATGAAGACTTAGAATCCCTAAAATTGCTGGTTGAAGACGGGAGATGCTGAAGCGCCCCAACAATATGGAGCAAGTGCAGATTGGTTTTGGGTGGCAAAAATACATACTGGAAACTGTGGGTCAATTCATGTATCAGAATTATTAACTTTCTGTGGACTGGCAATTCAATGAGAGACTTCAGATTTCTGGAATAAAAATATAGGCTAAATAATGCTGATGCTGATTACAGTTTGTTTTGTAGAACTGATGGACCGTCTGTTCGGGAGAGATGAGGTGTAGCTGGGCTTCCCTAAGCTGATGGATACACTTTGTGGTGAGAGGGTAAAGTTTCAGTCTAAATAAACTGGCATTTGTGAATGCAAAGAAGTGATGGTACAAACATGGTCGAACGAGGTGCACATGTGTCTATGGACCAATACTATACAGAAAGTTCTTAATGCAAACTTCAGATCAGGGCTATACT
The DNA here is from genome assembly GCF_040938575.1 of Ambystoma mexicanum. Lineage (NCBI taxonomy): Eukaryota > Metazoa > Chordata > Amphibia > Caudata > Ambystomatidae > Ambystoma > Ambystoma mexicanum. The sequence goes on from NC_090926.1 coordinate 528,911,501, forward strand.
ACATCATTGTTCATACTAAACAAAAACAAAAAAAAGCACTACTTTGGCACATCTAAACACCTGAAGGAATAGTTAGACAAGAACTACAGGACATCAATAGATGTTTGGAATATGGAATAGGGGACGAGACTGTGAAACACATTTTTGTAGGAATATAAATGGATTTTTACTAGTCTGGCTGCAGGTATCCTGGCATCATTTTGAATAGGGCACTAACCCTATCAGCCATTATCGTGATAATACTATGGGATGGAGATGCGTATGACTTAAGTAAGTGAAAGAGAGAAGGAGTTGTTGTCCTTGTCATTGTGTAAAACAAATATTCTGCAGATTTGGAAGAACTCTGACTTGCTTTGATCATTTCTCGTGTGCCTCTCCTACGGTTGGGCTTTTTTTTTTTTTTTTTTGCCAGTCTTGACAACATTTGAGAAAGGGGTGTGGCTGAAGAAGCTATACAAATGTCAAAAGACACAAAAAACAAAGGGACACACAAAAATAATGATCTGATTCACACAAAGCACTAATAATGCTTTCAATGCTAACCCTCTAATATGATCCTCATCCTATTCGTCTGCTTCAACAGCCTTGTACACCCCATAATGTAGGAGAACGTTAGAAGAGCCTTTCTAAAGCTTTAGTATTTCTTGTCGTTTTTTTTTTTTTTTTTTTTTTTTTTAGGCCACTGTTTCTTCACATGAACTTCTTCAAGGTTTTCCGAGCTGCCCCTTTGTCCAACTAAAGCATGGCGAGATTTGAAATCTAGATCATGATTCCAGCAGCGTTAAGCAGTGCGAAATTCTCAGTGGTGTTGCCGGTGTATCTGAGCAATCACAGTAAAGGGTGCAGGGCCCAAGATTCTCAAGAGTTAGAGAAGGACTAATTGTATCCGATCCATCCGATGTTTTATGATGACATTTAAAAACACTCATGCTAAAGAAATATCCTGGAAAATCAGACCTTGGCCGCTATTCCAAAAGCCGGTGTTTCTTTATGCAACACATTGTTTCCTTGGTGTGATATCAGATAAACAGTCCATTTGAGTGTTGCAGCAAAGGCATTGTGCATTCAGTATCAATGGGCACTGCATATGCTCATGTGCTGAATGTTAACGTGACGCCCCTGTGAATATTTTACAGCGTTGGGACATAGCACATTACCTTTGGAATGGGCGGCACTGGCCATTTTGGGATATGCGAACCAGCAACAGATTTCGTAATAACTTGCTTATTGTTTAGCGTGCAAAGTGTTACCTCGTGCCCAACCTCTGTTTGTTTGTTGCTACTCAGTTGGCCCAAATGTATTTCAAGTATTCTTAGACCTTCTCTCAACTGCTTCCAATGAAATGAATCAAACAGTACCTTGATACCTGTAAAGTGAACAAACATTTATCTGTGATATAATTTGCCCATGTTATTCTTATATCTCGGAAAACGTGTGTCCTGAATGGAGTGGGTGCATGAGATGGGCATGGGCAAGGAAGGCCATTGACCTATTAGCACATTGCAGTAATGCAAAGCAGGCATCAAATCATCCTTCTTGAAGTCTGTTATTTTTTTTATTTTATTTTTTATTTTCCGTAATAAGGTACCCCCAGTTATTAGTAAGGCCTGTATTACAGATTGGACTTGAGGAATGTTTCAGTTTAATGACTTTTAGCAGAAATGATTGATGTTTGCCTGCAGTATACTCTTGTTTCCATAAGTGTTCACTTATATTCAACAATACAATCACATAGACATTGTCCCATTGTTAGCAGAGTGACGTTTTGCAGTGCTCGAATTGCCATTTCGCCATTGCATATATACACAAGTAAGCCTGTTGCAAATGGTTCTGTGTAAGTGCAAATCAGCCACATTTTCACTGTGTTCGTGTCGGTCGAATATTTAATAGATTCGGTTACGGATGCAGGTCAAGCTGATGACAATACATGCTGATGAAATTGTGCTATATATATTGGGGTGAAGAGGTCAAACCGTTTCCAGCCAGCACATGCTCAAAGCGAACAAAGTAAAAAGATAATGGAATAGGTCAGAGGTTCAGAACCTTTCTTGCAAGGAATGATCTTAGAAAGCTAAATGTTTCAAATACTAATGCCTTACTTGCATCTGGCTTTTTACTTTATTATAGAAACCAAAATGAACTTGTTTACAGCTGTCAAAAATTGTAATATTTGAAAAACAAACATTCTTAGTGTCAAATTCACAACAAATAATGCACATTAAAGAAAAATGTGCATATGATGCATGTCATATGTTCATTACCTTGTCAAATGTGGAGTTCACTTTATCGACAAAGATGGCCTGCTAATTTGCTGCAGCACAAATGATGCTCTGGGCAGCCACTTTGCATGCATTAGTGCCGGAGGCATGCATCGCACTCCTTGCACCCCAAGGCTTCTTACTTTATAGAGATGTTAGGAGTTTTTTTTCTCAGATGCAGAGCTCAAAACATTGCCGTCCTACCTCATGAAATGGTTTTCCTTAAAGGAATTCCAGAGTATATATCGTAAATGCTTCGATCTACTGGCCTTTCTGAGGTCATTCGCCTCCATCCATAAATTCTCCCCCTTATTGAATAAATAAACTCAGTAGCCCTCATGGAGAAATCTAAACAGGAAAAAAAAACTCAACTGAATAACACTTCATATAACCCTACCGCATGACTGACCCTTCCCCAGCCCGTTAGCCTTGTCAAAGTTCCAAATATGTTATGCATCTCCTATAGCTCCTGAGACAGCTAAATGTGACTGGACCCACTCCTGTCAAACTTAACCCATCCGGGAAATGACACACAAAGCCACCCTAGAAGGCTCCCCGCCAGCAAACTACAATTGGCCCTGTTCCCTGCCAATCTATGTCAAGACCTACCCACCTGGGTATCTACTCACAATGCCACCACTACAGAGACTCATAGCACTTATGGTTTAACATTACGGTTGGGTCCAAGAACTCCTGCACCGGAGGTACAATAGTGACTAGGCTTGACTGGACTCTCCGGAGAAGCATGAAATAACCAAAAACATGCCAGGAACTGCCCAGCCTCGCGCCATAAAACCATGACCAGGGACCCAGAAAGAAAATGGGCCTGCTGACACCTCCAACAGAGCCTCTGGAAAGCACTGTCCTGCCGGCCCAACACAACATAATCCTCACTAGCCTCAAGCCATTACCACGAACTACCAGGACAGGCACACCCTGCTCTTTGAGCTCCTAAACTAACCAGGAACAGGGGCATCCTACAAGTAATCGCAGACACTCATTCCTACCAATATGCTCACTCCCCACTTTACATCAACTAACAATAGAACACAGCTATACCCCTTGATCAATTTTGGCCTAGCTGCACCCATACCTACACTACTCCTTGAACACCTCAACAGTCTGTTAGAACGCAGTTACCCCATGAAATATATCAGCGTATATGTACACATACTCTCTGACACAGGCCTCACAGCATCCAGATTGCAGACATGGAGACGACCTACCTTGCTGCACACATTATACTGAACTCTCACACTGCACTGAGCATTATAATGCAGCCAACCCTGTGCAAACCACTCTGGCTGCACACATACCAAGTGCACCCAAGCACTATATGCTACCCTACTGTCACCACTGACCTGGACTACGGTCCTCAAGGTTGGCCAACCCACATTGCTTTGAGATCATACCAATGGCATATAAGGCCCTATACAAATGCACCGTAACACAACATAGTATATTTGACTATTATGAACCTCTGTTACACATACTGTATTGACCTCTGAATAATTAAAAGTTGGTTCAGGCATGTATGACTGACTGTTCAAGTCTGACATGCAATCTCACAATTCCTCACTTCAACTTCACTAACTTTATTGGATGAAAGTCTGATTTCTTCTCACCAATATCTGAACATGGGACCTGCAGGTCACACATAGATCTCTACTGTAGGTGAATTAACCTACTGAGATATCTTACATCGATATGAATGTGTTGCCCTAATTGCATAACATTCACAAATGCACAGGACTCCATTAGGTCTTGCAAAATCCTCTGCCCCCAGACACTCTCAGCTGTCCCTCCCTCACTCTACTGTGTCTCTCCATTCCCTTACTACAAACGTTGTTTAAGCTATCTTCTGTTCATGTCTTTTTTAGACTAGTAAGCCTGAACTTCTGATGAACTTTGTTGATGTTTTATGGCGCTGAAAGAAGATTTAGACAGGTTCGGAGTAGGAGTAACATGATCTACAGGCATCCACAGCCCTACCCAAATTCACTATGAGATGTGTGTGAGCATGATGTTCACTTTTCAGAAAGTTTGCCAATGCTTATTTCAATATCAACTCACACGGCACAACATTGACTCCAGCACAGGTAATCAATCATGCGCTCCAGTGGACGCCATGTTTAGATCAGGTTCCGAGGTTCTGTTTCCCATCAATGCATGCAAATACTAGTGGACAGTTGATTGCTGTACCGGGGATTCATATTGGCTTTAAGTCCACTTCTAAAAATCGTATTAAAAAAGGGTGATTATATCTGTGCTAATAATAATAGAAATATCGTGCTTCACATTGTATTCCTTCAGCTTCTGAGCAATGACGTAATTGCAATGACTTGTACTACCCTGTCATGGTAGTTAGTTCACCTGCCTCGGGAGGATGAAGGGTTGAGTCAGCCGGACCAGGGTATAGAACGAATGACGCATGACTTCGCCCTCTTCCGAAAGCAAGTATTTCCACTCTATCACAATGCAGCACACACTGTCAAAGTCGAGAGTGAAAATGCCATCAACAAATTGAAATAGTTGATCACCTATATCTACATTCACATTGTGTGGAATTTGCAGGTTGGTGTACAGACGAGGAATGCATGAAGCCCGACTGTAATGGATGCCGAGATTTAGTGCTGTAAAGTGTAATGCTTATTCAGCCATCTGATGAAATTTGATCACTAAACAGTTTGAGAGAAAAACATCAAACTGTTTTATTGCAAGATGCTGTTCTGAATTAGTGTAGCTTTCCGTATGGTATAGTATGCTGATGCAGCCAAAGGAGGAACACGAACATGATCATTTCAGGATGAATATTAATTCCCAAATTTTCTGTGTGTGCTTGGCATTTCTCGCAGAACAATTCGAATGCAGTTTGCAGCAATTGTGGTGTAATTATAATTGAAGTGGCTGGTGGAAAACAAATATTGTTTGTGAAGGATAGTATTTAAATCCCTTATTGCATCTGCTGAGCTCTTTTGCAAGGAGACAATATTTCGAGCACGTTGTGGAATTCAAATGATGCCCAGTAGGCAAGAAAACGTGGTTCCCAAATTCCCAGCTTCACAATAGCCTAGCCAGCAGAACCAATGAATGACTAACAATGAGCTTTGCAGAATAATTTTTTTTATTTTTATTCTTACTTTGAATTATTTCTTTTAATGTATTACTGTGTGGCCAGACGTTTTTAGCAGTCTTTTTTATTTGTATTCTTATGTTTTCTTTTAATTATTTTGTTTAATTGTATTTCTTTATTTGGCTATAATACATGGACACATGCAATGCCTATGCAATGCCTGTGCAAAACCAGTTAGTATTTTTCCTATTACAGCCTGGTTCTGACATCAGTACTGACCTGTAATAGGAACATGACATCCCTACACTCTATACACAGTAACTACACTTCAGTTCTTATGTCACAATGCAAGCTGCTTCATCCAGCACAGAACATAATTCTAGCTGCCACTGCAACACTTACAGGGTAATTCATAGAATTTTGCACAAAAGTGGCGCACGTCTGCGCCAGCCGCGTGCGCTAAAATCGATTTCCGCGCAAAGCGTATTCATGGATTTTAGCCTCCAACACCAGCAGTGGCGCAGAGTGGCGCAGCGACCCTGCAGCAGCGCCAGTCACGCCCCCAAGAACGCCCTCGCGCAAGGAAAAGCCATCAAAATTCCCAATTCTGCGCAAAGGGCTGCCCTAACCCTGGACCAGTTTACAGGGCTCCCAAACAGCAAACGCCAAGCGGGGAACGTGTATTACTGGGGTGCGCGTGAAGTTTCACACGCGAAAGGGCCTGTGCGAGTGGGGTACGTGTATTACTGGGGTTCGCGGGAAGTTTCACACGTGATTGGGCTGGGTAAGAGTATTACTGGGGTTCGCGGGAAGTTTCACACGCGATTTCAGCATGGTACGTGTATTACGGGGTTCGCGAGAACTTTCACACGCGAAAGTTCCTGTGCGAGTGGGGTACATGTATTACGGGGGTGCACGGGAAGTTTCACACTCGATTTGCCTGGGGACGTGTATTTCAGGGGTGCGCAGGAAGTTTTACACGCGGAAGGGCCTGTGCGAGTGGGTTACGTGTATTACGGGGGTGCGCGGGAAGTTTCACACATGATTGGGCTGGGTACGAGTATTACTGGGGTTCGCGGGAAGTTTCACACGCGATTTCAGCAGGGTACATGTATTACGGGGTTCGCAGGAACTTTCACACGCGAAAGGGCCTGTGCAAGTGGGGTACGTGTATTACGGGGGTGCGCAGGAAGTTTCACACGCGAGTGGGCTGGGTACGTGTATTTCAGGGGTGCGGGGGAAGTTTCACACGTGATTGGCCTGGGTATGTGTATTTCAGGGGTGCGCAGGAAGTTTCACACGCGAAAGGGCCTGTGTGAGTGGGGTACGTGTATTACACGGGTGCGCGGGAAGTTTCACATGCGAGTGGGCCTGGTACGTGTATTTCAGGGGTGCGCAGGAAGTTTCACACGTGATTGAGCTGGGTACGTGTATTTCAGGGGTGTGCGGGAAGTTTCACACATGATTGGAGTGGGGTACGTGTCATTACTGGGCTGCGCATGCAGTTTCACACGCGATTTTGCTGTCAGAGCGGGGAACGCATATTTTAGGGGTGTGCAGGGAGTGCTACACGTGAATTGGCAGTGTAGGTCCTCCCAGGTGTCCCCTCTACCCCCTCCATGGCCCCTGCAGGCAGTCCACACCACAGGGGACTACCCTGCACCCCTGGTCATGTCCCGCAGGCAGCCCATCCACCATGGGCATGCCCCCCAGCCAAGCCACATGTCACGTTGCAATATGATCACCAACTCATGTCTCCCAGCACCCCCACCCCCCAGCAGTGAGGGGCACCTGCCAGCAGGCCCCCACACATGTCGCCCAGCACCCCCACCCCCCAGCAGTCAGGAGCACCTGCCATCAGGCCCCCAAACATGTACCCCTGCACCCCCACCCCCAGCAGTCAGGGGCACCTGCCAGCAGGCCCCCACACATGTCCCCCTGTACACCCAACCCCCAGCAGTCAGGGGCACCTGCCAGCAGTCCCCCACTCATGTCCCACACATGTCCCCCTGCGCCCCCACCCCCCAGCAGTCAGGGGCACCTGCCAGCAGGCCCCCACACATGTCCCCTGCACCCCCACCCCCCAGCAGTCAGTGGCACCTACCAGCAGGCCCCCACTCATGTCCCACACATGTCCCCCTGCACCCCCACCCCCCAGGCAGTCAGGGGCACCTGCCAGCAGGCCCACACACGTCCCACCTGACAGGTCATCACACTCCAGACCCATGCCCCTCATGGCCACCCAAATCCCACCCCAGTCCAAACAACCCACATTGAATTCCCAAAGTCATGATAGAAAATACATAACCAGCATGGCCATTAATTAATGTCCCTCAGACCCACGCAATGGTGACACATGACTGTGAAAAGATCAACATTGTGACATGCACAAAACAAAAGAGATAAGACCACATCAGTAAAGTATATAATAAATGTGTATTCAGTAATTAACCAAATGAATAAAAAAAAAAACACACAATAATGGAAATAATGACGAAAAAGCTGCATGTCCAAAATATTCCAAAAAATGTGTGGAAGCAGAATCCATATCAATCCAAAAGCAAATGGGTCCAAAGAGTCTGTCCGTCCAACCAAATCTAAAGTGTAAAAATAAGACACATCAATTGATCCATGGTAAAAAAGAAACTTAAATGAAGTGAAATCCAGTGTAGAACTATATACAAAGTACAAATCCAGGGTCTGTGAGCCCAACCATTGCAAGGAAACCTACAAAAACCCTACCTAATGAAGAACTATATACAAAAAGGTGGGGCATTGTCCAAGCACCCCAAATGAAATGAAAACCAAAAGGAAACCTAACACTAATAAACTATATACAATGGCAGCGGGGTAGTCCAATGGCTCACTTCATGATTTCCTGGGCCAGGGCATCATCAAACTCCTGCTCGATGTCCCGGAGGCGGTCCTCTTCTAAGGCCCCCAGGGTTCGCAGGGACAATGACATCCGGACCTCCAGGTCCCTGCGAATTGCCTCGAGGCACTTGGCCCGCCTCAGAGCCCTTTGCATGGAGTTCTCCGCCCTGACCATCGTGAGCCGTGCCTCTTCCGCCCGCTGCCGCTCCGCATCGATAGCATGGCCTAACCGCTGCCACACGGAAGACACTTCCCGTCCTGGGTCCTCCTGCCCTCCGGCCGATGCCTGCCCTTCCGATGTCGAAGACCCAGAGCCATCATGGCTCCCACCTTGTTGCTGCTGCTGCTGTGCCTGTGCCCGTGCCCTGGCTCCTGCTGCCTGCTTATCCTCCTCCGGTTGGGGTGCAGTTGTTGAGGTGGCCACCCCTGCTGGATGTCCGACTCCCGACTGTGGCAGGGATGTGTCCTCCACCAGCCTGGCCGCACGGTCAGAGGGAGCTCCACAGGGTCCCCAGGTGTTACATTGGTGGGAAGATGGCACGGAGGACGACTGGCACATAGGGGGTTCAGGTGAGGAGGGGGTCGAAGCAAGGTTCAGCAAATGGAGGAATCCGGCCTGGGTGACCTGTCCCAGTAGGCTGACGTGGTCAACGAGCCATTCGAGATGACGTGCAGTCTCCCCATGAAAAGACTGCAGGTCACCTCGCATGTCCCATTGACACAACGCCACCCCACCCAGGACAGGCTCAACCCGGTCCCGGATAGCCCCGTCTGCAGGGAGAGGAAGGCCAGTTGTTGTAAGCGGATCCCCTCCCTGAAAACGGGTCTGGATGTAGGCATCCCTGCAGGTGCGGGATGATGCAGTCACAGGATCGGGGACAGAATTACACACAGGCACCTCTGCGGCAGCCTGTGCTGCCTCCTGTCCCTGCCCCTGCACTTCACCACTAGCACCAGTGGAATCCCAACCTCCAGACCCTGTCTCTGTCCCTTGCGCGGCCTCCTCCTCCACCAAACCCCCCACCAACCTGGATGACTCTGTGCCATCTTCCTTTGTTGGACCCTGTGGGGTCTCAGCTGCCCCTTCTGCTGCTGAGGAGTGCAACTCCGACCTCTGCCTCTCGGACCTACCCTCGGCAGCTCCGGCCTCGGATGCGGCACTGGACTCCTCACTCCCTGACGAGATCACAACCTGGGAGGGGAGCCGGGCCTTGCGTCTCCGGCTGGTGGTGTGATCCCCGCCGCTGCACCCTCTCCGCCCTCTTCATCAGTTGACACTGCAGACAGGGAGAGATAGGAGACAGGCATCAGGACACTGTACAATGGACTGATACACACATGCCAGTTGCACATGAGTGGCAGTGTCAAACTTCAGACATGGCATCACAATCCCCAACACACATGGCATGTCAACTCACACACCTGAGCAATTCCACAGCCATATGGCAACTGCCAGCACCATCCATACACATACAACAGCATGAGCAGCCAAAGGTGAGCCAGACATCACATGAAACACAGGGAGTGCACTAGACATGCACACACGACACCACACTTACATGCATGTGTACACCTCCACCAACTGTCGCAGTGATGAGATTGGCATCCATGTCACATCTGGCAATCAGTCTTCTACATATCAGTGTCCCAAGCATCCATGTTGCATCACTGTTGCACCCTTGTGAAATACACACACATGCACATGTACACGGTGCAGATACATGCAGCTGGAACCGACATCCATGTGTGACACCACAACCATGCCAACTTACATACACAGTCATTCAAGCATGTGTGCTCACACATCTGCATTTGGCATGCAAGCTTACACACACATGCACCATCCATGTGTCTCACACATGAGAGGACTTGCATGTGTTAGCCTCACGGCCCTGTACATACACATCCATACATGGCCCTACAAAACCACATGTGCAACCTGCACACTACTGGCACACCACCACACGCAGAGCTTACAATCAGTTGCATGTACACTTGCCGCTTGACTCCTGATGGGTCTGCCTCTCAAGGACCTGGGCGTGGAGTGCTGGGGATATGTGTTCCAGGACCCTCATTTGATGTTCTGACAGGTGGCCCCGGCGCCCCTTAGCATCTGCTGCCTTCAAGAGGCGCCGGGCCTTGTTGAGGGTCCTGGACCTGAATTCCTCCCAGCGCTTCTTGAAATGGTGGAATTTTCGGACTGCCACCCCCTCCGTGTTGATGGCAGTCACGATGTAAGTCCAGATCCAGGTCTGTCCTTTGTTGTCGGCACACGAACTTCCGAAGAGGGCATCATACTGCCCCAGGACTTGCTCTACCAGGACACCAACTTTGGTAGCAGTGAAGCTGGTGGCCCTCTGCCTCTCTGGCTGGGGGTTGCCAGTGGTCTCAGATGGTGGTGTGCCCGACATGGCAACCCCAGAGGCAGGCGTGGGTGGGCAACTGAGTCCTGGGGCTGGGCTGTAGAGTGATGGTATCCCAGTCGAGAGTCTTCAGTTCCAGCAGGGGTGGTCACAGCAACTGCACCCCTGCAGATGGCTGATGTGCAGGCAGCAAATAGCAGGGCACGTGGGCAGCAGGCAGGCAGGCAGCAGCAGATGGCAGGTGGGAGCATGCTCATGGCTCTGGGGGGCAGGAAAATGTCCTTCAGGGCAGGAGCGTGGTCTTCCGTGTGTTTTCGCGTGGCCAGCTTGATACAGAGTGATTTGGCACGTGAAAAAATTGCACGTTAGCGTGTAATTCGTGGAAAGGCCCTTAGCGCGTGAGCGCGTCCGCGCATGCACGCTATTCCATTGGACCAAAGGCCCTTAGCGCGTAAGCGCGTCTGTGACATATCGCGCATGGGCTTTGCCCTGGCAGGGCTTGAAGATCCCACGTGGATTTCCATTGCTCTGTACGTGCTTTTCGTGGGGTGCGGTGCGTGTGTTTTCCAGGTGTTGGGGTTCAAACGCTATTACTTCACAGCGGTTGGGTGTTGGCTACACGTTCTTCTACACGCAAGGCAGACGGTGAGTGGTAGCCCGCTCGCCCAGGCCCAATTGCGTGTAAAACTACTCACGCACCCCGTAATACACGTACCCTGCTGAAATCGCGTGTAAAACTTCCCGCCCACCACGTAATACACATAACCCACTCGCACAGGGCCCTTTCGTGTGTGAAACTTCCCGCGAACCCCATAATACACGTACCCTGCTGAAATGGCGTGTGAGACTTCCCGCGCACCCCAGGAATATTGCCCCTGTGCGAGCAGGGTACGTGTATTTCAGGGGTGCGTGGGAAGTTTTACACGCAATTTCAGCAGGATACGTATATTTCAGGGGTGCAGGGGAGTCCTACACGTGATTTGGCAGTGTGGGTCCTCCCAGGTGTTCCCTCTACACCCTCCATGGACCCTGCTCGCAGCCCACACCACAGGGGACTACCCCCCTTCCCCCAGCCCCCAGCAGGCCCCCACTCATGTCCCACTCATGACCCCCTGCACCCCCACCCCCCAGCAGTGCAGGGCACCTGCCAGCAGGCCCCCACTCATGTCCCACTCATGACCCCCTGAACCCCCACTCCCCATCAGTGCAGGGCAACTGCCAGCAGGCCCCGACACATGTCCCCCAGCCAACATGTCATCACAATCCAGATCCCTGGCTCTTATGGCCACACAAATCCCACCCCATAGCACCCCCGTCCAAACACCCAACCAAGCTCTATATCCACTCCAAATTGAAATCATCATTACATGATAGATCACAAATAAGCAGTGTGCGCATGAGCACAAGTCAGACCCACACGATGGCAACACATGACTGAGAAAACCCACATTGTGACATGCATGAAACCAATGAGAGAAGACCACACATTGAAGTAAGAAACAAAAATATATTCAAGTCACAATGAAGGGAATGAAATAAAAACACACAATAATGCCAATAATAATCAAAATGTCCCAAGAAATGATAAATAAAAAAATGAGAATCCAAATTAATCCAAATGAAAATGTGTCCAAAGTCACCGTCCAACAAAGCAGATCCAAAAGGAAAGAAAAGCGTAATATCCATTGCTCCATGGTGAAGAAAAATAAAGATGAATGAGAAAAATCCACTGTAAAACTATGTACAAATAGCAAATCCAGGGTCCATGAACCCAACAACATAAATGAAACCTGCAATGAAACCTACCTAATTACTAACTATATACAAAAATGTGGGGCATAGTCCATGCGCCCCAAATGAAAGAAAAAAGAAATGATACTTAACACTAATGAACTATATACAATGGCGGCGGGCAAGTCCAACGGCTCACTTGTTGATGTCATGGGCCAGGACATAATCGAACTTCTGTTCAATGTCTTGGAGGCGGGCCTGTTCTCTGGCCCCGAGGTCTCGCAGGGATAACCCCATGTCCACCTCCAACTCCCTGCGAATTCCCTCAAGGCACTCAGCCCGCCTCAGCGCCCTGCGCATCGAGTGCTCCGCCCTGACCATTGTGAGCCATGCCTCCTCCGCCCGCCACCACTCTGCACCTATCTGCTGGCCCAACCGCTGCCACACGGAAGACACTCCCATTCCAGGGTCCTCCCGCCCTCCGGCCGATGCCTGCCCCTCTGATGTAGATGGCTCCGAGCCATGATGCCTCCCACGTTGAGCCTGCCGCTGCCTCTGACGCAACTGCCTGTGCCAGCACGACAGCATCCAGGCTGATGGAATCCACCGACGCCGTCGTGCACGTGCCCTACTCGATGATGCCGGCACATCTTCCATCTGCTGGGGTCCAGTTACTGTGGTGTCCACCCCTGCTGGACCTCCGACTCCCGACTGTGGCAGGGATGGGATCCCCAACGACTGGCTCATAGTCTCCACAGAGGAGGAGAGGGCCGCCAGAGTGGCCGACACATGTACAAAACCCCCGACCATGGACACTCCCAACTGGGCCACGTTGGCACGCTGCTCTTTGTGATGACGTGCGTGCTCCCCCCGGGAAGCACGCACGCCATCACGAATGTCACGCGTGCGCAACGTGACACCAATCAGGACCTTCTCCATACGGCCAGGGGTCCCCTCGTCCGCAGGTAGAGGAGTGTCAGATGACATGGACATCCCCCCTACTTGCGGACGACATGGACATCCCCCCTACTTGCGGACGGGCCTGGATGGGGCATCCCTGCTGGTGCATGGTGGTGCAGTAAAACTTCCCGCCCACCACGTAATACACATAACCCACTCGCACAGGGCCCTTTCGTGTGTGAAACTTCCCGCGAACCCCATAATACACGTACCCTGCTGAAATGGCGTGTGAGACTTCCCGCGCACCCCAGGAATATTGCCCCTGTGCGAGCAGGGTACGTGTATTTCAGGGGTGCGTGGGAAGTTTTACACGCAATTTCAGCAGGATACGTATATTTCAGGGGTGCAGGGGAGTCCTACACGTGATTTGGCAGTGTGGGTCCTCCCAGGTGTTCCCTCTACACCCTCCATGGACCCTGCTCGCAGCCCACACCACAGGGGACTACCCCCCTTCCCCCAGCCCCCAGCAGGCCCCCACTCATGTCCCACTCATGACCCCCTGCACCCCCACCCCCCAGCAGTGCAGGGCACCTGCCAGCAGGCCCCCACTCATGTCCCACTCATGACCCCCTGAACCCCCACTCCCCATCAGTGCAGGGCAACTGCCAGCAGGCCCCGACACATGTCCCCCAGCCAACATGTCATCACAATCCAGATCCCTGGCTCTTATGGCCACACAAATCCCACCCCATAGCACCCCCGTCCAAACACCCAACCAAGCTCTATATCCACTCCAAATTGAAATCATCATTACATGATAGATCACAAATAAGCAGTATGCGCATGAGCACAAGTCAGACCCACACGATGGCAACACATGACTGAGAAAACCCACATTGTGACATGCATGAAACCAATGAGAGAAGACCACACATTGAAGTAAGAAACAAAAATATATTCAAGTCACAATGAAGGGAATGAAATAAAAACACACAATAATGCCAATAATAATCAAAATGTCCCAAGAAATGATAAATAAAAAAATGAGAATCCAAATTAATCCAAATGAAAATGTGTCCAAAGTCACCGTCCAACAAAGCAGATCCAAAAGGAAAGAAAAGCGTAATATCCATTGCTCCATGGTGAAGAAAAATAAAGATGAATGAGAAAAATCCACTGTAAAACTATGTACAAATAGCAAATCCAGGGTCCATGAACCCAACAACATAAATGAAACCTGCAATGAAACCTACCTAATTACTAACTATATACAAAAATGTGGGGCATAGTCCATGCGCCCCAAATGAAAGAAAAAAGAAATGATACTTAACACTAATGAACTATATACAATGGCGGCGGGCAAGTCCAACGGCTCACTTGTTGATGTCATGGGCCAGGACATAATCGAACTTCTGTTCAATGTCTTGGAGGCGGGCCTGTTCTCTGGCCCCGAGGTCTCGCAGGGATAACCCCATGTCCACCTCCAACTCCCTGCGAATTCCCTCAAGGCACTCAGCCCGCCTCAGCGCCCTGCGCATCGAGTGCTCCGCCCTGACCATTGTGAGCCATGCCTCCTCCGCCCGCCACCACTCTGCACCTATCTGCTGGCCCAACCGCTGCCACACGGAAGACACTCCCATTCCAGGGTCCTCCCGCCCTCCGGCCGATGCCTGCCCCTCTGATGTAGATGGCTCCGAGCCATGATGCCTCCCACGTTGAGCCTGCCGCTGCCTCTGACGCAACTGCCTGTGCCAGCACGACAGCATCCAGGCTGATGGAATCCACCGACGCCGTCGTGCACGTGCCCTACTCGATGATGCCGGCACATCTTCCATCTGCTGGGGTCCAGTTACTGTGGTGTCCACCCCTGCTGGACCTCCGACTCCCGACTGTGGCAGGGATGGGATCCCCAACGACTGGCTCATAGTCTCCACAGAGGAGGAGAGGGCCGCCAGAGTGGCCGACACATGTACAAAACCCCCGACCATGGACACTCCCAACTGGGCCACGTTGGCACGCTGCTCTTTGTGATGACGTGCGTGCTCCCCCCGGGAAGCACGCACGCCATCACGAATGTCACGCGTGCGCAACGTGACACCAATCAGGACCTTCTCCATACGGCCAGGGGTCCCCTCGTCCGCAGGTAGAGGAGTGTCAGATGACATGGACATCCCCCCTACTTGCGGACGACATGGACATCCCCCCTACTTGCGGACGGGCCTGGATGGGGCATCCCTGCTGGTGCATGGTGGTGCAGTCACAGGGTCAGGGACAGCGACATGCACAGGCCCCTCCGCGGTGGCCTGTGCTGCCTCCTGCCCCTGGCCCTGGACTGCACCACTTGCACCACCCCCACCAGGCCCCATGAGCGGTTCAGTAGCGGCTTCCTCCTCCTCTGTGGAAACCACCAACCTGGATGGCTCCATACCGTCTTCCGCCATTGAAAGCCCCTGTGGGGGCTCACCCACCCCTTCCGCTGCAGCCGTAGTGGCAGACGCAGCACCAGCCCCCTCACTCCCGGACGATAGTAAATTCTGGAAGGGTGACTGGGCCTTGCATCGCCGGCCGGTGGGGGCATCCCTGCTGCTTTACTCCACAGCGCCGTTTCCGCCCTCTTCATCACTTGCCGCTGTGTAGAGTGAGACATAGAACACAAGCATCAGGGTACTGTACAATGGTCCCCTAGACAGGAAGCAATAGCAGATGAGTGGCACTATCAAACATCACTTCCATCATGTCCCTCCACAACACATGGGTCAGTGCAGGCAAAACACATGCATTAACAGGCATGGCGCATGCTATGAACATTAGCATACGTGTCCAAGGGACTCTTGAAACATACAATGCTGGTTTGAAACTCACATGCATCATGTGGGTCATGCCTATCACATGCACACACTTTACGGTAGTTTCATCCATCTGGCCTCGTACACCCCAGACACAGTGGATACAAGGATGAGTAGGCTGCATCAGTGAATCTGAACATTGTCACAGACATGTGTCATGCATCTATGGCATTTACAATTCACAGACACGCAAGTCAGACACACAGACATGGACACCATAGATGTCTATGACAGCAGCACCCATCTCTCACAGCCCATCCATGTCCAATAACAGAGACAGGCATGCATTAATGTGTGCATTCCCCATGCTGCTCCACATGTTGCATTGTAACACATGCACCAACTATGTGGTACACACATTACTGTTCTCACATGCATGACCATGATGTCCCTGCACGCACACATACGTACATGGCCTATGTCACACATACAGGCAAGTATCAGACAACCAGCACCCTGCAACATGCCCTGTCTCACACAGAAATGCTTGGCCACTTACCGGTCAACTCCGGACGGGTCTGCCTCAGAAGGATCTGGGCGTGGAGCGCTGGGCCTACGTGTTCCAGGACCCTCATCTGGATGGTACTCATGCTTCCCCGGCCCCCCTCTACGA
Organism: Ambystoma mexicanum; assembly: GCF_040938575.1. Classification (NCBI taxonomy): domain Eukaryota; kingdom Metazoa; phylum Chordata; class Amphibia; order Caudata; family Ambystomatidae; genus Ambystoma; species Ambystoma mexicanum. The sequence goes on from NC_090926.1 coordinate 528,928,159, forward strand.
GGCGCCGGGACTTGTTGAGGGTCCTGGACCTCAAGTCCTCCCAGCGCTTCTTGACTTGCTTGATGTTGCGGGTTGCCACCCCCTCCGCATTGATGTCAACCACAAAGTCATCCCAGATCCTATCCCGTCCTTCCTTGTTGGCACGTGATGTTCCGAAGAGGGCATCATACTGCCCCAGGACATGCTCCACCAGGACACCAACTTCCTTCTGACTGAAGCTGGTGGCCCTCTGCCCCTCTGGCTTGGGGTCGCCAGTGGTCTCAGATGGTGTTTGCCCCGACATGGCGACCCCCGAGGCAGGTGTGGGTGGGCAACTAGATCCTGGGGCTGGGCTGTGGAGTGATGGTATACCAGTCGGGAGTCTTCAGTTCCAGCAGGGGTGCACACAGCAACTGGACCCCTGTAGATGGCTGATGTGCAGACACCAAATAGCAGGGCACGTGGGCAGCAGGCAGTCAGGCAGAAGCAGATGGCAGGTGGGAGCATGCTCGGGGCTCTGGGGGCAGGAAAATGACCTTCAGGGCAGGAGTGTGGTCTTCCGTGTGTTTTCGCGTGGCCAGCTTGATACGGAGTGATTTGGCACGTGAAAAAATTGCACGTCAGCGTGTAATTCGCGGAAAGGGCCTTAGCGCGTAAGCGCGTCAGCACACGCACGCGATTCCATTGGACCAAAGGCCCTTAGCGCATAGGCGCGTAAGTTACATTACGCGCGCGGGCGTTTCCCTCATAGCACGTGATGACAGAGCAGACGTGGAAAAACTGCACGTCCAAGTGTCATCGCATTTAATTGGATGAAAGCGCCCGCGTACAGGGCTGGTTTAAAAGCTGCGTGTAGGACGCCATTTCCTTGTATGTGCTTTTCGTGGAGAGCGAGTGGGTGAAATCTGTACTTCTTGTTGGTTCACACGCGATTACTTCACAGCGTTTCTAGTTCGTACTCCCTGTTACCTCTGTCAGCTCTTTTCTGATTTTTTGTTGGGCCTGTTTTCTCAAACAGAGTTCACTTCTCCTTTTGCCCTGTCTCCTCAGACAGCGTACCAATCTTCTTTTGGCGGGGATGTTGCCAACGCACACAGGCGTGTATTTTTCACATTCTTTTTCCAGGCAGACCGTGAGTTCTGCACGTACTTAGCAACTGTGCTTTCCCCGTGTGTCGCGTTCCCCTTCAGAGGTCATTGTAGGCTGCAGGTATTACGCATACGCTTATCTTTGTGTTTCTGAGTGCCACAGCGCAGTGAGGGTTGCGTGCACGTTTATTTTTGATTTTGGGCTGCCTGTGCATTGCTTGACCCGTCATCTTCCCCCAGGGGTCACAGACAGCCTTGTTAGAGCACTAGGGTACAAATTCCATCTGGTATCCTACCCCTTTGACCCCCAATTGCCCAGGACAATAGTTTACTGCAACTCCCATACGCACAACAACATCAGTGCCATGGCTGGGAGGCGACCAAGCGGTAAGGGAGGCAAAGGTGGCGGACCCTCAAAAGGTGGGCGTGGTGGGCGCGGTAGGGGACGTGACCCGGATTTGCAGGGTGCCCCTATGCCCCCATGTGTGGAGGAACAATCAGGGACACCCATGCCCCCCCCCATGGTTGAGGGAAACGTGGCTGACACCATCAAGCTCAGCCCCTGTTGGACCCCTGTTGGACCAGCCCATTATGGCACCTGACCTGGCACAGGATGACTCCCTGGCTGACTTCCAGGTCAGCAAGTCTAGGCCACGTATGGCGGTGCAAGTTGTTGTCACCAATCCACGTGGATCTGGGGCAGCTATGTCATCTGCTGCCCCAAGTATGCAGGGTGGTTAGGCTGCAGGGTCATGCCCCAGCTCTGACTCTCCCAGCCAGGACAGTGTCAGTCCCAGTCCATCAAACTGATGTTCTCCCTGCCAACATTACCCAGCAACCAAAGCCTGCCTCAAGAACTATGGTCATTGTGCATTCCCACACTCCTACTACCCAGTCCACCGGTGATTCTGCCCCTACTGACCAGAGCGGCGTAAGCCACTCTGGCTCTGCTCCACCTTTAAAGAAGAGGAAGAAGGGTGCTCTGGCACAACAGGCTGAGACCCCAGACACGGCTACACACTCCGGTACCTCAAGGAAGCCTTGCTTCAATGATCCGGAACGTGATGCACTTGTGCACCATGTGTCGGCACATAGCCACGAAATGTTGGTGACTGCAGGGTGCAAGACCACACCTGGTCAACGTAAGGCACACTGGCAGACCATCGCTGACCGCATAAGTGCCCTTGGATTTGTGAGGCACTCAGCAGAGCAAAGAAGAAGCTGGCCTCAAATCATGCCGCTACTCTGGTGACTGGTGGTGGGTCTCCACAAGAGGACAACAAACTGACTGAACATGAGACTGTTGCTGGGGCCTTCGTCACAGAGGAACAGATCCAAGGTGTGGGAGGACTACCTGATTATGAAGCATTGTCCGGTGAGTGCCCATGCATGTGTGTGTAATGCATGTGTATGTTGTTTGGGTGACGGGTTCTGATTGAGTGCCAGGTGAGGGTGTGTTAGAGGAATGATTTGACCATTCAGGCTAATTGAGTATTGGCCTGATCACAGGAATTTTTGGGACCTGTTTGAATGTGGAACATGAATGGTGTTTTCCTTTCATGTTGAAGTGACAAACCATTGATGTATACATCGGCCTGCAATCACTGTATTTTTGTACACTGGATGTGTTGCAGTGTGTGGTACATGCCTATTTTGTCACACTATGTAGCATTTCTCATCTCATCATGTCCATCTCACATGGATGGCTGACAGAATTCATTCACTGACATATGGATGTACTTGTGGAATGTACCATGGCTATGGTACATGCCATCTGTGTGTTGGCATGTGTCATGTATAGGTATTGGACATGCCACTCACAGGCCAATGTGTGATGGCAGTGCTACCCAGCATGCAGCAAATGTGTTGCTCTTCCATGTAGGTGTCATCAGTGTCTGCCTTTTGGGTCCTCTTCAAACTCAGTGACAGTGCATGCATGGGAGGGTTATAGTCATGTGGGACATGTGTAAATCGTGTAAATCATGTACTGGTTATGTAGCTTGTCAGGCCTATTTGTGTGCTATGGTGCTAATGCCTGTTTCCCTTGTTTGTCTTTCATGTTTTTGCAGGGGGTGACGCACTTGATGCTGTTGAGGTTGAGGAGATGGTGCAGATCCAGGAGGAATCTCAGGCACGACTGGGCACCAGTGGGGGACGTGGTGTGGTGGTGGGTGAGAACCCAATCTTGCTGCAGAACATTCTATCGAGGGGTGCCTCTGGGTGCACCTCCCCAGACCTCTATTCAGGTGCTGATTCGGAAGATGAGACCTATGTGGCGTTGCATGTAAGTGTTTTTGGCAGGGATTCTGTTCTGTCCAACCCACCTGTACCAGGGGTAGAACGCTCTATGGGGATGTCAGTGTTGTTAAGTCCACCTTTGGCGGTTACGGATGCAGGGTCACACTCCACAACATCTGATCCTGTTCCTGGGCCAGTAGATCAGAGGGGGGATGCAGTCCTGCAGCCTCAGGCAGTGCCGGCACAGCAAGGTGCAGACCGCCTTGCCCCAAACAGGTGTGGTGCCCGCTGACGCGGTGGCCGTACCCCACCAGGCAATACCGCATGGGAACAATCTATTTACGGTATGGCAACCCAACAGGCAGCATCAGTTGAGATGATGGCTCAAGCAATGGAGAGGGTGGCCACTTCCATTGTCCCCCCTGACAGGCAGATGGAGCTAGTACTGCAGGCAACAGACTCCATTTGCCAATCACACAGGGAGGACATGTTGGCGTCCAACAGGGACAGACGGGCGGCACTGGAGACTCTACGCCAATCGATATCAATAGAGTCCCATGGCCACAGGGAAGCCCTGAGGGTAGAACTCCATCACCTCAGGGAGACTCTTGTTGACCTTGAGGCTTCCACTAACTTGAGGACAGAACAGCAGCTGGAGCGGCTCACACGTTCGCTCTCTGCTGAGATTCAGGCAACTTGGGAGGAGATCCGTGCATCACGTCAGGTGCTGCATGGGGATCTCCGCACTATAATCCTCCAAAACGAGACCTTCCACACCCGCATGCTTGCTGCCATGGAGGACCATACCAGGGCTTTGCGTGGCCTGCCTCCCATTGCACCACCACCTCCTGTGGCAGCACCACCTCCTGTGGCAGCAGCAGAGGGTGATGATAGCAACAGCAGCAGTTCTCCCACATTGGCATAGCCGTGCAGGCCATGAGCCCATGGAGGTGTTTTTTTTCCCAACATCCACACAGGTGGGTGTTGGTGCGCACCCTGTCCTCTGACCTCCTGGGTGGCCTCCCCCCTCTGCCCCCACATGGCCATTTTTGATTTTTGATTTTTTTTTTTTTTTTTTTTGCAGTGTGTTGCCTTGTGTGGCTCCCGTGGGCATCCCCTCCTGCTTCCCGTTTCCATGAGCTTGCAAAGGGTGTGCCCAAGTGACATTGACTTACACAGTGACTTAGGACTCCCATGAGCTGTGTGGGCAGTCTGTAGTCAATACTGTGTATACATTCCTAGTGGATATTGTTGTTGAATTGTACACTGCATTGTGTATTGCTATGTGCTTGTGCATCCATGTCTTCCGCCTAATTTGCAGGTTAATTCCTCATGTCTTCACAAGGCCATCTACTTTGGAGATGGAGTTCATGTTGTCAGCAGTGCACTTGGACATTTGCGTGGCAGCAGCACTGTACAGTTGGAAGTGGCCGATGTGCTGGGATGATCAGGTTGTAAGACTACCACTACTTTAACTTAGTACTGTCATGTTTATGCTATGTTTGAGGTTGTGTAGCTGCATTGAATTGTTGGTAAGTATTTGGTCATGTGTGTTGTTAGTTCTACATTACTGGGAGCATATTGTGTGTGGACAGTTTCCATTGAGCACACTGTACTTTGACACTTGAGTGATGTTTTGGGGATTGCTTTGTTTGCTCTCACATAGCATTACATGCCATGGTGTGTTGGGTGGCGGTGCTGGGGAGGAGTTGGGTGACATGGCACTGTTGACATGTTGTATTTTGCAAGGGGGCAATGGTTTTTGCAGCATAGAAGTGTGTCTTTTGATGTCATCAATGACATTTGTGATGTCATCTTTGATGTCCTGGGTGTTAGTCTTAGCAGTGCACAGTGGTGGCGCGAGTTATGGTTGCTTAGCTTACCATAACTGGCGAATTTCAAGGGTTTTTCGGTTTTACTTGGAACCATAACGGAGCCTCTAACAAAGTTATATATATATATATTCAGTAAAAAAACTTTGTTAAAGGGACGTTATGGTTCCAAGTAAAACCGAAAAACCCTTGAAATTCGCCAGTTATGGTAAGCTAAGCAACCATAACTCGCGCCACCACCGTGCACTGCTAAGACTAACACCCAGGACATCAAAGATGACATCACAAATGTCATTGATGACATCACTGATGACATCACATGTCTGGCTCACTCTTTTTTCTTTTGCTGAGATATCTAGGCCACATGGTTTTCTTCAGTAACAGTCAGAAACTAAGAATTTTATTTTATTTGTAGACGTATCCTTCTAGTAGGTTCTTACAGTAATTCCCTTAGAGTACAGTCACATCATATGAAACATATACATATGGGAAAACACAAGCTTGAAAGACAGCAAATCGTTTGTGCATAAAGATAATCACTAGACTTATGAGCACTTTCTGATAGTTCTGTTGTTTTTTTTATGGCTGTACTTTTCCTGTATATGGTCATATTTGTATACATTGTACTCACACTACTTTCCTTAGGGTCCAATCACATCAAGTGATACATTTACATAGAGTAAATAGCAGCTTTGAAACAGAGCAATCATTTATTTGCATGAAACTAATCAGTTAAGTTATGAATTGTTTCTGCTACTACTTGTGCTTTTTTGCTAACTTCACTTTCCCTGTATATACCCATATTGGTATGTGTTCATGTGTCTTTGTGTTTTGTCTATAGTAATGCAATTTTGTAATACATGGGTTTTATTAGCTACTTATTACATATTTCACAGTACACAAAAATCTGATATGATATGATATGATATGGTATTTGTAACGCGCCTATATACAAGTGTTTCAAGGCGCGAGCTATTAAGAAAACAATTATCATTTCATTATTCAACATATTAACATTACGAATATCATACCTTCATCTTGTACGCTGCACACAATGTTATGTTCTTGTATGAGTAGCTTAGTATACTAGATAGAACCCCATAATAGGATGCTATTTATATCAATGCATCGTTCAATGCACTTATTAGGGTATATTTCTTGCAATGATTCTTGACACTTTTTTCGCAACATAATAAGAATCCCTTCTACACATATTTCATGAGAAGTACATACACATGTGATGTCATCAGTGATGTCATCAATGACATTTGTGATGTCATCTTTGATGTCCTGGGTGTTAGTCTTAGCAGTGCACGGTGGTGGCGCAAGTTATGGTTGCTTAGTTTACCATAACTGGCGAATTTCAAGGGTTTTTCGGTTTTACTTGGAACCATAACGTCCCTTTGACAACATTTTTTCACTGAATTTCATAGGTTTTTAGTAGCGCAACTTAACCATAACGTCCCTTTAACAAAGTTTTTTCACTAACTTTCATAGTTTTTTAGTAGCACAACTTAACAATAATGACTTTGACTTTATATACATGTCATATGGAACTGACTAGATCTCTTCTTATGAACTTGATGTCCGCGAACTTATTTAATGTTCGCGGACATGTTCGGAGAACAGTACCACTACCTAAAAACTGTGGGGGGGGGGGTATGTTTGATTGTTATATCATAATACAGGAACATTTAACAAATTCAAAAAGCAGCACACAAACACATTATATATAGTAATACATAAGAAATGTAACCCATATATGTAACACACTAACCATTCATTTAAATACAATATGTTCTGAAATGGAATATACCACAAGAAGATAAATTGGCTTCCAACATAATTACCTCACAGACACAACAGAACTGAGAACAAGACCAGACCCACTGAATACATAGGAATTATCTTACCAGAAATAGTAAGTGTACTTCATTTTACTCATATATTTATAAACTTTCTGTATTAGATTAAAAAATATATTATCTTTTTTTTTTTTCTCACAGAAATGTCTAGTACTCTGGAATGGCTAGAGGACAATTTCCCACATGAAGAAATGTCACAAGATAGTGAAACTAATGGTAAACACTTTATAATATAAACCATGTATTTATTATTTTTTATATACATTTAACATATATATTATTTTTTTGTACAGAGCATACCAAAATAGAAAAAACTTCAGAAAACCCTGTTATGGATAACAGTCTTCACAATATAGAAGAAAAAATGGATGTATTGTTGGCTAATTTTAATAATTTAAAAACTTTTGTAGAAAATAATTTCAAACCAAAAACCTCGTACCATTGCCCCACATGTACTTGTCCCTCCTCACCATATCCCAGTCAATTATCCCCAAACCCTCTCCATAATCCAAAACATTTTGATGAGACTTCCATCCCTTCTTCACCTAATACCAATCATGTTGAAACCCCAAATTCTCCTGTTTTTGTTTCTGTTTCTGCCTCACCTTCTCTGTCATAAATTATTAATATATGTTAAATAAAGTTTAATTTTTATATTGTATTGTGAATAGTTTCCGTTTATTTTTTTTTTAAAACAATAAAAGTGTCCGCGGACAGTGCGAGTGTTCTGAAATGTTCGTACATAAACGAAAATGGAGGTGTCCTGAAGAACACCACACCTGTTCGTACTGTTCGCTAGCAAGTTGAAACTGTTCTAGGAACACACGTGGTGTCCTGAAATGTTCGTAAAGAAACAAAAATTAAAGTGTTCTAAAGAACACTATATCTGTCCGTAATGTTCGCTATCAACTTAAAACTGTCCTAAGAACACAATTGATGTCCTGAAATGTTCGTAAATAAACGAAAATGATGTGTCCTGAACAACAGTACAACTGTTCGTAGTGTTCGCTAGCAACATGAAACTGTACTAAGAACACACGCGGTGTCCTGAATTGTTCGTAAACAAACAAAAATTAAAGTGTCCTAAAGAACACTATACCTGTCTGGTACTGTTCGCTAGCAATTTCAAACTGTTCTAAGAACGCTATTGGTGTCCTGAAATGTTCGTACGTAAATGAAAATGGAGGTGTCCTGAAGAACACTATACCTGTTCGTAGTGTTTGCTACCCAATTGAAACTGTTCTAAGAACACAATTGGTGTCCTGAAATGTTCGTACATAAACGAAATTACACGTGTCCTGAAGAACACTATATCTGTCCTTACTTTTCGCTACCAAGTTTAAACTGTTCTAAGAACACACGCGGTGTCCTGAAATGTTCGTTTCACGTGTGACACACTTTTAATTACTTCAGAACCCGAACAGTGTCCGTAGGACATCAATGCGCATGCGCTAACCAATCTCCGTGCACTTGGTGTCCTGCGGACAGGCGCTTCCTTCGCGGACTAGTTCGCAAACAGATCATATGACCGCGCCCACGCTCATCGTGTGTCCTGAAATGCGGACACTGTTCGTGTCCCCGTACAATTTAAAAGTACATTTTCAGTTAATCCATAATATTTTTCAATAAAATCTCACTATGGCACAAGTCCCACATAGCAATCTTGAGTTTCTATATACCTTTTGAAACTTTCCGGTCCGTTTTTTGTGTTCGATCTGTCCGCGGACAGTGCGCATGTCCGCGAACCGCGCACAAGCACCCCTATAAAAGACCACGCACAAGAGCTTATTCCCATTGTGTTTCTGGCTATTTTGCAGCTTTATTCAAAACATGATCAAATGCTGATCATGAGTACATACAAAGGATAGGTACCTTTGTCCACAAGAAAGTTTGATTCAGCATTTCAAACATTGATTTTAATTGTGCATTTTGTTTGCTTTAATATGAAAGTATTTCTTTCCTTTTTTTCTTTACCCTTTATTGCATTTATATCTTGAATTATCTTGTTTGTAAACATTAACCATTTAAGTGGTCACCCTTTTGTTTTCCTTTGTTTAAGTTTTGGTCTGAATATCTTATGAGTACATTTTCATGGCACTGCTCAGAATCATTACTCTTTACTTAAATTCAATGTATAATGAAAACATTTTAAACCTCCCTTTTTTTTGTTTACATTAATAAACAATATGTATGACTAAATATATACATGTAGTTTGCCCTAATTGTTCATTCTGGAAGTTTCCTTCAAGGACCACCTCTGTGGGACAGCGTCTTCCTCAAGCTGCCTCACAGGCCATACAGAATGCTGATGACCCTTACCTTTCGAGGGTCACAGTTGTATGTATGTATTGTGACACAGTACTCTGCAAGGGGGAGTGACTTCGGAGTGCTTTTGAGACTATCGTCTCAGAGCACGAGAAGACCTGCTCACTACCCAAATAAAACCCACTCTACATCTTCCTCTCTCAGCTCGCCCTTTCTTATCCCTGTGGTTGGTGTCCCCCCTTTACCCTCCTTTACCCTCCTCTCCTAGTGTGTCGTGTCTGAAAAACCAAAAAAAATACAAAATTACAAAAATCAAAAAAAAATAAGGCTCTTTTCAGAGCCGCCTTTCCCAGTTAAAAAATAGAAGTGAAAATAAATGAAGCAGGGCTCTTTGTATTTTTTAGAAGTCCGCAGACAGTTCGCGAACATTAAAAAAATTGGGTTGCTACTCCATCACAAACATTGTAATTTTCTCTGGAAAGAAGTGGTGGCTCTGAAAATAGCCTTTGGATGGTGTTTGTAAGTCAAAAATTGTAAATGCTTAACATCTATTTAAAAATCGTTGTTGTAATTCCAAAAAAGGTTGCGATGCATTTTGTACATTTCTCAGAAAAATCTGATTGCCAGCATAAGTAAGATGGACTCCATCTCTGCGAAAATGTATGTACTACAAAACATAATATTTTCATTGTGAAAAGAAGACATGCCAAAATCGCTTAGAAAGGCACAAACAGCCTTATTAACATTGTGCCTTGCTTTTTCCATTTGTGGACCAAATGAAGAAGAACAAAGCCACATTTGTCTCTGCGCAATCCGTGAAAATATCACTTGAGAATTAGGAAACATGTCCATAACCTTCCTAAGTCCTTCTTTCATAGCAAATTGCAGAAAAAATCCAGTCACATGTCCTAAACTGTTCCCTCCACAATGAATTACAATTATGTCTGGATGTTGCTCTGTCTCCAAAGTAGCACAGAGAGGTAGCAAGTCCAACCACTTCATTCCACGTACTCCATGCCAGTGTACTTCCACATGTGGGAATCCAAGATCTACAGCTACTCAACAGCTTTCTGCATGCACCTTCAACCAATGTATCCACGAATCTCCTAAAATCCAAACAATCTGTTTTCTGAAACATACAGCCATAGCTATCTTTTGTTCTCTCAGCAAAAAGAGTATCTGAGAAAATCTCTCCTGGCACAACAGACCCACCAAACTTTCCTGACCAATCCCTTTCAGTGCTTATTCTCATTTGCATGACTTCTGAACCCAAAAATCCCCGGATGTAACTCCCGATGTCCGCGAACTACCGCCATGTCCGCGGACATATCGTAACATGAACAGCCCTTCTACCATTTCCACTAGACTCTCTCTGCCATTCCCTCATTGGATGTACCTCAAAAATCACATGACCATGCACCAATCACATTCAAGACCTCTACATCTAACTGCATCATCATAGATCAGCACTGCAAATGTACTCTGAATCTCTCTGAGTACAAGTGTCATATCATTGGCAAGCAGCATCTACCAGAAATACTGTACAAGTCTTCAAGATTTCTACTTGAAGCTCCATGCATATACATATGCATGAACACAAACTTCAGTTATGCATATTTTCTGTATAGTAGATGAACACATTTTCAAACAGACTTTTAACTTGTAAAATCTGTAAAATGAATTTACTGTACTTTTTTCAATTTCCTAAAATCAACTATCACTTATAAACCTTTATACTATTTACTTTCTTTATACACACACACTCAAATCATGTTAAACTAACATTTTTTAAATGAAATATATAGACTACATATATTCAAACAAAATTGCATGCAAATACAATCTATGTTTAACCCTTTATAAAAATACTTATACAATTTCATATTTTTTGTTTTTATTTATTTATTTATTTACTTACTTAATTACTTTAAATTAGACATGACATTGAGGCACTATTACCTAGAACAGTTTACTTACAGAAATAGTGGTATTCACTAATATATTATAAATTTCACAAGACATAGTAAAGATATTTTTTTTTTGCTACAGTTAGTCATTCAATACAATTTGTTCATTAAGAACATATCATATGTACTGAACTGATGGAATGTATCTTATGTAAATAAATTAGTTTAATGGTTTTACAGAAGGCACTGAGGATTTCAATTAAAAAAATCAATATCTAAATTAAAAACAGTGCTATATACAAACAAAGTTACTAATTTGAAGCTTTTACAATTGCAGTGAAGACCAATTTCCTGAAAAGAAGCAGCCGAATTCGAAGAAGAAAGAAAAACTAAGAAGTTACCTGTTAATTTAAAAAAAAAAGTAAGTAAAATATCACCATAATATTTGTATTATTAATCAAATATACTATAACGTTAATACGAGCTATTTCGGTTTCTAAAAATAGAGATTTTGTACCATTTTGTCCAAAAATGTCCATGTCTTAAACAGCGATTTACAGCCAGAATGGCCCACAAATTAATATTTTTGGACACACAAATTACCCAACTGAACCACTACAATTTTCATATTATAGAACAAACAACTGTTTTAATTGTATACATTAGATTTACTATTTATACTTTTCCACACCACTAGCTTACTTTTTTTTGTCATCTGAACCCCAGTTTAGTAACACATGAATTCAAGAATACCTATCCCTACTAGTTTTAGTTCCCAATGCACAATCACACACCATTACACATCTTTATCATCTTACTCAAACACACATGCACACAGCACACATACATTCCAGAACACCCCAGCCCATATCATCTTTATTTTTTTCAACAGACCCTAAAGAATGCCTCCCAAAAGTCAAGTCCGTAGAAAGCAACGCAAAAGTAGAGCAAACGAAAATAAAGGTGTCCAACATAAGCATCCATCTCTAGCAGAATTTGTAAAAAAAGTTGAAACAAAACAGCTAATACAATAATTTAGTGAAACACAAGAAGTTTCAATTACAACAACTTTGCTTCCTCTATCAAAATGTAAAACAAACCAAAAAACAATTAACAGAACATCAGCTATCAGTACAGATAAAACTACTTCTTCAAATTTAAATATAGTGCAAGGTAAGCATACCAAGAAAAGTATTTTAGCCAAAATATACCATCACAAAGTCCTTCAAAATCTTATAAAAACAGGAGAGAAATCAGGTTCAAAGCTTAAAACCTATCGTAGGAAATTAATCTTAGAAGCATTGATGGACAGTGCAATTCTTCTCAAAAGCAATGTATTTATTTTACTGTTAAACAAAATAAAACCACTAACAAAACTAATAACTAAATTACAAAAAAGACTTCTCAATAAGCGAAATATCAACAGAAATAACTTCTTAAGTATCAGTGGAGGTGAATGGAATCACTCTATGAGCACAGAACCATATTTTAATGAAGAAGCGTACAAACAAAAGCAAACGAATACAATTGCCATACATAGCAGTGGTCGAGGTTATGAAAAAGTGAATAATACCATAATGGAACAAGAAGTACTTCTTACAAAAATATGCCCTGAAAACTTAGAATTACCCCTCCATTCAACTGAATCAGAACGTCTAGTGTACAAATGGCCATGCACGTCAATGTGTAACATTCCCAAACAATGTTTCAAATCTTTACGCCAATTCCTCAATAAATATGTAAAAAGCTAAAACAAAATCAAAATTAAATTACTGCAAAATATAGATACCTGTCCAGTGCGCAAGTACACAGGACTACACGGACATTCATTGGCCTGCATTACAGGACCTACTTGTAAAACCACTTTCCATGATATCAAAAGGATATCAACACATCATTCAACTATAAGAAATCTAGTCTATAAACTGAACTATGCTAAAAGTCCTGCTTTAGAACTAGCAAAGTTAAATAATATCCTTCTACATGGTACAGCAAAAGACCTACTTGAAGAAATTCACTATATCCAGAAAAAATATTTTGGAAGTGAAAGCCATTTACAGAATGAAATAGCTTTAAACCAATTAAGCAACAATTCTACACATGGCAACCTTTTGCTAAACACATACAAAAAAGAAATACTAAAATTTAAAAGTACATCAGCTGAAGTACCAAACCATGTATGTGTATGTTGCCATAGAATTTTTTATAAAAGTAACACAAAAACTGTGGACCTATCATACAAAATAGAAGACAATGAAGATTCTAAATGGTTTGAATTAGCTCTCTACCTTGTAGCAGAAAACAAATATGAAATAACTGAGCCCTTAATACTTTGCAGTTATTGCACTACAAAACTTGACAACAACCAAACTCCTTCACGTTCTATCACAAATAATTTGGAATTATACCCAGTACCAAAACCTCTACAACAACTTAATGTATATGAGAGCATCATAATTCAAACAGTACACCCATTTCAAGCAATAATACGCCTTCAACCAAAATTACCTCCCTCTGAATTGGTAAAAGGCATTCGTGGAAAAGTAGTTTATTTACCATTAAATCTAAAAGAAAATGTGCATACTCTAGGAATGCAATGTCCAATGCAGCAATCTTTAATTATATTAGTAAATGGAGTACCTACAAAAGACAAATAAATATGGCAACAGCTGGTAGATTTATATAAAGTTAGACAAGCCTTCCAATATCTTAAAGAGAATAATGAATATTACAAAGAAATTAATATTGAAGAAAACTTGAAAGATACAACTGAAATAATTCAAGAAACACAAGAAGCTGGTCTACTAGATCCTGCTACAATATGAAATACTTTAGACCATTATACAATTCATCCTTTGCACTGTAATGACACAGTACAAGATGTACTGGAAACTTACCAAATGCGTCAAACAAAAGGATCGCCAATCAGTATATGGGAAAAAAGTATAGAAGCACATGCTTTTCCTCTACTCTTTCCTACTGGCAAAGGAGGAATGTATGATGATAGACCTATTCAAATATCAGCTTCAGAATACCGCTCATTATGGATGTATTCTGAAGATCCCAGATTTAGACAAAATGTGGAATACATATTCCACCTACTCTTTGAAAGTGAACTAGCAACTTTATGTTACGGAGTTGCACACATATTAAAATCAGGATCACACTTTCAAAATATGACAGCTGCACAATTATTAGAGAAAGTGCACAAAAGGATGAGGTTTTACAATCAAATATTACAAATCTATTAGCAAATATGCGTGGTACTAAAGAGTACTGGTTTCGACGTCATGGAGATGTACGTTGTATGATCAGAAACCTTGGCCCACCCACTTGGTTTGTTACATTAAGTTGTGCAGAATATGCATGGGAAGATTTACATGATTTCCTACGCATATCAAATCAAAACAAAACAAACATAGATATTCTAACACCTGGAGAACTTTGTTCTTTGGATCCTTTTAATGTTTCAAGATATTTTCACCATTGCTTCATTGCTATGCTACATTTTATTTGTAATAAAACTGTTCCTCCCCTTGGAGAAGTGCAACACTTCTTTTGGAGAAAAGAATACCAAGCCAGAGGAGCACCACATATCCACATGCTTTTATGGATTAAAGATGCTCCTAAATTTGGTCAAGACAGTGATGCCACTGTTTTACAGTTTATTGAAAAAAATGTCACTTGTGAAATTCCATCAGAAGCCACAAATAGTGATATTCATGCACAAATTTTACAATTTCAAAGACACAAATGTGGAAAATATTGTCGTCGCAAATACAAAAACAACGGCAAATACTACACCAAATGCCGATTTGGTTTCCCTAGACCAGTTACAAATGCAGGTCAAGTAAACAACCTCATGTCTTCAGTTAGACAAATTGTTAAAGGTAAGTCACCTAAAAATACATATTACATAAAAAGAAAAGAAGAAGAAAAATATATCAATTATTATAATGCAATCATTGCCCACTTATGGAATGCAAACATAGATGTGCAGTACATTGCAGATAATTCTACTGCAGTTGCACGATATGTCACAGCATACTTAACTAAAGCAGAAAAGACAGAGCTCCAAGACCTCTGGAATGACCTGTCATCAGATAAAACAGTATCTCAGAAATTATACAGCTTGGGCATAAAAATGCTCACCCATAGAGAATGTGGATCTTATGAAGCAGCTGATCGTTTAACTGGTACTTCATTGTATGGTAAATCTGAAAATATAGTATGGCTAAGTCTTGGTCCAGCTAAATCTAGAAAAAGAGTTCTAGAATCATATGAAGATATAGAAACAATAGCCAAACATGATCCCAACAGCCAAGACATTTTAAAAAACAATGTATTGGACACATACTACCCAAACAGAAGTAATACTTTGGAAAACATGTGTCTATACCAAATAGCCCAAAACTACACATATAAAAATAATATGAAACCTGATGAAAAAAAGGTAAATATAGAGTGACAAACTGTGAAGGCAGCTTAGTTAAACTCACTAAACCAAATTTAATTAATCATATCAACTTTTCATTGAAGACTCCTCAACATAAAGAAGTATATTACATGTCCCTGCTACAACTCTTCAAACCATGGAGAAAAGAAGAACAATTACTAGATAACTATGACTCATATGAGGATGCTTTCAAAGCAAATGAAAGCACTATAACTGATGTAAACTTTACACAGTACAAAACAATGTTGCACAATGAACAGCAACATGAAGAAGAACTCCAAGCCCAACTAGATAAGGATACTCCTGACAGTAGTCAAGCTTCTGTAACAGGAAGCCAAGAACCACTGGGAGAACCACTAATAACAAATGAGGCAGAATTAGCTATGATAGAAGTAGAAAACACCATGTGTCAGTATGAAGATAAGGAAGACTTAACTATACTACAATCAAAACTAAACAATGAGCAAAGTAGCATTTTTCAAGAAGTAACAAAACAAATTGCACATGGTGTAAAACATGAAAATAAAGAATGTTCCTGCCATAATTATAAACCTATACTAATGTACGTCAGTGGTGAAGCTGGTTCTGGCAAAACATTCCAAATCAAAATCATTAGTAAGTTCCTTCAACAATTGACAAACAACAAACTGTCAGCTATTGTCACTGCCCCCACAGGTTTAGCTGCCTACAACATAGGTGGTGTTACATTACACTGATTACTACTATTACCAGTAGAACACCAGAACAAATTAGACTATTACAAACTTTCTGCAGAAGCGGCAATGGAATTACGCAGAGTATTGAAACACATGAAAATGCTACCAATAGATGAAGTGAGCATGGTCTCCAACCTGATGTTAGCTTTGATTCACCTCATATTACAAGAAGTACTCAAAACAGACTATGAATAGCTCTTTGCAGGAAAACACATTATTGTTTTTGGAGATCTGCTTCAATTAATACCAGTAAAAGGTGAACCTATTTTTAAAACATTAGGGCACACACTCTGCCATAAAACTGTTGGCAGCATTGGAAATGTCAACCTTTGGCAACATTTCCAATACAGAGAATTAACAGAAAACATGCGCCAATCTGCAGATCTAACTTATGCCAACATTTTAAAAGTTTGAGAGTTGGTATACTTTCTAAAGAAGCAGAAGCAACATTGAAAACCCGGCACATTAATGCACTTTATGGCGATAATGCATGTGCTACAGATGTTATGGAACAATTAGCCCACAAAAATGTCAATTGTATGGCCTTAATGCCAACTCTTGCAAGCTGTCTCAAATTCAATGAAATAATGTTAAGTAAAGAAATGCAACCAATAATGGAAATTAGCGCCACAGACAAACTAGATGTACGTGGTATGACACTACCCATGTGTGACCAAGCCACAACAAGACTAAATAATTTAGAAAAATCAATCTCAAACACAGCAGGCTTAGAAAAGATGTTAAATGTATCCTTAAATTGCAGAGTAATGCTTAAACGTAACCTTGACGTGGACCAAGGACTAGTTAATGGAGCACTGGGTACAGTTGTTGGCTTTCAAACATACCCACGTGACAACAAAATTCAGTTTGTCAATATACTCTTTGACAAACTTTCAGAAGTAAAACGGATAGGACGCTCAACAGCTAGATTCCTTCTCTTCAAAGATATGTATGTACGCAGAGAACAATTTTCTCTAACTCTTGCATACGCAGTCACGATTCATAAATCACAAGGTCTTCCCTAGACAAAGCAATGATAGATATTGGTAACACAGTCTTTAAAGAAGGCATGAGCTATGTAGCACTATCACGCTTACGTACACTTGACAGTCTATTTCTAATCAACTTTGATGCAAGTAAAGTAAACGCTGATATTATTTGCATTTTAGAATATAATAGACTTTGCTCACTATACACTCCCCATCTAAACACATATTCTGTTTCACAAAAACTAAAACGTTGTAAAAGAAAACTAAATCAAACAGAAATGCAACAGGACGTCACTGCAAATCCTCCAAAGAGAGTAAAAGAAACTAATACTTCATCAAGTACCACAAACAAAAAATAATCAATTAGAGAAAGTAAACCAGGTACTTCTTTAAAGAAGGAAGACAAACTCCAAAAAAAGCAGTTAGATACGGAACTATCTGGACCATTTAAATTCTCAAATATAGTTGGTGTAAGTTGCTATGCAAATGTAGCAATTAATATTCTATTTCAATTACCACCAATTGTTGACAACATTTACTTACACAGTACAGACCCTTTGTGTTTGCAAATGTTAGTACTTCACAGAAATGCAGCAAACAATCCTGACAACACATGTAGTGTTTTTGGAATAAGACGACAATTGGACTACTGTGCTGGAATGGTGAAATTCACTATAAACTCACAGGAAGATCCACAAAAATTTCTAATGTACTTACTATTATTACTGGAAAACAAAAACATACCTATAAATGAAATCTTCCAGATTTCATACATGTGGAAACATACATGCACTCTGTGCAACAATGTGACACAAGAAGAAATTCCCAATGAAAGCTTCATATATATATCAATACCAAATTGTGAATCCATTCCATTTCAGCAACTTGTACAAAATGCAAACCATGGTAGATTATGCTCTACCTGCAATTCAGATAATCGCTCCACCTTAGTAATACAAACACATAGTAAATACGTAATACTAATGCTTCTACGTTACAATGCAGATGGTACCAAAAACAACTGCAAGCTGACTCGATTCACACATAGTCAAATATCACTTGGTAAGAAAACCTTCACAACAATAGGTATAATCTACCACGCAGGAGCCACAACCAATTCAGGGCACTACACGGCATATATAAAAAAGAAATGTGGATGGTTTGAATGTAATGATAGTACCATTACTCTAGAGCAGAGATTACCAGCAAATCTTACAAACACTTATTTGATGTTCTTAAAACCAAAATTTGATAAATAAACTGTATTTAAACCTTTAAGTAAATTTGTGTTAAAAATTATAAACTGTTAGAATACTCCAAAGGCTATCTAACTGCTCAAAGATTCTACAACAACTAATCAGATAAATGAATACCACTAAATTAGACCAAAAAATGCACAGTTAGAATACGCCAATTGGTATCTAACTGTCCCAAAATTATAAATTTGTGTTAAAATAATATAAACTGTTAGAATACTCCAAAAGCTATCTAACAGCTCAAATATTCTACAACAACTAATCAGATAAATGAATACCACTAAATTAGGCCAAAAAATACACAGTTAAAATACGCCAATTGGTATCTAACTGTCCCAAAATTTAACAATATCCAAATAGATAAATCAAAACCACTAAAATATATTAAAAAAATAGACAGTTAGAATATGCCAATTGGTATCTAACTGCTCCAAAATGTTATAATATCAAAACAAATGAAGAATCTGTTACTGCTCCAAAAAAAATACAACAAAGCAAAGTATAAAGCATTAGCCAGAAACAACAAGTGAACACTGAAAACAAACAAACAAATAAACTGTAGCATAACAGAAAAAGGTTTTTTTTTAATCCAACATGGATTTTTTTTTCTCCCACAGACCCAATGATTTTAGCAACAAATACAGAAACTGAGCAAATTACACAGTACTCTGATTTGTACTCTACTAAAAATGAGGGTCGAAAAAAAATAAAAGTATATTGCTTATACAATGTAATAAGTCATTACAAAATACTAATACTAACATGCTATTTTCTTTTATCACAGAAATGAAGAAGAAAAACATGGACTCCCATTACTAGACCAAACAGTAAGTATACAAGTTGAATGTGTCCTAAGAACACTTGCGGTGTCCTGAAATGTTCGCAAATAAACAAGATGGTGGTGTTCTGAAGACGCTTCTAAGAACACTCGCAGTGTCCGGGGAGTGTTCGTAGGGGGTGTCCTGAGGACGCTGTCCGTATTGTTCTCTGTCAAGCTGAATGTGTCCTAAGAACACTTGCGGTGTCCTGAAAGGTTCGCAAATAAACAAAATGGGGGTGTTCTGAAGACGTTTTTGAGAACACTCCCGGTGTCCTGGAATGTTCGTAGGGGGTGTCCTTAGGACGCTGTCCGTATTGTTCGTTGTTAAGTTGAAAGTGTTCTAAGAACTATCGCGTTGTTCTGAAATGTTCATAGGGGGTGTCCTGAAAACGGTGTCCGTATTGTTCGCTGGCAAGTTCAAAGTGTTCTAAGAACACTCACATTGTTCGCGGACATTAAAAGTTTCCCATAGATCATAGTTGAAATGTTTGACTCTATGGTTGTGATATGCTGCGGTGGTTGTTGCCAGGGCATAGAGTCTTGTGTGCATGGCCATTTCACAGTGAACCATTTTCTCCCTAGCTTACTGGATATCATGTCTCCATACAATTGAGTTAACAGATTTAGCCTTAGGGGAAAGCCAAGATAGATATAACTTTCCACAACGTCAAGGGTGTCTTGCCCAGTTTCCAAAGGACGGTCTCGTTAGCAATGAGCCCCCCAAACACAGAATTTCTGTCTTTTTTGTGTTTATCTTCATACCATTCTCATGGGCAAACACAGCCAGGGCATCTATACTCCGCTGAAGATCCAGTGGGGTCTGATCAAATAGCACTGCCATTCACGTAGCCTAGCCATAAAATATCCATACTGTTGATTTTTGGTGGAAAATTCATGACTTGTTCAAGCGAGAGGGCCATGTCAGATATATAAAGATTAATAAGCAGAGGGGCGATGGACATACTCAGCTCCCCCTCCTGGTTTAGCCTAACACTTACAGACATGTCTGAACAGGGTCGGATTGGGTCGTCGGCCCATCGGCCCGTGGCCGATGCAAAATCATGGCTGGAGACCTGGGGGCCGGTTCCTGAAGACCATGTGGGCCGGTTTCGGCCCAGGCATGGGCTTCATTGTGAAGCCTTCACACTTCAGGAACCAGCCCCCAGGGCCTCAGCCTCGCCGGACGGATGGATGCAAGTTGCAAAGGATCTGTAAGTAAGCAATTTACAGATCCTTTGCAATTGCAGCCCTGCGCCCGCCGCCGCCAGCCCGCCGCAGATGCAGAGAAAGGTAACACTGAAGTGTTACCTTTCTTTGATAAATGCGGCGGGCCGGCGGCCAACTGCCGTGGCCCGGCCGCGACACCCTGGCGCCAGCAGCAGTCAGTGTTACAAAACACTGGGAGGGAGCGGCAATGCTGGGCGGAGCTGCCTCAGCCCGGCCTGATCCCTCCCAGTGTTTTGTATTACACTGGAGCCTGCCGTTGCTGGAACCCAAGGACAGCCCGGCACCATTGGCGATCCTTCGACTGCAGGCAAGCAGGAGTTCCTTTCGTTAGAGGAAGGGCCCTCTTAACGCTCTTTGCGTGGCGACGCACATGGAACCTTACAGTAAAGAAGAAGTGACAGGCGTAAGAGGCGTACTCGAGAAGAGGCTTCCCTGGAGTTCGGGATACCTTTGGAGATTAAAGAAAAAGAAAATGTTTTTGCGCTGTCCTTGGAGAATTGGTTTCTACTGGCGCCAAGAGGTACTGTGATTGATGCTATGCCGCGGCAGCCCCATGTTAGTAAGGTGTGCAAGGGACCTTGCTTGTTCACAGCGTGTCGCTGGAAGTAAGGACTAAAATCTGATGTGCCATTTGAATGGATTTCTATAAATCAAACTGACAAACCTAGCGGACATGTCACGGTTAATTTAACGGAACGGAAGTTATAGATTTAACTTTTAAGTTGCTAAAGGAGAACATGCATATATAATAGTTTTCTGTTTTACAGTCTGATACAACCGCAGCCTGTTTCAACATATTTGAAGCAACTTGGAAATGTTTGGGTTGCATAAGGTTAATAGTAATCGAACGCGTGGTTTAAAACGTCTAGTGCTGTGAGTTAGTAAGGTTTCATGTATGGTGTCCTTGATGTGCACCCAGTCAGCTGAACATGGAAAACATTTATTGGGGGAACCGACTTCTTAGGAGGGGCGGGGCTTTGGGAAGGAGGGGGCAGGTTGTGCAACACAGTATCTCTAAATAGAACCCAATCCTGACGATTTGCATAAAGGCATTGAGCATTATGTGAACAACATAATGTCCACAATTTTAAATGTTAAACATGTCTTATATTGAGTTATTAAGAAAACCTTTTAAGCGAATAATGGACTCTTCTGTTTTGATTGGTCACAATATTCACCATAATAAAGAGATAATTGTATTTGTATTTTATTTATAAAGCGCACCTGGCCTCGGGCATCTGAGCGCATCACTTAGGTTACATGGCAGATTGACATAAAATATGATATACAGGGCAATATACAGAAATGAAAACAAACAGATTACAGTCATAAGATTCTATATACTAAAAGAGTGATTAAAAAAATGGCAATGATAGGCATGTATGTACAGTTAAAGTGTAACCACAAAATTTGCAGAATATAAAAAGCATCTTTATACAAGCTAAGCAGAGAACTGTCTGTAAAATGTAAGAAATGTATACCAGTTTGAACAGCTGCAAAACTGTGTGAGGCTTTGTCAGTATCACCAAATAATAATTGCTCATTTTACTATATCCGATATGATAGCTCAGTGGGTTGAGCGCTCGCTACTGCGATGTGTGTTCGATCTGCAGGTGTGAATCCCAGCAAGTCCATCTCAGCCTTTCATCCTTCTTAGGTCGATAAATGAGTACCAACACAGGTTGGGTGATATTGTATGCAAATTTGTTCTATAAAAAAGAGCTTAAGCGTAAGTGCTATACAATAACATATTATCATTTGGCCTTGGACGATTGCTTGCATTCACAGTAATTTGACAATATGGATCTATACACACAGATATTAATGATACATATCGTGATCCATTCTTGTATGCAAAGTTACGATATTTTATGAGCTGTGATGTAATGTGGGAAACTCATGAACGCTCCATAAGTAGCATTTTCTGTAAAGTCGTGAATTGACACGATTCACAGATGATGGCTTGAGGGCCACTTTTTTTGAGGCGAGGGGTGGGCCACTTTTGTGAGGCGAGGGGTGGGCCACTTTTTTTTCAGTGTCCGGGCCTATTTCTTATCCCAGTCCGACCCTGTGTCTGAATACAGGCAGCGTATAAAGTATAATAGGTGCAGATCTATACCCCATCACTTAAGCTTGGACCACGCTCATTCACGTGATACCAGATCAAAAGCGTTGCTGTAGTCCACCAAGCAGCAGTAGAGATTGGGGCAGGATCCACGCTTTTCTTCAGTCATTAGGCTCTGTAAAGCACAGTCTCCATATGGGTGTTAGTGGGAAAACACCAGTCTAACCATGCGGCTGCTGCCGCTCCTAGTCTGTTACCACCAATTCAGGTTCTTCTTATCTCAGGGGTGCGCACCCACACCTTCCCCAAGGCTTTATTTTCCACAAAACATAGTTTACCACTATGCTATGTGCCTTGCAAATGCCTGTTTGGTACATTTTTAGCAGACTCTGATCTTTCGAACCCATGCACTTAGTCTTTAAGTAAACTAGTACAGAAATGTTTTTGGCATGAGTCCATAATCGGCCAATAATCAGTAATTAAGTGGATCATTCATGGGTCCCTTTTTATGCAATGGCGCTAACATGGAACTCTTCCAGCTATCTGTCAATTCTCTCGTATACTCAATGTGCCTAAAAAGATTTAACAGTAAAGCTGCCCAAAAATCCAGATTTGTTTTCAGGCCGATATCGGCTATACCATCCAGACCAGGGACACAAGATGATTTCAATTTACCAATTAATGCCACCATATCTTCCACTTGCATGTCTGGGCCAAAACATTTTCTTTGCTGTGTATACCTACTCTTAGTTAGGACATTTTTCCCACCAGAAATCAACGATTGTGTGATATGGTCAACCCATTGTTGCTCAGAAACAGCATTAATTGCCAAAGAGGTCAAGCCTGCTTGGTGCACTCAAACAGGGCCCAACGTTTTTTGCTATCACTGGTCTTCAGTGTTTTGAACATAACGAACCAGTTTGCACTGTTCAGGGAGTGTCTATGCTGGGACAGCTAGCCTTTATAAACTGTGGTTAATTGGGTAAACCTAGCCTTTTTCTCCTGCATTGTTAGCTGCTCAGATTTCTCGAGTGTGGCCCTATCTTCCCGAAGGAGCTCCTTCCTATACATGATGGCTGAATCAAATCTACCATGATTAATCCTCCTATGCTCACGAGTAACCTTATGTCTCTGGGCATCGGTCGATGTTGCACAGTAATTTGTACTCTGCTCTATATTCCATTCATGTGAGGCCAGCCATATTTCAAAATAGCCTTTGTTATTCGCAATCACATTACTGACCTCTGTATTCTTTCTTGGAGACAACATGATTCGATTTTTTGTGATGTTAAATTTTGGCACTGTTGGAATATATGAGATTGTGTGCCTATAAAGCATTGTGGTAGTCCAAGAAAGTCTAGCATGATCACTGAGGCCATTATGTGTTATGCTCAAACATCCACAGTCAGTAGCCAATTTTCGACTCTCAATCACAAAATCTATATCAGAATTAGCATGGTCATTTGTCCAGGTATAGCTATATTTCAGGAGGGCATGGTTTACCACATTCAAGCACGTCAGGTTGGTTTCATTTATAAAATCCAGCCAACCACGATCAATAAACACCCTTTCAACATAGCTTAGAATATTGTTTAGCTTCCATATCAACCTCTGGGCATAAATGGGAGTGCAAATTGTGTACGTTTAGATTGCCCGCAATCAGAACATTGCTGATTGGAAATATTATACCACCTAGATAAAGTGTTTGAGATAGCGAATAAAGTTTTACATCTGATCTTTCCATCTGGTGGTTCATTAACATTGATCAGCAGAATTCTTTCCCTGGTTTCAGGCATAAGCAATGAGGCCATCATAAGGTAGGGAGGGCAAGCTCAGAAAGGGTCAGTAGCAGGAAAATATCCTATGTGATTAGATGATGGAAGCCCTCTTGCTTGCACGAATAGGCCACAGGATTAACAATAGAAGCATATAGAGTTTCACATTCCTTTCCATGGTTCTCAGCACAGTAGGTTGAAATGGGCAGTACTTGCTTGGATCATTGTATTCCTTCATTTGGATACCATGCTGGTGGCTGCTTACTGCATACCGTCAATCTGGAACCAAAAATTACAGGTCAAGAGCTCTTTGCTGCAATAACGCCACCAACAGAGGAGAAGCAAATTCAATGATAGCCCAGTTTACATAGCCATGGTATTTTGGCAGATTGATGTGGACAATGTCTGTCGAATGTATCATAATAAGTTTATTAATCTGAGAGAAAATCTCTAGAAGTAACATCCTATTTAGAAAAAGGCTGCAATCTGTCAGCCGCATTTTCTCCACTTTCGCCCATTTGCCTAGTTGGCTTGTGTCTCCATCCATAAAGAAGGCCTTTCTGGACTTTGTGGCAGAAGTATCTTGTGCATTCTGTTACTCCTCATATGGTTCAGTGCCAATGTCTGAGAACCCATATTGCAGATGGACTCCATGGTAATAGTCTCTGCTGATTCAATATAAGCGGTTGTCGCTTTCTTGTCCCATGCTGTTATGTTGCTACACACAGTACAGGCCAGTTTGTCTGGATGCGGTACATCATTACCATATGATTCAGACCTCTCGAGCCGACGATCCAGATGCACTTGCAATGGGCCAAGCAGTAGGACTTGTCTAGTGGTACCATTGCTTGATATGTGTGAGACAATAGTCTTTGGTGCAGTAGTTTGTTTTAGGGATTTGGAGAGTGTTACAGATGCTGTTGCCTCATAATTATCCCCCATTCTGCAACTGTTAACTTTTCCCTTCTTTTTCTGCAATTTGTTTTTACCTTTTGCCTCCTTGAGCGCTGTACCGAAGAACAGGTTTATTTTCCTTTTTGTAATGATGGCAGTGGCTGGGAGCATAACCTCCTCATAATTCCATTCATCATTTTATGGTGCATGGATGTCAATACAATCAATGTTCTGTGTATGAAGCTGAATGTGAGATGTCTTGGTATGATGCCTTAGAGGTAGACGGTCTTCAATTTCGGGTTGTAAGATAACATTATTTTCCCCGACCACAATTGGGAGGGAAACTCATTTACAGGTGGGCAAAGTTGTCCAAGATTGCAATGATAGAACATAGTATCATCAGACCTTCTATGCTTGAAGTAATTGCTTTTAATCTGAATGCAAGTACTGAGTTATCTTCATCACTATAAATGCTTTGGTCTTCAGCAAATTCTATCTCCCTTCCAGAGTCGCTATCACTAGTGTGGATTTCCGAGCTATCAGATGATGAAGCATAGCTTTTCAGGTCCAGAGAGGCCGAAAGCTTGGTACCAATTAAATTGGCCGGGCCATCTATCGGGATTTCAGATTGTTCTCTGATGCCCAATGAGTCTCTCTGAAAACCCAGAAGCATGTTTTGAAGTGTGTGGTTATTGTCAATGATGGGCGACAAAGAGTCAGTTTGGGGAGCTGACTTGCACCAATCCACTATCCATTTGTGCAGGCTTTTGTAGTGTATTTAAAAAAGCTGTAATTGGGGGTTGTGTGTCCAAGGCCTGCTCTAATCTGCTCTCTTTCCTCGTGTTCATGTTTGCATAATAAGGACTCAGGGAGCCCCTTCCTCATTCCAGTGGAGGCAACGTGAATGACAGTGTTCAAGTAAGGACAACAATAAATCTGTGGAGAGAACTTAAACAATTGATAACTAGTCTAAAATAGAGCTTGTGTTTGGCAAGTTGAAAGACACTGTCAAGAAAAGTGAAAAGTCTGCTAAAAGCTGGTTATAAACTAGGATAAGGGAGATAATCTTCTAGTCCAGTGATAATTCTGAGTAAAATTGTGAAACAAAAGCTTGAGACTTTTACACAGGACAAGGGAGTCATTCTGCTGGGTTGTGTGATGAATCCCAGATGTCGTCACTTCTTCCCATGAGGACAGGGTGGTGAGGCCACTACCCGATGTTCCGCTGGTTGTGATACTCAGCTGGAGGATCTTATGGGAAGAGAACTCCCCTCGGGGACAAGAGAGAACATCATGGGAGAACTACCCACTCTCCACCCATGCCCTATACACCCCTTGATTCATTAGACCTCTTTTCCAACACAGACTCCCATTGAGAGTTTAGGCCCATGTACTTCTGCAACATCTGTGAGGTTAACCTAATGAAAGGTGCCGGGCTAAGAAGATCATTGAGAGCCCTGAGGGTTTGTCTAACCCAAGTACTGGGACAAGGTAAATCATACATGGAATAAGGAGTTACATGAGAGCCAGCACTGCAGGTGTGGATGTTGCGCCAGGGTGGAGCCTGCATAACAAAAAGGAAACCAAAGAAAGGCTTTTTGGCTTCAGCCCACGATTTGCATGCAGAGAAGAACCAGTCCTAGCAGAGGACGTAGGCGAGCAGCTGTGGAAGTCCACAGGAGACTGAGCAGTAAGTAGACCTCCCAGCTAGTCCTGAAGACACATTTGTTGATGAGGCAGTGAGAAGCAAGCCGCAGGCACGATGAACCAAGGGAGAGAAAACACTGGTGCTGCTTTCAATTGTACGCAGGATTTTTCTCAACCCGTCACAGGACCACTTTGATTCCCAATGATTTGTTCCATTCAAAAACCTCTTAACTTTAACTTCTGTCACTTCTCAACTGGATACATAATGGAGAGCTTTGATTGATCACCCACGGGTGCTGGACCACTCTGTCAAAAGTATCATATCTTTTCCTTTCAAAGTTCAAACACTCATCTGCAGTTCAAAAGCAATGGCCATGTCATGGCCACCTGGATGACAGATACCCAGTGAGAAGTGGGTTAGACACCTTCTGGTTTTTCACAATTAGCAATTTGCTGAGAAATTCTGTTAGGCTGGTTACCAGATTATAATCATCTGTTTGGTGTGGACTGTCTGCTTTGTGGGTTGATTTTCTGTGCGTTTTTGCATAATTTGAAAAAAAAACATTTGAGTTTGAATGTTGTGCTTGTAAAATTTGAAAAACATCTGCACTCGAATTTTGCCTGTAACTTTACTTTGATAACTGGTCACTGGTGCGCAACTCAATTGTATTTTGTTACTGAGCATTATCTACCATGATAAGAGGGAAAGCAGATTTAGTTCATTCAGCCCCTTTGCTTCCATGCACACACTGTAGTTTGTTAAAACAACACCCCCAGGGCCCTGTAGGGCTCTTAAGGCCCTCAGAGGCGTGTCAGGCAAGAGTGTTGCCCTGCAGCATTTTTGTAAAAACGAAATCTCAATTACTGTACTATCTCATGTTAAGCTACATTTGACTCTATCTGTACTATGACTCACCTTAATGATTTATTTAATTCATTTCAAGCCTCCATACAGTGGTGAGCATCCTAGTGAAGTGGGAGAATGGAAGACCAGGCTCCCGTCCTTCACCTCTCGCGCTTGGCCTAGAGGATCACGGCCCAGACACCCGCCGCGAGAAGAGTTTGTCCATTTACCAGACGACCAGGTACCCTGGTACAGGAACATACGGATGTGTCCATCTGCCTGCCCAACAGCCCGCACTGGCCATGCCGACACCTGCGGTTCGGATCAGCTAGACTAAAATCCACACGTCGTTAGAGATGCCATGACGACCTAGACAACGGGAAGCACTTCTGTACAAATATACACACTGAACATTTCCACACCAATCTACACGAAGAACATACTCAGTGCTCTGACGTAGGCGACAGGCACATTCACGGACGTGCATCTTTATTATTTTTATATAGGCTTTCAGAATGCAGAAACGCAAGACGCATCATGAGCTCATTTATAACGCTTGCTCACGCTTCTCTTGAAACCCATTACCACCATAGAGGTATACTGGAAACACGATACTGGTCATGGAAATATATGCTATTATAACCTAAAAGCACCTATGCACCAAACGGACTAATTATGCACCAGGCCCAAGTAGGCCTCAACCAAGAGCTCCCGTGGACATTAACAAAGCACGAGTCAGGTTGCTGATCCTGCAGAAAGAACCCAGTGGAGCAACCAGCCAAGGTCGTAATGTTGCAAACTCACAGTCCAAGAACAAATCATCAAAGGCATGATGTTGCAACCTCGCACCCCGCGCACCAACGTTAAAGTCACGCCGGCAAATTAAACCAGACGCGCAGTAGAAAAAGCAATATTAATTGTGCAGAATTCTGCCTCTTTCACGGTCCCTCCCCACGTGACCAAGCCGAACCTGACGAGATGCCAAAGCCCAGGAGAAAAAAGGCGTCTGGGTCCCTCGCTACGAGACACAGGCCAATACACTTGAAAGGCTCAATGGACATCTGCTACAGTGGGAGCGGTCAGTCTTCCACCTATGAATAAATCCTCACATTGTCTGCACGTACCCATATTGAAACGTTGTTGCAATCACAGGTACACCGAGAGCTGGGAACAACGGTGGTCCCAGGCTGGGAAGCTCACGGGTGCACCAATCAGAACATGGGGCTCTCATCTCAGACGTCAGTAACATTAGCCAATCCTCAGGAGTCTTCATGTAACAATTCTTATGTATCTAATTGTAGGGACAACCCAGATATACCACCTGACTACACCTTGTCCACTAATATCATTCTCTATATGTGTACTATACTAACCCTACCACTCGAGCAACCAATTAAGAGTGGCGATAGGTTTTTTGCTAACTTTTTGACGTGACGCAAGTAGCGCGTCATAATACAGTAAAAAGGGCCTGCGAGCCCCACGATTGTGTGTGTGTCAGGACGAACGAGTACGCTCCTTGACCCTTCCCTGCCGTTTGCATAATAAACAGCAGAGTCACCTTGCTCCTTGTGTGTGTCTCATACTCTATCTCATCTGGGATATACGGGAGGAGTTGGGGCCTCCCTGCCCGGAGGTCTGCGGACGGCCCGGCCGACCCCGGCAGAATTTCCCCCCGACAAGTTGGAGGCACTGCTGAGATCTGTTTAAGATCGACTTTTATTTTTAATTTTTCCAGGCACTCCCTTTGCGAGGAGGCCCGGCGGCGCGGCCCCCTCTGCCGTTGCCCCCTTCTGAGGACTACAGGACCATCGCGGAGCTGCGAGAGGACCGGACAGCGCAATCCGGATATTGGCCCTCGGGAGCCGGTTGAGAAGTATCCCGCCCGCGGTCGGCGAGTGTCCAGACGTGGTCCAGACGAGGGGAGGTGGCGAGCCGCTTGGAGGGGTGCACGCAGTCGAGCGGCCCTGCATCGAGAGAACTTGGTGAGCATGACACGCACAACAACAATGAGGGCGTGGCTTGGAGCCGATGGAGGGCAGAGGCTGATCTGCCGGGCTCCGGCCGAGACGCCGCTTCCTGATCCTTTTTCTCCGGTACAAGAGTGGTTGCAGCAAGCGGAAAAGCGCGCATCGGCGGGGGAAGTGCTCCCCATTGGGAATTACTCGATTGTTGGTATTTTCGGAGCCCCCGTGAGGAAGAGCGGGCTCCGGATCCCACCCTCCCCTCCGCCGCGCATTGATCCAAGATGGCGCCTCGCACAGCTTCACGCAGCCCCTGAACCAGCGTCCCCTGACGGAGCGCTTTGGGGATCGGCAACAAGGCCGGGGGGGAGCGACCCCTGTCTGAGACTGGTTCGGAATCGACACAGGCCCTCAGGTCCCTGACTCCGCTACCCCTGGGCTGGCCCAATTTATGCAACGCGGACTACAACTTGGGCCGCCCCACTTGGCTCCCCGACTCGGCGATCTACATCCTGCGGCTTCAAGATGGCCACCAAGAACAAGAGCAGGGCCGCCACCATGGACTCCTTTGTCTCGACCAAGCCGAAGACCTCCACCCAGCCCAGACCTAGCCTCTCCGAAATCACTCATCCGAACGAGGGGGAGGTCAACGACAATCGTTCTCAAATATTGGATGCCATTGCCTCACTGAGAACCCACATTGACTCCAAGATTGATGAGTTCAAAATAGACATACAACTCATCCGCCAGGATGCCCGCAACTTGACGGAGAGGGTATTGACCGTCGAGAATTCCACGACGGAGCTGTCCGGGGCCACCACAACCCTGAAGTCCGAAGTCTCCGATCTAAAGAGGAGGGTCGCCTTCCTGGAGGAAAGGGCAGAGGAAGCCGAAGGACGGGCCAGACGGGGGAACATCAGGATCCTGGGTATCCCGGAGGGAACAGAGGGCCTAAACACCACGTCCTATGTCGAAACCCTTCTGCTACAAGAGATCGGGGCCGGAAAACTAACCCAGGGCTTTGCGGTCGAAAGGGCACATAGATCCCTCCAGAGACGTCCTCCCCCCCGGCTCGCGTCCACGGCCAATAATAGCCAAAATATTGAATTTTCAAGACAGAGAAACCATTTTACGGCACTCCAGGGAAGCAGGTCCCATTGAAAGGGGGGACTCAAAAATTACTATTTACCCCGACTACACCCAGAAAGTGCAGAGGGAAAGGAACTCATTCGTCCCGATCAAGGCGAAGCTTCGCCAACTGGACATTAAATACAGGCTGCTGTACCCCGCGCGCCTGAGAGTTGTTTATAATGGGCGAGCGATATTCCTCGAAAACCCGGAGGCGGCCAATATGTGGCTAGAAGATAATAACCTAGCCGATGGCAAGGATCCTCCTCAGAACGACGATTAAATCCCGAGTTTCCTCGCACCTCCAGTAACCGGACCCCAGCAGGTAATCCAAACAACAGTTTAACTCACGGAAGCGGCCCTCGCACGGCCCTGCCGCCTCGCACCAACCCTACCCCCAGCAGAAAATCCAATTGGGCCAGTCCACCGCCCAACCCAGCTCACGCCCGATACCCGGATGGGTTCAGACGGCGCGAGAGCGCCTGAGCACCGCGACAGTGTTGTAGTCGCTGGGCGCACCAGTTTTTGTTATGTTATTAGTTTAGTTGGCTTTGCAGTCTACGAATCATCAATGTTGGTAAAGTACAAGATGGCGGCAAGTTACGACACAAGACTTCATGAACCAGGGGCCCCCCGCCCGCAGAACGCCACCTGTGGTTCGTTGTGCCACTGGGCCAGCGGACCAGAACTCCAAGACGAATTCAGAATACCGATCCGATGGCGTCGCAACTTGTTGTGATGACATGGAATGTGAGGGGAATGGCTTCATACCTTAGAAGGAACCGCGTGCAGTCCTACCTCAGGAGGAAGAAGGTTTCGATTGCGCTATTACAAGAGACCCACCTTACAGCGGACTCCATGTCTAAGCTAACAGATCGATGGGATGGGACCACGAGGGGGTCTCCTTACTCCAAATATGCGAGAGGCGTACTGATATGGGTGAACCCGAATGTGCCTTTCCAGCTAGAAGGCTGGGATTCTGACAAGGAAGGGAGATATACAACAATGTGGGGCACCATAGAACAAACCCCAGTGTGCTTCATTAACACATACTTTCCGCAGCATGGAATCCCGTCATACTTAAGCACGTTGAGTGCTAGACTGGCACAACACCGAGGCAGGACCTTCGTGTGGGGGGGAGACTTCAACTGCGTCATGGACTTAAGCAAGGACAGATCGCGCCCTCCTCCTCAGCCAAGCAGTCCCGCATCCACCTCCTTGACGGAAACACTCGACCAGCTCAACCTGGTAGACATCTGGAGAGTGCAACATCCAGAGGCCAGAATTTACTCACACTACTCAGCCCCACATGGTGTCCACACAAGGATCGACTAATTGTTTGTTGATAAGGAACAATCTCCACTGGCCACATCCACTGAATATTTGGGGAGATCGATTTCCGACCACTCCCCGCTCGCCATGCATTGGCAGCTGCGTGGACCCAAACCTCCAATTCCCATGTGGAGGATGCCTACAGCAGCGCTGGATGATCCAGAGTTCAGAGAGGACCTTGCTGAGAAGCTAGAGGAATATGTCGAAATCAATAAGGGATCGGTGGCTACCTGGTCCACACTGTGGGAGGCCATGAAGGTGGTTACCAGGGGAGAAGTCATTTCAAGAGCGGGCGGAACCCGCAGACAACTACAGTCCTCTCTTGAGGCCCAGGAATTAGAGATCGCAAGACTAGAGTCCGCTCCTGACATTTCCCCAGAGTCCGAGAAGATCCTTAAAACAGCTCGCATAAAATGTCAGGAATTATGGGTCAGACTGGAGAAATTTGACTTCGCAACACATACCGCCAGATCCCACAGCGAGTCTGACAAACCCGGCAGATTGCTTGCCTGGCTCTGCAGGCGGGAACACCCCAAACACCTGCCAACGGAGATAAAGGACGAAAAAGGAGTAACACATAAGACGCAGATGGAGATTAACGAGACTTTTGCCAAGTTCTACTCCAAACTGTATGCCCACGAGTCCCAGGTGCCCACCGCAGAATTAATCGAAACATTAGAGGAGATAGGCCTCCCTCAAATCTCCAGCGAGCAGAGGGAGGAACTGGACTCGGAAATCACTTCCGAAGATGTGACAGCGGCCATCAGATCGCTCGCTAATGGCAAAGCCCCCGGCAGTGATGGTCTCCCGCCTGAATTCTACAAGACCTACGAACCCATTCTCACCCCCATCCTGCATGAAGTTTATCAAGAAGCCTACACAAACGGCATCCTGCCCAACACCATGAAAGAGACCATAATTATTCCAATGCTCAAGCCGCACAAGCCACCCACCGATCGCGATTCTTATCGACCTTTGGCCATGCTGAATTACGACAGCAAGATCCTCACTTCTATATTAGCCAACAGACTCGCCAGAGTGGTAGGATCCATAATTCACGAAGATCAAAATGGATTCGTCCCAGGACGCAACACCACGGCCAACCTCAGGAGACTACAACACATCATGGCCGAAACCCATGATCGAAAGGAGGACCTGGCGATACTGTCACTCGATGCCATCAAGGCCTTCGACTCTATCTATTGGGAGTGGCTTGTGGAGGTACTGAGGGGCTTCGGCTTCGGTGCGGGCTTCATCAGATGGATCCAGGTACTTTATAATTCACCAATGGCAAGGGTTAAAACAGGCAGTATTGTCTCGGGATCCTGGGCAATACAAAGAGGCACGAGACAGGGGTGCCCACTCTCGCCCATGCTGTATATATTGGGCCTAGAACCAATAGCCATATACTTTCGCCAACAGTTTTTTGATGCAGGCATTAAGGTGGGCAACGTTTACAATATAATTTCATTATACGCGGATGATGTACTTCTCTACTTGAGGAACCCTGAGCTCAACGCACCCACAACGCTAGAAGTTCTCGACAATTATGCAAAGTACTCAGGGATACGATTCAGCAGACACAAATCAACTGCATTCCCCCTAGCTAGCCTGAGGGGCGCTGCAGTAGACAACCTCCCACCTATCGGAATACAGTGGCAACCTGACAAGTTCCGGTACCTGGGAATCAATGTGGGTCACACCCCGCTACTCACACACGAACATAACACTATAGCAGCTGTCACCGGCCTTCGGCGTTCAATTAAATTTTGGTCCAAACTACCACTGTCAATGGTGGGTAGAGCGGCGATTGCCAAAATGATAATCCTTCCTCGATTCCTGTACTTCTTTGCCAATATTTGCCACTACGTTCGCCCGCCTTTCTTCAAGACACTAGA
This sequence comes from Ambystoma mexicanum, assembly GCF_040938575.1. Lineage (NCBI taxonomy): Eukaryota > Metazoa > Chordata > Amphibia > Caudata > Ambystomatidae > Ambystoma > Ambystoma mexicanum. The sequence goes on from NC_090926.1 coordinate 528,962,341, forward strand.
GGCCATCATCAAAGACTTCTTGTGGGGTCCGCGCAGACACAAGCTCACACTGGCCACGCTGTCTCTCCCACATAAGGCAGGCGGAATAAAACTCCCAGACCTTCAACTTTACTACTTGGCGGCCCAGCTCAGCCACATTACGAAGTGGCTGTCTGATGACACATCGGCCGAGCTGGAACTACTCAGGCAGTCTTCCACAAACTTAATCCCCAAAGAAATTCTATGGTTTCCCCCTCGGCTACCTCCCGAAACTTTGCTGATTGTCAAGCTGGGCAGGCAGATATGGGCCAGGGCCTGTCATATAAGGCAAGCGAAACATCCGTACTCACCGGATAACCCCATGTTGGTGGATGTGTGCAAGTCGGAGGCGGAACTTTCCACTCCCAGGAGGTGGGAGGAAGCAGGCATATATACATGGGGAGACATGTTCACTGATGGGGAATTCAGGGACTTCGAGTCGTTACAGAACATTGAAGGACTATCTAAGGGCCAGTTCCTCTGGTACCACAGGATCAAACAGATCGCTAAGAAGCAGTGGAACAGCTGGCCGGAAGAGCCCACCCCAGACCCACTGCTACAGGAAATGCACGACCTCTCAGATGGATGGAGACCTGTTTCCAGACTTTACAACAGACTCATAGACAAGCCTAACCCCAAAGGTCAGGCACTGAAGGCGAAATGGGAGGCAGATCTTGAATCACCACTTACTGACAAGGAATGGGAGAGAGCACTGATCTACCCCAAGAAAGTGTCCCGGAATTCCAGATTCGGACAAATACAGCTGAATGTCCTTTACCGGACATATATGACTCCCCACAGGATTGCCTCATTCAACCCGAAAATACCCCCGACGTGCCCATGGTGCGGAAATGACAAGGCAGACATGATCCACATGTTCTGGTCCTGCAACAAAGTGAAATCACTCTGGTTCAAAGCCAAACAATCCTGCGCAGAAGCTGGCATGGTAAGATACGACTGGACGCCCGGAGAGTGCCTACTAGGTATATATCCTAGACCGGGCAAATTTAAACATTTGGTGAAACTAATGGATATCTCATGCATTTTGGTCAAGAGAACAATAGCGATGGCCTGGAAGACTCCAGCGGGCCCCCGCCATGCCCGGTGGCTGAGCGAACTGGCGAGATGGACGATTGCTGAAACCAGGGCCTGGCAAAACGGGATCACAACCAGCGGAGAAGCCACAAGTGGAACCCTGGACTCCTGGAAAGCCCTCTTGAGTGACATGCGCTTCAAGGCAGACTATAAGCCTCCCTGAGGGACTGTAGCGTCCTATAACACCCGATTTTTCATACTGATACGGAGAAGGAATTACCCGAATCTGTTCCCCTCGCTTCCTGTAATATCGGAACTATAATTTTTACTTGCCACCAAACATCTCATAATTAACGCTACATGTAGACTGCTGTTGTTTTGGTTGTTCTCACGTTACTTTTTTTGTTTTTTTGTTGTACTGTTTCTTTATTACCACGCTTGTAAGTTTGTAATTTTTCTCACTTTCTTGAAAAAACCAATAAAATACTTTACAAAAAAAAATGACACGCACAACAAGCAATGCGAAATTGTGAGGGAGGGGGAGGAAGTAAATAAGGGAGGAGGGAGGTGCTGTACAGATGCGCGGCGAAGGTTTAAACAACTTAGTGTTGCTAATGGAATGAATGGTAGCGAAACGAGTGCGAGAGCAATCGGCTACGTCACGAGAAAGAGGGGGGCGGAGCACGAAAACATCACATGCGACCGCTCGTAAGACACTGATTGGCCTAGGTCGCGACTATGTGTGAGGGTGGGTGTGTGTGGTTTCCTGCGAGTTGATATTTATTGATCAATGAGTAGATGAGGTTCCCTATTGTTCGAGCAAGAAACTCGATAGGTAGATGACGTTTCCCTGTGGGTGGTAGCTAGTTACATAGTTGCCCAAAACGGAAGATAATTGGCTGGTTAAGCCCTCCTGTTGAGGGGCGTATCACACGCGAGGCGACGCAGCGTGCGCAGTCCGGTTATATTATTGATGAGATTACCTTGTTCCAGGAGAGACAGGAAGACAGCTGTAGGGTTAGCGGGGTAGATTACAAGTGTATTTTGAACTTAAAGAACATAACAAGAATGTACCAGTAGCTCGAAGAAATCGGTGACGTCACCAGTAGGGATTTAATAGGATATCGCGAGCACAAGGAACTTTGGGTTTGAGAGTGGTGAGGAAGAGAAGCATGATAAAGGAGCTGATACGGAGATAAACTATAAACCAGTGGATCGAAAGAAGAAGGGGAAAGGGGCGTGGCTGCGCACGGAGAACGCCGGCCACGGCAAGTGTAAAAGGGGGAGGAGAACGGAGAAACAGGACGACTGTATAAGATCGTCGTAAGGGGTACGCAGCCGCAGGGGGCTGCGTGCGCTTCGGCCGCAGGGGGCCGTAGGGGAAGGAATATAATATAACATCATATTTATTATTATTGCATAATTTGTCAAAGGATTGTCGTAAGTCCCCACACTTGCGGGGCGAGGTAAGCAATATAAGGTTGTATATTGTAAACTGCTAGTAAGGGGAAGGGTAACAAGGGGAGTGCAACTATGTCATACGGGAGAGGGTCGGGAGGGTGGGGGAACACCCTCACTACCCCACTACAGCACATATGCACCACACTGCCACCACACAGGGAGAAGTTAATTAAGTACAGCATAGAGTGGACCCAGGGGACAGACAACAAAATGTTAACACCATGGCCGCCTAATGGTAGTTTCGATCCATATGCCCAACATTCACTACTGAACCATCTGCACAATACATACAAGGGGAAGAAGTTGGCAAACCATGTGGAGGTGTTTAACTTATGGAGGATGTTCCAGGGGTCTCGACCAGGACCAAATGGAATGTTCACTATGGGGGAAACACCGGAAGAAAAGGAGATTAAGAAAGAAGAAACGGGGGGGGAAAAGGAGTGCGAAAGCACAAAGAATACGGGGAACGAAAGACAGGGAGGAGAAAAGATTGATAAATCAGACGACATAAAAAAGGAACCGAGCAATGAGATACCCATAACACCGGGAGTGAAAACAGAGGGAGGAGGGTTGTACCCTTTAAGAGAATTAGGAGAAATAGAAGGACAGTTAAGGGCGGCTGAAGGATACTCAAACCCGGCATACAGCCCTCCACCATATGTGGCTCATGGGAAGATACCAATGGGGGAAGGGAGGATTAGAGAAGAGCAGACTGTAGAGATAGGAAACGATGAGTGGGTAGCTGCACAGATATTGTTGAAATTACGAGGCTCACTAACTGGAGAAGAAAGGGAGGTGGTAAAGAGGACAAACAAGGATAGTGCCAGAGAGAGTGAAATGAGGGGAGAGGAGCTACTACGGCAGAAGGAAGAGATTTTGGAGGAAAGATTAGCAAAACTAAGGGATGAGCAGAATGAACTGATCAAACAACTTGAGAGGGAGGAAAGAGAGAGAGTGAGGAAAAGGAAAGAAGGTAAGGACGAATTGGAAAAATTAAGGGAACGAAGTGAGGAGCAAAAGAGAGAAGCTGAAAGGGTAAAAGCAGCAGCAGATAGGGTATCAAGAGTAGTGCTGAGAGAGAAGAAGAAGGAAGAAGAAGAAAAGGAAAAAGAAATGGAATTATGGAGGAGGAGGATAATATCCGAGACAGCTAAGAAATATGAAGAGGGGAAGGTAATAGAGAGTATAGTAGAAAGAGAAAGGGTGAAATGGGAAAGGAAGAGAGAGGATGAAAGGATATTGGAACAGATGAGCAACGAAGTAATGGAGGAATTGAAAAGGAAAAGGGAGGAAAATAGTAGGGAAATGGAGGAGAGAAGTGAAGGAGGAAGAGAAGGGAGGGGTAGGGAGAGTGAAAGATGGGGAGATGTATATAAAAGTAGGGAGGTAGCAACGACATCAGCACTAAGGGGAACAGTTGGTAACAACGAAAGGGGAGAAAGAGACCTAATAGATTTGAAAACAGTAACAATAAAAGGAAAAAAGGCAGAGTGGGGGGTGCCATTTATGAATGATTTTTGCAGTGAGGAGGAAGGAGGAGTGGAGAAGGATGGAAGAAAGAGTGAAAGGGAAAGCTTAGATAAACTGTACCTCACTAGAACAAACATAGATTCGCCCTGGATGAGTAGAAGATGGGAGGAGCTGGAGAGAAGTAAGGAGGAAGTGAAAAGAATAGGGGAAACACAAACCAATGAAACCACGCCACCCACATCCCCATCACGCCCTCCCACGTCACAACCTACATGTTCAACCACCGCACGCTCTCTGCACAGAATAAAGCTCGCGCCCTTCATGAACGAACTTACACCTTATGCATGTCGGCTTAGGGACCTCCCTAGTCGCAGGCAAGACAGACAAATAAACATACCCATATTGAACACAGGAAATGATGAAAGAAGGGGAAAGGAAGAAGAGGGAGGTAGGGGCAGAGGTAGTAAGGAAGAATTTGAAGTAGTAAAAGAAATGGGGGAAGAGGAGGGGTGTGAAGACTCAATATCATGGAGCGTAAAGGGTGACACAAGACAGAATTTAATGCCACTGCTGGAGAGAGGAGGGGTTAGACCACAGTATGTACCTTGGAAACATACGGATAAGGAAAATATAAAATGTAGGCTCCCATCACTAAGTGGAGGTGCGGGTAAGTGGATATATGAAATGGAAAAACACACCGCAGGACAGAAACTAGCAGTAGGAGATGTGAAGGGCCTGTTAATATCAATATTAGGGGATAGAGCGGATGACATTTGGAAAAGAGCGGGATTCCATGGGGTAACAATAACAAACACATCGCATGATGGGGCACCATTTGCAAACTGCAGACATGCGCTATGGCAGGCACTGAGAGTGCAGTACCCAGACACATCAGACATAGGAGCCATTACTTCCCGTAAGATGGGTGAAAATGAGGATCCTGTTGATTATATCCAGGATATTCAAGAGAAGTGGCGCATGGTAACTAGAGAACAATGGGACAAAACACCAGCCATATTTTATCATATACTAGTACAAGGCCTCCCAGAAGGAGTTCAGAAACAACTAAAGAAAGTAGTGGGGATGGAAGCAAAACCATGGCCAGAAATACAACTGACTATAGTACATCACTGCAGGACATGGCAAGGAAAAATGAAACAAAAGGAGGAGGACAGGAAAACAGAAGAGGCCAAATTAGTACAGAAAAAACTTACTAAATGTACAATGGAAGGGGCACTAATAACTACGCCCACACCAATGGCCCAAAGCCCAACGCAAGTAGTGGCTGCACAAGATCCAGCTCAAATAGCGCCTCCACAAGGTGTAATACAGCAAGTGCCGCCTCTGCAATTACACGCACCAAACATGGGAGGAGGGTACCCAATGCAAGGAACTGGGTATTATAGTTATAACAGAGGGAGAGGAGGGTTTATGAGGGGGAGAGGATATGGATATAATACCCAGCAACAGGCTGGGGGACTCAGAAATTACTACCCCACAGGGTAACCCGTATACCAGGACAACACAGGGAGCTTCCCATGGCAAAACAGGGAACCACCCGTGTGTTGGAGCTGCGGACTATTAGGACACATGTCACGTACATGTAGGGTCAGGCCAGGAACACCAGCATGGAATGAACAAGCACAACCTAGGACCTCACAAGAACAGCAGGGCATACAACAACAGCAGATGTCACAACAAGGGAGTGACCAACAACAACAAACACAACAGCCACAAACCTATTCACTGCCACAACAACAAATAACACAGCAACTGACGCCGCCACAACAACAAGTGGCGTTAATACAACCACCACCCCAAACTGAACGAACACAATTGGGTGGGGTGACGGTGTTGGGAAACAACCCTTACACAGGGAATGGCCAATCATTGTACCCCCAATAGGTCAGCCCACAGACGGCCTTGGTGTGTCCCATCCTGTCAGTAACACCTAATAGTGCGGAGGAGCCACGCATAGAGGTAACGATAGGTGACAAAAAATTATCATTCCTTGTTGACACCGGGGCAACCCGGTCTTGCATAAGGGAAGGTAAATTTAAGATGTCAGGCGAAGCCATGAACACCCAAGGATTTTCTGGGGCTAAAGGGTTGGTTCCATTTACTGATAACGTTCCCTTATCTATTGGAGATTATGATCTGTCAGTCCCACTTTTGTATTATAGTGCGTCACCAGTAAATATACTGGGGAGAGACATAATGAACAGGTTGAATATGACGATCTCCTTTACAGAGGATGGCATAATTTGCTCTACTCCAGGGATTAACATGCTCGCAGCACGACAGATTTTGCAAGCATACTGTGGACAGATAGCGATTAGGGCGGAGCCAGTAGATGGCGAGCTATTCCAGTATGGCACAGACATGGCATTTGCATGGATGCCAGGGATAGGAGGGAAAATATGGAGGAGGCCAGCAGCCTATCTGTTCCGACCAGAAACACCAGTTAATGAACTGGAAGGGGAAGGTGTTTGTAATGGACATCGAGAGCATTATTGCAACAGCTGATTATGTTGCTGTGCACGCCCAAGATAAAGAAGGGAGAGCATGGAGGGCAGTGATAGCACTAGCAGAAGGATGTAGGCTGACCCAGGTGTCAGATGAAGAGCTGTTTTCAGAAGAAAAGGAGGAAGGTGAAATGGTGTTCATGATGAGTGTAGAAATATGGCTAAGAGTGGCTCACAAACAAGTAGCACAGAAAATTGCAATGGCACTTGAGGCACCCGCAGGCACCCCAGTCCCATTTTTTAAGGAAGATATGTCAAAGGTGCCCAAATCATTATGGACTATTAGCCCTTATGACGTGGGATGCATAAAAAGCATAGGGGGTGTAAGGATAAAATTGAAAAAAGGTGCCATACTACCAAGAGTGAAACAGTACCCATTGTCAAAAGAGGCAGATGAGGGCATATATGAAACCATAACGGCCCTTATAAACAATGGCATATTGGTCCCCTCAGAATCACCATGTAACACAGCTGTGTACCCGGTGCGCAAGGCTAAAGGGGGGTCTTGGCGCTTCATACAGGACCTCAGACCCTTGAACAACATAGTAGAAGCAGAGTATCCAGTAACAGCAAACCCGGCCACAATATTGTGTGGCATTCCAGCAGAAGCATCACGATTTACAGTGATTGACCTTAAAAATGCTTTTTTCTCAATACCATTACACCCAGACTCACAAGATTTGACAAGCTTCACTTACCGAAATACAAAGTGGAAACATACCAGATTACCACAGGGGTATTGTGAATCACCCTCAATTTTCAATAGAGTAATACAGATGGATTTGGGTAACGTTGAGGTGGAAAGCACAGTGTTACAGTATGTGGATGACATAATAATTTGCAGTACAAACGAAAGCAAATGTAGAGAGGACTCCTTAAAAATGTTGACAATATTGGCTGAAAAGGGGTACAAGGAAGACATGGAAAAGATACAATACTGTCAGGAACAGGTACTTTACATTGGCCAACTGATATCCCAACATGGAAGAAGGATTGCACCACAAAGAGCACAGGCCATCTCAAGCACTCCCGTGCCACAGACTGTGAGAGAACTGCAGCAATTTCTGGGGCTGTGCAACTACTGTAGAGCATGGGTATTTGATTATAGCTCATACATAGGACCCCTGCTTGAGGGTTTGAAGGAAGCAAATAAAGGGGAGAAAAAGTTGGGGTGGACTATGGAAATGAGGGAGGCATTTGACGAATTAAAAGACGCGATATCAACTGCTCCAGTACTGGCATCCCCAGACTATGAGCGGCGCTTTTTTATATTTTCACATTGCGACTCAGCAGTGATGAAAGCAGTGTTGGCCCAAAAAACTAGCATGGGCTATAAACCAGTAGCATTTTACAGCGGTCACTTAGACCCTATAATGTTAGGCCACTTCTCTTGTGAACAAGGTCTTGCTGCAGCTGCTTTTGCAGTAGAAAAAGCATCAGCAATAACTATGGGGTGTCCAACTACACTATTTGTGGAACATGCACTATTTGCGATATTGAATAAACCTAAGTCCACACTAACGACACAGAGGGCATCAGGTTATGAGATTATTTTGTCTAAAGCTGAACTAGCAATTGTTAGATGTAGCACGGTTAACCCTGCAAGGTTCCTAGCAGAAGTAATTGAAGAGGGAGATTACGCCCACGACTGCACCCAAGTAACTGAAATGTACTCATGTACTAGGAAAGTTGAAGAAAACGCACTAGAGGGAGGTGAGCTTTTGTTTATTGATGGGTCATCAACTATTGATCAAGGAGATGGGATACGAAGGACTGGGGCAGCAGTAGTAAAAATGATGGAGGCGCCGGTGTGTGTGGCTATGAAGTGTGTACAATTACCACAGCATTACTCTGCTCAAGCCGCGGAACTGGTTGCACTAATATTGGCATTAAAGGAAAGTTTTAATAAAAGAGTAACTATATATTCCGACAGTGCATATGTTACATCGACTGTCCACTCAGGGCTATCAAAATGGAGAAGAAGAGGGTTTAGGAGAGCTGATGGCACTCCAGTACAACATGCCCTCTTGTTGGCTGAACTAATTGAAGTAATAAACGACCCCCAAGAACTAGCCCTAGTAAAATGCACCGCACACACAAATGGAGAAGACTACGTCTCAAAAGGAAATGCAGCAGCAGACGCACATGCGAAATATGCTGCATATTTTGGTGAGATATGGAACCCCACAGACTCACAGAGAGGGAGAGGGAGGGGAATAGCTAGGGAGATGTTAATAAGAGAAGGGTACACCCATCTCCCAGCCACACAGATTATGGAACTACAAGCGGCTGCACCAATGGCCGAAAAAGAAGTATGGGTGAAAAGAGGATGCACAATGTCACCAACCGACGCACTATGGCGCCAGGGTGGCACTGGGAAAGTTGTAATACCGTTGGCACTGTTAAATACCGCCCTGAGCCAATTACATCACCCTGCCCATACAGGCAAGGAAATAATTGCAGCACGAATTAGAGAAGATTGGTTTTGTCCCGAGTTAACCTCTCATGTGTCAAATTTTATCAGCAATTGCCTCACATGTCAACAGTTTACGGCCGGTCATACTTTAAAAGTGATAAGAGGTACCATACCCCGGCCAGAAGGACCTTTTCGGCACCTTCACATTGACTATGTTGATATGATCAACATATGTCAAGAAAATAGGTATATGATTGTAGTAGTATGCCCATTTTCTAGGTGGATTGAAGCAGGGCCCTGTTCACACCCTGATGCGTTTAGAGCAGCCAAATTCATAGTAAGGGAGGTCTTCCCCAGGTGGGGAGTGTGCGAGGTGTTAAGATCAGACAACGGCCCCCATTTCGCAAACGAAATGTTCCAGCATATCACATCCCTGCTGAACATTAAACACAAATTTGCATGTGCATACCACCCACAGGCTAATGGTGTATGTGAACGCCTGAATGGCTTATTGAAGGAGGCAATTGCTAAAATACAACAAACAACAAAGAAAAGTTGGTTGTATTGCCTTCCGTTAGCATTGTTTGAACTTAGAAACAGGCCAGGGTCCGACCACCACCTCACCCCTCACGAAGTGGTTACTGGACGTCAAATGCGCCTTCCCCTAACACCAACGTCAAGGGCATTCACCGACCACGAAAGTTCAGCGAATGTGTTAGGTGATGAAATGTATCAATATGTGTCTTCTTTGATTACTAGTGTCGTGTTTGTGTCTCAACAGCTCGAGCGCACACGGGGCGGGTCTACCAGCAATCAAGAAAAAGACGAAAGTACAGAATTGGGAAAGGAGAACTCGTGCAAACTTGCCAAAGGTGACCACGTACTACTTCGCAATTTCAATAGAAAGTGGAACGAGAAGAGGTTCACTGGCCCCCATCTGGTGGAGGACGTATCAACAAGAGCAGTAAAACTAAAGGATAAGCGTGCCTGGAACCACCTACATGACGTAAAGATCTACAAACTGCAGACCCGCCCCAGCGCCAACGACAGGTCCATTGGAAGGACAGTAACAACATCCCCGACAGCGGAAGAAAGTTCCATCACAGACAACGACCCAATTGTCCCCTCAGAGACAATAACTGACGAAGAAAGGGGTGATCCCCATACTGCCCACCCTATGGTCACACGCTCAAAGAGTAAAAATACTTCCGCCATTTGAGAAAACCCCCCCCCATTGACTACTAAGTACAATTGTAATTAAAACTGAAGGACATTGCTTGCACCAATACACATGTAAACACGTGAATGTTCTCTTTTTTCTCTCGCACATACAGGAACTGCGTAATATTGTATTGTTAAGAAAAGCTAATTAACAAATTCAGTGTGCAGGCGTAGATGGTGCTGCCAGATGATAACTACCCAGAAGAATTGTCACACCAATTTGTATACGAAATAAAAAGGCCAACATACTTAAAAAGGAGAAGGGTACGTGTCTACTACACAGCCTTCCTCCTGGCCATAGAAAATTACATGCCCCACCTCCGCCCATACTTGCCGGTCCTAAGAGACCGATCACTTAGAGTAGCGTGGGAGCAGCTCTTCACCTGGGCACTGAATGACTACTTGATAGGGAGAGCTTAAGAAAACAGAACTAACATTTAATAACGAGCACTTTTGAGAATTTTTAGGCGGGCAACTTTAACGTCACAAGAATACGCTGCCAGGACTGCAGCAAGGTAAGAGCAAAATGCCGGTGAAATTAGCATATGTAATAAAAATAATAGGGATTTTTATGATCACCGGGTTCTTGGCTGCCTCTGTCTGGCAGTACAGCTATGCTATCCATTTTATTGCTGCAACCAAACCTAATATACCCCCGTTCCCTGCTGCAACAGGTGTTACGTCAGGTGGTAATAGTAACATTGCACCCAAGCAAAATAGAGTTAAACGCAGCACATACTCAGACAATAAAGGTATTGATAATTATGTACAAGATTCAGCACACGTCACAAACAACATATGGTACCAGCACATGACCCGCATTGGTAAGCAGACAACTGAGGATAGCTGTTACGTTTGCTCATTAATACCATACGCCATGAGCGCTTCACGAACATTTGTTGCCACTGAAATAGATGAAAAGACAGCACAGTGCATAATATATTTGGCCCTGTTCCAAACGAAAGGAAGATTTCAAGGAACAGTAGTGCACATGACATGGAAAACACGAGACTCATACCCATATGAAAACAACTTCCTTAAGACCTATCTGAGTTATCACAAGACCAGTTTACATGCTGAAGCATTCAAATACATAACAAGTGGCCCTGCAAAAGGAGAAACAAAGAAGGTAACACTGCAGTATCTACCATGTGATTGGTACGCCACTGAAGTTCCGGGTAAACAAGGATGCTGGGAGAGGCCGCTACTGACGATAACAGGAAAGGTGTATCTGGACAACAGCTGGGAGATAGGAGTAATTGGCAGCAACATGGTAACAAAAGAAACTATCTCAACCATCGAGACACACAATCATCGATGTTGGACGACGTGGATCAAGTACGTACCAATGCTCACGTGGGTAGAAGAAGATGAAGACCCAATAACAATACTACCATTGACTGCGCCCAAAGTATGCTACCAGCATAAAGGAGAGGTGGACGTAGGATATAACACCAATTGTGCAAGCGTGATGGAGTTACCTGAGGGGGGAGCGGGAACAGCAGTAATAATGGACCATTATTGGGCCTGTGGAGAAAAGGCATATCATACACTGCCTCCCCTGTGGAATGGTGTGTGCACAATGGTACACGTCAATGTACCATCACTAGTGGTACCTAAGAAGCATGTCAATGTGGCGAAATTTCCTAAAATGGATGAAGGGGATAAGAGACGAAAGAGATCTGCACCACTTCAGAAGGAGCAAGAGAACAAGACCAACAGCGAGGATACTGTCCTAAATAGGAGAAAACGACAAGGAGAGCCACTGACAGGAAATTACCTGTGGGGAAGGTCGGAAACGGAACTAACGTCAATACCGCCAGAACACAGACTATTCAGCAGAGCAGCAATGTTTTTCTCCTCAATAATACATCCGGGACTGCAGGCATACGCAAACGCAAAATGGCTCCAAATAACCAGTTGGGAACTAATGATGACCATCAATTCAACAGTAAATGGGTTCAACGCAATTAAAGAGGAGCTGCGAGCTGTAAGGATGGTAGCACTACAGAACAGATATGTATTGGACCTTCTCACAGCAATGGAAGGAGGAGTTTGTGCAAAGATAGGACAATCTTGCTGCACGTTCATACCTGCCAACGATGCTGACAATGGTACACTGACAGAAGCAGTATCACAATTGGCCCAGATGCACTCCAAAATGATGGATGAAAGTAACGGTGTAGACAAGGATAAGAGCTGGTTTTCACTATTATGGTTATGGATGCCATCTTGGCTGTCAGATGGACTGAAAATAATAGTGGGGTGTACTATTTTGGCTGGAGCTACTCTGATCATAATTAGATTTTGGAAAGCCCGGAAGGCACGCACGACTGACGAGTTGCTGGAAATGGTGGGAATGCACCCCTTGATGCCAGCAGATGATGGCCAGCACACAGGGGTGATAATACAAGAGAGGGAGAAGTTGCGCACCCAAATCATCACCGACCATCTAGACCCACCATCAGTGAAGATCGAGAACCCAAGGAACCCCAGGAGCTACATAGGAAGATGGGTATACTGTACTCCTGGAGGAACATGTGAATATATGTATTGGTCATTTGAAGATCATGTAAACCATTATGGACATCTCGGAGGGATAACTAAGATATGGAGGGTAAGAGGAGATAACGAGAAGGATATGTTTGTGGTCGACAAGTCGACCAGAGGGGGGACTGAAGTGGGAGAATGGAAGACCAGGCTCCCGTCCTTCACCTCTCGCGCTTGGCCTAGAGGATCACGGCCCAGACACCCGCCGCGAGAAGAGTTTGTCCATTTACCAGACGACCAGGTACCCTGGTACAGGAACATACGGATGTGTCCATCTGCCTGCCCAACAGCCCGCACTGGCCATGCCGACACCTGCGGTTCGGATCAGCTAGACTAAAATCCACACGTCGTTAGAGATGCCATGACGACCTAGACAACGGGAAGCACTTCTGTACAAATATACACACTGAACATTTCCACACCAATCTACACGAAGAACATACTCAGTGCTCTGACGTAGGCGACAGGCACATTCACGGACGTGCATCTTTATTATTTTTATATAGGCTTTCAGAATGCAGAAACGCAAGACGCATCATGAGCTCATTTATAACGCTTGCTCACGCTTCTCTTGAAACCCATTACCACCATAGAGGTATACTGGAAACACGATACTGGTCATGGAAATATATGCTATTATAACCTAAAAGCACCTATGCACCAAACGGACTAATTATGCACCAGGCCCAAGTAGGCCTCAACCAAGAGCTCCCGTGGACATTAACAAAGCACGAGTCAGGTTGCTGATCCTGCAGAAAGAACCCAGTGGAGCAACCAGCCAAGGTCGTAATGTTGCAAACTCACAGTCCAAGAACAAATCATCAAAGGCATGATGTTGCAACCTCGCACCCCGCGCACCAACGTTAAAGTCACGCCGGCAAATTAAACCAGACGCGCAGTAGAAAAAGCAATATTAATTGTGCAGAATTCTGCCTCTTTCACGGTCCCTCCCCACGTGACCAAGCCGAACCTGACGAGATGCCAAAGCCCAGGAGAAAAAAGGCGTCTGGGTCCCTCGCTACGAGACACAGGCCAATACACTTGAAAGGCTCAATGGACATCTGCTACAGTGGGAGCGGTCAGTCTTCCACCTATGAATAAATCCTCACATTGTCTGCACGTACCCATATTGAAACGTTGTTGCAATCACAGGTACACCGAGAGCTGGGAACAACGGTGGTCCCAGGCTGGGAAGCTCACGGGTGCACCAATCAGAACATGGGGCTCTCATCTCAGACGTCAGTAACATTAGCCAATCCTCAGGAGTCTTCATGTAACAATTCTTATGTATCTAATTGTAGGGACAACCCAGATATACCACCTGACTACACCTTGTCCACTAATATCATTCTCTATATGTGTACTATACTAACCCTACCACTCGAGCAACCAATTAAGAGTGGCGATAGGTTTTTTGCTAACTTTTTGACGTGACGCAAGTAGCGCGTCATAATACAGTAAAAAGGGCCGGCGAGCCCCACGATTGTGTGTGTGTCAGGACGAACCAGTACGCTCCTTGACCCATCCCTGCCGTTTGCATAATAAACAGCAGAGTCACCTTGCTCCTTGTGTGTGTCTCATACTCTATCTCATCTGGGATATACGGGAGGAGTTGGGGCCTCCCTGCCCGGAGGTCTGCGGACGGCCCGGCCGACCCCGGCAGAATTTCCCCCCGACACTAGCATACTACTGTAAAAGCGATAGCTTCGATACCTCAGAAACTCCTGTTATTCAGCAGATTGCCGAAAAATTCGCTGATATTCCACATATAGTGGATAATAATATTGCAGCTGCAAAGACATTACCTTCTAAAACTTCAATGATCCTTGATGTCAAGGAATCACATAGCAATAGCCACATACGCTACATGGCATACCTGAAATGTGCTCTCTGGACATTAGCACTGAAACTGAGGTCTGCAAGCCTATTACTGCCCCAAACTTGCATACGTTCCTTAATTCAGCATGTAGTGGAGATGGAAGACTATCTGGGAACTTCCGATATAGATATAATAGGCATTACTGAGACCTGACTGAAGACACTGCCAATATGGCATTCTCTCTCTAATTACAACACTGCTGTGAGGAACTTTAAGAATGTTATTATTGAGGAAAAAGCAAAACATTTTAACACAAAAATGTGCAGTTCAAAATCAAGATCCAGTGAGCTGTTTAAAGTTCTAAAGGAAGTGGAGGGCAAGAGCACTGCCACTCTTAACATTAAGTAAAACCTTGCCTGGTGTCAAATGATTCAGGAGGAATTTACCAACAAAATTCTTGGCCATCGGAAAAACATCCAGACAAAACAGTTGTGTCCCAGCACCTCAATGCCAAATGGATCTGTGCCAGATGCCCCCTCCATTGGTTCTCTAACACCTAAGTTTTATTTTAAACAATGGACCAAACCAGATATTTTTGAGAAAGTTAATAATCTAAAATCTAACTTTTGGAGGGGCGGCATCTATCCTTAAAATATTCTGACTCCAGGGATTGCTAGGATGGTCAACCTATCTTTCAGTGAGGTTGTGGTTCCATCTTCTCTTAAGGAAGTATTGGTAACACCGCTTTGGAAAAAGAGTTCTTTTGATCTATCTGTAGCCAAGAATTACCGTTCAATAACCAATGTACCTTTCCTGCTTAAGATCTTGGACAATGTAACGTGCCTCCAAATAATGAATTTTTTGGAAGATGGATAACATTTTAGGCACTTATCAATCCAGATTTAGAGCACAGGATGGAAACAGCTTTTCTGGCCTTAAAACAACCTTTTCCAGTATAGTAAAAAAAAGTGCTTCTGGATCTCTCTATTGCCTTTGAGATGGTCGACCAGTCCATTCTTGTAGACAGGTTGAAGGGTCTGGTAGGCTGCTGCAACATGGCTTTGGACTGGCTAGCATCTTTTCGTGGCTCTCAGGTGTCAAGAGTAGCAGTGGAAGATGCTCAATCCTCCCCTGACTACATTAGCGCTGGAGTCCCACAGGGTTCTTGTATTTCACCCTCACTTTATAATATCTACATAAAACCATTGGACCATTGGGTGACTTAATGGACCATCTAGGTGTCGGGTATACCAATTACACGGATGACACCCAGGTTATTTTTTGAGCTGCCTGGCAACTATGTCCAGGACTCTGAAGTAATTAATGGTGTTGACACAGCAATAGAGCTCTGGATGATTTCTAATTCATTGGCTCTCGATGATAACAAGGCAGAGCTTCTCATTTTGGCTGCTTTACAGCGACTTAACAAACTTGATGCTTCTTTTAAAAACTTTAACATTGCAAACAGCCAGATTCTGCTGTTGGACTGCTTCAAAGCGTTGGGTGCTTACCTCGACGTGGAATTGAGTAAGAAGGCCTATGTATCTCATACCCACTCAACCTATAGCTATGTGGCTAGGCTCCTCAACCAAATCAGGACTTACATCTCGCTCAATAACAGATACATTCTTGCTTTTGTGTTAGTGAGTTTGAGGCTTGATTATTGGAATTACCTCCAGTCAGGGACAACACAGGCTAATCTTCAGTCCCTGCAGAGAGCCCAGAACAGTGAAGTATGGGCTGGTTTTGGCCTACATAGGATCATATTACTGACTCTAGAAAGGCATTGCACTGGTTACCTGACAAGCACAGGATTTCCCAAAATATGTTTGCACTAACCTACAAGTGCTGGTCCTCCATTGCTCCTCTGTATCTGGCAAAGCAATTGACTGCCTATCATGCATCTCAACATCTCCGTTCTAGCGATAACGATAAACTTAAACAGCCTTGGTTTAGACTGGCTAGGTTTGGAGGTAGTAGCTTCCCAGTTCATGCCCCTAAGAATGGAATGCTCTCCCACTAACAATGAGAGCCACCAATTAGCTGTCAGCTTTCAAGGGGGGCTATGAAAACATATTTGTTTAACCAGAAACCTGATTAGTGTGTCAGAATGTATCTAGGCTCGTTTGCATTCTTCACTCTGGTTTTGTTTGTTTGTCTTGTCTTTGTTCTTTGTGCGCCCTCGGGCTTGTGGGCATGTGGCACATAACAAGAAATACAATTGAAATATATATATAAATAAATAAAGTTTTTTAACTAAAGGATCTTGCAGTTTCAGGATTGCACATGTTTTTCAAGAGGAACTTGAGGTCTAAACCTGATATAGAGTGCTTTGTTTACAAACATATATATGTATTATCTTGTGATTGTGACCAATATTGTAACTCCTTTGGAACTTCTTTGGAATGTTAAGCACTCAATTGGCATAGGAACATAAACATGTTGAACATTGGATCATGGAGTGTTCTATGTACCAGGAGTCCATCATTGGCTGACTGATCATTAAATCTAAAAAGTACATGTAATTCATTCGTGTGTTTCAGTCACAGTTAGTTCTCCTATGTTTTTTTGAGGACAAAGGGGCAAGATTAACAAAAATTGATGTAGTTTGCACAGCTGTTTTGAGATCTTAGGGATATTTGTTTTATTGACCTTTTTAACTATGCAATTCATTTTGGGAGGATTTGGATATTTGATAAAACATTAATAAAGTGTCATTACATTTGAAAATATTCTGTCTAAAGTGATATGTTGATAATGTGTTCTTCTGAGAAGTGTGTGACATTTCGTTATTGGAGTTACCTACACACACCCGAACTATAAGTTTAGTGCAATGCTGTTTTGTTTAACCAGGACTACCTACCATGTCTGCTGTTTCAAGCATGTTTGATCTTGCTCGTATATATTAAAACAGGTTAGCATCATTAAAAAAAAAGTTTTGATTTCAGGCTTTGTGTGTATAAACATTTTTCTTCAATTGTAGAGGAAACCTAAAACGCTTAATTACATTTTAACATTGTGATTGACTACTGCAATTCTCTGCATGCTCATTTTTGCATATGTAGTGAGCATCAATAAGAGATGTATATGTTTAATTATGGTAGTGCTTCAATAATGGCTTGTGTACTGTGAATTGTAGGGCTTACTTGAGGACTTGTGTTGGCATCTCAGTGATGACATATATGTACTAGTAAATGTGCATGCTTAGTGCATTACTATCAATATAAACAATATTGTTCTGAACTGGTAAATGCCAAACTATATGGGAGTATGCATACAAGGCATTACTTATATGTTGTGCACAAACGTAAGCACCCAAATATTCACATGTACCCTTTTTCCTCTTATTTGTCTGAAAGCTGTGTATTGAGGAGTACAACTCAGAAAGAGCTGAATACATGACACTTCTACTCTATTACTTCTACTACTAATCCCACACTACTACTACTCTGAATTACTACTAATCCTCTTCCAAAATTACTACTCGTCCCATGCCACTACTCAGCAAACTTCCTTTCTCTCTGTACCAGCCTTCTCACATTCACTCCTTACACTATCCTTTCTATACACTTATCTCACACATACACACTCATACTGCATAACTACTATACTGTTTAACCCAATGCTTCACTTGCTCCATGAATCTCTTCCACAAACTGCAATTTCTTCCTTCCTCCTGCTTGGTCCACCTCCATTGCTGACCTCACGTAGATAACCCACAATTTATGCTTCCTGTCTCTTGCTCAAATGGCCCTCCCTCTTTCCTCATTGGGCAATGTTCCCAAGCCAATCCTGTTCTATCTTCAACGCCGTGGAGGTCTATGTGTAAGGCAAAGTCTTTAAAAGGAGGTAAGCCTCTCCCACTTTCTACATGCAGGCTTGCTGTGAAATATCCATGGTAGCACTGGAAGATCAATGGTAGAGTTAACATTTCTAGGTCTGCTTTGCAGGATCACCTGAGTAAGTATGAGGAATTGAACAGTTGTACTCCTTAGTCCCTGGTGTTGCAGGATCTCGTTATTGTCCACTGTGTTATTTCTGGCATCCTCCAGCCACTCTGCACTGTGGTTTTCCAGCCAGTGTCCCCACCTTGTTGTCTCTGTTTGCTCCTCTTGGGTCTCTTTGTTGCCATGGATGTGTTCAGAGTTTTTGCTTGTGAGAGGTAGGACTGAATGTCCTGGTTTTCTCTTCTCTGATCTGCTTTGGATTGGATGTGTCTGAAAATGAGAGGAAACACTGGAGGCTGTGTGGATCAGAAGGCAAGTCTGGAAATAAGGGTCTTCAAAGACACACACTGGAATAAGGGTATACAAATGTGGTCCCTCTCATTATCCTCATGTCCTTCGCGCTGAGGAATGGTGCTGGGTCAGCTCCTGACAAGGTCAGGGTGCTGGCCTCATCACAGCAGATGTACCCCGATATCCTCCAGCATTTTAATAGGCTAATTCAATATTAATGACTTCCTCCACAAAAGACCAATGGTGCTGCCTCACATATTGGTATATGTACTAAAAATGTTTCAAATAATTTTTCTAAAAAAAGGGTCCTGAAGCTTTATGGCATTGATGGCAAGTTGTTGGTCAGATCCTTCGGTTGATAGTACAGTTGTATTTGGTATTTTAAGGGAGTAGCATGACTTCCAGCTCCTCTGTTCGAAGGTCTCATCTTCGCACAACTTCTCTACCATGGCTTTCCTGATTTCCGAGCAGATGTAGGAGAATTTGTGTAGAGCTATACTAGTTGTGATGTTCCCATTAAAGTGGCCTTATGTATGGACTTCCCGTTGCCTCAGGTCATGTGGCACTACTAGAAACGCGTTCGCATTTTTTGAAGAAGACGGTACGTTCTTACGCAATTGAACAGATACCAGGACATTTGGATGCACCTAGAAAGATTCAATTGCCTAATTCTGTTGTGGAATGGTGAGTTAGTATGGTTTATGTAGCAACACATCACCTCCCCTTTATATTCCCAGTGCCCTTCAAAGTGATTTTTTTGTACATTAGCTAATGTCTGAATCAACACATGAATATGTGTCCATGTTTCCAACTGAGCTTAGATGTGAAGGGTTGCTGATGAAAAGCATTGGTGGGAGGGTGTCTAGCAAGGCCACACAAAAGCACAACTGACACTGTGTATTCTGATTGATCAGAATTTCCTTTGCAACAACTTCTAGCTCTAGAAGGTAATGGCATCACTACTGTCTCACTCTTGTTTTCCTAATTCTAAATCTCTGTTCTGGGTGGATGATGTTTGAACAGATGACTATTCACCAGTCCAGGATTGATCAAACATCAAATTGTTGAAGACTCATGATGAGCAAAATAAAATGAAATCTTTTGAAAGTTACTCCCATCAGACTTCTCTCCTCATGCCCAATGAGTATGAATGGGTTGGTTTAGTGTGATACCACTTTTGGAACCCTGTCTAATCACATGTGTTGACCAATTAGATTAGAGACAGTAAACACAGCTCTAAAATAAGTTGTTTCTGCTCTACACATGTTCCAACCCATAGATTCGGGGGATACACTTTCACAGGCTTACTAACTTTCACAGGCTTACTGACTGGCCAGCTGAAGGAGGGTAAGAAGGAGAGGAAGGAGTATTGATAACAACAGAAAGGAGAATGGAATCGATTTTTGGAACCACCTTTGGATTCACAACTGAGCACTATAATACTCAGGCCTTCTTCAGTGTAAAAGACAACAGACAGGCCCCAATACAGAAATAGGGAAACCAGTCTGTGGAGGGAAGCTGACCCCTTCTTGCTGACCAATGCCCACCTGTTCCTCGAGGAGGGAAAATGGAAATAGATGTCTGTGATACAGCCAAAAGAAATGTCTAAGTAAATATAATGGGCCTGTTTATGAATATGACTGTCCATGAAAACAGGGTGGCAATGTGACAGTAATTTTGTTACTGCCATGTTGCTGCCACATTCCACCACTATCATATGACAAGTTTGGTTGTGGGATCTAGGATTTACCTGCAGCAAAAAGCTGGAGGTGAATCCACCACCCTGCAGTCGAATTTCAGTGGAATTACTGCAGCAGACCTACCTCCATCGGTAGTACCACCAAAATCCTGAGGGAGATACATATCTCCAAAAATGGGGTTTTAGAAAACCATTCCACCATTTGTAATCCTGTGGCATGTCTGTGGGAGAAAATGGTGGTAACAGTAATCAATTTTGTCAGTCATTTCGCAGAATTACTGTCAAATTCATATTGAGGCCCAATGACCAGGGGAAATATTCTGATGGGAGGAACACTCTAAAGCAGTATATACATTGAATATATATTCCGAGAAGTTGTGGAATATTTCAGAAGTGCATGTGCTTCTGAATTTAATTATCTGCAGAATAGGTCCAATGATGTCTATAACTTAAGATCTCCAGCCTTCCTCTCTCTGTCTGGCATCCTCAGGCACAGCGTAAGAATTCTTGGAATAAAAGGATATCTCACTGTTTGCATACTGTGAAGAATCCTGCAAATTCCTCCCTAAAACCGTGCCTAAAGTCTCCTCTCGGGTGGCATGGGAAGGGCAGACACTTCCTGATACAAACCCTAGGGGCGGTGTACTCCGGGAGGATCACCTGGTGGAGACAGGGACCAAGGTAGTAAGGAGATTCCATGGGACGAGACACAGTATTTTTCCTCTGAAGGAGATATTCTTACCCTTCTGCCAAAAGATGTGATAGCTTATTGGGATGTTGATATCTCTGAACCTCCTGGTAAAACTGAGGTGGTAATCACCAAGGTGGTAACCCCCACAACATTTTATACCAACAGAACAAATCCTTTTCATCCCTAAAATTAAATGCCCTCCTCAATACCAAAAGTACACTACAAGTATTGGCAGAAATGTTGCTTTCTCTACACCTTCTTCCTCTATTAAGGTTGAAACCTAAAGTGCTTCTGCTAAAATGACTAAGGAAATTAAATCTATCCTTAAAAATAAACAAGAAGTAGAACAGCCTAACTGTGATAAAATAACTACATGTCCCAGAATCCCAGAAGAGGGCTGAAGAGGCATGTCCAAGTGGAGGACAGACAATAGGCCTAACAGCCTTTGCAAGGATCAGGCAATTGACAGTAATTGCCTGCACCTGAATTCAATTGCCCGACCTTAGTGGCCTAACAGGCTGCTCTTGGGAGAGGGAAGAAGGAGAGGGAAAGGGAAGAAGGAAGGAAGGATGGAAGGAAGGAAGGAAGGAAGGAAGGAAGGAAGGAAGGAAGGAAGGAAGGAAGGAAGGAAGGAAGGAAGGAAGGAAGGAAGGAAGGAAGGAAGGAAGGAAGGAAGGAAGGAAGGAAGGAAGGAAGGAAGGAAGGAAGGAAGGAAGGGGAAGGTGCGGGATCTGGAAGGCTGGCAGTAGTATCAGAAGCAGGAGAGCATGAAGCTGACAGTTAATGAGGAAGTGTGGTCACTAAAAGGAGGTATGGACATGGAGAAAACAGATTTCACTTGCAAGTTCTGGAAGGTCCTGTGTTCAGAAACCCTGCCTTGCCGTGGCTGCACTTAGAGAGACGTGCTGAGAGTTAAGGTCTTCCCAGGTTGCCTAATGGCTATAATTGCAGAGTTGTGACCATGCTTAAACATGAGGCCAGTAGCAAGACGCAAGCCGAAGGGACAGAAGAGTGAAGAAGACTCCCAGTCAGCGTATCTGGACCCGAGACAACCGTGCTGCAAAGGGTTGTGGGTCCTAAGTGTGCCCAAATCCATCATCAAAAGAGGAAGAAGTCAGGAGGTTGAAGAAGCCCACAACCGCCGTGTTGCTGGAGCTGGTGGGTGAGGCTTGGCATTCAAGTTCACTCAGAAACCCTTGCTGTTCATCATTGTGAAAGCTATTCTTTACAATGGAAATGTATCACACACACTTCTAGTAAAAGTTATAGTACTTACTTACAAAGAAAAGCATTTCCTTTTACAGTGTTGAATTCTCAATTGTGCTGCAGTGGTCATGTGTCTCTAATAAAAGACGGAACACTTTCTAAATTACTCCGAAAACCTTAATGTTGATCTTACAGCATCAAAGGAACATGGCTTGTGGCCAATTGTGATTCCCGACTGAAGTTGGAAAATGTCTCTGTGTTAATAAGTGGGAATACAAACACTTACATATACTTAAGGTTGGAAATCTACCTTAATGAGTGATAATGTGTGCCTAAATATGTTTCTCCTTTGAAGACTAAAGCTTGTAACATAAAGAAAAGAGTATTCTTTAACCCAGGAAGTTATCATATTAACAAGAAGAACAATCATTAAACAAACTAAGAGGTGAACACTTTCTATGATGAAGCAAACCCTGTTTAAACCTATCCACCTAACTACCATAGTAGGTAAAGGTCCA
Source organism: Ambystoma mexicanum (assembly GCF_040938575.1). Lineage (NCBI taxonomy): Eukaryota > Metazoa > Chordata > Amphibia > Caudata > Ambystomatidae > Ambystoma > Ambystoma mexicanum. The sequence goes on from NC_090926.1 coordinate 528,985,208, forward strand.
GTGTCCTCTGATACAAGTGTGAAATTGTTATGTGACATTGGAAGTATTGCAATATAGCTTCAATGAAGCAACTGGAATGAAAAAGGTGGGGATAAAGCTGGGGGCAGGAGCTGGGTGCTTGTAAAAAGATTGAACACATAATATGTAATACTGAGACTGTTGAAATTGAGAGAACGTCAGTCTGTAAGCAGAGACAGGTTATCCTTGTGGCAGTAAGGTAAACAGAAGAGGCAACAAATCTGCCCTTTTCTTGGCACATAGGAAATAAGTGTGCTTTGCTTAACTTTAGAGGTCTAATTGTCTTGATTTGATTGGATTTGATTTGATTTGATTTATATTTGTAAGGCGCTGAAGCCCACAGGCATCAGGGCACTAAGAACCCATCAAGAGTGGGAAAAGCCAGCAATGGGTCGGCATAGTGCAACATCTTATCTACTTGAAGAGAATAGTCTTTAGCCTCTTCCTAAATCTCAGGAGGTCTGTCTCGGAGCATAAGTCCTTATGCAGCTGATTCCTCAAACTGGCGCCTCGGTCAGTAAATTGTCTGCCCATGCCCCTTGTTCTTCTACCTAGTGGGACAGATAAGCGTACTGGTTCACTTGCTCTAGTAGATCTAAGATGATGCTGAATTACAACACAATCTCTGAAAACCTGTGTATCACTGATCATTCAGGCTCTGGCCTGGCTGATCTCTTTCCTCTCAGATCGACCCTCCCAGGTCCAACTTGGGTCCTTCCTTTCATCTATCTTCCTCTCTACCTGTGGTGTTCCCCGGTGGTCTAACTTCTCGCCCTGGCTTTTCAACTATACCTGACAACTCTCGCCCACTACATTGCCACTTTCTGCTCAAATTTACAGTGCTACGCTGACAACACTCAACTCATTTTCAGGTTGCCCTCTGCCACCTCCTCTCCCTCTCTCATATTTGATTGCCTAACTGCCATTCAAGATTGGTGTGCTGCCAATGATCTTTGTCTGAATGCCAGCAAGATGGAGATGCACCTCATCGGCACACCTTCACCATCCTTTCCCCTCACTCTCTGGCTGGCCTCCCTTGGCCCTCCTCCTACCCCCACCTGCGAGGCTAAGAACCCCGGTGTCATCTTTGACTCCACCCTTTCCTTCTCCTCCCACATCTCTGAGGTCTCTAAAAAGTCATATTTCCTACTGCACCGCCTTTCATCTCCTTCCCCCAGAAGCTCATAGTATCCCAAACCCTGGTTCTCTCTAGGTTGGACTATTGTAACAGCCTCTTTCTAAATCTACCTGCCTCTATTCTCCGCCCTCTGCAACTAATCCAGAACAGGACAGTGAGACTTGTCCTTGGCCTCAGGCCCTGGGATTGTATCTCTCCAGCCCTGAAATCTCTCCATTGGCTGCAAGGATTCAATTCAAACCCCTCTGCATTGTCCACAAAGCTTTGTGGGGCCTGGGTCCAACATACCTTCAGCTATCCCTCTGCAAAAACCTCCCCTCTTGAGCTCTTCGCTCCTCTACCTCCAACTGCCTCAGGCTCAGTTGTTTTTCAAAGAAATTAGATGGGGTAGATCTCTGTCTTCGGTTGGGGCCTCCCTCTGGAACAGCCTCTCTGCCACTCTAAAACTTGAGGAGAACTATCTCCAGTTCCGGAAGCACCTCAAGACCTTCCTCTTTTCTTCTGCCTTCCCTCCCCCTCTCCCCTGCTGATCTGTTCTCTCTTGGCACTGTGCACCTAGCCACCCTCTGTCCTCCAGGCCCAGGTACCTGCTCACCCTGCCACCCTCCCGCACTGCCTCCGGGCTACCCCTTGCACTGGGGTCTGTATCTGTATCCATACAGCCCCCCCCCTTTTTCTTCCTGCACTTATCAGACCTATCCTGTCTGCTGCCTTAAACCTAGCACTTGCAAATTGCTGGCTGCACTACCACTGTTTGTTGCCTTTATTATTTATTTATTGTTATGTATCTGTTTCTCCTCTGCTTCGCACTTTCCACTTCTCCCCCCTCCATGCACTTTTCCCCTCCCCCTCTCCCATGCACTTGCGTGTTCTCAATGTCATTGGGCCTAGTAAGATTGCTGTTGTTTTCTCCCCTGTTACCCTCCGTTGCCTTGTCACGCTCTGAAACACTTGTGTACGAGTGTGATAGAAATAAAATATCAATATCAATATCAAAGATAGTCTGAGGCCTTGCCATACAGACATCTATGAACAATGATCAAAGCGTTAAAACGGACTTGTGCTTCCACTGGAAGCCAGTGTAAACTCTTCCTATATATAGTAATAGGCGGATGTCTAGGAATCCCATTTACTATCCACACAGCATCTTTGTGGAGAATTTGGAGGTGCCTCATGCATTTTTTACTATCTCCAATCATCAGAACATAACAATAATCGATCCTCGGCATGATTAGCACATGAACGAGGGTCTTGCAATTAGCCTCTGTAACATATGGTTTCATTCTCTTGAGTAACCTGAGAAGATATTGTGCTTTGATACAGATTTGGCCAATATGCAAATTGGAGTTCAAGGAGGAGTCAAAAATAAAACCCAATGTTGTGACTCAATCTACCGTTTTGATCAATAGAAACACTCTCATATTGGCCATCCAATTTAGATTTGGCCTGGGGGGATGCAAAGGGCATGAACAACATTTTAGGAGAGTTCAAGCACATCCCATTTTTGGCCATCCAATATTGGATTGCTGAGTAAACTTTATTTATATGTTCTGCATCCTCTGTATACGGTTTGGCAGCAGGTGTAGAGATGTATCAGCAAGAGCGGTCCAATCGCTGCCGAAGGACCGGACAAAGAGGACACCAGTGAAGTGCCGTAGAAGTCCTCCACAGGTTCTGTAGGAGCAAACCTGGCAAGAAGACCAAGCTGGAGAGTGGAGCTGCGGAACAGTTGAGAGAACTTCCGCACAGCTGATGGAGCAACGGCAGTGAACCAGCAGAGCCGAAGAGAATACCTGCAGTCTCAGGAAGTCCTGGTGACGTACCACAATCCGACATAAGGTAACTGGAGATCCATGAGACCCGGAGGGGACACAAGGACAGGAGGGATGCTGGTTCACAATGCTCCCTCATGTATCAGTAGTGGGGAGGCCACTACTGAATATAACGAGAGAAGGGTCTCGGACCTGAAAGCAGATACTCAGAGCAGTAGAGGAAATCTTCCTCCTCACTGTGTGGAAAAGAGAACCATTGACCACCAGAGAAGGGTCTGGAACCTGAAAGCAAATACTGAGAGTATTAGAGGAAATCTTCCTTGTCACAGTGGAAAAAAGAGAGCCATTGACCACCAGAGCAGGGTCTGGGACCCGAGAGCAAATACTGAGAAGAAAATGGGCAAGCAAGGAGATATGTTAAAGATGCCAGGGGAAGAGAGTAATTTCCTCTGGCCTTGTTGTGAACTGTACCAAGCAATACCAAGAGAAGGGGGGCATTCTCCTGGTCCTGGACCGGACGTTGTACTAGAGACATCAGCGGAAAGAGGTCATCCCCCCTCATTTTATTGGAAACTGTGTAAAGCTATACCAGAAGAATTCTTGAGGCACACCTTGTATACGTGATGTGTGAAACCCGCAAGCCAGGGGAAGGGAGGCATTCCCCCTGGCATTCTTATTACAAGAGAGCATTCTTATGGATGTTTTTCCAGGCAACAGGAGAAGGAAGCCATTCTCCTTATGAAGGAGTGTTCTGTTTGTTTATCCTTGAGTTATAGTGTGAGGGATGGGAGTAGGTTGTGACACAGGATGGTGGAGTTTATTTGAATGGAATAATTATTAGTTTTGAGGCAGGGAAACCCCTAAAGAGATAAGGATGGTACTGACAATAAAGGTCTTTAAACACCACTGTGCCACCTTTGTGTCAGCTTCCGTCTTCAACACCCTTACAGTGCCCAACGAAGAAGAAACAGCTGGTTGGAGAATTTTTGAAATATAATTAGTGTTACTAGTAGTAGCTTTCTTCATGTGGCTCTGAAATGGAGGTGAACTTCCAGTGATGGCTACTGGATGACTTTTTCAAGCTTTCATAAATCTCCCATATCCTTGATGGAGTTAGCTGCTCATTTTACAATGCTCTAACCACAAGGCTGTCAGATCATACTGCACTGATTATCCCAAACAAGTGTGAACGATGCATGCAGTTTTCTGCAGCCTGACAATTTTCTCTCTTGTGCTGAAGAAGCTATGTATAAATACTAACTCCCTGTAAATCAATGACATTTGTCTGGAGCTAAAGACTTGCATTTGGGATGATTTGCATATCACAATGTTTTGCTCATGTGGCTCTGAATTGCAGTTCAACTTACAGTGATGGGAACTCAGTGGTGCTTTGCATTTGTACCTTCCTAGTTAAAGTATTAAAACAAGCAAGCGTAGATGATACACAATTAGAACACGGAAAACATATATTTGAGGGAACAGGTTGAGGGGCAGCAGAACAATTAGCTTAGTTAAAAGGTAAAATAACCATTGCAATACCCTCAGAAGTCTTTCTCTTGATGCTTGAGCCATTACCATTAATTGTATAATCATAATTGTTATTTTATAAAGCACTTAATATCTGAGACGGTTTCTAAGCGTGAGACCAGGATTGGAACCTGTGTTACTATGCGCTGTCTTGCTTCCAAGACAAACGTATCGCCCCTGACCTATCTTCCCGGCCCATTTACACTCCTTTATCCAGCAACAATGGGGCCTTTTGATTGCTTATTTGCAGATATTAACGGAGTAAAACTCCTTTATCAGATATGCAATATGTATTAGCAATATGGAATTTTAGAACTTTATTGGACCACCCGTACAGAGTCTCAGTGTTTTTGAGGAACACCATGGTCCGAAATACTTTGACTACAGTCAGTTCTCCTCTTTGTTCCAGGAGCTCATGCTCTGTCCAGGAAAGTGTTGTTTCATATCGATATGAATTTGTAAAATCCATAAAATATCACTCTTGATGCCAGAATGCAACGTTTCTGGTCTATAAATCTTCCTCTTGTCATGCCAGGGGTCACACTCTTAATTCCAGAATGTAATATTTATTGTTAATGTTTTTATTTGCCCATTCATCCCAAGATCTCACCTTCTGAGTTTCAGCTTGCATTCTTTTTTTTTCTTGCCATGTCTTTCACATCTCACCTTAGGAACTCACACTCAGTGGTGCAATGTCTGCATGTGCGACTTCCTACACTTTCGGAGGCAGAGCATGTATAGGTCAATGTTGACATGGATTTTTCAGTTTGCTTCTGGAACTCAAATCCATATTCGCACTACACAGCTTTTCCTACTGGAAGGACTTCTTGGAAATCACACTCTAGGTCCCATTGTTCCCCATCAGATTCACTGCCTCTTGTTTGCTTGTTCAAGATTATGCACACACTTCTACACCAACTTCACAAAAATATGTTTTCTGAAAAGACATCCCTTTTTAGAATGTAAATCACAAAAAGACCAGTTCTGGTCTCCCCTTAATCCTCCCACATGTTCCTGTGTTCTCCTTACTGGTAAAAACGAATATCCTTTCAGGTAATCATGGCTGCACCCCAGTGTTAGCTGTCGTGATGTGAAACACTTTCTGTTAGTTCAGATTTGGTCGCATCATCATACTTGCTTATAGTGGGGTGGTTCTTTCAGATTATATTGAACACTCCCCTGCACATTGATATCACTGGAAAGATAGTATTGTTGAAATAAGCACCATTTTTAGCATACAACACTTTCCAATCCAAAGAATAGAAACATTGCAATTGAATAGATTACCTTTTTCAGTTTTCCTTCTTACTTGCCCGAAGAAGGGCCACTGACAAATATATCACTTTGTCCCTCATATGTCAAACGGTTGCTCGACTCTGTACAAAAGTTACATTTACTGTCAAGAAATACAAATATGTTCTTGGTTTACTGTATCTTTTATGCACAAACAGACAATTCTACATTACAGCAATGCTTAATTTAAACGTGGCTCTCTTCATTTTTTGCAAAGTGCTTGTCAACAAAAAGACATTCGAAGTGGACCAAATTGGTGACGTTTCTTTGTATAAAATGCAATTTGTCATCAATCTGACAATATCATATCTTATTACTTTTATCTAAAAGCAGTGTCAGTAGAGGACGGTAGGCTTCCAAAGTGCCAAACTAATACATGAACATCCTTTTGAAGCCAGAAATAGTTTGTTTTGCCTGCTTTCTTCTACTGACCTGGATAAAACGTGATTGAAACGAGTGCTCATAGTTTTTAGTTTTCACTAATTTCTACACACACAGAAATCACTTGTTTTATTGTGCGTTTAACTGAGATTTATTCGGTTACACAACCATAAAAGCATCAATACAGTTAAAAACAATTAGGACACATTTAAAATAAACCATACATAAAAATGCAGTATTAAAAAAAGGACAATTGATATAAAATAGTTACATAACCTCATACAAACCATTTTGTTCGTTTTAACCAGCTCCTGTGGAGATATTTTGTAATGTAGTAACTTCATTCACATCAGTGGTACTTTTGCAATAAAGTAGGGCTGATTCCAGATACATAACCAGTCTACAAAGAGGGACCAAATAAGACCTCCTGAGGCCCTGATAACCAGGCAATAGAATTGGTGCATCTTGCAGTAACAGCTGCAACCTTGAGTGTATTAGTCCGGAGATCAAAATACAGTGCTCTCGCATACACCAGAGAAACACAGTCTAGATAGGGCTCAAAGCCTGTTGTTTGCTTCAGTAGTAGATAAGGAGCACACGTCTTTAGGGCGTAACATGCCGTTTTCATATTCCTTCTTATTGCAGCATGACAACTAATGTTAACTACTTGTTTAGAGTCCAATGTAAGCCCCTCTGGGTTCGAGCAGAAATGTGACCTCTCTAAATCAAAGAATCCTAAGAGGATATGCCTTAGCCATGTTAGGGCTGTCGTCCCTGGTACATTCATTAAATGAATAACTGCTTCCTTATACTTTTACAATTCCGGTCTGCACCACAATCTGGTACAAAATAATAGGAGTTTAATGGCTACATTGTCGCAAAGGGGCATTAGATCACTTTGGCTGCATGAGCAAAGACCTCAGGAGCTGGTAGTTGACCAACTTGATGTGGGGGCACACTCAGCCCCATACATGGTTGGCGACCATCCTTGGGCTTTATACATCATTAAATAAGGGAAAATACCCCCTCTTTCATGCATACCAAAACATGACGTACTCCACCACTATATTAATCTAGAGCGGTCACAGCCTTTGTACAAGGCACAGCCAATGACAAGTCATCAAAAAGTACCCCAAGGTGATCATAATGACTGACCTGCTCCAATACACAGTCGTCAATTACATGCCTTAGGCTGATTTTCTTCCTTTGCTTGCAGCCAAACACTATGGGCCTCATTATGACCCCGGTGCTAAACCGTGGTGCTATTAGCACCATGGTCCATGCCGGGGTCCGCCATGGTGAATGGCGGAATTACCGCCCCATTCCAAGGTTGGCGGAGCGGTAATTCCCCATTCACCATGGGCCCTTCCCATTCCCATTTTTGCCCCATAGAGCTCAATGGGAATGGGGAAGGCGCTAAGTACGGTGCCGCAAATTGCGGCACCGTACTTAGCACCAAGGTCCCTTTGCGGCACCCTACTTTAACGCCTGCTAAAAGCAGGCGTTAAGGTCGGGACCCTCAAGGGAACTCGTAATGAGGCGTTCAGGGTTTAACAGCGCCAACACCTTTTACGGTGCTGTTAAACCCTTAACGCCAGGGTCGTAATGAGGCCCTTTAACCTTTGTTTTTGCTGTATTAATCTCCATTGAGAGTTCATTGCATTTTTTTAACAAAGATGTTCAGATTACGTCTTAGACGCATGTGAGTTGTAGCTAACAGCACTGCACCGTCTGTATAGAAGAGGGCTGCAAATGTATCAGTTACATGTTTCGGGGGATCAAGATCACATTTTAACAGATCTTCTATTAGTGCTTTAATATATAAACCAAATAAGAGGGGGGCAACACGCAACCTTGACGGACCCCCCTTTCTGCTGGAAAAGTGTCATGTCAATGGACTCCCCAACCAGCCCCCACCTTGCAGATTCTGCATTCTTTGAGTACAGTGCTTGTATGATATGATATGATATGACATTTATAGCACACCGATACACAAGTGTTTCAAGCGGTGACAAGCAAGGTAGGGGAACAGAGGGAAGACACACAACGATCCTACTAGGCCAGGTGTCATTCAGAGCACACTAGTGCATGGGAGGGGGAAGTGGGAAAGTGTGTGTGGGAAGGGGAGGGGACAGTGCAGTACATAATAGAATAATAACAGTAAGTAAAATTACGGCCAGCATGTGGCAAGTGCAAACTTAAGTGAAGACAACAGGTGTCAAGTGCTGGTAGTGGCACTGAGGGATACAGAAACAGTCCCCAAGTGCAGGGGTTTCCAGGAAGGCAGTGCAGGTGTGCGACTGGTGGGGGAGAGGACCTGGGGCCAAGATCATAAGGTGGCCAGGTAACCAGTGATGTTTCAGTTTCGGTCAGAAAGTCAGCAGGGGGCAGGGGGAGAAAAAGCAGAAGCAAAGAGAAAGGTTTTGAGGTGCTTCTGGAACCGGAGATGATTCTCCTCAAGTTTCCATGAGGCAGGGAGGCTGTTGCAGAGGGAGGCCCCAGCCGTACAAAGAGATCTACCTCCAATTCGTTGCTTGTAGAAGCGAATGACCCAGAGGGAGTTGGTGGTGTATGAGCGAAGAGCTCGAGAAGGAAGATATTTAGGAAAAGACAGTTGAAGGTATTGAGGCCCCAGAAGGCCTTGTCGACAATGCAGAGGGTTTTGAACTTAATCCTCACAGCCACTGGGAGCCAATGGAGAGATGTCAGTCCTGGAGGGATATGATCCCTGGGCTTGAGGCCAAGGACAAGCCTTGCAGTCCTGTTCTGGATGAGTTGCAGAGGGCGGAGTATAGAAGCAGGCAGATTTAGAAAGAGGCTGTTGCAGTATCCAGGCTAGAGAGAACCAGAGCTCTGGAGACAGTGAGCTTCTGGGGGAAGGAGAGGAAAGGAAGAATACCTCTGAAGAGGTACAGCTGGTAGTGTGACTTCTTAGAGACGTCAGAGATGTGAGGACAGAAGAAGAGTGTGGAGTCGAAGATGACCGAGGTTCTTAGCCTCACAGGCGGGAGCAGAAAGAGGGCCAATAGAGACTTGCCAGAGAGTGGCAAGAAAGGAGGGAGCGGGTGTGCCAATGAGGAGAATGTCAATCTTGCTGGCATTAAGGCAGAGATCATTGGGGGCACACCACTCCTGAATGGCAAACAGACAGAGATGAAAGAGGGAGAAAAAGTGGCTGAGGGTAGCTTGAAAATTAACTCAGTGTCATCTGCATAGCACTGGAAGTTGGGGCAGAGCTCAGCAATGTGGTTGGCAAGAAGTGACAGGTATTGGTAAAAAACCAGGCAGGGAGGTTAGACCCCTGGGGAACACTACAGGTAGAGATAGAGATGGAGGAGAGGAAGGACCCAAGTTGAACCTGGGAGGGTCGATCAGAGAGGAAAGAAGTCAGCCACTCCAGGGCCTGACTGGTCATACCCAGATTATCATGAAGACGGATGGCATGGTTGACCGTGTCAAAGGCAGAAGAGAGATCAAGTAAGATGAGGACAAAGGGGGTGTTGGAATCGAGGTTGGAGAGTAGGTCTTCACAGATGTTCAGGAGATCAGTGTCCATGCTTCTGGCAGCTCTTAACCCAGACTGATTATCGTGGAGACAACCAACAGAATTAGTGTGAATATTGAGCTGGGAGATGGCCTGCTTTTCCAAGAGTTTGCCCAGGAAAGGAGTGGTGGAGATTGGGCAATAGTTAGCCAGGCAGGAAGGGTCAGCTGCGTGCTTCTTAAGAAGTGGATGCACAAGGGAGTGCTTCAGGGGGGGAGGGAAGACTCCAGTGGTGAAAGAGTGGTTGCAGAAGTCTGACAAAGCATGAGCCAGGGAGTCAATGTGGTCCTTGATGGTTTTGGAGGAACATGTATGAACCTTTTTTGATGCGAAATTTCATTGGTCAAACTTGTCTAGAAACCTCATCTGGGGAGAACAGAGGAAAGGCAGAGATGGAGGGAGGAGAGGTGGCTGAAGAAGACCCAGAGGAAGAGCAGGGAATAGAGGGAGGAAATGGACAGGAGGAGAGAGAGGACGGGCTGTCCTGAGTTTTAGAGATGAAGTGAGATGCCAGTGCCGTGCAGAGGGCCTGAGAAGGGAAAGAAGAGGTGGAGACTGCAGAAGGATTTGCCAGTTCCTTGCAGATTTCAAAGAGTTCAGCCGAGTTGTTAGATGCCACAGAGATGCAGGCTTGGATGTGAGCTTTCTTCTTGGTGTGCCTAATCCTGCCTGGAATCCTGCCTGTAAATGATTCAGGTGATTGCCCTTGTGAACCCAGCACTGTAAGTGTGACAGCAACACCTTTGCATAGACCTTTCCCACTGCATCCAGCAGTGAGATTGGCCTTTAGTTTCCTGGCTGTTTATTATCACCCTTTTTATACAGTGGGATAATAAGTGCTTCAGACGATGACTGAGGGACATCCCCTATTCTTACAACATAATCGATCAGTCGTACAAGCAGATGGGCCCAGATTGATAACTCATCTTTTAGCAAGTCAATCGGGATTCTATCCGGCCCTGGCGCCTTACCATTCCCAAACCTAGATATAGCGTCCCCCACTTCTCAATTGCGGGTCATCATATGAAACTCCCACAACTTGCTGTATTTCTTCAAATGAATCATTTGGATCTTTCATATATAAATTACCGAAGTGTTGGAGCCAGTCCCCTGGTGGTGTATGGTTTGCAATACGGCCCACTGACTTAACTTTGCTTCCATCAACCAACCTTCAAAAGTTGACCTGGTCACCCGTCACACTGCAGGACAGCAACTCTTCCCATATGATCACGTGGTACTGTGACTTCTTAGGGGCAACCACTGCCTTATAGTTAGTCCGAACAACCCTCAAATGGGCTGTATCAATCATAGCAGCTTTCTTGATTTAGTTAAGTAACTCTTTCTTGGCCAACAGGCAATCATCATCAAACCACGCTATGTTTGCCAGATTACATCTTCTGATTCTGCTTATAGGTGCTAGGAAGAAGGAAGAAAAAAGTTACCACCATATCTCTATACAATTTACTCACAGTCCAAGATGAGGAATCCGCCAGACAAATACTGTCTATGTGGGAATGTATACTTTGTTAAATGACTCCAATCAAGCAGTCCCACTAAGTCAGTGCCTTGTCTGGGATTGCTCAAGGGAAGCCCTTATTTATATATTTTTATGTCCAGTTCGTGTACTCTGGATGACAACCCTTATATAACACCCCTCTCTTAGAATCCCCCTGACCCCACTGAGCCAAGAAGTAAGTTTGTTTTGCAAATTTAAAAGGTTTATTTGAGAATTAAACAATATATACATATATAGCACTTTTATAATAAATCAATAATTGATATCACTCTTAGACATATGACAGTGAGTGATCAACAATGGATGAGATGATACTAGCACACTGGGTAATTACTTAGGAGTAGTATATAGGATAAGGTAGCTGAGAATGCTTTATATGGTACAAGGAAATGCAAGGTGGAAAAGAAGCAACGCAGGAATAAACTTGATATGATTTCAGCAAAAAGTAATATAATCACTTTTCCCCTTTTGGCAATTCACCCCCCCCCCCCTCTATGCAATGTAAGGAGGTGGAAGTAACACACACAGTCTTCAGGAATACAATCACAGAACAATACGAATTCAGTTCCCCCCTAGTAAGCTTAGATCAACAGGGATGGTTTTAAACACCAGCAAAGTACTTTAAAGGTGGTATGCAAAGAAAGGAAAATATGAAAAAAATTATTTTAATTCCCTCTAGAGGTTTAGGGTGAGTGATAGCTACTTTAAATTAGTTCAGGATCACTTTAGCAATGCTCTATGTATGATTGTCAGGTTGCAAACGAATTTCAGCAAAGGAAAGCAAGGACACATTTTTTACACGTGGCTGAAATGAAGCAAAATGTCAAATTGTGGCAATTTAGTCGCGTTTGTCGAGCGCAATTATGGAGGAAGTAGCAAGTCGGTTTAGAGCTTGTTGGAAAGCTTAGAATCTCAGCTTCAAAATAAAAGTAAAATCCTGCTTTTATCACACACGGTACACGAGATACAGACAATTTTGTGGAGGTAGATTTTCAGAAATGAAATTTTAAAGTTTCAGAATGACAGATGACAGTTTTGCAGCTTTGAATCAAAAGACGGGACGCGATTTCTATGATGCAGTTCTCAATAGGTTAAAATAGTTTGAATTAGATTATTTTAAACTAAGAGATCGGTTGTTTACAGTTCTGGCTGGGTACTCACACTATATTTTGGAAGGAATGGGCCTCGTCACAGATCTGGTCAGGTTGACTGCGGTTCTCTCGCCACGGACGGTCTTTAGTACCGGTTCTCTGGTTACAGCGGTCTGGGTCAGCTCTGCTCTGCTGGTCAGGTCTGGCACTCGGCGCTTCACAAAGGTCTGGTCTCTGGTTCCGGGTACAGCTTTGCTTTCTGGGTGTTTCTGGAACAGGGTTCTAGGCCAGAATCAAACAGCTCAGCCCAGCTGTTTTTCTGGCAAAACGCTCTGCAAGAAATCAGCCTGAAGTGGGAAGTGAATGTCCCTACATGTCCTGCACAGTCTCCTTTTATGTGTTTAGAAAGTGGGAGGGTCGGCTCATCTTCTATGCCCAACCCTCTCAACTTATCATTGGCCAGTTCCTCCTCTCTCCCTTGATTGGGGGAACTGGGTTGTGAGTCAGAGTGATGAGGTAGGTTTATGATCAGAGGATCCTCCCCTTGTCAAATTGCACACAAATCTATTTCTGATCCAAATACATATTTATCTATGTACCATTTTTCTAATATTATACGTCCAGTTAACATATTTTATGTATCACCAAACCATCCGATCCCTGTCTTTGTAAGATGTCATCTCCACTTATGACAGAATTCTGCCCTTTTCATCCAGATAACGACCTCTAAACCTTTCCAGATTTTACACAAATGTGCACCAGGGATATGGGTTTCAGATGATAAAGTGTCAGATTTTTAACATGCATACATTTGGAGTATCAACCTTTTTTCCGCTACTATCCCCAAGAACATACCACAGGGTCCTAACACCTCTTAAAATGTGCACAGAAATATCACAAGAATGATGATGTTATTTATATAATTTTTACAAATCCGCACTATGAATTATCCATCTTTTTAAAATTATGCTCTGGCCCCAAAGGGGTGTGGTTTTCCAAAGCACATGGTGGAATTTCTGGTTTATCCACTTCCCAAGCTCAGCTAGCTCACAGATGCAGTGCCCCTCCCCGATTCCTTGCAAGAGGAAGCCATTTACGACCCCCCTAATTTAACATTTGCCTGGGCCAAGGACAGTGTTTTGTTTAGTTTCCTGTAGTCCCCAGGTGCTCCTCCCCTAATTCAATCAGAGAGGTGTCATCTCCTTTTGGCAGGGGCAGCAGAATGCAGCCAGGCCTGGGAACACAGCTGCTGATCAAGTTTCAACTCCTGTCGGGGGTGGTTGTCAGGCAGAATTCAATCTCTTTAAGCCGGCTTCAGCTAAATGTCACTTTGGTACCCAGTTTTCAACATTCAAATCAAACTGACAATTTTTACACATGCAGCTAGAACGCTGATTCTAAGTTCAAAACTATGCCATTTCAACAGTTGCAAACTATGTGACACTCCACAGTAGGTCACTCATTTATTTTAAACGTTTAGATTTTAGTGTTGTTCAGTCCAATTTCACTTCAGGTGCTGACATCCACAGCTCAGGCAGTTTTGTTATAAACATTGTTTTGGGCTCTTTCTCTTTCCAGATTTTGTATGCACACAAGACTACATTCTGCCAAATGTCTGCTGGTGTTCATTGAGATTTTTGAATATCTTGCAATGTTTAAAATAGGCATTTTTAGCTTGCATTTCAGAGACACAAAGGTGATTTTCAACGCACTTTTTTATTTTAGCCACCGGCACTGCTGTTTTTCCTTTGGCACACATTTCACTCATGGCACTCCTGGCCCCTCACGCTCGCACTGGTGGGTGGCAGGTCAGGGTACCATTTTGCTGTTCGCAAAACTGCACGGTTCTCCAGGATTCTGGCTCAAATGTGGGCTTTTCCGCCCTCACAGCACCAAGTGTTGCAGCATAATAACTTGAACGTGGGCCAAGACACCCAACAACTTTCATAAATATTGGGCAGAGTAGCGTTGTGGTCAACAGACGACCATTTAACCACCATTGTTGTGTCGCCTACAACTGTAATGACACTTTTTCCCCTCTGGCTTCCAACATTGTCCCTTTTACCCCAACCAGGAGACCAAATGCAACTCAAATGGAAGTGGTTGCTGTCTGTCTACTTTAATACTTCCATTCTGACGGCACCTCCCAGTTTGCAGCACTAACTAAAATATAATAGATATCAGAATCTCCCTTGTGCCCTACAAAGGTTGCTGCAGAGGGTTTGTTAGGGGTGATCCTCCCATTCAGGCGATGCAATCCCACCTCCCCTATCAAGCTCACAGCCTCAATAGCCCCCTAGTGGAGTCTGCAGGGTCTAACAGTCTCCATTCTTGGGATACAATATATTTCATCCTGGTCATCCCAGGATCCCTGTAGTTCTTGAAAGGGTTCAAATTGTATGTTAAAATCCCCCATATCTATAATAAGGGGAGCTGGTTTGGCAGCACTCTCATTGTCCTTAAGCCTATGACACAATGTCTTGAGGCTGTCCTGAGGTGCACTCCATCCTGGCCTATTATAAATGTTAAATATCAAAGTGTGCTTTCCTTTGGGACTGATCACCTCCAGGCATTTTAGATCGACTGTCCCTGTCACAAGAGGTTTAACAGTCAGCACCAACAGGCCACCCTTAGGTCTACCTCTCAGGCCTTTGGTTGCACCCAGGTTATAGGAGCTGAACCCTTGTAATTAAATGTTATCCATGGCCTATGTCTCCTGGAGACAGACAATATCAAATTTGTGGTTAAAACAGACCCATTCAGAATCCGACAACAATCTGTTAATCCCTGCCACATTCCATGAGAGCATCCTCACTCCTTTTATGGTGAACATCTCTACCTCTATAGAGGGTGACTGAAGACCCTGTTCCACCCTTCGGCGTTACATTGTCTTTACCCCTTCCAGTCAATCTATTTCATCCAACCCTTCAGTGAGCCCGCCCATTATACTCAGCGGCAGATTAAAATTCTCGTTAATACTGATAGGGCAGTTGTTGTGTACTGGCAATCTGAAGCGGATCTGCGTGAAATTACAGCGGCTGATTTTACTGCGACAGAAATGTTCGCATGGGAAATGAACAAATACAAACTGTTCGTAGATTTCCCATGCGAACATGCAGGGGTGTCCCCTTCAGCCCCCACAATTCCCGCTCACTGTAGTGAGTAGGGTGTTGCGGGGGATACCCCCCGTCAACGCCCCCTCAGCCTTTTTTTAATTTTTTTTTCATACCGGCCCCACCAAAACACTTAAACACATGCCACGAAAGTTTGAACTTTTTCTAGTTGTAACTTTTCGTGGTGTGTGTTTTAGGTCTTTTGGTGGGGTCGGTCATTTTATTTAGACTATTCGTCCTAACCCATCTGGAGCATAATGTAATATTAGTATGGGCGGGGGCAAGATCTTAATTCAATAGATGGGAACCCCTCGACCTATAACCAAGGGTTGATTAACATCATCTGTATAAAATCTCTGTTACCCAGGGGCATCCTACATCTCACACAGTACACAATATCTCCCGTATTATCGATTTGAAGCCTCTTACACAGCGCAACCCATATATAGATGTATTCATTAATGATACTATGTCCTCAAAACAGTCTGGCTTCAATTGAGGGATGTCCTACATGAAGACATCTCATCCTTTATCCCACCTCTGATGTTCCCCAGGGTCAACAAGACTTGAACCTCTATATTGGAAGAGGGGGGAGGTTGCCTAGGAGTATCCTGTGGGATAACACCACCACTATGCCCTGCACTGTCAAATGTAATGAATGACTGAAGGACAAAATGAGTTGGATCTCTGCTACATGTACTCATAGCAACTTTTTTGATTTTACCAACATCCTCACTAGGCGCTGGGTTTCCTTCACTGTAGTCACTTTGGTTTGTATGCCCTTAACACCTAGCAGTTTTCTATCACCTGTTTCTATTGAAAGAAATGTTGACTTACCAGCCTCATCAACAGTCCCTTTGTAATAGGATATATCAGTTTGACCAATGAACACTTTGCTAGCCATTACCAGTTTTGCAACTTCACCTTTTGGTTCACCCAGTTCCTTTATAATAACATTAAGAACCCCCATTACTTCACTAATGTCCCTAACCTTACAAACACAGGCTACATCAGTGGGATTGCTACATGTTTATGTTTATTAGGTTTATGTAGAGCTTTAATCCAAAGCGCTTTACAATATAACAACACGGTACAATAATGAAAGAATCATATTTACAGTCATGAAACAAAACAGTGATACAATATGTAGAACAATTTACTTAGAGATGGAAGGGAGGGGAGAGGAGGTAAGTAAGGAAGGTACATCCTGAGGGGTATAGGAGCTTGTGCTCAACCAACTTAACGTGAACAACCGCTGAGCTGGTAAGCTTTCCCTTATTGCCCAGCTTCTTTTTCCCAGCCGCAGTACAACCCCTCTCACCCACATCCTCCTTCTGCAGTAATCCCTCATTTTTTTCAAAATCCAGAAACTATTTTATGGGGGGACAGCAAAGACAGTGGGGGCACTGAGGTTTGGACTAACCGGTTGGACCAATGACTTGGATGCATCTATACTGAGTTTACCAGAGGTCAATATGGGGGATTCCTGGGGTAAAGAGAGGAGAGTGACTACTTCACCCACAAGGGGCTTAACTACAGAGGCTATGGATTCACTAAGCACCCCCTGCCCCTCAGTGCTATGCTTAATAGGCTGGCCAATAGTGGGAACAGGTTGGCATTCATTTGGATCTCTTCCAGAAGAACATCCACACCCGAGACTGGAATCACATAGTTGCTCCCTCCCCCCCTGAATGGGGAGGGGAATTGATGACCCTTAATACCTCCAATGGGTCAACCAGCCTCTAGTATTTAGCGGCCCCACAGCCGGGTATTATGGCCGTAGTATCAGTGTTACCAGTCTCCTTGGTTACCTCATTTATTGGCATTAATGCCCTTATTCACAGAGCATTTTCCAATGGGGTTTTGCCATTATAAAGCACTTCTGTGAATTAGGTCCGAAGTCTGGTGCATTGGAGGGCATACTGCAATTAGAGCCTCACTCAAGATGGCACCCTGAAGCGGCACATGGGTTTCAGACAACACACACTGGAGCTTTAATTAGAACCCGAGTCGCTGGGAGCAGCACTGGCAGTAGCCAAGGGAGCTGACACAGATGTCACATTTTTCGGCGTTCTCCATACCTGCAGGTAAAATGGGCATACATCACAAAGCCACCTACGAAGTTGCGATAAGGCGTTAGGGCTTAGAACACGCAGCACCCCAGGAGTAGCACGCCCATTTATTTACATGTCTTACTTGCAGTGGCAAATTATATAGAGTACAGCCCTGTGAAGGCATACTCAGAAGACACAGCACCACGGAGCGGGCACCCCAAGAGGGCACTTTCCATTGCATAGCCCCCCCAGTAAGGTAAGCATACTTGTTGATCTAACCCCTAAATGGGTGCATACTGCACCATGTATTCTTAGCATGTGCATTTGAATACCCTAGGAAGGAGGACTGCAGCCTGTTGGTACATATATGACATGTTTACAAGCCACCAAGTATATGCCAGCCTACCCCTAACCACACAGCTTTTGTAAAGAGGCTGTCGGGTAAGGCCATTAGTACATTTTTCTTCATGTCTGACCTTTGCAGATATACTGCTCTTTCACTTTGGCAGGGAACACACGTATGTCGCATGTTGAACTACTTACTTTGTGAGCACACAGTGGGCAGTCTCTGTACAAAAACTGGCCCACATACCCCATCGCCAGCTGGGTGAGTTATACTAATGAGACAGGTGAACTACACAACCTCCTCCCCTCCCCCCCTTTCCTGCACATACATATTGCATGAATATGGGACCAATGTGGCATTTCCACATATTCTGTACCACTTAGCTATCTAAAGTAAGAGAAGCATTAACAAGTCATTTTGCACACTATGTAACCCTGAGCAAGGTAGCTCACAAGTTCCATCAGGGGTTACATCCATCCCCTGTTTCTCTGCCTTGGTGTTTTCTGCTAGGAAGTGGAAATGCACCACCGATCATCACTTTGATCTCTAGAAGGAAGCTATACTTGACAAACCACAGGTCCTGAAGAAGATGATCACACTCACATGGATCATCGAAACCGGTCGACCACTAATGGCATTTGTGACCTCATGCTGAAGACAATGTTCACTACAACAAAACATGGACATGTCTAGAAATTGAGTTGTCTAGCTAGAGAACCATATTAGCCTCTAGTCCATCTTGCTCTCTGTCCAGAGCAGACTTTTACTGCTTCTAACAATATATAGGTCTTTAGTGGCAGGGACTGCCTCCATGTAATGTTGATTAAAACATATAGGGATATCCAGATGAGAGGTCAGCCCATAGCCACTAAGAAAGGGACAGAAGTGGTTGACACTCTGTCACCTTAAGAAGTGTCCTGTATGACCTATACAATATTGTTTTCTAAACTGAAACTTGTCTGTATGAAAGAAGGTGTGATAAGGTGACTCTCTTCCCTATCCCTGTTAGATAGGTGGTACACCACCCACAGCCTAGGGAGAGGAGACACCATGAAACAGGCACAGGGTGTTCTTCCTACCAGGGAGAGTATGCATGTATGTGTGTTCTTCTAGAAACATGATTTATGTGATACTCAGCTAAATTATTTCTCCATCACCCTTACGAGAAACACATAAAGACCAACGACTACAGCGCTCATGGCTATCTGATTTATACAACAATGGTGCTAATGGGTGATGCCAAGAACATGTGCACATGCTGTTAAGGCATATACGTTTAGCTTCCAAGTCCTTCCCAAGGAATAACATACGTAAGCAAAGCACCAGCTTGGACTTACAGGCTCCTGCTTACCGCTTCCCGCCAGTGACAGCCTCAGATAGCAGCGCCCTTCCCCTGCAGCAGGTTTACGCTGCAAGCGTTTGCTGGGCTTCTTTTGAAGTGGGCTTCCTTCCTTCCCAAGAAGGGGGGCATGTCCAAATCCCTCGTAGTTCGCCGGGTTGCGGGCACAGCACTGCAGCCTCAGACAACAGTGACTTTCCCTTGCAGCGGTATTATGGGTTTCATTTTTACATTTGTTTGTAAAAATTGGAAACTAGCGGAAATGTGAGTGTCTTGATTAGCTCTTCAGGCTATCAATGATGCCTTGCAAGACCGAAGGCTGTGCAAAGTAACACAATTGAGAGACTGAGAATGTGATTTGTTTTCTTTTTAAAGTTGTTTAAATGGTTCCATAGAAGTTTATTACATCAGCATAAGGAAATGCTGATTGAATTTAAAGTGAAAAAGGATCTTGAGTTGATGTGCCAGAGACCTGCGCTATGTGGATCCCATTACAGGCATTA
Source organism: Ambystoma mexicanum (assembly GCF_040938575.1). Taxonomy (NCBI): domain Eukaryota; kingdom Metazoa; phylum Chordata; class Amphibia; order Caudata; family Ambystomatidae; genus Ambystoma; species Ambystoma mexicanum. Next base: position 529,004,843 of record NC_090926.1, read on the forward strand.
AAAGGCTACATTTGTAATTTGAATTAATGCAGAAAATCATTAGTTGTTCACCATTTTTTTACAGAGCAAATATAATTGCTGATAATTACAGAACAATTACTAAACCATACATATGGATACATACAGGCAGACATGTTCAACTGATCAATACCATAGAACCAGGAGACTTAATTGTAGCTATCATCTACACTTTTTAGTCAATGGTGACATAGCCTAAACCTATTTTCATTCCCAGGGTCTCTATAGTTTAGATCTGACAGACATGTCAATACTCATTCACTGGCAAAAGTACTGAACAGCTCTTAACTGTTAGCACAATAGAATGACCTGAACATGAGCGGACTTTCTCACATTTAGGCCCTGATTCACAGAGCGTCTTTCAATGGGGTTTTGGCATTATAAAACGCTTCTGTGAATTAGGACCTGAATGTGTGTTTTCTGTACGTATGTGTCCACTACTATGGTTAAGGAAATATTTGATATTGCTATCACATTCCAAGAGATGAAGGCAGATTAACCTTTTCAGAACAAACAATCACATCTAACTAACTTGTCTTCAGGACTATGCAAGCGTCTTAATAATTTGGGTGTCTAAACACATGTTTGCTGTTGGTTACCAGTAATGCATAACTTTGTTGTTTTGTGCATTCATGTATCTGGGATATTTAGATAGCACAAACATAACTTGAAAGCAACAGAGCACTGTACATTAAAGTGAAAGGAATACAGTGGTGGGAGTTTGTCTTCTTAGACCATTGTCCTAATGTGTCAGTGAAGGGTTCCTTGAAGAACAAGGTCTCCAGATGTATCCGAAATTAGGAAAGGGAGGGAGACAGTTGAATGTTAGCAGGAAGGTTGTTCTGAAGCATGGGACAATAGCAGGATAATGCTTGTTTTCTGGTCTTACCCTTCTTGCACTTCTAGGATTTCAGTCTGGCGATATGTCTCCGGGTATTGCATTGAACTCCTGAGATGGCGATCTTCTCAGCTAACTATGATGGCATCTTCAACTATAGGTCTTTGTAGGTGATGCATGGTGTCTTCAAGGTGAAGTGAGCTTTGAAGGGTAACCAGTTTAGTTCCTTGACAGTGAGGCATACGTTGTCAATTTTCTGCCGTTCTAAGATGAAGCGTGCTGGACAGATTTGACCTGCCAGGTGGGTGTTGCCATTCATCCATTCAGTTGGCATATCACTGGGTCCTGGATGACAGTTCTAAATTTTGAGGAGGGGAGGATGAGATTCCCTGCAGTAGTGAAAGCTGGCACCACTCTATGGCCCTCATTACGACCTCGGCGGTAGCCATGCCGCTATTGGCGGCATGGCTGCCGCCAAAACCGCGTCTGGGTCCACAGAATGAGGAATTACCGGGCCATTCCGAGTTCGGAAGGCCCGGTAATTACTCCCTGCAAGGACCCGGACCCTGTCCTTCCCCATTCCCATTTCAGCCCCCATAGGGCTGAATGGGAATGGGAGAGGGAGCAAACAATGGACCATTACAAGTTGGCCCGTTGTTTGCTCCCTCTTCCCCTCGGGGGACCCGGTAAGTAACGCCTGGTCAAACCAAGACCTCGTAATGAAGCGGTACGGGGTTAACGGCGCCTTTAACAGCGCCGTTAACCCCGTACCACCAGGGTCGTAATGAGGCCCTATGTCTTAATGGATGTGTGTGCTTTGAAGGACAGCTCATATGCAATTGTGAAGCTGAGAGACATTGCACTAGACGTGAAGTTGAGGGGAGAAGCAGTCAAAAACCAGCCAGTTTTGAACTTGAGTGCATTTGGTGGTGTCCCAAGGAGGATGAAATCTGTTTTAAAAGGGTAGAGTTCCAGGTAGGTGCTTGACATCCAGGCTTCAATGGTGAAGAGGCAGTGTTTCACTTTTAACATTTTCTTTAAAATGTAAAATACAAACACAGATATATCTTTTTGATTCAAGTTCTGCGCTTTGAGAAAGGTTACCTAATATGGGTTAATCTGTGTCCAGATTCCTTAACATTTCAAGTAATCCAGGATATTTACTACCTGAGGAGCCATTATGTTGAATGCAAAACATGTTTCACTAATTTAATCAACAGTATATACTTACACGCATTCACCAATCATATTAAGTTGATTGAATGTGTAGACAAGTGAAAATTTATATAGTTCATAATCAACTAGGCTACTTTCCCCACCATGAGTTTGTTACTTTTAGATTACATTTCCTAGTTATAAATGTGATGCATGAATTTCATTTTTAATGTACATAGTTTATTTAAAAAAAAAAATGTGTGTCTAGATGACGACCATGACCTATTGTTGTGTCTAGAAGGCCTTATTCGTCCTTGGGTAACATGTTGGAGTTCAAGTGTGCAATCCAATGAATGGCTGAGATTGTATAGATTTTATTATGTCATTGTTTACCATGGCTTACTTGAACTGGCAGGCCTGTACGGGCTGTTCACAAGCATATGCAACATTGATAACAGGCTCCCTATCCACAGTCTAAGTAGTGTTCCCCACTCTGTATTTGCTATCCCAATAAGATTATTTTTCGAATTTTAAAAATGTTAAATTTGACTACATACTAATTTGTGATTGTACACACGTAATAAACACATATTCATTGTGGATTTCTTTTTTTATGTATATATTTAGTATTTAGTATTTATTTATTTATATTGCGCACCTAACCCAGAGGTAGCAAGGATCAGAAGCATCATGAGGATTGCAAAGCTTGGTTACATACAGAGGTATGAGGTCCAGCTGTGGTTACAGTGCTGGACGTGTCACAAAGAAACAATGCACGCCGAAGAGGCATAAGTTACAGCGATAAACAATATAAGCAATATTATATACAAGATGCTGGTTGTCTCGTGAAAGGTAACTGTGCCGAGCAGTTGACAACCTAAATGTACATAATTTACAAACATAGTGGTATTGGGCATCTGGGTGGCAAGGGAGCAGGCGGTCGTTATGTGTCGTGAGCCTTGAGCCAATGGATGGACTTCGATCTGAATTGGCGGTAGGGAAGGTCCTCCCTGCAAGTCGGAGGAAGGGAGTTCCAGAATTGTGCTGCTTTTACCGGGAAGCTGTTCCCTCCAGACATTGTGAGTTTAAACCTAGGCACCAGGAGGAGGTTAGAGTTGGCCATTCTAGAGGGGCGAGAGGAAGTTGGTCTGGTGAATCTAGTGATAAGGTATTGAGGGGCTGCTTGGTGGAGGCATTTGTGAGTCAGGGATACAGATTGAGGAATATTTTGTCTTTAGTGGATAGCCAGTTGACGGATCTTCTAGAGTCAGAAATGTGGGCTTTCTTCGGGATAATGAGGGCCGCTCTTAGGGCATTATTTTGAAGGATCTGTATTTTGTTGGTGATATATTTGTTACAGCCTACATATAGTGCGTTGCAATAGTCCAGCTTGGACAGGATCAACGCCCTGGCTAGTGTGATGCAATTGGATGGAGAGAGAAAAGGTTTAGATGCTCTGATGAGTTTGCATGTGTAGGATGTGGCGGAAGCCATAGCATTAACTTGTTTTTTGAAGGTGAGAGTTGAGTCTAGGTAGAAGCCGAGGGTTGTGACCTCCTTGGCTACCGTAATCTTATTGTTGTCAATTATGAAAGAGGAGTAGTTTTGGTCCAGTTTGCTGAGGTTATGTGAGGATCCTAGAATGAGGAGTTCTGTTTTGTCATCATTCAGGCATAGACTGTGTGAGGCCATCCATGCCTGAATGATGAGGTACACTCTATTGACGAAGGCCAAATCCTTGTCATAATCCTCCGTCAGCGGGATGAGGATCTGGGTATCATCGGCATAATTAGTATAGGTGATACCCAGACCATCTAGATCATCAAAAAGGGGCTCCGTGAATATGTTGTACAGTGTCGGGGAAACGCATGATCCCTGGGGCACGCCACAGGTGATAGGCGTTGGGTCAGCTGCTGCTAGAAGGGAGAAGACTCTCATCGTGCGGTTGTTTAGAAAGGATTGGATCCAGTCAGTAGCCTCTTGAGAGAAGTGGGCTGCTTTTTGAAGGTGGTCACATAAGATCTTATGGTCTACCAGGTCAAAGGCAGCTGAGAGATCAAGAAGTAGCAGTAGTGCAGTCATACCCTCATCTCTCAGCTCATCTATCTGTGCCTTAAGGTCTATGAGTGCAGTTTTGGTGCCATGTTGAGGCCTGAAGCCCGACTGTCTGACTCCTAAGAGCTGGAAGTGCTCGAGGTGATGTTGGATTTGTTGGTATGCTATTTTATCGAGGATTTTAAGAAGGAACACTACTGTGGTGATGGGGCGGTAATTAGTGGGAGTAGAAGGGTCTAGATTTGTTTTTTTGAGCAGGGGGAGGACCCATGATTGTATCAGATTGTTAGGTATGGTGCCTGATGTGAGTGACGCATTTATTAATTTGGTAATAAATGGTGCGAGATCACGAGCCAAAATCCTTAATCAGTTGTGCCGGGCATAGGTCCCTATGGCAGTACGATGGTTTGAGGGTGAGAATGACCTTTTCTACCTCTTTGGTAGATACTTTGTGGAAGTTAAAGTCGGGATGTGCGCATGGGAGTGCGCCTGCGTAGAGTGAGTCTTTTTAGGGATGAGACTGCTAGGTCTAGTAGTAGAGAGAAGGGAGTCTTTTTTAGTGTTTATCTTTGTCTTGAGGGAGGGGATTTTATTGGCTAAGGCATTTTGTATACCCATGCACCAATTTTTATCCTTGAGGCACGAGTCAGGAGCTTGGAAAGGAGATTCAGCCTCTTTTAGTATAGTAAAGAGCTCTCTGGTGTTAGATTTGGCTTGTAGGATTCGGGTGCTGTAGGGACATTTGTTTGGCCAGGATAATTTCTTTTTTGAATTGGGAGGCTAGTCTATTCAGGTTATTTTTATTTTTTTCAGAGGGATGTGATCTCCAGATTTTTTCACAATGTCGCTTTTCCTGTCTGAGGGCTTTAAAATGGGGAGAAAACCAGGAGTTGATGTGTTTTCTAGGTTTGCTCTTTTTCAGCTGCAGTGGGGCTATGGCATCAAGAGATGAGAGCATGACTTTATTGTATATGTCTACCATCATAAAGGGATCTGTGTGGTCCGGGATGGCGTTCAAAGTTGGTGCGATCAATGGGATCAGATTTTCAGGGGTAATGTTCTTTTTATTTCTGGTCTGGACAGCTGGAGCTATACTGTCAGTTTGCACTGGTGTCGCCTCTAGGGTAAAAGAGATCAAGTAGTGATCGGTCCAAGGCTGTGGAAGTATAGAAGAGATCAGGACCGGGCAGTTATGCGCAGCTAGCCAGTCCAGAGTTCTACCTTTGGTATGAGTGGGCTCCGTGATCTTCTGGGTAAAACCCAGTTCCTCTAAGGTATCATTAATTGTTTACTTTCAATGGTAAACTACTAAAAAAAACCAAGAAATCTCTAAAATATATATATATATATATTTTGTTCAGCATGCAGATTGAATGAATTCTATGTATGTATTTAGGGAACATTGAAATCATTGGAAATCATTGGAAATCTCTCTTTGATTCTTGTACTGGTTGCCTGTGAAAACGACAATGGCTTTTAAAACTGTATTCACCATTCAATGTGCCTGGTGAGGAGATGATCGTTTGGTATTTCCAATAAAAAAGCATCACACACTGCCATTTTTGAGTACTGAGTTCTGTGAACACCTATGCCCTAGCATGAACCTGCATTAGAAACATATTTGCTGGGTTGGACTTGAAGGGCCATCCCTTTGGAATTACATCCCTGTTTCTTTGAAAGCCTTTCATAGCCTTTTGTAGTTAAGGAAACAGTTTAATACTCTCCTATTATTCAAGCTCTATTTTGACTTCTAATGCTGGGAAAGGCATGGGCCATGGGATTCTAAGATCTGTTTGGACATTTTCTGTCGATTATTTTGCCACACTTATTGCACATTTTCAAGAAATATCCACTTCGTTTTTTTTTTCACTTACCAATGTCCGCTTCCTATGCACTCAACTATTCCTGAATGTTGCAATTCTTTTAAGGTTTGGTTCTTCTTTTTTCATCCACCTCCACTCGTGTTGTTCCCTTTCCATCCACGTGGGACTCTACCAAGCAACCATGTTCATGTCTGTACATTCTAAAACCGTAATTTGGTGGTTGGGAGTAGAATAGTGGACACGCTGTGTTTCCCGTACTGGTTGCATCCTGCTATGCCTCCAAGTGTTTCTAAACATATCAGAACAGGGGAATGTGTAGAGCATGTGCACACCCGATGGGGGTATCTTGTTGCTGGCCGAAAAGATGCGTAATGCCACAGACCTAACATATTGGCCAAGGTGGGTGAAGTTGTGGAGATTCGAACTTGTGATCAGAAGGTCGGAAAACAGATCCATTAAGCGGTGGCCTTTGCAAACAGAACCAGAGGCACAACTTTTCTGGTCACTGCCTCGTTGCTTCTCTGCTCCTTCTGGTTAGTAAACGGAATATGGCTACTTTTTCGGAAATGGCTGGAGGTTGATCCATTTATATGAAAGTGTGCCATTTTCGTTGGCAGATTTGGTGGTGGTCAGTGGTCAAGCAATGGGCAAGCATGCTCTTCCTTTGCACGTCATACCAGGGGCAGAGGTACATCACAATGTGTGTGTAGCTCCACTGAGGCAGGTTGTGTAAATGTGTGTTACTTACCTTATAATATGAAAGACATATATGACTGGTACATGTAATCCTTTATATATTCGAATTAATGTGAAGCATTGTTATTCAGTCAGCAATGGGGACATTAACTTCAGCTGTGTGTTATGTTCCCCTGCATAACACATTAGCTTGCAATGTTCCTCTTGAATGGGCAAATACTCAATGGGGCTGATTTACAAAGCGTTTTTCAATGGGAACGTGCAACTAAATAAACAATATGTGAATCGGGTGCAGTGACATTTTTCCACCTTTTCTGGTACACTATATAAAACAAACAGAGTAATCAATGGGATTAATGAAGCTGGTAATTAGTCCTGCTAATGTGTAACCAAACAACATTAAACTTGCGCATGCGTGCTTAGAGTATTCAGGGAAAACCTGAGCGTGTGTACTTACCGAGACTGCCTGGCTCTCAGAGGTATGAATTCCAAGAACGCGAACCAACTGGTTGACTTTTAGTCTTCACAGTGACTCAAGCAGATGTTGCTTTTCCAAGCCAAGTTTGTGAATACACATTTTTTCTACGCACCAACGAATGTCATAATAAAAAAGAAAACACATCTAAGAATAAGTTACCATCGTTATTTTATCGAAGGACGACATTTATAGAATAAACTCTTAATAACACTGGATTGCCGCCACAACTCTATTGGTGTGTCACCATACAAATAAAAAGCCCTACTTTGCTTCATGATACATTCGAGTGTCTTTAAGGTCCATTGTGTTGTATGACTGCTTTTATAATGTGCGGCACTGATTACAGAAAGATCTCCGGTGGAATTGTTGTGTGTGATTGCAAGCTACACGTTTCTGGCGCCAAGAATAAAGTGCAGTCTTTTGCAAAAGTTTAAACGCTGTTGCGGTCTATCCAATGAAATACTTTTCCCATATATGTTCCAGAAAAAGACTTGCATTGCGTTTCGTCAGCTCTATTCGTTTATGAAAAGCAAGCGCAGCCGAGCTGTTATATATGGCTGCATTTCAAAAACAAAGTCTTATTTTAATAGGTGAATGGAATTCAAGCATTTAGGAAAAGGAAAACTTGCAAAACGAGGTGTTAGACATAATGAAGGCAACTACAAAAAGCACTACACGTGCTAAATATCAGCTTACTTTTGTATTTTGCAGCACTTTGATAAATTGAATCAAAATAATGTACAAAGGAAACTTACAAGATAGACATTACATTGAGCAATGCACACACATTTTTGGAGTAATGCATATTTAATTAAATAATCAAGTTATTTAAAGCATTTGCGTGCATCAAGAATTTGAATGAATGTTTCATTTCTAAGTTTAAACATGCAGTACTCTCATCTCTCACCGTGATTCCACGAGTTTTAAAAATGTTTTAAATATATTTCCAAATGTCAAATGTAGTTTACAGATGGAGGTGATAATTGGTCACTAGTCATCAAATACATGTGACAGAATTATGGGAGAAGCCTAATTGTAAACGTATGTACTTTATTTTTCTCAAGCACGGGCTCTGCATGTATAGAGCCAACCATACCAATAATATGAAGAAAAAAAATGCAGTGAACTTAACAGTGAAAAACACTCACAGGAATGCTTAGAGTGTCTTCCAAAATCAAGGATAATTTACCATTTCCTCAAAGGGATATATACTGCAATGCATAGAGATAACCACATGGTTCTGTAGAGCTATTGTACAGTAAGTGATCAAAAGAAAGGGACACGATGAAGGTTGGAGTGTGATTATGATCTTTATTTTCTGCCAATGCCTTATTGTGGGGTGCTTTCCTTTACCATGTTTTAGAGTGTAAGCACACATTTCATGCACTTGCACGAGCACACAGTGCTCTGCTGTTGTGTGGATGATCCAGGGATGGCATTAATCCAGTTACTGTTTATTATCTGGAGAAAAACTGCTAGGCAGATATCGAATAGCTTTATTGTATAGCCCTCACTTTAAGAGCTAAAGTCGATATGGGTCCCACTCTGCCTGCAAGTCATCAAGTGAGTCAGGGCTGAACTTTTCCACTGCCTCCTCCACTAACAATTCTAAACTGTAACTGTGCCTCTCTCATTCTACCTCTGTCCTCAATGTATGTTCCTCTCCCTACTGCACCTACCCTCTATTTGGACATTCAAATTTAGATGGTGTGTTTTTTTTAACATCGTGCACCCTAGATTACATTGCATTTTATACACTGTTTGGAATTTCAAATGTAGGTGTTGTGCTTTTTTAACATTTTGCACCTCAGATTGCATTGCATTGCATTGTGTGTCTCTCCCATAACTACTTGGCCACCTTGTGATCTGGGCTAGAACTAGCAGTGCACCCTCTCCCTTCTTCTCTTCTTTTTTTCAACTATCCTCTGCCACCCTGATGACACTCAGCTGCACTATCACCTTCCCTCCTTCTCTTACAAAGTCTGGAAGGAAAAAGCACAAAAAAGACATACTAAGAGCCAACCCTGGACTTCCCATCACAGAAACCTATGTCAGAGAGGTCTTCGCCGGCATCCTTTTCTTTGTCCATTCTTCAGATCTATGGACTCCCCATCTCATCTCCACTCTCCTCCCTTTTACATCCTCTAGCATTAATAGACTGATTTCTCTTCTTCTCTACTCTCAACCACCTCTAATCACCTTCTCATGGGTGATTTCAAAATCCAACTGTACTCCCCTGTCACAGCATCCAATCTCTTTCTTGGCCTCTTCACTTCTCTATCTCTCTCCATTCTCCTTTCTTGTCCCACCGACTCAGCTGGACACACGCTGGATGCCCTCATCCATTCCCATCTTTCTCTCTTCTGCCCTCTGGTTACTCCACTGTCTTGGTCAGACCATTCACTCCTCTCCTCTGGCTCCCCTTGGCCCTCTGATTGCACCTCCTCCAGCCCTGCCAACCTCGTTCATGAACATCTTCTGTGTCACCTGCTGCCTTTGCATCCACCTTCATCCCCCACTCTCCCCCTCCCAGATTTTACCACTGACTATGCTCTCAGAAACCTCCATTTTGCCATTACAAACACCCTTTCCATTCTTGTCCCAATCATGAGGATCCGCCTGCAACCTGCCTCAAAATGTAACACCTGGTACAACTGTGAACTTGCAGCCCTGAAACGCAAGTGCAGAGCTGCAGAAAGAAAAGGGTAAACCTCAGGTTCACCCGCTGACAAACTGGCCTGCCACTTGCACTAAAGGCAATACAGAATCTCCATCCAAACCAAGAAAAGATTCCACATCCAGGCACAGTTATCTTGTGCTTCTAACAACACAGCTCTTTAAAATCTGCAGGGAACTAGCCAACCCTTCTGCAGTCTCCTCCTCCCCTCTTATATCCCAGGTCTCCTGCGACTCACTGGCCACACACTTCACCGCTAAAACTCTGAACATCCTGATCACCCTTGCTACCCTCTGGCCCAACCCGTCCTTCACTCCCTTTCCTCCTTTGGCCCTTTCAGACCCTACTTCCTCCTCTCTCTTCTCCCCTGGCAGCAGAGTTGGCTGTTCCATGAAGGTCTCTTCCAAACAGGTTTCCCCTTGCTCCTCCAGAACCATGAAGGATAATATTGGCTATCTTTCCCCTGCATTCACTGACCTCTGCAAACACTCTTTTGCCACTGGATTCTTCCCCTCTTCCCTCAAACACTCCCTTGTGTGCCCCCTCCTGAAAAAAACCTTCTGAAAACAATACCTGTCCACGGATGGAGTAGCTGGCCATTCCACAACTCACGGCACACACTGAACTTGTTGGTGGTTTCCATGGCCATCAATCTGGATTACGAGCATCCAGGGGCATGGAAACCACTCTCCTGAACACCTGTAAGGACTGCTTGCATCTCTGGGCTCTAAATCTCCAGCTGTCCTTATATTCAATATCTCTTTGTCCTTCGACACTGCCAACCGTTCTATCCTCATAAAAAGGCTCCATGATACCCTTGGCTTCTTGGAGCAGGCACTGGACTGGCTGCCTCCTTCCTAACTGACTGATCATCCCATGTAATTGTGGGCACCTTCTCCTCACCTACTTCCTTCTCTACCTGTGGTGTCCCCCAAGGCTGAAACCTCTCCCCCTGGCTCTTCACTTTCAACAATGTCTGCCTCAATGCCAGCAAGACTGAGATTATTCCTGTTGGGACACCTGCTCCCTCTTTTTTCTCTCACCCTGGCCATGATCTATGGGCTCTCCTCCTGCTCCTTCATCTGAAGACAGAAACCTTGAAGTCATCTTTGACTCCCCTCTCTCTTTCCTACCTCACACTCTGGAAATTGCCAAGAAGTCCCACTTCAGAAGCTCAATGTTATCCGAGCCCTGGTTCTCTCTAGTCTTGACTACTGCAATCGCCTTCTCATGAATCTACTTTCTTCTTCTCTACGAGCCCTCTAGCTAATCCAGAATAGGTCAGCAAAACGTATCCTTGGCATTTAGCCCTGGGATCACATCTTTCCTGCCCTAAAAACTCTTCACTGGCTCCCGGTGGCTGCATGAATTAAATTAAAATCCCTCTGCATCATCCACAATGCTGTCTGGGGCATGAGCCAATGCTATCTACAACATTTTCCTATTAATTACTCTCTCTCTCTCTGCAGTGCTCTGGCAGCAACGCTCGGTGTGGAAAGTGTTACCCAAAACAGAGGACTGGAGACCCGGAGGCCGATCACTTCCTTCAGCTGGCTCCCTCTTATGGAATAGCCTCCCCTTTCCTCTTAATCATGAACAGGACTTCCTCATATTCCGGACGCTCCTCAAGACCTTTCTCTTCACCTATTCCTTCCCTTCCTCCCTCCCTCCCTCCCTCCTCTGCTAATTCTCACAGTCGCTGTGATTGGTGATCAGGGCCCTTATGTGTCTTTCGGGGTTCTGGCCTCCCACACCCAATCACCTCAGCTTCTGCCTACCTCACATCCTCTGCACCCACCGGTCTCCTTCCTGTAGGCTAGCACTATCGACTCAAAGCGGCCCCATTTACCATACCATACACTGAATCCACTTCTTTTTCACAACGATGGATATTCCAGCACCTATCCCCCTTCCCACGTACCCTCTTCTCACTGCACTTGCACGTTCTGAATACTCACAAGGCATAGAGGTTTGTCCTCATCCTCCACTGTATGTATTGCCTCAATCCCATGTTCTTTCCCTGTTGTCCTTTTGGGCACTTTGAAACAAATTAGCTTATTGTATAAGCACCTAACAAATGCACAATATATAAATAAATTAATAAATGTGTCCGGATCTGTCAGGTGTAATGTGTATCATTTCTCTGTGTTGGAGGTAACTAATGAAGCAGGACATTGTTTCGGTATCACATATTATGCATATGTGGAAGCCTCCTCATATTTCCAACTGATTTTGCAATTTCTGAAATGGGGTTTGAGAAGCCTTCTGTTGTCCATAGGTGTCTATAGATATTGAAGGATTGGGCGGGACTGTGAACCGCTTCCTTTGCCAATATTGTATCACTTGTGTGTACTGATCAATGCCCCTGAATGGAATTAAAACTCTTTTGTGGGATGCCCAGGAGGTTAGAAATGTTATAGGATGTAGCAATGAGTTGCTGGGCATATGTTTGGTGTACACAAAGCCCATATATTTGACAGCACTAGTTTATTTTCAAGTCTCTCGCTACTTCATGAAGTCAAGCTCAAGAAGGCAGGGGGAAACAAGAGGAATGGCATTTCACAACGTCAAGACTTGTGATCAAAGGGATAGTCACATAAAGATATTCGCACTGCTATCATGAACATGTTTGCTATGATTGACATCCTGTTGGGTGAGGCAGAAGTCACCTATGGGATTTATTGACTACTTCCTGGTAGGAGTATAAGGATGAGTAGAGCCTAAAATGCTCACTCCGCACTCAAATGTTCTACATACCAAGAGCCAACACAAAAATGTAGGTGAAACAGGCAGTTCAGAGATATACCTCCTTTATCTTTTGTGGGAACATGGGTCGAGGGAAGGCTATGCTCTTAAGAGAGGTGTGAATGTGATCAAGTAGTTACCCAAACAACACAATAACACAGTTAAAACAAGAGGGGATGTCCAGTCAAGGTAAACCACACTGTACAAACCCACTACTGTGGAAAGAACAAAAAAGAAGCAACAGAGCCTGCGGTGAGGCTAGGCACGCATGTGCCATCTCCTTGATTGCTCATCACGCCAGCCACAATTTGCACTTTTATATTTTTCAGACCAGAAATGTTTGAGGATGAATTAGCACTTTCGTCATGTTTACATCAATAGCACTGTTGCACTTTAGCCATATTATTTGTGGTTGTTCTCTTTTTAACAAACTGTATAACTTGTCTATTTATGCTGATTGTTGTATTTTTGTATTAGGTAAGCAACAGGTTGTTTTCCAGGTATTTGTACAATGCAGAGGTGTTCGGGTAAATAGTTTGAAGTTTTTTACTATGCGCATCAAACTTTAGCAATATGTTTGATGAACGACACGGCAGTCACCATAGCATTTGGTGTTGCCAGTACACGCCTTGTGTGGCACCAGCCGATAGTGACAGTTGTATAATATGCTAATGGAACAAGATATCTAAGTACCACTAATCCTTTCAAGCATTTAAGCTCTTCCACTATAAATACAGGTGACAGACACATAGTGTCGGAAATTGTAATGGCATTTTTATTTCAATGAAATTAATGGGTATGCATTGCCCTAAAGCAATTGGCACCAGCTCCAGCCTTCCAACACCCTTTATGACTCCCAACACTTGGTTTGAAGAAATGTAGCCTGTGTTCCCAGTGAGATCAACTACCTGGGTAAGATATTAACACACTTTAAACTGTAATACAACACAGAGGAACTACTTTCAGTTCAGGGTTAGAACTCCACCCTCAAAATTATTTTCATCTCTACCTATAGATGACTTGGTTTATGAGAAACATCCATAATTGTTAATCAGCATCTAAAATGACACAGAAGTTCTGATGTTATAGAAGCATGCCATGGAATTACTAAAACACAGCAAGCTCAATTGATCTCCTTCCAGTGCTAGTGAGATCTGTCCCCTTTCTTGAATAAGATATTCATTAATTGCTAATTCAATCAATTTAATTACTTTCTGAATGAGTACACACTTCTAAACACACATTTATGTTCATTCCCCGACAGAGAGGAACAGGATCTTTTCACCACATTTTTCTCTTCCTTTCCTGATGAAGACCAATCAATCCTCAGCAAAAAAGATCAGATAATAAATGGCCAAAACACTGTTGTGTCGAATTCCCCCGATGTTAATACTCAGACTGAAAATGTTTGTAATCTGATGCACGTTGTCTACATGGTCATATGTTTCACTTTGATCGTTAGTAGGGTGTATACATGCTATTTTGTGGTGTTATCTAGGCATAGTGGCTTGGATAAACAATAATGTATCACTCAGATATATTGTTTCTAAACTGAAGTGTCCTGTTAAGACTTTTTAACAAAAAACGTTTATGCATTAAATCATTTGGTAAAAATGAACATTTCATTTTTTTGGCAACCTGTCATGCCTGCTCCAGGCCGGACTTGTGTTTCTAACCCCAGAGTACATTTACCTGCCTCTGTTTCTATGCATTGTGAGCGCAGGCAGTTTGTGCAGAGAATGCAGCCAGACCATTCTACTTGTGTTGGCGACCTATGGAGAGCTTGCCATGGAGACGGCGTGCAATCCGGGGACGCCGTGCTTAATACCCGACATCTTTAGCTTGATCACATGGGGTTAACATCTCTTCACGAGACGGTGAACTGCGTTTATCAATTACATGTTCTTTAGATGTTATTTAAACATCCCATTCTGGCTGTTCTGTGCTTCTGATTGGATTTCCTTCCAAAGCTCTTTCCGTTTGCGCTGCAACTCGGTTCAGCACTGCCTAGACCCGTGGAACTCCTCGTATTCCTATGACAGTCACTTTACACATATACTGCTGTTGGTGAAACTTGAACTGTATCTGCTTAAAGGACACCCTCTTCTTCGTCTGCATCTCGGTATTCCAACACCATTCAGCCACACAGACTTTCATTAAAAGAAAGACCCTTTTTTCTCTGCATCTCTATGTTCCGATACCATTAATTCCATTGTTCCTGTATTCTGCTTAATTCCCAGCATTACTACATGAATAGCAATCTGCAATGCAATAGTGTCTGTCCACTGTTGTGTCTGCCCACTATCATCTGCTCGACGAACATTCCTTTTCCGCCTTGATCTCCTGTGACGTTAGCTGCAGGTCTGTTCCTTGGCCACGCAAAGGGCACATATTAGTTTTCCGTGGTTCTTTGATTTACGTGTCTCTCCAGCTACACGTCATATCATTTTTGGATGTTTTACTATTACACACAATCAACAGTGATCCAAAGGTTTCTGTTATTTTAAGTTCCTACACACAGTAAGGATCTCCAAGGGTGATTGGTTACTCTTCTTTTTCTCCAACGTCAATGCATGTGCACAGGAACTGTGGAAGCTATTCGGATCAGCTACGTGCACCAACCTGACTCTAGTGCGACCCTCGTGCCATTCGGGTTTCAGCTCCTTTACTAACCTTCGCATCCTCCTTGGTTATGTTTATGACATTTTCTCTTGGATCCTAATTGAACTGTCTCAAACTTGTTTTGAAGGTAGCAGTCACCAACACTTTTGGAGTATTACTCTCAGGTTAGTCTGGTTTCAGATGGAGTTTGCAGACTCCTGGTTCTATTAGAGTTATACTAATCGGTTCTTCTTGTTTTCTCAGCCTGGTGCATCCCTGCTATTGTGTGTGTTTGTGCCCTTTCCAGTGATTGTCTCCACTAGCTTGGTTTAACAATAACTAGCTAAGTACATCATTTGGATGGTCTTTTTTTCTACAGAGGTATCGAGAACTGGTAGCCAGGAGCATTAAAAACATTGTGTATCCTTTCCCAGCATCTGTGGTGAGTTGAGTGGTTCCCATAGATTACACTCTGTTTGACACAACCATTTTTTCTTGCTTTCTTCTATTCTGAAACAATGTCATTCATTTTGTAAAAACTGTGTGAGGTGTGCACACCATGTTCAGTCACCCTGATCACTTTTTCAGTTTTTTGATTACTAACCCACCTGGGAGATCAGGGTTTAGCCATGAGCCCTAATTTTTACAGGCTTTGGAAAGTGCAATTCTCCCAAAAGAGGTCCAATGAATCATTCTCAGTGTATCGATTTAGTGGGAGCAGACCCCGTCTTTTAAAGTCCACATGTAATTGGATGAAAGCTATCCCGATATTGGGTGTTCAGTCTCTGCTCCTGAAATTAGTGGACTTTGTGTTGTGGCATCACACCCAAAATGCTTTGTGCTAGAGGTAGTGTAGAGGACAGGAAGTGGAGGAGACAGAAAGAAAGCTAAAGGTAGAGCGAAACAAGCTGGTGGAAGCTTCCTCCAGTTGTCATGAGCTCCCTCTGCTTACACTATCCCCCACCACACTTTCAAGAGAATCAAAGGTCTTTGGTTACAGAGCCCCTTGTTTGAAGCTACTCCCCTGTGTGAATGGGTGTGCTCATTTGATCCCTGTTGCCAGGCCATCTTCCTTTGGAGTAGCTGTCTCTTCTTGGGGAGGGGTTACTAGCCATCACAAAGGAATCAAAGAGAGGCACTCCCCAGGGCTACAGTTGTTATCGGTGTAGATACATCCCTCTCTTGGGAGATTACACATAGCCCCTTCAGAGCTGCACTAGTTTCACAGGGCAGGCACATGTGTGATCTAAAACTGCTGTGGCTGTAATAATTATGAGAATACCAACCACCATACCCTAACTCAAGTATGGCTTACATTTAGAGATGATTTTGCCACCAGGACAGGAGAGTCATAATTATGGGTTTTGGTAAAGGTGTGCATGTCTTCAAGGCAGCCCCTGTGCTGCAGAGACTTTGTTGTCACTGCAATTGTCAAATGGCTGCTTGTGTGCTCCAAACCAGTTTTTTGCCACTGATGGAGCCGGTGCTGAAGAGCATGATACTGATACAGCAGGACACATAGTATACACTATGCGGTTTGTCATGGTGCCTATGTGAGGGTACTCTGATCAGCAGATTGCACTTTTAGATATGGAATTACATGCATCATCTTGTTAACTAATACAAATAAAAAAACGATCACCTTACGCCTCCTGATGTGGGGTATTGGATGTACTACACATGAATCACTTTCTGGTAGAAGGTAGTGAAATCCACCATTTCCCTGAGTGGAAGGAGCATTTTTACATGTAGTGGGTCATGTGATCAGAGCATGTCAGGCTGAAAATGCAATATTGATGTGCTTGTAAAATCCAAATGCAAAGACACAGCTTTGTGTGTAGGTGTTGGTGCATGTATAAGCAGAAGCAAATGTCTGTGCTTTCTATGTGGGCTTTTTGTGTACTCTGGGGTCAAATTGTTTCCAAAAGGGAGCCCTGCAGTGTTTGACTAGTCATTTTGTGAGATTTATGTAGCCATTTATACTGGCACGGTTGGTCATCATGCAGTGAGTGTGGGTATTTGAGCAGGATGTTGTTAGTTGGTTTCTTGAAATACAGATGTGAAACGTAACAGAGCACTGTACACTATTACAACATGCCTTTCCTGAGATTCCTGCATGCAAACAGAACAATGTAAAACTCAGAGTTGATGCAGAAATACTTAGCATATATGATATGAAATAGTATCCAAACACAAATGCAAGGAATGTGTTAGGGATACCTAGATGTTAACACCGGAGAGTACAATTTAGGGTGATACACTTACAAAGAGATGAGGAAAGAGTGCAATATGGAATATCGCTTGCCTTATCATAGGGTATCTACATTTGAAAACACTTTTGGGAATTGATACTGTGCAGTAAAGAACGCTGCAAGGTTCTTAGATGGGGCATCTAAATATGATCCACAATTAGTGTGGACATTAATTGAAGGCACTACTTTCTATGAATAGTCAGATGAACATCTCCCAGCCTCATTGGGCATAGAATGCAATTTAAGGTTAGGACTACCTGAGCTCTAAGACTTTTCTATGTCACAAAGGGAAAGCAGATCAAGTCATTTTAAATGTAGCTGTCTGCTTGAAGGTACTGAAAGACTGAATTCATTAGGTGTCTTGGACATGTGCAAAACGTTTTTTGTAGTCAAGACAAACTCTTTTACTTCTTAATCAACTTTGCCATGCAACTGCTCCAATTCAGGTGCTATAAATGGTACATTGTCACTTTACTTAAAACACACATCTATTTACAGTTGCATCATGTATCAAATGCAGTTTTTCGCCCTGACCAATAAAGAAACTCGTGTTGCCCTCAAATTCGGATTTAGAATCATGCTGACTTAAGTTATGCTGCCAACATAAAGAATACAGTTCAGGTCTGCTGACAATTCTAGCTGTTGGAATGGATCAGAACTCTTCTTACAATTCCAGATTTGATACTGTTAAAGGCACATTTGTTCTTCTCCTTTACCAATACAGTGTTTTTTTGGTTTTGGCTTTGAAGCTAAAAATATCGCATTGGAGTACAGTTGGGGGGTGGCGGTGATGGCATGTGAGGATGGGCAGAGGATATGACTCTCCAAACGTATTTAAGTTTAGGAAATTAGGTAGCATTTTAAGCACTGCCATTAAGCCTCAACTATTGCCATTGGCAGGTATAGCTAGAAGAGAGATGGGTTGTGAGGGGGACACATATGCTGTCGGCATTGTTTGGATATGTGGCCACCCTTGGCCATGCCAGTCCCTATGACCATTCTCGGCCACTTCCTGGCACTCTCCATCTGAACCCCCTTTGGCTCAGCATCTGTATGAGCTATTTCTATGCTTTTATCGGGAAGCCTGTTATTTCGAGAGAGTCGTATCTAAGGTAATGGCATATTTGCAATTATTAAAGAGTTTCCGGTGCAATAAAAACGACTCAACCAAGTGTGCCCCCAAGCACTTGATTTATACACAATGTGTGTGTCCTTGCTTTGTTTGTTTCTTGCACTGAATTCCTGTTAATAACAACAATTAGCAAAGCCTGTACTTTTGGCTCTTTTATA
Source organism: Ambystoma mexicanum (assembly GCF_040938575.1). Classification (NCBI taxonomy): domain Eukaryota; kingdom Metazoa; phylum Chordata; class Amphibia; order Caudata; family Ambystomatidae; genus Ambystoma; species Ambystoma mexicanum. Next base: position 529,023,471 of record NC_090926.1, read on the forward strand.
GGCATTTTATAGGTACTTCCATAACATACAGAGGAGCAAACACAATTGTGTCAGCTGTTGCCATTCGATGGTCAGATAATACCATTATGCACGTGCTTAGTAATGGTCTTTCCCATAACTACAGAGAAGACAAATACTGTTTCCTTTGCCAGTGCTAGTCATTTATATATGTTCGTTTTGAATGAATGTTTGTGTACACACAGGAAAGGAACTGTGATATCTAGCAATTATTTTACCTACCTCAAGGCCATCATGTACGTGTATCAGCAAAAGGAAATGTCACGTGATAACGAGTTGTAGATTGCATGATGTTGCTTCAACTACTGAGGAATACACAGAACACTGTCATTATAGCATCACCAGTTTTCCAAGACCTCTTCAATGAGGTATGTGCCAATTATAGTTCTTTTGTGTCATGTTAGTCGGGGGTTTGGTTTTAGCCGTTGACTGCATACTAATAATAATGCACATTGCATGTCCATTGTGAACATAGTTAAGACACAACAATTACAGCTGGTGTGTCTGCTAATAGCATTAACAACGACACACATACACATGCAAACTGTGATTGTGCACTCACCTGTTTTGTAATACCGCCCCTGAGCTGGTCTGCCAGACGAAGCCGGATGTGGTGTGCTTTTATAAAATTCATGTCTTTGAAATGATGTGGGCACCTTGATGTGGCATTTACGCATCAACTAACATAATGGTCAAAAGGAATCCGACTATACTCCGAATGCACTATGTGATTAAACGCTACCAGCGCCTGTGAAATAGTTTGACAAGGTGACATTTATTAAAATGTAATTTAATTACTTACTGCATAGAAGAATTGCACGATCTATGTATTTTCATGTAGAAAATATAAAGAAGCCATGCTTGTAGTGTCGCATCGGTCATCCCGTTTGGAACTTTTATCAGATAATGGTCTACTCTAGTTTCTTTAGTTGGCAAACCTCCAACTCAGAGTGCCCAAGTTAGGTCCATGAGTGTCGAATCCACACATCCTTGCATGAAATGCTCTATTAAGGTATCTTGGGGAGTTAAGGTCGAGGGTTCTGGCTTAACCTTTGCTGCCGTTTCCAGATATAACTCATAGCATGGGTCAGACTCTTGTTAAGTGCCAAGGACGAGTATGCTCGTCCTTTTGAAAAGACTTACATAATAGCCTGGCACTTGTGGACCTGTTGGTAGTGGACCATTTTCACTTTGTATCGTATAAGTAGAAATTAGGTTCTTTGATCATTTCCACAGCTTGAATACAAGGATCATGACCTTCATTTCCATTGATGCTAACCGTATTGTCTTGGCAGTACTCTTCATTGGCTGTAGCCATGTCTACAGTGTGCAGTTCTTGCGAGAGAATCTGAATCACTAGAGTAACATTAGGATCCCTCAGCCATTTATGCTGGGGAAAGCTGCAGCTGCTTCGGACAGTCTACCACATGCATTATGAGTCTAGAGGCACCCCTACTTCACACTATGGTCCACTTGCATTTCTTTATATCACATGACACCCAGCACAGCCTGCAAGTGGATTTGGGTATTTGTGGAGGACACATTTTTGTTTTCTGTTTTTCCCTGCGTATAGATCTTGAACACGTTGTACAGAATGTGGGCTGCATGTAGAGGGTCCCTGAAAAGGCGATCTATGCCAACACAGAATCATTTGCTCACCAGCTATTGGTGAGCAAATGCTGTTTAAGTCATAGCATTCTTTGTAGGTCTGTTCACCATGCTAGAGGGTTTTCAAGTGTTCGGTTCCATAAGTTAGTGTTTGCGGAAACGCTTAGGTAATCATTAAAATAAGTTCTGTAGGATCCTGAAGTATCAGGCTATTATTATAGAGCCACAATACATATTTTATGACTGGCCTCAAGAGACGTTTGGCCAAAAGGAATGTGAATACATGCTAAACTATCCCCGAAATTGAAAAGGAAAGGCTAAGGAGTAGCTATTTTCTTTCTACGGGCATAATGCACAGGTATAGTATCAGGGCTCAATTCGAGGGAACACGCGGGTGGACGGAGTCCACCCACTTTTTCAGAGGGTGGATTCAGTACCCACAGGTAAAATTAGCAACATTGAACATCGTTGAATTAAAGCCAACCTCAGGGATCGAAGGACAGTTGTCAGGTTTACAGGCCAGACAGTTCACCATTGAAGTATATAATCTGATGAAAAATAACTAACAACTAAAGGTGAAATGTCACATTTCGGTGCTGCAACTTCCAGGCAAAACATATGTATTTGTTCTTGGAGTTTAACACATGTAAACAGTTTAGCGCTTTCAAAACCACTATTAGAAGTAAATATCTTCTTTTGGTTTTGGGTGTGTGTGTTGATTTTATGAAAGGCAAATGCCTTTCATCCTGTGCAGTTTGGGTGGTTATACAAAGTCAATATAATGAAATGTGCATATTTCCCCTTTATATGCCAATTTCTGACGACATCACATCCCATTGCGTTTGTTGATGAGTCCCTCCACTTACATGTTTAGGACTTGACCCCTGTATAGTATACATCAAATACTTTGAATATTTGTGTAATGCACAGGCCCACGGGTATCACAGCATTTGTACAGAAGGAACAAGGTAAAAGTGCAACCGTCAATCAAGGTAATGCGGCAGTTGTAAGGCAGTCCTGTAGTGAAGCAGATTCAGCAGAAAGTTTAATCTTATGTATTGAACAGCCAAGTTTTCAAAAGTCTCTAGAAGGCTGGGTACGAGGGTTGGTTCCTGATATGCAGGGGAAGTGAGTTCCAGAGTGATGGGGCTGCAGAGCTCAAACTCGCCCCGCCTGCGGTGGCGACTTTAAAGCAGGAGACAGCCATGGTGAGATGGTTAGATCGCTCCTTGGCACCCCGCCCTAAACCGGGTGATCTCCCCAGACCAATAATTGCAAAACTTCTGAGCAACAAGGACAGAGACCATATCCTCCGATTGGCCAGGGAGAAAGGGGAACTGAAGCTGGATTCACAAATCATTAGGATATTCCCTGACTTTCCAGTGGGAATGCAGTCAGAGAGGCGACAATTCAACGGGGTGAAGAAAATGTTAAGAGAACAAAAAATCAAATACGCAATGCTTTTCCCTGCTTGCTTGAAACTCACCCATCGGAACAAGCTTTACTTCTTCACGGTCCCTGACGAAGCTGTTAAGTTCATTGAAGCGCAGATCCCGCTGGCTGATCGCCCCGAGGAACCATTGGACAACGACTAGGTCCGGTCACATGGTCTCCTCTTGTGAAAATGACTGTGATACCCTTGAGCATGTGTATCCTCGCTTTCCAACCTTACTTTCATCAGCTGATCTTCAGATTTGTGTTGTATTATTGAAACTCGTTTTACTACTTGTGGGCGGAACGGTAGCTGCAGCCCCCATTGCAGTTAGAATTCCCTTTGAGTCTAAATATTGGTGTTTTAGCCCCGTTTGGGTGATTTTCCAGGCGTTGCCGAGTTGGGGCTGGCACGCAGTTGTTCACACTAAGGGCGCGTATCTACACACTGCTGGTTGAGACAGGGCAGTGAGGGTGGGGGGTGAAGAAGTTGGGGTAGGTTATACACAAAATGGCGGGAAGGTTGAGACCGGGTCTAAAAGAAGGCACTATTGTGCTAGTGCCGCACAAATGGGGTTTCTCAGAGCCAGTTTCTTTGCTTGGGATGTCCCGTAGGTTGTCTGTATGGCGATCAAAATGATGACATGGAATGTTCATGGGCTGACAAATTTTCCGAAGGCGCGTAGAATCGCGGCTTAAGTACAGAGGCACGGGGTCAAGGTCCTCCTATTACAGGAGACACATGCACTGAAACACTTATCGTCTAACATAGCACAGACCTGGGGTCTCAACAGATACTTTACCCAATACTCCATTCAAGCTAGGGGGTTTTGACCCTTATCCATAAGTCGGTAAACTTTATTCTCCATACATCCCACATTGACACGGAAGGCAGATATGTGATTCTACACTGCACTTTGGCTCACGAAGAATGCTTGCTGGTCAATTCATATGCGCCCAATACTGACTCCCCTGAGTTTATTGACGATGTGACTGCCATTCTTATGAGATATCTAGAGGTCCCCATAATATGGGGGTGGGGATATGAATCTGATACTCGATAATGTCCTAGACAGAACAACGTCCACTCGCAGAGCCACAACTCGAGCGGCAAAGCGACTATTCATGCATATGGACTCTCTGAATCTGCATGATATATGGCGGATGCTCCACCCCCTTGAGAGGGACTATACGTTCTACTGAACGGTGCATGACAGTTCCTCAAGAATAGATCTGTTCCTCTTGTCTGGAAAATTTGTGGGGTGGGTCTTAGTTGTTAGGATCCTTGCATGCACGCATCGGACCACTCTCCGGAGCTCCTATAGATGCAACTAGGCGACACTAAGTCGTCGTGACCCGTCTGGCTTTTTGAATCCGCCGCCCTATCTGACATTGTCTTCCAAGCTGCGATCCTAGCTGACATAACCACATTCTTTGAAAATAACAGGGCATCTGATACACTTGAGAGGACCAGATGGGAGGCATTTAAGGTTTACATCAGAGGGATGTGCATTTCTAGGGAAGTTGGAGTCCTGAAGGCTATTAGGCAAGCCATAAACAATTCTGAAACAAGGCTCAAAGCCCTAGAACAGGAATACCTTTCCAAACCGACCCCAGTTGTCCTGGCTGGGATCAGATCTGAACTGGAACAGTTTGAGGCGCAAGCCATGAGAGAGGTGCAATACTATGCTTGCCCTGTGGCTGCCCGTAAATATGGGGAGGGAGACAGACTGGGTAGAACCCTGGCCAGGCTGGTGCGTGCAGAGGGGGGTAGGCCCCGTATTGATAGCATTATAGATGAGAAGGGGCTGAGACACTGGTCAGACCAGTCCATTCTGGACACATTTGCTAGCTTTTATGCCAAACTATATGGCCCCCAACCTGAACACTCAGCCCAGGACTTGGACGACCTGCTGGAAAGCATTCCTATGACCCTTATCTCCCAGGAGATCAGGGAGCGTCTGGACGCTCCGTTCACATTGGACGAGATGGTCCAGGTTATATCAGACCTTCCAATCAACAAGGCACCTGGCCCGGATGGGCTCACCTCTGAGTTCTACCAGGAACACGTGGCCATACTGGTGCCTGCTCTACACGGTGTCTGGGCTGAATCACTTAGATTAAACATCCTCCTTAAGGGAAGCCTTAATAACAGTCCTCTCCAAACCTGGAAACCCCCCGGACGAGTGCGGGTCCTACAGGCCCCTATCCCTTATTAACACTGACATGAAAATCTTTGCCAAGATAATTGCAAACAGGTTTCTCCCTTTCATGTCCCACATGGTCCATGCGGACCAGAGTGGATTCATTCCCGGCCGATCCACGGCACTCAACATCCGCCGCCTATTTAATGTGATGTCCAGAATTGACCCGAGCGCTGATGCTGTGGCGGTAACGCCGGATGCCCAAAAGGCTTTCGATATGGTATCGTGCGTGGCAATATCTTTGACCGTGCTAGAGAAAATGGGAGTGGGCCATAATGTGATATCCTACATCAAACTCTTATATACGGGTCCATTCGCTAGGGTGCTTGTTAACTCTGCCCCCTCCTCTCCCTTCACTCTGCACTGTGGGACTCGCCAGGGATGCCCATTCACCCCCCTCCTTTTTGCACTCGCTATCGAACCGATAGCTGACCATGTAAGGAGGCGTCACATCAATAAAGGCATTGGGTTACTGGACACACCGGAAATCATCTCACTTTACGCAGATGACGTGCTCTTGTATGTCAGGAATCCCTCTACTTATCTGGACCCAATCATCTGCGACATTACCAAAATAGGCACGTACTCCGGTTTCACAATCAATTATTCTAAATCTGAAATTTTCCCTCTCACTTTAGCAACTCAACAACCTGCGTGTGAGTACCCCCTACGCTGGTCACCGGGTGTTGTCAGGTATCTCGGGGTACAGGTGTCGCTGACCAAACCTTCCCTGCTGACGGACAACTACAAGGCTATGGCTCAGCTCATCGTCTCCAAGTTTTCCAAATGGCGCACTCTACCGCTATCCCTGGCGGGCAGACTCTCTCTAATAAAGATGATAGTCGTCCCTAAGCTCCTTTACGTCTTTGCTAACGTACCAGTCTGGCCTGGGATGCAATATTTTAAGAGGCTCCACTCGGAGTGCACCCAATTTCTCTGGCACTCGGGATCGGTCCGCAAGAAGTGGCAACACATGACTCTACCCTATGATAGAGGGGGGTTTACGGCCCCAGAACTCCGTCTGTACTGGAACGCAGCACAGGCCCAACACGCCTCTCATTGGTACTCGTTCCAGAATCCGCCCCCGCATGTAAAATTCGAGAAACTGGCGGGGGTGGGATCAACATCATGACCCTAATATTGCACGGCACGTTCCAAACAGACGCCCACGCAGACCCGGTGGCCACGACGATCAGGGCTTGGAGGGGTATCCTGCGCTCTGAGCAAGAACAGCACCCATATTATAAGTGGCTTCCCTTGTGGCAGTTTTTTTCGGACTCCCCCCCACACACGACCAACACCTTGTACGACACTGGGAAAATCTGGGCTATCGAGCCCTTGCTGACCTCTGCCCTGATGGTACGTTTGTCACCCCTCAGACATGGCAACCAGAACACTCCAATTCTTCACTTGAGATGCTACAGTATTACAGGCTTACAGCAGCAGTACGAGCAATGTGGCCTTCATACCCTGACGAACCCCCAGACTCACCCGAACTCCAGTATATATCAAATTCCGCAGGCGCCAAGGAAATAATATCTAATTTGTACAAAATGCATCAGGAGAAAACAGCGGATAAGTCTCTCAAACCGCGTGAAGCATGGGTTAGGGAGCTTGGAACGAACATGACTGATGAACTGTGGGGCAAAATGTGCACACATACACGCAGGGTCTCCCTTAGAGCCAGATTCCGCTGCATACAATTTTAACTCCTCAAAAGGCTCTATTATACACCGTACAGAGTGGCGAAATTCACACGTACCCCGATCCGCTTATGCCCTAAATGCAAATCCTCCAAAGCAGACCACATACACATAGTCTGGTCCTGCGCTGCGCTAAACGCGTTCTGGGTGGCTGTGACTGAGGTGCTCTCCGAAATAATTGGTTCCCCGATGGATATGGACCCATTTGCCCTGTTGTTTGGTATCTAGGAGGGGGAGAATGTAAGGAAAATGTCAACATTTTTAAATGTGAGTTCCATTGTGGCCAAAAGATGTATATTGCAGTGCTCTCGAAGTGCCGTAATCCCCCCACCCTTATGATGTGGTTGAAGGCTCTTACCTGGATACAAATGTGCGAAGAAGAATACATTGGATCCCTGCCAATCTCATCACGCCCCAAAAATGTGTGGTCTGAATTCTGTAGTTGCCTGAACAATAGAGACGAAGTGGAGTGGAGGTCTACTCCCCCACCAGTATAGCCCAACACGCCAAGTGAAGAGTAAATCTCCCTCCTTTATTTCTTTTTGCGCCTCTCCGAGTCATCATCTGTCCTTAAACGGAGACGTTCATTGTAGTCATGTTGTGCTACCTTTTTGTGATGCTCTGCTGATAGTTTACTGCTATGTAATCTGTGATATACCTGTCTTAACTTTCTGCCAATAAACAAAAGTTAAAAAAAAAAAAAAGAGAAATATGGAGGGGGAGGTTAAGGACACATAAGGGATTTGGTGGAGTGGGGTATAGGCAATAAATAATAGGAGAGGGGAGGTTTGGGGGAAGGCCCCACATCTAAAATATAATACATTATTAATTTAATTTACAAAAAATGTTCAACATAAAAAGCTGCAGAAGAATACTGGGGTTGGATGAACATAGAACCGGCGACACATGGTATCCCACTTTCCCTATTGAAGGTCAGCCTTTATAGACTATTGTAAAACCTCTCTGCTCCTTTTACCACATTTTGCCTCCGACAGTACTGGGACAAGGAAGAGGCGACTAGGAGTGATGAACACTAAAACCTCATTTCACCACTCTTGTACCAGGACGGAGAAGATGCCTGTAGAGTGTTATAAAGGACAGGCATGTCCCTTTCATTATAGTCAGGCAAACCCATTTGAGTGTCCATAGCTGCAACCTATCAAGTGGTTGCAGATGTACAAAGAGAGACCAAAGAAGCATCAAGAAAAGCCACAGGAAGGCCTGTGTGGGTGAGACCAGCAGGGCACCCTTCTCATGAGGAGGCAGCCGTGGTGGGACCTAAGAGGAAACCAGGACATGGAGCAAAGCCCATGTTGCGAGCGTCCATGTAGGAGAGAGAGCAGCCAGAGCTGCGAGCAAGGAAGAAAGAAGAAAGGATGCCATCGACATCTGTGCCAAGGTAGCTGAGCCACTAGTGTGTTATGGACAGCATCCGGATAGTCATGGAGGATCACACATGACATGGAGAGGTACCCTGGCAGAAAGGCAGTTGCCTGAGGGGCAAGCTTTATACAAAGATGCCAAAGTGGTGTAGACTTGCATGGTGCAGTGACGCTGGGCTGCAGCGCAACAATAGCATATGATGTTCTTCCGGGTGGGCAGAAAAAGGTTAGCCGCAGGTGTCCACTACCCAAGCATTGAGTAATGAATGCCCATTATAGTTGGGAGGGCGGAGTGCGATATTCTGGTGTGAGTGTGGTGCGCCATAGTGGAAGACAGAAAGTAATGTGGAGCCCCGCTTGGTTCACAAATGCGACCGAGGGGGCTGTGGTCCTCTCCCTTGACTAATTGCCATCCAATTCCTGCACTCACTCTTTTGCTTGACACTGGCCCTTTGCCGTACTAACTGGTCTGGCACACCTAGACTTGGATGCAGGAGGCAGTGTGGAACTCGACAAGGATCAGTGCAGGGATCCCTTTTTTCCATTGTGCGCTCACTTTACCTTCAATATAATTGTTATGATTGAATGATGTAATCCATTTATCTCTCTAACTGTTTGGAATGTTGTGTGTGTGTGATTATCTTGTGGCTTAGTACAATACCACAATGAAGTGTACTTAAATAGCAGACAATGGGCCTCATCAGGAGTTGGGTAGAGCAGTAAAAATGTGGTGGTAGCACTATCACTGCCTCATTACCACTCTGCCCAATCTTGAGTTTGGGCGGAATGTGGGAGGTTTACCTCCTGCTTTTTGCTGGAGGAAAAAAACTCCACTTTGCAAACATTTTGAATGCTATTACCACCAGCAGCATTACCGCCAGCGCCATTACCATAGTGCCCACAAACCCCATAGAGTCCTATGTACTCAGAATGAATGGGGACTAATAGCGTCACGGGAATTCAGGATGCAGCGCAATTTGCCCCGGACCAAATAGCGGTAACGCTAATAGCATACGACACATAGCTGAACAATTTTTATGGAAATATTCTGTGCATAATACCCTGCGGAAAAAAGCGTTCATTTGAATTAGTCATTAAAACATCTTAGAACACAGATTTCTAGAGCCCATTTGCAATGCGTTACGCAATTCGAAGCCAGAAATGTTTTGCCCTACCCTCGTGTCCTGTGCAAAAGTGGTAACATTATGGTCACCATTTGGGTATAACTATTGTTATGATGTATACATGTCATTATATTCTACAAACAATCACAACATCCATTCAAATTCTGAGTCGAAAGTGTCAAACATTTTATAGGATAATAAAGTATGGCAAAAGTAAAAACTGAAATGTGCATTGAACATCAGAAATTCTGAAAACATAGAATTAGTTAGAATTACAAGTGGTGGTAGGGTGGTGTTAATTTCCCATTTTCGGATTCACTGGACTAGATGTGGATTTCGTTGGCATCACTGGCATCACTGCTCGTGGGAATCCCGCCAATTTCTTTTTTACCATCAAGTAGAGGATTTACCTGCAGCATTGTGCTGAAGGATAAACCTCCCTTTTATGTTCAATCCTGTAGTTTGGTGGTGCAGTAAAAACAGAAGTAATTCTGTTACCGCCAAAACATTTGGAGGCACCGAAATTACTACCATGTGTTTTTCTGCGCGGCCAAACTTGTAATATGGCACAATGTATTTGCACATTCACTTTTAGGACAAGCATTGCCATGTTCTGAAACACTGACAACCAGTAATGTTATGAAGGACAACTAAAAGACGATACTGACCAAGTACAAGAAATCTATCTTTAAATGTCAGCTGTGCCCATGGCCCATGGATCAGACATCACATGAAAAGAAAATTCAGTGAAAAATAGCCGATTGATCAGAGAGCTGTGGTACATTGCATACTGCCATTGTTCATGAAACGTGTGTACTGTGCAGAGTGTGCACACAGGAAGCAAGAGGGGGCTGAACATTGTGATTCCGCATAGCAAGAACATAATGAAGAGCACAGCAAACTGGACATTCAATAACCAGGAGTTTAACATAGGGAACAGTTGCAACAGGAACACTTTATCAATAACTAACCAATGCAGAGCTGTAGAAAATTGAAGCTTTAGGAGCTTACTAATGATAACATGGCTAACCAGCTAATCAAATCTAGCATGTATTAGCCACATGTTGTCCCTGCCTTTGCCCACACTGTGTGGCATCAAAAAGTGTAAAAGTGATTCTAGGAAATGTAGAGGAGCAGCCAACTGCCACTCAGGAAGGCCTGAACCCCCACTACCTGTATGCTGGCAGCCTGAAATAGTGCCATGTTTGACACCAGCAGTTGTGACTCTTCTGTGTTGAATCTTCGAGAAAAGGTATGCACTAAGAAAAACCTATCAAATGGATTCCCAAAGAGATGACAGTCTCTTGGAGCATATGCCCGAAGGAATATGAAAATGAGAGAAAGAGAAGTTGGTGATGTCACAAGAAACAAGTGTGATGCAAAGAGAAGATGGGGTGAAGAAGAGAATGTATGGACCTTATAAAAACTGATGACAAAGTAAAGAAGTGAGCAAACTTTCATGTGCGAGACAAAGATTGCACATATGAAGAGCACTCTAGAAAATACAAGTAATCTTAGAAGCTGGCTATACGTAGTGAATAGACTGCAGGCGGAGCAACCATTATATATAGAAGCTGGAAATTGGTGTCACAATTTTAGTAAGTTCAAAACCATGAAGAGTAGGGCTTAAAGTTGTGTTGCAGCAGAGCATTAGCTGGGAGCATGGAAGACTGGTTATCTATTCTTGAAGGCAGAGAACGTGAGAAGTTGAATCATCCCTTGTTAAGGTGCTAAGTAAGAACACTATGAGTGCCAAGCGTATTCATTAAATGCTGCAAAATGGGCCGAATTGCGGTCTCTTGTCACGTGAGCCCAGGATGAAAATGGGATTGGGCACGCAGTTCCAGAACTATGATAAGCGTGTGCTCACACTCTCTTATATTCCCAGGGATGAGAATACATTGTAAGGCCAAGTTCAAAAACAATCTTCATGGCAGAAGACATGGGTGATGAGAGATGTTGGTCTAATTGGGTGGGGTGGGGAGGTACAGTCCAGTCTACCCTCTGACACCTGGGGTATGAGTGCTTCTAGTGAGCTGAATGTTCCAGAAGGGCACACGTGTGCCAACCAATTGTAGAGGGCCATATGATGAAGGGCCTTATAGTTTCAGAGCCAATGCAGTACCTTGTTTCTAATAACTGATGAAGAGGACTTGCACTAAGGGTGGGCATGAGTTGTCCAACTGACTTTAGAGACCCAAACACAACCCAACCCCTTATAGAAAGTATGCTTGGACCCGCCATAGGTTTTTATTATTTGCCACGTAGTATGATGTTACGTACGATTAATCTTTACTATAAAAGTATTGTTTTTTATTAAATGCTTCGAGAGAGAATACTGTGTGACATCCGTTGATGTCCGTTGTAACTCCCTGTTTTAGACACTTGATAATAAAACAGTAAACAAACATTGCTATCTACCTGAGTTGGTTTGATTATTTGGTGTACAGAGTTACTCTGCATCCCATCTACTGCATGACGTGCTACCCGCCAAGGGACCTAAGCTCAGTACTCTTTAGCAAAACACATCATACTGGATGTGATTATACTGAAATTAATCCTAATTGGTAGAGGACTATTAAATGCAATCTTGGAGCTTTCAGATCGCTCCATCCATGTGTCACAAAATAGCTAGTAAATAAAGTCAAATGCCAGAAAGGCCCAAAGGCAGGATACAATAAGTGGAAACAAGTCTTGAAGAATATATCTTCATAGATTAGTCTCCAAATGTTACTTGAGTGCAGGTGTGCAGAAGGATTGAAATGACTGAGCACACCATAAAAGAAAATCATCCATCCTTAGGCATCAAGGATTTCTGTGAAACCTGACCAAGGAAGCAACATTATGCATCTGGGAAGACTTAGATCAGACTGCCCTGGAAAAACTCACCTCTTCTTGGAATGGAAAGAAAAACACATCACAATCTGGCATTGTTGAAAGTTGTGATATGCAGCTTCCCAGCCCCAAAGGGAACAGATTCCTTCAAGTGTTACCACACACCTCTACATGAGACGATTTGAGTCACACCACATATACACACACACAAACACATACTCGCTACATCTCTTTCTTCTTTCTCTCTCCCGTCTCACTAACCCTTCTCACTCTCTATCCATTCTCAATCTCTCTTGTCTCTTTTGTAAAAATACCAAAACTGAGTTGGCAGTCCAACACCAACCCTCAGAGTTTGTGAAAGGATGTAAATCAAAGGGCAGTGGTTGCTACTTTAAAGTAAAGGTGATAACCTTGAGTGATAGGAAAACTGAACATTCTAATGCTAATAACTTTTGACATGAAGGACGCATATGTATGATATTATCCAAACAAAAAGTGTGTTGCAGCTGTACCTACTGCCCCACACCCTTCCCAACTGGAAGTTTTGTGAATGATTAGTTAAAAATGAACACATTATCAGGAAAGAAAAAAAAACACTGTTTTCCCCAACTGCCATTCATTTTCCAAAAGAGAAAAAGTACAAATGTGGTAAAGCAGATTTGGACCAAATAAGAAACAATTTGGGAATCAAGCATTGACTTTATTTCTGAAACAGGATTGGGATTATTCCGTCCAGGAGTTTTTAAAATATTTGACGCAGAAGGGGGCGTCCACTGCTACCAAAAATATAACTATATCTCCCATAGTGCTTTGCAGTACATAGGCTTTTCAGCAATCATTTTCTTTTTTTTTTTAGAATGAATAACAGGGTAATACTTGGTTGATGCAAAAACGAAATGTGCTAAAAAGATATTAGGTGAAGGAAGAATTATGCAATTGCATTAAGCTAGAGGTGGAGATGGGAGAAGAGGATACCATGTGGAATTGGAGAGTTGGGGGTGGTCTGGGGAAACAGTTATAGTATGAACATTTTCATATTTTATGGGAAATACCCGGAAAATCTCATGATGTCCCATAGACTACAACAGAAGATGTGATCAGTAAGGAAAATGCATCACATGAACAAAAGATTGAAAGGGGGTAATAGGAGAGAGCCAGGGAGGGAAAAGCAGCTGATGGTAGTGGAGGAACCATTGAAAGAAAAAAGCGGCAATTGGTGAGTGCCTGTGAAGACTGGAAAGAGTTTTTGATTTTAAAACGTTTTCAGATTATCAGGGAAACAACCCAGGCCTCTGAATTTGTAGTTCATTGCCATTATTGGGGGAGTCTAGTGGTTACCCTCTGATTTCAGGCCCAGGTTCTTGCCCACCCTGCCATGCACCCACACTGCCTCCTGGCAACCCTTGGACTTTGGTTCTGTATCTATAAGGATACAGTCCCCCCTTTCCCTGCACTTATCAGATGTCCCCGGTCTGTACCTTTTACCTAACACTTGCCACTTGTTGGCTTCACTATCATTTGCTGTTGTTTTTCATTGATATGCTCAGCACTTTCCACTCTCCCCTTCCCCCCTGCACTTGTGTGTTCTGAATGTCACTGAGCCTAGTAAGATCATTGCTTTTGTTCTCCCCTGTTCCTCTCCCTTGCCTCGACACGCTTTGAAACACATATGTATGAGTGTGATGCAAATATAATATCAATGTCAATAGTGAGAATCTGGAGAGAGTGACAAAAGGAATTTTTACACCAGCAGTGATCATGTCTACCAGGCTGGTGGTAATGGTTAGTTGTGGTGGCTAGTGGGCCCAAAATAAAATTATTGGTGCAACATGTGCAGTGGCCAGGATGAAGGCCATGGCTAATGGGCCTCAAAGAGACCTATTGGTGCAATATGTACACTGGAGATGGCCAAAGACCGTGTCCACTGGTTATGACCAAACCCCCCCAAAGAAATGTATTGGTGCTGCATGTACAGTGGCCATTGTCAAACGCCATCGCTGGTGGGCCACAGAGAAACGGATTGGTGCAACATGTACAGTGGCCAAAGCCGAATTCCATGGCTAATGGACCCCAAATAAACATTAGTATAACAAAACACTTGACATCTCATTACAAATGTAGTTAATAGAGACTTAAGGTGATCAGATTTAATGTGAAAAAATACTGCAAAAAAACTTAGCAATTCAGTCAAAAAACCTTTGTTAAGAGAAAGTTAAGGTGATCAGATTTAATGCAACAAAACCTTTGAAATTCAGCATTTGAAGCAAGTCCACCTTAAGTTTGTGCTCCATGTTGCAGAGCATATGACCACAATGATGGCATCACATATGACAACACAGATCACATCCCTGATGAAGGCCATGGTTAATGGGCCCGAAAGAAACATACTGGTGCCAAAGGCTGTGGCCAGTGGACCCCAGATAAAATATAGTGCAACAAAACCCTTGAAATTCTTTGGTGCCATCATTATTGTCATACGCTACACAACAGGGGGCACCGAGTTAAGGTGGACTTGCTTCAAATGTGAGTGCTGAATTTCAAATTTTGTTTTGCGTTAAATCTGTTCACCTTAACTCTTTGGTAACAAAGATGTTTTCACTGAATATATATATAGATGTATTACGAGTGTTAATTGGTTTAAATTAAACCTTAAACACGAATTGCATGCATATATTAAGATCCTATTTCAAATCTTAGTAAACATTTTAAAATCCAAGCATTCACCATTTAACATGTCATTAATTAATCTGATATAACCAAAAAAAGGGAAATTCAGAAAAAAGAACATGCTGGAATTTCATAATTTACATTCAGTCGTTAGAACTCTGTTTAGTTTGTAAATATTTCCTAAATCGTTTCACAGCTGAAGATAAACTTAGCTGTTGACGCTTCATGCACCTCATCCAAAGGAGATCCCCAATCACAGGCGTTACATTATGATTAAAATTTCCAAAAATCTCAATCCTATCCCCCAATAGTGCAGGCAGTGTAACAGTACAGGTGTGTCACATTTTCCAGGAATATTACGCTTTTACAGAACCTACAGGTTCTATTGGATATCTTTCTGTCAGCAATAATCTCCATCGTTTCTTAGGTATTGAATCAACATTTAAGATAGATTATCTGTTGACTTTGGATGGAAAACTATAAAACACAGATCTGCAAAATTTTCTTTGAGAAAGGGTTTATTTGTTACATCGACCCAGTTTGTAATCCAATCATATTTAATTGCCGTTTTTCAAATTCTCCAAGTTCATCTCTACAGAAAGTTCAGAGTCAAATATTTTTTTTTTTGTTAAAGTGCTCATTTAATTTTCTAAACTTGTTAAGAGTAACGCTTTTTCTTAGTATGATGGCTGATCTCAGAAGTTTATCTCACGCACTGGAGAATGCATTAACTAAGTGCAGAGTACTCTTCTTTTAGCACATGCTCCTTGTGGTGGCAATTGAGGCGGGTGACAAGAGGCTGGCCAGCACCAGTTGATACACGTGCTAGGAGGAGGGAGGAAAAGTCAGACGGAGGAAGTCCTATATAGGTTTTGTTGGCTGCCGTACTGATCTGTGGAAAAGCTGTCAAGATTGTCTATGGTAATTCCCCCTCATACCGGAAAGCAGCTACATATAGCGTGTGTCACATGCTTTCAGAAAGTGCTCTGGATTTTCTGTTGGCTGACAAGCTGGCTGTGCTGGTCCGCGGGAAAGCTGTCAGGGTGTGTGTATAATTGGAGGCAATTGGAGGTAAACATAACGTCTTTTTGACTGTGGCATTACTTTGGAATCTGTGGGACTTTGTGGACGTTTGGACATGTGTGACAAACACTTGCATGTTCGTTATTTCCATTGTTTAGATTCCCTATGGTCCCTCCCCCCTTCATACCGGAAAGCAGCTGCAGCGCGGGTCACACACATCTGCGCGCCCGCATCCAGGAAGTGCTCTGGAAGTGCTGTTGACTCTTTGCTGGTTTAGGGCTTGAGGGCTTAAGGGCTGGCTGTGATCCGTTAATTGGATAGCACACTGTGAGTCTAGGTCTTCACTTTTCGGGTAAACATATCCTATAGGCACAAGGACATTGGGCGACATTGTTTCTAACATGGATGCAGTGAAAGAATCCAATGAGATTGAAACAGTGGTGAACGGTGAGCCAGAGAGTTTGGCATCAGACGGAAGCCGTGGTGGTGCTCCTCTCCCAACCTTGAAGGCTCTGCCTGTGCGTGCTTATCCTCAGCACATGAGTAGAACTTACCAAGAACAATAAGTAGGCCTGATAATATGAAGAGAGTTTCCAAAATTACCAGTGTTCACCCCAACATAGATGGTTTAAATGCAATAGAGGAGGACATAGCAGCTCAGGAAATTGTGTCTGATTTAAGTGTGTCCTTGCAATGCCTTGGCACAAAATTGATTGAGCAGGTCATTTGCCCGTTAGGTACCATTGATGCAGTGTCTGACCAAATGCTGGAAAATCAATATGCAATTCACGATGTAAAGAGATCGACCTGTTCCCTACATGATGTTGCCCCGATGCAAGGCATATTGAATGGTGTGTGTGTAATAGTTAATAATGATGACAATAAATGTATTTCTGATAACGATGGAACATGTGTGGAAGAGTTGAATGACGATCATTGTTTGGTGGTTGGAGAAACCATAGTCAAATGCTCAGAGGGACTGTTATTTGATAGCAAATACATTGAGATGGCGGGGCGGGGGTGGGGGGGTAATCTCTTACCATAACGTCCACCCCGACCTATGAACACCATGAACAACTTGAACTGGGTACAACATTGCAGTTCATGCTGGATGTGGCGTTAGGGGATTTATCCAATGATGGCTGCTGGATGCCTTTAATTGCTGCACTATGGTGGCAGCTTGTTGTGGGCCTAAGTCACAAGAGGTGGTGTGAAATATCGAGATGAATTTGGATATTTCTCATGAATCTAACATTAGTACCACTAGCATTTCGTCCCCTGCTATGTTTGCGTTTTTTGAAAATGTACTGAACCCTTTAGTGGAAAAATGTGAGCAGGTGGAAAAGAATTTAGATTTCCAATCTGTTCTGTTACACAAAAGTATCAATTTCGCTAGAAGGACGTTTAGAGATTGTGGCACAAATACCAACATTAGAAAGTCACAACCAGATATAGGTGCTAGCAAGGAGGCTGAGCAGGGTGTATCAGATATGCAAAGTTGTCTTGTACAAAGTAGTGCGACTGTTCAGACATCCACACCTTCAACGTCTTTTGTGGTAGGTGTTGGTGTTCAGAATAACACAATGTAAAACACTGCAAAATACTGTAAGGTCAAACAAAAACAAAAATATAAAATCCCTCAAGCTGTGATTTTTAGCAACAAGAATGATTTAACGGGTAACATTGAGTGCATTAACCTGCCTGAAAAGAATTCTAATGTCATTGAACTGGACCCAGTGGGTTGTGCCACTAGGGAAAGGGGTCAGGGCGAGAAGTCAGGTAAGTAGGGTTAGTCTTCCAGTGCAGAGGGAGGCCATGGCTGATAATATGATAGAACTTCACCATAGTTTGACATTACCAAGCAGTACCCTCCAGAGGGTAACTTCTGTGAATGATATATGCCAGGACCTGCTGGATCCAGCTGGTGAGTCTGGGAAACTGAGCAGCAACGCTGGGATTGCTAGCGGTGCTGCTCGGTCGAGAGCATGCAAACAAATAAACAAAAAATGTGTGCCGGTATTAGGGACTGTGTATTGGAAGCTGATCATTGCTTATTTGTGGTTGAGGGTGAAACGGAGGATAGTCACTAGGGGGTGTCTGGTGGCATAATACAGAAGGAAACTGTAGACCTCCTGAGGTCTGTTAAGGTGGTTGAATCCCACGTAGCTAATGCGGCCTCTCAGGCAAGAGCAATAGGTGAAACCCATCTGAATAAGGTTATGGAACTCACGTGCAGTGTATATGTGGAAATGGTGGATATATTACAAATAAAGTCTGTGTCCGATATAGATCTGCACACTTCACTAAGCACAGAACTGTCTCCATGGACACAAATATGAATGTGCCTAGAGAAGCCATTCTCAGTATAGGTATGGGTGTAGCTCACAGTGACAGACCGGACAAGAGTGTCAATCCCGATAGTGGTTAAATTGACAGGCATGAGAAAGAAACAAAAAAAGATGATGTGTCTGAGAATTATTTATTTATTTATGTATTTATTGGTTAGATATACATATAGCCAATTGGCTTTGTATAACACATTAACAAAACAACATAAATACACAATCTAAAAACATATTTCATTTTCACATATCCTATACAATGCAGTTTAGAATTGCCACAATTTTCCAGTAAAAAATAACAATAAAATATATGAGATTAATATCATTGCCTCGCATAAAAATCATCCATTTATCAGATATCTCAGTCATCACAGTGTCATTATTATAGGATTTAAAACAAATAGTTCGCAGATCGTTTAAACTTTCACAACACATGATAAGATGGTAAAGGGACTCAACAACATTTACTCCACACAAGCGACAATACTTTGGCATATGTGTGGATCCTATATTAGCACAATTTGTTTCTAATGCAACAGTAGCGTTACATTTCATCATTAGATAGGTATGAAACGTGCCAATATATAGGGGAGAAGGCACTCGACTCATATACTCATCAAGAAACCTGCCACTGAACTTTTTAGATGCTAGATTAATCATGTTTTGTTCATGGCAGTAGTACTGCACCTTAATCTTAAGTCTCATTTTGAATGATAGACGAGAGAGGGCACCTGGATCAGATCCATTGGTCCATGTGCGGTGTAGCCTTTGAATGATACCGATGGTACCAATCAACACATTACCTTCTAGACTAATATATGCTTTTACAAATGGCACAACAATAGTTTCAGTGCGGAACGGGACAGCTTTCTCATAGGACAAGACACATTGGCAGATATATGCATACAAATAGCTTTTGATTTAAATTCCAAATACCGATATTACACACTCACACTTGAAGGGAGACGTAGTAGTTTTCTTAAAAGGTTGGATTCAAGAACCACACCACGTTTGACAAACTTGTGCCCCCAAACTTCCACAGCATAGAGCAGCATTGATCTAATTATTGCAAGATAAATATTAAGAACTGCAATGACCGAATAGCAGCAATTGCGACCAATAAATACACTTAAAGCGTTTGCAGCCACAATACATCTGTTCTTAATAGTAGATCACTGTTCCTTCCAATTCATCAATAATAACTCCCAGGTTTTGTAGGATTTCACCTGCTCAACTGTTTTGTTTTCCAGGCACCACAAGTATTTCTTAGGTCTACATTTATTTGAGAAGACCATTATCTTACTCTTATCAATGTTGATAGTCAGACCATTTTCGGCTGAATAGATAACCAAGGAGTCAAGCATATGCTGAAGGCCCGCCGGAGTATAATCCAATAATAGCAAGTCGTCAGCATAGGCAAGCCAACCAATAGTTACTCCATTCACTCTCACGGGATTGGCTTCTGCGATAAAGAATGCTTTCATCATGTCTGATAAATACAGATTAAAAAGGATGGCAGCAATCATACAGCCTTGCTTAACACCGCAACTAGTGGCCATTAATTTCGAAAGTTTGCCTGTGCCATTGAGTCTTATGCGTACTGAGGTGTCAGAGTGTAGCAACATTAACATCTTTAACAGACCTTGGGGGATCCCCCATGAACTTAGTTTTTTCCAAAGTCTGTTTCGGAGTATGGTGTCAAATGCAGCCGAGAAATCAATATATGCGCAATAGACATTCAAATTGCGTTTTCTCCAAGCATGTTCAATCGAAGATGTTAACAGCAACAAATTATGTGTGGTGCTAGATTTGTCGCGAAAGCCTATTTGATTGGAGGGTAAGATATTATTTTCACTTATCCAATCATTTATTTCCTTGAGCAAATCCTTAGTAAATATCTTAGAGGACACATCTAGCATTGCCAACATTCTAAAGTTAGCCGGGTTATCCCATGATCCTTTTTTATGAACGGTAAGGATGTGGCTTGTCTTCAATGCTAGAGGTATTGCACCAAGTGTCCCTATTTGTTTGAACAAGAGCACAAGTGCAGCACCCCACAGTTCAGGCTGCTTTTTTATTACCATGTTGCAGACCCCATCCGGCCCTGCTGCACGTGAGTTCTTAAGATTTTCAATAATCTTAACAATATCAAGTTCTGAGGATTTGCAGACCCAAGTAACTTCGGGAGGAAGAGTCAGAGTAAGCACAGTACCTAGTTCAACTTTTCCCAATGTGCCATTGATATAGTGGGCCCACGCTTCTTCGGTGATACAATTAATTGTCAGATCGGGTTTTTTGTGTTTGCTAAGGAGATGCCAAATCCCTTGTTGGTTGTTGGACAAATCAACCAGAGCAATTGTTTTCCATAGTTTGGTTTCACATTCGCGTTTATGGATTTTAAGCCACACTTTATAATTCTTTTTAAGTTTTTTGATTAGGCATGCTACCTCATGTGCTGACAGCAGCGGGTCATTATTTCTAACAACAGTACGAATTCCATTACGCAGTTTCTTTTTGGCAAGATTAATCTTTTTATCATTCCCAGGCATACGTAAGATAGCAATATTGGAACGTTCCCCAGTTGATCTGTATGTTCGACGTTCACCCACTTGTTTCTGAATATTTTGCATAAACTCAGTGAAACTATGCAAAATTTGGTTACCAGTGTTCATACCGGACACCCCCTCCTTAATTAACTCCGGTAATTTGGTGGATACCAATTGAGAGACATGTTCGATATTTCGACTATGCCATACTATCCTATTATTTCCTTCGTTTATGCTGAGCACCCCATTATCATCATAGTCATGATGGTCTGCACCTTCTTCTGATATAGCAAATAACAGAGACAAGGGTAGATGGTCAGTCTCATCTCTCTCAACTACACCCATATCAATGACAAGATGAAATCCAATCTGGTTGGTGAAAATGTAGTCAAGGGTAGCTGCAGATCTACCTTCAACCCTAGTAAAGTGCATAGGCACATTGCTAGGTGTTAGACCATTAAGTTTCATAAAATTATGGGTCAGCATAACATTCATCCACTTTTTGCCTTGTCTATTGGACACCCAGTGGGTATTAGATTTTGACAAGACACCCAGCTGCACATCAGACTGACAATAGTCCCCAATTTTCGCATTCAAATCTCCCTAGATGAATATAGGGTAACGGTGACTGAACAGTTTCAGCACATTTACAACAGTCACAATATTAGTTACAGTTTTCGCCAGATTAGGAGGATCGTAAATATTGATAACAATTAGGACGGTCGACATCCATGTTAGTTTGGCCACTAATACATGCTCATTAGATAATGAAAGTTTAATAATAGACCATGGTGATTGAACAGAAATCAACAAGTCACCTTTTGGACGGCCCAAAGGGCCCTTAGACGCAATTTGGTGCTCAGTACATCTATCATCTATCTGTATTTCCGCTGTTAGCCATGTTTCCTGGAGTGCAATAATGTTAAAAAGTGCCATACATTCAATCAAACCATCATCCTGAAACAGATGCGAGTGCCCACGAGTATTCCAGGAATAAAGCAACTGCTTTGAATATGGTCATTGGCGAGATTCAGCAAAATGGGCTTAAAACTCAAAGGCAACCATTGCCAATAACCTTCAAAACACACGTTAGTAATATATTTGTTATGAAGCTCAAGCTGGTCGACCAAACGAATATCACCAGATGCTATTACCATCAAAGGAACAATGGTTTTAAATAAACTCAATACAGCAGCGCAATTTAGAGGGGGAGACCACTTTACCGTGTGGACTTGCATGATTTGTAAGGCGGATAGCATTCCAGTGCAATTCCCACCACTGCTAGGATTAGCATTAGATGAGGAGGTATTAGCATTATTATTATGTACCCAGGCATCTGGCAATGTAGATTGAATAGATACCGCAGGCATGTTAGTAGTGCCTACTGCCTTTATCGTGTTAGTTGGTGACTCAATTGCTATAATTGAAGACAATGAGGATTCTACCATCGCACAATTAGATTTCGGGCCAGTCGAAATATTATCAGGAATCAACTCATTAGTTCGGATAGGAGTGATCACTTGATCACTAGTATTAGCAACTACAACTTCAGCAGCTACTTCAGACTCAATCACAGAGATGACATTCACAGAGTCATCTTTCAGTCTTGGGACAGAATGTTTCTGCTTTTTTGTAGTGCGCTTACTATACATAAAAGCCTGGTGGACTATACTCGATTTCTTTTTGGCCAGAGTACTCTTCTTCAAAACAGGCTTACCCTTACCTTTTAGATTTGTCTTAGTTATGACTACAGGCAAGGGCATAGTAGGAGAAGTATTACGATTACTTGCACACACTTCACAATGATACTCTTTCAGGGACGAATGCATTAGTAATGACTGAACATCAATTTTGGTTTCTAAATGTGCACATTTCTCGAGCAGCATAGTGAGCAGATTTTCTAGGGCATTAAACATTTCATCCGAATTCATACTTGAATCTGCATCATCATTTATACGTGAGCCCTCGCCATAATCAGTGATTACATTTTGAGAGGGACGAACATTGTCCTCTGTTGGTTTATTAGTATTAAAACAAAATATAGATGGAATACCAACATCAAAACCACTCTCATTCTTCAATACAGGTTTACAGTTAGGGACTGTAGATATATCAAGGCCCAATGGCAGTGTCATCTTAGTAGGGGGAGTTAAGAATAATGGGGTAGGAACAACCTCAGTTAAAGATATTTCAGGATCAATACCCATATACTCAATTTCTAGTTCTTCTAGTTCAGAAATGGATATATCGATTGAACTTTTTATATACGTGTTATTCTCCTTGTGGACAATGGCATTAGTACTACCATTAGCTAATAATCCACTAGTACATGTGATCACAGGCATTGCAGTTGGTGAAAGAGCAATGCTTGCAGTGACTGGCACAAAGTCAGCCACTTTAGGATCAAGCTGACTTGAGGTAACACTAGGCGTGACATGATCGTAAGACCCCTTGGCCACGGACGGTACTATGCAATTTGTATTAGGATTGGCACAAAATACTTCAGACAAAAGCTTACCGCTTACACAACCAAGATCGTTTGTCAAGTCTAATACCAGATCCTCTGATGCCATAAGATGATGATCTTTATCAATAGGCGGATGAGGTGCCGTTAATATAAGGGTGGGGGTCTTTGCAAAATAATCAGTGATAGGACTAGAACAGCACCCTTTTTTGGACGGGTAATAATCTTAGGTACACATGCACGCCTATTGCGCATATTTTTATGCATAGCGATTTCCTTGTCATAATCGTCCATACCTCTACAACGATGTTGCACACAACACAACACAAGCTGGCAAACCGATGATATCCTGGGATAAGGCGCTTAGGCACACACCAAGAGGGAAGTGTAACAATGTAGGTGCTAATGAACACACAATGGTAAACAACTACATAGTGTATTACTGTCACAGTTGTTACTGAATATAACCACTCATGTGACTATACGTAGACACTAAATAAAAGGCATAAACAGCTAAAAAATGTTATAAAAAATATGAGTGTCTAGATCATATTACGATTTGCAGAGAATCATCAAAATAAGCTAAAAACAACTAGTATTAAAACTTTCAACAACAGATAAAACGGGCAATAATACCGTCAGTATAACATGTGGAAAGACAAAGAAAAATTACAAACATACTGTAGACTCACCCCAGGACTGCTGCGGCCAGTAGCAATCAAATCATGCCTATAATTCCTTCAAATACAGTCATAGTATTAAATACAATGGTGGCATGGGGGAAAAATAACACAGCTGATGGCTAAACAACGTGGCTCTTGCACTTGCCAAGCAGCCAAACAGCCTAACAGCCACTTGCAGAGTGGGCGTGTCCTAAAAAAAAGAAAAAAAAGTATAAAATATACGTATTTAGGTCCTATAATTATACTGGAACACGTATAATTATTTTGGGTAGTCAGTATTTGTCCACAAGTGAAGCTATCCAAGGATATCCGTGGAAAGTGAAAGTGTAGTACCAGCAACACTGTTTCCAACATCGTGACGGGAGAGTTACACAGCCTAATAGCCACTTGCAGAGCCACTTCAGGAGCTCTTTTTAGCATAGAAGCTCTCCAGGAGACGTGGATGACCAAGGCCTGTGAAATAGATGGTTGTAGTACTATAAAGATCATGGCAGTAAAGGGACCTAGCAGTAGACCTAAAGGAGGGCTACTGGTTACCGTTCGACATCCGCGGAGTCGTCTGGAAACTAAGTGGTCAACCTTAATGGTAAAAGCAGTTGTAATCAGTTGTGATCTTTTAGAGCACATGCAGATTGCATTCATTAATGTGTATGATCCTCCCAAAGGAGTGTCTTAAAGACAAAATAATGCCACAGTAAGAGGTATTTTGGGAGAGATTGACTTTGGTACCCGGATCCTAGTTTTAGGTGATTTCAATGCAAGAATTGCATTAAAGTAACATGACTTTCCTGATCAGTGTGAGTCTGCATCGCTCAACATGGTGGATTGTAACAAGTAGTGCAAAGTCAGGTCTAAACTATTCTACTTGTACAATATGACCAGCTAAATGGCCATTTTGCCGGGGGGCACTCTGAAAGCGTATTCACTCATAGGTGGGAGAAGTACCTCAACCTTATACTATGTGTTTGTGAATGATGTGTTACTCAGAATGGTGGAGGATTTGACTATACAAACACGTGAGGAGAGTGACCCCATTCCAGTTTGTGTCATGTTAACTGCCCACAAATCTTGTTGACTTTTTGATCTCAATTGAGACATTTTTATAAACAATGGTGCAAATCGGGTACAGTGGAATCCAACTAATCTAGATAAGGCTAGGGCTGTGGATGAAAGGGAACTCCATCTGTTTACTGAGAGATGTCTCACTGGACGTGAATGTAATGGGCCCCTCCTAATTGAGATTTTCTCAGTGCAAATCACCTGTATTAAGGAGGTCACTAAAAAAAATGCAGCTACAAGAGCCCAAGTGAACGCTGGAATTGAGATAGTGTTAGTGGACAAAGTTATGACCATAGAGTACAGGATGAAAAAAGAAATTGCAGGAGACATTGCCCAGATAATACATGTGGGGTCAGTAGAACAGACAGCCGCAGAAATGTCTAAGAACATTAAGCCTTAAAATCATGTTATCGTGGGTGGGGCCACCATGCAAGATGCAAGCCTGAGGTGTGGATGTGGCTGGCTAACCATGCTAGGACCAATAACAACATGGGAAATATGGTCGGTTGTGAGGGGTGTTGCAAAAAAAAAGTACTGATAAATAGTGTATCTGAGCAGGCTTGTCATATCCACATAGGGAACACCCTGGGGTCAATGACATTTGTGATGTCATCTTTGATGTCAGTGCACAGAGATGGTGCGAGTTATTGGTGCTTAGTTTACCAGAACTGGCGAATTTCTGAGGTTTTTCGATTTTGTTTGTAACCGTAACATCCCTTTAACAACATTTTTCACTGAATTTCATAGGTTTTTATTAGTGCAACTTAACCATAACGTCCCTTTTACAACGTTTTTTCAGTGAATTTCATGGGTTTTTACAGTGGGTTTTTACAGTGCATGTTAATTTCCTAAAACTTACTAATATCATACCTTCCCCAATATAGCAACATGTTTGTCAAATTAAGAAAGTTTCACCTTAAAACTCTGCCATTTCCCATCATCAAGTATCGTTTTTAACACTTCTATACACTTTTTGCAACCGTTTCCACTGGATTTGCATCTGTCAATGTTCCCAAATGTCTGACGTCATTGCGGGCCCTCCAAACAGTGTCAGGTGAACACACACCTGCCTGCGGCTTGATGACGTGTCCACAAAGGTGTGTGCATTCTGCGAATCTGCACTTTCTACTGATCTAGCAGTTTCCAAGCTCAAAATGTACCCTTACACAGTTCCTACACCTATTCTTACTCATTATCCATTAACAATCTAGCACACAACACATACTTGGAAGAACATTAGCAAAACCTGTATTACTCTTATATATGGCATCATCTACTGCATCCTCCCTCCCCAAGAGCCACTATCACTACAACCAGCTGTAGTACGAACATAACAAAAAAAGCGTAGCACTTCAAAAGACAATGGAGAGAACCAAGAAAAGAAGGTAGAGGAAGTGCCTACCTCTAGTACCAAGAGAGAATCCCCCAATCCAACCACTGCACTGCTCTCAGAAAGGCTGTTCCTCTCTTAGCAAATACTAGGCTATCTCCCTCCACCTCATATAGCGCTACCAGTACCTTAACCACACAACCTACATTTGTTTGGACACAAAATCCCACCAGCTACCCTGCAAGCAATAAAAGAAGCTGTTGATCCATATCTTTCAAAGACAACAGTCCTCTGTATATACTGCAACACACCACTCAGCAGGGGGAGCAATTCCGTAGTGCTTTTGAAGCTGTAATCAAAGAGCATGAAGAACACTGCCCCCTACCTTAGTTTTAACACACATGCAACATCTTCCCCTGTCCACCGACCCCTCCATATTACTGCTTGGTGCCTATCACCTAATGTGCCACCCCACCTTACATTGTGACCTTCTTGCACACAAAAAAAGAAGGTTCCTTAAGGAATCGCCTCTCACAGTTAAAAAATTGAACTAAAAAAGTAAATGTATATAATCCATCTACTTTACATTTTCAATAAAGTAGATCAAATCCATAGGATTCTATGGGCTGAACTTCAGAGGGCCACGCGGCACTGATTACATGTGCCCGCCCCTAAAGCTAACATTACTATACGATCAGAATGAGCTCCACCTATTTCAATGACGTTAGTGGGCACATAGCCAAACGTACACAGTCATCACCAATCCCATAAAGATATGTCACGCAGAACAAGAAACTTAAAACACAACACCCACAACAAAATGTCTTTTTTTACAGAAATGATAGAAACATTTTATTTTGAAGAAAACAACAACAGTGGGGATTGTAAGAAATGCTTTTCATTTTGACACAATGATGAAATCATTTACTTTTACTTTGTTAACTTTTTCAAACACAGTTCATAGCTACCGAACTTTGCAGGGTTCACATTTTTACTGAAACTGTCAACTGTAATTTTGTGCTGCCAAATCCGATCATTGATCCATCAAAACAAGTCTGTGCATTCTGCATCAACAAATATTTTCCATAAGCAACACATAATCTGTGTACATGGCGCTCCATTACGCAGGAGAAATTACAGCTTTAAAATTGAAATAAATGCAACACTTTCACATACGTATTTTTCTAGAACCTATATGCTACCATGTTGCTCCTTGTTACTACAACCGCAAAAAGGACAAATTGCTGTCTGGCGATCGTCCCAAACAATTGTTATAACATATCTGTTGTTGATAATTATTGCCCAAACACTGTTGAAGAAGCCTTCGGTCGGTAGACTGAACCCATGACACGCACATAACGGGAGTGTATAACTGTGTGAAATTGATAAAATAAAAATATATTTCAGTTAGCACTTTACAATTAAATATACAAATACATTCTCATTTTGGCTATAAATTAAAGTTTCAAGTAACATGTAAGACGTCTACTATTTACAGCAAATTGAACATTCAGCCATCACAGCATTATTCATATGGCAGACGGTACATTTTCCACACTTGAATAGCTTGTACTTAAAAAGTAACTTGCATTGCATTTTGCGAATCCATTTGTCCGATGTTGTAGAAGACCAAATGCTTCACAGCACAGTTTTCTGAAACAGAAACTTTACTTTCCGATGTCTGCTTTTAATACAGTGAATCTTATCAATTCTTTGTGGATTGTCGGCACATTTACTCCCACAAATTCTTAGTCCAGTAATTTGAAGGACTTATAATAATGCCACCCTTCACACTGTGCCCGAGTCACTTTAGTTTCTGGAATTACTGGCAAACAGTGTAGTAGAAAAACAAGCAAATATTTCAAGAGAACCACATATCACAATATTTATTTCCATTTTACCGGTATCATTTGCCTGTCAACAATACATTTACACTTTCTTTCAAAAATATGATATGATATGACATTTATAACTCGCCTATACACAAGTGTTTCAAGACTTGACAAGGCAAGGGGGGGCAGAGGGAAGCCAGAGACAGAGATCTTACTAGGCCAGGTGATTTGAGATTGTGCAAGTGCAGGGGAAGGGGGGAAGGGAAAAGTGCAAGTGGAAAGGGGAGGGGGCAGTGAAATACATAGGATAACAGTACAATAAATCAAATAAATAAGAAGTGTGAGCCAAGTGGTGGCAAGTGCAGGGGTAAATGCAGACATCAGGTGTCAGGTGCTGGTAGGGGGATGTAGGGACACAAAAACAGCACCCGAGTGCTGGAGATGGCCAGGGGGGCAGTGCAGGTGTGCAACTGGCAGGGAGGGGACCTGGGCCCAAGAAGTGAGGGCAGACTGGTGGCCAGTGCAATCTCAGTTTCAGCCAGGAGTTCAGCAGGGGAGAGGAGGGGAGAAAGCAAAAGCAAAGAGGAAGGTATTGAGGTGCTTCCGGAACCAGAGATGGTGTTCCTCAAGTTTCACAGAGGTGGGGAGGCTGTTCCAGGAGGAAGTGCCAGCCAAAGAAAGAGATCTACCACCAACTCATTGCTTGGAGAAGCAGTGACCCTGAGGGAGTTGGAGAGAGATTAGCGAAGGACTCGAGAAGGATTATATTTAGGAAGAGAGAGTTGAACGTATTGAGGCCCCAGGCCCCAAAATACCTTGTGAAGAATGAAGAGGGTTTTGAATATAATCCTTGCAGCTTCTGGGAGCCAGCGCAGAGATTTAAGTTCTGAAGAGATACGCTCCCTGAGCTTGAGGCCAAGGATAAGTCTTGCTCTCCTGTTTTGAATAAGTTGCAGAGGGCGCAGAGTAGAAGCAGGCTTATTTAGAAAGAGGTTGTTGCAGTAGTCCAGCCTAGAGAGAACCAGAGCTCTGGAGACAGTGAACTTCTGGGGGAAGGAGAGGATAGTAAGAACACCTCTGAGCGAGGTGCAGCTGGCAGTGTGACTTCTTAGAGATGTCAGAGATGTGAGGAGAGAAGGAGAGTGTGGAGTCAAAGATGACCATATGGATTTTAGCCACACAGGTGGGAGCAGGAAGAAGGCCAAGAGAGGCCGGCCAGAGAGTGACAGGAAAGGAGGGAGAGGGTGTGCCGATGAGGAGAATCTCAATCTTACTCGAGATTAAGGCAGAGATTATTGGCAGCACACCACTCCTGGATAGCAGACAGACAGAGTTGAGAGAAGGAGAAGAGGTGGATGGAGGGAGCCTAAAAATGAGCTGAGTTTCATCTGCATAGCACTGAAAGGTGAGGCAGAGAGCAGTAATAAAGTGGGCAAGATGTGCCATGTATTGGTCGAACAGCCAGGAAGAGAGGTTAGACCCCTGGGGAACAGCAGAGGTAGAGATAGAGATAGATGAGAGGAAGGACCCAAGTTGGAACTGGGAGGGTCGATCAGAGAGGAAAGAAGTCAGCCAAGCCAGAGCCTGATCGGCGGTGATACTCAAGTTATCACAGAGATGGTTGAGCAGGATGGCATGGTTGACCTTGTCAAAGGCAGAAGAGAGAACAAGTAAGATGAGGACACAGGGGGTGTTGGAATCAACGTTGGAGAGCAGGACTTATATGCAGTGCACACATGCACGGATTTCTCTATACGTCAATAGTAATGTGTCTCCTGCTCTGAGCTATGAAAAACATTTTCCTAGCACAGAGTTGGAGTGGCAAGATCGAATATATTGTGAATAAAAGTAGTTTGTCAGAAAGAGTTGCAGGTAGTGTGTTCCCACAGCCCGGACAGCGGTGTCGATAATACATGGATCTTCAATTTCATGGCTGCACACCTTGTCCAACATAATTGCTGGAACTTCAAGGAATAACAGTGACAAAAATACAAATACAGTCATCACGTAAAAGTGTAAAACACAAACCGTGCAGTCCTCTCTTTGTCCTCCAGAAAACACTTGGTGGGTGTTCCCTATTTTCACAGTGCAGGAGGTGGAGCTTGCGATTGGCAAACTAAAATCTGCCTCACCTTTGGATTATATTCCTCTGAGAATCCTGAAGGACGTTTCTCCCCATATTTCATCTTCCATGACAGAAGCGGTTAACGACTCTTGCCAAAGGGGTTCTATTTCACCAGAGCTTAAAAAATCTGTTGTTTTCCCGCTTCTAAAAAGCCTTCATTAAATCCTGCCTCTCTGGCAAATTTGGGCCTATCTCTCTGCTCCCCTTCTTTATAAAATTGCTGGAGTCCCTTGTTTCACCCTGCTTACTTCCTTTTTGGAAAATTCTTCTTTCCTGGATCCTTTCCAGTCTGGGTTTCATCCGTGCCAAGGGACGAAAAGTGTACTGGTCTCGGTGTATGATGATCTTCGTTTGCTGGCTGATGGAGGTGGAACAGGTGCCCTCATTTTGTTAGATCTATCGGCCATGTCCAATATAGTGGACCATCAGGTACTACTGTACCAGCTAGTTTGGGCTGTCCTTTCTTGCCAAATTTTGGCCTTGTTTGTCTCCTTCTTAGATGATCATACTCTGACACTGATACTGGCCTCCTTTATTTCTGCCACCATAGTTTTGCTGTGTGGGGTTCCTCCGCTCCTTCGGCTTCAGGTATTACTCCTATGCTGATGACATGCATATCATCGCCCGGCTGGATTCTACCCAGCCGGGCATTGCGTCTCAGCTTAGGGGTTGCCTGTTGACTGTGAGTAAGTGGATGGGAAGTAACGGGCTGAAATTGAATGGGGACAAGCCTGAGGCCCTGGTGGTCCCTCCCCCAAATGGCCTATGGGTGATTGGTCCCTCGTCCACTCTGACCTGGTCCTCATCTTTCTGGCCTACGTAGCTTGGGCCATGCCCCTCCCTGCTCTCTGAGGTAAAGAATTTGGGAGTTATTATTTCTGCCTCTTTATTGATGGATGGCCAAGTTGGGTCTGTTTGTAAAGCAGGATCCTTCCAACTGTGAATCCTTCACAAGGTTATCCCTTTTTTCCCTGTCTGATTGAGGCCCTTTGTGACATCTTATTTAGTTCTCAGTCAGCTGGATTATTGCAACTCGCTCTTTCTAGCCCAGCCTCTGTAGCTCCTTCATAGTTTGCAGCTTCTCCAAAACTATGCTTCAGTTATCTGCAATGGTACCCCATATAGTGTCCACATCTCTCCTGTTCATCGATCACTGCATTGGCTCCTGCTTCTCCAACAGGTCCAATTTAAATCTCTGGTGATGGTGCATCAGGCTTTTTATGGCTTGGGGCAGAATATCTTCAGGACAACTTTTGCCCCTTTGTGCCCCCTCAGGAACTGTGTTCCAAGGGCTAGAGTTTGAGCGGGTGGGGGGCGTTCCTTTTCTGTGGCAGCTGCCAAACTGTGGAACCCTCTGCTGGCCCCACTTAGGGCTACGAAAAATCTTCTTGCTTTCCGTCGGTTGTTAAAAGCGTATTTGTTTTAATATTTTATTATTCTATTAGTTGGTCTCTAAATCCTTCCGGTTACCCTAGCGCCAAGATGCTTCAGCATGTGTGCGCTTTACAAAATTAATTAACATAACAAAACATACAAGCTTACTACCTTCTGTGTACATCTATTCCCGCAATCATATCCATTTCTGCATTCATGCACACGGCCCTCATTGCCCTGTGCAGTAAGATGTAAATGTGCAAAGACCACAGTCGCATGTTCATAATGCACACTGGCAGGCAATACAAATTCCTTTGCCCGTTACTTCAATGTTGGCTAACTCTGTGGCTCATAAGCTCTTCATCGATTGCAATCTGCAGCCACTTAGCGTATTATCAACTTTCCAACGTGTCCAAACTTCATTGGCTTTATTTATTTATTTATGGATTATTTCTGAAGCCTGTAAAACTAAACAAAAAAAATGTACACGTCGGCACAAGACCAAAAAAGAGTGCTGTGGCCAGGGAACAAAACAACAATTATTTCACTTAAGTCATTTGTAACTCACCTGTACACAGGTGTTTCAAGGTGCAATTTGACAAGCACGGGAACAACAAAAGGAAACTTAATAACAGCTCTTACTAGGCCTTGTGTCATTCATGTCACGCAAGTGCAACAGAAAATGAGAGCAGAAGTGGCAGGGGGATGCAAGGGGAGAGTGCAATAACGAACCACTAGTAACTGACGCCCGGGTGCTCAGATATAAATAAGTGCAAATAGGCATGGCACCATGTGCTTACAGATACAGGCCATAGTGCTTGGCAGGCTGCAACACAGTGCATAGAACTACTGGTGATAAGGCAGCCTAGTCCACATAATGTTTACCGGATGTCCTGGTACCCAATTAGTGCAGCAGAAGGAGAACTTCAGCAGGGGAGAGACACAGAGAAAGCAGAAGCATAAAGGAAAGTCCTCAATAACTTGCAGACCCTGAGGTGTTCCTGCTCAAGTTTCAGAGAGGCAGGAAATCTGTTCCAGAGGAATTCACCAAGTAGAGAAATCTACCCTCTACCCCCAACACTCTTTACCTACAGAAGCCCCTAACCCTCAAAGAGTTGTAGGTGCAGTAGTAAACAGCCAAAGAACAAAACTGCTAAAGAAGATAAACTTGGAAGTAGTGTGGTATCTAGTCCGTGTAAAGCCTTGTAAACAATACAGACAGTCTTGAAATTGATCCTTGCAGCTACCAATTGCAGCCAGTGTAAAATGTCAGGACTGGGGATATATCATCCCTTCAGTTAAGGCCAAGGAAAAGTCTTGCAGTGCTGGCTGGATAAGTTGCAGAGGTCAAAGAGTAGAGGCATTAAGATTTACAAAGAGGCTATTACAATAGTCCAGCCTAGATAAAACTCCAGCTCTTACGACAGTGAGGTTCTGGGGGAAAGTGACAAAAGCAACAATACCTCTTAGTAGCTGCATCTGGTAATGTTACTTCTTCAACAAGTCCATAATGTGAGGACATGTGGAGAGGGTGGAGTGAAAGATAACATCAAAGTTTTTTTTCTCACCGGAAGGCGTAGGTACAGGACCCAAAGAGGTCTGCTGGAGTGAAATAGGGAAAACAGTAGCAAGGGTCTAATAACAATGATCTCAGTCTTACTGGTGTTAAGGCACACATGTCTGGATGCCCACCATTCCTAATTTACACATACACAGCAATAAGCGAGAGAGGAGAGGAAAGGATGCAGCACACAGCTTGAAGCTTGTCACCCGTGTAACACTTAAAGTTAGACGCCAATGTAGACATTAGGTGAGCTACAGGTGCCAAGTAAAGGTTGAAGACCAAGGATCAAAAATATGGTCCCTGGTCTTTAGGCCAATGATAAGTCTCGCAGTCTTAATTCAAATTACCTGCAGTTGGCCAAGATAAAAGTGGGTACATTAAAGAGGAGGCTGTTGCAATAGTACAGCCCACAGAGTACCATTGATCTACACACATTCAGCTTCTAGGTAAAAGGTAGAGTAGGACAATGAGAATAGGGTAAGGACAATAGGCCTGCAACAACATTCAATGGACATGTACATATGTTCATTGCAGGAATGATGTCTTCAAAGGGAAGTCTGCAAACACCAGCACTGCGGTATGTAAGGGTAAGGCGGGTGCCATAGACCAATACATGTGTTATTGCACACCAATATGTAACAATACACATATATGTTTGAACGTGTAGTGCACTTACAGAAGTGTCTCACAACTGTAAACCTACAATTATTTGTAATATTTGTATTTCATGATTTTTTTTTATCCAGTACATTTTTTTGCCCCACCCCCAAGGACTCAATTTCATGATACCTCCATATTACAAACACTTTATACTCCCACTACATTACGGACAATTAATTTACACATATCGCTACTATGGTCATTCTGGCCATACTCCTACTACATTACCTATAATTACAATACAAATACTACTACTGTAGTCTAGCCACTGACCACAACACTATTAACTGTACAACAAGTAAGCATCATACATGATCAACTAATAAAACTCACCCCCACATCCCTGCAATCAAAATGTTGCCCATGGACCCCACAATTGACCACAAAACTGGCAGCATTTCCAAACACCTTTTTACCTATAAAAACACTACATTACCGTCTTTCCACTTCTCTACCATTTATATGCCCTCTTTCAGCCATCAAAAAACCCCAAATGTCTTTCCCAGGTTGTCCGTTCAGAAGGCTGCCCGCAAACTACCCTGCGGGCAGGTACGACATCTGCCTGGCATTTTTCAACCTACAAAAATAGCCCCATATCATCTTTTTCCACTTCCCCACCCTTCCCAGTCCGTCTTTCCACCACCAAATAACCCAAAATGTGTTTTCCAGATGTTTTCCCCTCTGAGCTGTCTGCGGTCTGCCCTAACTGTCCGCGGATCAAACATTGCAGGCATTTCCCAAAAATCTTACACACCTCACGCTATTCACCATCTGATCAGGAGGTACCAATGTCTGCAACATCACGCCCGCCCCTTGACAAATTGGAGGCCCGTCCAAGGACCGAAGAGGGAAGTCAGTTTGCGGACCAATCTTAGATACCACTAATTATTTTGAGCCTACCTTTTGGTTGTTTTAAGAAAAACTACTAGACAGATTTACACCACGCTTTCGGGGACCAAATCGCTGCTCCTACTGCAAAATTGGTGAAAATCTGTCCATCTGTTTGGGTTGTGGACCTAAGCAAAATTTGTTTTCCATTGAGTCTATGGGAAAAAACACACATTTTAGAACCCTCCCTTTAACTTTGCCCCTCTTTCACGAAAGCTCACCAATCTTCGCAGGATCCCTTTGACAGAGCCATAAACTGTTTTGCTAAGTTTCGTGAGGATTCGTCCAAGGGGGGCAAAGTTATAAGCCACCCAAAAAGTGCTCTTCCTATGGGTTGAGCAACTTAACCATAACTACAGGCCCTGTAATGTTTTAATCTCTATATTTCTTCGGCTTTTCAGTGGCATTCCCTGATCAAATTGAGTTTGCTCTGTACCCAAATGTGGTTTTTAGGTTACCCTCATTTGCACAGTGAGAGGTAGAGGATAACCCAGTTGAATTTTAGATCAATGACTAGAGTGCATTTGCATGTATCTCATACAAACTACTGTACTTAAATAACTCAAAATTGACACCTATATAGTGTTTTTCATGATGGTTGTATGTTAATTCATCCTGTTTTGTTTTGTTTCATGGCTTTTTTTGCCGAACATTTTTTGGTTGAAAAATGCCTTGAATGTGTTATTTATTTTATTTAGGGGGTCCCCTCAAGCCCCCATTCTTAATGATTTATTCCTATACCCCACCCCTTATATGCCCGTACCCTCTCCTCCATATTTTTAGATGCTTTTTTCAGCAAATGTATTTCGGCAAAAAGTGACACAAAAAACGGACAATGGATAAACGTCGTAAAGTCATGATAGTTTCTGATGCACACAAGTTCACATTGGAGAGTATGCACACGTTATTGAGAGAAAGTGAAGGGGGAAGAATTGTGTTTTCATAGGTTGGTAATTAATTCATCTGCTTTGTCAGCGTTGTTTTGAAGCCAATTGCATTGCTTTTTTGTCTTGCAGAGCAGAGTGTATTTGTTAAGCATGCTAGATGTGTAGTCAGTATGTTTGTTGAGACTTATAGCATATGATTTCAATGCAGTTGGTGTAGAAGGTGAGCTCAAAGGATCACATATGTGGGGCTAGATGACCTGTTGAAGGTGACAAGGACAGGAAGAGCCATGACAAACTTCACAGAATTTTTATTGGTTTGGACTGGAAAGGGAAAAGGCTAACTATATGACATCTGACCGATAGGAACAATTTGATCCATGACCGTGATATTACTTTATGATGAGTGATGAAGGGAGAGGAGATTGTTGCGGTCTACAGTGACAAAGTTTGCTGATAGAGCAAGATAAAGGTTTAACTTCATCATCATCATCTGCAATACATCGCATGTAGACCATAACAAAGGTGATAACTATCACTCTACATGACAGAGAACCTTCCCTGTTGTTACCCAGAATTGAGAGACCCATGGAAGAGTTTTTGAAGTGGGGGCACTGCGTCTGATGCTGGGGGAGTTAACCAAGTGACATATTATGTTTATGAGCAGGGACACATTAGATTTGTAGATGAAGGAGGTAAAAGC
This sequence comes from Ambystoma mexicanum, assembly GCF_040938575.1. NCBI lineage: Eukaryota > Metazoa > Chordata > Amphibia > Caudata > Ambystomatidae > Ambystoma > Ambystoma mexicanum. Next base: position 529,059,920 of record NC_090926.1, read on the forward strand.
CGAGAGGGCATCTGTGCTTGTCGTGAATCATAGATGATACAAGATTTAGTTGTTCAATTTAGCAGAAAGACAGCAATAGGTGGTAGAGGTTTGTAGAAAGAGTGACACAGAGATCAAGGAGGAATGGGTTCATTGATGGATGCATGAAGTTAGGTGAATGTGGAAGGGAGAACTCTATTAACTATAAGAAGCAAAAGAGAGACTGGTAGGGGCAAGAGGAGATTGAAGTAGTTAGTTAAAAAAGGATGTCTAATAGTTATTTGGTGGTATGGGAAAATGATGAAGCCATCTGGATTTGTCTCCTGTAAGCTGTAGGTGAGTGTTATGATACCAGTCAGTGGGCATATCCCTCATTCAGGCTTTTAGGCTAGGCAGAGAACCTTAGATACAGCAGTAGGTCAAAGGTGGTTGTTAGCCTGTTACACATGCTATTTACATCATTCTCAGCATATACTTCTATAGACTTTTGAGACATTTCACAGTAATTCCATACACTTAACATGGCCGCCGCAAGGTCCTTTAATAAGTGGCAGCACATTCTATTCATATTGCAGAAGGAGCTATTTAAGTCCTGCCTCTGCTGGAACGTGCACTTCAGTCTGCCCTGCTGACAGCGGGTTATGCTACCACCGTTTCTTCTCACAGAACCTGTAAAAGGAGATAATAGAGACATTAGTTTTACAGCAAAACTACAGAGTTCAATAAGTTAATAGAAAAGACTTACCTGTCTAAGGTTATCTCCGAAGCAACTAGTTTCCATCAGAAGTTTCACTCACAGCCGCAGCATCTTCAGTTAGCAGTCTTCACTTGTAGTCACAGCACCTTCTGTCAGAAGGTTCACTCACCACCGCAGCATATTCAGTGAACAGTTTTCGTTTGTAGTCGCAGCAATTTTAGTCAGAAGTTTCCTCCACAGCCACTCCATCTTCCGAAGGTATTTTTCCACAGCTTTCCGAAAGCCTGCAGACAAGACAAGGGTATTTCAAATAACAATAAATTAATTTAATAGTTAAAGAAAGAAGATGTTTACTAAGCATTTTACGTACCTGAAAGTTCTTCAAGTTCTCACCTCAAAGTTGTTTCTGCACGCTTCCCTGAAGACTGCAGTTGCTCCTTATAAGCGAATTTACGTTTTAAAACGTTTTCTCATCCTGAGTAACTATGCAGCCCTGCACAGCCATAATACATTTGCCTAAATTCAAAGAACCCACAAAAGAAAGAACATAGAGCAAGTTATTAGAAAGAGAGATCTCTCCAACTTAGGAATTAATTCAAGCCCTAAAGATTACAGTATTTTCACAAGCTATGTACCCCTCATTTTTGAAAAAGTTAAGACATTCTGTGACAAGAGACTATAGAATACTTCAGCTACCAAAGTTACCATTGTTTCTTCATTTCAACGCACCCCAGGCTGAGGAGCTCCACAAAAAATAAACACAGGTGAGAAGTGAGGGATTAAATGAGTACACATCTCATGCAGTAGATGTTATAGTGTTCTATTATTGTTATTGTTGTTTAAACAGAAAGACAATCCAAAAAGTATTAAGCACCAGGTCCACAGGCTGAGAAGGCATTACGCTCCCGAGGAGTCCAGGTAAGCATTACAGTGAGTGCATATCTTTAGGCAAGGGGTTGCAAGAGTAACACCAGCAGTGTTCCAAGACCAAAAGTTCTTATTTGTATAGAAGGATTTGATTGGTGAAACATACAAGATGCTTAATGTGTGTTTGTAATTGTAATTGGTTATTTATAACGTGCTTAATACCTAGACGTTTCTAAGCGTGGACCCAGGAATCGAACCTGTGCTGCTCCGTGTCATCTTGCTTCTAAGACAAGCACGTTGTCCTGAGCTATCCTCCCATTTACATTGATAGTGATAATGAAGTCAACATTTGTAGTAAGGAGTGTGTTAAGTGGGGTCCAACATCTAGCAGCAGTCTAGGGTCCAGTTGGTGGTAAATGAGTGAAAGGAGGGAAGCTGAGTGAGAGAGTAAACATTGCATTATAAGGCCTGGGAATGATGTCTGCCACGCTGCTGAGTGAAATGTCACCACCTGCAGTTAAATTATATTAGCTTCCTCATCAAAACTACAGATAACAGAATAATCCATGGTGACAAGAAATCTAAAATGATCAATATATCATAATTGGGGGATAGTGGAAAACATGTTATTTGTCAGCAAACATCTATGACAGATATTTATAGAAGAACAATGTTTAACCATCACAGTATATGGTGCATCCTGAATCAGGATATGAGCTGGTACAATCTCCTGAGCCTCAAGACAAAGGATGGCTAAGAACCAAATCAATATTCCCAACATGTTCTAAGTAGCATTGCTAGGCAAACACAATTAGAATTTTGAACCACTTTTAATTGGAATAGTCCAATGCAAGTCCTGCTATTGGTTAGATTGAAAATTGATAATCCTTAGAATGTTTATCAGAAGTGATAAATAATATGAACACCTAGGTAGTAACTTTTATCGGAGTTAGGCATGTGAAGACTAATGGACATTTCAAACACTCCTTTCAATCCTAAAAATCTCTCTGAAATAAAGACAACTTGCTTGGGATAAGAATAGACAAAAGAGCAAGTCTTAAATTAATGCAACTGGTGGTCAGTCTATTGGCGTAATTCCCCAATGCTCACTGTGCATGCTCCACCAAAAGAGACACTGGAAATGTGAAAGCTCTCCATACGATCTGTGAGAATCCTGATGGTATTCTCACTCTTCAAACTACTCGGTCCTCTTCTCAGGTGTCCAGGAAAGGACATTGTTTTTGGATCCCGACCCTGGGGGTGGAAAAGCAAGGCAGAATCCCCTGGGTGGAGGGTCTTCAGAGTTTGGAATGAGGTACCCTTTCCCTAATCTTGACCAGCCTGGCCCTCCCCAACCTTTATGGGTTATTGCAATAACTCTCCCCTCATTTCCCCACATTTAACATTTGAATGTACTGGGACGAGGAAGAGGAGACTAAGATTAATGAACACTACACTTACATTTTTACCACCCTGGTACTGAGTCAAGGAAGATGCCTGCAAAGTATGTTGAGAGTCAGGCATGTCCCCTTAAACATGGTCAGGCAAGTCTAATTAGACATCCGCACCTGCAGCCTGTCAAGGGCTGCACGTGTATAAAAAGAGACCATTGAAGAGTGAGAGAGAGCAAGAAGGAAGCCTATTTGGGAGAGACTAGGGGACCCTTTCTGTGAAGAGGTAGCCGTGGTTGTACCTGAAGTCTGACCAGAACACCAGCAGACAATCATGAGGTGTGGGAGCCTCTGTGACAGATTGTAAGCAGCTGGGAGCTAGAAACTAGCAAATGAGAGAGTGTGTACTCTGGCCGCATCCACCCAGAGGCAATAGGGTTGCCAGCGCATGCAGAAGTCAAACCGACATGTGAGCCAGGCACCCAGAGGTCGGAGCACCTATATATTGAATACCAAACTTAATGGAATTTAAAAAAATAGCGCTAAACTATACATATTTAATACGGAACTGAATGAAAGTTTTAAAAAGAGTTAAACAATGCATATTGAATGATGAACTGAACGGAAGTTTTAAAACAGTGGTACACCATGCAGAGACATTTTCTAACTATGTTTCTTCATAGATTTGAACATGGAGGAATTGCAATATCAAGAAAGTAAGGTTAACGTATTTTCCTAAAAGAAATGATATCGTCCAAAAGTCTAAGACAAGGCCACCTATACTAGGTTGAATATTTCTAGGTCTTTTGTCCCATGTATGAAAGAGGGAAAAAAAACATTCTCTCTACCCTCATTGATTCTGGGGAATTGGGAGGACATGTTTGTAACTGGTGTACATACAATAATTCTTCAAATGAGGGGCTTACATATACCTCTGTAACAATGACTCTTACTGTCATCAAATTCCTGGGTATAGGCCAAATAAGGGCATTTACATCCTTTTATGCTTGGATCAGAAGGATTTCAGAGGGAAAGCATTGTATTTTATTCAATTTCCTCTGCCAATTCCTATATATGTTGCACATTAAACAAGTTACTTTGAGCCTAATTGTGAATACAGCGGTGCAGGAGAAAAGTAACAGTAATTTGCCGCCAGCAGTATTACCATTCAGTAAATATGCAGATTGTTGGAGGAAAAGTAGAGGGTTCACCTCGAGATTGTTAGGTAAATCCTCCACTTTACATCTCAAAATCGGCAGAGTTATCACATGGCAATGCCACCAATGGTAATTCACCCAAAATTCCACATGGAGTCCTATGTACTCTGAAAATGGGTAATTACACCACCCTTCCACCACTTGTAATCCCAAAGTAAACCCACAAGACTAAGTGGCAGTAACAGTAAACTATTTTGTTGGTAATTCAACAGAATCCACCAAATTTCCTCCAAACTCATAAATTACTTTCAGAGGTAGGTTGTCTACGGAATTCCATTCCATGTTTTAACCAGGCCCTGGGAAGTATTGTAATATGGAAAATAAACCAAAAAGCAGATTTTTGTTTTCTAAATTGGTGATGTTTCAGAATTTCAGCATCTAAAGGGGCACCAGAAAAAGGTTTCTCTGTCTTGCATCCTATCTGTCTTGCAGGTGCAAACATTAGGTTAAATCACAGACTTTAAATTCCAATAGTACATTTCAATTCAAGACTGGAATAAAACATTGTTCTTTATGGGGAAATATGTGTTGGCTCTCTGTAGACTTTCTGAGACATGCACAGTGGCCTGTTTTAAGTGCATCAGGTCTGATCAGAATGTTTTGGTGCAAAGGGAATCATTGCCAGTCAGATGCAAATATTAGCAGTGTGATACATCCAATGGAATCATCCATGATATCTCGGAGGTGACCTCCTCCTTTGTGGCAAGTGGATGACAGCCACTTCCTGATCCTGTCCCTTGGGGTGGATGTATGAGCGAGAATGACATGAGAAGGGACAACTCCCAGGGAAATCTCATGACTCCATTGGAGGAGTCACAATGTTCCCCCCTCCCGCATGAGGAAGACTCCCTAATACCTGAGTCCTTAATAGCCTATTCTAATTCTAGTCAGGCCCCCACCTTCCACACAAACACCCATATATAACACCTTTTGTATTCTGATATGCCTTTTTGAGAAGGTCATAAAAAATAAAAAAATCATCACAGGGTTAAAAGATTCAATATGGACTTCAACTCCCATAACCACTGAGGTACTGAGACGACGAGGAGGACAAGGGAGTTTGTGCAAAGTGACAGTTGCTTGCAAAACAACATGCAGACTAGTTGTTTTTGCAAACATTAATTGAGCAGGACATTTAAAATTTCCAGCCACACTGTGGAGAGAGGAAGTGCTGGGAGGAGCAGTGAAGGAGGAGATGTTGCCCTCCATGCTGGAGCTCCCAAACACAAAGCACGGTGACAGGGCTGGCAAAGCAAGGCCAGCAGGACAAGAAGAGGATCACTGCGGGTGAGCTAGAAGGGCCGAGGATGCTGGAGGTTTGGTCAATTGATGAGGCAGCATACAAGAAGGAGTGCTGGCGTGTGACTGCAGAGATGCAGCAGCTGCTGGGGGAGCGTCCACACACTCTAACCTGCAAGGCAGAAGAAGAAGCCATAATGGAAAGGTGTGAGCAACATCAGAGACACAGGAAAAGACTGGTAAATCTGCCCAAAGCAGATGGGGACCCCAGTGCATTCTGACAACCATGCCGTTAAGTGATTCAATGGTACAAGATTCATAATGAAGAAATTAAACAAAGACAAGGTTTGTTTGAATGCAGTGAATGCAAAGTACAAATTCAACAACCAATAGGAAGAATGTGTGATACAGGAAATATACAAAGGCAAAGTGTGTTTAAATGCAGTCAAGGCAAAGAACAAAGGCAGCATTTGTTCAAATGCAGTCAAGGCAAATTACAAAGGCAAGATTCAATAAGAAGAATGTTTGAATGCAGAAAAGGCAAAGTACAAGAACAAACCCCAATCGATCACAGATGCATGGGGAAAAGTTTAACCAAATGTGTTTGAGATATTACCACAAATAGATATACTGGACAGCACACCTAAGAACTGTGAAAGACATAAGAAGTCCTGGCAACCCCCAGCAGCTGAAGTGGTCTCAAGAAATTGTGAAGTATGTAAGAACTCCTGACATGCAAGTATACAAGGCAGTGGAATTTGTATAAAGATACCTGGAAGGGGATTATATCAGGTAATCTGCAAAGTTAAAAGCTATACTATAGAAAGACTGTTAAATTGTAAAACATATTCCTGACAGGAGAGTGCAGCAGGAAATGTGAGAATCATAAAGAGATGTCCTTGCAGGTGAGTACACGAGGCAGCTGAAAGTTGTATGACAATTTCTGGCAGGAGAATATATCAGGTAATTTGCAAAGATAGAAGAACCTTTGCAGAAAGACTATTATAACACATTTTGCTTGAACATATCTTTTTGTTTAAACAAGAACTGGGTGGGTCCCGTGAAGACACCAAGGAACTGCTAGCTAAAGAGTCATGTTGTCATCCTGTTTAAGAATCCAGGGGAAGGGAACCACCCTCAGGATCCAATGGTCTTTGCCTTGGAGTACATTTTTGTTGGAGTAATTGTGATATTTTTGGTTTTGAGCACTTTTCTAAGCATCAAATTAAAGACATTTCCTTGCATCTTTTGTTTCTTGTTTATACGAGTGAGGGTCTGGATAGGTTGTTTTAGAGACAAGGACAGCTTTTCAGTTACAGACATCCTAACATAGACATATCCTTAGTTTTAGTTTCCATGTAGGGAGCTTTCTCTTTTGAATACAACAATCTGTCTCCTTTATAACACCTCAGAGCTGGCACTTGACAGCAGACAACAATGAAAGGAAGAACCTCTTTGCATTACTGAAGTTCATTTATGCTCTTCCATCGAGAATTAGAAGTACAGAGGGAAGAGCTGCTGCATTGAGAAATTCATTGATCACAGTCTGAAAGTGGTAAAAGCGGATGAGCCACACAACCCCCTTCGATTTAAAAACTGCATAAATATCCCTATCCTCCACTGAAGATGGCAGAGGCGCTGCACATTAATCACTGCCATATGATTGATTAAAGTGGCGTGAGTCCATGTACTCCATAAACCTCTCTGTGCGAATGATGCTTATGGAACCCGTAGATTGTTATAGATTCATGAACATGAAAAATTGCCTGCCTGGATATGGGCTTTGGTGGGAGACCTGGCAGGCTCAGAACAGGAGAGATTTATTTAAGTTGAATGGATAAGGCACCAAAGGGACAAATAGTTAATGTGTGTCATACACATATTCTGAAAGCTCCAACAAAACATCATATTAGATAGTCTATCTCACATGACCACTGTTCTCCAAAATGTGCCAAAAAATGTTTTCTTTAACAGTACATTTAATCAGTAAAAAGGGATACAAATCACCTCTAGTGTGCCGCTTTACATCAACCGCTAGATACACACCAAGCACCACCAATCCTCGCATCAGCTGAGGTTCTCTTTTTTTTTTTCTTGCTTTCCTGGGGCAGTATTATTTGTGTCTGAATGTTCTTTTTTAAAGACAGTGCTTCCTTTATTTGATCACACTAAATCCCTTTATAAAACGTTGTACTTAATGTACTCTTTAGCATCCTATTCGCCATTGTAACTGTGTTGTGCTCATATATTTACCTTTTGCCATACAATCTGTGATTTGTTCACAGCAACCTCCTGTTATCCAAGTGAATGTAATACAAACATCATTAGATGGAATATTATGGAATCCACATAAAGGAGAAGGAGAGTTGCAAGTCTAGTCTTCAGAAGATGAACATCACTCCATGATTTCCGGCTAGCTACACAAAATGCATTTGCTTATATGGACAATATTTACATATTGATTTGTAGCTTGAAAACGTATTGTGGTTGGGGTTCTCAGAGACCTAATTTTGAGACGTGTGCACGCCTATCTTGACTCATTCTCACCCCTCCAACTCTTAATTTTTCAGCAGTACTTTAGCTATCTGACCAGAAGACGGCTTGAGGGCCCGATATTTGAATAATACATACTATTTCTTGCTGTGCCATGCTGCATTTAAGACCCCTCCCCCAGGCAATTTATTGATCTAGTACATATTGCTATTTCATTATTTAATTGTGATATATTACTTATCACAGCCCTCAATGGTTTCACAACAGTTAGTGTAATGGGTAAAGGTTTCAGTTTGCAACAGATATAAATTTGCAACAGAAGCTAATCTGAATCATGCTGTATATCTGAGAAATAACATCTGTGTTGCACAACGTCCACAACATTATTCTGTAGGTAGCTATCGAAAAAATGTTCAAACACTTGTGCACAGATTGATTATATAGCTTGGTTAACAAGTCATGCCCCGTGGGCATTTCTGAACACAGATATGGAAAGCAATAAAAGCAAATAAATAACTTTTTAAGTGGAGAGCCAAATCGCAAGTCCTGTGTATAATGAGAAATAAAGCATCAGAGGTTTGCTCAATGGTACAAAACTTTTCTTCCACTAGAAACACTTGGCAATCTAAATATGTATGTATTACAGGGTCAACAATAGAACATCTGCAGTTATGGTTAAGTTGACTTAGGAAGAGCATTTTGTGTGTGGCTTATAACTTTGGCATGGTGCAACAAATACACACAAAACTATGCAAGAAATATATAGAACTGACTTTTGCAGTGACATTTGCAGGGTGACATTTGCAGTGGAGATCCCAACACTTCTGAAATCTAGATAGACTTGAATGGGGAAATAATTTTGCTTGTGTTTACAGCCTGAACCGCTGGACAAATTTGCACCAAACTTGTGCCAAATTTGTCATCTTTGTCCCGAATTTGTTGTTTATCAGGTCTGGTTCCTTGTCATTTCATCGCAGGATGAAACAACGGTGGGGTTTTCTGTGTGGATATTTAAACAAGACAACTCATCATTTTTGTTTTCTTTTTAACCCCCATACCCTTTAATTATTTAATTATTCCCGAACACCCACTACCCCATCTATATATTTTTAACCCACCTACGAAATTTGATGAGTTTTCACACTGAAATAACAACAGAGAAAAACCCAGCGTTCTTTCATCCTGTGATGAAAGGACGTTGTACCATCGGGTCTGTAGGAGGTTTTATCTTATTGGGGCAAATTCAGGATTTGGTGGTATTTTCTTATTGTGATATCTTAGTGGTAAACTGGTGGTAAATTGGCATTACATTTAGAGATAGTTTAGTGTTACCCTATTTTGGTGATAATATAGTGTTAGCTTGTGTTTGTGGTAATTTTAGTGATATCTTACTTTGTGGTATTTTCAGAATTACCTTATTTTTGTGGTATAGTGGTGAGCATGGGTTTTTGTACTACAGCCCCATCATAAACAAATCTTTCCTTTCTATTTGAATATCTCGTGGTCGCCTGTGGAGAACCCCCCAGACCTATTACACCCCTAGATAACCCAGTGAGTTTATTCAGAATGCCACCTATTGTATGTGGCTGGTATTACTGGCTTATTTACATCCTGTAATCTATGTGTCTCATCTGACACTGCCTTCTTTTCAGCATGCAAATAAGGACTCACTCACAACACCTACACACACCTTCCTACCTTTCAGGTATTTATTCAATTGTCCTTGCTTGATATTTTAGCTACAGTGGTATATTAGCAAATGCTTTACTGATCTGGTATAAACATCAAACCCTTGTGATTCCCCTTTGTAGAAATGATTTACAGACGCATGAAATGACACCAAAATCCCAGCCTTTGTTTCTTTCCTCACTTGGCACTACTTCATCCAGGCCAGTGAAGCTTGAAACTCTCGTTGTCAGGACCTTATCTGCATGACCTCGCTGTTTTGCAGACCCCGTGCTAAGGATTCCTTTGCATCAAAGCCAGCAACTCAACCTCTTTGTGTCTGTTTAAGTTTGTAGCCAGCACTCACACCCACATTGAGTCCAGCAGTATTTCTTTGGAAGCACTGTCTGTACCTACGTCCTAGCTCTATCTGATCTCTTCCCCCTGGTTATTCCTTAAGTAAACTCCTAGGTCAGCCCTCTATTGACGTGGCCCATCCACCTCCAATTTCTACCAATCAGAATAAAAGAATGTGTCCTGTACCAGCCCTCGTTTTTCAAGACAATGAAGATTTCAGCCCTGCAAAGCAACTGTTTCCAATTGCCTTCCTGCCAGTGGCATATTTATGCCCTCCACGGAAAACACTCACATGGAATGGATTTCAGATTGTGCATCTCTTCATGGAAAATGAAGTGGATTTTAAACTGTACATGTAAAAATATAGAATACATGTCATTGTGCATCGAAACTGCATTAATGTTAGAGGGATTGGAGTTAATATATTAGTAATGCAACTAGTACAAGGTTAATTAATTATGTATTTCTAATGCAGTTCGCACACATGAAAACATCCAATTTGTAAAAATGTGCACCTCTTCATTTTAAAATGACAGCACACTGTGCTAAAACATTTTACTCAATGCTCTGAAAAATTGGCTGTTGGCTGTTACTGAAAACTGCTCTGCACCTATTGTGCACCTATTTTGCACCAATTTTGAAATGGCTGCATTTAGACAATGCATACTATCAATAAAATCCCCAAATATAACCTTACAGGTCCAATTCTTTTTTTTTTAAAAAAAAGGAAAGAATAGGTAAAAAATGTATTGATATCTCCGTTCGAACCATGGACTCACTTCATGATTTGGTGTCCTTGGATGCCTCTGAACCAATCAGCGATCCATGTGAAGTCTGCAGACATCGTACAAGGGCACCATTTGGTCAACTAAGGTTTACATAATGGCTTCATGCTGGGTTGGTGATCCATGCTGTTTGCCTATGGACACCATAGTAGAATAAAGTGGTAAAAAGCACATTTATAATTGTGTTAGTCATGAAAGAGTCACTGGGGTGGTTAAGGATAAGAAGTAGGGCACATAATATATGTGGTTTTCACCCAAAAAAAAAGTATGTTTCAGGCAGCGTTTGTACTCTCAGTTTGATAGTTGCAGACTTTGCAATGTGTCCATGGACTAGTTTGCTTCCATGGACACAACCTGATTAACAATGGTAGGATTCTGATGCAACACTTATGTTGGTTTATTTCATGTATATTGATTGTATGTATGTTCAGCTGGGTTTTATCATGTCATAGATAGAGAATACTGAGTGCGGGCCTTTAGCCTTTTTCAAGATGGTGCAGGACTGTGGGTATGGCTAGAGTCAGTTGGGCTATGGTCATGGAAAGTGAACAATTGTTCGGGGCATGGTTGGAGACCATGTCCCAAATGATATTGCTGTTGGCCATGGCCATGAGGGTTAATGAATATTGATTGTGTTTATGTTGGGATGAGTTTTATTATTTTACAGACAAGGAAAGGTGAGTGTGGACCCTGGTTTTGTTAAGAAAAATGGTCTTTTATATTTGGCCAATAGACAGATTTGTTGGGGTATGGGAAGGGGATGATTGTGTTGGTCTGATGGCTGGTGGGGCTCTGGGTTTGTTGGGCTGTTGGTCTATGGCCATTATGCCACAAGCAATGTGTGCACTGGCCAATGCTGTTAGATCAGTGATTAGTGGGTTTGCAATATAGAATGTACGCCAGTCAGTTACAATTACCAATGTGAACTTTGAGATGATTAATGGGGTGTGCCATATAGTATGTCTATGGGGTTAAAGTTGGCAGTGTGCCTGACCTGCTACATGGTTAATATGCACTTTGAGATTTCAATGAGGTTTGTAAAATGGCTGAAGGTCATGCCACAGGCATTGTGGAGAGAGGGCATATCTGTAAGCTAGCAAGAGGGATTGTGGAAACTGTTCCTGGCTGAAAAAATGTGTGAAGTGGTAAATGGACCCTGAACAGAAATGTGAATGTGGGCCCTAGTTTTGTTAAAGGGGTGCCGTTTGAACTTGGCAGTAGCCAGATTGTTTGGGGTATGTGAAGGGGTTACTGAGTTGGTTGGTCGGTTGGTCTATTCGTCTGTTGTTCTGTTGTTCTGTGTGGATGTGGGTGGAATGGCCATGTGGGTGGATATGTGAGATTGACATTGGCATGGGCCTGGCCTGTTGCAAGGGACAATATGTAGTTTGAAATGGTTAGCAAGATTGCAATATAGTCAATTTATGGGAATAATGCTGGCACCAGTAATGGGCTGCTGAATGGGAATGGTGTACTTTGATGTGGTAAGTGGGGTTTCCAAAATGGCTCAAGGCCATGCCCGATGGATTGTGGTGAGTAGGCATGTCTGTAAATTCTTTAGGGCTGGTCATTGGGAGAACTCAATTTGTTAGTCTACAAAAACTAAAGAAAGTATAACTAGTAGTAGAAAATGATGCAGCAAATATATATGTACATTAACTTTCCATTAGCCTTGTATGTAGAACATTGTATGTACTATTTTTTGTACAACATGTGTATAGTACACTTTTGTGTGTTAACATATTACTAAACATTGGGAAAAATATATTTGAGGTGGATTGAAAAAAAACATATTTTACAGTTGTATTATAATGGTATTTAACTATGAATTTACCTATTAAATGTCTGTCTTTCGGGGTTCCAAGATGGCCGCCGACACCAGGTAGACGTGTGTCGACGGCGCTCCTGTCCCTTCAACTTATTTTGGCGGTTCCACCACCCCCTACGCATTGAAGAGCGGAGAGCCTGGGCGGTCTGGATGCCCCTGCACCTGGGAGCAGTCGTGGATAGCACAGCAGAGTTCTTCAACCCGGCAAACACTCAAATCCCGCGGGCCTGAGGGGCCCTGCATACAAAGGCGGGATGGGAACGGAGTCCCCGCTCCCGCTCCCCTCAGGCAGTGGAAGAGGCAGAGCAGTATCGGGGGGGGTGGTCGCAGCGCCTGCTGTATTGGGCGCCTCATCGCCGACCTGCGGGCGAGGTGATCAGCGCGTCTCCACACCCCCCGGGGGCTGCGGCAGTCGGATCCGGCCGCAAGGAGGAGGGAAATCGGCGGCCCTTGGGAGCTGCTCGGCGGGCAGACGAATCACGGTGACGCCCATCAGCGGGGCCTCGGGCGAACGCCGACTTCGGACCGGGCCGGGAGTGGCCCCCCGGAGTCCTCTCCGAGGCAGTGGAGCGGGCTGAATTGACTGCAGCTGGAGGTGCGGGGGAGGGAGCCCAGGCTCGGCAGCGAAAGGCAGCGGCACCAAAAGACAGTAAGCGGCGGGGGGTTTGGGACCCGGTTCACATTGGCCCCTCGGGTCAGGTGGAGTTGTGGAGGGGGGCCCCTACTCTGGGCACGGAGGGCCCCACCCCTACGGCATTGATAGGGGGTGTGTGGGACTGACGCTCGCACCCCCAGGGGCAACACGGAGCCGGGCACCCAGGACTAACATCTCCCCCCACCTCATTGTGGCCCCGGCCACACGCTGAGACACCGGGGTGCCTGGGTCCGACACCTGCTCCCCCCCAGCATAATACGGAGAGCGCCTACGCGCCGAGACGCTGTAGTGATCAAGGCTGAGACTTGCTCCCCCTGGCATAAGGATCCCGGCCTCATAGATAGGGCGTGCACAGCCCAGATCCATGCACCTCCGCTGACTGGGAGGACGCACCCCCATCAAGCCCAAAAGGAGTACCAGCATATGCAGCAATAGGGGGCTGTGGCCTAGCCTGGTCGGTAGCGGTTTCAGGAGAGGGGGCAGACGGGGCCCTGGTCCCGCAACTATGGCAGTCAAAAATAAAAACAAGGGGAACAAAGGCGGACAACCCCAAGGGGACGCCCCCGACTCCATTATAGTATGTGGGCAAACAAAGATGCAGCTGATGGCCGAGGGACCACACAGGGGGGAAGTGCGGAGCAGGAGCATACAGCGAGCTCGGAAGCTTCTGGATCAATCTCGCGTCAGGACTTGCACGGGGAGCTGCTCTCACTTCAAGCTTCACTAGGGAAGACATTTCAAGAACAATTTCAGCTGATGCGGTCGGACTTTATCAAGCAATGGCGGAAATCAAACAAAAAGTGAATCAGCTGGGGGAGAGAACGGACATAGTCGAAAAAGGCCTGGAAGAGGTAGGCAGGGAAGCCACGGAGAACAGTGAAGCGATCGAGAGGCTTGACATGGCAACACAGAACTTCGAAATTAGAATGGAAGGCATGGAAAACATGTCCGAAGGATCAACATCAGGCTGAAATTTCTGCCAGAGACGGTACAAGATAGGGACCTGAAGGAGACGGTTCAAGGGATATACGCAGAGCTGCTGGGGGAGCCCTCGCCTGATCGGATCGAGCTGGACAGGGTCCACAGGGTGGGATTCCTCAACAAGAACCCTAAGTCCAGGCCACGGGACGTATTAGCTGCATTTACAAGATATGCTCAAAAAGAAGCAGTTCTCAGGGCCGCCAGACAAAAAGAGCCGATTACCTTCAACGACCAACGCATTGAATTGTACCAAGACCTGGCTAGCAACACTCTGCTTAAATGGCGACAATGGGGACCACTCACCTCGAAACTAAAGGAAAAGGGGATCAGGTATAAATGGACCTTCCCCTTCGGGCTCGTCTTCGAATGGGCCGGCTCCCAGAGGCAGATAACCACGATGCAGGAGGGGGCGGGCATACTCCAATTTGACCTAGACCGGGACTTGCACGAGGGCCGGAGTGCGGCAGGCCCGAATGGCTCGCATGAGGCAGGTGGCGGAGTACGACCCAGGCCATGGGAATGGTCGATGGCAGGCGAGGGGAAAAGGAGAAGACCCGCACGGCGAAGGCCCCCCGGGGGGGTAATGGAGCCAGCAGAGGAGGAGAGTCTCAGGAGCAAGGAGGACTGACTTGATGTTTGATCAATCTTAGGGGGTGGTGGACAATAAAAAGGCTGTTTCGGAACACGAGGAGGAGAGAAGGAGCTGCGAGCAAACATCATGGGATCTCTGAGAGCAAGGGAGCCTAGAGAGGAAGGGAGGGAGGCGGGAAGACCTAGTGTTAAGGTCATCAGGGGTTGGGAAGGGGGCGGGGGGAGGGGTTTAGGAGGGGAGGTTTTCTCAGGTGCTGTCCAAGGGGCGAGGTAAAAGTGGTTCACGTTCCAGAGCAACTGGAGGGGTGCAAACAGGTGGAGGAGAGGATTGGACAAAGGGTCATGATAGGCAAGAGTGGCAGTTTATTCATAATTCAAATGGGTAACACATAACGTCAGGGGCCTCAACACTCCGCTGAAAAGAAAAAAGTTGGAGCAATTTACGAAGCAGGGTAAACCAGACTTTCTAGAGTTGCAAGAAACGCATCTGCTCCGTAAGGATCAGTGCTGCTTGAGGCTGAGATGGTTTGACCAGGTATTTCAGGCGTCCGGGCCCACGAAAGCGGGGGGGTGGCACTGGCTATCAGAGGCACTGTGAATTTCCGCATGGAGGACACCCTAAAAGATAAAGAGGGCAGGTTTGCACTAGTGAAAGGCAAAATCGCTGAGGAGATTTTCACAATAGGGGTTATTTAATCACCTAACACGGGGCAAGACCCCTTCCTCTGCAACCTTATGGGGTGAATAGGCAACTGGGCAAGGGGCCAGATAGTTATAATGGGTGACCTCAACATTGCATGGGACAAAGCTAAGGATAGATCAGGGGCACCTAGGAATCGGGGTGGAGGGGCGGTGGCCTCGGCGGAACTAAGGGATAAAGTGGCGAACATGGGTATGAGGGATGTCTGGAGGGAACTGAAGGGGGATGCAGACGGCTACACCTTTCTTTCCGAAGTCCACGGGACACAATCTAGAATTGACTATATCTAGGTCTCGGCTAACCTGGTGGGTAGCGTTAAGGAGGTAGAGGTGGGGCCCATGGGAATAGCTGATCACAAAATATTGCCAATGTGGCTGGAACTGGGAGTGAGGAGAGGGGGATTATGGGGCTGGAAATACCCGGAACACTTGCTGAGAGATCCTTTGGTAAGGGAGGAGATAGAGGGCAAGATGAGAGAGTTCTTTAATAGCAACAAGAGAGGGGACACGGGAGAAGATATAAGATGGGATGCATTTAAGGCTACGATGAGGGGAGAAATCATAGCAGCCAAAGCGCAAAGACAGAAACAGCTCCAGGCACTGGAGTCCCGGCTGGAGGCAGAGGTCGAGGAGGTGAAGGGTAGGGTGGCGACGAATCCCAGTAGGTCCATTCAGAGGGACTACAGGAGGGCGGTGGGACAGCTAGCGGTCCTCCGTACTAAAAAAGCAGAGGGGGCCCTACTTTTCGTGCGGCAAAAATTCTATGCTAAGGGGAACAAGGCCGATGTCCTGCTGGCCCGCCTCCTTCGGGGAGCTGCCTCAAGGAATACAATCACGGCGCTGAACTCATATATGGGGGACAGGGTTACTCGAACAGAAGACGTTCAAGAAGCCATGGCTGAATTTTACGAGACCTTATATACATCACAGCACCCCTGCGACCAGGCCCAGGAGAGAAATTCTTGCAAGACGTTAACTTGTGCACACTTGAGGGGGAGGCCCAGTCCAGTCTTCAGCAAGACATAACGGAGGAGGAAGTGAGGGGGTCATCCGGAAGCTACCCGCAGGGAAAGCCCAGGGCCCTGATGGGTACTCAGCGTCTTTCTACAAGACCTTTGCCGGGGTGTTGGTACCACAGTTGACCTACCTCTTCAACTCCTTTAAAGGTAGTGGGCAAATCACCTCATCTATGAAAGAAGCCAATATCTCTCTGATTCTGAAGGCGGGCAAGGACCCTCTCGAGAGATCCTCCTACAGGCCAATAGCGCTTATTAATGTGGACGCAAAAATATACACTAAAAATCTAGCGAACAGGCTTGAGGGGCTCCTCCCGGACCTGATCCACCAGGATCAGGCGGGATTTGTGAAGGGGAGGCAGACTGCGGATAATATCAGAAGGGTGGCCCATCTAGGGGAAAAAGCAGAAAAGACTGGTACCCCTGCAGCGCTGCTTTCCCTAAATGTGGAAAAAGCGTTTGACCGGGTGGAATGGTCCTTCCTCTTCAAGGTCATGGAAAAAATGGGGCTGGGAGGCACTTATCTTCAGATGGGCAAGGCGAACTATGAGGGGCCTCGGGCGAGGGTGGTGGTTAACGGAACCCTATCTAGAGCGTTCCAACTCCAACCGGGTACAAAGCAGGGTTGTCCCTTTTCACCCCTGCTCTATGCGATCTACTTAGAGCCCCTCCTACAGGCAATTCGGGAATCGGAAGGGATTCAGGGGATATCGTTTGGGGGGAGACAGCATAAGGTGGCGGCCTTCACGGACGTTATGTTACTCGCCCTGACCAACCCCATAGAGTCGAGTAAGGAATGCAGGCTATTATTAGAGGACTTTGGGGAAGCATCAGGTCTGCGCATTAACATGCACAAGTCTGAATTAAAGGACCTGACACTGGCAAGGGAGGAGAGGGAGGAATTAAAAATGTCAACGCCCTTTGCCTGGCGCCCGGGGGGAATCACGTACCTGGGGGTGATAATCACTCCGGCTCTAAAAGGGAGGTATGTGGCGAACTATCCCCCTCTTTTGCAGAGAATCAAAAAGGATCTCGTTAAGTGGAGGAATCTCCGAATTTCCTTGCTGGGGAGGCTGGAGGCAATAAAAATGGTTACCCTCCCGAGGCTGCTTTACTTTTTCCAGGCTATCCCCCAGGCAGTCCCGGCCAGCTTCTTTAAGGAACTCCGGTCGATAACGAACAAGTTTATATGGGAGGGGAAAAGGGCAAGGGTCAGCAGACAGCTGCTTATTCAGCTGCAGCTTTCCTGCTCTGGTCTCCGGTCCGCACCTCCGAGTCCCGGCACTAATGAAGGGAAAGCCACCCAGCGGTAGACTTTGTTTACTACAGCTGGCTGGCTTTTCCTTCATTAGTGCCGCAAAAGCAAATGCCAGCACAGGAGGGCCTCCATTTCACAAAATGGCTGCGCCCCTGTGCTTGCTTTTTCGAATTTTGAGCTTGAATAGCTCAAAATTTTACATAGGAAGTTTTAAAACGGAGGATGCTAGTATTTTTTTTTATGTGGCCTATCTATTTTTTAAATAAAAATTTTTACTAGACCATCCCTTTAAGAAAATAAAGAGAAAACCTAGCTTTCCCTAACTCTAAGACGGGCTTCCCTGCCTCAACCAAAAAGACAAATGGAATGGTTTGCATGTCAGTGTAAATAAATAGTCCACCGTCCTGTGTCAAAACCCTACTTCTGCCCCTTGCACTTAATACTCCCTTCTTCTGGACTGGGGTATTGACTTACTCCTGGGGGCAAGGCTCCTCTCCCTTGCTAAGTTCAAGCAGTTTTCCTTCATTTATTAGAAGAACGTTAATTTGTCACAGAATTCTGCTTACCTCATATGCCGCTTCTGCTGACAATTTGTGATATTCTAATTTGTTTTGGTGCTCACCTGGGAGGCCAAGTAATATGTGTACTACACCTCGCATGTTGTAAGCACTTACACTTGTGGGGTTGTTACAACAGCAGACATTCTGAGTGTTTCTTGGCTTGCTGGAAAAGATGGTTGACTCACTTCAGGAGTTTCTTCACCAATTTCTCTTTTGTATCTATGTTTCTTGATGAGATTCATACAATTCCTTTATATTTTTTGAATTGGTAATTTGTTATTCTGCTTTCACTTGCTTCTAAAGCCACTTACAGTGTATCATGATCACCTAATGTTTCTTCCCTCTTTTCTCCAAGGTTCGAATAGTTGAAGCAGGGTTGTGTCAAGACATTCTTTGTGGTTTGTACATCTAAATGATAGTTTTACATGATGAATTAGACTGGGTTTTGAAAGTCTTAGACACATTCCTTCATATGTTACTTCTGAAAGCACATGTTTTCCAAAGTTGGGATGGTATGTCTTAAGGAGATGTTCTTATTTTTTTATTTCTTGGCTGATGCGGTTCTCTGTCTCTAGATATTCAATTTCTTGGTATGAGTATAATACCTTTTTTGCAATGAAGAAGATACAGATTTAACCAGAGAATATATTCAGATTCACTCTACAAGGCTGTGCCTGTTAAATGATCTGCGGCTTGATATGATTTACATTTTGTATGTGATAGTATTTTGATACTGAAATGGTACCTCTTGTGTGAAAGTTTTTTTTTTTTTCCAGATGAAATGTGAAAGGATGAGTCTTTTATCTCAGCTTTTTCAGCTTTGGTGACAAAACTTGCAACTGTTGTGGAATTGTCTGCAATGCATTCAATGTCTATGTTAGTTCCACAAGGATACAATGATAGGATTTTAATCATGTATGTACTTGGAGGCTTCTTTTCCTTTAATATTATAAGTGTTTATGGAGGCTTTTCTTTCATAATGTTTATAACAGCAGACTTGAAACTATTTACTTGACCTTTGGTACTAACTAGTCTAGGGAATCTAAAATGACATTTGTTGAAGTATTTACCTTTGTTTCTCTATCAAAGTTGGTATTTACCAAACATATGATATTGGAAACCTAAGGTTTGAGTTTTTGGGTCATTTATTTATGACTTCTGGTTTGATGTTACAGGTAATGTATTTTTCAATACATTGTAAAACAGTCTCATCACTGTCACGGCCAAATATGGGAGCATTCTCTATGCATAAACACATGCAAATATGTGGTGCTCCAGTATAGTGTTATTCTTTGCACCAAAATAAGTGTTTTACTTATACAAGTGGAGGGTATATTTTGTTGCAGATGAAGTGTAAAATGGTCCTAAAATGTGATGGAAGTATTGTGGAAGTATTGTGAAAAAAGTACAGGATGCAGAGAACCTTGCCACAATACTGGGGTCAGATTTTAAAAGTCACCCTCCTTATGGCCATTCCTGGCAGTAACTGTACTATCAAGGTTCTAGATGCAAGTAGCTTGAATATCGCTTCGAAGATGTATGTATGACGACTACACTGACACCTACACTGTAATGAGTTCTTAGCAGAAATCAGTTGTTTTTTAAAGGGGACACATGTTTGAAAATATATCTGAGCTGGTGTAAGTGTTTAATCTATCACAGGTCTATCATCATTATGCCGCCTTCCTTTCTTGCTTCTAGCTTTGTGTATAAATGTATGTTTTACAAACAATATGTTTTTCTAGAATCCATCTTTCAACTCAACCTAACACATTTTCTTGTTATCCTCTTAAAGTAAAACTAGCTTCCATAATCTTGCCTTTTGATTGAATGAAGGTGAATCAGTAATGCCCTCACTGTTGCTTTTATCAATCTACTTGTGTTGAAATCAAGGCTTTGGATTCTGTCAGTGCAAATCAATCACACATGATTTTTCTACAGATTCTCAGGTTATTTAGCTACATAGAGTTAGCTGGTGAATACAGTCACTGTTAATTGACAAGTACACATGTAGTAGTAATTTGATAAGCCAATAATATGTAATTCAGGGACACTTCGTAGTGTTGTCCAAAGACGCACCTAAACCAGAAAATAATTGGGCAGACAGTCCAAAATTGGGGATAGGAGAGAGCACAGTAGGCCCAAAAAACAGTCAGAAAATACAATTCAGGGAAGCAATAATGGAGTGCACAATTTTCAAGAAAGCGGGCTTATATATAAATGCGATTACAGCTGGCAGGTCAGTCAGCTCCTCAGAACTAAAAACTGAAAACGCGCTCAACAAGCCCACATTGAGTTACAGTGCTTAAAGACAAAAACCACAAAAATTGAATAATTACATGTATCAAGTACATCTTAATTCCATGTTCTCCATTGGCCCCCACCTATATAAAAATCTGAACACAATATACGAACACAATATACATTAGCACGCTCTATTGGTCAGTACATTACCCCTGAGCATTCTAATTGCAACCCCATACGACTGACCTCATTGTGCAGTCAGCAGAACATACTCCATCCTGAGTGGCTAAAGTTATCCATGTAACCTTTACTAAAATGGCATACCCTCATTGGCCAAAAAGGTTCATGTAACGTCTGATATTCAGTGCGATTGAATTGACCCAATCATATATTGAGTGTGAACAGTTAAGTCAGCAAATTATTCACAGTAATTTCCTCTCCCATGAGCTGATCCGATTTGGCAATCCAGACTGTTCTCAGGCCTTCTAGCAGTTTACTCTGCAACACTTTTTGCAACTTCCATTTTGAAACATGTTGCTATCCTTGGCACACATTCTTCTGGCTATCTCTTGGGAACCAGGTGGCTTCATAAAAAGCATAACTGAGTCTCTACTCTTTGGAAATTAATTAATAAATCCTTATTACCAAGCCATTCTGCTGCAGACCCAGTTGTCCCAACTCTCCCTCGGGGCGGGGGGGGGGGGGCAGAATACCCACAATATGGTTTGAAGCTTTGGCAATGTCTCCACTCAAGGCTTTGTTCACACCAAAATATGTCCTTCACAACCATTGTACTTATCTATTGTAAAGAACACAAAATGATCTACATTTCATGGAAAGTTCCTGAGAACCCTGCTAAACCCTGCAACAATAATTATGTGTGCCTCCCCTCAACATTCCTCTAAGGATCTTGGCATGCTGATCACTCACTGGAGGAATTAGGAATAACGTTTAATTAAATGGAAGGACATAGGCTCAGAAATGAGGTCTGGTTCCCTAAATAACATAAATCTGCACACACTGACCGGGGCTAGATAAAAATAGCAGGACGCTTGCTAATCTGGCAAGAGGCCCTTATGCTAATGGTAACCGGTGACAATATATCTTGCTGCCCGTCATTCTACTACTTACATGGTAGCCTAGTGTTCTCTAAAATGTGCCTTAGAACGCTAAGACAAATGAGAGAAACACTGACACTAGAAATGTCTAAATCTTTATGATAATACAATGTTCGCAGCTTGTTATTCCCTTCATGTTTAGGGTGGTGTACCTGCATCCTAACATTAGCCATGTAAAAATGCTGTGTATTCCATTTCTTTAAATACAGAAAATAGTTTTGCAAGTGGAACTTAAATAGGTGAGAGAATTATTTATATTTCTTTTTTTTTTAAAACACTTTATTGAGTTTGGAATGAACAACAACAACTACCAATAAAGTAAACAATGCCTCACAGTAAAGCATCACAACTTAATTTACAGAACAATATAAGCATCATACATCTTCAATCTGTCATAATAGCTTTATCCTGTGAAACATAACAGCAAACTTACAAGTATACACAAAACAACACAAGAGACAACACAAGTGGGGTGAAGAGAAGAAAGAAAACCCTAACTAAATAAATAAATAAATAAATAGAAAACAAATCCATCACCTCTGCCTTATCCCCCTTTCCTCCTCAGATGACATATCCACCAGATCAGCTCCACTGTCACATCAATCATAAAGAGCCACAAATGGGCCCCATAACTTTATGTATTTCTCACCTTTATCTTTATTTTCCAATGAAACCTTATCATACTGTGATAAAATATGCAACTCCGTTAACCACTCCTCGACATTAGGCTTTTTCCTCTTTTTCCAAATTCTGAGAATTCACTTAGTTGCTACCATCACTGCCCTATCAATCCAATAAGTACATTTTCTAGAACGCACCCATCTATTTTTATGTGACAATAGAACTATGTTAGCTGCAGACATTTGTAAGTTTATTCCATAAATCAGATCAATCCTATCAATGACATCCCGCCAATACAATTGCACTCTCTGGCATTCCCACAGTAAATATAACAGGGTGCCTCTACCAATGTCACAGCACCAGCATAAATCACAAGATTGAAGACCCAATTTAAACATCTTAACCGGTGTCCAATATAGCCTCCCAATGATCTTCTGTCGAATCAAATGCAAACCCATGTCTGCTCCCAAATGTAAATTCACCCTCAGTATGTCACTCCAGTCCTTATCAGTAATAACCCTCCCATTATCATGTGACCAACATTCCATCAATCCTCAATCCAGTCCATGCTGATTCTAATCAGGACCTAGTGGATCAGTCATCTGGTGCTTGTGGAACCAAACAGTTTGCTCATTTCAATTTGGCGGTATTTCCTCTGGAAGTACACACACACACACCTCTATGATGATACTGCCACTTTACATGGGAAACAGCTGCAATAGTCTGCTTTTGTGGAGATCATCGAACTGCAATAGGGATTTGGTAGAATTATTATAGGTGGGAATTCTGCCCATGGTAATTCCTTCAGTATTTTTTGGGATACATTGGAGGAGATATTTCAGCCAAGTGCTTAAGATATCACCTCCACTTTACCTCTAAAGTTAGAATTTAGTGGGGTTGTAATGCCTTGGTAACAGAATTGCTGCCTCTTTACATCCACGTTTTACTGCTTTACCAAACTTGGAATGAACCCCATGGTACTTAAGCTAGTCTGGTTAGGCTTGTGTTACAATCATAACAATACAAATAATAACATGTTTATATTGCTCTTCCTGCCCATCTCCTCAAGGTGACTCATAATACAACTAATATTTTACAATTCAAGGGATAACCGGATACTTTTCAATCCTATAAAATCAATCCTTGCCTACATTGCAATTGTTCCTCATCGTATTACTTTGTTTTAATTGATAGCTAATTTACGTCTGAAAATAAATGTTTCTTTCTCACCAAAACCAAAGTCAGTGGCAAAACTCATTCTTGACTTTGGTCTTCTACAACATAAGGGTCCAATAGTTGTCTGGTAAGGGAACACTGCCTCAGTCTTATTTCTGGCCATAAAGAAGCTCATGTTTTCTTTTGGTTTACATGGCAACACATGGTGGCATTGCCACAGATTCTTGTTTGTTTCGTGTAAATGTTATTACTTTACATTTTTTCCTTTTTCTTCCTCTTACATTTCTTTAACATGTCCTTCTCCATAATAGTTAACAAAACATGTTTAATGCTATGGTTTTCAATCATCTCATTTTGGAGGGGGCAACTTATTGTAAATATTTTAGATCCTGCAAGCACTGCATAGAGGGACGAGGAACAGTTAAATCCGAAGTAAACATTAGAAATGGGCGTCTCACCATAGCAGCTTTTTTACTGCCATTACGTTGTCCAATGTGCTTCTTTAGCACTGCACTGTCATGCCAGCTTGCTCTTTCCAGGGGAGAAAAAGCACTCAGTCTTTAAACAATTGGAAAATCCCACAAAATTGGCCTAGGCTGTGGTACGTTCCATTCTTGTTTTTATCGATGTTTAGGGAATTATGTTATTTATAGTAGCAGTCACTACAGTTTGGTTGAATTTTTATTTGACCTCTACTATAAATATAAAAACATATCTCAGATTTTACTTTAAGTTAACATATCTCAGATTGTACTTTAAGTTAAGTTTTGCTGTCAATTTACAAAGAAATGTTATGACGATTTTCTAAATGGCTGCTGATGAATAATTCTACCGTAAATATTGTTTATTAAATCCTGTCATAGAATGTCAGTGGAGTAACATTGCCATACATATGTGCTTGTTGACTCAGAGGTGTGTAACATAGGTCTCAGGTTAGTCTTGTTTGCAAACATACACTTAGCAGAGCAGGTGTATTTCTCTTTTCCATTATGCACACACAATTGTTGTCCACAATGTGATATTTGTCTTGAGTTCATGTTTGTGTATATGTGCGGTTGAATTGATGTGTTTTTACACTGTATTTGCATGGAAGTATATGTCTTTTTGATAATAAACATTTGTTGTAAATATTGTAATACTTTTTTTTTTATTTTTGAAACATAGGTTTGACTTTTTTGATTAGTTTGGCTCAGTGAGGATTTGCATGTGAACTTTGCTTCTTGTGATTGGATGGCATATGTAGGTACACTATTATTCACATGTGTACCGTATTGATTAGCTTTTGATTTATCCATTGTTGCTTTTGTGCAGGCAAATATATTTTGTTTTAACTCATTGTATAACATTGGGCAGTGCATACTACATTACGACAAACAAAGCGTATTAATCTAAAATGAGTGCCAGTGCTATGTTTTTTAGTAAATACTGACCGCAGTACAATTATGTATCTAAAAAGAAAAAAAAAGCTGCTAATGATGCTAGATTGGAAAATCTGCTAGACTTCCAATAGAACCCGATTACGGCAAATATGGCATCTTAAAATTGTGATTATTATCAAAGAATATAATATTAGCACGCAAAATATTCATGCTGGTGAGCAGCTACTGCTGCAAGGTAAATTAAGCGTTATGTTGTCACAAAACAATGATTCTATCAGGGATGTACTGTTTTTTTATTTTATTTATTTCCTGCGTGCCATTAATCCAGACCTGACCATATCATTTTGTGAGCAGTGTTTTTCTGCTGATTTCGCACCACTTGTACATTTTTATCAAACATAGCATATATGGGGCAGATGAAAATGCAGAGAAATGTTACACAGTTGTATTTGTACCGCCAGTATTTTGGGGATTTTAATATTTTTTACCAGAAGCAGTACATCTACACAGCTGTTGGTCACATAGAGGGCTCATACTGCTGCCGATAGTACTCAGAGTGGTGAGTTAACCATAACGTCCCCTCAACAAAAAACATTTTTTGTAGTGAATTTTACAGGTTTTTGGGAGGGCAACATAACCATAATGTCCCTTTAACAAAGTTTTTTTATCTGAATGCCATAGGTTTTTAGTAGTGTAAATACAGCATAACAGTACTTTAACAAACATTTTGTACTACATCTATCAGGGTTCTAATAGTAACACATAAGCATACTACTGTAAAGGAACATTTGAAGTAACTGCCCACCTTCCGAAGAATTCCACATTATCATATGCTGGCGCACAGCATGGGAGCGTGTTCAAAAAGTCATACCACTTCACAATGACATGTGTAACTGGGTGATAGTGCCGAAGTACATTGTATATTCTTGTAGGAACTTGTAACTGAAAATTTCTGGCGCAGAACTCCACAAGGCAAGTGTGCAACACAATATAAGCAAGAGTGCATACCGACGTATCTGGATCATTAACCCCCATTCCTCCCCAAAGGGTGGGGGATGAATACCATAAGCAGTCGAGATTTTAACGCAGTAACCCGTGCTACCAAGAAAGAGGATTTTTTTTCTTCAACAGGAATGCCTATGTCGTTCACGGCTGAAGAAAACAAATCCTTTTTCAAGATGGCCACCATAGAAAGGGAGGACGGGTGTTGGATAGAAACCCTTCTGCGCTTTCCATTGCAGGCTACAGAAAGCAAAAATGAAACTGTGTGACCGTAAAGGCAGCACCACATTTGAGTTCCTTGAGAAATGTATGGTTATGAGCAAGACCTTTACCAGAAAGGCAGCCCCTGGTGGACATGGCGACCTCAATGCAATGTTTTGTCCCTCCCAGTAATGGACAGTAGCCACATCCCTGACTTGTGGCCACTAACCATACAAAGAGGCTACCCCTCAGAGACGGAAGCTGTACCATTGATTTGATATGTACTTGACAACACTTGTTAAATATCAAAACACTATCACATGCACAACATAAACCTTTTTGGGTGTTGTCAATGACCTTTACATACATGTGTTGTACATGCAGTAATTTTGTTCTGTAAAAATGTGCTTAAAAAACGCAAAGGAGTAGTCTACTTACGTTTACATGAAATCTCAAACAAACTCTGTGATGGGAAGCACAATGATGTTGGAAATACTGGAAGCAACACCATTACCACTCACCTTTCGACACATAATTTCGTAAGTGACACAGGCCGAAAGGTGTGAAGATATGTGTATGGGGAGGGTGTAACCATGTATTATTTTACAAACTTCTCTGCAGCAAACACTTTCAGTGCATCTTACCTCATTTTCCCACTTTTAAGAAGATACTAATCATTCTGAACTAATGTTAGTTAATAGGGCATCTGGGATACAGAAATTGGTCTGACGGTGACAGAAATTTGCCTAACGGCACTAAAGCATATGAGATGGGCCTGACCCTCTCTTAGCCAAAGCAAGTGGTATGCAGTACCTATCTCCATAATGTTCCTTGGCAGCTTAAACAAATGCATCCATATTGATGTACGTGCCATGATGTAGCACCTACAAAAGAACACATTACGACCTGCAAAGTAGCATGCCACATTGTGAATACAGAGAGTACATTTATAAAAAAAAAACACTAACATTTAAGAATTAGTACATTAGTTTTATTTCACAATAAACTGAGCGAAATCATCGCCCTAAGCAATTAGTAAAGTAGTTGTGTTTCACAATGAACTGTGCGAAAATATTGCCCTATTCACATTTCCATACAAGTAGTAAGTTTCTGTCTTTGGTCGACAATGAAAATGGTAATGGCCACGTTGGTTTCTTTCACACACAGAAAGTAAGTGTTGCCGCCACAGTAGCCGTTTTCCTCCCACATTGATGTGCAAGACAACGTCAACTGCTGTGATCTACACCACCAGAAAGGATGGACTGTTACTCCTTATGGCGACAGCAGCATAAGGACACAGAGGTCCGACTCGGTCATCCCACTGAATTATGATGCACAGACAACCGGTAATGAACCGTTGCATTTGACGGTTAAAAAAGCCGTCACTCGGCAGCTGTAATTCGTGACAATCACAATAGGGAAGGAAGAATCTGAGGGGAAAAGGGGAAATAAAATGTGTATCAATATGCAACCTCTGCACAAAACAAAGTTGTAACACATACTTGTATTACTAAATATTCATTTAATTTGGGGAAATGTACTGGCACCCTACAAACAGCGTCAATGTGCAATGTCCATAATGGGGAAAAAAAATTAAACGACACATAAACCTTGTCATTCATTGGGAAAAAATATATTTTTTCTCCAAAGTAAAAATGTAATGTCAATTTGGTATATAGGCAGTAAAAATACACTTACATGATGTGGACCAGCTCCTTTGCATTGGCTGCAGTCAGACAATAGTGCCTCTTCGGGAACTAATATTTCATGTTCGGTGCAAACGTTTTTGAAGCATAACCTTATCAAACATTATGTTTTTCTAACTGTTACTCCCTGCATTCTTTCTGCTCTTTCCCTGTACCTCAAGGTTAAAAAACAAATGACCCTCATGGCTGACTACAAATATGCGGGCGTACTGAGCTCATATTTAAAACAAAAAATGAAGTGGCCTTCACTTCGAATGCAAATACATTCTCATATTGCAACAACATATCAGCGGCTATTCATGAGAACCGCTACTCCTGTACACGTGTGGAACTGCTGTGTGTACGAAATAGTGCAGGTGGCTGCCTCAGATTCCCGCCAGTCTGACCGCAGTAATGTTGTTTATGTATTGTAAAATTGATGCAGTAAGTTCATTTCGTACAATGAGTAGCAAGTTTCACCATACTACCGTACGACAGTGCTAACAAGAAAACTTCAATGTTTCACTTTCTACTACCAACTGTCATTAACGCTCACCTTTCGAAACAGTGTTCCATAAGTGTAACAAATGCATTGGTGTCTTCTTCGTTTAGGTATGTTAGCGGCGATGTCCGCGTTCAACAGAAAACGAAGTAAACATGGCGGACGTATCGAAAGATTAAGAGGCACTTTACGCTGTGCCACAACCAATCGGTGAAAGCACAACATGGTCGTTGCCAGCACGCCACGGAATAGCCAATTGCGATCTTCTCCACGGAGCGAACAGGAAAGTGTGACCGCGGAGCGGACATAGATATCACTAATTTTTAGAGACATATTTTTCGTTTCGTTTTTAAGGGAACTACTGGATGGATTGTCACCAAATTTACAAAAGCACACTTTCGCGACCAAGCCCCTGCCACTGCCGCAAATTTGGTTGAAATCCGTTCAGCGGTTTGGCATGTAGCTGTGCGCAAAGTTTTCCCCCATTCAGTCTATGGGAAAAAAGACATTTTGGGACCCTCCCTATAACTTTGCCCCCCACTGGACCAAACATCACCAAACTTTGCTGAAAAATTCAGAGTAGCCCATAAACTTTTTTTTACAAAGTTAGGTGAGGATTCGTCTAAGTGCAGCAACATTATAAACCACCCAAAATGTGCTCTTCCTATGGAAACAGCAACTTAAACATAACTACACAGACAATACTGTGGCTGTGTAATAATAAAAGATCAACTAACAGTAAGCCATACCACAATTGGTGTTATATGATGTTTTTCAAGGCCTAAATCTAAAAGAGATGAGTTTAATCCCTCACCAGCATTTGATCTATGTAACAGATCACTGGGTATTGCACCATTAGTGTAAAGACCAGTCTTCAGTATATCCACACAGAATACATCAGAGTACAGTGCAAAAGGTGAGTTATCTCAAAGGTCATGGGGTACCCTAAAATCCAGGTGTGATTTTGAGTACCGCAGATGAAGCTCCCAGCCCCTCATGCCTTGTTAATGTCAGTAATAACCAGCTTTAGGGAATGACATGACAAACAACATTGTGTGCTTCGTTCACAGACATAAGCGACACAACGCATAGTGTGCCATATTAGTTAATTTGTGACAAGAGTATTGCAGCACTGTAAGATATGGTGGCTGTTTTGTCCCCTCACATTGTTTACTTTCACAACTTTGTTTTGATGTTCTGTCTTTGTGTGCACTTTTTTTGTGTCAGATTGTAGCATGATGTCTGTAAATTGTCTAATTGAAGAACCATTATGTTTTCTTTGTTCCCTACCCCACTTAACACTTTCTGTAAAACTCTCAGAATGCTCAGAATTAGATAGTTCCTTAATTTCATTGTTTTTTTTTTCGGAATGATTTGGCAGGATCTAGCTAGCTGTTGAAGCAGAGAACAGTTGCCAATCTAAATGGTGCCATATTGCTAATTTTCTACAACTGTCAGCATGCATAACAAGTGTGATCATTTAAAGAACAGGGAGACGCATTGGAAAGAAGTGTCCAACAATGGGAACACATTTCTAAGAAAAACATAGCAATGTGTTTTTCTGTGACTCATCCTTGCATCTTGCTTCTTGTTGCACTAAATATTACCTATACTTTGCCACGCAATGTTTCACGTCGCTTCACAGAAGAACATGTACTCGTTCCCCTCTCCATTCGTTTTTATTTGCCTTATGTTGTTTGTCTCCCCTTTTATCAATCTTAGAATGCTCAAATAATAACCCTCTCACCAAAGAGAATCATTGTAATGATTATTTGCTTTGCTTTTTCATAATGATTTAATATTGTTTTTTTTTTTATATAGCGATTTTATCTAAAGCACGTTACAAAAGACGTATTTGAATGCACTACTATTTTTACCCAATCGAAAATGGAACTCATTTATCGACCTCAGAAGGATAAAGGCTGAGTTGGGCTTGGCAGGATCTGAACCTGTGACTTGCAGATCAAAAACTGATCACAACAACATGCATTTAACCCGCTGAGCCATTTTAACGGCTCAGCTGGGTTATCTTATCTTTTTGACAGACCTATCAAACTGCTGCATCTTTGGCTCTTTGCATCCATTTTAGCTTTTAGGGTACAGCGTCAATGTATCCTCGATAATATCAAGTCATGCTTAGGACGGCAGAGGATTAGCCCCCAGTTGCTGCTATGCACTGGCATCAGTGCTATGCTTCTTCCACCTTATTCAGAGGGTAGACTCAGTCCCCCCAACTAAAATGAGAAACATTGATTGACCTCTTTGAATTCATGAATTAAAGATGACCTCAGGGATCAAACCAAAGTCCTCCGGTTTGTGGGTTGGAGACTTCACCAAAGCACTATATAGCCTGATGAAAAATAACAACCAACTAAAGGTGAAAAGTCGCATTTCAGTACTGCAAGTTCCAAGGAAAATATTTGTATTGGTTCTTGGAATTTAAAACATGCACACCTTTTAATGTTTTCAAAAACACTATTAGAGGAAAATGTCCTCTCTTGGTTTTTTGTGTGTGTGTTGATTTTATGAAAGACAAATTCCATTTGTCCTGTGCAATTTGGGTGGTTATGCAAAGACAATTTAATGAAATGTGCATATTTCACCTTGATATTCTAATTTCTGGTGAAATCACATCCAATTGCGTTTGTTGAGGAGTCCCCCCACTTTAATTTTTAGGACTTGACCCCTGCCTTTATTGGTTTTAGTCCACCATTGCGAGTTTCCTTTAGGACCGGCAACACAATCCTGAAAATGCTTACCACATGAATGTGTACATATACAGAATGATGGTGTTGTCTTATTCATGATTGGCTCATGTGATGTTTTCTTTTGGATATGGTATATTTGACATCCCGGGTGCTCGCAGGCGGGCCACATCCAGCAGCTCAGCGGGACTTACGACACATTGTACAGTGTAAAATATAAAATACACCTTTAAATATACAAATACATAGGTTACTAATGTGCCATATTTGTATGTACCATGTATGCATGGGTCGATGATCGGAGAGAAAGATCCACAATTTTTCTTTTCCGTGCTCTGCCATAGCAAACTCATCTTACTGTTCCTGCCTTTAGAAGGACCATCACTAAGAGATGCGTTAACATCAGGACTCACCACTTGCGTTTAACTGCATTCTTTATTTGTATCTTTGTTACATAGAGAAGGCCTACTACCATGTCATTGCCACATTGAAATAGGACAAAGCCCACTTCTCATTTTCCTATTCTTGCATGGTTTCTGGGTGCTACATTACTACACCCAGTGTTTGCAGAGGGCTTCATGCTCGGTTATTCACTAACTAACTAACACATTTTGTATATAGTGCACACACACCCGAAGGCCTCACAGCGCTTACATGACAGACAACAATGAACAAAGATAAACTGCAAAGGCAGCTTAAAAGTGGGCCCTATGGTCCATCGGAAATAGTAAATTAACATTGTTAGTTCAATTTTCTATCAAAAAGGAATGTTTTAAGACATTTCCTCAATTGCTGAGTGGAAGCACAGCCCTTGATATCCAGTGGAAGCGAGCTCCAGAGTGATGGGGCCTAGGCATTGAAGCTTGCACCACCAAGTTTTTTAAAAGTTAACAAATAGTTGTTCCAACAGCAATTTATTATTCGAACGAAACTTCCGATGAGGAGTGACTTTTTTCACTCTGGCAGAGAGATAGCCTGGCACTTCAAACATCATGCATTTAAATACCATGACAGTACCTTTGAAGTGCAAGCGCTCTTAGAACACTGAAGGAAGCTTCAGTGGCTTCCAATCGGGCATGCAAGACCGCAGACTGCTCGGACTGCACCATTTTGCAGTACTTGAAGTTTCTTGGTGTTTCCTTTTCACGTCCCAATGAAGAGACTATTACAATAGTCTAGTTTAATGTTTACTATAGCTGCCCTAATCACGGCCCTGTTAGGCTCAGATAGATATGGACAAATATGCTAGAGCAGGTGTACATAGTAAGAGCATGTGGACTTTAGATGGGAGACATCTTTTTGGAATGACAAGTGGGAATCAAAGAAGACACCCAGTGTCTTTACTGAGTCTGATACGGGAATAGAATTCCCATTAATCACAAAGGTTTCATATTGTGGGTCCAGGTTCTTTAATCTGTGGGGGGTTCCCACGATGAGTAGCTCTGTTTTCTTGTCATTTAGCACCAGGGAATTTAGGGCCACCCACTTCTGGATTGCCCCAAAAACACTGGTAACATTTGCTAAATCCTCTTTGTAGATCCCAGATAGCTTAAAAACTATCTGCGTATCATCTGCATAGTTGGCAAATTATTGCATAAGTACTTGACGTAAATGTTGAACAACAAAGGAGATAAACAAGATCCCTGAGGTATACCGCAGGTTACAGGTATCTTATGTGACTGAGATGTACCCTTGGCTACACATGCCATTCTGGGACCGAAAATTATTTAAGCCATGATACTTCCAAAGTGGAGCATCAGCCTACATGTTCTAATCTGTCTGCTAGTAGGTTGTGATCAACCAGATCAAATGATGACGATAAGTCCAGTAGAAGCAGCATAGCAACGTTTCCCTCCTCAATAATCTCTGTGATATTAGTCTTCTGGTCTAACAGAGCTTATTTTGTTCTGTAGTTTGCCCTGAAATCTGATTGCTCCTTTGCAAGGATATTGGGCCTCATTACGACCCTGGTGCTCCCGTAATGAAGGGTGCCGGTACGGGACTGGCACCCTTCATTACGAGAGCGCCTATTATGAGGTTCCCTTTGCGGAACCCGGAATAGACGTCTGGTAAAACCACACGTCCTTTCCGGGTCCCGCAAGGGGAAGAGGGAGCTAATAACGGGTCGTTAGTAATGTGCCCGTTATTAGCTCCCTCCACATTCCCATTGAGCCCTATGGGGGCTCAAATGGGAATGAGGAATGGTTCCTTCAAAGAGGAATTACTGGGTACTCCAATGTTGGAATGACCCGGTTATTCCCCATTGAAGGAACCCGGTATTGGAGCCCGATATGGAGGCAGCCATGGTGCTAATAGCACCATGGCTACCTCCATACTCGCAATGAGGCCCATTGTGTCTCTACAAAAGTGTGATACTGGGAACAGGCCACGTTGTCGATTATTTTTAAAATAAAGGGCACATTGTTATATTCAAAACCGAGATGGCACTGCACAGGAATGGATTCCCTGCACACCATGCATGGCTTTGACCTCTCTAATGCATGGATTTGTTTGATGAAAATGTAACAGGATTCATTCTAGGGCCAACACATATCACATGCAAGAGTCTACTTTTGCTGTTCCTTGTTCCACCTCACTACAGGCTTTTCAATGTCACCTTACCAGGTCTGCTATCTTAATCAGACATGATTAGGGATTTTACAACAATCCTGTTGTCCTATTAGACCTCACTCCAAGTTAAGCAATGCTTGGTAATCTCCTCCCTCATGGTTAGGACTAGGCAACTAGTTGTGTCTATTCAACCATCCTGTGTTCCAAGCTTTGAGGAAATATACTCCATATAACAATGTATCTCTGTCTGCTGAGGGTTTTTCTCTGACCTTGAGACTGGGAATCCCCTGTGTGTATAATAATGGTTCATACAACAGAAGTGTGTATACTTTTTATCTGCTTTGACACACTTTTCTACACATGTGTTGGTTATGGTTTAATAAGAGCATTTGTTAATTTTTCCATAAGCGTTCAATTGGCCTCTGTCCTTTCTCTCTTCTACCCCCTCATTTCCCCCATGCCACTCTGCATAGTTGAGGTAGTGCATGGTAATCTTGTCTAAACAATTGGACAGAGTAAAGACTGGTCTTCAATAGTGCACAGCATAAAGTGAATGTGTTACATGGAATGTCTACTCTGTATAGCTTGCATGTGGACAAGACAAATCTTGTGCATTAAAAGTTGCAAGAGAAACCACAGTCTTTAACCAATAATTGGCAATCACAGCAGATATATCAGGCCCTGAATACATAAAATCATGTTTTGCTATTCTTTTTACTTTGTATGTATAGGCCATGAGTGGTTGGTGGCAAGCTGAATGGAAAAAATAAGTGTTAAGTAATAAGGACCTTTTTACGATGAATTGCCCTAATTCAATTATGAAGTTTATGTAATGTGCAAGAAGAACCTCACGTTCAATAGGCCATTATTCTTTCCTTGTATATTATCATTTTAAATCCATTATTTTGTATGCATTTAGGAAAATGCCATTCTGTTCCTTTTTCTCCTCGCTAGGACACCAAATATTTGGAGATGTTAACAACAAGCAGTGACATTTAATTGTGCCCTAAATCATCTAAGATTGAATACGTTCAAGATTATAATCCTTAACAATACCCACAATGGGAAAACAAAGCTATGTTTTAAGTTGGATGGTGAGTCCATTGGGGTTGTGACAAGTTTCACACATTGCAACCAGAAAAGGATCAATAGCTGGCATTTCCATCATTAACTTCTTACGGAAGCACAGAGATAGATTTGCCTCAGAAATAGAGACGTCTATCAAGGGATGGTGATATCTTTTTACCTCCTTAGAGACTTTGATGGTGTTCCCGTCAATATTAAATGAGGCAAATTCTTGGCCTAATTTTTTTGATATTGGCTTGTTGATATTGGCTTGTGAGCCCAAAATTTTCAACTCACTCTTATCAATCAAGCATAAGCCATTTGTGGCCATCCGTGCTTGGATGATAAGATATACTTTGTTCATCAACCCTGTGTCCTTGCTGTGATTCCAGGAAAGTGGGAGGAGAATCTGAGTGTCATCTGCGTAATTAGTATAGATGACACCCAGATGGTAAAGATCATCAAACAAAGGTTTGGTGAAGATATTGTACAGAGTTGGTGAGACGCAGGAGCCTTGAGGAACACCGCACAGGATAGGTGTTGGGTCTGCAGCTGCCGAGGGAGAGAAGACTCTCATAGTTCTCTCGCTCAGGAAGGACTCAATCTATTTGATGGCTTCCGGGGAGAAGTGGGCTGCAGAGTCAAGGTGTCTGCATAGGATCTTGTGATTGACTAGATCAAATGCGGCAGAGAGATTGAGTAGGAGCAGGAATACCGCCTTACCTTTGTCTCTCAGCTCATCTATTTGGGATTTTAGGTCGATTAAGGCTATCTCTGTTCCGTGTAGTGGATGGAAACCAGATTGCCTGTTACCTAAGAGTTTGTGCAGTTCAAGGTGTTTTTGAATTTGGATGTAGGTGGCTTTGTCCAGAATTTTTAGTAGAAATGGGACTGTAGTGATAGGTCGGTAATGAGTAGGGATAAGAGGATCTAAAGTCTGTTTCTTGAGGAGAGGGAGCACCCAAGATTGTTTGAGGTTAGCTGGGATGGTGCCTGTGGTAAAGGAGGCATTTATCAGTTTGGTGGTGAATGGGGATAGTTCTCTGGCTTTTTTATTAGTTGTGCAGGGCAGATATCGCATTTGCAGTTCGAAGGTTTCAGAGACAAGATTATTTTTTCTACTTCCAAGGTGGTCATTTTGGAAAAGTGGAAGGTAGTATTATGTGCCAGAGGTGGATCACTCAGCAGGAGGTTATTAGGCAGGTGCTGTAAGTTCAGTACTTCTTTTTTTTGCTGAATTTTCTTTTGAAGCAAGTTAATTTTATTAGCTAGAGCATGTTGGATATCTGTACACCAAGATTTGTCTTTGGTACAGACATCAGGTATGGCTATCGGGGACTCTAATTCTTTAAGTATGGAGAAGAGTTCTTTCATGCTCGAGTTGGCTTTGGCAACACGCTCATCGTAAGATTTGCGTTTTGCCCGACAGATTTCCTTCTTGTAATGTGAGGAGAGTGAGGTTAGTCTAGCTTTGTTCTCACTAGAGGGGCAAAGTCTCCAGTTAGATTCACTTTTTTTTTAAGCTGCGAAGGTCCTTAAATTGAGGTGTGAACCATTTGCTTAAATGGGCTATTGGTTTGCTAGGTCTGATTTTCATAGGGGCAATTTTGTCTAGAGTGGTGAGCATAATATTGTTGAATTCCTGAACTAGGATACTACGGTCAAGATTTCCTGGCAGTGCATTAAGGGTGGGCAGGATAGCAGGGATGACTTTCTCTACTGTTATACTTTTTTTACTCCTAGTTAAGCATGGTGGTGCTAATGACTGGGCCACTGGAGAAGGTCTTATGGTAGAAAGGTGGAATGACACCAGAGAGTGATCTGTCCACGATAGCGGCAGGATGGATGAGATAGTGGCTGAGCAGTTATAATCCACTATCCAATCCAGAATTCTCCCTTTTGTATGGGTAGGTTTGTTGGCTTTTTGGGAAAGACCTAGTGCATTAATTATATTGACAAGATCTGTGGCCTGTTTGTCTGTTTGGTCGTTAAAGCCTAAGTTAAAGTCCCCTAATAGGAGTAGTTGTGAGGAGGGTTTAAAGTTGCTTGTGATTATGTTATGCAGATCCTCCTCAAAGGTGCCAAGAGGACCGGGCGGTCTATACATTAAATGAATGGTGAGTGATTGAGAGTTATTTATTTGGACTTTGGCAGTGAGAGCTTCACAAGATTGTGACAGATGGGTGGGGGCTAGTCTAAGGCAGAGACAAGTTCTAGAAATAATGGCAATACCGCCTCCTCGAGCACTGTCTCGGTCTTGTCTAACTATAGTGTAGCCGTCTGGGGTAGCTAACATGAGTGCTGGTCCTGCTGCATTTCCGTAATTGCAAGGAAATCCAGATTACCTTCAGTGATTAGGTCGGCAATGTCGGTGGCGTGGGCGACAAGCGATCTTACATTGAGAAGCGCTCCTTTAAGCGAGGGAGCCTCGATTACTTTGATGGCTAGTATAGATTTCTCAGAATTATTATTGCGTGACTTGTGATTGTTGATCTGAAGGACGTTCGTGTTTAAGGTGGACAATGATGGAGACTGTTTTAAATGACTTGGTATCAAGGTTGTCTTGAAGTTAGTTTTTAGGTTGGTAGCCGAAGGGATCTTCTCAACGGTTCATATAGTTTAGTTAATCTAGCACGAAGTCTAAGATTTCTATTGGATGTATCACAGGGTAGAGAGGCGTAGGATACTGTTTCTGAGGCCCTGTTATATATAGGTTGACTCATGGTAACATTATTTAATAGGGTAGGCAGGCTAGAATCTAAGATGGGTACTAGCAGAGACTGAACAAAGTGATCTTGGCTGCTAGGGTTGGCAAACATGGAGACAGCCATGGTGCAGAACAATATTACTGGATGTAACATCCTTCCAATAGTAATGTCAGAGAGGATGGCACAGTGCAAAGGGCAGCAAAGTAGTCAATTGAGCAGTATAAGGGAAGAGGTGTAATTGCTACGAATCAAATAGGCCTATGCGCAATTAAATGGCCGAAATCAAGTTAGGTGACACATCTAGACAATATTGCAAAGCATAAAAGTCACTTAATCAGTTAAGGGCAATAGTATGTGAAATATGTGGGAATCGTACTTAATTGCAGTGTGGCAGATAGTTTACCATTGAGAGGGCAATTTAGCAGATAAAACATGTCATGATTGTAGCTAAAAGCGCAGTAATGTGATGCTGGTAGGTGCAGACGCAGAAGAAAGAACAATAGAGGCCGCTATGGTGTGTTATTCATGCAAGGGTACGTAAATACCTAGACACAGTCACTGCCGTATAGGCATCAAGTAGCAGGGCATATTAAGATCTAGACAAGGGAATACCGGCAGTAGTGTGACCGGCGCCACTGTGACTATGCTGTTCCGGCAACGCTACAATGAAGTGGCACTCAGCAGCATGCAGAGATTTTTACCGGAGATGTAGACAATACGGAAACAGTAATTCTTATAGGTACTGAGCAGGTGTGATTGGTAATAACAGATCTTTTGGTCGAGTGTGCTGCTCGGAATTATGCCATGGGAACGAATATATTCAGAGTGATAAAGATAAATGTCCACTTACACACTCACATAGAGCAACAAAGAGGATCAGAACTCATGAAGCCCCCCTTAATGCTTAGCATACACAATTTCAACAAATGATGGTATAACCTAAATACATTTTTGATTTATACACCAGTCCAAAAAGAATTCATATAGACTCTTCTCATTTACATATGTTTCGGTCACAATCAGGCCATAAATAATTGACACAAAGTTTGATTGACCTTCTTCAGGACAAATATCAGGGGTGATGATCTCTGCACTCCTGTTTTTCTTGTGTCGATGGAATGTGAGTTCACCCTTCTTATGGTTTCTTGCTCCCTACAATGTATAAAACATTCATTCATTATCCAGCCTCATTGCTTGAATGTCAAAGACATCATAAACAAATTATACTCAAAAGCAACCCATAGTGGTTACATAAAACCCATACTAACCTCCACTAGCAATGTGGTGAAGGTAGTATGGTTTCAGCAGAATGGATTCCAAGCACGCAAGAGTACTGGATTCCTTAGTCTACTCTGTCTATTCCTGATCTCCAAGAATCACCTGTAGGAGAACATTATCTGCAATTAGCCTAAGCTGTTAACCTCAGTCACAGTACAATGGAGTAACCCATCATGATTATATAAAACGCCATACTAACCTCCACAAGCAACATAGTGAAGGTGGTATGGTTTCAGCGGAATTAAAAAAACAGATATAAGAGAGTACCGAATTCCACAATCTTCTTGGGCTATTCCTGATCTCCAGATGTCACCTGTGGGAGAACAGTATCTGATATTAACCTATGCCGTTAAACTTACTCACAAAATAGTGGAGATGATTAACACCTGAAAATTACCTCTTAGGTTCAGAGGTGTCCCCTGTATTGATTACTGTTCCACAAGATAGTGGGTTGTGGTGTACATTCCCCAGCGTTAATATATCAATAAATGCATCTATGACTCACTAGATGTTTGGTCGGAGATGCACCGGTATATAAATCATGTGTTGCTGATCATTCTCAATTACTTCCAGGCATTCTGAATCAGAGAAATCTGAAAAGAGGACACATCACCTTGGGGGTGATTTGTTAGCATAGTCATGCGTCTAAATTCGACACATAATCCTCACCATGGAGAAAAGTCAAGTTACGTCATATGAGCCACCGGTGCACAAAAGACATAGTTCCGGGTAGAGCCCATCCAATTACCAACTCCGGGAAGTTTTCACTGCATGCAATACCAATTGTTGTTCTCGACAGTATTGTCCGACAGCTCAATGTAGAAACTCAACCGAGTACTCTACCTCTTTATAGCATGCCATACATTCCAAACTCTTCGTGCGTAGAACAATGTCAATAAACTACCCTGTGTGCCATAATAGGTTCACACTCACGACAGGCTCAACTTCACATGGCTGAACCATGGACTTAGACAGAGGACTGCTGTACAGCCCATATTTCATTGTGTGCGTAGTATACAACTGTGTGCACTGACGGAGCATGAAAATCGCGCTCGTTCCCACCTCTAATATGGGCTCCACTACACGTGGCTAAACAATGACTAAATCATAGACCTAGAGAAAGGACTATTGCTCAGCCCATATTTCAAGTATGCATGTAATATGCAGCTGTATTCACTGATGGTGCAGAGCAATCGCGCTCATGACCACTCATAATGCGTAGTCTGTATATATGCCCAGGCACATTCAGCGGTCCCACGGGCAAAGAGTAGTGCACCCCACTCATTATGGGTGACCAAACACCAAGAAGTCGTCCCATAACTCGTGTGTATATTAGATAGTATAGCCAGGTAGATACTTACCACATCTAACGCATGAGGTTCGAATTCCTTTTGAAGGCAAACATGTGTTTCTTCTCCAGGCTCCCGGCCAGTTTGACCAGATACCAGTTCTTGTTTATGCTGTTTTTTTATAGCATTACTAATTCGTGAGTATGTTGAGACACAGACCAAGCGTTTATCTTGAGACTTCTCTTTTGCCACAAGACACACCTTACAGTGTGTGTTGGATGGTCATTTCATGGTTTGTTTTACAATCTTTTTTGGGTATCCCCGACTGATCAATCTCTCTTTAAGATTTGATGCATGTTCTAAAAAATATATTTTGTTTGACAATTCCGCCTGATCTGCAGAAATTGTTGTCGTAGGCCCACAGGATAAAAACTTGAGAAATGGAGCAATGAATTTTTATCTGTAGCTTTCCCAAATAATGTTGTGTTTAGGTTAGCTCCTGCTTTCACAATCATGAGATCCAGGAAACAATTTTTTTCTTTTCTCCAGTCCATGGTGAACTCGATGTTTTGATCACAAAAATTGATCCATGTAAGAAACAGTGTGACTTCATCGGTTTCACCCCTCCATACAAGGAACACGTCATCTATGTAACGTTTCGATAGCCGTAGTTTGGATGTAAATGGTTGTTGTTTAAGTGTGCTATCCGTGCCTGTTACATAATGTTCTTCGAACTGGGCCATGTATAAGTTGGCAAAATCAGACGTGAAAGTCGCACCCATGCACACCACCTTCAGGTGTTTATAACTGTGTTTTTTTAATATGAAAAAATTGTCGCACATGCCCAAACGTGCGCACTCCAGCACAAAACCCAATTGGTGGAATACGTGGTTCTATTCTTTGGCCTAAATGTGTACCCACACTTCCTGGCATATCATTTGGGGGATGGATGTAAATAGTGACTCCACCCCCATTGTCACTAAAATATTACTGTCCTCTATTGTCACTCTTTCTAGGATCATCTCGGTTGTATCTTTTACATATTATGCCATTTTCTGCACATAAGGTTTCAAGAAATGTTCACTGTAGATGGATAATGTCTCAAGTAGTGAGTCAATAGCGGAGACTATCGGGCATCCAGGAGGTCTTTCCACATTTTTGAGGACCTTGGGGAGTATGTAAAAAGCCCCAAGTATAGGATGTTTCTTCATTAGCAAAGTTCTTTCTTCCTTACTGACCCATTCTTCCTCTACAGCATTTTTTACCATATTCTCAATTTCCTCCTGCAATCTAAGTGTGGGATCCCTGTCCAATTTTTATAGGCTTCCGTGTCTGCCAATAGTCTGAGGCATTCATCATCATACTTTTTGCTATCCATCACTACAATGCCGGCCACCCTTATCGGCCGGCTTTATAGTGATCTCTGTATTGTCACAGAGTTTTTTAAGGCTTTCTCTTTCTGCCTTATTTAAATTATCTGCATGGAAGTTTTTATGTTTAAGAGCTTTATGCATTTGTATGATTACTTTCTTTTTAAACACCTGTATTTCAGGTGGGCACGCCTAAGGAGGAGGGAAAAACTGCGATTTAACTTTGAGTCCTGTTACATTAATCATGTCATCGTGTGCTATCCCAGTTGAATTAGTCTTAGTGTGAGTAGGAAGGTATATTTAAAAAAAAAAAATAATAATTCAAACTTATATTTCGAAAGAAACACTACAATTCCATTTCACATTGAAATGCATTTTCCTTGGTCAAAGGGACAAAAGATAACCCCTTGGCCAGCAAATCCCTTTCTATCATGGTCAATGGATGTTGAGATAGATGAAAAATAGGGATATTGTCACTTTTCACTGATTTTGATACCATTGGCGGGTCCACATGCCCATTCAGTACTGTTGTCGCTGTCGAGGTCTGCCACGTTGCCCCCTCTGGGAAAAAAATTTGGTTGTTGGGGCTGTTGTGTGTCGCCCTGGCCTCTTCGG
The DNA here is from genome assembly GCF_040938575.1 of Ambystoma mexicanum. Classification (NCBI taxonomy): domain Eukaryota; kingdom Metazoa; phylum Chordata; class Amphibia; order Caudata; family Ambystomatidae; genus Ambystoma; species Ambystoma mexicanum. Next base: position 529,101,727 of record NC_090926.1, read on the forward strand.
TTTCCTCCTCCCACCAGACCCTGATCAGAGCCACTCAAAGATCCTGATGAATTAGAGAAATAGCTGTTGAATAGCTCTCATATTGAATAAATATTTTTGATAAAATCACATGAGTAATGTGGTAATCCAGCTTCACCATCACAGTTCGATTGTTGTGATTTATATACCTTTGGAAGGTGGGACAGAGGCCTTTTTTAAACAACTGGAGGTCTCCTGGAAGTATCTGTCAAAAGATGCTCACTCCTGGTGTGTCAGTTGGAGAATGAATAAAAGTAATGGGTGGGTCCCTTCAGAGGAACTGTCCGCGGACAGTGTGAATATCTGCTGACTACTGTGCCAAAAATAGGCCTTATAAAGTTGAAAAACACTGACAGATCAACAAAGAATGGGTGTAGGAGCATTGGAAGGGTATACTTTCAACTTGAAACACCCTAGATTGGCCATAAATGCTGTTTCAAACTGTACACGGTAACAGACACTGTCCACGGACACGCCGTTATGCTGCACGGATGCAGTGACATTATGATGTCTGGGGGCGTCCATGGCGGTCGTGGGTGTCTGCGGACCCCGTCGGCTTGGAGACGCAGGGTGCATGCACATGCATGTCTGCAAATGGTCACGTTGTCCGCAGCATAATTAAAAGTGCATCATGCAAGACCGGACATGTCCGGAGAGGGCAAGATGTTTGCAGACTTTTAATTGGGGTTTTAAAGAAAAAATTAAGAATTTATTACACAATAATATATAAGATATTTATCGTAGAACAAATACAGGGGTATTAGAATGAGAAACATAAATGGAAGAGTTTGGAATTTCAATAAAGTCATCTGATGAGGGAGGGAGGGTGATAATTTTCATCAAAGCATCTTTGATTTATGTTTTGTGAATTTGATTGGGGTGATTGCTGGAGGAAGGGGACAGGCATAAGTAGGACATTAATAATCAACAATTCTGATAAAATTATTAACACAATTTAAATGTTCTTTAAAGCCATTGCTAAATTCATCCAATTGTGAAGACAAGATCATTATTTCATTCTGTACAGTTGGGGTGTGAGATTGTATTTCTTATTGTTGGGATTCTGCATAATTAATATGTGGTGTTGTTTCTTCATGTAAACTATGTACTATAAGGAAATAAGAAATTATTATTTCAATGAGCTCTCCATAAATTAGATTATATGTTTATACTGAAAGATGTATTGTTTACATTTCATCTTAACTAATTTCTTCTTTGGGAAAGCTTTCTTCTAGCCAGTCAAGTGCTGTTCCACGAATGCTCACCAAACTTTGCAGAGAGAAAAACGAATCTGGCACCTGGCCACTGGCCACATACACTAAAGTAATATGTGTATACTTATGATAGGTACTATAGGGGGAGTATACCATATTTGTAATATGGTGGAATGATATAATTGAAGTGTATATGGTATTTATGATCATAGTACAATTGAACATAGTGCTCCTTGATCTCTCTCCGCCTTTGACATGGTCAACCATTCTATGCTCATTTAAACGACTACATGATACCTTCTGCATCACGGACCAGGAACTGGACTGGCTGACCGGTGTTATCACTAACCACCATTCCCAGCTGCAACTGGGCCATTTCTCCTCCACCACCTCACTCTTGACCTGGAGTGACCCCCAAGGTTCTATCCTGTTGCCGTGACTTTTCAATATCTATCTTATAGCTCTGGATCATCTGATCTCCTCCTTATCTTGTCATTTCCAGTGTTATGCCGATGACACACAGGTTTTATTGACACTTCCATGTACTACATTCTTATCTCTGTCTTTCATCCCTGATTGTCTGACCGCCATCCAGGCATTGTGTGCGGCTAACAATCTTTGTCTCATTGCTATTAAGATGGAAATCCTTCTTATTGGGACACCTGTGCCCTGTTTCCCTCCTACCATCTGGCCACCATCCTTGGACCCTCTACCCTCACCATAGTGTGAGGCCAAACACTTTGGGGCCATCTTTGAGTCCTCTTTCTCTCCTTCACTCCTTACATCTTGGACCTTGTCAACAAGGCATACTTTCAGCTTCACCTCCTTGCAGACATTCTATCTTTCCTTACCTTCCCTCTGAAGCTCAATGTCTGAGGAGCCCCGGACTTGTCTAGGACTAAAGCAACAATCTCTTCCTCAACCTCCCCCTTTGTTCCCTATGCTCCCTTTAGCTAATCCAGAATAGGGCTGCAAGACGTATCCTTGGCCTCAATCCCAGGGATCATATCTCTGAAGTCCCAACATCTCTACACTGTCTCCTGGTGGACGTAAGGATGAAATTGAAGACCCTATGTATCATCAACAAGGCGTTCTGGGACTACTCTATCACCAACATTCTCTTTCTAAATAATCCCCTGCTAGAGTCTCCCGCTCCTCTAACTCCATTTCTCTGCTTGTCAAACATTTCACCAAGCAGAGAGTGGGAGGCAGGTCTCTCTGTTCAGCTGGAGCCTCTTTTTGGAACAGACTCCCTGCTTCTCTCAGACTCCCGGACTACCTTAATTTCTGGAAAGTTCTCAAAATTCTGCTTTTCTCTTCTTTTTTCCCTCTGTTCCTTTCCTGCTAACTCACACCACTCCACTGAGACTGGTGGTCTGGTCCCTCATGAACCTCACAGGTTCCATGCCCTATACCTAGTTGACACCAGTACCCCTCGCCCCTTTCAGCACTGCTCTTCTGGGCTTACCGCCTGTTGTTGTGCACCCCTCCCTCAGGATTCCTCTGCCCGATCACTTAGTCAGAGGCCTCACACCTTGGCATCCCTTGGCACTTCCCTCTCGGGCTCCCATCAGCACTTGCCCATCCCTACTCTCCCTTCTATTCATGCATTTCTCTCACTGTACAATGAATATGTGCATTTATAGCAGCACTGGGTACAGTATTTTTTGTATAAGTAAGGGAAATGCCAATAGAAAGGATTTCATGAACATTTGTAAGTGGTAGTTGATGTGTGGAAGTTTAATATGTTGAAAGGGTTGCATGTAAAGTTCTTGGAAGTGATTGGTGAATGGATGTTTGAAAGAGGGCAATGAGGGAGTGTTACCAAAATAAATGTAAACGGGTAGAAGGGCTGTCCTTTGCAATGGTGTGCATTTGCCATCCAGGTCTTTAAATTATGCCTGGCCTGGAAAGGGGATGACGGAGACCATGGATAGTCTTGAGGGTCCATGGATTATGGTCTTTATTGTATGCTAGAGAAACGTATTTGTGACAGAAAATAGTTTGTCCTTTTATCTATTTCTTTGGTATACAATTGTCCATTACTTCCATTAGCATAGAACAACATGCTAATGGGAATTTTGGAGAAACTTATTGAGTCTAACTACTTTATTGATAAATGTAAAGCCGTAGGGGGCAGTGTGTCTCATGCTCTTTGATTATAGCCTAGAAAGTGCTTTGAAACTGCTGCCCCTGCAGAGTGGTGTGTTGCCGAATGTACAGAGTACTGTTGTCTAGGAAAGATATGGACCAACAGCCCCTTTTATTGCTTGCAAAGTAGCTGGTGGCATCTTCTATACCACAGGAGTAGCCTGGGAGGTGTAGTAGCGGTTGAAGAAGATGAGGTAGAGGCAGACAGCCTAGACCACCTGGCTAGTATGAGCAGGTGTGGCGGTGCATGGACATGGTACCAAAAGGTTACTGCCTGTCTTGTCTGTGACTGAGTATGATTCCACACTCAATGCATTCAACATGGGTAGCCTAAGCCTTTGATACCCCTTGTATGGTCTTAAAGAACTGCCACACCCATGATTCTTTCTCGGTGATGGATGTAGGCACATCCTCCATCTCATCTTCCTGGTCCTCTCGATCTCTTTGCAGTGCTGAGCGGGTGTGAGCGGTCGCTGCTAGCCCAGACTTCTGCCTCTGTCTGCAGCCCAGCATGGGCCCCGGGTCTCCAGTGAGTTTTGTGTTTGATTTATTTTATTTTCATTTACTTCTGTTGCCCGTGCTCTGAGCGTGTTGTTTTCTCCACCCCTTGCCCCCCCTGCAGCCATGTCCTGGTCCTCCCTCCCTCCCGCCTACCTGCCCGCCCCCCCCCACTCTGATTGGCGGCCTGCTGTGTCCCTTCTGGACTAGTCGGCAGCCGCTCTCCCAGCTCACTTCTTTGCAGTGCTAAGCGGGTGTGAGCAGTTGCCGCTAGCCTAGTATTCTGCCTCTATCTGCAGCCCAGCACGGGCCCCGGGTCTCCAGTCAGTTGTGTGTTTGATTTATTTTATTTTCATTTACTTCTGTTGCCCGCGCTCTGAGCGCGTTGTTTTCTCCACCCCACTCACCCCCTGCAGCTACTTCCTGGTCCTCCCGCCCTCCTGCCTACCTGTCCGCCCCCCCCACTCTGATTGGCGGCCTGCTGTGTCCCTTTTGGACTAGCCGGCGGCCGATCTCCCCGCTCGCTTCTTTGCAGTGTTGAGCGGTCGCCGCTAGCCCAGACTTCTGCCTCTGTCTGCAGCCCAGCACGGGCACTGGGCCTCCAGTGAGTTGTGTGTTTGATTAATTTTATTTTCATTTACTTCTGTTGCCTGAGCTCTGAGCGTGTTGTTTTCTCCACCCCCCACCCCCCTGCAGCCACTTCACTTCCTGGTCCTCCCTCCCACCTACCTGCCCGCCCCTCCACTCTGATTGGTGGCCTGCTGTGTCCCTTCTGGACTAGTCAGCGGCCACTCTCCCTGCTCGCTTCTTTGCAGTGCTGAGCTGTCGCCACTAGGCCAGACTTCTGTCTCTGTCTACAGCCCAGCACGGGCCCCAGGTCTCCAGTGAGTTGTGTGTTTGATTTATTTTATTTTCATTTACTTCTGTTGCCCGCGCACTGAACGCGTTGTTTTCTCCACCACCCCCCTGCAGCCACTTTCTGGTCCTCCCTCCTTCACGCCTACCTGCCCGCCCCCCCCCCACTCTGATTGGTGGCCTGCTGCGTCCCTTCTGGACCAGTCGGCGGCCGCTCTCCCTGCTCGCTTCTTTGCAGTGCTGAGTGGTCGCCGCTAGCCCAGACTTCTGCCTCTGTCTGCAGCCCAGCACGGGCACCGGGTCTCCAGTGAGTTGTGTGTTTGATTTATTTTATTTTCATTTACTTCTGTTACCCGCGCTCTGAGCGTTTTGTTTTCTCTACCCCCCCTTCCCACCCTGCAGCCACTTCCTGGTCCTCCCTCCCTCCCGCCTACCTGTCCACCCCCCCCCACTCTGATTGGCGGCCTGCTGTGTCCCTTCTGGACTAGCCGGCGGCTGCTCTCCCCGCTCGCTTCTTTGCAGTGCTGAGCGGTCGCCGCTAGCCCAGACTTCTGCCTCTGTCTGCAGCCCAGCACGGGCACCGGGTCTCCAGTGAGTTGTGTGTTTGATTTATTTTATTTTCATTTACTTCTGTTGCCTGAGCTCTGAGCGCGTTGTTTTCTCCACCCCCCAGCCCCCTGCAGCCACTTCACTTCCTGGTCCTCCCTCCCTCCCGCCTACCTGCCGGCCCCCCCACTCTGATTGGTGGCCTACTGTGACCCTTCTGGACTAGTCAGCGGCCACTCTCCCCGCTCGCTTCTTTGCAGTGCTGAGCGGTCGCCACTAGGCCAGACTTCTGCCTCTGTCCACAGCCCAGCACGGGCCCCGGGTCTCCAGTGAGTTGTGTGTTTGATTTATTTTTTTTTCATTTACCTCTGTTGCCCGCGCTCTGAGCACGTTGTTTTCTCTACCCCCCACCTCCCCTGCAGCCACTTCCGGGTCCACCCTCCCTCCCGCCTACCTGCTCGCCCCCCCCTGATTGGAGGCCTGCTGTGTCCCTTTTGGACTAGTCAGCGGCCGCTCTCCCCGCTCACTTCTTTGCAGCTCTGAGCGGTCGCCACTAGCTCAGACTTCTGCCTCTGTCCGCAGCCCAGCACGGGCCCCGGGTCTCCAGTGAGTTGTGTGTTTCATTTATTTTATTTTCATTTACTTCTGTTGCCCGCGCTCTGAGCGCGTTGTTTTCTCCACCTCCCCGCGCCCCCTGCAGCCACTTCCTGGTCCTCCCTCCCGCATACCTGCCCATATTGGTGCTTTTTCTGGTTTTACTGTCCCTCTTGGGCAGCCCCTCTCACTGCCCGGCAGCCCCCTCCCACTAAGGGCCCCTTAGGCAAAGGGCGGTTCCTTGTGGTGTCTACAGGTGTCCGCAGGGTGCACCTGTCGCCTGTTGCCACCCTGCTCATTGGTCTGGGCCCCCCGGTCCACTGTGTCCACCTGGTTTGAACAACTAAGGCAGCTGTGATCTCACTGTTCCAACTGTGCACTGTCACCGCATTTAAAGTTGCTCTGTGAAACCTAGGCCTTTACTCCCTCTTTAGGATTCTCAAATTTAGGTGGGTTTTCTACCTGTTATAACATGCACTGTCACCGCATTTAAAGTTGCACTGTGAAACCTAGGCCTTTACTCCCTCTTTAGGATTCTCAAATTTAGGTGAGTTTTCTACCTGTTATAACATTCACTGTCACCACATTTAAAGTTGCTCTGTGAAACCTAGGCCTTTTCTCCGTCTTTAGGATTCTCAAATTTAGGTTTGTCCTCTTTCCTGTCTTACATTGGTAGGAAAAAGTTTAAAAAGGACATCCTGGTCTCCAGCCCAGGCCTCCCTATCGCTGACACCTACATCAGTGCCTCCTCCAAAGAAACTCTCACCAACATCCTCTTTGTCGTTCCTTCTCCAGATCTTTGGACCCCACATATGGTATCTGTTCTCTTGCCTTTCTCCTCTTCTCCCATTAATGGTGGTACTCGCTGGGATGCCCTCCTGGCCTCCTTCCTTTCCGCTAAGGTCATCATTAATGTCTACTCTAATGGAACCATCTTGGTCCAAGGCCCTCAGGCCAACCTTCATCTCTTTGATAGACACTTTCCGCGCCTCATCAACTTCCTTTCTTCTCCTGCTGCCCCCCCCCTCCTTGGCTACCTTGGCTACCCCCTCCCTCTCTGCCCCCTACAGCTCTGCTTTCTACACCTCTGCAGGGCATATCTCTGATCTATACCCCTCCCAGGAAGTCCTTCAAGGAGGGAAACCTTCTCCACATTGCCACTCTTAACTCCCGCTCCGCTGTCAAACACTCCTCTGACATCTGCCGCCTTCTTAAAGAACTTGACCTCGATGTCCTCGGTCTCACTGAGACATGGTTTACGGCCAGCTCTGTCACCAGCTTTGACACGCTCCTACCTGATGGCTACAAGATCCACTCCATGCCCAGGCCCAACCGTTCTGGTGGGGGCGTAGCCCTTATCTTCCCTGAGTGGGTTTCTGCCTCTATCATTCCTACGCAGGCCTACTCCTCTTTTGAATGCGTCGTCTGCAGGCTCTCTCTCTCGCCTACCCATTCCCTCACTGTGGCTACTATCTATCGGCCACCTGGTCAGGTTTCTTCCTTCCTCTCTGAGTGTGCGGACCTCTCCTCCTCACTCTGGCCTCAACCACTCAACTCCTCCTCCTCGGAGACTTCAACATCCACCTGCATGCCTCCTGTCCCCCCTCTGAACTCTTTCGCGACCTCTGTGACTCCCTCTCTCTCGCTATTCTCCCCTCTGGCCCGACTCACTCTGCAGGGCACACTCTCGATGTTCTGATCTCTTCAGACCTTCCCCTCTCTATCCCTCTCTCCACTCCTCTCTCCTGGAGTGACCACTTTCTCCTTTCCTCCCACCTCACCCTCCCTACCCCGCAGGCCAAGCCACCTCCATCACTGCCACCCACCTTCTTGGTCACCTGACCCATGAAGCGCGTGTCAGTTGAGGCTTTCGCTGCAACCTTCTCACCTCCTCCTCCTCCCCTGGCTGACTCTCACCCTGACACAGCCCTCTCCACTCTCCACTAAGCTATATCTGATACTCTTGACATCCTTACCCCTCTCATGAGAATCCGCCTGAAGCCCAAAGCCAAGTGCAACTCCTGGTATGATTCAGACCTCGTCAGCCTGAAAAGTAAGTGCAGGGTTGCTGAGAGGAAATGGCGTGCTTCAAGTTCATCCTCTGACAAACTGGCCTGCCGCCTGCTGCAAAGGCAATACTGGCTCTCCGTTCTCACGAAGAAGAGAGCTCATTTCCAAGCCCTCGTCTCTGCGGCATCTAATAACTCGGCTGAACTCATTAATCTGCAAGGAACTGGCCAATCCTGCCACAGTCTATACCTCTCCTGTCCCTTCCCAGGCCCTCTGCACAGGATTGGCCTCTCACTTCATTTCTAAAACTCAGGACATCCTGTCCTCACTCTCCTCCTCTCACCCCCCTCCCTCTATCACCTGCCTTTCTGCTGCCACCCGTCCTTCCTCCTTCTCTACCTTTCCCCTTTTCTGTCCAGACAAGGTTTCTAGACAAGTCTGATCGATGAAAGTTTCGTCGAAACAGGTTCACCCCTGTTCCTCCAAAACTATCAAGGATCACATCGACTCCCTAGCTCCTGCCCTGGCGGATTTCTGCAATCACTCCTTCGCCACTCGAGTCTTCCCTCCCCCCCTGAAGCACTCCCTTGTGGACCCTCTTCTTAAGAAGCCCTCTGCCGACCCCTCCTGCCCGGCTAACTATAGCCCAACCTGTTGGGTGTCCTGACCCACGTTTGAGCTATCATGCTGCAACATTTGGTGCTGTGGGCTTAGAAAATCCAAGATGGCCAAAAAGCCCACATGTGCGCCAGAATCCAGGAGAACCACGCAGTTTGTGCGTACACCAAAATGGCTGCCTAACTTGCCACCCACCAGCGCGAGCATGATGGGCCAGGGTGCCATGAGTGGAATGGGTGCCAAAGGTAAAACAGCAGCGCCTGTTAGCTCAAAAACGCTTTAAAATTACCTTTGGTTTCTCTGAATGCCAGCTCAAAATGCCTATTTTCAAACATTGCAACACATCCAAAAATTTCACTGAACACCAGCGGACATCTGGCAGAATGAAGTATGTGTGCATACAAAATCTGGGAAGATGAAGAGCCCAAAACAAAGTTCATAACAAAACTGGCTGAGCTATGCATGTCAGCACCCTAACTGAAACTGGATTAAAACCACCAAAATCGAAATGTTTAAATTAACTGAGTGACCTACTTTTGAGTGTCACATAGTTTGTAACTGTTAAAATGTCATAGTTTTGAACTTAGAATCAGCATTCTAGCTGCATATGTAAAAATTGTATTGACTTAAACTGGGGAACAAAAAGTGACATTTTAGCGGAAACCTGGCTTAAGGAAACTGGAATTCTGCCAGACAGCTACCCCCGACAGGAGTGGGGGCTTGCCCAACAAATGCATTCCCAGGCCTGGCTGCATTCTGTTGCCCGTGCCAAAAGGAGGTTACACACTCTCTGATTGAATTACCAGGGGACTGCAAGAAACTAAACAAAGGTCCCAGGCAGATGGTTTATTGGGGGGATCGTAAATGGGTTCCTTTTGAACAAAGCCCTTCCTTGACTCAGGCAGATGTTATATTGGGGGCGTCGTAAAAGTGGCTTCCTCTTGGCAGAAACGGGGAGGGGCAGCACCCTCTGAGGACAGGCTGAGCTTAAAGAAAGTGGATAGACTGGTTTCTCCACCATGTGACCTGGGAAGACACACAACTGTTGGCCAGAATATGATTTTAAGAAAGATGTATAACTCATGGTGCGGATTTGTCAAAATTATCTAAATGATACCATAATTCTTGTGATTTTTCTGCCCACAGTTTAAGAGGTTTTAGGAAACGGTGGTATGATCTGGGGGTTTACGAGCGGAAAAGAGGTTGTTACTCTAAATGTATGCAGGTTAAAAATCTGACACTTCCTTATCTAAATGCCCACATGCCTTGCACACAATTGTATAAATTTGGAGAAAGATCCGATATGGGGAAAGCTACTAAAAAGTGCAAAAAGTTACCATTTCTTTACCCAAGCTCCTAGAAACGCCAGGTTCGAACAGTGCCTCCCATCCGTAATGCATGATGTGTGTATGCAATGACAAACAACTGTGTATCTGTGGAATATGTATTTGGGTCAAATATAGATTTATGTGCAATTTGACAGGGGAGTGTCCTTTCTGCAGGCCATAAAACAGCATCACCATGACTCACATTTCCTTTCCCCTATCAAGGAAGAGAGAAAAACTTGACCAATGATCAGTTGAGAGATGGGCTGGCTTAGTGATGCTGCGCACACACCCTCTTTCAAAAGACATAAAAAGAGCCACTGGAAGCTAGAGAGGACAGTCAAATCCAGTTGCTGCAGAGCGTTTTGCCGGACCACACAACATCCAGAAGATACCAGTTCCAGACTGACTCCAGCTACAGACTCCAGAACCTAGAACTTATACTTTAGAACCTAAATCAGGGGCCTAAGACCACAAGCTGAGTTCTCTGCCGCAGGCTTCAAATCATTGCAAGCTACTCACAGCCGGGCGAGCTGCTTGAATCCCTTGCCAAGAACTTTTGCCAGGACCAGTGCAGAGATCCAGGAGCCGTGCAGAGACCGCTGTATCCGGACAGACCAGACCAGTGCCAGACCAGACCAGACCGTGCAGAACCGCAGGCCCAGAGACCAGATTGCTGTGAAGTGCCGCTAGCCTGATTGATCAGATCCGTGACGAGACCCAGTCCTTCCAAATATATTGTGAGTACAGCTAGGACGGGGCAAAACCAAATCTCTTAGTTTAAATTAATATAATTCAATCTATTTAACCTAAGTAGAACTGCCTCCTAACTGTCACCTGTCATTTGTAAAGCTGCACCACTGTCATTTGTCGATTCTGCAGCTGCAAAGCTGTCACCTGTCATTTTGAGTTTACTTTAAATCCGAAAAACGACCTTTACAAAATCGTTCATATCTCTGGAACCGTTTGGGCTACGAACTTGGTTTAACTTTCCTCTGAAAGCTTAGAACCAACTTCCTACTCCTTAGACTTTTTCCGCAATCACGATTCACGCACTCGCGAATTTTACCGCGATTTGCGATTTGGTTAAAAATCCAGCCACGTGTAACCATCAGCAGTCATTTCTTTCCTTGCTAAAAATTTGTTTGCCTCTTAATCACCATCTCTGAATCATTGCTAAAGTGAGCCTGAACTCATCCCAAGTATCTCTCACTCACCGTGAACCTCCTAAAGGGAATTAAAAGCATTTTCAGCATATTTCTCACTTCATTGCCACCACATTCCAAGCACTTGGGCCTGTGATTTAAAACTCATACCGGTTTTCTCTAAGCTTGCTGGGGCGGAACTGAATTTCGTATTGTATTTGATTGCATTCCTGAGAACTGTGTGCTCCTCTTTCCATCTACTTCCATGTCTTACATTGCATGGGGAGGGGGGTGAATTGCCAGAGAAAAAGTGATTATATTATCTTTTGCTAAAATCATCTCAAGTATTTCTGTACTGCCTTTTATTCCTCATTGCTTTTCCCTTGAAATCATAAAAGTATTTTTGCTACTTGATCCATCCTATACTAACTCCTCATTGATTATAAAGAAGTGTGCTAGTGTCAGATTACCCATTGTTGATTAACATTATATTTATAAGGGCGATATCGATTATTAATTTATTATAAAAGCGTGGTATCTATATTTTGTCTTATTTCTCAAATAAAACTTTTTAACTTGCAAAACAGAACTACTTCTTGGCTCAGTGGGGTCAGGGGGATTCTAAGAGAGGGGTGTTATATAGGGGTAGTCATCCAGAACTCATGAACTGGACATAAAGATATACCAATAAGGGTTTCCATTCAGTATCCCAGACTAGGCATTGACTTAGCTGTAGTGTTGAATTGAATCTTCTTACAAACCTCCATAACTCCCTTCCTGGGCAAGCTCCTGGAGAAACTGGCCATCTCCCAACTCAATCTCGACACTAAATGTGTTGTTTGTCTTCATGACCATCAGTATGGCTTCAGAGCTGCCAGAAGCAAGGAAACTGCTCTCCTGAACATCTGTGAAGACCTGCTCTCCAACCTCGACTCTAACACCCCATGCATTCTTATCCTGCTTGATCTCTCTTCTGCCTTTGACACTGTCAATCATGCCATCCTGCTCAACCGTCTCCGTGAAAACCTTGGTATCACTGGTCTGGCTCTGTCATGGCTGACTTCTTTCCTCTCCGATCGACCCTCCCAGGTCCAACTTCGGTCCTTCCTCTCCGACATCTTTTTCTCTACCTGCGGTGTCCCCCAGGGATCTAACCTCTCTCCCTGGCTGTTCAAGTAATACCTGGCACTCCTTGCCCACCGCATCGCATCTCTCTATCCCAACTTTCAGTGCTATGCGGATGATACCCAGCTCATTTTCAGGCTACCCTCTGCCTCCTCCTCCTCTCTTTCCCTCATCTCTGATTGTCTGTCTGCCATCCAGGATTGGTGTGCCGCCAACGACCTCTGCCTCAATGCCAGTAAAACTGAGATTCTACTCATTGGCACACCCACTCCCTCCTTCCCTGCAGCTCACTGGCCGGCCTCTCTTGGCCCTCCCCCCCACTCCCACCTGCAAGGCAAAAAACAAAAAACCTTGGGGTCATCTTCGACTCCGCACTCTCCTTCTCCCCTCACATCTCTGACGTCTCTAAGAGGTCACACTACCAGCTGCACCTCCTTAGAGGTATTCTTCCCTTCCTAACCTTCCCCCAGAAGCTCACTTTCTCCAGAGCCCTGATCCTCTCCAAGCTGGACTACTGTAACAGCCTCTATCTAAATCTTCGTTCCTCCACTCTCCGCCCTCTGCAACTCATTCAGAACAGGACTGCGAGACTTGTCCTTGGCCTGAAGCCCAGGGATTGTATCTCTCCAGGACAGAAATCTCTGCACTGGCTCCCAGTGGCTGTGAGGATTAGATTCAAAACCCTCTGCATTGTACACAAGGCCTTCTGGGGCCTGGAGCCAAAATACCTTCAACTCTCTCTTCCTAAATAACTTTGTTCTCGAGCTCTTCGCTCATCTGCCTCCAAATTCCTCAGGGTCAGTCGCTTCTCCAAGCAACGAGTTGGTGGCAGATCACTCTCTTCGGCAGGGGCCTCTCTCTGGAACAGCCTTCCTGCCTCCCTGAAACTTGAGGAGAATCACCTCTGGTTCCGGAAACACCTCAAAACCTTCCTCTTTGCTTCTGCCTTCTCTCCTCCGCTCCCTTGCTGATCTATTGACTGAAATTGCACTGGTTACCCGGCCACCCTTCTGATCTCTGGCCCAGGCCCTGTCAACTGCCCACCTGCACTGCTCCCCTGGCAACCTCTGCACTTGGGGACTGTTTTCTGTATCCCTTCAGTCCCCTTTTCAGCACTTTGTCCGCACTTCCTTGCACTTGCCTGTTGTTTTTTGTGTGTTTTATTTATCTTATTCATTCCACTTCCCATGTACTGCACTTTCCCCTCTCCCTTCCCCCCTTGCTCTCTTCCTTTCCCCCCTTCCCATGCACTTGTGCGATCAGAGTGACACCTGGCCTAGTAAGATCGTTGCCTGTCCTCCCTTTGTCCCCCCATTGCCCCGTCGCACCTTGAAACACTTGTGTATAGGCGCGTTATAAATGCCATACCATATCATATCATATCCTCCTCTGCATCATTGCGCCTTTTCCCTTATTCAGGCCCTGCAGCTGGTGGTGGTGGTGGTGTTGGAGTTGGTGGCTCCAGGGCTGGAGGGATGGCCATGGATGATGCCATTTTTCAAGTTAAATAGCAGGTTTTCTAATACTCTTACAAGCAGGTGCTCTTACCTGGTTTACAGATGAAAAATTATCAAGAATATGTCTAGGAGCTTTGCAAGTGTATACTTTCAGCTTGAAACTTTGTAGATCGGCTGAAAATGCAGTTTTCAAACGTCCACAAAGCACAGACGCATTTGCGAAGCACGAACGCCGTTCATCAATGCGTGATGACGGTATGGGCGCCTGGTCATGTGGCAATGTCCGGAAATTCTGCTGTGAATGTCAGACGTTTGTGGACATTGACGAACAAGAAAACAGTGTAAAAGATGATAGAAGTGTTAAGAATGTTGCTAGAAGGTGGGGAATGGCACAGTTTTCACTTGAAACTTCCTATATTGGTCAAAAATGATGTATATTGGAGGTGAGTATGATATTCCGAAGTTGTAGCTAATTAGTGGGTACTGTTAAAAACCTATACAATTCAGTGAAACAACTTTCTTAAAGGGAAGTTATAGTTAAGTTGCACTCATAAAAACCTACATAATTCAGTGAAACAACGTTGTTAAAGGGGCGTTATAGTTACAAGTAAAATTGAAAAAACCCAGAAATTTGTCATTGCTTAGACTAACACCCAGGACATCAAAAAAGGCATCACATACTTGGGCCCCTTGTTTTTGTTCACTGACATATCTAGGCCAGGTGGTTTTGTTCACTGACAGTCAGAATATGAAAATTGAAAATGTGATATATATCTAGATGTTAACCTTGAAAGCAGATCAGCCACTGCAGTGACCAGTGCATGATGCTAAAGGTATCATGTAAATGCTTAATAAGGATACAATGGTTCACTGGATGAAAGGTTACGATGGTAGTACAATCAGAAATAATACATACACTTTAATTATATCATTCCTCCATATTACAAACACTGTATACTCGCCCTGCATTAACTATAATTACTATACACATATTACTGTAGTATGGGTTGCCAGTGGCCAGATTTTTGGGGGCATGGCCGACAGCCATTCCCCCAAGTATCTGGCCACAACAAACACAATAGATTTCAACCATATAACAAGTACATACAATACACCTTCAAATAACAAAACTCACCCAGAATCCCCCCCACAATCCATATAATGTCCACAGACAGTAAGAGGGGACCGCAGACTTGGCGGCACATGCAAACCCTTTTTTCACCTATAAAAACAAATCCATACCATCTTTATTCCACTACCCTACGCTTGCCATGCCCTCTTTCAGCCATCAAATAACCTCAAATGTGTTTTCCAAACTTGTTTGTGCACAGAGCTGTCTGCGAACTACCGTGGTGTCTGCGAACTTGGCGGAACCTGCACCCATTTTTTTCACCTAGAAAAATAGCTCCATATTATCTTTATTCCTCCGCCTGCCCTTTTCAGCCCCTCTTTTGACCACCAAATAACCCCAAATGTGTTTCCCAAACGTTTTCCCCACCATGCTATCCACAGATCCAATATAGGGACCATTTCAAAAATGATGACGCACCTCGCGCTTTACACCATCCGATCATCAGGCGTGTCTGTGGACCGAATAGGGGAGTGAGTCCACAGACTGGAGCCAGATATCACTATTGTTTTTTACCCACTTTTTCGCAATTTTTTAAAAAACTACTGTACTGATTTACACGCTTTAGGGACCAAGCCGCCACTCCTGGTGTAAATCTGATGAAAATCCATCCAGTGGTTTGGGCTGTAGGTGCAAGCAATTTTTCTTTCCATTGCTTCTGAATATTTCTACACATTTTTGGACCCCCTATAACTTTTCCCCCCTTTGACCAAACCAAACCATTCTTCGCAGAATCATTCCGAGGGGGCCATAAACTCATTTTTCAAAGTTTGGTACAGATTCGTCCAGTGGGGGTGAAGTTATACTCTGCCCAAAAAGTGTTATTTCTATTAATTGAGCAACTTAACCATAACTATAACTACAGGGCTGCTACGGAAGGCTGTGTAATTCTGCTATAACATTCTCAGAGGGCCAAAGCGCTGAAAATAAATACCAAATGAAGGCAACTGTACATGCTTTAAATTCTCAATCAACCTTCCATATAGGAACACCTGATCAAATGAAATCAGTTTTTAGATTTCTACTACGGCAAGGCATGCAATTTTGTATGGAAAGACAGTCATTCAAGTCTGATAGAGTTGGTAGAAGTGTTGGGGTGCCAGTCATGAGATATTGAGATATTCTGTTCCACCAGAATCAGTCATTGCCTCTGTTTTCATAGATACCAGAAGAAACCTTGTGTAGTACAATGACATTTTAGTGTCACAGTTGCCACACACATTACTCCATATCACAGAAAAGCTTTTCAAGGGTTTGTATTGAAGTCTTTGAGGGCCCTAGGACTATCCCCTTTCTCTCTCATCTTGTATCACACCTCCTCCGTAGCACAGGTATCCCTGACCCCAGATTAGTAGTAACCGAAGGTTGAACCTTGCTGTCTAATGTTGTCTTCTGTTAGTTGTGAGCACCTAAAGGCAGAATGCCTTCACGTATTCAACTCTTCCAGGGACCTTTTAACTGTGCCTTCTCTATCCAGTTGTTAGTGTTCTACTGGGATATGGCAATTGTGCCTTACAGATCCTATGGATTCAATCCTATGCCTTGCACACACTCTCTCATCTCTCCCTTTTTTATTCTTTCTTATTAGATACTTGGTCTCCCTCCAATCCTGTATGCCTCCAATGTTTCTCACTCCTTCTAGGTCTCAACTCAACCCGTCAATGCTGCCACTCCTTCCACTTGTCTACTGATTTCTGCTCCCTACTAGTACCCCATCCTCCATACTATAACTACTACTACTGCTAACTCCAATTACTCAGAAACCCTCCTTTCATTCAGTACCACCCACTTCACAATCACTCCTTACCCTAATATTTCTAATCACACTTTCCACACAAACACACACACACACTCACAAATGAGTTTAACATGTATTCACTGGCCAATACCTCACTTTCTTCAAAAATTGCCTTCACAGGCTGCCACTTCCTCCTTCCTGCTAATTGCTTGGCCATTCACCACCTTCTCCTACTCTGACCTCATCTGCATATCCCACACTTCCTGCTTCATGTTGCTCCCTTATGTTCTCCCTTCCCCCTGGCATTTATCCGGTTTCCTTGGGCAATGTGTTCCTGTACCCCACCCAGATTGATTATATGTCATCTAAAATTAGAAATGGTGGGCTAAGCTCCACCCAATTTCATTGTGCATACACACTGCAAAATGACAATGGATGCCTGAGAAATCCAGTGTCTCTTTTCTTGTTAGAGGGCCCCATTCTGGGTGTCCATGCAGAGGTCCCAAGTGAGTGAGGGGTTTCGTTGCCCTCACAAGTCTCTGGTGGCCTATGGTAGCCAGTGACAGCTGGGTATGCCTTCCACCATCACTCACCTATTCTGCGTGGCTTTTCTTGCCGCTCTGTGCAGGTGTTGTTGCTTCGCTCCTCTCTCTCTGTTGGTTTCACTTTGCATGATCTTGTGGAGACTATGGAACACTGGTTGTTAGTCAGGTTGCAGGTTCTCTCTGCAGAGGTGGGGTGCATGGGCTCTCCCTTTGATGCTTTCTGCTATGTTCTTGCTTTGATGTTGGATCTTCGAAAAAAATACAAAAAGACTGGCAAGCATGTTGTCGAGGAGGGATGGCATGAGAAATAGTTGGACTGCTTAAAAACAGACTGGAACAAGGGTTGCATGATTTGGGGCCCTCCCAACTGCCACCATCCCTACAGGGTTTGGACTCACACTGGATCTCTTCCTGGTAGGCCTCCTACCCATGGTCGAGAGGGATTTCCATCACCTATTTACAATGCTACGGTACTGACCTTGTCACATTAGCCATTTGATTGAAACAGCCATTAGGTAAAACAGTCATCTTTATTAATACTTCATCATGTATTATTTTATGTAATAAGTGTTAACTTTATCCCAGATTGAAATATTCTTTACTCACACAATTCCTTGTTCCGAGTTTGCCAGCAGTAAATGTTAAGACTTTGTTTCTGGCCGTAATTCCTTATTGGAGTCCCTACTTTCTGAATGAGCTCCCAGCATTCACGTGTCTTGAGTTTATACTCCTTATCCAGAGGGAGCTGTTAGCTTGCCTATCTATTTAACTAACTCAATATGCGATGTTAATGTTGCATCCCTTGTCAGCATGCACTTCCTCCATACATTTCCAGAAATTATTCTGTCATCTTTAATGATGCCAAATGTGTTTCATGTATAAGTACTGCTTTGAACACGTAGGCCTTTCTTCACATCTACAGTTATAGGCTTGCCAGGTCGCTTACAGTTGGGATCCAATCACACTCCACTGCTCGCCACCCAAAGTACCCACTACGGCTTCCTCAGCTACATCTCACAATTGTTAGTTGCCAGGGTCCCATCACCTGAGCATATCCTAATCTTATGAAGTTTAGATTTTGGATAAATATACCAGTTGGCAATCCTTCTCTGACCTCTTTTAAGTTTCATTCCAAACTACTTTTGATTCTCTCATTAAAAGCAAATGCCTCTAGTTGGAAATGATCAAAGAATTAATTTGCATACACTAATCTTGCAACTTGATGAACTTCTACCACATTCCACAACATTCTTCCTCCTCAAATGTTGTCGGCATACTGCCTAAATCTTTTTTTTTTTTAATAAATAAATGACCTCATGGGAGCCTCTCACTCTCGGAAATTATCAAACTTCCTTATCATGCAGCAAGTACACTCTATTTCTTCCTTCCATTCCAAATCAGCTTTTGTTCACTGACTTAACCAACTACTTCAAGATGAAATATAGCTACATATCCTAATGACATTTCAGTGACATCTCTAAATTTGTTGTGTAAAAAGCGGATCCTACCTCATTGTGAACATAATTACATAATTCTGAAAATGATCTAAATTGTGTTGCTTGGCATTAATGTATTATGTGGGAAAGCAAATGTAATCCAGCTTGGTATAGCTAGACAACGCAACAGTCTCCAAGCTCCGACACTAAAATCACTAAGCCCAACTCCGCCCAGGATTACAAATATTGTCCTTGAAATATTCTTCACATCTAATACTAAAACATGTGCACACATGTTTTGCATTGATGACTTCATAGCTGAGTTAATTTAAATTAGTTGGACTGCCTGTGATTTTCAATGTTCCCATCTATTTACAAAATCCCTCATCTGGACAACTGTAATACCTACTATTCCTTATTCACCCCACTCCGGCCCTCTCCTTATTCGCTCTCTGCACTGGTCTGCCTATGTGGTCCACTCTTTCTGCGTTTTTCCCCTTTTTGCCCGTCACCACTGGAATCTCACCCTCCTGACCCAAAACACTATGGGGGTCATTACGACCCAGGCGGTAAGTACGCCAACTTTACCACCATGGTGTAAACTATGTTTACACCATGGTGGATGGCGGATTTACCGCCCCATTCCAAGGTGAGTGGGGCGGTAAATCCCCATTTCCCATTTTACCCTTCCCCATTCCCATTTTTGCCCCATAGGGCATAATGGGAGTGGGGAAGGCGCTAATTACGCCACCGTAAATTACGGTGGCATAATTACCATCATGTCGGTTTAGCGCCATGGATTTTAACGGCTGCTAAAAGCAGCCGTTAAAATCGGAATCAGGCGTTAAGGGTTAACGACGGCGTTAACCCTTAACGCCTGAGTTGTAATGAGGCCCTATATCCTTTATTCTAGCACATAAAGTGACCCTCAAAATTGACAGTCATCCTTATTAATACTTGATCATGTATTTTTCATGTAAAAAGTGTTAACTTTATCCCAGATTTATATGTTTTTTCTACATGGTGTATAATACAATTAGAAATGTTTGTTGTTGTTAATGGTCTATGTAATCTATCATTGCCCTAGCTAGTTACTGTACCTACATGTACCTACATGTCTTACATATGACTATGTTTGTGCAATCCCTGTCCAACGTTCCCTCTTATGAGTAGTCACCCATCGCCCCAAGATATTAACATATAATCTACCTGTACTTTTGTATGTACTTTTTCATGGGGATTACCCTGGTAATTGGGATGAATGTGTATTGTCACAGTGTGTGTCGAAAGAAAACAACATAATACAAGTTATTTTGCAGTGACCCAATATATTTATTAAATGAACTATAAAGTGGTGCAGGAGGCAACACATTAATGGGATAACTATAGGTAACGATGGGTTGGTGAGAATACATAACTACAGGTCACCAGAGTCCTTTATCTCAGTGTTCATAATACTTTTTGAGAATCATCCCCACCTCACACTTTTAACTTTGCATATGATACGGTCTTGTGTTTGCTTTCCTATCTGTATCACAAATACCTATAAAGAAACCAGTATCTGAGCCATCATAAAAAGGATTCAGAATGAAACTGAGAGAATAAAGAGTTTAAAAACAAATAATTGAGTCTTTCTTTTTCCTTACTCTATCCACTATTTGATAGGCAGTACATCGGCACTGACAAGGGTTAGGGCATTAGATAGATAGGGATAGATAGGACTCTCTCTATCCCTCTCTTTACTCTGTCCTAAATAGTCTCTCAGACTTGCTCAGTATTTAGAATTAATCTTTAAAATCACTTATGGTTTCAAGATGCATGATAGGATCTAACCAGCTTTGTCTGCCCTTCTCACCCCTGTATACCTTTCTAATCATTCAGGAGCAGTATAGATGATCCGCTGGATTCCTCAATTGTTAGGGTATGTTGCCCCCTCCCCTCTTGGTGTCATAAAATACTACCCTTACTAATCACTGACAAGCAACCCTACCCGTCATGTGTATATTTATTAATGCAGACATTTCAGTTCACCAAAAGGCATGAGGTAGTTGTAACGGTTAGTTAAGATGTACGGCCCGTGCAATCGGTGAAGCATGATTAAGGTAGCAAAGCAGCCAATACTGCCCCATTTCCAGGGGTTTTGTTGCACTAAATGGGTACCTTAATGTCCCTTCAGCTAATGATTTGTTATTGAATATATTTCCCTTTAGTAGTGAGTAAGCCTTTAAAGGACAAATGTATGAATCATTAATTTCCACGGAAAATCTGCTACTCTGCATTGCTATGGTTTGGACATTGAAAATTCCAGAACCTCCTTGGAAGGCACATTTTTGTACATTGGTATAACGGACCTCAAGAGACATTTTGTTTGGAATGGAGAATTCTAATATGGTAGGGGCATGTCATGATTTTTTCATGATATCCACCCACCCATGCAAACGTATTCAGGTAACTCCAGAATCGCTGAATTTCTAACGGTTTTGTCAAACCACAAATTCTTGAACTTTTAGTTTTTAGTGGGTTGATTCATGTTAGTTTGGCATCATTAGGCAAGTGCAGTTGGAGCTTGTGATTAGTCCCCAAGATAGAGACACACGATTAGTACAGTACATAAGGGGCAGATAGGACATTAAAATTGAAAAAGGATTTGTTTCAGTTTGGTAAAGGCAGACAATATAAGCAGTACTTAGTTGAGGTGCAGGTAGACATTTGAAACTGATAGGTTGGTGATTTTTTTAAAGATCTCTACTTTGGTTCGATACAGGCACAGCAAATTGATTAAACAACTGTTACTGAGCCTGTCATGCATTTGTTTTCTTTCTTTGTTTATAGATTTTTTTATTTCTTGGTGTAATCATGATTTCATCTGGTCCTGCACATGGGTAGCATTTAGTATGTCTCCCAGTTCATGGTGCTCTGATTTCCTTGATTTTCTCTCAACTAATCAGTGATCTAATATTTTTCTTTTGTGTAATGTATCTTATTCTATCAACCGCTTTAAGAATAATCTCCAATGCCTTACCCTTTGAACTGGCAGAAGTCTAGTGTGGCATAAACCATTGTTCACTGTTAGCTTTCCTGTGCCATTTGCCTCCCTGCACCATGTTCGGAAGTGAATTGACTTCCACACTCAGGATACAATTCACAGTGTTTCATGTGAGTCCTCTCAGACCATACATTTGACATGTCATAACCACAAGTCATAGCTTCCTATAAATGATTCTTATTGGTTGTCTTTCTCTCTCATCACACCTGTTGTGCTGCATTAGGCAGTGATGCAGTCTCAACTTCCAGTATACAGCGCACCTCTAAAATATGGTTTGCTTTATTTCTCTATAGAGGTCTTGTTACCACATGCGTTTCTTGGGAATTGTTAGAATTACTGTTTCCACTTTCTCTGTCAGTCAGCTCTGCTTGCCCCACATTAGTGTTCACTTTGGTCCTCATGAGTGTTCTCTGCACCACATATGAGTTTGTGTATTGGTGGAACCACATTCTGTGTTCTCTTTCAGTGCTGATGGCACCACCTTGAGGGGTCACAGGACATTCATTCCCTGGTTCCATTTAACCCTACTTCTTTTGAATGTTCCGAGGACCATGGACAATTCTTGTGAAGTTTTAGGGCCATGACTTCCCTTTTTCGGTAATGACTTCCTGCACCACACTGCTAATGTATGACTCTCGCCACCTTCTGAACTGCATTGCTATTCAAATCTTTTGAGGATTTCTATGCAGTACATCTTTATTTACTAACGGGTTTACCAGCACCTTTACCGGTGCCGGTAAACCCATTCCGCCAACCTTTTAGTTAGGCCCAATGTCCTTGATTTCCTTCTGTTGTCATCCTTTTCCACCACTCTTGGTAGTGTTTGCAGGTTCCTACACCTCTGTCTTGTCCCTTGGATCTGCTTACGGACACTGGATCTCTGCAACCTGTTTCTGGTATAGCTTTTTTCCTAGGACAAGGTCTCAACAATTATGCAGTTTCGCACAGAGTTTCTGGTTTACCCCAGTTCAATGATTCCATTTTATTTACGATGCACAACTTTCCCTTTGCGTCACAGATAAGTGTATCTGGTCATCTCACTATGGATAGCGGGAACTCTCTTGTGGACAGCCATTTCATGTTCTATTGCAGCTACACTTCACCGCACTATGTCAACGAGAACAATAGGGAAGAGAAAACCCCAGAGTTGATAGGAGGCTGAAGATTATATTCACTTTCTGTAGCTGATGGGACCACCTTGCATGACACGCATACTTGTGATGTTTTGTGTCAATGACAAGGGAGGAGGATAGCCCACTGTTGCTTTGATGCTGGCCGGAATTTCCATTCAGGGACCATCATAGAATGCTCTGCCTACTACTAAGGAATAGAGAATCCCAGTGATCATTTTCCATGACATACGCTCGAGTGCAATGCTTTTTTAAAGTCTCAATACCTAAGGAGGAGAGAATCCCAGCGATTGCCATTCAGTGGCTACAACTAAGCATGCCCTCTTTGTTGTGAGTAATTTGGAGATAATAGTAGGAAAGAGAATATCCCAGAACTGGTTGTGTGCAAGAAAATACTTTGTACAACACACATGCTATCTTCTTGAGGCCAGTAACATGAATGAGAGAATCCTATTGACCTCTCCGAGAATTTTTGCAGTTCAGATTGGCTTTCAAATATCCATCTTTCCCCACAGACCTAAATGGAGGTTCGAGCAGGATTTTGGCAGGATTCCTTATGACTTGCAAGATGGCGGTCCACCCAAAACTAGACTTCTAGTCATGGTTGTGATGGTGCAATGTACAACTCGCCCTAAGGAATATCAACACATGGTGTCAAAATACTGTATTATTGGCAAAGTGTGTGCAACTAAATAGATTTTAACCGGATCCTCGTGATATGTAACATAGAGAAAAACAAATGAAGTGTTGGAATGCTATTTCTTGCAAGGAGTACGAAACCACGTTGTGTACGTAAACACAGGATATTCTAAGTCACATCCATATTTCTGTCATTCCATAATATCACTGCACCCCTATGTGCTTTCCAATATCCTTTTCGTATTCAGTTAGTGGTACTTTTGCCTATATAACAAAAACGACTGGGAAATGCTTTTCTTGAGAATGAATTAATGTATATTTGAGTAAGACGTATGTGCAGGTTTCCATATTTGTTTTGGAAGACGCATATTCTGGCATGGCATTACATGGTTCAGAGCTTGGCATTTCCAACTGTGACATTATTACACTTTAATTGGAAACGTGCAGGTTTCGTGTTTGGTATGTGGCGACACGAATAACGTATTCGAGTTCTTGATTGCAACATTCTGGCTTTTAGATGGTCTAAAAATACACACAGACATTTCAAACATTGCTTTTCATCTAGACTTCGCCGCTGTTTTCTAAAACCATCAAACATGCGAATTCCTAATTATGGGGCATGTTAACACCATGGTGTGGTAATACGCCCTGCTTGCAAAAAGTTCCTGTCAGAAATGACACGTCAGCCCAGCTCATAAAATGACGTCTCTGCACTCCTCGCCATGCACCGAGTTGAGCGTTGTCATCGAGGCTTCATGTGAATACTGCAGGAGACGATTACTTGACGCACAGCTGGATAGTTAAAATATACCATTGTTACTGTGTATCCCAACATGGTGTAATTAGGTGTGAGGCTGGCGGACTGTTTTGGTAACCGTTTTTCCAAAAGTCCAAAAGTGAGTGTCTTTTGAAGTCTCGAGTCTTCTGAGGAAAGAGGGATGGGGCGTCATATCCCTGGACGGGATCTGGGTGACTCATTCTGTCAATCAAGCCCCACTTCAGAGGGGAATAAAGAGATTTGTATCTCAAAGCCGTGCAAGAGGACTTCTCGGCTTTTCATTTCATATTTATGAGCGGTTTACTTTGAAGTGTTTATCAGGCAATACACAGAAACATGAGAGAGCATAGCCTGGAACCATGTTCAAGTGTCTAATCTGCTAAGTGCTTACTGAGCAAGCCGGAGCATCAGAGGAAGCAAATCAAAGGAGAAAAACAATAACACATGTTGTGTTATTCAACTTTTAAGGCATAAAGCGAAAATTAAGCAAATGAACAACGCATTACCTATATCATTTTTTACAGTCATTTTTACATGAATCATGAAGAAACGGCCAGGCGTTACATTCCAGCAGGAGGAAATATAGCTTTCACTACAAAATGAAAGTTGCTTCAGAAAACATTATGTTTGAGATGACAGCCCTACAGTACCTTGCTACTCAGGCACAGAGTGATCACAATATGTTCTGTCTGTGGACAGTGGTACTGTGAATATCAAAGTACCGTACCCGATTACATGAACTGTTTTTTGACTGGTCCAATGTATTGTGATCTTCTAATTCATTCTGGGTGTATGTTGCTCGACCCTTGCTAGGTACCACAGAGAAATATTAGTTACATCATTTTTAGTTTTGGCTATTAGGTGGCATGAAAGCGCTACCTTAAAGACCAAACTATTGTCATTCAAATAAGAGCATTAACATAACAGCTGGGCTTTGCATGAGGGTCTGTAATGCTTTTCCAATGGAGATGACAATGGGAGACACCGCTGTTAGGTTATTGAATCCCTCCCATTCCCTGCCCCTTGCCATGCTAATCCCTATGGTTAATACCACCCATCTCTGAACTCTTTGATCTCTTCCATGGCGGCAGTCATCTTGGATGGTTGTGTCTAAGGAAACTCTCTGAAAAGAAGCTGAAACTACCAGCCATCTTTGAATCGGAAAGATACCATGTATCTTCCAGTTAAAATGGTACACTGAATCATGCAAGTATAATGTTTTTAAAATAGCTAAAGAAATGTGCAATACTTTCGACAGCAGTCATTATTTCTGTCCTTTTCGCGTCTGATTTCCTTTTTTTTAAATATAGCTAAGGCTGTTGCTCAACCTTTTCTAAATCAGTTTTAATATGTATCAAAATAAGCAATGTTGTGATACATGTCATTTACTGCTCAAACCCTTGCCTTTGTTAGCTGAGAAGGGTCATGCAGAGGCTTGCCCTGCATGGTCCCACAATCCTACTGGTTGTGCTCGGCTTCACACGTACATTGGGCCTCATTATGAGCAGGGACGTCATTTGGGGGTCGCCAGAGGTCGCAACTGCGACCTCTGAGGTCTCCCTTGCGACCTCTGTGGTCACCCTTGCGACCTCTAGAAAAAAAAAAGAAAAAAAAATGGGGTTTTTTTAAAACTTTTTTTTTTTTGTAATGCAAGCTCATGGGCTGTGGCCAGCACCATGTGGCTCTTTAGTTTTGGAGTGGCTGGCTTTCTTGTTAAAGCCCCTTAAAAAAAGAAGAAAAAGAAGAAAAGGATTGACACAAGTCTAACACTTTCAGCACTGACCCTAAATAAGAAAGATTAGGAATACCAAATAAAGTCTTTCTGGAATTCTATACAATAATTGATACTCATTAAAGGTTTATTTCAGGCACACTTCAGGGGGTGAGTCACTGATTTAGTCTGTTCTTAAGCGTAAGTGCTATATAACAACACATCATCATTTGGTCATGGTGCTTGCATTCACAGTAATTTGGTAATATGGGCCTATACACACTGATCTTAACGATACATATGGCGATCCATTCTTGTATGAAATGTACATCACATTATAGTGATATCGTAACCATATTTTTTGTAGTGTACAATGCTATGCGATAGCACTTCCTGTTTTGTCAACGGGTGAAAGGTCGCGTTCCATCGCATCCCGCGATATCACTTCGGGGTGGGATCAAATGACATCACTTCCTGTGATGTCACCCGGGGACAAGGGTCGTGTGATGTCACTTCCGCTACCCCTGGCATTTTGGTGAAATGACGTCCCTGATTATGAGCATGTTGGTCCGGTAACAATCTTGTCGGTAAGCCTACCAGCACCGTTGTTACCGGACCGGCACACTCCGAGTCTGTGGGCGGCTGCCGTCCCGCTGGCCAGGCCTGACCTGGCGGGCAGAATGGCAACCACCAGCAGACTTTCCTGGAAGCACCAGAAACATTATTAACGATTCCAGTGCTTCCATCATCCCCATTCCCATTGAATGGAAATGGGGATTTACATTTTATCAGCACCTGATTTCCAGGAACTCCAGGTCATAATCCCACGCTGTTTGTGTGGAGCCAGGCACCAGCTCAGCTACCACCCGACTCGTAATCAAGAGTGTGGCTCACCCAACTTCTATATTTTTGTTGTTCGATAAATTCCCGTTTTGTTTTGTTTTCCTTCCCTGGTTCTTTAAAACCAACTGTAAAGTGCTCAAATAAGGAACTTGTAATAAGACATGAAACCCCACAGTGCTCACGATGGAAAGGATCTCAGGGTCTTCAATTTTGAGCTCTGTCCTTTGTGTGTTTGCAGGGTTTTGTACACCAATCACATTGTAAACTGAAATGAAAAATACTTTGTTTATCCTATTTGGAATGGAAGAATAGAAGTATATGAATGCAAAATGATGTCAGCCTAAAAAAATCTTTTATGAGTTATTCAGATTTTCAGTCAAGTCATAAAGACACACACAAACAAAATTATGTGGCAATGTTATCTGTTAGTTAACATTACGAGCCTGATTTGAAAACATGTTTTTCAATGGGAAAATCAATGTCAATGCTTCCATGATAAATGTACCTCTTGTAGAAGTGCCTTCTTACTGCTTCAGAACTGTCATTTAAATATTCCACCTCCTTAAGATATGGTAAGCAAGCATTTTGCTTTTGCATCTCAGGAGGAGCAGGGAGAGTCTAGTGGATGATCTCAGAGAGTGCATGTGAGCTTTCTTGGTGATGCTGATATTAAGGTAGAGGGTGCTGCTATGCGGATGCACCAGTGTGCTAAAGTCAGAGTTTTGAAGTCGATACACTAACAGCTGATGTCTGTGCCATCACATTGGGTGGCATCAAAATCTTCAATATGACTAAGACACAGCAGCTACAACTTGACTCCACTTTCCCTACCAACTTTATAGTCAACCTACATAACCTTCCAATGCAATCCCAAGACAACTCACTATCGCATATTCCTATCTTCCAACCTAGTCACTTTTTCTCTCTTTAATGACACCTCACACCTCTGCCCACACTTTCATTCACTTCATCCGTTCTATTCCTTCACCACGCAATCATGCCCACTCTCCCATCTCCTCCCCCATGTATGACCAAACATAAATTCATGCCCAAACTCATGGTGCCAAATCAACATCTGCCACCAAGCTCTCTCTTCTCCACTTGCTCACTCATTGAACTTGCCTTTACTGAATCCCGCTCTGCACTGTCATTTCCGTACATTGCACACTATCATGTCTGCACCTACAACCATTCCTGCCCAGCCATGCAGCTGCTGAGGATAGCAGAGCATTGCTACTCACACAGTTGGTGCAAAGAATAATCACCCCTCTTCACCTACACAGACTCCCCTGACATTGAATAATTCTTGACAAAGGCCGTTTATTCTAGTAAACCAATTTTATTTCTGTTTGACCGACACACATTTCCAAACTATTCCCGACCATCCAGACTATGCCACTGCCCACTCACAGGACCTGCTCCATATCCACTCCTCTCTCAGCCAATGAATGTGCCTCCTGCTTCTCCACTCGTATCAACAAAATGTGGAATACATTGTCCACCATGCTATTTCCCCCTCCCCATTCTCCACTTCTCTCTATCTCGCTTCTCCCTCAAATTGCCAATTGAAGATCTATTCATCTATCACTCGGCCAACTCATCCTGTGCACCAGTTGACCACTTTGAATAACAAACTGCTAAGGTAATTGCACCTGTCACCTCTGCTAAACACTCTGTCTTATTCAACCTATTCCTCTCAACTGGTATCTTCCCAGCCAGTTACAAAGCAATCATAGTAATACCTTTTCCAGAGATACGAACTGCTAACACCAAAACCCCTTTAGGCTCTCTCCTTCGGTACAACATTAAAATCTGCAATAGGGCTGTCTTGAACCCCATAGCCAAATACATTAAAGTAATCCCTCTTTCTGACTTCACTACCACTCTAAAAACCTCAAAAGTGTTGTCTTCTACTGCATCACCAACTATCTCATTGTACACTCACTTGCTGACCCCCCTCCTATGTAGATTTTGGTCCAAAGGCTCCACCAAGATTGCACTCATATATGCCACCAATTCCCGTACCAAGACCAATTCCAATAGATTCAAATACTTCACAGTAATGTGCTACTGTTAAAAGATGCTAGCCCAAATACCAGCTACCCACACTCTGTACAGCACTCTGTACAGCAGTCTGCCGCTCTCAAGCCTGGTCCATGCTTTAAACAATAACATAATAAAAATAAATGGCCCACAACTCTCACCTCTACTCCACTGTTCACATTCTAGACGGTTCATATAAATTCCACAGTGTGAATCCACACTCCCTCCTATCGTTGTATCTCATTGGGTTCAAGAACACTGTAATTGACTGGGTGTCATCCTATCTCTTTGACTGCTCCTTCTCCATTTTACGGAAAAGGAGTGGTAACAAAGAACACTGTGGTTTTACGCACTTTCTCCCTAACCCCCCTGCACTTCAATGTTCTTCACACATGACTTGCTTACTGCTGATAACTATTGTAGGTCTGGGCGTTGATTTCTTCACTGTAACCAAAAGCAGGCATACACTTAAAGAGTATATATGTGCTTTGTCCATAAAGCAAGTTTATTATACAAACAGCCAGGAAGGGTTAGGTGACATCAAGAGTAAAACTAACCTGCCTACCTAAACCACACAAAGAGCACACATTGTATACAATTTGCAACAGTTAAAACACTCCCAAAGGTTTTGTTACAGAGCCAACCCCCACACATGATTGGTTAAATCTATACAATGTAACCATATTCCCTTTAAATCCCACAATTGCTATTGGATACATTCATCTAAGCACCATTCCCTTTAACTCATAATTGCATGTTCTGTTCTCTTCATTGGCTCCCAGTTGCTGCAAGGATTAAATTCAAGACCCTTCGCATTATCCACAGGGCATTCTGGGGCCTGGGTCCATAAATCCCTTCCCGCTCGAGCTCTTCGCTCCACCATCTCCAACTCCCTCATGGTCAGCAGCTTCTACGAGCAACGAGTTGGTGGTAAATCTCTTTCCTTGTCAGGGGCCTCCCACTGGAACAGCCTTCCTGACACTTTGAAACTTGCGTAGAACCATCTACCATTGCAGATGCACCTCAAGACCTTCCTCTTTGCTTCTGCCTTTGCCCTCCTTCTCCTCTGCTAATCTGTCTGATTTCGGGACCATATAAATTCCCACCCAGCCAGTCATCTGCACTGCCCCTGACAACTCTTGCACTTGGGTCTGTATCTGTTACCTTACACTCCACTTACCAGTCACCCCTTGTCTGCGCTCAAAACCTGCACTTGTCACCATGCTGGCTGCACTTCCTTTTGTATTGTTGTATCCCATCCTGAGAACTTTCCATTTCTCCCCTCTACCTTGCACTTTCTCCCTTCCCTCTCCCCATGCACTTGCAAGTTCTCAATGTCACTATGCCTAATAAGATTGTTGTTTTGTCCTCCCTTGTTCCCCTTCCTTGCCTCGTAGCGCTCTGAAACACTTGTGCATGAGCGCGATACAAATAAAATATCATATCATGTTTCATATTTACACTACACCCTTCTCTGGGGCCTTTCCATATCTGGTCATAGTCCCATCTCCTATTTACACAGTTTACACAACTTACAAACAATTTCAATTATCACAGGTCCCATCTGGTTAGAAACCTTTACCCCTATCTGTGACGCACACAGCTATTTTATGGAAATTCCATTGATATAAAAGAAGAGGAGACTGAACACATTGCCTTTTGATCTATTGTTGCTGGTTTTATCGCCCAAACATGTTGGTGTCCACATTCCACTCTAAACTATACGACTTACCATTCCAGCCCACATGGTCCCAACCCACATCTTGACAACTCTATAGAAAATCCATTATGTATCAGTGCTCCTTTCCCCGCTAGCAGCCCACATCAGGTTTAATTGTCTGGCCCTAACAGGTGACTGGAATACTCAATAACAGACTCCTATATACTTACAGAGATTGCATCTCCCCTTCACAATGCACCTAGACCATAAAAAAGACCTGCCCAAATCTGACCATCTGATTTTATTGCAACTACTGCTGTATTCCCCAACCTTGTAAAACTCGTTTTTCAGTAACAGTGTTCAATTGTCTAACCCAGGCTTAGCTAGAACAATTCCTAACTTTTCAGAGAATTCTGTGGCAAAACAGATCTGTTTAAACACATTGCCCAAAACCTATTTCCCTAGACACCTCCATGCATGTGTACCTATACATCTATGTTCAGGACTACTGCATCCCCTCACACTGATTTTCCAATTGCCAATCTCTTACCTCACATGCACACGTAGAGCTCCACACTGCCTGATTGTTAAGCACTGTGTGGCATGATACACCTGTATTGCGTTTACATTGTATCAGCAGTTTTGACACTTACCTTGCTGTGCACATGCAATCCAAAACATGCGTCAACTAAAACACAAACAACACTAAAAATAATGCATGTCCCATTCCCATTAGCTACACTAGATTCATACTAAAATGGAACATTATGTCAACATCGCTGTCACCCCAGCCGCCACTATGGCACACGCAATTCAAACTTCTCTTTACCGTGGGACCATTATCAACCACCCCAACACTATTTATCCTGTAGGCTGCCACAGTTTGAATCTCAGTAGGTCCAACTCATTTTGGAATGAATGGGCAGTTTTATGGGGATAGGCACGATATTTGAAATATAGGGCAAGGGAGCAGGATACCAAGAGAAAAAAGTATGTGCTGCCTCCTCAGCTGTTGTAATTAACCATGCTACACATGTTCCTGGCAGAATGCACCTGAGGGATCTGCTCTGGGCCCCGGGTAGCGCAACTCAAAACGGCCCTTATTTGGTGAAACTTGGGGTCCAGATTTGTAAACGGGTCTGTAGAACGGTGAAGGTAAAAGACCCAATCTCCCCCCAAATCCCCATAGCAGCTACCATGGTGGGCAGATCCTGGGGACAAAGGGAAATGAGAACTGGGTGGGAACCACACGGGGTGGCCACGCTGGGGGATCTAGTCAATGTCCTGGATCCCGACTTGTCCTGAATTGCTTGAGACAACGGGACTGCCTGCTGGACAGTTCCTGCTTCACAGAGCGGTGCGGGAAAGGCTCATGGTGAGATGGCCTGACATCAAGAATCAAGAAATAGGACACAAAATTATTGAGAATATACTAAATGTCGCAGAAGGAGGAAATTAATTCTTGAGGCTTTACGAGATATTGCTTGACAGTACGACAAATGAAGATCTCAGATGTAAAGTTAAATGGGAAAACGAATTAGGCCTGGAATTTGAGGACTCGGCATGGGAAGCCATAACCCACTATCGCAAAAAAATTTCCAGGAATGCCAGATTGCAGCTCATACAGTTCTACATCACCAGCAGAGCGCACCTTACACCGGAAGTGATTTCTAGGTTCAAAGGGGCAGGAGCTAAAGAATGCCCCAAATGCGGAGAATCAAGAGTAGGAATGACTCACATGTTTTGGGGGTGTCGGGAAATACAATACTTATGAGCACAGATAGCTGCAAAGATGGCAGAAGCGGACATTGTCCTGGATGTACAGACCCCTGCTGCGTGCATCTTGGGAAGATATAAAAAAAGTCGGAAGAATAACTTATTGAATAAACTAAAGGATCTGATGTACATACTGGCAAAGAGGCACATCACCATGGGGTAGAAAGACACAAAGAGCCCAGGTGTGGCACAGTGGGGGGAACAAGTGGACAAAGGCAGAATCCGGGGCATGGGAGAACACACTTCGAGAACAGAAACTAAATATCAGTGAAGACTTACAACAGTGGTTGGCGCTCACAGTGTCGCTATTCAATCCAAAATCAGATGACAGTACCACGGATGAAGCAAGTAGACCACAACAGGCGCCTGGCGGTGGTTGACACACAGGGGGGAATGTGGTCTTGGGAGGTGGGGGGAAGGGGTTTATGAGAAATTGATGAACACTGTATTGATGATGACAACCAGTTTGGGTTGATATTGTTGTTTCAAATTCAATTAAAAAAAAAAAAAAACATGTTCCTGGCAGGATGGGTAGACACAGAGTGTTGGTATTGGTATGATTTATTTATATAGT
This sequence comes from Ambystoma mexicanum, assembly GCF_040938575.1. NCBI lineage: Eukaryota > Metazoa > Chordata > Amphibia > Caudata > Ambystomatidae > Ambystoma > Ambystoma mexicanum. Next base: position 529,134,331 of record NC_090926.1, read on the forward strand.
GCCCATACACAGGCAAGTGTTTCACTATTGTAGGGGAGGATAGATCAATAGGACCCCCCCTCCCACTGCATCTCCCACCCTGGTGAAGACTCATGACCCGTCGGCAGCCCACCGGCCCCCGGGCCCAGGCGGCAGGGCGGCTGCAGACCGACACGTGAGGCTGCACCATCACATTATGTGGCAGAGCACAGATGCCATCTTGTACTAAGCCAACTCCATTTTGCTAGAAACATTCAGATCTAACCCAGGCAGTACCAACGTGAAAGCTGCAGCTTGACCCCCACTCGAACGCGCTCACAGAGGCCCACACTTCCCCCACCCCCTGCCGCATGGCAGATCCGCTGAGGACTCATTCTCACGAGCCACCAGACACACACAAACAACAAAATTAAACACTGTAGCTGTTAACCTTCCGCAGTACATCATTGCCCCAGCCATGAACGGGAACATTAGGAAATAACTGAAACCAGCCCAAAACCTACATGCCCTGACCCTGTACCAATCCCCCAGCGTTAGACTGTGTGGTGCTCTACACCCCTTCGTACCCCGAAAACTCTTGTAATGTGTAGAAACCATTTATGTAATATATGTCGTGTTGACTAACGTTTGCTGCTAACGTGAAGAAGAATGGGTAAAGAGTACTATGCAACAGATATTGTTTATAATGTGAAGATGTACGAAGACTGGCTAACTGTTGACAGTTTGCAATAACATGTGTGCCCTCTTTACACATGCACCTGCCTCACACTACCTCATGTTCGTATGTCAACTATAGATGTGAATTGTTGTGCTAAAGGGTATGGCCCCCAGTTCTTATCCCTTCTAATGCAAATGCATACAAATCATCTTAGAGACCCCACGTGTTGTTATTCACCCCTCACCCAAGGGAACATACACCGATTGTGCAGGATGCCGCTGACAGAGCTGCAAGGCCATCTCCCCCTCCTCCCACCCAAGCCCTCCAGAGATAGCTGGTGTTCAAACAGCACAGCCTCGCCTCCCCTCCCAACCCTGCTGGACCCATTTCAAGCATCCGCCTCCCCCATGTCAGAGGCCACCACAGCCTGCCTCCATGACTTACGAGCTACCTGGTCCTAAATCCCACCATCTCTCAGGCACTAGTCACATGTCCCCCACGGGCCAGTAGTATCTCCGCCGACCCCAAGTTAATGGCCCTCAAAAGGGGGGCACCCACCCTTGTACCAACAGATCATAATACCATCCCTCACCAAATCTACCAAGACAGCGTGATCGAGTAACCCCTCCCATGCCCCTGACTATGCACCTGGGACCAGATTTTTTGAACCAAAGGTGTCCTCACAACTGATGTATTGGATACTTCGGATTGCATATCAATGTTCCTGTCTGTGCATTGATCTAAGGTCAGTGCTTATCAGAATTACAAACCAACGGAAGCATGAAGTGTGACGAATGGGTGTGAATGTGTGGCCAAAAGGGCAAATGTTAGTTTAGTTATCAATCTTCGGTACAAGGCATGTCCGGCCCGGCACTCCACCCCGATGAGCCCAGCTCACCTTCCAACCCCACGTGGCGCAGCACCAACGTCAGCCAATCCTGGAGGAGCAACTCCCTACTGTGTATACCCCCTAGACATCACCACCCAATCCCCACGATAATGTGTCCCCTATACCTTGTGTCACCCATGACGTGTTCTGTAATTAAGTAGGCCTGTCTTTGCTAGTGTCAGACAGAGCGCTCTCAGAGTTTGCAGAGTCCTTTGCATGCCCTATATTGATCTATATAAAGCCCTTTTGTGCTCCACGGCACTTGATCCTGGTCTAATTCCCCTCCTAGGGTGTGTCCTTTATTGCCTCACATACAGGTGGTATTGTTGTTAATATAAACTATTATTGGTAATGGAAATAAAGAGATAACCAACCTTTCCCTAGCTCTAAGTGTGGTTTCCCTGCCTCAACTAAAATACTAAGGTTTTGGTCAGGATGTCCATGTAAATCAATAGTGCACCATCCTGTGTCAACAAAAAGTTCTTAACCAGGGGGAATTAATCCCTTCCCTTGATTTCAGTATTTTACAAAAGAAAAGGATTGCTGGTCCTCCTTCCCTCAGTTTCAGAAGGTTCACTCTTTCTTTATACCAGGGGGAATGACTCACATCCCCTGGAACACTGTTTTGATCCTACTTGTGTGTTTCTAATGCCAGGAGAATGACCCCTTTCTCTGGCCTTCCTTGTGTTTGCTCCCACAATTCACAACACCGGGGGAATGACTCCCATAAAATGGTCTTCTTGGCGTTCACAAAACCAGGGGTGATGTCACCCTTCAGCTGACCTTTCTCAGGCATAGTTCTACAGTTCACAACAGCGAGGGGAATGCCTTCCTTACCCTGGCCTTTATCAGGCTTAATTTACACTTCACAACACCAGAGAGAATGCACCCCCAGGCCTTTCTCAAATCTAGTTTGACAGTTCACAACACCAAGCCTGGTTCACTCTCCTGCCAGGTACTGCCACGCTGAAGATAATTTTGGATGAATTTGCTTTTGTGATCGAGGGTCCCGGACCTTATTGTCTCTATATGTTATATCTGGCATACCTGGTTCACTCTCCTGAATGATACTGCCACAAAGAAGATTGTTTATTGGGATCTTCTTCTGTGCATGGGAATCCCAAACCCTTAGTTCTTCCGTTCTTACACTCTCTCTGTAGCCTCTAACCGCCGTCCTGAGCACCTGTGCACCTTTCTGGTTTCTGTCAGATTTGTTCAGTGGTTTGTGTGGTCTTCCAACCTCTACTTCGGGTCTCTCATCACTTTTCAGGTTCCTGTATCTGCTGCCGCGACTTTGCAGCAGGTGCTTCTTCTTGGTTTGTCTGTCTTTTCTTGCCAACATGGTCCAGGTGCTCCTTTTTGCCTGAACCCCTGCTGTTCCAAAATTCTGACTGGTTCCCCCATGTTTACCTGGGTGGAGACGCCCAAGCCTCCTTGCTCACATCCCGGTGAGAAGCATTCCCTTCTTTGGATGCTGGACGATCCTCTCGCTCGTGGGTCCTCATGGGAAGGTCTAACAAAAAGGTAAGTACTTCCTCTCTCTTGCTAAATATCAAGAAATTAAAGGTAGTTCCCTATTGCTTTCTGATGTCAACAAATATACTTTAACATTAAAGATTGTAAAGTCCAGTCGCTGTCTTCATCCAGAGTTCTATTCTAAAAAAAAACAAAAAAAACAGTAGCATCCAGCTCAACTCGTTTCAGGACTGAACTTCCCTTCTTCAGGGGCAAAATACAAATTACATCTGCAAGTTAACAAAAGAGATGGAATACCATCAGTAATCATTAATCAACAATATTTATACAAAATAATAAGGAGTAGGTAAATGTCATTTACCTTCTAAGTGTTTTGTGTATGCCTTGTAAGTGCTCTGTTTTACATTTTTATTGTATGTGCTCTCCAACTCAGACCACAACATACTATGATTTAGACTATTCAGAGAACTATAACCAGCATCTTTATAACTGAAAGAATCTTTAATCTTCAAATTGTTAATGCACAGTTTAGTTGCTTGATTTGCGGATGTCATTTCTTTTTTGTTCCTGAAGAAGGGACGGTTCAGAATTGAAATGTCATTGAGCTGGAACCTACTGTTCTTTAAGAAAAAAACTTCTGAATGAAGACATTAGAGACTGCACTATTCTCAAAATGGCCTGATCCACAGTGAGGGAGAGTTCACAACTTCTTACTCCATGGAGAAGTACTTATATTATAAATAAAGAAGTTTAACAATTCGAAAGTGCCTATCTGAAAGGATATCCTAACAATTAAATAATAACGTGCCATATTATTTCATTAACATATACTTACATTTTATTACTCACATGTAGTATACATTCTCAATAAAAACAATCATAAAAAATGATCCTATTACATAAAACTATTACAAAAGTAAAAAAGCAACACAAGTATATCTGTATAAGTGGGTCCTAATGGTTCAATTTTTCTAAGGCCAATACAGAGTCAACAATTCACACTCAGATCCTTAAGCCACAGAAGAATCTGGCTATTTCATATTCTTTGATGTATTCAATAGGTTCCCAACTTGCATAACTTTCTGTCCCTTAGACACACGGAATGTAGGACATTCTTCAACGGTATAAAATGTCTTGTGTCGATTGTATTAAAAAAAGCTTCTAACATTGAAGGTACACCCTCTCTGTCTCGTGGGATAATTGTCCCAGAGTCTCTTAAACCTTTAACTTGGTTTATAAATGGCAGGTTCCAATTGATTGCAGAAATATTGCCTTTGTTTTCCTCTAGCTCCCAACCCAATATTGTCCGCTTATTGTAAAACACCTACTGGGTGTTGCTGGTCTAAAGACACCCAAAATAGTTCAGGAATAATGCTTGTTGTTGTTTGCATATGAAAATGGTTTTCTCCACTCTATTCTTCTAATCCTCCCAGTGGAGTAGTATGCAGTACAGGCAAAACCATTCTTCTTAAGGTCTATCCAGCATGGGCTTTCCTTTAGTGTAAGCCACACTTTCTTTAAATGGAACTCCTGTTAAGAAGAGTGGTTTTGCCTGTACTGCATACTACTCAACCTAGTATCCCCTCAATGTTAAAAGCCTTTTTGAACACAATCGACACAAGACTTTTAATATGTATTTTGGAGCTTTTGCTTTGATGTCCATAAGCAATCACAACACAACAAATAAGTAATTAATAATATCTAGTAAAAACACGCAGTACATCAGGGTGAAATCAAAACAGTAAAGAAAAATATAATAGATGCTCCAGAAATGCCACAGGTGCTAAATATTTGCAATAATAAATGCTTTAAAATGTAGCATGAGTGGGCACATTGAATCCTGATATCCAGTTGATTGTTGTGTCACCCAATTAATGAGGCATTTAACCTGTTAATGAGGCTCACACCACGTCTGAAGCCTGGTCCCCAATCTGTCAAGTTTGTGAAAGCAGCAATTTGGTTTTCACAGTGGTTTGCCCGGGGCACTTAACAGTGTTTTAATGAGTCTGGTAACCAGTACGTGCTTCCAAATAGGAGGTAACACATTATATGCGGCATGAATTGATTTCTCCCAAACATGTGACACTGCCAGTAGAGATCTACTATGGAACAAGTAAAACATGTGGGGAATACCAAGTGCTCTGTTAGCATTCATGGTTGAACTCCATAAACACACTCAATTACAAATCATGCTGGACAAGTGTTGAGATGGATTTCTGAGATCTGACCTGGAGGGGCAGAGGATCAGAAGGCCAACCTAGTTTCTTGGAACAGTGTAACCTCTGGACAAGCCAGACCAATCAGGGTAGCTATGGCAGGCGGTCAAGACTAAGTCTCAAGAGGGGTGAGGGTGACTGAAAGACCTCAATGAGCACACAAAGCAAGGACACTTACACATTACTCCAGACAGGTGTTATATTAAAAATATAGACACATTTATTACAAGGACTTTGTAATATAGACCATAGCAAAGAATCACAATAATACTGAAGTAAACCAACACATCACAATCAACACGATATATATACAAGACCAGAGGGGTCTAACGGATTAAGAAGCACAAAATATGTAGACCACCTAGATGGGGAGGAAAACAGACAATGCAAGTAATCTTTAGACCCAGTTCCACATCAAGAATACACCTAACTAAGAGGCAGTCCAAGTCCTACGAAGAGAGGAGCCTTATGCTCAATAGTACATGCACACGCTTGTGCCAAGGGACAAAATCGTGTCTCTTCAGGAAGGTGGATAAGGTTGATGAAAAAAAAAGTCCCCACTATTCAAGCAGGACCTCCACTTGCGGGCAGAGGCAGGTTGAGAGTGCAGGGTAGAGTCGCTATTTTGCAATTGCGGTGGAAAGGAAAGGGGGCTTCGGGGGCCACTTATGCATAGAAATGGGCTCCTGCACTAGGGGCCACCAGTTTGGGTATGGACTACTGACCGGTCCCCGACGCAGCCAGACCCAGACGTCACCAATTCAGTCCACTTCGCTGTCAGGTTCGAATGCAACAATCAGGACGTCTCGACACCGTGTAGTTTTTGCGGTAGCATGCTTCAGGGTCAAAGGGGGTCACAAGTACAGCAAACCTGCACAGGTCGTTGCCACAGCAGGGCAACACGGTAACCGTGTTTACTCCGGTCCGGGTGCACTCATCTCACTTCAGACCTGGGAATGCCAAGTGTACGAAATTCGATGTGAGGGTGCCGTGGACACAGAGCAAGCAGTATACCAAGTTTTAAGGGCTTCCTCGAAACCGCAGCGGTGACAGAGCAAACGTCCTGCGTAAACTGGTCAGACCACTGGTTGGCCCAGGGACAATTCCAAAGAGGCTTACTTGCAGGGTTTGATGAAGGTGCTGAAAATAGTTTGTCCCACTATTCCAATGGGTCGAAGCACCTTCGCAGACCTTCTAGGACGATCAGAAGCAGAGGGGTCTAGCAGGACTACAGCGGGCTCAGGGTGCCAAACCTTCCAGCGGGTCACCAGTGATTCCTTGACTCGGCTTCTTGGTGCAGGATACTTGGCTCCTTATCCCTTGTTTTTGTGAATTCAAGAGATCGACATGGTAGTGGTGTTTTCGGCCTCCTCTTATCCAAAGTTCCCTTCGAGCCAAAACAGAGAGGACCCAATGGGAGATCTGGTCACAAACACTCACTCCATACGTGGACCAATCACGGACCACAGTGGTCTCAGGCATTCAGGACACTCCGGACTCTCTGGCACCCAGGATGTGTATTGGGAACAGGCATCCCAGCCCACATTCTGGAGGCACACACACAAGGCAGGCAGAAGCCCGCGAAAGCTTTGGGTTTCGCGGGAAAGTGCATGACCAAATAAGGACTCCCAGTACTGACTGTCTTAAGGGCATGTCAGTTTCCCCATGAGAAGTGAGCGAAAGCCCAGAGGAGTGCGGCTGAGGGATGCGTTTCTCTGGCAAAGGTTAGATCAGGGTGTAAAACAGCAGCAAAATGTTTGGGGGTTGACAAATGGAGGGAAAATTACATTCTAATATGAAATCTTTCCTAACAACAAGGATAGAAGATTAGGAGAAAACATTGAGACTGCAAGTGGAGTCAAGCAGGGTTGCAGGTTATCTTCCTGTCTCTTCAATTTGTATTAACAGATTTGTCGAGAAGCTTGTATGGTATCGGACTGGCAAATCCAAAAGTGGTGAAGGAGAGACTTTCATGGATCGCCTATGCAGACGACATTGTCTTGCTAGGCCATATGCTGAGAGGTCTACAACATCTATTGGGGGCTTTGTGGAAATATGCTAAACAAAATCATCTCTCAGATCAACACCACTAAATCTAACATCGTACAATTTAAAAATCCAAGGAAACAGGAAGTACATTCCAGATGGCACTCAGATCTACAGCCAATTCCAGTTGTAACTGATTTTATATACTTAGGCTTTAAATTAAGAAGTTTTCCCACAAGGGGGGTTTTGACACAAGATCTAGAGTATAAACTACAGCATTTGGGGCACAAATGCAAAAAATGCTCAACTCCTATTGCAAATTCTCACTGAATCCATTGGTGAAATTCTACACAGGGAAGATTATACCATCTATTGCCTATGGAAGTGGCATAAATCCAATGAGAGAGAGCATTGACTGGAACAGATTTGATGGGATGTTGTGGAGTCTTCAATTTGCCCCAATTGCTACCAAGTACTGCACGACAAGTTAAGTTTAGAGTCACTGAATTCAAAAATTGAGTGGAGAGTGTAGTCCCTTTTCAGACAGGTAGCAGATCCACAGAAAAACTCACTATTTGACAACATCAATGAAATGTGAACAGATTCTGACAACCCGTTTCTAAAAAGCTCAAGCTGCAAGTTTCCCTCATCCTTCTAAAATGTGAAAGAGATGTCATGGATTTGATACAGAACTCTCTGAATGAGAAAGAATCTCTAAAAAGGCTTGACTGGATCAAAACAATTGACATGGTGAGGGGATTGAACTAGCCTCTATCCTCTCAAGATAAACCCAGAGGTTGATGTGCTACATATTTGAGACAGTTTCCCAATCCACAACGGAGAATGGATTTTCTAAGATCCGCCGTAACCTCCTACTGACATAAGAGATACTACATATAAGGCATAAGGTGGCTTATCCAGATAGCATCTGCCCCTGGTGCACGACACAGAAGTTGAAACTTTGAAACACATATTGATGGAGTGTTCAGGAACATTGACAATCAAAACTTTGAGGTTGGCCAGATTTGTGCACAGTATCTGGTCACTGACAACTCACTCCATTTGGGAAAGACTAGTGTCGGGAGAGGAAGCAAGATTTACAATATAAATTGTGAAGATTCTAAGAGAACTGAATCTATTTCCTCAAAGAAATAAACAGGAGAAGAGCCTCAAATAAACTTTCTCTGAAGTTAAATGGGATGGTACACTGCCTAATAATGTTTTATGTAGATTGAAAACTTAAGCCTGATATGGCAAATAATGGACTATTAGGCAAAAACGGATTGAATTAATTATAAAATAAGAATGTAATGTATTATAACAATGAACCCTTTATTATTCTTTTATTTAATGTTGTAATAGATGTGTATGAAACAACGTGTCATTTGATTGTAAAAAGCTGATTGCGGCTAGGATACAAATAAACATTTTTTTTTAAGCCATGGTGACACCAAGTAGGCTGTGAAACCTGCAAACACCTCTTCTCTAGAGATGTATGGGTATCCAAACACATATGTGCTTGACAACATCACACTCTGATTCCCCATGCAGCAAATCACTAGACAAGCTCAGTGTATGAAAGAGTGCCTTTTCCCACCCTTGCTGGCACATAAAAAACGGATACATTCAGAACATACTCATAGAGGATCTAGTTTGCACTTTGCTACATATGTTATTTCTTGTATTTTGAGTCGAACTAAACTCTGGTTGTCATTTGTTTAATTCTTATTCCATAGTGAGCGAAAATCTGAGATTCACATATCCTTAAACATATATTGATAAAATCTCCCCAAAAAATAAATCAAATACCATGTTTCAAATTTGTCTGAAGACTATAAAACACGTTGATACAATGAACTAGGATTGCTTCATATAGTGAGCATTCTTTTGGAAATACAACCAACTATGGTTTATAATGTCTTAAATGCCATGGAGGTTGCCTCTGGACATCAACCATTTTTGCTTATTGTGAGGGGTCAGTGATAAGAAGCAGACACAAGGTAATACTGTTTTGTTTTAGAACAAAGACATTTATTAAAAGAAAAAGCGGTTGGGGAAATGCCTTTCAAGCCCTATTCTAAAGAGGAATGTCTGTGTCAGTAAGTCTGCAACTAACAATCTGTCCTTGTGTCCCAAAGATCCTATCCTTGCCCTTACACTACACACAACATAACAAAGGGTGCAAGGAAATATCTTTGTCTTGATGTTGGCAAAAGTGTTAAAAAACTAAAAGTAATAACTCCAAGGAAAATGTTCTCCAAGGTAAAAGGTAATTGGACGAAGATGATGTTTCCCTTCCCCCAGATTCTTCAAATATGATTGTAAAAGTGTTCCTTTATGTCACAGTTCCTTTAGACCTGCTTTGGACTCACAAGGTTCTTGTTTAAGCAGTAAAGTTCTGTATACTTCTTTCTGTCAAACTTTGTGTAGCTTTGTCAACTGCCTGGTATACTCCTCTGCCAGACATCTTGGTTCCATCTCAATTGCCTGGTATACTCGCCTGCCAGGACTTCTTGTATGTTTCTCAATTCTTTAGTTATATCCAAATAGAATTTCCCATGAGGTGCTTTGTATACTTATTTTTAGCAACGTTTGTTCAAACCTTTTACCCATATTGGCATCTCACACATCTGTATATGGTTGGGATTTGCCTTTGGACTTTGTCTTGACAGCATTAAAACAGTCTTCTTACTGTGTCTTCTCTGCAATCAAACATTCTTCCTATTGCGTATTGATTCAGTAATCTTTGGGATTTGCCCACATTAGAAATACTGTATACTATACCTTTCTGTGTTCTTGTGCTTATCAGAAATCTTTTGGGTCGTATGCAGCTTTGGGTAGACTTAACGGGCTTCTCCTGCATTCCCAATAATATTCTCGCTGTTGTGGGATGGCTCCTTCATTCGCTTTATTTTGGAAGGTGTGCAGATATTCTTCCAGCTGCTTTTGCAGTTCTGCAGTGATTCCTTGGTTTCCCTATTCATTCAGGAATTAAGAGTGTTGCTTCAGCGAGCAATCTGACCTCTAGGAGTTCCAGTGTGGCTCTTCTTGTCTCACAACCCTCTTGGCTTGCAAATGCCTTCTCTTCTTCTGGTCCGGCAGCCTTCTCCTAGTTCACGAGTCCTGACCTGGGGATGTAACATCCTCTCCTACACAGCCTACACCCACAGTGCATTTTCCATCTTTAAATGTCCCGCGCACTGAAGGTACGTCAAACCAACAAGTATGCGTTTTATACTTCAAGTTCTTGTTCCTTTGCACACACTCCTTACTCCTCCTTCTCATCGCAGGACCTGAGCGATTATGGGAGTCGGAGTCCAGGGATGACATTGGATTCTCAACTCTTATCTAGATTTCCATTGGGTTTTCAAATAAGGGCATATTAGAAAAAGGTGTTGTGTATGTGTTTACTCTTAACTGTTTTTTCCTAGGGATTTTAGATAAGGGTATACCTGAAATAAAGGTTTCCATATGTGGATTGTGGGTATATGTGTCAAAGGTAGAATTCTGGCCACATCAGTTCAAAGAAGAATTTTCTTCACTTATTATACAAGAGGGAACAATTAGCTGACAATAGGCCATTACGGTCTTTTATGCCAGCAGGTTTCTTCGTGGGTAAGGGGGATTACTGCGTCTTTTTGGACTCAAAACATCTCCCCGGTAGTTGTCGTCGCCCATGTGATCTTCCCTCATTTAGCCACTCCCAGGGTCAGGATCGGGTAGCGGCTGCCATCATCTGGCCACATTAGAGAGGGTCACCGCCAGGGCATCCATCATAGCATCTTCCTTAAGCTGATGGCTAGTTTGAATTAGGACTCCAAGTGCACAAGGCCCCAGAGAAATGTGTTTGCTAAATCACTTTTTTGCTTGTATAAAAATAGTTGATTTTCAATTCATTTGGTATTAATAAAGCATTCATTTGTTTATGCAAAGCATTTTATTTGTAATGATATTGGTTGTTATTTACACTTTCGATTGGAAAAGTGTGTGAGTTGTTAACTTGTAGTAATATTTATATGTAGGCTAGAGTGAGACTGAGAAAATAAAAACATTCAAAATACAATGTGTATGTTTTTGTAGTTCAGCGGTATCTCATACTTGCACGGTAAGTAGGATTTGGACTCTTTTGAAACAACAGCAACCAGAGGATGCTCTCGCAGTTAGGCATGGGACTTCCTCAGTATTTGTGGGCAGTCCAGAAGATCATTAAACAAATTAAATATCCACAAAGCATTGTCTTGCACCACCGTCGAAGGGGAACAGAAGTTCAAGGATATATACATCCCATCTCTAGGGGAATTTGACAAGGTAGTTGGCCGGCTTTGCTACGAGTAGCTCGGCTGCCAGAATATCACACTTAGAATAATATTTGTTTCAATTAATACAATATTATACCCTCTGTCAATATAAAGTATATCAGAGGGCAAGTAAACACATTTGTGTTGTCTGAGGAGTTTAGAATAAGTGAAGTTAGTGAATGTAAAAATTTAATTCAGTACATTTTTTGTTATACTGAAACTTATGAACGGAACACTCTATTAAGTAACACCTCCATTTCTGGTAATAGTAATGCTTTCCAATACTGCCAGACAATCCAGCTTTGGACTGTATTAATTCATCAAACATTATATGTGTGATGGTAATTTTCAATGACTATTTTATCTCATACTTACCTATGATCCCGTTGCCTATGAACTTTCGATTCATGGACACGCTTGTCCGTACCGTAGCCCGCCTTATCCCGCTGGAGAAGGCCAGCCCCTCAACACGCCGAACAGCATCCACCGGTGGGTTTCCCACCACTCAAAGACCACAGAGAAGCTGACGACTCAACGCCCCTGCTGGGCCACAGTTCTTCAAACTCTTTGCGGTCCAGAACTATTGACATCGAGGTGCCCAATACACCTCTTCATTGCAGGATGTTTACGCTTCCCCGTCGACTAGCACCTCTAGGAAAGAAGCTGCCACTTCACCGCCGTAGTTCACCCTGTTCTTCGCCGGACGTTCGATGACCCGTGACTCCTGCCTAAAAGGGAGGGCACTCAAGAAGAGCTGCCGATTCCCCGATGAGGAACGCTACAACGCCAGGTACTTTGGGGTTGCTGAACTATTGGTAAGACTCTTATGCACAATATATGCACTGGGCTTGTGATACATCTTTATTCTACAGGTTGCCCAGGTGGGGGGATCTCCACACATAACTGTGTCTAGTTAGCAGTACCAGTATTCTGCCAATTGTTCTAACCAACTGCTTTCCACTTATATCTATTGTTGGTTTCCTTTACAAACTGTGTGACATTTAACCATACAGTTGATGCACTTAAAGAGATTGAATAGTAATTGTGGTACTGCGTAGAACTGTATAGATTTGCGATTATAGATGACCGCATTATCGTGACATTGTACATAACCTTGAATATTAATTATATAATACAGTGTGCAGACATTCCTTTTTGGGTGCGTGGGGACTACACTGTACTTAAGAACCAGCAAGCATCACCTCCTGAGAAGCTAGGCCTTGATTGCTCGACTATGTTACCAATAATAGAGAATCTTGGCTGGGGTCCTCTGTGCTCTCCTCTGCCATATAGAGAGCAGAAGTACAGACACCCCCCTCCGGTCTTTACAGTAGCAAATCCTCAGACCAATTTTGATGAATAATGACATATGAACAGTAAAAAATGTCCTCAGCCTTTAAGTCTCTGATAAACATCATGTTGTTTTTGGAGTAGGTACTTGCATTAGCAGAGCTTGTACCAAGAGAACAGAGTATGTAGAGTTAGCTAGTAAATGTGTGCAGTAGATTGGGAAGGTTTATGATTGAGGTTATTTTACATATGCCATGAGAACTTGTTTGTTTTATTCTGTACAACTGAATAGTTGTTCTATTTTAGATGATGGCCTTGACCCTCCCTTATAGTGGCTAATAATTATGCAGTAGCTTCTTTCAGGTGAATTACTCCGTGTACATTTGATGGATTTAATGCCCATTTTTATATATTTTATCTGTATATATTTTATGAAAATGTGTACAGCATTTTGCATGGGAATAAATATTCAAACATATATAACCAGCAGTGTGGTGCAATCTTATTTAATGTGATTGCTAGTTAATATTTTACCTATGACTGGCATAACCAGTACAATTAATGTGGAGCACCTATACACTGCATTGGACGGAAAGGGAATAAAAAATGTGGCAAATAGTGTGGTTAGGTAACTTTTAGCTTTATCTTTTTTCTGATGGCCATCCAAGAAAACAGATAAGTTGCAGATGAAATATGTAATGTCTGAAAAGACCTTGAAACCATGCTTGTCAGTGGAGGGAGGGGGCACAACCCAAAATCCCCAGCAAATGTCGGAATGAGTGCAGGATGGCTCCCCCGTAGGCCTTCCTTTCCTGCTGAGGAAGTGATACAGGGATGTGGGAAGTGACACCGGAAACACCAAAGTAGGACGCTGATGACAGCAAGATCATGCTGCAGCTCCCTTCTGTAACAATGGCACCACCGTGGGATGCTCCCAAAGAGGTGGACCAATGCCAGAAAAGAGGCATCCAGCCGCACCAACGCAGGAGTCAGGCTATATACGCCGGCCTGGATTTGGCACCTCCTGCAGGACGTTGCAGGATGCAGTGAATGCAGCAACGCCCCCCGGCATCTGATGGAGCCTGTGCACATGGACCACTGACTTAACAACCAGGGATTATTCTAAAAAAAGAAGGGCCTCTAGGAAGGCTATGTGTATCAAGGTCCCAATAAACCACCATGAACATTTTTGGAAAAGCTTGGCCTTCAAGAAGGCCTTGAGCAACAGAAGTCCCGGGACTCCAGCAGGGCCCATGTCAGTAGCAGGGCCACACTGTGTAGAAAGGGAGTGGGGCTTACAAGCCCTTTTTAAGCTCTCCCATAGCCATCAACTCCTTTAAGAAAGGTGAGTGGATTGGAAAGGGTAAGCAGCCAATACTGGGAGGGGGTGGGTTTAAGAAGGTGTGTGTGAATGGATTAGTGTGGGAAATTTGGGTGAGGACAGAAGGTGGACAGCAGTTGGAGGACATCAGAGAGGCCAGAGGAGTCAAGTGCAGGAGTGGGGAGGTTATTGGTGCGTGGGTTTTATGGAGTGTTTGTGCATGGGACCGAAGAGTGAGTGTAGTAGGAGTAGAGTAGGAGTAAGTAGTGGTGGGCGTGGTAGTGGAGGGTGGTTTTGAGAATAGAGCAGGAAGTGAAGCAGTAGTAGTAGAGAAGTGATAGTAGCAGTGGATCAGCTGTCATAGTAGTAAGAATTAGTGAGAGTAGCAGCCTTAAAAGAGTAAGCTAGAGAGATAGGAGGGGTAAGGTGGAGAAGTGGTAACGAGGAGTGATATAGGTAGGAGGGAAGTTTTAGCAGTGACAAGCAGTAGCAGAGCATCAGTTGAGGTAAAAGAAGAGCAGTAGTAGGGGAAAAGGAGTGAAGTGAACAGGTGGGAGCAGTTTGTAAATCAGGCCATTTCAAACTCAGGGTCCTGCGAAAAGTCCTTCCCTTCATTCCTATGGCCAGCCAGGCGCCGGTAGTTGGAGCTTTGGTCCTAAGCATCCTGGACTACTGCAACTCATTATACCTGGCCCAAACAAGTTATCTTATTGGGCTCATGCAGCTACTCCAGAATGCCGCCGCTCGCTCCATTATCCGTCCTCCATTTGGTGCTCATATGACAACTTCATTGGCTTCCTGTTGCCCAATGGATACTGTTCAAATCTATGTGCATGGTCCACCGAGCCTTTTATGGAAAAGAGGCAGAATATTTGCAAATCAAATTCACTCCCTATCAACCAACTCGCACCCTTCGATCTCTTACCGCCCACCGGCTAACGGTTCCTCTGTTCAGGTTAGCCCATAGGGGTGGCCGTGCCTTCTCTGTTGCTGCCGCTGAAGCATGGAATCGCCTTCCCATCGCTTTGCGAGATATCTCTGACCATCTGGCCTTTCGGCGCAGATTGAAAACTCTGCTTTTTTAGTGGCCCTACATGATCTTGCCTCACTCTCTGTTTGCTCAGCGCCAAGATGCCTGCGGGTGTACGTGTGCTTACATAAATGTCGTTAACATAACATAACATAACATAACATAACATAACATAACAAGAAGGAATATCAGCGGTAGTGACAGTAGTGAGTGGAGCAATTGAGAAGCAGGAAGAGAGATAACATAGGGAAATGGAGTGCAAGATCCAAGGAATAAGAGAATGGAGGGAGAAGAATGTCTTGGGACCTGGTATAGAGGGGAGGGTCATCATTACTAAGTGGGGCTAGGTCACAGTCAGCTAGAAGCTAGAAGGCTACTATGGAGTTAGTTTAACACCATCTTAGTGAAACCACCTGCAGTCTAACAAGGAATTGCACACAGTAGGGGGTCACGTGTCAGTATCATTGCCCATTAAGGACTCCTGGGCTAGGGTGGAGGGCAAGGTCAGAGTAGTAGAGCCGGAGAGGGAAGGCCCCACCGCCAAGGAACCCATTAGGCTTTGAAGACCTTCAATAGGAACCTACAGTCATTCTATTTGAATTAAGAAAATAAAGACCTTTAAAACTTACTTGCAGTAATTATTTGTGGTGGACACCGAGTCGCACAGCAAATGCTTCACCATCATAATGTATTACCTAAGACTCCATTATAATGTTAAGCACAACTTTTCTGAAATAAATCAGCTGATTTGAATTATAAAGTTGTGTAATACATACAATGCAATTAAACAAATTCCAAAACAATTCAGAAAAGGTGTTGGCTGAGGTAATGATCCAGTCAAGCTCCCATGAGAGCTCCTTTTTTGGAAGCCCATGTCATATCCACTTGCCAATCCAACACTGTGTGAGCGAAGCCCATAGAAGTGTAAATTACCTTTAGCACATCCCCAACTTTCCATGAAGCACCCCATTGTGAAAATAGGGGAGAGCTGCTTTTAGTCTGTCTTCCATAACCGATTTGGGAAAAAAAAAAATAAAGCAAGAAAGTCGCTCAACGACAAAACAGGTCTCCTAGCGGAGAAAAGGTGCACCATATGCCTGCCATTTTTTCAAATGAGATTTCAAAAGCATGTAAAATGGTGAATTGAATTGTTTCTATTTGTTTCAATTCTTTCTTTCATCAGGGCACCATGATCTCTACATATTTCCACATTAATTCAAGTGATTCAATCAAATTATTTTAAACATAAATATAATGGATTTTATTTGCAGGCTTTCAAATTGAAATGCACTGATTATTTACATTTAAAGTTTGATAACACCCTGTTATGCTAAATGGAATTGCAGTAAATCATTCTATATTGTAACAACCTGTCGCCCCTGTCGCCCTCTAAAGTATAACTGATGACCAGTGCTCAATTTCTTCCTGAAGCTATTGTTGTATATGAATTCCCTTAGGAGGACGAAATTAAAAGGAAGTAAGCTGCCACATGCCACATTGTGTTAAGCGTTTGACTCAGAGGTCCACTTGTCCCTACCCCAATTGACACAGTGTACCGTGCAAACCTTCAAGAAGCAATGCGTGGGGTGTTTGTACATCTGTAATGCATGCCTCTCTGACCAAGCTACAAATCATGTACACAAACAGTCGCAGATAAGGGAATAAGAATCCCAGAAGGGGATATTTAGCTCAAGACCACAAAAGAGCATACGTGTATGCCTTTGTTTGCCTTTTTAAGGTATCACCATGATGTTTTCTACTGGTTCATATTATATAGTGCTAAAAGCCCGAGTTAAGAGACAGCGAAGGTGAAACAATTAATTGCAACAAAACACAGAAAATGTGTTGTGTTTTGGAAGCAACAACAAACTTCAGGTTCCCCTGTTGTTCAGCCCATCGTCTCATACATTATGTGTACCCTTTTAAACAAACATTTTCACGCACAAGCTCATATGAAGTAACACGTTAATGACAAAAAAAGGCATTAAACAAAAAACATAGGTGGTTGCCCTGGGCATTTTGCTTTGAAACCAACTTTCATTTGTAACTAGATAAGTTGGCAAATGGCATGTACATATTAAACGTATGTTAATCCTTTTGCATGCTGTTTTATGTGTTTGTGATGGACATTGCTTTACAAAGTATAATCCGAATTGATATGAAATGAAGTATGTTTATTATTAGAGACATGCAGTGATTGCATGATTATAAGAAATGCATCCTTGTTCAATGACATAGGACATTGCAGAAGTTATGGTAACACATTAATTGATTTTCATATGTGTAAGGGTTCCATTTCAATAAACCAGATGTGTGGGTATTACCAAAGCAAAGCAAGAATTCTGCTTCTGATCTTACTGCCTAAAATAACACCAGTTTTACAGATCTAGTTTTAAACTGGAAAAATGTATGTACTATTGTATATAATCATTATTCATTACTCTGTTTCTGCTTTGTTTGCCCATGGCTCTATATTTTTTGAGGTGAGACACAACAATGCATCAGAATCTACTGTACAATCTATCAATGAAAAATGTTCCATCTGAGCTTAAGCTTCTTAGACGGAGTGAATCCTGCACTTTAGAAACCATCACTGGTGGATATATCCCAACATATATCAATAGAAATACATCCTTTTTCACGTCCTAGTCCGAATCCTTATGCATGTTGGAAACCTGTTTATGTAAGCGGCATGCATTCCTTTCGGTCACACTGACCAAACAAAACCAGGCCATAACAATTCTCCAGAAAACACACTCATTTTAACTGGAAACATATCTACTAACATTTCTGTTCCATGAAAATGAATGTATCCACAAACAAGTATACCCTATCTGCCCCACTCAGGTTATAGTGACAGACACGCGTCAATGGCGTAGCCAAAGTATCTACCCTAGAGAGATTTGGGAGTTTCACCAACCACATTTCTGCACAGAAGACAGCTATACCTGTGGTGGATCTACCCTGACTGCTCCAGGTAGCTCCATGTCAGCAGGCTCACCGAATATTGATAGATCATCACATTGTCTATAAAGTAGATGGTCAATTATATGGTTACATCATGCGGTTCAGTTTTGGCATCAAAGGCACACATGGGAAAGAAGTTGGGGTGAGTATTCTCTGGACCTATGTGAAAGGTAGTGATCACATTTAGGACAAGTCCCAACCCTAAGCAAAGGACCATTTGTATTGAAAAAAAAGGCATCTAATCTTTTTAATGTCAGGAATTTACAGTTGTGCCAAAGTATGTTGCCTGGCTTTGAGGACAGTTAAAGGGGTGACACAGGTGATCACGGAACTTCATAAGCTAGCCATTGATGTGACTGACATAGGAAATATCCACTGGTCAACCCCATATTCTCTATGCTGATTAACAGGGGTCAGTCACATTGAACACACTCAAAGCATTGGCCCCTGTAAAGCTGGGCTCAAAGCAAAAAGAAGTGTCATGTCTGTGAATTGCAACCAATAATTTGGCAGTGGTACTACTGGCCAAATCTTGTCCCAAGAGAACACTCCACAGAGGGGCTATAAACAGGTAAGCAATGGAGCCACAACCTCTCTGCAGTTACTCAGCCAGTTTGGCCATGCACACGACTTGCACAGTTTTCAAATTCAACATGGTGGAGCAGCAAGGTGGGGAGGTATAAGAAAAAACAAGAAGTATCATTAGATACTAATTGTCTATCCTATAAATTAAATGTATCCCATGCCTAAGATCCACACCGGAAGTTAGTAGGCAGAACACCTTTCCTGGAGCAGAGCTAAGAGAACATGTGGGACTCAGAAAGGATTAACCGACCCCCACAAAGCCTGTGCAGCTGAACACACACCAATCCCCTATGAGCAAAGGTGTGAGACAAGAGGAGGTGTTAGACCGCTATAAAAAGGTATAGGGATTTTCTGAATGAGACTGCTGTTCTGGGAGCCAGAAGTTCCCTTTTGGATGGTTATGGATGGAGAAGGAATGGCTTTGGAGAAGGCTAGAGAACGGAGCAGGAATGGGAAAGGTTGATGCAGATAATCAGGATGAGGATAAGGAAAATCAAGATGGGGTGAGATGTAGTTGGAAACAATACATGAGATGGGAGCCATAACAGAAATAAGAAACCTAGTGAAGAGTGGAGATTGAAGGTTGGCAAAGTGAGCAACAAGATTTTCCAGATGCAAGGAGAAGAAACATGATCCATTGGGTGAAAAAGAGAAGAGTAACCTCAGGTTTTGGAGAGGGGAGCCAAGAGAAATGACAGGTCGAGCAAAGGAACAATTGATCAATTGTTGAAAGTTGGTTAAGAAAGGAGAAAGAGACGAGTTGGTGGAGGAACAAAGGTGAGATTTGGGAGACAGCCACATTCCATTTATGAAATGATAAGACTGAATAAGGTTATAAGAAGGTGTTAAAAGGAAATCACAAGACTAAAGTGTTGAGGAGTGCTCATGTTATCTCCCAAGAACCCCTAGCAGAGATCTGAAACATACCCATATGAAAACGCTTTTATGTACAGACTTTGCCAGAAGCTCTCTTGAAGAGCACAACCCAGCAGAGAGTCTTAGGCTGGATAAAAAACATTCAACATTTAGTCAACTGTGATATTTGGTTAGTCCTGGCAAAATGTCTAATGACCCTGCTCAGAAAATGAATAATGGTCTGATTACTGTTGGGTATTTTTGTGGAGATTTGGGGCCAGACGGTATTTTCTTACCGCCGAAAAATAATTTAGCAACAATCACTCCTTGTATTCAGATTGGGCCATGTACAACAATAATACAGTGGACATGCATTATTTCAGCACACAGATATGCTTGGTTGGTATGCGTGGTCGGTATGCGTGATTGGTGGTATTTTGGTGAGCATAATTCCTTTGTTTTATTTGTGGCCCCAATATCCAGAACCCCTTATTATTGTTTAGATGTTTCGTGTAATCACTAGAGAGACCTCAGGCTTGCATTTCAGGAACACCACATTTTCATTTTTAGTGTGCCACCATGGGCAATTTCTCTCTGTCTTATCTACGGCAGCGAGCTATCATGTGGTAGTTTTCACTATCTTATATACGGTAGTGAACTATGTCCCGGGCCTCCCTTTTTGCCGACTCATAGACCTCCTTAAGACTACAACACACACAGTTAGTTATAATTGCTCATACGGAATTACATTGTGCACACAGCCGCAGCCAAATCTTATGTTTAGCTACCTTGAAAATGACAATTGCACTGTCTAAACATCTCCCCACATCATCAGCACTGTATTGGTAAATATAAAACACACTACCCGTCTGCTTTCAGATATTTTTGTGTATTATAAAAGTTGCATTTAAGCACGATCTCACTCTTTACAGAAATAAATGAAATAGCACAGTAACAGCATTATCTGTGATACACTGAAAAGAGAGTGGCGGAGACAAGAACTCAATTTGCAACATTAAACACGTGAGTAAAGCACAGGAATCTCCTTTCCTACACTGACTGAATATTCTCGTACACACTCAGCCCCCACACCTCAGCGAGATAATTACCAGGCTTATTCAGCATGTAACTTCTTGGGCTGTTCGCCTTCTGGAGGGGTTCACCCAGCAAGGACAAGCATCTGCCGTCACTCGAACTGGGACTTGTCGACTGGAAAAGCCAGTCTCTGCAACCGAGTCGAATCTGCTTTAGGAATCAGGCCTCCCCAGCTGTCAACCCTGTCCTTCTTCGAGCTGTGTCAAGATGTCTCGCTCTTTCTTCCCCCAGATTCTGCAGCAAAGCACTAGTCACAGCCTCCAACATGATGCTTGATGTGAAGTGCTCCAATCAGAATCAATCATGTTCTATCCTCCTACTTTTAACAATGGTTCTTCTTGCACAGTTGCAACTGTAACAAGCTGATTTCCTGCTTATTCGAAGTCTTTGCTTCCTGCAGTTACTGTGGACAGAGCACAGTAAGGCAAAGAAAGAAAAAAACTTGAATGTGTGTTTAAAACTGATTTTCATAGTCTGCCTCTTTTTGCAGTGAAGACACATTCTTTTATTAATGAGTTATAATTATTAGTCTTGTTAGTGATACTAGTTTGTTAATTACCAAATGTGTCTCTTGCAACATAGGCATTTCAGGTGAGAAATGGTGTGCATTTTGAAGGTACCGATGTGTGCTTTTAACTGTGAAAAATGTATTTGCATTTTATATGTAAAAATCGTTTTTGACTGAATAACCTGCCCTTACTTATATGTCCATGTTACACTGGAAAAACATAGCTTGAAACAACTGCATCATAGCAATGCACCACCCATGCATTGGCGTTGCATAAAAGAAAACATGCTACACATTGATCCTGTGCAGTAGTGCTGTACTCTGTTCTGTAACACGCCAAATATCCTTGCATTTCTAAGTGTAAACAGACTAGACGTCTCCATTCAACTGCCAAATGATAAAACCAACCATTTAACAGGGTGCCCATTATCAATACTAGGCAACAGTGAATAAACAGCAGCAGAGCTGGGACCATGAAGGAACTTCCCCGCATGAAGGGAGCCTGGAGAACCCTCCTCAAAACATTTGTAGGGAAGGGCAAACTTGATTCAGGAGGGGAGCAAAGAACACATGGCTACAGTGACCGCATGAACCACATGGCAAAGATGTAGGCTGAAATGTGGACAGAGCTAAAGTTCCTTAAGAATGCTTCCAGAGAAAGTCCTGGCCACAAGGTTATTTGTGAGATTGGACCGGGCAAGCAGCTGAATCAAGTAGCTAATGGGATAGGTGGGAAGCTTCGAGGCAGGTTAGGGTAGGGGTATAAGAAGCCAGCAGATTGAGAGGTGTAAGTGTGAGATTAGCAAGGATGTGAAGTAGGACAAAAAGATCAGAGAATGGGGAGTAGGGTGATCTTGAGGGATGCAAATACGATCAGGAAAGAGCAGTAGAGAGCAGAATGGAAAAGGGGAAAGCAATAGAGAGAGTGAGAGTGAAAGAGAGAGAGAGAGAGAGAGAGAGAGAGAGAGAGAGAGAATTAGAGGGAGAGGGAGAAAAAACAGAGATAATGAGAACACAGTCAGATTTCCTCAATAGGTCTCCAAGGAAGTTTCTGAGCGTCACAGGCTGCCCACTGATGACGCCTGGAAGAAACGATTGTTGGGATGAAGTTTCCTTTGACAGGGAAACCTTTTCTCCCAAGATCACTGTGCATGTGAAAGGAAGCATACATAGGCTGGACACTGAAGACAAAAAGTTGTGCGATATACCAATCTTAACAAGGAGAACAACTTGAATCCCACAATCCCCCCCCCCCCCCAGGACCCTAATTCATGTAGTATAAGGGAAAATGGCAATTAACCTAAATTTGTTTTTGGTGGAGGCATGGAGAATTACAATCCATAGTCCAGAAAAATAGATGCAAAAATGTACCAATGACGTAGCCAAGATGCAGAAAACAAATAAAGCAAATAAATTAACAGAAAACACAGTGACATACCCCTGGGGGCCATGAGCACCCAGTCTAAAAGAAGTTCAACAGATTATCTAAGTGCAGATCTCACAGGCTTCAAGAA
Organism: Ambystoma mexicanum; assembly: GCF_040938575.1. Lineage (NCBI taxonomy): Eukaryota > Metazoa > Chordata > Amphibia > Caudata > Ambystomatidae > Ambystoma > Ambystoma mexicanum. Next base: position 529,156,998 of record NC_090926.1, read on the forward strand.
AAACATGGATATCCAGGAGCAGACCCACTAAACAAGCTAAGGTCACAACACAGGTAGCTCAATAAACATGAGGAAACTATAAGCAGTTCCAAAAACAATCTGCGGTCAGAACCCAGGTAGCACAATTTACATGTAAATTCAGAATCAACTTCAGAAACAAGCCACCATCAGAACAGAGTATTAAACATCAGGCAAGCAAAAGAGTTACTCTTGGGACAGGGAATGACAGAAGCCTCTAACAATGTTTAGAATGTCAGAGCCATCTTTGTTTTGCCTTTTATAGTATCAGTACAAAGATTGCTCATGTTCATGTTGGCACTCTGCTTCTTGGGGATGTCAGTTTGATGTCAACACGCTGCATGGTTTGGGCACTAGGGATCCGGAGAAAGGTAATTCTGAGGCAATGCCTTTGAGCCAGATGCCATGACAACTGCCAGCCTGCCATAGTCCCATGCTGATTTTGGAGAGTGCAGTGCTTAGGCACCCTGATATTTAGGTATTTGGTGAGATAAGGCCACATCCTGCCAGCCAGACAGTAGGGCTGCCCAGTCTTCAGTGAATTCACACTGCAATGTGACTTGTTGTAATATGAAGATTAGGGAAGTGGGATCTCCCTCAAAGATTAATGGAAAGGTGTTCAGTGATCCCAACTAGACCATGAACCAAATCGCCTGTATTTGAAAAAGAAACGTTGTAATCAAAAGTGAAAACATTTTGCATTTGTTTTATGACTCGTTGAGCACCTTGTCGCAGTAGCAAAAGAATGGTTCCCAGAGTTGTGCAATCACAGTACTCCAAAAGACCAATGATTTTACATACAAACAAGGGTGAATCTCCGAGTTCAATAGGCTCTGACTTAAAGTGGATCACGTGAAGGGACCATACTCCGATTCCCCGATGAGGAACGCTACAACGCCAGGTACTTTGGGGTTGCTGAACTATTGGAAAGACTCTTGTGCACAATATATGCACTGGGCTTTTGATACATCTTTATTCTACAGGTTGCCCAGGTGGGGGGATCTCCACACATAACTGTGTCTAGTTAGCAGTAGCAGTATTCTGCCAATTGTTCTAACCAACTGCTTTCCACTTATATCTATTGTTGGTTTCCTTTACAAACTGATTTGTGTGACATTTAACCATACAGTTGATGCACTTTAAAGAGATTGAATAGTAATTGTGGTACTACGTAGAACTGTATAGATTTGCGATTATAGATGACCGCATTATCGTGACATTGTACATAACCTTGAATATTAATTATATAATACAGTGTGCAGACATTCCTTTTTGGGTGCCGGGGACTACACTGTACTTAAGAACCAGCAAGCATCACCTCCTGAGAAGCTAGGCCTTGATTGCTCGACTATGTTACCAATAATAGAGAATCTTGGCTGGGGTCCTCTGTGCCTCTCCTCTGCCATATAGAGAGCAGAAGTACAGACACCCCCCTCCGGTCTTTACAGTAGCAAATCCTCAGACCAATTTTGATGAATAATAACATATGAACAGTAAAAAATGTCCTCAGCCTTTAAGTCTCTGATAAACATCATGTTGTTTTTGGAGTAGGTACTTGCATTAGCAGAGCTTGTACCAAGAGAACTGAGTATGTAGAGTTAGCTAGTAAATGTGTGCAATAGATTGGGAAGGTTTATGGATTGAGGTTATTTTACATATGCCATGAGAACTTGTTTGTTTCATTCTGTACAACTGAATATTTGTTCTATTTTAGATGATGGCCTTGACCCTCCCTTATAGTGGCTAATAATTGTGCAGTAGCTTCTTTCAGGTGAATTACTCTGTGTACATTTGATGGATTTAATGCCCATTTTTATATATTTTATCTGTATATATTTTATGAAAATGTGTACAGCATTTTGCATGGGAATAAATATTCAAACATATATAACCAGCAGTGTGGTGCAATCTTATTTAATGTGATTGCTAGTTAATATTTTACCTATGACTGGCATAACCAGTACAATTAATGTGGAGCACCTATACACTGCATTGGACGGAAAGGGAATAAAAAATGTGGCAAATAGTGTGGTTAGGTAACTTTTAGCTTTATCTTTTTTCTGATGGCCATCCAAGAAAACAGATAAGTTGCAGATGAAATATGTAATGTCTGAAAAGACCTTGAAACCATGCTTGTCAGTGGAGGGAGGGGGCACAACCCAAAATCCCCAGCAAATGTCGGAATGAGTGCAGGATGGCTCCCCCGTAGGCCTTCCTTTCCTGCTGAGGAAGTGATACAGGGATGTGGGAAGTGACACCGGAAACACCAAAGTAGGACGCTGATGACAGAAAATCATGCTGCAGCTCCCTTCTATAACAATGGCACCACCGTGGGATGCTCCCAAAGAGGTGGACCAATGCCAGAAAAGAGGCATCCAGCCGCACCAACGCAGGAGTCAGGCTATATACGCCGGCCTGGATTTGGCACCTCCTGCAGGACGTTGCAGGATGCAGTGAATGCAGCAACGCCCCCACGGCATCTGATGGAGCCTGTGCACATGGACCACTGACTTAACAACCAGGGATTATTCTAAAAAAAGAAGGGCCTCTAGGAAGGCTATGTGTATCAAGGTCCCAATAAACCACCATGAACATTTTTGGAAAAGCTTGGCCTTCAAGAAGGCCTTGAGCAACAGAAGTCCCTGGACTCCAACAGGGCCCATGTCAGTAGCAGGGCCACACTGTGTAGAAAGGGAGTGGGGCTTACAAGCCCTTTTTAAGCTCTCACATAGCCATCAACTCCTTTAAGAAAGGTGAGTGGATTGGAAAGGATAAGCAGCCAATACTGGGAGGGGGTGGGTTTAAGAAGGTGTGTGTGAATGGATTAGTGTGGGAAATTTGGGTGAGGACAGAAGGTGGACAGCAGTTGGAGGACATCAGAGAGGCCAGAGGAGTCAAGTGCAGGAGTGGGGAGGTTATTGGTGCGTGGGTTTTATGGAGTGTTTGTGCATGGGACCGAAGAGTGATTGTAGTAGGAGTAGAGTAGGAGTAAGTAGTGGTGGGCGTGGTAGTGGAGGGTGGTTTTGAGAATAGAGCAGGAAGTGAAGCAGTAGTAGTAGAGAAGTGATAGTAGCAGTGGATCGGCTGTCATAGTGGTAAGAATTAGTGAGAGTAGCAGCCTTAAAAGAGTAAGCTAGAGAGATAAGAGGTGTAAGGTGGAGAAGTGGTAACGAGGAGTGATATAGGTAGGAGGGAAGTTTTAGCAGTGACAAGCAGTAGCAGAGCATCAGAGCATCAGTTGAGGTAAAAGAAGAGCAGTAGTAGGGGAAAAGGAGTGAAGTGAACAGGTGGGAGCAATTTGTAAATCAGGCCATTTCAAACTCAGGGTCCTGCGAAAAGTCCTTCCCTTCATTCCTATGGCCAGCCAGGCGCCGGTAGTTGGAGCTTTGGTCCTAAGCATCCTGGACTACTGCAACTCATTATACCTGGCCCAAACCAGTTATCTTATTGGGCTCATGCAGCTACTCCAGAATGCCGCCGCTCGCTCCATTATCCGTCCTCCATTGGTGCCCATATGACAACTTCATTGGCTTCCTGTTGCCCAACGGATACTGTTCAAATCTATGTGCATGGTCCACCGAGCCTTTTTTGGAAAAGAGGCAGAATATTTGCAAATCAAATTCACTCCCTATCAACCAACTCGCACCCTTCGATCTCTTACCGCCCACCGGCTAACGGTTCCTCTGTTCAGGTTAGCCCGTAGGGGTGGCCGTGCGTTCTCTGTTGCTGCCACTGAAGCATGGAATCGCCTTCCCATCGCTTTGCGAGATATCTCTGACCATCTGGCCTTTCGGCGCAGATTGAAAACTCTGCTTTTTTAGTGGCCCTACATGATCTTGCCTCACTCTCTGTTTGCTCAGCGCCAAGATGCCTGCGGGTGTACGTGTGCTTACATAAATGTTGTTAACATAACATAACATAACATAACATAACATAACAAGAAGGAATATCAGCGGTAGTGACAGTAGTGAGTGGAGCAATTGAGAAGCTGGAAGAGAGATAACATAGGGAAATGGAGTGCAAGATCCAAGGAATAAGAGAATGGAGGGAGAAGAATGTCTTGGGACCTGGTATAGAGGGGAGGGTCATCCTTACTAAGTGGGGCTAGGTCACAGTCAGCTAGAAGCTAGAAGGCTACTATGGAGTTAGTTTAACACCATCTTAGTGAAACCACCTGCAGTCTAACAAGGAATCGCACACAGTAGGGGGTCACGTGTCAGTATCATTGCCCATTAAGGACTCCTGGGCTAGGGTGGAGGGCAAGGTCAGAGTAGTAGAGCCAGAGAGGGAAGGCCCCACCGCCAAGGAACACATTAGGCTTTGAAGACCTTCAATAGGAACCTACAGCCATTCTATTTGAATTAAGAAAATAAGGACCTTTAAAACTTACTTGCAGTGATTATTTGTGGTGGACACCGAGTCGCACAGCAAATGCTTCACCATCATAATGTATTACCTAAGACTCCATTATAACGTTAAGCACAACTTTTCTGAAATAAATCAGCTGATTTGAATTATAAAGTTGTGTAATACATACAATGCAATTAAACAAATTCCAAAACAATTCAGAAAAGGTGTTGGCTGAGGTAATGATCCAGTCCAGCTCCCATGAGAGCTCCTTCTTTGGAAGCCTATGTCATATCCACTTGCCAATCCAACACTGTGTGAGCGAAGCCCATAGAAGTGTAAATTACCTTTAGCACATCCCCAACTTTCCATGAAGCACCCCATTGTGAAAATAGGGGAGAGCTGCTTTTAGTCTGTCTTCCATAACCGATTTGGGGAAAAAAAAATAAAGCAAGAAAGTCGCTCAATGACAAAACAGGTCTCCTAACGCAGAAAAGGTGCACCATATGCCTGCCATTTTTTCAAATGAGATTTCAAAAGCATGTAAAATGGTGAATTGAATTGTTTCTATTTGTTTCAATTATTTCTTTCATCAGGGCACCATGATCTCTACATATTTCCACATTAATTCAAGTGATTCAATCAAATTATTTTAAACATAAATATAATGGATTTTATTTGCAGGCTTTCAAATTGAAATGCACTGATTATTTACATTTAAAGTTTGATAACACCCTGTTATGCTAAATGGAATTGCAGTAAATCATTCTATATTGTAACAACCTGTTGCCCCTGTCGCCCTCTAAAGTATAACTGATGACCAGTGCTCAATTTCTTCCTGAAGCTATTGTTGTATATGAATTCCCTTAGGAGGACGACATTAAAAGGAAGTAAGCTGCCACATGCCACATTGTGTTAAGAGTTTGACTCAGAGGTCCACTGGTCCCTACCCCAATTGACACAGTGTACCGTGCAAACCTTCAAGAAGCAATGCGTGGGGTGTTTGTACATCTGTAATGCATGCCTCTCTGACCAAGCTACAAATCATGTACACAAACAGTCGCAGATAAGGGAATAAGAATCCCAGAAGGAGATATTTAGCTCAAGACCACAAAAGAGCATACGTGTATGCCTTTGTTAGCCTTTTTAAGGTATCATCATGATGTTTTCTACTGGTTCATATTATATAGTGCTAAAAGCCCGAGTTAAGAGACAGCGAAGGTGAAACAATTAATTGCAACAAAACACAGAAAATGTGTTGTGTTTTGGAAGCAACAACAAACTTCAGGTTCCCCTGTTGTTCAGCCCATGGTCTCATACATTATGTGTACCCTTTTAAACAAACATTTTCACGCACAAGCTCATATGAAGTAACACATTAATGACAAACAAAGGCATTAAACAAAAACATAGGTGGTTGCCCTGGGCATTTTGCTTTGAAAGCAACTTTCATTTGTAACTAGATAAATTGGCAAATGGCATGTACATATTAAACGTATGTTAATCCTTTTGCATGCTGTTTTATGTTTTTAATCTATGTTTATGATCTAGTTTTAAACTGGAAAAATGTATGTACTATTGTATATAATCATTATTCATTACTCTGTTTCTCCTTTGTTTGCCCATGGCTCTATATTTGTTGAGGTGAGACACAACAATGCATCAGAATCTACTGTACAATATATCAATGAAAAATGTTCCATCTGAGCTTAAGCTTCTTAGACGGAGTGAATCCTGCACTTTAGAAACCATCACTGGTGGATATATCCCAACATATATCAATAGAAATACATCCTTTTTCACGTCCTAGTCCGAATCCTTATGCATGTTGGAAACCTGTTTATGTAAGCGGCATGCATTCCTTTCGGTCACACTGACCAAACAAAACCAGGCCATAACAATTCTCCAGAAAACACACTCATTTTAACTGGAAACATATCTACTAACATTTCTGTTCCATGAAAATGAATGTATCCACAAACAAGTATACCCTATCTGCCCCACTCAGGTTATAGTGACAGACACGCGTCAATGGCGTAGCCAAAGTATCTACCCTAGAGAGATTTGGGAGTTTCACCAACCACATTTCTGCACAGAAGACAGCTATACCTGTGGTGGATCTACCCTGATCTGCTCCAGGTAGCTCCATGTCAGCAGGCTCACCGAATATTGATAGACCATCACATTGTCTATAAAGTAGATGGTCAATTATATGGTTACATCATGCGGTTCAGTTTTGGCATCAAAGGCACACATGGGAAAGAAGTTGGGGTGAGTATTCTCTGGACCTATGTGAAAGGTAGTGATCACATTTAGGACGAGTCCCAACCCTAAGCAAAGGACCATTTGTATTGAAAAAAAAAGGCATCTAATCTTTTTAATGTCAGGAATTTACAGTTGTGCCAAAGTATGTTGCCTGGCTTTGAGGACAGTTAAAGGGGTGACACAGGTGATCACGGAACTTCATAAGCTAGCCATTGATGTGACTGACATAGGAAATATCCACTGGTCAACCCCATATTCTCTATGCTGATTGACAGGGGTCAGTCACATTGAACACACTCAAAGCATTGGCCCCTGTAAAGCTGGGCTCAAAGCAAAAAGAAGTGTCATGTCTGTGAATTGCAACCAATAATTTGGCAGTGGTACTACTGGCCAAATCTTGTCCCAAGAGAACACTCCAATGAGGGGCTATAAACAGGTCAGCAATGGAGCCACAACCTCTCTGCAGTTACTCAGCCAGTTTGGCCATGCACACGACTTGCACAGTTTTCAAATTCAACATGGTGGAGCAGCAAGGTGGGGAGGTATAAGAAAAAACAAGAAGTATCATTAGATACTAATTGTCTATCCTATAAATTAAATGTATCCCATGCCTAAGATCCACACCGGAAGTTAGTAGGCAGAACACCTTTCCTGGAGCAGAGCTAAGAGAACATGTGGGACTCAGAAAGGATTAACCGACCCCCACAAAGCCTGTGCAGCTGAACACACACCAATCCCCTATGAGCAAAGGTGTGAGACAAGAGGAGGTGTTAGACCGCTATAAAAAGGTATAGGGATTTTCTGAATGAGACTGCTGTTCTGGGAGCCAGAAGTTCCCTTTTGGATGGTTATGGATGGAGAAGGAATGGCTTTGGAGAAGGCTAGAGAACGGAGCAGGAATGGGAAAGGTTGATGCAGATAATCAGGATGAGGATAAGGAAAATCAAGATGGGGTGAGATGTAGTTGGAAACAATACATGAGATGGGAGCCATAACAGAAATAAGAAACCTAGTGAAGAGTGGAGATTGAAGGTTGGCAAAGTGAGCAACAAGATTTTCCAGATGCAAGGAGAAGAAACATGATCCATTGGGTGAAAAAGAGAAGAGTAACCTCAGGTTTTGGAGAGAGGAGCCAAGAGAAATGACAGGTGGAGCAAAGGAACAATTGATCAATTGTTGAAAGTTGGTTAAGAAAGGAGAAAGAGACGAGTTGGTGGAGGAACAAAGGTGAGATTTGGGAGACAGCCACATTCCATTTATGAAATGATAAGACTGAATAAGGTTATAAGAAGGTGTTAAAAGGAAATCACAAGACTAAAGTGTTGAGGAGTGCTCATGTTATCTCCCAAGAACCCCTAGCAGAGATCTGAAACATACCCACATGAAAACGCTTTTATGTACAGACTTTGCCAGAAGCTCTCTTGAAGAGCACAACCCAGCAGAGAGTCTTAGGGCCTCATTACACGGAAGGCGGTGATCCAGGGTGCTATTAGCACCCTGGACCATGCCGGTAAATTACCGGCACCGCCTTGGCGGAAAGGGGATTTACCGCCCCATTCCAAGGTTGGTGGGGCGGTAAATCCCCCTTCCGCCATTGCCCTTCCCCATTCCCATTTCTGCCCCATAGGGCTCTATGGGAATGGGGAAGGCGCTAATTACGGCACCGCAATTTTGCGGTGCCGTAATTAGCTCTGAGGTCCCTTAGCGGGTTGGTTTTTAACGCCTGCAAAAAGCAGGCGTTAAAGCACCAACCCGCTAAGGGACCTCGTAGTAAGACGGTAATGGTTAACGGTCACCGTTACCATTAACGGTGTCCGTTAACCATTACCGCCTTCCGTGTAATGAGGCCCTTAGGCTGGATAAAAAACATTCAACATTTAGTCAACTGTGATATTTGGTTAGTCCTGGCAAAATGTCTAATGACCCTGCTCAGAACATGAATAATGGTCTGATTACTGTTGGGTATTTTTGTGGAGATTTGGGGCCAGACGGTATTTTCTTACCGCCGAAAAATACTTTAGCAACAATCACTCCTTGTATTCAGATTGGGCCATGTACAACAATAATACAGTGGACATGCATTATTTCAGCACACAGACATGCGTGGTTGGTATGCGTGGTCGGTATGCGTGATTGGTGGTATTTTGGTGAGCATAATTCCTTTGTTTTATTTGTGGCCCCAATATCCATAACCCCTTATTATTGTTTAGATTTTTCGTGTAATCACTAGAAAGACCTCAGGCTTGCATTTCAGGAACACCACATTTTCATTTTTAGTGTGCCACCCTGGGCAATTTCTCTCTGTCTTATCTACGGCAGCGAGCTATCATGTGGTAGTTTTCACTATCTTATATACGGTAGTGAACTATGTCCCGGGCCTCCCTTTTTGCCGGCTCATACGGAATTACATTGTGCACACAGCCGCAGCCAAATCTTATGTTTAGCTACCTTAAAAATGACAATTGCACTGTCTAAACATCTCCCCACATCATCAGCACTGTATTGGTAAATATAAAACACACTACCCGTCTGCTTTCAGATATTTTTGTGTATTATAAAAGTTGCATTTAAGCACGATCTCACTCTTTACAGAAATAAATGAAATAGCACAGTAACAGCATTATCTGTGATACACTGAAAAGAGAGTGGCGGAGACAAGAACTCAATTTGCAACATTAAACACGTGAGTAAAGCACAGGAATCTCCTTTCCTACACTGACTGAATATTCTCGTACACACTCAGCCCCCACACCTCAGCGAGATAATTACCAGGCTTATTCAGCATGTAACTTCTTGGGCTGTTCGCCTTCTGGAGGGGTTCACCCAGCAAGGACAAGCATCTGCCGTCACTCGAACTGGGACTTGTCGACTGGAAAAGCCAGTCTCTGCAACCGAGTCGAATCTGCTTTAGGAATCAGGCCTCCCCAGCTGTCAACCCTGTCCTTCTTCGAGCTGTGTCAAGATGTCTCTCTCTTTCTTCCCACAGATTCTGCAGCAAAGCACTAGTCACAGCCTCCAACATGATGCTTGATGTGAAGTGCTCCAATCAGAATCAATCATGTTCTATCCTCCTACTTTTAACAATGGTTCTTCTTGCACAGTTGCAACTGTAACAAGCTGATTTCCTGCTTATTCGAAGTCTTTGCTTCCTGCAGTTACTGTGGACAGAGCACAGGAAGGCAAAGAAAGAAAAAAACTTGAATGTGTGTTTAAAACTGATTTTCATAGTCTGCCTCTTTTTGCAGTGAAGACACATTCTTTTATTAATGAGTTATAATTATTAGTCTTGTTAGTGATACTAGTTTGTTAATTACCAAATGTGTCTCTTGCAACATAGGCATTTCAGGTGAGAAATGGTGTGCATTTTGAAGGTACCGATGTGTGCTTTTAACTGTGAAAAATGTATTTGCATTTTATATGTAAAAATCGTTTTTGACTGAATAACCTGCCCTTACTTATATGTCCATGTTACACTGGCAAAACATAGCTTGAAACAACTGCATCATAGCAATGCACCACCCATGCATTGATCCTGTGCAGTAGTGCTGTACTCTGTTCTGTAACACGCCAAATATCCTTGCATTTCTCAAGTGTAAACAGACTAGACGTCTCCATTCAACTGCCAAATGATAAAACCAACCATTTAACAGGGTGCCCATTATCAATACTAGGCAACAGTGAATAAACAGCAGCAGAGCTGGGACCATGAAGGAACTCCTCAAAACATTTGTAGGGAAGGGCAAACTTGATTCAGGAGGGGAGCAAAGAACACATGGCTACAGTGACCGCATGAACCACATGGCAAAGATGTAGGCTGAAATGTGGACAGAGCTAAAGTTCCTTAAGAATGCTTCCAGAGAAAGTCCTGGCCACAAGGTTATTTGTCAGATTGGACCGGGCAAGCAGCTGAATCAAGTAGCTAATGGGATAGGTGGGAAGCTTCGAGGCAGGTTAGGGTAGGGGTATAAGAAGCCAGCAGATTGAGAGGTTTAAGTGTGAGATTAGCAAGGATGTGAAGTAGGACAAAAAGATCAGAGAATGGGGAGTAGGGTGATCTTGAGGGATGCAAATACGATCAGGAAAGAGCAGTAGAGAGCAGAATGGAAAAGGGGAAAGCAATAGAGAGAGTGAGAGTGAAAGAGAGAGAGAGAAAGAGAGAAAGAGAGAGAGAGAGAGAATTAGAGGGAGAGGGAGAAAAAACAGAGATAATGAGAACACAGTCAGATTTCCTCAATAGGTCTCCAAGGAAGTTCCTGAGCGTCACAGGCTGCCCACTGATAACGCCTGGAAGAAACGATTGTTGGGATGAAGTTTCCTTTGACAGGGAAACCTTTTCTCCCAAGATCACTGTGCATGTGAAAGGAAGCATACATAGGCTGGACACTGAAGACAAAAAGTTGTGCGATATACCAATATTAACAAGGAGAACAACTTGAATCCCACAATCCCCCCCCACCCCCCAGGACCCTAATTCATGTAGTATAAGGGAAAATGGCAATTAACTTAAATTTGTTTTTGGTGGAGGCATGGAGAATTAGAATCCATAGTCCAGAAAAATAGATGAGAAAATGTACCAATGACGTAGCCAAGATGCAGAAAACAAATAAAGCAAATAAATTAACAGAAAACACAGTGACATACCCCAGGGGGCCATGAGCACCCAGTCTAAAAGAAGTTCAACAGATTATCTAAGTGCAGATCTCACAGGCTTCAAGAAAAACATGGATATCCAGGAGCAGACCCACTAAACAAGCCAAGGTCACAACACAGGTAGCTCAATAAACATGAGGAAACTATAAGCAGTTCCAAAAACAATCTGCGGTCAGAACCCAGGTAGCACAATTTACATGTAAATTCAGAAGCAACTTCAGAAACAAGCCACCATCAGAACAGAGTATTAAACATCAGGCAAGCAAAAGAGTTACTCTTGGGACAGGGAATGACAGAAGCCTCTAACAATGTTTAGAATGTCAGAGACATCTTTGTTTTGCCTTTTATAGTATCAGTACAAAGATTTCTCATGTTCATGTTGGCACTCTGCTTCTTGGGGATGTCAGTTTGATGTCAACACGCTGCATGGTTTGGGCACTAGGGATCCGGAGAAAGGTAATTCTGAGGCAATGCCTTTGAGCCAGATGCCATGACAACTGCCAGCCTGCCATAGTCCCATGCTGATTTTGGAGAGTGCAGTGCTTAGGCACCCTGATATTTAGGTATTTGGTGAGATAAGGCCACATCCTGCCAGCCAGACAGTAGGGCTGCCCAGTCTTCAGTGAATTCAAACTGCAATGTGACTTGTTGTAATATGAAGATTAGGGAAGTGGGATCTCCCTCAAAGATTAATGGAAAGGTGTGCAGTGATCCCAACTAGACCATGAACCAAATCGCCTGTATTTGCAAAAGAAACGTTGTAATCAAAAGTGAAAACATTTTGCATTTGTTTTATGACTCGTTGAGCACCTTGTCGCAGTAGCAAAAGAATGGTTCCCAGAGTTGTGCAATCACAGTACTCCAAAAGACCAATGATTTTACATACAAACAAGGGTGAATCTCCGAGTTCAATAGGCTCTGACTTAAAGTGGATCACGTGAAGAGACCATACTCCTAAAAATAGCCTTCCTGATACTCTTCTTGTCCACATAAGCCACATTTGAATTATTTGGTGAGATACTCGGGACAAATCTACATTTGTAATGCTTCCTTGACAATTATGTAAATCACAGTGAAGTCATGATTTTGCTGAGTTGTTAAATTGCAGTAATTCTGCCGGTGGAACATCAATGAGCACAGACTCAAGTGAGACCATGTGTCCAGAAAGGCACACACTTCTTGTAGTGGAATAGCAACAACAAATACTAAAGGGAGAAATTGAGGAAATATAACCATATTTGAGCCTGAACACCAGCTCTCTCCGAACTGTTACCTTTTGATTGTCTGATGAATTGTGCAGCAGGCTTAATGACTTCTCATCAATGTGAAACTCTTGATTACAATTTGAAATCAGTTTATAACTGTTGTGATAAACCCCCACACCCTCTGTGAGGGCAGGGAGGTGAGCCACTCTGCAATACCCTCCCTAGGGGTAGAGGCAGATGGGACTCCACCTTAAGGGACAAGGACTCCCGTTCCTATGAGGAACTCCATCCAGCTATGCTCACTGTGGCCTACATGGGATGTTATAAAGTATCCAAGACTTTTAACTATCAAGACTGGGCAGAAGAAACACTTAAGAGATGTTTTTGTCACATGGAAAAAGAACATTTTCCTTTAAATCAAGACATCCCATCCACTGGGAATACCATGTTAAATAATGTGTACCAACGAGTAATGGACAGAGAGAGGAGATCATACGCAAGCATAGGAAGGCCTCGAGCTGTGTAACACCAGAGGTGCGAGAGGGGAAAGTGAGCAGAAGCAAAGAAGCCTGTGAGTTTGAAACTTGCATGAAAGTGAAGAGCCGGACTCCAGAGGCACAGCAAATCCCAAGGCGCCGAATTCGACAGGACAGGAGCCCAGAAGAAGATGCTGGCGAGACCACAAGTGATGCGTGGTGGACAGCTGGTACATAAACCATTGCCAACACCACCGTAAACAGAGATCAGCAGGGATTCCTGTCAGCACAGATAGACTGGGACACTGTGAGGAAGAAGAAAATACAGACTAAATGAAACCAACAACAGTGAAGAACATTTCTGATGAACAACGCTCCTGAAGAGGTTCTCCTTCTCATTTGAAGGTAATAGGTAGAATGGGAATAACGTTAGGCACGGAGGGAATCATTATCACATAACAACAATTCATCCCAGTAGAAATCAAGAGGTGATGTTAAACCTGAAATGTACTTATGACACTGAAGAGCAGATTGTTAACAATCTAAATAAAGAGAGAAATGAACACTGGGTAACAATAACCTGGGAAAAGGGAAAGGAAAGTCAATACTCTATACAAGCAGTATATTATATAAAGGAGAAGGAGTATTATGAACCATAGGTCAGAGGAACTAGGCAATTGAACCATATGCAAAGTCAAGCAGAGCAGAACAAGCTGGACTATAATTGCCCCAGTGGGAATGTCTATTGGAGAAATAATAATTTCCCATGACCCATTAAAAACATCAACCAAGAATAACAATCTCATAAAAGGTCTCCGACAGTGATTGTTAAGGAGGGCAGAAAGGACAATTGTCAATTTGAAGACTTACAGAGACTGATTCAAGAAATCACGAGAGACTATTTGAGGATTAAGTATTAATATTAAGGAAACATCCTACAATGAAGTACCCTCAGGAGAAGGGAGTCATTCTCCTAACCTAAATTAGTTTACATAGTGGTAGGCCTGTTAGGGTACATTTGGATAGCAGACTTATTTCTTTGGCTATTCACCAATGACCTTAGTAACATAGGCAGGGACCATCCATAGCGATAGGGAAAGGAAAGCCTTATAGTGTTACTTTAATAGAATATCGTGAAACATGTCCTCTGAGTGTCCACATCCTTCCTCTGACCTGCCAGTGCTCTGAATTTAGAAAATGATGGACTGAAAATGTACACTTTTGTAGGATATGTGACTTTTTGCAGTTAATGAGAAACTCACAAATATTTTTAAAAAACTGTCATAAGTTCTCTGTTTTTGATCTTGGTTGGCGTTGAAAGAAGCAAGACAAACAGCAATATTCCAAGTTGTGCAATACACTTAGCAGTGAATCAAGGTATTTGTTAAAGAGCCTGGATCTAGCTTTTATAGAAAATATAACAACTTTAAAATGAAACTGAACTTTTGGAGACAAGAAATACCATTGCCCTAATGCACTTCTTTTGTGGGGAGCTCAACATCGTTGAGGTCTGTAGAGGATAACAATTGCCCCCTCATCATTGAACTAATCTCCTTCAGGTGTTCCCACTTGAAAAGATGTATTTGATTGAATTGATTGGTTCCATGTCATTTCATCAACAGTAATTACTTTGTGGTCATTTACTACAAAGTGTTTACTTCTAAATTTTAATTCACATTTTCGGGGGGGGGGTCCTCCCCATAACCTCATTCCCCTTCATTTCTACCCCTTCCAAAACCCTCCCCACTCCCTTTTGACCACTTAAACCCCAAATACCAATATTCTTCAAAGTAATTTCAATGTAATTACTTCATAGTAAATTACCTACTGTCAAAGGATGAACAGAATACTAATTGATTTAAAACATGTGGGGTTAGGATGGCTCAATAATCCTCTAATTCTTTAATCAATTTGAATATTGTTGAAGGCACTCCACCTTGCTCCTTCCCACAAGTTGATGTATTCTCCAGCTCCTACAAAGCAAATGAATTCCCCCCAATCTCGTCTGGTGTGTCACTAGATTGAGATTCTATGGATATAGAAGGAACTTCAGTTGTAAGGGAGTGAAACACTCTTTGATAAACTTGGCGATGGTTCTGTATGACCCATTCCTAGAGGAAATAAAGTGCAACCCCAGCTGGCAATACACTGAGTACAGACTACATGGCTAAGGCCAATTTGCAGGATTACAAGAAACGTACGTGCCTTCTAGCACTCAGGTTGATGTAGCCTGAAATCTAACAATGTTGTAACTGAGGGTGATTTCTTGTTTTCTTGTAGGAACAATACTACTTATACCAAGGTGCTTGTGATTGACAGTACAGCGATGGCCATGCTACTGGGCTTGAAGGATTCATGCATTATGCCTCACAAATGATGTCAAAATGTGTCCGCTCATAAGAATGGAATTCTGAGTGCTTTTCTTTTCTGTGCTAATTCAAATTTCGATTCTACTCCATGATAAAATGCCTATCGGCCTCTAAAGATTTGCTTTCTGTAAGGATTGATGCCTTCGGGCTGTGAAAGGCCACAGTACACACAAAGTATGCTTACAGCTTCATGCGTTCCAGTAGTTGAACAGTGTTTGCCCTTATGAATGCCTTTTGGCATAAGTTGATCATCCTTTATAAGTGGCTGTGAGTTGGACACTAAGTAGGTTCTGGCATGCAGACCAATATGAAGTCCCACATATGATCTCTTTAAGTATGTTTTTTTTTCTTAGTCACTGGAACTGAAATATCTCCAAATGCAAACCTATTTTAATGGTTTGATTGGGTTTAGAGTTTAATCTTGCCAGTTCTCTGAAAGATTAATTTAATAACCAAACCAAAGGGAAAAGTTGCCCATAAATCAGAACAGGGAAGATATATTAAGGTTATTCCATTAACAGAAAGATCTGTAACTGTGCCATAATGGGCGGCTTCATTTTGAATAAAGGTCAAATTGCTGAAATAGATTGTTGTTGTTGAAAAAGTGTATTCGAATAATAAAATATTCATTAAACACATACATATAACATTTCAGAATAAAACATAATCCATTGGTGCATTTAAAATGCAAAGATATACAATACATATTGAAACAGTTGCTGAGAAATAAAATTGCTGTTAAATCTACAGCAATATATTCAAGATGCAGCCCCTTGACTTCTCAAAGACCCCCTTCTGTGGGACATGGCAGTCTTCAGATACAACAGAGCCCAAGCTGACAGTTTTGTTTCTGCCCTTAAAAAAAAGTGCTAGCCTGTGTTAACGCAAGTCTGTGCGTCTCAGGACTTGCAATATAGTCCGCTCGCTGATGACCCCATAACCTGGGCAAAATAAAATGAAGTGGGTAAAGTTTTCAACCAGGGCACAACAGATGGGGCAGCTTGGATTGTCCCGGTATCCTGTCCATTTTGCTGTATTACGCCTCAGATGAAAGCAATGAAAACAAGCCCTAGTAATAGGCCAGCTCTGATGGCCTACCCTTGCCCAGACAAGATACGGCTGTAGAGTAGACATCCCACTTATGTGCTGATGATAACCATCTGCCTGAGACACCCTTGATACGTTGGATCGCTTGGCCACAATGTCCCTCATTACTGATGCCTTGGAAGAACTTACTTCCTTGGCTTGTAGCATCCTGATAGCAGGAGGCACAACCAAAAGAACTGCCTTACCCATCAGCTATTTGAGTGATTTTAACCAGGGTATTTTATGCCACAGTTCCCGACCCAGGGTTGCCTTTATTTTAAAGTGGCACAGTGAATCATTAGTATTGCCCCAAATTCTTAGCCATAACATGGTTGGGGCAGCTGCCCAATCGTCCTTCAAAAAAGTCATCCCCAATTCTCTGTTCCCCAAGTGCAAGCAGAGGAGCCAGGGAGTCCCAGTAACCTTTTGAAATAACAATTTTCCGTGGCCTGCACATCAACAGGCTTTTGATACCTCCAGAGAGCTGCTCCATTCAAAGAGGCTGCCTTGACTTGCATGGTGTAACCTTAAGTGCTGATTCCAGATGTTGTCCCTTACATTTGGTAGAGAATCTGGCGAGACCCCCCAGGTATTGGCACATCTTCAAAGATTGTTTTGTAACATGTGCCTTGCTTGTTAGAGAATCCAAGAATCTGACACCCAAATACTCATACTCAGTCACACACTGTTTGACATCCCCCTTGCAGATTATAGGGCACATATTGATGGACTTCCTACCTCCACTGCAAAATTAATTTTGAGACCTAAGCCGGTCATGAAGGAGGTATAGGCATCCACCAAGACCTGTAATGCCCTGGGAGTTCTGGCCATAAGCACTGTGTCATCGGCATAGGCCAGAACTGGAAATGGCCTACACGCTTGTTGTAGAAAATCCACAGCAGTTTTTCAGCAACACCTGCTGCAGCCCATATATATATACAGAGTAATTAATATGGGGGTCAATACACACATCTGATGTACACCCAGTATGATGTCAAACCACTCAGTGCACCACACCCCTGGCCCAAAAACGAACATTGGCTTTGGTGCTTGAGTGGATCTCCCAACACACCACCAGACTATCCGCAGGGCAGCCCATGGACTCAAGCACGGCCCACAGTTTGACACAATCAACTTTATTAAAAGTTGTGCTTAAGTTCATAAACAGCAGATATACCACCTCACCCTTACAGAAGACATAGTTCGAAACCAGTAGATACAGGTTGAGCACCTGCTCCATTTTGCCCAAACCAGGGCGGAAGCCAAATTGCATAACAGTCAGGATTTCCCTCTTAATGAGCTAATACTCCATGTGGCCCAACAGCACCCAGCCAAAGATTTTCAACACTGTGTCCAATAGGGAAAAGGGGCGATAGGAAGAAGGTTTGGCGATGTCACCCTTTTTAAAAATGGGAAAAATGGTTGAGTAATGCCCTGAGCTTAGACAAGTATTAAAAGCTGCAGTCAACAACGGGGCACAAAGATCAATTTGGCTCATAAAGAGGTCTGCAGGTATGGCGTCCGGGCCAGGTGCTCGATTTCTCGACTGTGACACAATCGCTTTGGTCACCTCCTCCAATGAGAAACGTAAAGCCACTCCTGTGCACTGCTTTTCTGTTCCAGCTCGACCATCATCATACAAGATTCCAAAATAGGAAACCCTGTCTGCAGCCCCCACATGGGTTCTTTGTGTGCCTAGATTACCCTTATCAGTGGACCCACTCTGTACAAATTCCCAGAAGCTCTTAGCATCATTTACCCTGATTGCCTCTAGGTGACCTCCAGTTCAAATTTTCTTTGCTGTTCCGTCCTGCGATAGTCAATACATGCTTGGGCGATGCTGCGGTTGTCTACCGCAGGTCGCTTTAGGGCATCTAAAAGGGCTGATTTTGCCAACCTGCATTTTTGGTCAAACCAGCCCAGCGTTCCTTCACTTCCCGGTTGTCTAGGGACCACTGAGAAGCCATATGTGAGGGCCTCCAGGACAATCGTGAAGAGGCCTACCACTACCTGTTGGCTGTTTGATTCATCCATAATCCCCATTAGGGCAGTTTGTTGCGTGGCTAGTATTTCCAAGTGCAAACCAGCACCCAAGATTTTCCCCCATTTAATTTTTCTTTGTGATGCCACATCACTGTCTACTCGACACAAAGGATAGGGAGCTGATGCCACTATGTCAATTAAGCCCTTGTTTGTTAACACCAATGGGTAATGGTCACTATTCCACACCAAAACGACCTCAAAACTCACAATGAGTTTCCAAAGGTCCAATGTAAGACAAAAATAATCTATGGTGGAAGAACCCAAATGGTTATTAAATGTACGTTTGCCGTAAACATCTGGGTCTATGCTCCCATTCACCGAGTGCAGCTCCCACTCGAAGAGCCAGGTGCTCAACTCGAGGCCCCTAGCACAGGCCCTTTTATCCTCCATTTCTGGTTAAAAAACCCTAAGCATTTGTTCCTCAATGGGTTCATAAAAGTCCTTTGAAAGACCACAGTCCATTTTAACATTAAAGTCCCCACCACAAATAAGTATTGTCTTAATGTTCATTGGGTCAGACATATATGTGTCTAAATATTCCTTTAGTTTAGACAAAACCTTCCCCTCTAGCTTGCTTGTACTATAATAAAAACCCTTCTGTGCCATGGGACAGTTGTAAAAACTCGATTCATGTCTCGACCACCTCCGCCCCACAGGGTAGGGCGGCTTTAACCATCACTACCAAACCGCCAGAACTCCGCCCTCTCCTGTTCTTTTTGGCAGGGACAGCATAAGAAGCATAGCCATTCAGACAGGGCAACTCCAGCTCCCAGGTTTCTTGCAGTAGTATGATCTTGTGGTGTTTCAAGAAATCCACATTCTCAGGCAACTGCAATTTACTCTTGGAGCCAGCTATATTCCAGGAAACAAATTTAACGTACTTGTCCACTGCAGTTTGTTCAAGACCCGAGAAATTTCCTGATTCCCCTGCCAGCAATAAGTGCTGCACTCCCTCCTGTTCATACCCTGCAGTGTTTCCCACTGCCCTGCCCCAGGGCCGAACGCTGCACTCCCTCCTGTCAATCATGGGCATCCATCGACAGAAGCGACTCAAATCGGTTCTGTAGACTCAATTCCAATTAGGCTCAATCCACCCCGGTCAAGTGTGGTCATTTTTCCCCACAGTAGCCATTTAAGGCACATCTGCCACAAACCGGCTGGCAGATGGAACAGCACTTCCCCAACACGAGGCCCCCTCCCTCAGAACGCCATTCTCCTCGTCCCTCTGCTAGCAGTGCCGCCACCCTCCCTTGGGGGTAAGAATAGTCCAAACCCACCAATCTGCAGTCTAGTTTTGAGCCATTGCCCTGAAACCCCTTGTTAGGTTGGAAGTCACCATATGACCAGCCAACAAGGGGCTGGAGAATGACACCACAATACAGTCACCATTGATTGACTCTCCGGTGGGACCCACTCAGCCCACTCTTCTGGCCATTAGCACATGTTTTGGATTATGCTGGGGCCCATTATATTCGAGTTGACCCAATGTATAGCTTTATTCATCAAAGATGAAGTGGTTTCTGAGACACCCGCAGGTAGGCTCTGGACCGCCATTATCACACCAACCAGAGAGGCCTCCCGTGGGGGGAGATTTAATAATGTGCTAGCCCCACCTTCTCACCCACTGCACACATTTTTAAACTGGACACACAGGGGTATTTGTCTCCTCCATGGGCAACTCTATGTCGTTATGACTAATTAGTGCTGTTGTGGGAGTGGGCCGTAATGGAATATCACTAATAACTATACCCTTCAACTCCCCCTGCCCCATCTCACTGCTTCCCCTGGTGCGGTTTGCTCTGGGCACAGTCCATTCCCAGTGCTGTTTAAGTTAATGTCATTGACATTCATTTTCAAATCTCTAATTGAGTCATCCATTATCATCAACGTTTCCATGACGTCTTTCTTAATTGTTTGCAACAGGGCATGGGTGGCCTATAATTTAGTTTGCCATTGTTCATCTGGGAGAGGGCACCCCATCAAATGACCCCTATTTGCATCTAATAATGACACTAGGTGTTTCAATGTATTGTCTAATAGCGTCTCCTACCAGGTTTTGTCATCATCTTTTATAGATGATGCTATGGAATCATCCCTGCAAGGTGATGTGGGCCCCCGGTCATCTAGGGTCTCCTCAACCGTCCTGGGGATGGCCGGTGTTGTTACTCTTTCCCCAGGGGTGCCAGACGTTTCTATATCATTGTTTACTGGCTGCACCCCTGAGGTTCCCCCTGTGACAATCGATTGGGTCCTCAAATTGCACGGACTGCTGGGGACGGAAATCACTTCTCCCAATTCCCCACCCGTCGTCGTATTAGAGTTCCCTATTGAGGATGCCACTTCCCAAATGGCCTTTTCAGTCACTTTTATTCTATCGGCAAGGTTCCCCGCCATAGTTTTTAAGTACGTGTGCAACGAAAGCTGGCTCACATTTTGTCTAGGTTTACGAGCCCTGGCTGCAGGATTTGTAATTATTTTAGGCACTCTTATATGTTTTCATTTTTTGGCACTTGTGGCCGTGATTGCCTCCTGTCTTAATTTACGCTTTACCATCCCTGAGGCAGGGACCTTGACCGGCCCACACAGGGACCCCTAAAAGAAGAAAGGAAACTAGTGAAGAGATAATCAAAGAAAAGAGAATGAGAAGAAAAAAAAAGAGCGTAATTCCAAGGGGTACCAAGACCCGATGATAGACAGGAACAAGTGCCACGGCCACGCAGCCAAAAAACAGACCGACTGTCCTAAAGTTCATTGTGCACAACCAAAACATGAAACAACATAATAGCACCAATGTTTTAAAAAGATGATAAATGTAGCAGTACAAATCAAATTCTAAAAGCAATTGCACAAAACATAAATTGCATGAATTGCATAAATTGTTTAAATTGTGCCCAAAAATCTAATAAAATGCAAGACCCGCAGGAGGCAATAAACCTGCTTCCTTCAGTTTCCCCCAAAAAGGAGGAGAGAGGGGAGCAAAGCTATCCTCGTAGCCCCACTGATAGCAAAAACCAAGCAAAAATATAGCAGATGTGCATAACATTGCGTGATATGCACTCCTAAACACGGGGGGAGAGTTAAATCTTGCAACCCGCCAAGGAAGGAAATAACCTATCACACAAAAAAAGGGAAAAAGGGTAAATGGAGAGGGAGAGGAAAGAAGCCGTGCAGCCCACTTTTGCAAAATGGGTCAATAGAAAAGTGCAATGGTGTGACAATTATATTGCAGCATCAACAGAGAGTCCACTGAAAGAGGCAAAATGGAATACACTTAGCAGATCACACAGACAGAGACGTATTTCCTAATGGCTTTCCAGATACTAGTGCAAAATAACCACTTTAGCAGTCACAATGGGACAATGTCACTTTATCAATATTAAGTTTCAGCAGAGTGTTTAGCAACGTGCTTGTTTTTTTGACAGCCCTCCAGGAAAGTGTCGGGAAGGTTCTGGGAAGGTTTTAGAGGTTGTGTGTCCAATATACCAATATGCCAAGACTCTAAGCTGTGGCAGAGCAGAACGGATCGGGACAGGATCCATACGTTTAGAATGGAAGGGCCTTGGGGCCACGGGTCTCGTGGATGTCACAAACCAACTATGGACCAGCCAAAAAGAGTGAGATACGAACCAGGCCTCATGAGAGCGGGGCACGCCCGATGGCTAAGGGAGCGGCCTTAGTCTGACTCTCCCTCCGCGCTCTCAGGGTCCAGTCAACACTGACGCGTACTATACATGTAGATGCAGTTTGCCAGTGTGAGTCCCAATGTTGACACCAGCACCTCCACGGCTCAGCCTCAGGTGGAAGTAGACGGACAGGACAAATCCAGCAAATATGCAGAGGCACACGCTCACACCACCTCTGTTCGCCTAAGGACACCAAAGGACTCGGCAGGACTCTGCTCGCTCCGCACCTGCAAATGCTATTTCAGCGGGCAGGCTCCTCCTCAGATGTTAACCGCTTCCTTACCAGAGGCACAGAAACCAAAGTGAAGACTTCAAAGGACGCCAAAGGACTCAGCAGAAATAGATTGTAACAGCTAATGACTTGGCCAACTATGGCATGAAGTACTAGCTGTTAACCCACATTTATTAAACGCAAAATAGCATCAGCATGGCTGACCTCCTTCCTCTTGGCCCGAACCTCCCAGGTCCAACTTGGGTCCTTCCTCTCCACCACTACTCTCTCCTTATGTGGTGTCCCCCATGGCTCGATCCTCTCACCCTGGCTCTTCAATGTCTATCTGGCCCCTTTGGCACACCTGATATCCACCTTCTCCTCCCGCTTTCAGTGTTATGCGGATGACACTCAGCACTCTTTCAGGCTTCCCACAGTCGCCTCTTCTGCATTGCTCATTCCTGACTGCCTCTCTCAATCAGGATGTGTGCTCCTCCAATGATTTCTACTTTAAGCGAGTAAGATAAGAGATCCATCTCATTGGGACCCCTGCTCCCGCTTTCCCTCTCTCTGGCCACCCTCCTTGGCCCCTCTACCCTTGCCTTCCTGCGAGGATCAAAACCTTGGTGTCATCTTTAATTCTGCTCTTTCCCTTTTTTCCTCAAATCACAAACCTTGCCAATAAGGCCCACTCCCAGCTGCCCCTCCTCAGAGGTATTCTACCCGTTCTCACTTTGCCCCAAAAGCTCAATGTCTCTAGAGCTCTGGTTCTGTCCAGGATGGACTACTGCAACAGTCTCTTTATCAATCTGCCTGCCTCTACTCTGCACCCTCTCCAAGTAATCCAGAAAAGGACTACAAGACTTATCCTTGGTCTTACCCAAAGGACTGTATCTCTCCAGCCCTGTAATCTCTCCACTAGCTCCCAGTGGCTGCAAGGACCAAGTTCAAGGCCCTCTGAATCGTCCACAAGGCTTTTTGGGACCGGAGTCCGCACTACATCCAACTCTCTTTGCGGCAGTAACCTTCCTTCTCGAGCCCCCCCCGCTCAGCTACCTTCAAATCTCTAAGGGTCTGACACTTCTCCAGACAGAAAGTGGGGGGTAGATCTCTCTTCTCTGCAGGTGCCTCCCTCTGGAACGGCCCCCTTGCTCCTCTCAGACTTGAGCTGGACCAACTGAAGTACCGGAAGCAGTTCAAGACCCTCTTTTTCTCCTTTTCCTTCTCTCTCCACCATTCCCTGCTAACCCTTTGCCTGATGGGCCGACTGGTTGCTTTGTACCTCAGAGTCTTACTGGTTACCAGGCTCCTCTATGACTAGTTCTCCCTGCACTGTCACCTTGCCCACTGTGCAGTTAGGGGCTCTAATCTGCACTTACCCAGAGCCACACTGCCCTTGTCGCACTGACCCAGATCCTTATTGGTCCTGACCGCACTTCCCACTACCCTCTCCTTTGCACTTCCCACTTCACCCCTCATTCGCACTTGCACCATCTGAATGTCACAAGGCCTAGTAAGATGGTTTGGCTTGTCTCCCCTCTGTCTTCCCTTCCCTTGTCTTGTGAGGCCTAGAAACACTTGTGTACAAGTGTGTTATAAATGCAATATCATATCTTATATCATTATTATCAGCTCTCAGTATAAATGTTACCATGGGCTTCGGGTAATCTGGGTCATGTTTTATAGTGAGAAGGCTATGTGGAAATGAGGGAAAATACAAGCAATTTATCATTCAAGTGTGGATGGGGACTTGTGATGACTCAGAATCCTACCACTGCATTGTCTCACTGCACACCACTTGGCTAGTCCTAGTGATCTAATGTGGTTCCCGGATAATGTATGGACCATATACATTCCACACCATTCACACTCAGCAATTATATTGTGTTGTTCTAAGTTCCTACTTGGTGATGGGAGTGCCAGTACCTGGAGAGGAGAATAATCTGTATTCTATTTTGGAGAAATTAACTCCAACTGCTTCTCCATGCTTCATATTGAATGTCAGCCTTCACATTGGAATGCATGTAGTGTGAGAAAAAGTGCCTTTGAAGACCTTTGAGGTATCCAGTTGCGTGAGGAAATAACCTGTACAGAGTCAACACAGGCAGAATGTTAGGTCTTCCACTGTGTTGCATTTATAGCATCAGCTCAATTCCATAATTTTCAGACCTGCAGGGGAATGCCACAATTTTGCAACACTCACATAAACAGCTGCCCCTTTGCTATGGTTTTCCTCATGTGGGAGAAATCCAACAGGAAGTCCAGAGCCTGAGTTCTAGTGTCAACCCTTTGCTTGTAATTCCAGTTATGGGCCATTGAGCAAATTGATCAGGAATCTGTACTGTTGCAGGAGTTGATGCATTTCACTCTGCAGTATCTTAGTGGTCCAAACAGCTCCCTGCCTGCCTGCCTGCCTTGGAGAACTGTGGGTCAGCCCAAGCTCCAGAGTTCCCAAGAGGCACAGCAAAAATCCAAGAAGGTCTTTGCACAGCCAACGATCCCAAAATGGGGTGCTCCATTCCGAAACACAGGTCTGGAGGTGCCATGACTACAGAGTTTCAGACATGAAATAGAATCATAATAGGAGGAGGAAGCACGTCTAGTTGTAGGATTTATGCCACTCCCTAAAAGTGGCTGGAGTTTACAGTATTCCAATATGCACATATCTGTTGTAGATGTTACTATGGTTTTAATAATGACAACTGTAGCTTTCATTTAGATTGAAGTAAGTATAATCAATAAACGAACAATATACGCATGCGTGAAAAAAAAACAACTTAATCCAAAATACAGTGTCACATTAATCACCTATGTTTTGCTAACATAGACATATTTAGAATGTGTTTTTTGTAATGTTAATATCCACTGAAAATTGAGAATGACCATGCTCATGTCTATTTTAAACAATAGTTTTGGGTAGAAGGGTGCAGGGTGTCCCCTAGTCTAGATTTCAACGTGTTCTCTTTTTACTGTTCTCCTAGGAACTAACTTCACTCTGGCAGAACTAGGCATCTGTGAACCTTCCCCCCACCGAAGTGGCTACTGTTCGGATATAGGAATACTTCACCCTGGCTATTCCCTCAGCACAGGGTCTGACGCCGACTCCGATGCGGAGGCAGGCATGTCTCCAGAGCATGCCATAAGACTGTGGGGAAGAGGTATCAAATCTCGGCGCAGCTCGGGCCTGTCAAGCCGTGAAAACTCAGCCCTCACGCTCACTGATTCGGACAATGAGACTAAGTCTGACGATGAGAACGGTAGGCCGGTTTCCTAAATGTGTCTCTTAATGTATCGGCTGCTCGGGCACTGAGTTGTATCTTTACACCAGAGTTATTTTCTTACAGTTGGTTTTCAAGTAGAGATTTAGTTTTCTTCAAATATGGAATTATATGTGCTGGTAAAGACATTAATAACAAAAGGAAAGGGGTAGCTACACTGGAAGAAACTAGAATTGCCCTGTACACATAATGGAAGTTTGAATCACTAGTATTGCTGATTTCCTTTAAGTCTTGCAAAGAAAAAAGAAAGCTTTCGTTTTGCACATTTCAATTTCCAGATCAAGAATCTCAGTCGCTTTGTTTTGATTGTAAAACTAAACTCTACAAAAGACGTTTGCTTATATGTAGCCAGTTGTATCAGATTCCAATGCTGAATCATAAATGCATTATAATGTGCTGATGATGATTTATTATTACTAGTAATATCATCATTATCATTTTAATAATTACTTTAGACACATATGTTGTGCTTGTTGTAAATGGTGTGGTTACAGTTGGCCTTGAAAGCTGTGATAGAAGAATTAGACCTTCTTGAGGCTAATGCTACTTTGGTATATTGAAAGGGGCGGTTTTGATCTTGGTGTATGAAACTCTACTCCAACCCAGTGTTTAGCTTCATTGTTTAAGTGTTGATAATGGCATCTTTACACCAGGGGAAATATTTGTGACATGATTTGACATATTCGCATAGATGTTGTGCTCATCACATGAAATTTGCTCACTGAACATTGGTGTCCCCAGGTGGGAGCAAAGAGGGGCAATTGTCCCCCCACCCCCCTCGAATGTCTGCTTTTCCCACACACGCCTCCCCCACTGACAAAGAACACTTACACAAGTGTTAAAATGTGCTCCTTAGAACAGCAGTCAATTGTGCGAGTTTACAGTGACTTTATTTGCTAAGCCTGTTCTTTCGGTTGAAAATGTGCCCAGGGGAAAAAAGTCACCAGGTAGGCAATTTATTTTGCCTGCAGCCCTAAAAGCCTTCTCCCACATATTGTATGATGGGTATTATTTACTATTCAAACTCCACTCCAAGAATATTTGGGGAAAGTGCTTGATATTCGTGGGAGTGCGATCTTTTCCATGACAACTTTATCACTGGACACTGTTCTTTCTTCTGGCCTGAAGCCAACACCACGGGAAAGGATGGGCTATGAATTCCATTGAGTTGAGGGCCGTTAATGATGAAAGCAGGCCTCACCCGTACTGGGCATGTCCCTGTTTGCACATTAACATGTAACAGTAAAAAAAGACATTTTCAAAGTGACACCTGCTTCTTAAACATAAATTCACCTCTTTATTTAACTTTGTTTAATTTTTTGTTGACAGTCCACACAAATACACTGCAATTTGTGTGCCCTTCCCTTGAATATTATTGAAGTGTACACATCTAAAGATGTTGTTTGCTTGTGAAACTACTCATTCAAAAACAAATACTTCTATTATGCGGACAACAGTTTTTAGGAAACTGAGCTGTGGGTTCATGTAGTTTATTTTAATTGTAGGGATTGTGAGAAAGACATGGTATCAAGAGCGACAAAGGCTCAAGTGTTATAGTTCTAAAACCTTTATTTACTAAGGTTGCTGGGTTGGTGTAATGCCTAACTGGCCCTCACTGTAAAAGGATGGTTCCCTTAACTGATGTTTCTTTGTGCTGTCCATGTCTAAAAGTCCAAAACAGTAATCCACCAGTATCTAAACCTCTCCTTGCCCTCACTCTTTACAAAAATGTGTTAGGAAGTCTATAAAAAGGAAAACTTAGTGGTTCAACAGAAAATAGGAAACCAAGGTTGGTTTGAGGTAGTATTCTCACGAGGTGTAGTTTGGTCAGTATCACAAAAAATAGTTCAATCAAAAAGGGCTGCTCCTAAGGCCTCCTCCACAGGGCCCTTGCAATATTCTCAAATACTTTGTTTCTTTGGTTCCTTGGGATTCCCTTCCCCAAGCGTCAACGTGTCCGAGTTTAACAGAACAAAAGAAATATAACACAGTTCCTCTTTCATCTTCTCAGGGTTCCCTTCCCCAAGCTTTAAAGGATAGTTCCGGGACTTTTTTTTTATTGTTCCTATGGTTCGGCCATGTGTTTTTAAGCATAAATCGGTAGATCGTAGAAAACTTTCCTATGGACCTTACCCGACTTTTCGTCCATTAACGCACTCGAAAACATCCGCCATTTTATGATAATCCTCTCACTTGCCGCATCGCCCTGGCTCACCTGCTTTTGCGGCACTAAATCAAATCCCCCGCCCCTGAAACAGACTTGATCAAAACATTCATATTCCCCGCCTCTATCCGTGACGTGACTGAGCTGCGTAGGCAAACGCGCCCAGGCGTCTTCTACGCGACTCCACACAGAACCAGGAAATCAACACAGATGAGCTCAAACAACACAGCGCGCCACAATTGGGAATATGAAACTGTACTTTTAAATTAAACCGCAAGATTGTAAATTTGGTAAAGTACATTTATTTGACATCAAATGTTTTGAGAATATTCAGCGATTAGCATTTTTATTTGCACACGTTCCAAAAAGTTCGTTTCGAGGCACACGATGTTCCTTTGCTGTACACAGGGTCTTAGATCATCTCACAATACAGCGCCACAATTCGGAATATGAAACAGTGGTTTAAAAGCAAACGGCAAGATTGTACATTTGGCAAAGTACATTTATTTGACATCAAATGTTTTGAGAATATTCAGCGATATGCATTTTTATTTGTTCACGTTCCGAAAAGTTTGTTTCGAGGCACACGATGTTCCTTTGCTGTACACAGGGTCTTAGATAAATGAATTTTTATTTGCTCTCGATCCAAAATATTTCGTCTTGAGGCAAGCGATGTTCGTGTGCAGTAGACAGGGTGTTGGTTTACGATAAAATAAGCTCTTCGGTCGCACTGATAATCGCATGGCTATTCCAACAACGAGGCATTAGGGCACCACAACGGTCTGTATGTTGCATCTAGCCGTTAGTACCGCGTTAGGGCATACTTGTACTTGGCGATCGTCCCACAAAATGGTCAGGGTGCTAACGTTGTTCACGCGGAGAAGCAACTGGCGATTATAGAAGCCATCCGCCGGTGTCTGGTACTCGTGACACAGACAATAATGGACGATGTATCTATTTGAAAAACATAAAAAAAGGAAATTAGTCTCACCATCAGATCTTTATTAAAATTATTCATTTTATATATTAGGTCTGGAAATTATTTCATAGCTAGGACAGTGCAACTGGGTTTTATACGTCAAGGGGGGCTGTAGGATACTGAGATAGTCCCCCAGTGCAGGGGTTGACAGGGAGTGCAGGTGGAGAGTGGAAGGGCCCAGGACCGAGGTCGCAGACAGTGGACAAGTTGTAGCAGGGGAGAGGGAGAGAGAAAGCAGAAGCAAAGAGGAAGGTTTCCGTAAAAGGAGACGGTTCTCCCCAAGATAGTGCGCGGTACAAAACAATATGCCACATAGAATGAACAAGTACAACTTAACCCGTCTTTAAAGCTACTGTATAGTAATTAAATTGCGGTATAAACTCATCTAAAGAGTTACTTACATTATATTTGCATTTTCCATTGTGTCTGTGCGTAGGGCAGCCCCGAAATACCACTCCTTCTATGCCGACGTTTTATTTCTTCTAATGAACGAACATGAAATGGCTTTCGTTTCTGAAATTATATTCATTATCGTTTCTTACGTGGTCCCGGCCTGTCAAGGTCAAATAACAATAGAACCTTATACTGAGTCGTGGGCCATTCTGGCACCCGAGAAAAAATCAAAGCAGCTGACCTTCACTTTGAATGAACACACATTCCTAGTTAGCTACATTCAGTGTAAGGCCGTCTTACAGGACTTGAAATTTACACTCCATCTTTGCATTTTGTCTGCGTGCTTTGCTGCCCCACAGAACCATAAATACGGAGACATTCTATATTTTTGGAGAAATCATTTTTATTACTGTTTGGTTTAATTTAATGCGCAAATGAACAAGGTTGGATATATAAACATATTCAATGGGCCTGCGAAATGAGGAGACTCGAGAGAACAGACAATCAAATTACAATCATTTAAACCGTGATGTGTATTTCTCAATGAGCTCTTCTTTAGGTGGACATGGAACAGAGGCAATGTTGGGTGGCAATGCAGTTGTCACCTGCACAGGTTCGTTCACAACTCCATTTATGTGCCTATCTAGGACGTCAACAATAAGTCTCTCAATAAACTCATATTGCATATCCTCAAACACTGGTTTGATCACCCATTGTTTACTTCTTTTAGTGAAGGCCTTATTGTAGCGAAGCGTCCCTAAAGTTCCGGTCGTCCTACTTTGTTGACGGCCGACATTATGGTTATGTGCCAAGACCGCTAAAAGAGTCCGATTTATCATGCCCTCCATGCCAAAATGCAATCGTTTTGGCCAGTACTTTAGGCACATATTGTGGAACACCTCCAAATCTCCTGTGTGGCAGAATTCCGTGAGTCCCCTCAAAGCTTTTGTTATAGTTTTATCAAATACAATCTTTTCAATGGCTTTGTGAGTGGGTGATGAAGGAATCAACCACTTCTTCTTCCGTGCCTCCTCTGTGGACAAATGGCCATGTTCACAATTGTGGAAATGTTGGTTCGTGTTCCAGCTGTGCACGTTTGTACAGTGTAGCATTATTGACCGCCATTTTTCCAGTAGAATTTCCAACGACCCTCCACATGTTTTTGAGCTCCACCAAAGATGGTTGCTGATTGACTTGGACCACTGTGAAATACCTTGCATATCTTTTTTTTTACCTGCAGCCGACAATTTTTTATTGATTGTTTTTGCAAGATGCCAAACGTCAAATTGGTGATTTATATTTTTGTACTCTTCTCTCATTGTCTTGGCAATTGAAACGTGTCTGTCCGTGGCTATCAGGTCGATCACCATTCCCCGCGATTGTAGTTCTTGCAATGATGCTACAAAGCCAACTTTCTCCATGGCCACTGAGGATGTACTTTGTGACACCTGCACAACCACCGAACTCACAATTTTCTTACTTTCCATGTCCTGAAAGTGGTAGGTGCAGTACTTGGCTGAAAATCCTGGGCTGTCGCACTGTCCATCACCGGCTAGCCTGAACCGTTTGCCCGCGAATGTACTATCAATAGACATTTTTTCCATTCTCCAAGCTTTGCTAATGGCTGGAAATAGATAATCGGTTTGGTATTTGTAGAACTGAGTTTTCGCAATGAAACGGATTCCCACAAACTGAAAGAAAGACTCTAATTTTTTAAAACTTGAACCACTAAAAAGTGCAGCCGCTGCACAAAGTAGATTGCCTGCTGGCAGTTGTCCCAGCGTGGGTTGTGCAGACCATGAGAAAGGTTGATATTTTGTACAGGTGGCATGTATTTTAAGGTTAGTGCCTCGAATTGCACGAGTCACATTAATCAATGGCTCCCCACATACTTCCCCACCTACCGAATGCCCACATTTCAACCGAATAATAATATCAATCAAACAACTATCGAATACAATGAATTTGGCCTCTTTCCTTATACTGTCACTCTGCATCCCAGCTGGTTCGGCCTGTAACGTTGAGGACATGTCACTCACATGAAAGGTAGAATCTCTGATATCGTCTTCCGCTATGTTCAGTGATATTGAAGGTGTTTCATTGTAGTCCACTTCATTCTCTTCCATTGCAACATCTGTTCCTTCTCCGGCAATGGGTGAATAGGACAATTTCTTCAACTTTCTCGCGGTCTTAGTTTTTGCGGGTGTGGATTCTGTGAATTTATCTCCAACTGCATCCGAACTACCAGGAGGACATTCACTATCAATGGCTGGTGGTGGTATAGCTCCGTTGTCAATCACTTCATATTCTTCCCATTGGCACGATGCATCTCCAGTCTCAAGTCCCTGCCAAAAGGTTTGACAAGCAACATCTCTCGTTCGCTTCACTGTCTGTGTAGATCTAGTTCGTACACCCACTCGCAACTAGAGGACAGATTGGAAAAGGGATGTTCAGTTTAAACACAACTTACAGTATTGAACTATTAACAGTGAAAAACAACATAATATTGTGACCAGGACACTAACCATCTTTTGCTTTCTTTTCTTTGAAACTTTCTTGTCTCGAACTTCAACATCAGGACGCTGTTTCTCCGACTCGTGTGTGCATGTCTCCACTTCCTCTTGCGCTGCAACGACTACATTTTCATGATAAGCACATCCATCACGCACTAACGCTCCATCGAATCCCTGAAACATAGAACTTTCATTAGTATGTATAATAATATCGAAAACACAAAATGTACTTGGGGACCAATACCCAAGTACATCTCAATAGCAAAACACGAATGAACGCTTTGTGTAGAACATTCAAACGACAATTATTCACGCATTGTTGATCTAGTTAGATGGAACTGTCAAGATCCATACCTCGGGCTCCTCATAGACTTCCATTGATGATATTATTGAAGATGATGCTTCAGTGACTCCCTGAAACACAGTAATTGCATTAGTATGGTTTTCTATTTTGATAAAAAGAACAGAAACTTTGTGCAGGCGTGAACGGCTCATCTAAATAGACCTGCACAAAATATCAGTTGTCTAAAATAAATAATGGATATGTAAATATGATTCAATTTGCTTGATCGTTGGAAGTGTCACCACCCAGAGATCTGCATCAACTACTAGGGGTGATGTTCTTGTAGAAGAAGCTCCGTCATCTCCCTGAAACATAGTACTTGCGTTAATAAAGAAGGAAGTATAGCGGATGTAATCACGTCATATGATTTTGCTTGATCGAACTGTCAGTATCCATACCTCGAAATGCATAAGAACATCAAGGGACGATGTAACTGCGGTGCACACTTCTGCAAGCTCCCTGAAACATAGGACTTTCATTAGTAATGAACACAAAATTGAAAAAAGAAGACACATAGGAGGGCGACGGAACTGTCCTGAAACGTACCTCGAGCATCTGAGTGACATCAACGGTAGTCGTCAATACGTTGGACTCCTCAGCATCTCCCTGAAAGACAGTACTTGCATTATTTTGGATAACAATAATTATAACTGAAAACAAAGACTAGAGGACGAGTACAAGGGTGTACCATTAGGTAACATAATTACACGATAAATTAAAACTATTGATTTACATGCCTAAAACAAGTCAGTGGCAGAATAGCCAAGTAAGATTACCCGATAGGCGCATGAAGTGGCTGATGACTGCAATAACGACACGGATGGAGAATCTTCCCCCTTCATATTGAGTGGATACATAAATGGGAAATTATTGTTAGCTAATGCTACACACTACCGCAAGGCCAAGAGATAAATACGTAAACTTGACTCACCAGTGTAGGGATGTGGACGAATAGAGTGGGAATAGCGGTTGAGAGCAATTTACGCCTCGCTCGCGGTGTGTTCTTCTTTATTAGCAATGATGTGGAGTACATGTCAGAGGTAAAGTGCCTGCTGCAGATGCGGTATCGATCACCCCTCTTGTCCGCAAAGACCTCTAGGACTCTACTTTCAAGCTCAGACGGTGGATATCCGCAATATCGGACCCATTCTCTTATCTGATCTATTGTCTTAGGGAAAACATGCATTATAGTACCTTCAGATTTATTATGGGTCTTCGAAGGGCAACCGCCAATGGAACAGGCAGGCATTGTGGAAAGTTCTGAAAAGTAAAGATCAACAATTCTCTATGAATACCAATGTAAACTCAGAACATGTGACTAGTTCCTTGCATGTACTGTCTTGAACGAAAAGAAATTGGACGCAAAATGATTATGGTACATGGCCTTACCTTGACGAACAAACAGTTAGATGCAGGGATCAGAGTAGTTTCTTGTCGTAGAACAGGGAGCAGTTCACAGGTTGCAAACTGACGAGTTTCCTCGAAGTGGTCACGGAAGTTCACAGAGACGAAGAGCAGATAACCAGCACCTTCACGGGTTGACTAGCAAAGCGCAAAGAAGTGCTCATTAGAAATATGAAGTGGGTTATAAAGAATTCGAAACAGGGGTGTGTTTGTGAATGAATGACGTGTATATGTCGTGGCATTATGTGGATTGCAGGGGGCCGTCCAGCGTGAGGGGGGATGCTTGGCAGGAGACACGGGGTCTGGAGGTAGACATGGGAACAACAACCCATGCTCTATAGACCACTTTGAAGTGTACATGGTCTTTGGCACCTCTTGGCCTTTATCGCTCCCTGAGTGCTCCAGTCGCCAGCACAAGTACCCCGGTGCGAACTGCCTTTGATAGGGCGGGGGGTGGATTGGGGCGGTGGTCGTGCAGACAAGACTCGTTTGCCGCAGGGCCTCACCAAGGAGAGGCCATCTAACTGCATGTAAGAGGCTGGCTGCAGGATCTAGTACATGGAAGGCAGGGGGGTGAGTTTATAAATACCTCACCCTCCCAGGAGAATATATGGGTGCAGTTCACCCTGGAGACCCTGGATGCCTAGGCAGTTAGTCAGCAGCAGGCTGGCCTGTGGTGGCAAGGCGGCACGGGCCAGAGGTGGTCATCTCTGTACCCGGTGCCCAAAAGGATGATTTATTATGATCAACCATATTTACCTATAACCATGTTTTGTATCAATAAAATGCAACGGCCTTCCTTTTATTGCCAACGCTTGAACAAATCAAAACAACCATTGTTAAAATATATATTGGGTTTTATTTTGGATCTTAATTTCAATTGAACATAAATAATAAACATTACACATTGTAAATTTGCGGTTGCAGCACATCCAGGGAAAATCCGCGGTATTGTCCACTGTCGCTGGGGAAATGTTGTCTAATGGCAAGTACCGCACAGGCAGGTATTACTCTCCGAACGCGGTGTCCGAGCCTCCCGTGAAGCCACCAAGTGAAGCAACGATAGGCCACCAGCCTGTACCACCTGTGAAAATGAATGATGCAAACTGTATTAAAATGACAAAACTTTCTTATCACTGTCGATTCAGGTAAAAAATGTCATTCTGCTTTGAAAAAAATTCTATCTAGAAAATGCACAATATGGAACGAATGTACATGCATTCGAATGATATGTAGATGTAATTTTATATGTGGGAGACGACCATGACATAGTAGTGGCATCACTGACATCACAACCAGAGTATACTTACTCGTTACTCGGATTACGCGGACGAACAGTGCCGCGAAGTTCGTGCATAAGCACCATCATCATCCTCAACACGGTCCGTGAGAGGCAGGCTTCCCTGAACTCTGGCAGCTCAGTGATGCATTGCGGACTTGGCTCGCCTTCCGAAATGTAGGCCAGGCATCCCGAGTTTTCTCGGCAGCAGCAGTTCTCCTCCTCAGTTGGCATTAGCTCGCACCGATTGCACGTGCACCAGGTGGAGACGCCGTCCATGCGACATGGTCCAGGCTCTTCATCCGTTGACTGGTCCTCCCAACTGCCGTCCGAATCCCCATCGTTTTCGCGTGCTTGCCTTTCCAGTAGTTCTTCCTCGGTGTACTCGGGCTCGTACATATACGGCATTATTGTAGCCATTATGTGGTAAAGAAAGTAAAATAATTTATAGCGGTGGTACTGGTATCTGTTCACACGGGCTACAATCAACGAAGGTAGCTGACCAGAGCACAGAAACGAGTCACAGAATACTCAAAGTAACACAGAGAGAGGAATGGATTCGAAAATCTGCTGCTGTGTGTTGTGAAACGGTCTGTTTATACTTATTGAGGAAAGAGGCGTCCTGCCATTTCCATGGCGACACTTCATTAGCTGAGGCGCAGCGATTGTTGACACGAAATGGGAAATGGGCGGTACGCGTCTGCTGATGTCAGGCTCAGGGGCGGGGGATTTGATTTAGTGCCGCAAAAGCAGGTGAGCCAGGGCGATGGGGGGAAATGATAGGATTATCATAAAATGGCGGATGTTTTCGAGTGCGTTAATGGACGAAAAGTCGGGTAAGGTCCATAGGAAAGTTTTCTACGATCTACCGATTTATGCTTAAAAACACATGGCCGAACCATAGGAACAATAAAAAAAAAGTCCCGGAACTATCCTTTAATTCCTTCAGTATCATAATTGTCAGGCTTCTCCGGGTTCCCTTCCCCAAGTGTGTGCCTCTCTGTTTCGCAAAATAAAAGTTCACCGCTGTTAGGCCTCTTAGCATTCCCTTCCCGAAGCCCAGGCCCCTGCAGTTTCAAACGCAAGTTCAATTTAACAACACAGGTTCTCTTAGGCCTCTCATGGTTTCCTTCCCCAAGCTCAAGCCTCTTCGGTATTTCAACACAATAAAATGCAACTTGTCAAGATGTGCCTTTCTCTTTTTTACACTTCCTTTCACATACAGCCTTCTCATGGGGTAATATCAGAGAATTTCAAAAAAATGCTACGTTCTTGGCTCATCCTAAGCATGACCACCCTGATCTTGTGCCCCTCTGTGTATTTCCTGTACCTGCTTCTCTTCTATCCTTTCCTCTTCCAGGTGCTCACTGATTTGAGCTAACTTGCACCTTCTTTGTCTTGCTTGCTCTCAGCTTGCTGTGCCCCTGGCACCTTCTTTTCATTTACTTTCTCTCCATTGTGCCTCTTGCACATTTACTCTTTATCTGTGTACATCCTTGCACCAGTCCTTTTCCCTGTTGTGTCTCTGTACACTTTGCACCTTTACACTTTTATTCTTAGTTCCCTTTCTGGTTGCTCAAGCCCTCTTATTTCTGTCTTTCCGAAAAATGCTCCTTTTGCTTACGCAATGCTGGTGTTTCAAGTATTTCTTCTTTATTGCATGGGCCCCAGAACCCTTTAAATTTCTCATATATGCAGGTCCCGGACCTCCTTGGCTTTCTCATATAGCTTTACTTTTCAATACACGTCCCGCAATGCCCATTTTCCTATGGACAATAGTGGACTTTAAGTTCACAAAAGTATTTGTTTCTCTAGCTTTCCTGCTTTGTGTCGCTTTACACTCTTTTCAGTTTCTTTCTGTTTCATGCCGCTTTGCAATCTGTGACTTGCTTTTCGTTCTGTGCCACTTTACAGTTTGTGCCTTTCTCCCACTCCACTGCAGTCACACGCACGCTCCCTAGTTTCTCTCTCATTGACTTTCACGAAACTCACCGGGCAGCGTTGCATTAACAGGTGGTCCCTTCAGAATACACAGGGTTAAGATCATGGTTTTCACCACCTGCCCCTTAGACACTCTTGGGTCTGGCACAGGACCCAGGGGAACAAGCATCTCACTGAACGCCAGCAGCAGGATGCAGACTGCATCACTTCAGCTCCTTGGAGACACGGCTCCCTCGCCACGCTGCAGCCCCTCACAGACATCGTGAAAGCATATCGGCACACCATTCTCCTCCAGCTTTCAGCTCCTGCCACACTCTGGTCCTTGGCTTCTCTGGTCCAGACAACACCCCGGCCAGCTCTCTGCTTCTGACAAAAATTGGACTAAGAACGGATCCCCAGCTGGACTTAGCCACACAGTCTCCCCTCTGATCCCCATGCTTTCTCAGCAGTCTATTTTCATGCACCTGTATTGTATTATTGGGCTGCAGGTGTGTGGTCAGGGCTGGGTTTGCCTGACCTTGAATACTCCAATTAACAGGACATGCCTGACCTTCAGTCTTGAAATGAGAGTCAAGTGGCGTTAGGTGTAAGTGGTCATTATTAAAGTCCTGACTCTATTAGTGGGACAACTTAAGGAGTTTCTACAGTAGCTTTCCCTTACTTTTCCCATGTTGTTTCTATCTTTAATCCTCACTACTCTCGGATTCCTCTTCTTCTTCCCAGTATTAGTTGGAAATGGGGAGGGGTGCAATGGAATGGGATTGCAAATATCCCATGAAGGCCGAGGAAAGGGTTTCTGGTGCCAAATGGGGACAGGGGGAATACCATGTCTCACCTTTGGGTATTCTCTGCCCATTACCTTTTGAGCCCCCACTCAGGTGATCCTCCTTCGCTTGTCCACCCCCAGGGTCGGGATCCAAAAGTGATGGCCCTTCCCTGGTGACCTGAACAAAGGGTCCCTGGGGAGTAGGTGGTAGAACAGTGCCAGGTTTCTCATAAGACAAACATTTCTCCAAATCTCTCCCTGAGTATCAGTAAGAGCATTTTACGGCATCTATTTATTATGAGGAACTGTAAGAAGTCATGTTATCTTTTGTTAGCCAAGCCCTTCTGCCCCCAGAAAGGTGGAAGGCAGGGCAGCTTTAAGCATCTACCAATTCATCAACAGTCACTCAACCTGTTGAGTGTCACACTACCTTAATAGAATACATCATCGGATATGGTTGCTCCGTTGTATTCAAAATCACCAGATTACTACCATTGCAGATCTAAGGGGGCAGTTGCCACCATGGCACCTGTGGGTGTTATCACATCAATTAAACGGACAGCCTTTGACTACCTATCATTTGAAAATGAGCAAGGAGTAATATGTCTTCTATTAAACTGACTGTTTTTCGCAGCATATTATTTGAAGTGAGCTGGGAGTGATGTTTCCTCTGATGAACACCTTCTCTAACTGCATATGATTTAAATCTGAACCTGGAGTGATGCCTATTGTAGTTAAAAATACAGTTACTTGATGATTGTAAACTCTGAGGGATGTTTTCTCCTTAAAGGTATCCTGTCTCTTGTGTGTATGAACATCATGCATAACAAGTATGCATGCCTTCATCAAAAGACAACTAAGTGAAGGTGACCAGCACAACCCAGCGGCAAGATTAAAGATATCTCAAATTACAGTATGTCATGAATGAGATTGTTGACCAGTTCCCATCATCACAAAGCATTCTGGTACGCATAAAACTGGGTTTATACCCAGAAGCAAACTACCATTACAGTACAAAAATACTGAATGAAGTGTCCTGAAAGCAAGGACTCCACTCCATGGCTTTTTTCCTGGATATCATGAAACATTGTGCGAAGAAGCAGAAATGTGTTAGTCCCATTAGCAATTAGTCCATATTGCTAGGATGGCTTGAGAAGTAAAATGAGTGCCTCAGTGACATGGATTTATGTGGTCACACTAGTCGGCCCTCTCCCCTCCTCGACACACAACTACAAATATGTTATAATAATCAATAGGGACATAACAAGCAAGTAAAAACTTTGGAGGTAGTCTGGTGTAGAAGGGCCCAGCTAACAAAAGATAATTGGCCCTCATTACGAGTTTGCCGTTATTCCATCCGTTAATCGCCCAAAATGTTGAAAAATGCAATCACCTTTAATGCCACTTGGTCCGGCAGATTTACTGCCAGATTGCAAGTAGAGGTAGGTGGTGTTAATCCACTTTTATTGGAGTCCATATAATTCTGTGGTGATTTTGGCAGAATTACCACTGGTGGTAATCGTGCCATGTGTAATTATGCTGAATTTGCCCATTTTAAGTGGTAAATCATTGTATTTACCTCCATCATCAAATGTGTCCTACAGTAATGCAGTGGTAATGGAACTACCACTCTGCTGTTGCCGTTTTTTATTGCACCAACACACTTAAAATAAGGCCCATAATATTCAGTGACTCATAGGCAGGATTATTGCAAGTACCCCTACCCTAGCCTCTAACAGAAAAACACAGGCAGAATGAGTGCATGGACAGTACAAGTGAAAGCTTCCCTCCTCAGAATTTGTACAGAATGTGCTGCAAACTTCACCTAAACCTTCTCCTCGCTCTCACTCTCTCTCCCTCTCCCCCTTCGTCCCTCCTCCTCTCCCTCCCCTCATCCACATTACAATCTCAGTCTTTGGCAACATTTTTTGAGTCCATGCAGCTCGGCCATCTAAACCCAAGACATGGCCTCCTAAATGTTTATGCTCGAATGATGCTGGAGAAATTGTTTCTTCTGACTTGGACCTCAAATTCTGTTTGTAGGTTCCATAGCTCTCTGAGGTCCTGAGCCCAGTATTCGCTGTGAGTCAGGCAAGCCCAAGATTTGAAAGATGCCACTTTACTCAGGAGGCAGGGATAGTATAGGCACATTGTTTAATCAAAGGATCGGTAACTGCATTATCATATATTAATTAAGCATTTCTCTCTGACATCTCAGTGCAATTTAAAGTTGCACATTTAATGTTTGGCATGGTGAGCTTGGCTCGTAATCCCTCATCAGACGATTAATGTATGAAGATTTGCCTTCTCTTACCCCTCAACCAAACTATGTCCAAGTCACGCCATGCAGAGCACTATCATCTACTCTTTGGAAAATCTATCAAAAACTGGATATTTCACTAAATTGCAAAATACAAAATAGCACCCTTTACAGATCGGACCATGGAGTACTTTCATACTCTAGGCACACTTGGATGGAACTCGTAAGATCCACCAGACCCAGTCAGATGAAACTACAGGATCCTACAACTCCCAAAGAATGGGCCATTTGGATTTTAACAACCTGATAATCATCAAAAATCTGCACACAAAGACTGGTCAGAGCCCTACCCTCACAAACTGAACAGAGACTGGCCCATTTTGGTTGGCCTCACTGAAATCTGAAAAACACCTGTACACAACACTTAAATCAGGAACACCTTGGAAATCAGAGACCAGTCTCCCCAACCTTTTCTCCCCATCATAAATGGGACTGACATGAGCCCCCACCCTATCTTCATAAAATGAAAGCCAGAACAGTAACAACACCTCATCAAGATGGATACGAACAAAACCCTAACATTGTAATAGGACTCCTCAGGAGCCCACAATCTCCTACCTTTTCGCTGACATTCAATATACAAACACCTTTCAACTACACACAATTACTTTAACGCACACAGACAACGCATGCCTGCTCTCACCATCCCAACAACAAGAACCTAGGGGAGCAGCTCAGAGCTCGTTGTACAGCCTACTTTATCATGTATATTGAGTGCATACTGTGCTCTTTTGGAGGATCTTCCTTTGTGCAGTGTGGTCATCTACGTTTGTAATTCAAAGGATCAAAAACAAAAGACTTGAATGCCTCCGTAGTCCCGTCTCTCTTATGGGGGGTTCCCCCTAAGTCCCCCGTTTTCTTTTTTTTAAAAAACTGTTTATGCATACTAAACTCAAAACATACATAAATAAATAAATAACAAAACATTCGACCCTTTTTTTCCGGTCTTTTGTATTTGAACAAAAGGGCATTTGATCCTTTATTTTCGATCCTTTGACTGGACCCCTTCAATTTTTCCTTCTAGATAGAACCCATACTTAAGTGTGAATGACACAAAGAACACAGATGCATACCAGCACTCCATACTCTGGTACTACTAACCCATACTGATTAACATGACAAGTTTAGAACCTGACTCTCCGTTATAACCATTATATAGCATTACTATTAATTTGGATAATAATAATGCATATTGTAGCACTAAGATACAGGAGCTATCTGCCATGAAGTACTGAATACAATTGTGATTATTATGGTTAAACTTGAAATAATGGAGAACAGACGGAGTGAACACTGTTATAGATTAGCTCTTTAAAGCACTAAGTGGGCACTTTAAGGAAGATTTTTAAACCGTCATGTTGACATTGTAATATGTTTAAGTTTGGCAGGGGTGCGGACTGGACCTTTATTTTATTTATTTGCATTTATAAAGCGCACACAGGCCCTGGGGCATCGTGGTGCTGTTACAGCTTATTCACTTGGCAGCAGGCATATGATAGAATACATTTGAGCAGTATACAGAGCATACACAAAGTACAGAGAGTGGCAAATTGAGCTGTCAATAATGTTACAGTTGAGCAGCGTGTCTATACAAATTGGTTAGTTCTAGCGGAACAGTAGAGTTTTCAGCATTTTGCGGAAAGCAGTGTAGGATCTTTCGTTTCTGAGGGATGTGGGTAGTGCATTCCAATTTTTGGGAACAAGGTGTTGAAAGCTGGACCCTCCAGCTTTGGTTCTTTTGAAGTCTGGCACGTAAATCTGGTTGGAAAGGTGCGATCTGATGGGTCTTTTGGATGGGTTTAAAGTGATTATTTCTGATAGGTAGGGAGGGACGTCGGTGGAGAGGCACCTGTGAGTAATGGCAAGTGTTTTGAAAAGTATTTGTTCTTTTACTGGTAGCCAGTATGCATCTTTCCTGGCTTGAGTGATGTGATCCCTTTTGGGAATGCTGAGAGCTGCCCTTGAAGGTATCTGATGACATGGAAGCGGGGGGAGTGATTGCACAGTATTACTTTCTCTTGTTATGTACTTTTTCATTCATGTATTTTAAAGGTAGTGCAACAAATGATGCTAAAAATGTGTCCAATGAAAAACATGAATTGAAAAACCTGTAGAATAAATGCCTTTGAACGTTTTGTTGGGTGCCTTTTTGCAACTGTTGAACATGAGTTAACTTCTTAGGGTGTATATTATCATGATTGAACACTTATATTACCTTCAACCTACTCTACTTTTTAACCAACTTGGCGTAATACATGTTTATTTAAACCAATGCGACCTTTTACACCTATATTTAAAGTACCAGTCCCCACCACTCTTGTTCTATTTGTACCCCCTGGTTTCCCCCCAAGTATTGATTTCTAGAGATGCCACTGCATGCACTGACCTCAGAGGGTGTCAGCAACACGTCCCACTCTTCAATACTCATGCAGACACTGGCAGCCTGTCACTTGTGTCTGCAGTCATCACTTCCTGCACCTGCATAAACTGTGGACTTGCAGGCACGGGGATGCTTGGGCACTGTGCACATGCAGCTGTAGACACACTGTACCTAACAATATGTTATCAAAATCAAAGTCTTTTGTCAATCTTTGCTATGTTTCTGGGACTGGGAAATGTACACAACAGTAGCTTCACTGATGGCTGATCTCAAAGTGTATGGTAAATGGAAACTTTAGTGCACAGCACTAACAGGGTCAGTGTTACCAGAACAGGAAAATATATTTTACAGACTCGTATTGGAAAGATTGGGCTGGCAATTTTGATATCAACCAACTAATTGCATGCAACATGTAATCTTCATCTGACCTTGAGAGGATGTTGCCACTCTTTATAGACTTAAGATGCAAGATTGTAATATCTATGAGTTCCTGGGAAATGGCACATATTTTATTTTATTAATATAGCACACAGTTCATTTAATTTTAAACTAGTCAATGAAACACAAATATTTAAAAACCTATTCAAATGTTTAAACACCACCATGAATGTGGCAATACAAATTTGTACTGCAGGAGTCGATCTGCAATATTAATGAGACACGATACATGTTCAAGGGACATCCTTCTTGGGGTAATTTGAGCTGATAATTCTGACAATTTTAATGTGTCGAGGGCCCTACAATGTAGGCATGAATAATAGATGCATTCAGAATATTAGAAATAATGAATTTGAACTCACAACCTGCTCGACGATCTCCTAGTCTGTCTAGGAACACCATTGCTATGAACGCAAGTTTCGTTGGGGCATTGTAGAAAAGTTTGTAAGGGTTTTTGCAATGGCCATACTGAAGGTGTTGTGAAGTGATGCACTTAAATATTTAGTCAACAAATGAAGGTACAATCTCGATAGCATATCGTGCTTCTTTGATGACATGCACATTTTTTGCGTGCACATCCTAGATATGTCATTGGCTGTTTTTACGGCTACAGTTGGCGTCATTGTAGTGTTGTGTTCCCTCATATAGAGCTTTTTTTTTACATCATGCACTTGTTTTGATCTTTGGAGGCATTAAGGATGTATGTGCTGTGTGTGATTGGGACAGAAAAACACTTTTTTCTCTCTAGTCATTTTTTTTGCATATTTGTGAGCTTTCATGGAGCTTCTCCACTTCCTCGGGCAGAGATGGAATG
The DNA here is from genome assembly GCF_040938575.1 of Ambystoma mexicanum. Lineage (NCBI taxonomy): Eukaryota > Metazoa > Chordata > Amphibia > Caudata > Ambystomatidae > Ambystoma > Ambystoma mexicanum. The sequence goes on from NC_090926.1 coordinate 529,200,363, forward strand.
ATACATTTGAAAAACTTCACAGCATTACAGCTTGCATACCCCCTCCTGCAGATACCCTGTTATCTGTGCATGTCTGTACCTGATTTGTAGTTTTGCTCAGAGAAGCATGTATTGGATGTTCAACTCCCTCACACATTGCGAACTTCAAGGTCTAAATGGAACACTGTGCGAAGTGGGGCAAGGGTCAATGAAACTGGAGTGCAGGGAAAAAAAATAATCATATCCTGTTAGAGGGCTCTCACGAAGGTTGGGAGGGGATGGTTAGGTTTCCATCATTGTATGTGCAGTACTGTTCCTTTACAAGATCAGTGGTAACACAGTCATCAACATATCAGGCTTGTGCCTCTAGAAGCCTGAAAGAGGGGATATGCAGCCAATGTATGTACTAGGCAGGAGGAATAAACATGTAGGTGTCTCCCTGACTAGTCCACAGGGATCTGTCATCCAGGGGTCCAGGACACGGCCATCGCTATTGGATCCAGTTCCTGGGGGTGGAGCAGTGAGCGAGGATCACCTGAATGGGGGTTACTCAGGGGGTGAATGTGGGACACCTATGGGTGAGACACGGTATTCTGCTTCTTCTAACACCTTTTCCCATTCCTGCTATATACGAAGCTCAGAAACTGCACCTGCCAACTTCTCCGACATATCCACTTTTGCACAACACGAAAGACGGCGGACAAACACCAAAGCCATTTACCTAGCATGTCCCAAAACAAGGGTCAGGCAAAGTCAGGCAATTGACCAGGGTTACACACACCTGATGACACTTTCCCTTCCTCATAGGGATAATAGAAGCATGAGAGCCCAATACGAGCAAGGCAGACTGCACGGCGACAGAGCTACCTCAGCACAGCAGTTCAAGAAGAGGTGAACGACCTGCCAAGGGGTGACGCTTGCCACCATGGTATGGGCCTCGACTCCAGAGACAAGAAAAGCGTGTGGTTTATCACAGTGGTTTGTCGAGGGAGAGCCAATAAGAATCCTAACCGTGTTGAACAAAAGTAGCACCCAGCTAATTGAAGAAAATACAAAGAACTGTTGTGTTGATACATGAGGGGAAAACCAGCTACATAGGAGTCAGACACCACGTGGGTGTTCACTTCAGATACTCTGGGCGATTACCCCATGGTTGAAACTACTGTAACCAGAAGGCCTTGGGAACGGCACAAGAGACTTGGGTCAAAGGGGGTCTAGTAAAATCCTCCTTACAGTCAAAGTCTTTGACTGCCAACTGAAGTTGAAGCTAAGGGAAGTGAATCGCACACTGTTTGCATTGCAAAAGTTGACAAGGGTGAACCCGACAGAGGGATGCATATGAAAAGGGGTCGGAGTCTGAAGTCCCAGTAAATATTGTGTTGACAAGAGTGAACCCGGTAGAGGGATGTCCACAGGGAACTGTTTAAAAAGACATTAAGATTTGTGAATGTTACAGAGGAGACTGTGTTGACAAGCCGTAGTGAACCCAGAAGAGGGAGGCAAACAGTCGAGAAGGGTCTGAGCCCGGAAGAGGGGGATCCATGGGTAAAAAGGCATCACCCAATGTGCAAGCAGAAAGGAAATTTTGTTTATTACTTTTGAACACATCAGCTCCTCAGAGGCTCAAGACTTTTTGATAAATAAGATAGTTAACCACCAAAGGTCCTGATTCTTGAGAACGGAACTGTTAGCTCATGCTGGGAATGCTCAAGCACATGCTGTGCTCCGGAGTCCTACCTTGTTCTGTGCTCAAAACGTGGGGAAGGGAGACCCCGACTATTGCATCCTGATTCATTATTTGTGAACATATCTTTTTCTGTGAACTTTATTCCCCACTCATTGATTGTATTTAGTGTAAGGATTGGCAATAGGTGTTTCTTTTATTTGACAATATGCCACTAAGACCGCCTTATTATTATTTGATGGTTGTAGCTTGCTCCCATCTTAGATTTAGGTTAGACATTTTTCAAACCCTCATATACAGTTTAATAAACACTCTTGAACTGTGATCACTTGTGTCTGTCTATTCTTGATTCCATGCCTTCCTTAAACCTGTGACCCATAGAGGTCATTGTGGTAACTGTGTGTCAAATACCTTATTGGGACTATCCTACATCACCATCAAGAGGATAGTGTGGTGTTTGATTAAGGACAAGCACCCTGACAAGTTTCTGGGAAGCTTTTCAGTTGGGGCTGTTTGAAGGCAGATGGGGCTCGGTTGGAGTGAGTCCAGCAGCAATGAATATCCTTAGAGAAGCTGGTGGAGCGGGTTGGAGTGATAGTTGAATATCTGTGAACAGTCTTGGAAAGAAGATTATGCAAAGTGTCAGGTCTGGATGTTGTGCACCCTGTATCTCTATGGGTGGAAAAAGTGAAAATAGTTGGAATATGGACTCAAGAAAATGCTATGTCTGTTGAAGCCCCCTGCCAGTGTATTAATATGTGCATCCATTTGAATATACAGGTCTTTCTAGCTTTGTAAGTTCTGAAATTAGCCTGGAGCACAGCAATCTTGAGATCATCAAGGGTATGATTATCTTCTGAAAAACGTACCCCCATTCTACTATCGTTAGTACATTGCTTGATACTTTGATAATGGAGGTTCATACGTTTGTGTAGAGGTTGACTAGTTTCCCCTTCATAGTAGCAAAGTCTGGGACATTTCATACACATAAACAAGTAAACAATATTGCTGAATGCACATGTAAATCGTCCCATAATGTTGTACTCCTGCCCTGCTTGGGGTTTCTTGATTGTGTCCGAAATGTTGATATGTGAGCAGGTTAGGCATCTTTTGTTTCTGCACAGCTCAGTTCCATAATCTGTGCTATATGTATCTAGTTTGCTTCTGTCCATCATTCTCTTCCGATTGGCTGGCTGTCCGAAAACAAGGAGGAGCATCCCAGGAAAAACTTCTCTCATGCATTCATTTTGTTGCACGACAGGTTGTAGTTCCGTAGCAATCTAGCAGAGGGTTTCAGGAACTGGATTGTATTAGACAACCAGTGCCCCCCGTGGCTGTGTCTCTTTGGCTCTGTATTCAAAGAGGTTTTGAGTACTTTATTTTGCAGCTTCAGCTGGTAAAGCACCAATGCTAATATATATAAAGGTGTTAAGGAACAGGGCGCACCCCATTGCTCTGTCTAATATTTCAAAAATGACTTGATTTATTTACCACAAACCACACAAGGAAATCAAGTCAATGTTTTGTGCACAACTTGTTTAACTTCTTTATTACTTGGTCTAAATCTGCCGAGCGGTTTTGACTCTCCTCATAACGTTCTCATTTTTTTATGAATGTGTCCGAAAATGTCAAGTTTTGGGGGTGGGGGACTTGACAACATTTGTGTTTAAAAATGTCCAATCAAAACCGTCCAGCAAGTCAAAAGTTATTAGCCTCTCTAAGCCGATCTGCTGCAAAGCACCAATACTGATATAAAGGTTTTATGGACAGGGGGCACCTTGTTCTCTGTCAGATATTCTAAGAACTATTGGATTGATTTACCTCAAAACAGTCGAGGAAATTAAGTCAACACTTGTTGCCTATGTGGACCAAATATGCCAAGTGGTTTTCACCCTACAGCTTTTTAAATATTGCACTTTTTCGATGGAAAATTAATGGGAGTAGGTTCAAAACAGTGTTTTTTTTTGTTTCCTTACTGACTTCTTCATTTTTTGCGAACTGTTTCCAAAATCTAGTTGTGGGGGCAGAGGGGCTGACAATCCTTTTATTTGCAAAATATTAAGCAAATTCATACTGCAAGTCAAAAGTTAGTAGCAATAGAAATTTTGCATTTCCTGGGGATCAAGTCACTCACCATAAATATAGGTTGGTGACTGCCACCCTATAGTACATATTGTGGTGGGTTAGAAGAAAGAGTCAGACACATTGAGGACATGCTAACTTTCTTTAATGAAAATATAAGAAAAATGCTTATCTTTCCCTATAACTAAAGGGATCATCCTGCCTATCTAAATTAACTAAAGGTGCTCATCTGTCATCAGGAAGTCAAAAGTATTATTTATTTCATTTATTTTTTATTTTAATATTGCATTTATTCATACGCCCATTTATATATACGCCCAAACCCGTGGCTGTCACGGCGTAGTTATAGACATCTTAGGATAAATGAATACAGTTAGAATCAACAACATTTGCACATATATGGAAGCAGTAATACAGTTAAGACAGTACATTTACAGTTGGCACCAATGGGTTCGCAGTACGCCCGACAGGTAGAAGGACAGGTGCTGCGGCCTAGTATTTATCGAATAACCAGGTTTTCAGGGACTTCTTGAAATATTGGCAGTTTGTCTTCAGTCCCAAACCTAATTCTACCTGACCCTACCACTAATATGAATAACTCAAAATGGGCCAAGAGAATGTCTGTCTTCTTCTGGTTTTCTCTTTTCGTGCCTACTTCCCAGTGGCTTTCCCATTAAAGGTGTAACTTTATCTACTTTGATTATTGAGACACAAATGTCTCTGTTTAGAATATATGATTCTTTAATTTATCTTCTCTAATAGCCTCTTGATGCTTCCTTCATGAACTCTCACAGCTCTTCTCATATACTTGTGGGCCTTGCATTTTCTTTAATGCCAACTTTATGACAATTTTCCTTGAAATAGTTTTTCACACTCTGGTCTTTACTTGTATGTGTTTAATATTCTTGAGGGTGCATAAACCCTAGGTTTGGTATGACAAACCTACTATATCCATTTCAACTACTGTGACAGGTATTGTGTGTCGTATTTAGCCTATCATTTGCTTAAAATCTTTGCTCAATCGAATACGGCCCTACCATAAGTCATATAGCATGATACATCCCCTCAGCTCTCCTTTGTGTACACTATGTCAATTATGCCTATGTCAGACCCACCTTTACTGTGACCTGTCTAATAGATCACACTATCATCGCTGCTTATCCTGCTGCATATATATTGCCTAATAAAATGAGCTCCGCTACCAAATACCACACTTTTCCGTGGCCGAGACTGCTCCCAGTAACCTGTCTCTTGAATGCCCTAGCCTTCACGACATTTATGACAAAACTCAGACCTAGACCACTAGTAAACGTATTGTGGGACACTACCACCATGCCGGCCCTTTACCTTCCAGACAATATAGTCAAACCAACACTATTTCTCCTGAGGTTACAGCTATGTTACAATATCAAATCAACACCCTATCTACCCCCTCTTAAATTGCAAAATACCAACAGAATAATTCACCTGGCACTACCCTCATCACCCCATATGGACCACAATAATAAAAGGGTAACCAGCATAGACACCAGCCCCAAAGGCTCTAACTTAACACACCATTTGTCTATCTTGAATACCCCCTGTACTACCCAAAAAAGAAACCATGGACTCGGCTCTGGATTAGGTAAATCCTACAACATACCCACCACAGTGACCCCCACAAACAATCCTAGGACTAGCTTCTCCAAACTATCACCCAATAACAACAAATCTGCCACCAAACTGTTACACAAGCCCTCTTTATCTACAACCCCAATTCCTACCCATAATAATAACATTACAGGAGCATTAATCAATGATAGATCAGTAGTTGCCCATGCAGCCGAAATTGCTGATCTGATAGTCGACAGGAAATTGGACTTCCTGGCAATAACCAAGACCTGGCTACATTCAGCTGCAGGCCCCCGTGTCCTTATTGCTACTCCAGAAAACTACACTGTCCTCAGATCTGATAGAGAATCTACTAGAGGAGGAGGCATTGCCTTCATTGCCAAAACCTTGCTAAATATCAAAGCTATCCAGCACGTCACCACCACTTCCTCTGAACTACTTTCTGTAAAACTACCACTCTCTTCATCACAAGCCCTTACTATGCACCAAATCTACTGACCTCCAGGCTCTCTAGGCCTGTTTGAGGACGACATTAATAACATCATTTCAACCAATTCCAAACACTCCTCCCAAACCCTCCCACTCGGTGACTTCAATTTAGGATTTGATAATCCGGCCGACCATTTGGCTACTCATAGCCAACTCTCTGAGAGAGCTGGGCCTCACCCAGAGAGTTCACCTACCCACTCATGACAAAGGACAAACCCTGGATTGGCTAGCAGACCTCAACTGCCCAACCAACATAACAGCCATTGATCCTGTCTTGGACAGACCACTGCTTACTATCATTCACCCTTCAAAACTGCACCTCTCCAACAATGACAAAGGTCATTGCTTCTCCCATTCATACCAGAAATAAGAAAACCATCACGGTCAACAACCTTAGACCCTTTCTTAAACCTCTGCAGGTCTCTGCTTCATTACCATCTAACCCTGAAGATCTAGTAGAACTATATAACAAAACTCTCAACAATGCCATAGACTCCATTGTACCACTAAAAATGTGCAAAAGCAAACCAAGTGCACACCTAAATAGCTGGTTCACCCCGAGACTCAAAGACTTCAGGAAAGAGAAAAGAAAATATGAAACCATATGGAAAAATAACCCATCCACTACCAATAAAGGAACCCTGTAGAAAATCACTGCCGCCTACAAAAATGAAATCCTTACAGCAAAAAGTAACTCCTATAATGAAAGGATTGATAAAGCCAGTTCTAGCACCCGTGAACTCTTTACCATCCTTAGAGAACTCGAATCACCCAACCCGCCCACAGATCTTTCTGTCAAGTATCAAACCTGGTGCACAAAAAACCAAGAGGCTCTGGTCAACAAAATTACACTACCCCAACATAAAATCAACAATAAAAAACTTTCCTTGCCACCGCAGGATAATCTCCAAAAACAATGCCCCAAAATTCCCATCTAAACCTAACGATTTCAATTCATCTCAGTAACAGTCCAAGAGATAATTAAAATCATAGTATCCCTCAAACCATCTAACTGCCAGGGAGACTCCTGTCCAGCCACTCTCATTAAAGATGCAGCGAACCTCTTCGCTCCCTTTATCACAACTCTCATTAATGCCTCCTTTCACACATGCACCGTACCTACCAACCTGAAGAATTCATGGGTGCTACCGCTCCTAAAGAAACCCTCTCTTGATCCCAACATACCCACCAACTTCAGACCCATCACCACTGTCCCTTTCCTGTTTAAGATTTTAGACTAAGCCACCTACAACCAAATACAAAAGTTCTTAAAATCCAACAAGCTATTAGGCCTCTGTCAATATGGCTTCAGTCCACAACATGGCACTGAAACTGCCTTGATTGACCTAAAGATTCAAATAGATGACCTTAAAGACAAACAGGCCGATTCATGGAATTAATTTGCGCTGAAAATTCTGGCGCAGAGGTGCCAAAACGTGCAATTCGCAGTAAAAGTGCGAAATTCGCAGTGCAACTGCGAAAATCGCAGGGAAACCAGCGCACATCGATTCATGGAAGTCCGTGCGCGAGAAAAATGTTGGATGTGCGCTGGAAAATTGCGCGGCGCACGCCGGCGCATAGGTCATCCAACGACGTGCGCCACGGCTGCTGCGAAATCGCACATAGCGCGGCGCACATCACAAAGGTAGGCGGAACACGGGGTGTAACACTCGGAATGGGGAACAACGCGGGAAAATATGGGCGTCACGGGGGAAGTACAGGAGGCAAGGGCGCAGAACGCCCACACGCTCGCCTACAACTCGTATTCATGGAATCGAATAGGTCAAACCAGCGCACGGTGAAAGACGCGCACAGGCCCAAACAAGTATGCCACAAGAAAGCAGGCGGTAGCGTCCCTGCGCTTGAAATAAATGTGCGCCAAAATGTGCTTTAACAAAAAGCACCCATATACAGCTATGATGAATGGTCCATACAGTGGCCCTCTAGGACAAATGAGGTGCAAAGGGGTACCGACAAACACGGACACCCGCTGTGTGAAAAATAGCGTGTGCGTGTATTACGGTGTTCGCGGGAAGATCCACACGTGATTGGCCTGGGCACGTGTATTCTGGGGTGCGCGGGAAGTTTCCCATGCGAATTAGCAGGGTACGTGTATTTCGGTGTGCTCGTGAAGTTCCACACGCAATTTCAGCAGAGTACATGTACTCCGGGTGTGCGGCAAATTCCACATGCAAATCCAGCAGCCTACGTGTATTTCGGGGGTGCCGGGGAGTCCCACACGTGAATTGGCCGTGTGGGTCCTTCCAGCAGTTCCCTCTACACCCTCCACGACCCCTGCAGGCGGCCCACACCACAGGGGACTACCCGGCACCCCTGCACATGTCCCGCAGGCAGTCCATCCACCATGGCCATGACTCGCAGCCAACCCACATGTCACCTTGCACTACTGCCCACCAACGCATGTCTCCCAGCACCCCCACCCCCCAGCATCCAGGGGCACCCTCCACCAGGCCCCCACTCCTGTCCCCCTGCACCCCCACCCCCTGCATCCAGGGGCACCCTCCACCAGGCCCCCACTCCTGTCCCCCTGCACCCCCACCCCCCTGCATCCAGGGGCACCCTCCACCAGGCCCCCACTCCTGTCCCACTGCACCCCCACCCCCCACCAGTCTGGGGCACCCTCCACCAGGCCCCCACTCCTGTCTCCCAGCACCCCCACACCCCAGCCATGCGATTTGCCTGGGTACGTGTTTTCCAGGGGTGCGCGGGTAGTCTGAGACGCTATACCAGCAGGGTACATGTATTACGGGGTTTGCGGGAAGTTCCACACGCGATTGCCCTGGGTCCGTGTATTTCGGGGTGCGTGGGAAGTTTCACACGCGAATTAGCAGGGTACGTGTATTTCGGTGTGCACGGGAAGTTTCACACGCAAATTAGCAGGGTACGTGTATTTCAGTGTGCGCGTGCAGTTCCACACGCAATTTCAGCAGGGTACGTGTACTCCGGGTGCGCGGCAAATTCCACACGCAAATCCAGCAGCCTACGTATATTGCGGGGGTGCCGGGGAGTCCCACACGTGAATTGGCCGTGTGGGTCCTCCCAGCTGTTCCCTCTACACCCTCCACGGCCCCTGCAGGCGGCCCACACCACAGGGGACTACCCTGCACCCCTGCACATGTCCCGCAGGCAGTCCATCCACCATGGCCATGCCCCCCAGCCAACCCACATGTCACCTTGCACTACTGCCCACCAACGCATGTCTCCCAGCACCCCCACCCCCCCAGCATCCAGGGGCACCCTCCACCAGGCCCCCACTCCTGTCTCCCTGCACCCCCACCCCCCAGCACTGTGGTGCACCCTCCACCAGGCCCCCATTCATGTCCAACTCATGTCTCCCTGCACACCCACCCCCCAGCAGTGCAGGGCACCCTCCACCAGGCCCCACTCATGTCCAACTCATGTCCCCCTGCACCCCCACCCCCCAGCAGTGCAGGGCACCCTCCACCATGACCTCACTCCTTTCTACCTGCACCCCCACCCCCCAGTAGTGCAGGGCAACCTCCACCAGGCCCCCACTCCTGTTTCCCTGCACCCCCACCCCCACCAGTCAGGGGCACCTGCCAGCAGGCCCTCACTCCTGTCTCCCTGCACCCCTACGCCCCAGCAGTGCAGGGCACCCTCCACCAGGCCCCCACTCCTGTCTCCATGCACCCCAACCCCCCACCAGTCAGGGGCACCTGCCAGCAGGCCCTCACTCCTGTCTCCCTGCACCCCCACCCCCCAGCAGTGCAGGGCACACTCCACCAGGCCCAACTCATGTCCAACTCATGTCCCCCTGCACCCCCACCCCCAGCAGTGCAGGGCACCCGCCACCAGGCCCCACTCATGTCCAACTCATGTCCCCCTGCACCCCCACCCCCTAGCAGTGCAGGACACCCTCCACCAGTCCCCCACTCCTGTCCCCCTGCACCCCCACCCCCCACCAGTCAGGGGCACCTGCCAGCAGGCCCCCACTCCTGTCTCCCTGCACCCCAACCCCCAGCAGTGCAGGGCACCCTCCACCAGGCCCCACTCATGTCCAACTCATGTCCCCCTGCACCCCCACCCCCCACCAGTCAGGGGAACCTGCCAGCAGGCCCCCCCCTCCTGTCCCCCTGCACCCCCACCCCCCAGCAGTGCAGGGCACCCTCCACCAGGCCCCCACTCCTGTCTCCCTGCACCCCCACCCCCCAGCAGTGCAGGGCACCCTCCACCAGGCTCCACTCATGTCCAACTCATGTCCCCTTGCACCCCCACCCCCCAGCAGTGCAGGGCACCCTCCACCAGGCCCCACTCATATCCAACTCATGTCCCCCTGCACCCCCACCCCCCAGCAGTGCAGGACACCCTCCACCAGGCCCCCACTCCTGTCTCCCTGCACCCGCACCCCCCACCAGTCAGGGGCACCTGCCAGCAGGCCACCACTCCTGTCTCCCTGCACCCCCACCCCCAAGCAGTGCAGGGCACCCTCCACCAGGCCCCACTCATGTCCAACTCATGTCCCCCTGCATCCCCACCCCCCACCAGTCAGGGGCACCTGCCAGCAGACCCCCACTCCTATCTCCCTGCACCCCCACCCCCCAGCAGTGCAGGGCACCCTCCACCAGGCCCCACTCATGTCCAACTCTTGTCCCCCTGCACCCCCACCCCCCACCAGTCAGGGGCACCAGCCAGCAGGCCCCCACTCCTGTCTCCCTGCACCCCCACCCCCCAGCAGTGCAGGGCACCCTCCACCAGGCCCCCACTCCTGTCTACCTGCACCCCCACCCCCCAGCAGTGCAGGGCACCCTCCACCAGGCCCCCACTCCTGTCTCCCTGCACCCTCACCCCCCACCAGTCAGGGGCACCTGCCAGCAGGCCCCCACTCCTGTCTCCCTGCACCCCCACCCCCCAGCAGTGCAGGGCACCCTCCACCAGGCCCCCACTCTTGTCTCCCTGCACCCCCACCCCCCACCAGTCAGGGGCACCTGCCAGCAGGCCCCCACTCCTGTCTGCCTGCACCCCCATCCCCCACCAGTCAGGGGCACCTGCCAGCAGGCCCCCACTCCTGTCTCCCTGCACCCCCACCCCCAGCAGTGCAGGGCACCCTCCACCAGGCCCCACTCATGTCCAACTCATGTCCCCCTGCACCCTCACCCCCCACCAGTCAGGGGCACCTGCCAGCAGGCCCCCACTCCTGTCTCCCTGCACCCCCAGCCCCCAGCAGTGCAGGGCACACTCCACCAGGCCCCACTCATGTCCAACTCATGTCCGCCTGCACCCCCACCCCCCAGCAGTGCAGGGCACCCTCCACCAGGCCCCACTCATGTCCAACTCATGTCCCTCTGCACCCCCACCCCTCAGCAGTACAGGGCACCCTCCACCATGCCCGAACTCCTTTCTCCCTGCACCCCCACCCTCCACCAGTCAGGGGCACCTGCCAGCAGGCCCCCACTCCTGTCTCCCTGCACCCCCACGCCCCGGCAGTGCAGGGTACCCTCCACCAGGCCCCACTCATGTCCAACTCATGTCCCCCTGCACCCCCACCAGTCAGGGGCACCTGCCAGCAGATCCCCACTCCTGTCTCCCTGCACCCCCACCCCCCAGCCGTGCAGGGCACCCTCCACCAGGCCCCCACTCCTGTCACCCTGCACCCCCACCCCCCACCAGTCAGGGGCACCTGCCAGCAGGCCTCCACTCCTGTCTCCCTGCACCCCCACCCCCCACCAGTCAGGGGCACCTGCCAGCAGGCCCCCACTCCTGTCTCCCTGCACCCCCACCCCCCAGCAGTGCAGGGCACCCTCCACCATGCCCCACTCATGTCCAACTCATGTCTCCCAGCACCCCCACCCCCCAGTCATGCGATTTGCCTGGGTACGTGTATTCCAGGTGTGCGCGGGTAGTCTCACACGTGACACCATCAGGGTACCTGTATTATGGGTCCGCGTGAACTTCCACACACGATACCAGCAGGCTACGTGTATTATGGGGTTCGCGGGAAGTTCCAAACGCGATTGCCCTGGGTACGTGTATTTCGGGGTGCGCGTGAAGTTCCACACGCGACTGGGCCTGTGAGAGTGGGGTACGTGTATTCCAGGGGTGGGCGGGAATAATTACTCGCGACTGGGCCTGGGAGAGCGTGTTACGTGTATTCCTGGGGTGGGCGGGAAGATTCACACGGTCGCCTACAACGCGCCAAAAAATAAATGGTCCAATCCTGAAACACGTACGCCAGCATGAAGCAGGCGCACGTCCCGTGCAGCATAAAAGAGTGTGCAATCAACAAACAAGCTCAGACGCCAGGATGAATATACCATTCCTAGCAGCAGTGGCTGTGGGATACCGCAGGATGAGGAGAAGGATAGTCAGGGCCAGAATCTTCACACCCAGAACCAGCCTATTTGGTATGCCTGATGACCAGGTGTATGGGAGGTACAGGTTTCCACCACACATAATACTCGACCTGGTCAGTGAGTGGGAGGATTACCTCACATCACCCACCCTGTGAGTCATGATCTCTGCTTCCAAAAGGTCAGGGTTTTCCCAACTCCCTTGGAAGCAGATCCATAACCCAGGTTCCGAGTGCCAACCAGTCCCAATTGGGACCTTTTGGACCCAGTCCTGGCGCCAGTGGCACCAGGCTCATAAATATGCCCAGTCCCAGCGCTGGAAGCGCCGGGCTCATAATGCTTGGGTGGATTTACCTGCAGCAGACCATGCTGCTTACTTGCCTGCCAGTTGAGCCTCTGATCCTCTTCTATTTGGAACTACTTTTCCTGTTGGGTGGGGCAGGAGCCACTCCCTAGGTTCAGAACACTGGAACTCTTCTGGAAAGCAGGAACTCTTTTCTTACCTAGGCGTGGCTGTGGAAGGAGACACCTAAGCACTACAGAAGGCTATTTAAACCACACCCTATGGATGAATCTTGCTTTGCGTTATTCTGCATCCTCTGCAGCAGAACGCTCATCGTGTCTTCTGCATCTGATCCTGGGCCTAAGGAAAAAGGCTTACCATCCTGAATCCAGTCTTCAGCAACACCTATAAAGACAAGAAAGAACAGGTTAGCATTACGGTCTTCAGTGACAGCTCTTCACTTACCTGGTCCATCGGCTGTCACCAACGCCTCGCGCTGCATTCCGGCATCTGAAAGACAAAGGCTTACCTACTCTTCGTGCGCTCCGGAGGTCTTCACACTGCATTCCGGCATCTGAAAGACAAAAGCTTACCAACTCTTCGCACGCTCCGAGGCCTTCGGCGCTGCATCCCGCATCTGAAAGACAAAACAAGGTGCGTTTAAAGACATTGGGGAACTTTAATACTCACGTGCCATTACTCCTTTCCACATCTAACCCAGTGGGTATTCCGGCACCCTGCAGCCGCTCCGAACTTGTACCTGCAAAATAAAAAGACAGTTAGAGCGCATCGTGAAGCAGGCAACAAGCGCTTACTTACGTGCTTCCAGGCGCTTCTATTCATCACACGGGCTCCATCTTCAACTCACTTCAGCCCGTCATCCGCCATCGCCGGAACCCTGCAAAACAAGAGACATCATTACTAAAGACTTTAAAGACATTAGAATTACTCGAAACTTACCGTTCGTGCAGTAAACGACGGACAGCAGTCCTCTGAAGTCAAGAGGCCTGCTCCCCTTATCCAGTGAAGAAACTGGTTACAGCACCCTGCCCCGAGGCAGATGGAGAGCACGGCGTTCACTTACCTAAGGTGAGAGCGTTAACCTTTGGGGTTCTACAGGAGAAGAGAAAGGGAAGGAGAGACATTCAATAACCCAGTTCATTAATCCCATATTTTCTATCTGCAGACATCTTACCCTTCGAGTCAGACATACAGTGCACAGAGGTCCAGCCCAAAGAGCCAGCCGTGTGTTACACATCACCTTTGAAGATACGGTATACGCCCAGTCAAGACCGGCGCCTCTACGGGAATCAGGTGAGCGTTACAGAACGCAAAGCCTACCACAAAACTCCCGTCCAGGCGCTATGGAAACCTCGGATACCGACCAGCTAGCCCAGTTACTTGGGGAACTAAGGGCAGAAGTGCATGCAGCCCGTCAGGAAATGAACGCTCTAAGAAGGGAACTGATTATTTCCAAGGAGCGAACAGATGATCTCGCTAGACAATTGCTACAGTCACAAGCCGGACAGACCCCGTTACCCGCATCTGGGGGAAATCTTCCTTCTACATCCTCTATGAATCCAGTGCAGATCAACCTACCTGGGAATGTACCTCTGGCTCCGCCCGAACGATTTTCTGGTGACCCAAAGAGGTTTGCAGTATTTATCAATCAGTGCCGGTTGCATTTTTAATGCCGGCCAGCAGCCTTTCCAACTGATCAAGCTAAAGTAGCTTTCGTGCTTTCGTACCTTAGTGGCAATGCGGCAGACTGGTCGATCCCTCTAGTAAATCAAGATGATCCGGTCCTCCATGATTTTCAAGCTTTTCAGCTCAGTATGGAAAAACTGTTCGCAAGACATTCACAGGGGCAGGCCTTGGACAATGAGCTTCTTTCGTTGCGACAAGGTAATCAAGACCTTTTGGCCTATATTGCGTCTTTCAACAGACTGATAGTGGAAACTCAATGGCCTGAGGACAAAAGGATTACGCTGTTTTATAGAGGTCTACGTGGAGAGCTCAAAGATGTGTTAGCCCAAGTAGTGAATCCCCCACAAGATTGTTCAGACTATATAGACTTAGTCGTTCAAATAGATCACAGACTGCAGAACAGGAAGGCCGATCGTTCCAAGTTTGATGCTCGAGTATTTTCCAAACCGCCAACTCCTTCCAAAGGAGTAGACTCTGGGGAACCCATGCAAATAGGAGGTCTGAAAGGTCCTCTAGCACAAAAGGAGCGGGAAAGGAGAAAACAGTTGCATTTATGCCTCTATTGCGGAAACTCAGGGCACTTTCTTCGAGACTGTCCGGTGAAACCTGCCAAGAAGGCAGTAGGAGCTGCAGTTACCAAAGTTACAAACTCTGAGCAGGGAAACAACCTCGCCCGACAAGAATAGAGGTCCTCTTGCCGAGCGTGAAAACCAGTTCCGTGACCTCGCATTTCGTGATACCTATGGTCCTCATTAGCCCTGATAATCCGGATCAATTACATGCAATTGAAGCTTACGTCGACAGCGGTGCCATCGGCAATTATGTGGATCATGAAATGGTTTTGAGGATGAATCTAACTCTTTGTCCCAAGGCTGTAAAGGACGTCATTACTACGGTGGATGGTACGGAGATAGCCTCCGGGCCAGTAACGCATACCACTCAAGAAGTGACGCTAGTAAGTCAAGATGGACACCATGAGAAGATCGTCTTCGATGTGATCAAGGCCCCTCAGTTTCAGATTATTCTAGGAATACCTTGGTTAGAGAAACACAATCCTCTGATCGATTGGCGAGCAAGAACGGTCCAGTTTCCAGAATGTGTCTCTATTTGTCACCCTCCACCTGGTGTTGCACTGGCAGCAATTTATTCAGAGACTCCCCAGTTACCTCCCGAATACCTAGAATACCAAGATGTTTTCCGGAAGGATCAAGCTAACTCTCTACCTCCTCATAGGTCTTATGACTGCCAGATAGACCTGATACCTGGATTTACTCCTCCTTGTAGTAGAATTTATGCCCTCACCGAGCCTGAGAACCTTCACCTTCGACAATACCTGGATCAATACCTGGCAAATGGGTTTATTCGTCCTTCCAAGTCCCCTGCTTCTTCAGCTTTGTTCTTCGTTCCAAAAAAGGAAGGAGACCTTAGAACTTGTATAGATTATCGCTCCCTGAACCAGATCACCGTTAAGAATAGATATCCGTTACATTTGATCCCTGAACTCCTGGACCAAGTCAGAAAAGCATGCATATATACAAAGCTGGATCTTAGAGGAGCTTACCACTTGGTACGAGTAAAAGAGGGCGATGAATGGAAGACGGCCTTCCGCACCAAATATGGCTATTTGAATATCAGGTCATGCCCTTCGGACTTTGCAATGCCCCGGCCGCCTTTCAATATTTTATGAACGATGTCCTCAGAGAGCTCATAGATGTGTGTGTTGTTGTTTACATTGACGACATCCTCGTTTATTCTTCATCGGAATCTGAACATCGGAATCATGTGAAAATGGTCCTCGAAAGATTGTGTCAACACAAACTTTTCGCTAAGTTGGAAAAATGTGTTTTCAACGTGACTGAAGTTGAATTCTTGGGATTCATATTATCACCTGGCGGAGTGCGTATGGATTCAAAGAAGGTCGATGCAGTTCTCAAATGGCCATCACAATCCTCCGTAAAAGGTGTGCAAAGCATGTTAGGCTTCGCTAACTTTTACCGCAGGTTTATCCCCGAATTCTCTCGAATAGTCCAGCCCATCACTGCCTTGTTAAAGAAAAACAAACGTTTTGAATGGTCTACCGAGGCGGAACAAGCTTTCCAGGATTTGAAGACTAAATTTATCTCTGCACCAATCTTAAAACACCCTCGCCCCGAACTCCCCTACATCGTGGAAACTGATGCTTCAAGCCTTGCCATGGGGGCAGTTCTATCACAAAAGGACCCGGTAACCAATCAGTTGCATCCCGTGGCATTTTGGTCCCGCAAATTCTCGCCCCCTGAAATTAATTACACGATTACTGACAAGGAACTTCTGGCTATCAAGTCTGCCTTTAAGGCTTGGCGGCATTATCTGCTGGGGGCCCGACACACCGTTACTGTGATTACGGATCACCGAAACCTGCAATATTTGAAAACCGCAAAAGCCCAATCCTCTAGACAACTCCGTTGGGCATTATTCGTTGCCAAGTTTGACTTCATAATTACCTATCGACCTGGTACAAAAAACGGTAAAGCTGATGCCCTTTCTCGGATGGGAGTGGAAGAACACTTGATCAACCCTAAACCTGTACCAATCATTCCCGAACAAAGAATTCTGGGTGTAATCGCCACACAATCCATAGAGGAAGTTAAGGATAAAGCCAGGCAACTTGTAACTCCAGCAGACATACAGAATTGGCATCTGCAGGGAAAGGACTTTGCAGTAAAGGACAACTTATTGTATTTCCAAGAACGATTATACCTGCCCAGCACAGATTTACAGAAAAAAGTAATCTCTTGTTATCACGATTCTTTGATGGAAGGACATCCCGGTATGGCCAAGACCTCAGAAAAGATCAAGCGCTACTTCTGGTGGCCGTCTTGGAAAAAAGATATCAGAGACTTTATAATGTCCTGTGGAGTATGCGCCCAAAACAAGAGTCAAAAGGAAAGACCAGCAGGCCTCTTACGCCCTATTGACATCCCACCTTGCCCTTGGCAAACGCTTTCTATGGACTTCATCACCGATCTACCTCCATGCTCCGGATACAATACGATTCTAGTAATCGCGGACTTATTCTCCAAGATGGCGCATTTCATTCCGCTCAAAGGCTTGCCAACAGCAGCAACTCTGGCCCGAGAATTTCTCGAAAACATCGTCCGACTGCACGGTTTTCCTTCGGTTCTAATTTCGGATCGAGGTAGTCAATTTATTTCTTATTTTTGGCGAAGTTGCTGTCGGTCGGCTCAAATTGATGTGAGACTATCGACCAGTCACCACCCTCAGACCGACGGACAAACCGAGAGGACCAATCAAACTCTGGAACAGTATTTACGCTGCATGCTGCAACAAACTGAAAAAACTTGGAAAGACATCCTTTGGATAGCCGAATATGCCTACAATAACTCTGTCCATTCGGGAACTGGGAAAACCCTGTTTTTTCTTTTGTACGGCAGTCACCCTCGAACCTCAGAGTTGGATCCCCTCCAAGATCTTGAAACACCAGCAGTAGACTACCTGCATTCTACAATCACCCAAGCCTTTAAGGAAGCTGTTTCTCACCTTCAAAGGGCTAAAGAACAATACAAGAAAGGAGCAGATCAACATCGGAAGGAAGCCCCTCAATATCAAGTACGGGATCAAGTCTGGTTATCCACCAAATATCTACCTCTAAAAGGGCCACGCACATTCAACCCAAGATACCTTGGTCCCTATTCCATCACTACCATAGTAAACCCAGTAGCGGTCAAGTTGGACTTGCCCCCGCACATGAAGATACATCCGGTCTTCCACGTCTCTCTATTAAAACCCGTGCAACCTCAAACCCGACTAACTAAATCTCCAAAACCTATCCTAGTTGATGGAGAACTCGAGTTTGAAGTCAAAAGCATTCTGGACTCCAAGATCTCCAAATCTAAACTATTTTACCTAATTGACTGGAAAGGCTACGGCCCCCAAGAGAGATCCTGGGAACCTGCTGAATATGTCCACTCTCCTCGCCTAATCAAAAGATTTCACCGAACATTTCCTGACAAGCCAAAACCCCCGGAGAAGCCCGGTTTGGGAGTGGCCTTGAGGGGGGGTACTGTCATGATCTCTGCTTCCAAAAGGTCAGGGTTTTCCCAACTCCCTTGGAAGCAGATCCATAACCCAGGTTCCGAGTGCCAACCAGTCCCAATTGGGACCTTTTGGACCCAGTCCTGGCGCCAGTGGCACCAGGCTCATAAATGTGCACAGTCCCAGCGCTGGAAGCGCCAGGCTCATAATGCTTGGGTGGACTTACCTGCAGCAGACCATGCTGCTTACTTGCCTGCCAGTTGAGCCTCTGATCCTCTTCTATTTGGAACTACTTTTCCTGTTGGGTGGGGCAGGAGCCACTCCCTAGGTTCAGAACACTGGAACTTTTCTGGAAAGCAGGAACTCTTTTCTTACCTAGGCGTGGCTGTGGAAGGAGACACCTAAGCACTACAGGAGGCTATTTAAACGACACCCGATGGATGAATCTTGCTTTGCGTTATTCTGCATCCTCTGCAGCAGAACGCTCATCGTGTCTTCTGCATCTGATCCTGGGCCTAAGGAAAAAGGCTTACCATCCTGAATCCAGTCTTCAGCAACACCTATAAAGACAAGAAAGAACAGGTTAGCATTACGGTCTTCAGTGACAGCTCTTCACTTACCTGGTCCATCGGCTGTCACCAACGCCTCGCGCTGCATTCCGGCATCTGAAAGACAAAGGCTTACCTACTCTTCGTGCGCTCCGGAGGTCTTCACACTGCATTCCGGCATCTGAAAGACAAAAGCTTACCAACTCTTCGCACGCTCCGGAGGCCTTCGGCGCTGCATCCCGCATCTGAAAGACAAAACAAGGTGCGTTTAAAGACATTGGGGAACTTTAATACTCACGTGCCATTACTCCTTTCCACATCTAACCCAGTGGGTATTCCGGCACCCTGCAGCCGCTCCGAACTTGTACCTGCAAAATAAAAAGACAGTTAGAGCGCATCGTGAAGCAGGCAACAAGCGCTTACTTACGTGCTTCCAGGCGCTTCTATTCATCACACGGGCTCCATCTTCAACTCACTTCAGCCCGTCATCCGCCATCGCCGGAACCCTGCAAAACAAGAGACATCATTACTAAAGACTTTAAAGACATTAGAATTACTCGAAACTTACCGTTCGTGCAGTAAACGACAGACAGCAGTCCTCTGAAGTCAAGAGGCCTGCTCCCCTTATCCAGTGAAGAAACTGGTTACAGCACCCTGCCCCGAGGCAGATGGAGAGCACGGCGTTCACTTACCTAAGGTGAGAGCGTTAACCTTTGGGGTTCTACAGGAGAAGAGAAAGGGAAGAAGAGAGAGACATTCAATAACCCAGTTCATTAATCCCATATTTTCTATCTGCAGACATCTTACCCTTCGAGTCAGACATACAGTGCACAGAGGTCCAGCCCAAAGAGCCAGCCGTGTTTTACACATCACCTTTGAAGATACGGTATACGCCCAGTCAAGACCGGTGCCTCTACGGGAATCAGGTGAGCGTTACACTGTGCTCCCAAGCACTCAGCCCCCTGGAGAAGGTCCTCAATGTACTGCACTTCTTGACTATCTGATCATTTCAGCGGACAAGTGCCATAGTGGGGGGGTGTCACAGGCCATGCAGTCACAGTGCCTACACCAGGTGTTGGCCATCATCACTGCATGCCCATCTGTCCGCAGGCACATATACCTGCCCAGAACACCTGCATAGAGGCAGGCTGTCAGCCAGGATTTCTACAGGATGGCACAATTGCCCAAAGTGCTAGGTGCCATTGATTGCACCCATGTGGCTCTACGTCCCCCCAGGGCATCTGAGCACATCTATAGAAACCGCAAGCACTGACATTCCATCAACGTCCAGGTAGTATGTGATGCCAAGGGAATCATCACCTCAGTATATGCCAACTATCCAGGGTCCACCCACGACAGCTTAATTTACAGGATGTCAACCCTAAATCGGGACATGGAAGCTGGGCGGCATGGCGATGCATGGCTGCTTGGTGAGTAGAAATGCCACAGCACACGCATGCATGACAGATCCAGAGTTATGCCAATACCCCACTAATGACCCCCATCACCACCTCCCCAGGGGACAGTGCCTACCCTCTAAGCACACACATGATGATGCCAATTCGGAACCCCATCACGCCTCCCGAGGTAAGATACAACACAGCGCATATTGCAACCCGGGGCATAGTGGAGCGCACATTCGGAGTGCTCAAGTCACGCTTTCGCTCCCTTGACCGTTCTGGTGGGCAGCTGTTATACGCTCCCCCAGTAGTGTGCAGGATCATAGTGACAGCATGTGTCCTGCACAATGTTGCAACACGCCGGGGCCTAGCTGTGGACATGGTGGTGCCCCCACATCCCCAACCACATGCACGCCTGCTGCGCATGGGAGGGGAAAGGGCACAGGGTGAGGCAGCCCGTACGCAGCTGGTGGCTAATTACTTCACATAGAAACCACACCCCTGTGGAGTGCACACAGCCCTGGCACATACCAGCTGACAATCAATGATGACTCAATCTGACAATTTTGATGAATCAAGGGACAGTCAACTGTCAGAACCATAGCAGCCTGAGATTGTTCACCTGGAAGTGTCACAATGTGTGCATCCCTACCTACACAAACACCACCAATGCAGTGTCATCAAAAGACACACTTCCATGCAGCAAAAATGAATACCCACTTGCAAAATACAACATGAGAACAGTGCCATGTCACCCAACCCCTCCCCGGCACGGCCACACAACACACCATGGCATGTCATGCAATGTGAGAGCAAACAAATTAATCCCCACAACTTGACCCAAGTGTCACCAACTACAGTGTCCCTAATGGAAACTGGCCGCACATGAAATGCTCACAGTAATGCAGAACCAACAACACACATTAACAAATACTTACCAATAATACCAATCACCTACACAACCTCCAACCTACCATAAACATGACAGTACGAACTTAAAAATTGGTAGCCTCCCTACCTGATAATGCCAGCACTTCAAACACTTCCAACTATACAGTGTTAGCGCTACGCAAGAGTGTATGTGCACTGCTTACAACATGGACTCCAGTTCCAAAGTAGAACACCTTGTGAAGACATGAGAAATGGACCTGCAAATTAGGAGGATGAGAAGGATGTAGAGGCACATATCAATGCACCATGCAGTGTACAATACAACCACAATATGCACTAGGAATGTATACACAGTATTGACTACAGACTAGCGACACATCATATGGGAGTCCAACGTCACCGTGTAAGTCAATGTCACTTGGGCACACCCTTTGCAAGACCATGGAAACGGGAAGCAGGAGGGGTGTGTCACACAAACCCAAGCATCTGACTCAAATTCAGGACAAGCCTGCATGTGCCCAGCCACAATACAGCGTATGCCCAGGGGAGCCACACAAGGCAACACACTGTCAAAAAAATCAAGATTCCCAAAAAAAAGAAAAAAAGAAAAATAAAACAAAAATCAAAAATCAAAAATGGCCATGAATGGGCCCGGGGGGTGGGGGAGGCCACCCAGGAGGTCCGAGGACAGGGTGCACACCAAAACCCACTTGTGTGGATCTTGCGGAAATAAAACACCTCCATGGGCTCATGGCCTGCACGGCTACCCTATTGTGGGAGAATCGCTGCTGTCGCTCTCCTCACCCTCTGCAGCTGCATCAGGAGGTGATGGCACTATTGGAGGCAGCCCACGCAAAGCCCTAGTCTGGTCCTCCATGGCAGCAAGCATGCGGGTGTGGAAGGTCTGGTTCTGGAGGATAATTGTGCGTAGGTCCCCATGCAACAACTCACGGGATGCCAGGACCTCCACCCTAGTTGCCTGCATCTCAGCTGAGAGCGTACGTGTAGCCGCTCCAGCTGCAGTTCTGTCCTCGTGTTAGCTGAAGCCTCAAGCTCAACCAGAGTTGCCCTGAGCTGACGGAGTTCCACCCTCAGGGCTTCCCTGTGGCCCTGGGACTCAATAGAAATGGCTTCCCGCAGAGTCTCCAGTGCTGCCCGCCTGTCCCTGTTGGGCGCCAACATGCCCTCCCTGTGTGACTGGCTAATGGAGTCTGTTGCCTGCTGTAGTTGTTCAATTAGCCTTTCTTGGGGGACAATGGAAGTGGCCACCCTATCCATGCCCTGAGCCATCATCTCTGATGATGCTGCCTGTTGGGTTGCCATACAGTATATGGATTGCTCTCATGCGGTATTGCCAGGTGGCGTACGGCCACCGCGTCGGCGGGCACCACACCTGTCTGGGGCAGGGCGAACTGCGCCTTGCTGTGCCGGCACTGCCTGAGGCTGCAGGACTGCATTCCCCCTCTGATTTGCTGGCCCAGGAACAGGATCAGATGTAGCGGAGTGTGACCCTGCATCTGTAACAACCAAAGGCGGACCTACCAACACTGACATCCCCATTGAGGGTTCTACCCCTGGTGCAGGTGGGTTGGACAGTACAGAATCCCTCCCAGAAACACTTACCTGCAACGGCACATAGGTCTCATCATCCGAATCGACACCTGAATAGAGCTTGGGGGAGGTGCACCCAGAGACACCCCTGGAGATGACGGCCTGCAGCAAGTGTGGGTTCTCACCCACCACCACACCACGTCCCTCACTGGTGCTCGCTCGGGCCTGAGACCCCTCCTGGGTCTGCACCATCTCCACAACCCCAGCAGTATCAAGTGCGTCATCCCCTCAAAGACATGAAAGAAAAGAAATGGGAACAGGCATTAGCACCATGGAACACAATTCGGGCTGAGAAGCAACAGAAACAGTACTTCATTGACACATGTACCATATGACTACAACCCTCCCATGCATGCACTGTCACTGCGGCTGAAGGGGAGGCAAATGGCACAAATTGATGACACCAAGATGGAAGACCAACAAATTTGCTGCATGCTGCCTAGCAGTGCCATCACACATTGGTCTGTGTTTGGCATGTCCAATACACATACATGACACATGCCATCACACAGATGGCATGTACCCTAGCCATGTCACACATGTGACAATAGGACTGATAAATGCCGAGTGAAAGTGGTGGAATGCAGACAATCAGCCTGAATGAACACAGAATAACATGCAACTATGTTGTGGCAAGATGACAATTCAAGGGCAACTGGCGTGAGGTTGGGCTGAATGTCTACTGTTGCCAGAAGGGATACTGCAACACCCAAATCCTGGTGCGCAGAATGAATTGGATGAAGCACATGGGTGACCCAAAACACTCAGGCACACACCCCCTCACCTGGCACTCAATCAGAAGCACTCACACACACGCCATGCACATGGATGACACACACATGCATGTGCACTCACCGGAAATTGCCTCGTAATCTGGCAGGTCTCCCACGCCTTTGATCTGTTCCTCCGTGACATAGGTCCCAGCAACATACTCATGTGGAGTGAGTTCTATGTCCTCTGCCGGAGACCCACCTCCAGTCACTAGAGTTGCGACATGACTTGAGGCCAGCTTTTTCTTTGCCCTGCGCTTAAGGTAATTCCAGTGCTTGTAGCAATCATTAGCTGTGCGCCTCACAAATCCAAGGGCACTTATGAGTTCTGCAATGGTCTGCCAGTGTGCCTGACGTTGTGCAGGTGTGGTCTTGCATCCTGCAGTAATCACCATTTTGCTGTCATGTGCGGACACATACTCCACAAGTGCATCAAGTACGACCTGATTGAAGCTCGGCTTCCTTGGTGGGCCGGACTGTGTAGCCATGTCTGGGGCATCAGCCTGTACTGGACAAGCACTCTTCCTCTTCCGCTTGGAAGGTGGTGGTGATACTGAGTGTCCTACGCTGCTCTGAACACTAGGGGCAGGAGCCCCGGTGGACTGTGGACTAGGAGCGTGGGAATGAACACTCACCATGGGACTTGGTGCAGGCATTAGCTGAAGTGTGATGTAGTCAGGGGGAACGTCAGCAGGATGGACTAGGATCGACACTGTCCTGGCTGGGACACTCAGAGCTGGGGTGGATGGAGCCGCAACTGCCCCTGCAGCCTCCCCACCCTGCCTACTCGGGGCAGCAGATGACATGGCTGCCCCTGATCCACGTGGGCTGGTGACACCAACGTGCACCGCCACACTTGGCCTAGACCTGCTGACCTGGAAGTCAGCCATGGAGTCTCCCGGTGCCAGGTCTGTTGCCACAATGGGCTGGTTCAACAAGGGCTGAGCAGGGATGGTGTCAACCACGTTACCCTCAACCAGGGGGGGGCATGGGTGTCCCTGACTGGTCACCCACACATGGGGGGCTAGGGGCACCCTGCAAGTCCTGGCCACGTCCCCTACCGTATCCACCACGGCACCCTCTTGTGGCTCGCCCACCTTTGCCACCCTTACCGCGTGGTCGCCTCCCAACCATCGCACTGATTTTGTTGTGCGTATGGGATTTGCAGTAAACTATTGTCCTGGGCAATTGGGGGTCAAAGGGGTAGGGTACTAGATGGAATTCGTACCCTAGTGCTCTAGCAAGGCTGTATGTGACCCCTGGGGGAAGATGACGGGTCACGCAACGCAGAGGCACCCCGAAAAAGGGAGATAATGTGCACGCAACCCCTCCTAGACCAAGTGTGTGGAAAAAAATAACCTGCACTACGCTGTGGCACCCAGAAACACAAAAATGAACGTATGCATGTCACACGCAGCCTAGACTGACCTCTGAAGGGGTAGGCAACACATGGGGCAAGCACAGATGTTAAATACGTGCACGACTCACCGTCTGCCAGGAAATATCGCGTGAAAAATACGCGTGTGTGTGCGTTGGCAACACCCCCGCCAAAAGAAGAATTGTACGCTGTCTGAGGAGACAGGACAACAGGAGAAGTGAACGCTGTTTGAGGAAACAGGCCCAGGAAAAAGATAAGAAGAGAAAAAGCTGTCAGAGGTAACAGGGAGTACGAACTTGGAACGCCGTGAAGTAAATTGCGTGTGAACCGACAAGAAGTACAGATTTCACCCACTCGCTCTCCACGAAAAGCACGTACAAGGAAATGGTGTTCCACACGTACCTTTTAAAGATGCCCACACGTCCAGCGTCACTTCCGCGTGTACACGCTAAGGCCCCATCCTCCAATCACACAAACTGACACTCTGACGTGCAGTCATTGGACGTGTAACATGCACACGTGTACAAGGAAACGCCCGCGCACGCACGTCACAGATGCGCATACGCGCTGGTGGCCTTTGGGCCAATGAATTCATGTACGTGTGTTGACGCGCTTACGCGCTAAGGCCCTTTCCTCTAATTACACGCAGACGTGCTGGATTTTCACGTGCCAAATCACTCCGTATCAAGCTGGCCACACGGAAGCACACGGAAGACCACGCTCCTGCCCAGAAGGCCGAATTACTGCCCCCCAGAGCCCCGAGCACGCTCCCACCTGCCATCTGCTGCTGCCTGATTGCCTGCTGCCCACGTGCCCTGCCATTTGCTGCCTGCACATCAGCCAGGGATGCTGTTGCTGTGACCACCCCTGCTGGAACCGAAGACTCCCGACTGGGATTCCATCGCTCCACAGCCAAGCCCCAGGACCCAGTTGCCCACCCACTCCTGCCTCTGGGGTTGTCATGTCGGGCACTGCAACATCTGGCACCACTGACAACCCCTGGCCAGAGAGGCAGAGGGGCACCAGCTTCACTGCCACCGAAATTGGTGTCCTGGTGGAGGAAGTCCTGGGGCAGTATGATGCCCTCTTCGGAAGTTTGCGCGCCGACAAGGAAGGACGGACTCGGATCTGGACGGACATCGTGACAGCCATCAACGCGGAGGGGGTGGCAGTCCGTGACTTCCAACATGTCAAGAAGCGCTGGGAGGACTTCAGGTCCAGGACCCTCAACAAGGCCCAGCACCTCTTGAAGGCAGCGGATGCTAAGGGGCGCCGGGGCCACTTGTTGGACGATCAGATGAGGTTCCTGGAACGCATATCCCCAGCGCTCCATCTCCAGGTCCTTGAGAGGCAGACCCGTCTGGAGACGAGCGGTAAGTGTACATGCATCATGATTGTAAGCTGTGCGTGTGGTGATGTTTCAGTAGTGTGCAGGTTGCACATGTGTTTGTATGGGACCAAGTATGGGTGGGGGTGTACAGGGCCGTGAGGCTAACACATGCGAGGGATGTCATTTGTGAGACATGGATGGTGCTTGTGTGTGTAGGCTTGCATGCCAAATGCAGTTGTGTGGGCACACATGTTTGGATGAATGTGTATGTAAGTAGGAATGTTCGTGATGTCACTCATGGATGTTGTTTTCAGCTGCATGTATCAGCAATGTGTACATGTACATGTGTGTGTATTTGACAAGGGTGCAACAGTGATGCAACATGGATGCATGTGACAGCGGGATGTGGAAGCCTGATTGGCAGATGTGACATGGATGCCGATCTGAACACTGCGACAGTTGGCAGAGGTGTACACATGCATGCAAGTGTGGTGGTGTGTGTTAATGTGTAGTGCACTCCCAGTGTTGCATGTGATGTCTGGCTCACCTTTGCCTGCTCATGCTGTTGTATGTGTTTGGATGGTGCTGGCAGTTGCGATATGGCTGTGGTATGGCTCATGTGTGCAAGTTGAAATGACATGTGTGTTGGCGATTGTGATGCCATGTCTGAGGTTTGCCAATGCCACTCATGTACAACTGTCATGTATGAATGTGTCCATTGTACAGTGCCCTGATACCTGTGTTTTATTTCTCCCTGTCTGCAGCGTCAACTGATGAAGAGGGCGGAGAAGGTGCTGTGGAGCACAGCGGCGGGGATCGCACCGCCAGCCAGAGACGCAAGGCCCGGCTCCCCTCCCAGGTTGTGATCTCGTCGGGGAGTGAGGAGTCCGGTGCCGTGTCCCAGGCCGCAGCTGCCGGGGGGAGGTCCAAGAGGCGGAGGTCGGAGTTGGACTCCTCGGCAGCAGAAGGGGCAGCTGGGACCCCACAGGGCCCAATGGGGGAAGATGGCACAGAGTCATCCAGGTTGGTGGGGGGTTTGGTGGAGGAGGAGGCCGTTCAAGCAACAGAGACGGGGTCTGGAGGTGGGGATTCCACTGGTGCTAGTGGTGCAGTGCAGTACCAGGGACAGGAGGCAGCACAGGCTGCCGCGGAGGTGCCTGTGTGCAATCCTGTCCCTGATCCTGTCACTGCATCATCTTGCACCAGCAGGGATGCCTACGTCCAGACCTGTTTTCAGGCAAGGGATGAGCTCACAACAACTGGTCTTCCTCTGCCTGCGGACGTGGCTATCCGGGTCCAGGTTGAGCCTGTCCTGACTGGTGTGGCATTGCGTCAACGGGCCATGCGAGGTGACCTGCAGTCTTTTCATGAGGAGACTGCACGTCATCTCATATGGCTCGTTGACCGCGTCGGCCTACTGGGACAGGTCACCCATGCCGGATTCCTCCGTTTGATGGGGCTTGCTCAGACCCCCTCCTCAACTGAACCCCCTATGCGCCAGTCGTCCTCCGTGCCATCTTCCCACCCATTAGTCACCTGGATGCCCTGTGGAGCTGCCTCTGACGGTGCAGCCAGGCTGGTGGAGGAGGCATCCCTGCCACAGTCGGGAGTCAGACGTCCAGCAAGGGTGGCCACATCAATGACTGCACCCCAGCCGGTGGAGGATATGCAGGCAGCAGGAGCCAGGGCACGGGCAGAGGCACAGCAGCAGCAGCAACGAGGTGGGAGCCATGATGGCTCGGGGCCTTCGACATCGGAGGGGCAGGCATCGGCCGGAGGGCAGGAGGACCCAGGACGCGAAGTGTCTTCCGTGTGGCAGCGGTTGGGCCACGCCATAGATGCGGAGCGGCAGCTGGAGGAAGAGGCACGGCTCACGATGGTCAGGGCGGAGAAATTCATGCGGAGGGCCCTGAGGTGGGCCGAGTGTTATCGAGGCAATCCGCAGGGAGTTGGAGGTGAACATGTCGACGGCCCTACGGACCCTCGGGGCCATGGAGGAGGAGCGCCTCCGAGACATTGAGCAGGAGTTCGATGATGCCCTGGCCCGGAACATCCCGAAGTGAGCCGTCGGACTGGCCCGCTGCCCTTGTAAATAGTTCTGTAGTTAGTGTTAGGTTTCCTTTGGTTTTGCATTTTTTTTGGACCTTTTGGACAATGGGCCACATTTTTGTATACAGTTTTTTTTATTATGTAGTGTTATTAGATAGGTTTCATTTCTTCTGTTGGGATCATGGACCCTGGATTGTTTATCTGTATATAATTGACTGTTGGATTTTCTATTTTTTTTAATGATTTACCCATGGAGCAATGGTTTTCGATTTTAATTTTCCATTGGATTTACTTTTGTGAACTGTGACTTTGGACACCTTTCCTTTGGATTATGATTTGTGGTTTTACATTATTTTACGGACATGCTGCTTTTTTTTTTAATTCCCATTTTCGTTTGTTTATTTTTTATTCAATTTATGTTGCTTTTAATACATATTTTTTCATCAAACTTCAATCTGTAGTATCATCTCATTGGTTTCATGCATATCATGATATGGGTTTTGACATTCACTGACACCCATTGTGTGTATGTGAGGGACATGTGTTCATTTACAAACTTGCCATTGGGGTTGTATCATGTAATTGCCATTTCTAAGTGGGTGGATGCAATACTCGGGTGGGTGTTTGGCATTTGGAGGCTGCCCATTAGGCCCAGGGATATAGATTGTGATGACATGTTGACTGGGGGACATGTGTGGGGGCCTGCTGGCAGGTGGCCCTGACTGGTGGGGATGGGGGTGCTGGGAGACATGAGTGTGGGCCTGGTGGAGGGTGCCCTGCACTGCTGGGGGTTGGGGGTGCTGGGAGACATGTGTGGGGGCCTGGTGGAGGGTGCCCCTGGATGCTGGGGGGTGGGGGTGCTGGGAGACATGTGTGGGAGCATGGTGGATGGTGCCCTGCACTGCTGGGGGGTGGGGGTGCTGGGATACATGAGTGTGGGCCTGGTGGAGGGTGCCCCTGGATGCTGGGGGGTGGGGGTGCTGGGAGACATGTGTGGGGGCATGGTGGAGGGTGCCCTGCACTGCTGGGGAGTGGGGGTTCTGGGAGACATGCGTTGTTGATCAGTAGTGCAAGGTGACGTGGCTTGGCTGGGGGGGCATGCCCATGGTGGATGGGCTGCCTGCGGGACATGAGCAGGGGTGCAGGGTAGTCCCCCGTGGTGTGGGCTGCCTGCAGGGGCCGTGGAGGTTGTAGAGCGAACACCTGGGTGGACCCACATGGCCAATTCACGTGTAGTACTCCCCGGAACCCCTGAAATACACGTACCCTGCTGAAATCGCATGTGAGACTTCCTGCGCACCCCGAAATACACGTACCCAGGACATTCGCATGTGGAACATCCCGCGCACCCCTGAAATACACGTACTCTGCTGAATTTGCGTGTTGAACTTCCCGCGCACCCCTGAAATACACGTACCCTGCTGAATTCGCTTGTGAAACTTCCCGCACACCCCAGGAATACATGTACCCAGGACATTTGCGTGTGGAACTTCCCGCGCACCCCTGAAATACACGTACCCCGCTGAATTTGCGTGTGGAACTTCCCGCGCACCCCTGAAATACACGTACCCTGCTGAATTTGCGTGTGAAACTTCCCATGCACCCCTGAAATACACGTACCCTGCTGAATTCACGTGTGAAACTTCCCGCACACCCCAGGAATACACGTACCCAGGACAATCGCGGGTGGAACTTCCCGCGCACCCCTTAAATACACGTACCCTGCTGAATTCGCATGTGAAACTTCATGCGCACCCCTGAAATTCACGTACCCTGCTGAATTCGCATGTGAAACTTCCCGCGCACCCGTGAAATACACGTATCCTGCTGAATTCTCGTGTGATACTTCCCGCGCACCCCTGAAATACACGTACCCTGCTGAATTTGCGTGTGGAACTTCCCGCGCACCCCTGAAATACACGTACCCTGCTGAATTCGCGTGTGAAACTTCCCGTGCACCCCTGAAATACACGTACCATGCTGAATTCGCGTGTGAAACTTCCCGCGCACGCCTGAAATACACATACCCTGCTGAATTTGCGTGTGAAACTTCCTGCGCACCCCTGAAATACACCTTCCCCGCTTGGCGTTTGCTGTTTGGCAGCCCTGTGAACTGGTCCAGGGTTAGCGCAGACATTTGCAATGAATTGGGGATTTTGATGGCTTTTCCTTGCGCGAGGGCGTACTTGGGGGCGTAACTGGCGCTACTACAGGGTCGCTGCGCCACTCTGCGCCACAGCTGGTTTTGGAGGCTAAAATCCTTGAATACGCTGTGCGATGAAATGGATTTTATTGCACGCGGCTGGCGTAGTGTATCGCACGGGGACAATGCGCGCCAGCCGTGTGCGCCACTTTTGGGCAAAATTCTATGAATTACCCCGAAAGGAAACTCAGCCCTCCTGCTGTTGTTGGACTTATCTGCGGCTTTTGACCTGGTTGACCATGAGGTCCTCTGTAACCACCTCACCTCTACATCACACTTCTCATCAGAAGCCACTGATTGGATCAAATCCTTTCTAAGTAACAGGTCAATGAGAGTGTTCTCTACATCAGCGGTTGCATTACCGATCCCTATCACTTGTGGAGTTCCACAAGGATCATGTGTATCACTGACAACGCATTTACCAAACCATTGTTTGATGACCTGGATCACTTGGGTGTCATCTACACTAATTATGCGGATGACATCCAAATCCTCATCCCACTGACAGGTGACTATGCCAACGACCTAGCCCTGATCAACAAAATCTACCTCATCATTCAGGCATGGATGGCCACACACAGTCTCTGCCTGAATGATGAAAAAACTGAACTCCTCCTCCTCACCATGCCCAATAACATCTCCAAACTTGGCGATCAATACCAATCTTTTAACATCGATGGCAACACCATTAAAGTTGCTAGAAAAGTAAAAACATTGAGTTTTTTCTTAGACTCCTCCCTCAATCTAAAGAAACAGGTCAGCGCTACTGCCTCGGCAAATGCATCACCTGCAAGTTTATTCGAGCATGCACCTGCAAGTTTATTCGAGCATTCGAGCATGCAAACCCTTCCCATCAACTTGGCTAGAGCCACAGCCATTTCAAAAATTGACTATTCCAATGGACTATATCTTGGAGCCAACAATTACATTATCAAAAAACTGCAAATCTTGCAGAATAACAGCCTCAGGACAGATTTGAGTATCCCGCGCAGACAACTTATTTCGGCTATGAGAAGGGACCACAACTGGCTCTATAGCAAAGAAAGAATTCAACTTAAAACTGAATCCTTAACCTACAGATGCCTCAACAACACAGCCCCACAGTACCTCTCTGATAAATTTGCCTTGAAACAATACGCTCGCATTACTAGATCTGCTAACTCAGGCCATCTTCAAGTTACCAGATACAAACTTAAAAAAAGCTTGAGGCAATAGCTTCCCGGTCCTTGCCGCCCAACTTTGGAACTCCCTCCCCCGATCTTAGAACTACGCAAACCTTCCAATGCTTTAGAAAGAATATGAAAAACTGGCTTATCACCATTGATGCCCCTCAGTAATACATCCGCCTCTCCCATGTCCATATGTAAATAGCACTTCCACTGATCCATTATTGTATTTATACGTGATTTTGTGTGCCTTAATAAGCCTGTAACTGTGAATAACGCTCTTATATGTATATGTATACATGTCAATCTTTGTGCGCCTTTATTTTCTCTTTCATTTTGTGTAACCAAGAAACTGCACTACCCTGTACTGCGCCCAGAAACCCCTGTGTGAGGCACTCAATATAAATAAATAAACTAAACTAAACAAATTGTGAGTCACGCTCTTTTGGGTTTTTAGAATTGGATTCTCTCTTTTATGATTCTGTTCCCTTGAAAGTTAGATTTCACAATACTTGGTAAACTTATTTATGGTGGGCTCTCGCCTCTCTTCAAGCCTTACTACCTGGGGTCTTCTCCCTTCTTCCCAAGGTATCTGCTTCCACATTTTATCTATTTCCCAAACTGCTTTCTCGCCATCCTCTGTTTTGATTTCAGATATCTCCAATTCTGCTCACTTGATGTTTGACTTTCATACTTGTATTGGGAGGAGAAAAACTCTCAGTCACATTGTCCCGGTAGCCTCCAGCCGGTCCAGTTCTCCCGGGTACCATTCCCATCTCAAGGCAACACCAGCGGGCTAGGTGCACGCTCTGGTATTAGACTTCCGGGTTGCTCTTCTCTGTGCCAGACTTGGCCAGTGTAGCGTTCTCGGCTCCCCTCACTTAGGATTCCATCTATGGATGCGGACTGCAGATAGCTGGCAGTACTCCCTTCTTTGGTGGGTGCAGCTTTGTTGATTGGGCATCTCACCCACAGCGACGCATCTATGATCGTGCCACAGTTTGCCTGAGTCTTAGGTCCTCATTTCTCCCATTGCAGAATTTGTCGACTCTCTGGTGTCTAACTCTGGCATTCTTCACCTTTCCAAATGTCGCAGGCTCAATGGCTTCGTTCTGCTTTACCTCATGATCAAGCAGGGGGGCTTACCCTGTGTAACATATTCTCTCTCTTCACAAGAACTACTCTTTCCAGTTAAATATGTGTCTCTTCTTAAAGAGACATATCCTTTTCCTTGGTATGACTGTTTTGTTCCCACATTGCCTGAAAAGAGACAGAGGATGTCATGATATTTTTCTTAGGATGTAGTCCAATATATTCCGATAGGGTATTTTGTATAGGGAATCCCTCCTTGGAATGGGAATCTGTGTCCCTTAAGGATAATGCACTGAGTAATGGGTCATGCCCAGCAGGGATATAGGCTGAGAATGCAGAGCTCATCCAACGTGGGAAATTCGAGCTCATGTGGCAGACCTGAGAAAGTAGAGTCCAGAACACGCTAGCACTCGGCTGTGTGAGCTTCCAGACAGAACTGTGCAACTGGCTAGAGGAAAAGCAAAGAACAGCGGAAGATGAGTGTTGGTGGAATCACCACCAGACAGCAGAAGGCAGCCTGAAGAGCCAGAAGAATCATGCTTGAGGACCACTGATTACAACCTCAGCAATGCACCTACATCAAAATCAAGTTAACGGATGGTGCATGAGACCCGGAGGGGATGCAACAGCACAAGTAAAGCAGGCTAAGGTTCACTGCCCTCAAACCCCTGATAAGAGTGGCCAGGGGCCCTATGATGCCCAATGTGTAGCACAGCTCCTCCTCCTCATCTCAGTGGCTGTACAAATATGCCCACTGACCACTAGGGAAGGGTCGAGGACCCTTACTATCAAGCATACTGCATCCAAAGAACTCTTCCTCATCCCAGTGGCTATAACAATAAGCCCACTGACCACCAGGGAATGGTCGAGAACCCCAACTTCAGATAAGCAACAGAGGAAACCATCCTTATCGTAGTGGCAGGCATAAGCCAACTACTCACGAGAGAATGGTCAAGGACCCCAATGTTAAGGAAAGTGTTGTGTGCAAAGTGTGTATCTCAGGAAAGCTAGCTTCCTCACTTGAGTGATAACCCCAAAACCACTGACCACCAGAGAAGGGTTAAGGAACCCAAAAATAACTGAATCAAGGAGATACTCTTCCTCAATTCATTGGGGAGGTGAAGCCTGTTGAATGCAATAGGAGGGTCTGGGACCACGATGAAGGAAGTGTCAAATGTGTTGTGAACCCAGATAAGGAGAATACCAATGAGAAAGAATGGAAGTTTGCCTGCACTTGGAAAGAAATGGAAACTCTATTGAATGACTGTAACATACTATGAGAACTGGAGCGCATCAGAGGAAGAGAGGTTCCCCTGGCCCAGTGCAATGATATGTAAGTCCATACTCAATCTAGGATAAGGAATTCATACTCCTGGATCAGGATCTGTTTATGTTGTGTGGACCTTTGTGGAATATGATTTCAATGCCAGGGGAATGGAGTCATTCCCCCTGGCCTGAGAACTCTTTTGGGACAATTTTCAAGAAGAGCTCTCGACATTTACCAGCAGAAGGGACTCATTCCCCTGGTGGGAGACACATTTGTGTTATTAGATATCCTTAGATTTAGAGTGTCAGGGCTAGAGATTGGTTTGGACACAGGACTGTGACTATATGGTTGACTATCAGGTAAACCCTTCTTTGTGATACGGTCAGATATGTTTTTCTTTAACATCTCAATACATATTTGTGAATTTTGGGCCCATGTCAGCCTCTCTCTCCTGCTCCCTTAAAGTACCTCCAGGTATTTTTAAAGCTCCCACAATATATTGTGGTCTACACGGTGGAAGGCTGTTTTGAAATCAAGAAATGTTACTTAAAATATTTCCTTCCCTAAGAGTATAAATGTGCAGATTAAACAAAATAAACAAAAAACTTGATTGAGCATACTCACTCCTTTCTTAAAGATCATTTGAACAAAATTTTATTTTCTTCAGCCCATGACTCAAGCTGTTCAAGGAGAATGTTTGCATATGCTTTCAATTGGCTGTTGATAAGTGTGATAGGTCTATAATTATTTGGCAGCCATCTGACCCCTTTTTAAAGAGTGATACTTTCTCTGCCTGCTTCCACCAATTGTTTTATATATCTGATGCTGTTTATCATATTGAAACAATTAGTTAAGGCACATAGCCAGACTGAAGGCTCTGCTTTAAATAGATCAATGGGCAATGTATTAACTCCATGGTTGGGTGTTTTTTTTTGTGTGGAGATTTTACATCTATCTGAACCTCTTTTTCGGTCATAACATATGGTGATACGCATGTTTTAGACAATGTTCTGGTATTCAAGCTCATTGCCATCTATAGTTTGATTAAATGTTGAACCCAAGCTTCAATGGTTATAGCTTCCTCTAATGACATCCCCTTTTGAGGAATCTTCAGAAGTATATTTTGATATTCAACCCTGAACATTGATTTGTATTATATGTGTACTCACCTGACAACTCCAATTTTCTAAATGCACTTTATATTTCAGTATTTTTTTATTTATGAGCTGTTTATACCCTTTACACAATACATTTGCATCTCCAGATTTCAGTTTGGCTAACAAACTCCATCTGGCAGCATGGCATTCTTTATTATACCAGAATTTCTAATCTGGGACATTTTAGCAACACTGTTGCCTGGTCTCATAAAAAAGCAGTTAATGCTGAAACCAATGAACATTGTATATGTTCTATACTATTTTCATTTGTATTGTTCGTGCGTGTGCCTGTCACACTGATTATTCTTGTGTCCTCCATGCCTTTTTCCTCTCCAGGTCATAGAAGTGCCCAGTTGGCTCACTACTGTTACACTCATTGCTGTTGTACTTACCTCTGTTGACTTGTATCCATCTGCGTTCTGCTATTGCTTGCTGTCACCCTCTGTTATACCATACCCATTCCTTTGAGCCCTTCCTGAGTTTCCTGTGTTGCATAGCTCTGTGTTGTGCATCTTTTTCTTTTCCTCTTCTCACCTGCACACTCCCTCCTCTACCACACCCTCTATGGTGCTCTCAATTTCCCCAATCTTCTCGAACAGCTATTGTATCTCCAAATGACCTCTCTCACAACATCTGGAAGGACTAAGCTCAAGAAGGATACCCTGGTCTCCAATCCAGGTCTTCCCATCTCTGACATCTATGTTAGTGCCTCGGCCAGACAAACTCTCACCGACATCCTCTTTGTCGCTCCTTCTCCTGACCTATGAAACATTCACATGGTTGCACTTCTCTCTCCTTTTCCCTACTCTCCCATTAATGGTGGCACCCTGTGGGAGGTATTAATGGCCTTTTTCTTGTCGCCCAGAGTTGCAAGGAATATCTATCTATCCTCCTCTCCCATTAATGGTGGCACCCTGTGGGAGGTATTAATGGCCTTTTTCTTGTCCCCCAGAGTTGTAAGGAATATCTATCTAAACGGCAACAGCATGGTCCAGGGCCCTCAGCCCAATCTCCTCCTATTTGATAGGCATCTCCCTCGCCTTATGAATTTACTTTCTTCTCCTGTTACTCCCTCTAGCTCTCTTTCTACCACCTCTCTAGTGCCTCTGCCACCTCCTCCTCGACCTCAGCTCCTCTGCCACTTCCTATGGGTAGCCGTCTCTCCTGTACCCCTCCTCAGAACTCTTTAAAAAATGGCAAAATGCTCGACACAGCTACTCTCAAAACTCCCTCTGCTGTCAAACACTCGACCATCATCTGCTATTTCCTTTTGGTTTTAGGACCTAGATGTTCTCACTCTCACTGAGACATGGCTCAGGGCCAGCTCTGTCATACGTTCTGACACTCTCCTCCCTGAGGACTAAAAGATCCTCTCTGAGCCCAGGCCCAACAGGTCCGGAGTCAGAGTGGCCCTGACCTTTCCTGAGTAGATCCATGCTTCTATCATCCCCACTCAGACCTTTTCCGCCTTTGAATGCCTGGTCGGCAGGCTCTCTATCTCTCCTGGCCTCTCTCTGACCTTGGCCACCATCTACAGGCCACCTGGCCAGGTCACTCTCTTCCTCTCTGAACGGGCTGACCTCACCTCCTTGCTCCGCTCCTCTTCCTCTCAACAGCCAATTGAGCTTATTAAAACGATGTATTAGGTGTACAAAGTAAAATAAAAATAAATTATGTAACCACATTCCCCTCAAATAAACCTGTTGTTAAAACACGTTGTTTGCATATTACTTAACTGTTTAAAGTGTTTACATTTATATGTACCGTTGATGAATAGAAAGTTCTTAGAGTGTTACAGTAACTATGTACACAAACTAGAGTCAATATATCTTCAAAATAAACCTTTACAAGACTACTGCCCACATATATACGTAGTTATGCATGCTCGCCTAAATGCAGCAGTGACTGTTGGGGATCTACTTGCGGCTTCCACATCAGATAACTGCAGCAATAATAAAATGCATAAGGATATGTTGTTTTTTTTAACAAACACTGAATTGAAAGCATCACTTATAGGTATTTGTTGAATATTTAAAGTATGTGTTTTTATTGTCTATTTTTATGACTGAAAAGTTGGCCCTGAAAAGGACTGTTTTGGGGTATAATGAAAAAACAGGTAGGAACTGGGAAGGGAAAACACTAGGATTGATACACATAGGAAATTTTTTTTAAAAAAAATGTTGTTTCTGCATTTTATATTTAGTCAATTTGTTTGTGTTTTATTTTCTAAGCAATGGGGTAAACAAATAGACACTTACAAATGTACCTAGTGTTGGCAATTGACCGTATGTTCTGAAAGAGCCATGTCCAAAGCGTCGATCAAGCTGTGACAGATTTTGCACATCACAATAAAATTAGAAAGATTGTGTGCAGAGAGGATGAACTGAGGTTAGATGTTAGCTGATGAAAAATAGATGTTAATCAAATTTGAAGTCTGTAGCACAAATGACAAGTCCTGCTGTGCGGATCTTGCTCCATGTGCTTTCACCGTGTTTTTCACATGAGCCTTCCTATAGGATTCATCCACCTCATCCCAATGAACACGGACAAGATGTTGAATTAACGTGGATCTCCCCAAGCTTTGCGATGGCTTGTGTGAATGTCCCATCTGCAAAACCTTACAGCAGAAATTACACATGACCTCATCTATCTCCTTTTTACTGTGTTGGTCCTTTAGGTGGAAATATTGCCAACTACCAGCTACCTTTTTTGTGCACATTGCTTCTTTCATGGCGGTAAAGCTTAAGCCACCCACACCACCTCATCATCAGTGCTAGTCATAGGGCCTCATTACACGGTAGGCGGTAAGGGTTTACCGGTACTGGTATTTTACCGGTACCGGTAAACCCTTACCGCCTTACTACGAGGTCCCTTTGCGGGTTGGAGAATTTAACGCCTGCTTTTTGCGGTGCCGTAATTAGCACGTTCCCCATTCCCATTATGCCCTATGGGGCAAAAATGGGAATGGGGAAGGGCAATGGGGGAAGGGGGAATTACCGCCCCACCAACCTTGGAGTAGGGCATCCACTGCTGTCCATGTAATGAGGCCCAGAGTCTTTTTGAAATGCAGTGCCGTGGAGGAAAAATAAAAACTGTAAAAATGCACAACACAAAAAGGACTCTACCATTTAATATAAAAAAATTTAAAATAAAACAGTAACAAGCTAAAATATAAAAAATGGACACACTACAAAGCACAAGGACAAAGGTATATGAACACGACAGGTGAAAAAGGAATGGATAAATCAAGGTACTGATTTTGACAAGTTCCACAATGAAGTTCACACACCAGGAGACAAAAAGCAATGACAAAAAACCTGAACCAGGGGTATAAAGGCAGTTACATGATATAGCCAATCGGAATGTGTTTTCATATGCTCCGGAGTGCCCAAGCGCAATTTGCACCTACATTATTGACCAATTGCAGGTCCAGTGAGGAGATGCGCCTGCACGTGGCAGTAGCCGCGTCAATAGAAGGCCCAATCACTTTAAAGACTACATTGACGCAGCTACATGGCTTTGCTCCATTTTTGCACCTGATGTGCAGGACAATCGTATTATGCACAGTGTCTACATGCCTACACGTTACTCCTATCCACGTCAATCGAACGGTCCAAGCACACATTGCGATGTATTTATGTGGCTGTTCCCACGCCATATGAGGACATCAGTGCATGCAAAAATGTTCAATCAGCACAGGCAACATTGTGTAGCCATGAATAATCAACCCACCCGCAAAAAATAAGTTTATATTGATCATTGCTTGTTAGTGAAAGGTTATCCATGTAACTGAAAACACCTTTGCCACTTCAACCCTTTGATTCTTCTTTCTTTTTACCCACTTTTAACCAATTCCTCTATTCCCTTTTCTTGTGATTTGTTCAGTTTGTCTATTTTATCTTGTACTTTTGTTTTTCTTTTTTTTTTTTAAATCTTTTCATTTTTTGTGACATGTCTTTTTAGTGTTGTCATTTTTGTTGTTTCATATTTTCCTCCCCAGTTGGACATTTCAACATATCCAACAATGATAGCAGCGCTGACGAT
Organism: Ambystoma mexicanum; assembly: GCF_040938575.1. Lineage (NCBI taxonomy): Eukaryota > Metazoa > Chordata > Amphibia > Caudata > Ambystomatidae > Ambystoma > Ambystoma mexicanum. Next base: position 529,239,468 of record NC_090926.1, read on the forward strand.
GTCATCTAAGCCCCCCACCCAAAATGAGACATGATAAATCTTTTAGTGCAAATCCACTGAGATGATGCGTATCGGAAATCACACGAGCAACACAACATTAAAATGCATGGTACTCATGCCTTACGTGCACAGAAATCAGCACCTCCACCAGCACCTGTATTCACCAGTGGGACATCACTGACACTGAATGAACTCGCACCTTCTGCAGCGGTGTCAACTGGACCTGTTTACATTTTACCGGCACCCAATATCTCAGTTATGAGAGTCATGTGTGAACTATGCCACCAATAGGTAGCCGTGGGATGTGCCAAAACTAAGGATTGGGAGAAGTTAATATCTCAACACCAAAATAACTATAATCCTTAGTTTTTTTGTTTTTTAAGTGACAATTTCTTTCCTCTTTTTTCTGAAAAAAAATAAAATTAAAAATTAATAATTAAAAACAAATATCAAAACATATATTTTCCTTTTCATTATATCTGTTAGATGTTTCATTCTTATGTGTTTTCCTTGGCTGTTCAACCCCCTCAATCCTTCCCCCAAAATGGCCCTTTTAAGGGCCACCCTTTAAGCCACAAAAGTAGATGGAATTGAACATAGAATCCAAAATTATATTGCAATATCTATTGGAATTATTTCATGCAGTATAAGTGTCTAAAATCCCCCAAATTGTTTACTTGTAACCGCGGTTACAATATTAATAGAGGGGCATGTACCAGTGAATAGAATCACTCCAGTCATTGCTCGCCTCAGACCCACCTGCATGTACCCATCTCATTGGCTTGTGCTGTAGCCACAGCTATAAATAAATATATTAAAAACATATACAAATCTGTGTGTGTCCAATAAGTTGTATCATTAGTCATGTTACAGAGGAAAAAACAAACTTCTTGCTGGAGAGAAAAAACCTCTAAACCTCTATTCACTTCTTTAAAATATTTAACCATAAATGTATATATTTGCAAAACAGCAGCACAAACTACTTCACTAGAGGATTGCACTCATCAGATTAAACACCAATGCCAAGAAATCAAACGACCATCAACCAGAGGAAATTATCGTGGACCAATTACAGTTTATTTGGGTCAAAGGTTCAAAAGAAATGAAGTGTTTCATAGTTCATTTGCTTCTTTTTCACATATACAGTCCGTGCTTTGGATTAAGGCGCTATATAAATAACACATCATTATCATTATCATTATATACAAATTATATACTATACTATCTCATTTTCAACAAGTATTTCTATGTAAGAATTGTATAAAATAAACGTTGTGTAATGAAAACTTAAAAGAACAACAGTTTCAAAGAGAAGGGGTATCTGCAGTGTAGCATAAAAAACATAAAGTGTAGTCATACAAATATTTCAAATAATACGTAGACAATAACATGTGGGTGTGTGTAAACATATTTACACTTACCAAAAGCTACACTAAGAACCTAACAAATTTAATTTTCATTATTCTTGTGAAATCTGTGTCTGTCCTTTGTTTGCCCACGTGCAATTTAATGACATTTCAAAATGTACACATCATGTTATTTAATCTTATATTTGAATAGATAGTTGTGGGGAATACTTTTATTATGAAATCAAACGTAATTTTAAAATATGATAATCATCTCCATATCAGCATTAGCATGTCTTTTTTAATTTGGTTTACAAGCTAATGACATTTTTTCTATAAACTACTATAAAAATGAACATTCACGGTGTTATGACACAATACATTTTACAACTTTTCTGAAAACCTCCACACTGCAAATAGAATATATTTAAACATTGAACAAACTAACTCTTAAAGTAAGCTGTTTTCATGTTTTTATTTAAGTGGAATACATTTTTAAAACAGTGTATGTGTCCTTATTTTGGCACCTACACACATGACAAGTAACCAGAGTATATCTAAATCCTTCCCTAAAACTCATTAGTAGTTAGATGTCATGTAAATGTCATTTGTTTTACAAACATTGCACTTTATTGTTTTATTGTTTTTGTATCCATATTCTACTCTGTATTTGTTTCATATGTAAACAGTCATCACTTTCTACACTCCCTAACACTCAGAATAATGCACATGGAACCATATATGTAACCTAGCACTTATATGGAACATTTTACATATTAAAATATATACAATAAAACAGAAGTAGACGTTTACAGAATGTTGTGTTCTCTTCTAAGTTTTGTAATCTTTTGAATATTACCCCTACATTTATTGTGTACTGATTTTAAAATACATCCTAGTAACAATTCATCTTCTACATTGCATAACATACGTATTACCCTATTCTTCCAATACAAACTTTTATTTTGCATGTTTATATTCAAGAAAAATATAAAACAAATATTTTAAAACGTTGGTTCTAACAACATTAAATAAATATTCTTTAAACCCTTTGGCAATCTAGCTTGGTGTGTGAATATTGAGTAATCACAAACAAGTCAATCTTCTTCTGTGCACCCATGTTGTGAAATGTCCAGAGTGAATGGATGCCCTCTCATGAAAAATAATTGAACACATTTTAAAGGTTTTCTTATTAATCGAAACTTCACTATTTACAAAATGCATTACTGACATGTTAATGTTCCTGCCATCTACATTTTACTACATTTTGCAGTTTAGATTGTAAATTACAACCACAGTCACTGCATTGCATATCATGGAATGCTTTGGTTAGAAGGTCAGACACATGTGCACTTTTCGGATCAGGGATAGGAACATAGAAAACATTTTCAGAAATATCCTGAGTAGTGTAATCGTTCGGACATTGTGGACACATATGATTCCACTTGTAAGTAATTTGAACATATCTATCTACACTAACAGTTTCCTGCACTAATAAATCAAAGACAGTCATTAAAAATTCTTGACTAACTTCCTGTGTATTTTGAGAAAATTGTGGATTTCCACTTGCAGCAGCTAATACATTTTTGATTTACATTACTGAAGGTGTACTGTGTGGTTTTTCATCTAGAGATATGGAAGCTATTTCTTGAATCAATGGTGTCATTATAAACAACATACACATAGCTACATTAGAATAGCATTCAACTCCTGTTTCATTACTAAATCTGCAATGAGAGTACGTCATAGTTGAACAACTCTCCAACTATGGTAGACTATGTTGTTTTTAGTCTTAAGCAGAATGGTTTTATTTGAATGTAGATTGACTGGCTCCTTATAGTTCCTGGCTGAGTGCTTAACAGGTACAGGTATACAGTTCAAGTGAGGAGCATACAGTACACATAACCTATTATATTATTCAATTAAAGACATGTCAACTGTCACTTTTCATTCATCAAAGTCTATTAAAAATAATTGCTCAATATTTTTCTCACGTGACAGAGCTACATATGACATTATTTTTTTTAAAACACTGTATGACCAATGTCAATATGTGCTTCTTCGAAAGTCAATCTTTGTGACTTATGAATAGTAAATTGTACTCTTTTCACAAAGGTATCCTTAAAAAGCATGAATCATGCTTTAGTTCGAGAAATCAAATGAGTTTCTTCTACACAATCAAGCTTTACTTCAACATGTTCAATATGTGTGCTGTGAGGAAAAGTTTGAAATACAATCACTCTTCCCATTGCTCCATTGAATATACCAATTCCAACATTCAAATTCCTCTTTAACATTACTTGTGCATTGTAACATTACTTGTGCAACTGCTTGTAAACCTGCTGTTTTAGAAATGTTTGAACTATTTGAACTAATCAAGCTTTTGCTCTCTCATCCAATTCGAATGGCATAACATGCACATCTAAAACATCACACAATTGTATCTCCACAATATTTTGCTTCTCTGCCAGTAGCATTATATAGTTAAACTTGTTACACTCTGCAAGTGTGCACATCAAAGCAACACAAGAAATGCTAATTTCTTGAAGAGTCAACATGACATCAGATGGACTGCAATGTGCATTAAACCTTTTAGAAATCAGTCTTCCATTCAAGAACACCAATACAAATCTTATTAAGCATCTCTGCATAATATAAGTTTGAAGATTGCTTCCTATTAATGGTAAGGTCCTGGAATTCAAAACAATTCCAAATGTTAAATTGACCAATATTTCCCATAGTTGTTTGACTATCCTTATTTTGCAGCTTTTTGAAAACTGGTTGACCTTTCACAGGAATTCATTGTAACAAGTTTCCACACACACGTACATGTATACCTCCAAATGAAACGTTGAAGCCAGTCAAAACCTCTTGCATACAAAAGTGAATGAAATCTAGCATCAAGTTAGACACCATGCTTACTTCGTCTGCAATTAAGGTATTTAGAGTTTGGTACTTGTCTTTACTTTTGTATTTTCTCTGACAGTACTTCCCACTTTGTTCCGTATATCAGCATTCACATGCTGTGCAGGAATGGAACAAGTACATTTTTTTCTAAGAACTCCATAACACAGACATCACTTCCATTTCCCAACTGAGAAGCATCTTTAATCCACAACAGCATATTTATATGTGGAGCCCCATGTGCCTGGTACTCTTTCCTCAAAAGAAATGGTTGCAAGAATGTGATGAAATAACTGTGATATTCTCACTGGGTCCATGGAACACAATTCTCCTAGTGTCATGCTCTCTATATTTTCTGTCTGTGAATTAGTTTCACAAATCCACTCTGCAAAAGATCACTCCAACCATACACAGCACAACGTGGTTACAAACCAAGTTGGACTGCCCAAGTTTCTGATCATGCATCTAACCTCAGAGTGTTCCCAATACCAATATTCCTTAATTGTTCTGATTGTAACAAGAATATTGGTAAGTTTACCCTTTAAAACTTCACTTCTTTCTTTCACCTCATGCAGCGTCTCACATGCAGAAAGGTTTTGAAATCTAGTTCTGGTCTGAATTGTTTGTGCAGCAGCATAACATAATGTTGAAAAGTTGAAAATTCAATTTCATACAATAAGTAAAACATATATTCAACATTGGTACGGAATTGGGAATCTTCAGAATATGTTCATGTGAGTGTAGAGGATGAATAGTGTAATGTTCATAAAAACTATTCCCTTCTGCAACAGATAGATGTTGGAACTGACCTTAATTTGCTTAATGACTCGACATCAAGCATAGACCAGTCTGGTACAGTCACATTGCCTTTGTACAAATCATTCCGCTCCAATAGAAACATCAATGCACTTTTCACCTTTCCATTTTCTATAAGCTGTTGCCAAATGTTGTTATCTTTAGTGGCAATGCCATTTACTAAAACAAAGAATCTCCCATGGCATGCAACATTCCTAGAGTGTTGGCATTTTTTTCGGAATTGAGAGGTAAATACACAACTTTGCCTCTCACACCTTGGAGTAATTATTTTTTAGGCCGGTTTGACATCTTTGTTTGCAGTCTAACAATAACTTGAAAAGGATGAACAGTTTGCAATGCAATCACTTCAAACATGTTCAATCTTTCAAGTACAACTTGGATTCCAGGCACTACCATGTCATTGAAGACACTTATTGCAGGAATACATATTTGAGTATAAAACCCAATACAGTGTCTACAAACATAAAGTGACTCTCTTCTGTCAAAGCGTTCTTCTACAAACAAGTACAAATAAAGTTATGACCAAACATCTTTTAGACAGTGTTTAATTTTCTCCTCAATGTACACTTATTGCACTTGAGACTTATAAAAAGTGAGTCGATAAGATAAACAAACAATGTCAACTCCAACATTACAATACTTTTTTATACTGTTAAAAAATTATATCCTTTGAAAGCATAGGCTCATCATTTCCATTCCCTGTGAGTGTTTCATCTACGTAAACATACTCTTTTAAAAGCATTATATTTCTAATTTGCAGTGTACTAACTCAACTCTCTACAGTTCCAGTCATACGTGTTTGATTTAAAAGTGCAAGAGACATACTTGGTGTTGTGCACTCATATAGTTTAATTAAAAGTTATCTAATTTTAGTATGATGTGCAGCCAGCATCCATATATAATGAAACTGACACTTGCATCTACATTAATCAAGACAAGCTAGACAGTGACCCTGATGTCCTGTTTTTTCAAGAACTTGACAGTCATTTTTTATTTTTATTTTTGTTTTTATCTATTTTTCATCTATTGTTTGCAGCATCTTGATTTATCTTTAAACAATATTTGTGTAGAAAATGTATAAAAATCTATTTAAGACTTTACAAGATAACGTATAATTAATATTGCACAACAAATTGCTTGTCTATATGTTGCTTTGCTTGCTTTTTAGGTTCATTCTTGACTGATCTACAAATTGCTTGTCTATATGTTGCTTTGCTTGCTTTTTAGGTTCATTCTAGACTGATCTAAAAATCCAATTTTTCTGTATTATAAGAACTTAACATTCCTTTTTTCGTTGTTGAAATCACACCATTTTGTACTTCATATCTATGTCCACTCTTACCAATAGTAAGAGGCACATTATTTTCTTAAATGTAATTCTCCTCGTTAATAAGTTTTTCTGAATGAGAAATACGGCACAAAGGTTGCCGTGTGTAAAAACATGAACTGTTTCTATATTTCTATGCAGTGGTGTAGTCACCTTAAGCTATTTTTGTAAGTTTATTCAAAACAAAAATAAAAACATTTCTTTTCATATGAAAAGCTTTTTTAATGATTACTTTTTAATTTTGCAAAAAAAACCACTACAACATATGTTGATTTTGTTTTCACACTTCTCCAAATATATGTAAAAACTTGAGAGTGGTACATTTTCCTATATGTATCTTAATTCTTCTGTTTCACATTGATACCACATTTACTATCTTTTCTTCTGCCTATTACTCATGGATTTGGTACATGTTTTCTTTTATTATTTTCACTAAAAACATTTTGGGTTCTATTAATTTGTTCAGTTGACACATATCCTATTTGTAATTGTTATATTATCTGCAGTATTTGTATCTACCAATTTGAGAATACTACTTTTTAAAATATTATATTGCAAAACTGTACTTGCCTGCACATGATTCTTCCTTCTGGCATATTGTTGTTGTTTGGTTGATGGCATTTTAGAAAAAAATCTGTAAAGAAAAAATGTGAAGGTTGTTGCATTTTCTCTTTTCTTCCTTTGGGGTGGGTTTTTGTACAGTAATTTCTATTTGTTATATGTGCAGATGGTGTGTTTGATTAAAGTATATATATATATATATATATATATATTTTTATAGAACCTTGATTGGACATTTCTCTATTTTTGTTAGGGAGAATTCTCTGTTTAGGCTGAATTTCCTAACCTAGTGAGTCCCCCAGCAGCTTTGCTGGATTTCTGGAGTTTGTTTCTTTCCATCCTGCCAAGAGTGCGACTCTTTTCCTCCCACTCTTAAACATGAATGTGTGTAATTCCTTTGAATGTCAATGTGTTCTATGGGCTACGGGGTCTTTTACTCCATAGGGTCTCATATGTTTTTCTATGTGTGTTACACCGCACCCTACGTGCCGTAACACTGGGGCGTCCTAGCGGACCTCCACCATAGACTCCATACCCGGGGACTGACTACTGTCTCCCAGGGCATGTAAAGTCACCATTGACTTTACTAGACCTAAATTTACTAACAGGACTAGTACCAACCATCTCATTGTGGACGTACTAGTAGGGGTAATTCGATTAGTCCTGGATCTGTTACTCGAGGGGGCACTGTCCCGTCCACTCTCGTCGAGTTTTCGCTGGTGGCAGTGGAAACTACTTGTTATGTTCGACCCCGAACATAACCCTATGGGATTCGTCCCATTGTTGGAGATTGATACTTTTTCTCGTTAATCTCTAACGTACCACCGATCTACTTATCTTAATTAAGTTTATCGGATGGTATTTTCTGCCAGAACTCGGTTTGTAAAATGGCGTCTGTGAATCCTAAACCAAAGGTCGAGCCCTTTGTTCTACTTTTGGTGGGCTCTGTACAGAGACCCTCCAAAGTGGTGCCATTCTGTCTGGGTTACCACAGGGGTGTGGCAGGGGGTTTAGGCACCCTGGACCGAGTTGCCTTGCCAACTCCGGTCGCACTCTGGAGTGATTGGCCCAAGTGGTGTGCCTTCCCGCTCACCACTTAGCATATGTTAATTGACAGCTAGGCTGAATGAATGGGGGTTTTCTGCATAAAAGCAGGGCTTTTGGGACTGGATCTTCAGAAGTCGCCACAGGACCTAAGAATCCGACGAGGGTAACGCTGAGCCGACCTGCACGACGACACCTCTGGTGGAGCCCTGCGGAACCGACTCACCACTTCCCGACGACAGAGGAGATCTCCCTGCCGGAGAGTCTCTTCCCCTGGCTGGTGGGAACAACCAGTCCCCTTTGCTTTTTATTCACCTCAAGATGCAGTGGTCGAATTGCCCGTGCAGAGCACCTCGGCAACCGGATAGCCACTGTCCATGTCCCGCGACCAAAAGGTGGTGCCTTGTGACGGAGCACTCCGCGGCTGGTCTCTTCCCTGGTGGTGCACCGGACTTCACTTTTCTTCGACGACGAGATCATCTCTACTCTTGGCAAAGACCCGACGTGCATCCACCACCAGGAACAACTGCCCCCGCCGGAGCTGCCCTCCACAACAAGGTACCGTGTCCGCCTGGCTTCCCTTTCGATCGGTTCGAGTGAAGTGTCTTAATCCTCTCTGTTCCGTTGGGTCGCCTCTAAGCTTTTCTCATTTATTGTTCTGAACTGGTTCTATCTGCCGACAACAATTTGCTTCAAAGACTTGAATGCATCTCCACTAGAGACTTTTTGGGACATCGCGCCTTGCCTCTCTCCGAGTGGGCCTGGCCTCTGAACTTTATGATCTATTGTGATTCTTGCCTTCCTGCCTTGCATTTTATCCACGACGGATTGAACTGTGTTGATTTCATAACCTGCCTATCTTTTTCTCTCCCGTCCTAACTAATGTTCGAGTGTCATCTAGGTTGAGGTATACACCTCTGTCCGAAAATAAGTGGTACCGGTAGAACCTAGACGTGTCAAAATATTGCTAGGGGGATTGATCGTTTCTTCTTCGTAGAGTAATTGTGTTTGATTTGTTTGCCGTGATAGTGCCATAGTGTTTTTCATAGATGTTTTGTTATAAATAAATACCTTAATATCTTTACACTAAGCCTCGTTGCGTGTTTGCTTGTCTTGCTGTGAAGGATTGCCCTAATTTGTATACTCCACATACTGCTCAACTCTTCTTGAGGGAAGTCTGACTGCTCAGCCACAGCTACCAAGTGAATCAGTGTGGTACAGACTGCTCCCAAGTGGGTTCACCGCCAAACACCTGTAGTCCTAAATCTTTTGCAGTGGTCCCAGAGGGAACTGCACAGGTTTCCGCCTAACAATTTTGGACTGTGGTGCTGCATTGTTTGGGTCACAACTGGTTCACCTTCACACCCCTCTTACAAGCATAGCCTTCCCTCAGCCTATGATACCAAAAAAGCAAAGGATATACATTGCTTAACTGTCCGTTCTTTACATTTTCAATGGCATTGTGTTTTGGTATGTTGAAGCGTGAGGGCTGAGAGGGCCATTTTACCCCTAGTCATCCTACTACTCCTCTTGAGCAGAATCCAATTAATCACAGAGAACATCTGGAGTAGGTTAGTAAACAGAAGAAGACTCTGGAATGAGAACTGAAGTAGGAGGTGGTAGAACATCAGGATGAGGTTCGTGAACAGCAGAAGTAGATGTACAGTGCACCTAAGTGGGAGGTGGGAGAGCATCAGGAGGAGAATGCTGATGATCCAGATGAGGAGATAGTGAAAGATGAGGCAGCAGGTTGTGAAAACATCAGAAGCAAGTGGTGAAAACAGTAAAGATCCAGAGGAAACTGTAGAAGAAAATGTCCAAGGAACTGGCTGGGTCCAAGGTAGGATTTATGGTAAGGACCATAGTCCGCATGGGACAAACCCATGGATGAAGGAGGTGGGAGAGTGTGGTAAAGGGTTAAGGAGATAAACAATGATCTGAGAGGCCCAGGAGGGAATATTCATGTTCTACGCTGAGCAGAGTGCAAATTGTAAAGGCTCCACAACTCTCCATAATGTTCCCTGTGAAATTATCCGATATTTTACAGAGACAAAGCTCATCACCAATGAGCAAGCTTAATTCCCCAGGGTCGACACAGATATTGCCCAAGAAGAAGGGCAGAGAGATAGGAAAGGGTGGTGTAATTTGTTAACCCTGACAGATTGGCATAGAGAGAGAATAGGGTGAACGAAACATTTAAGACCGATGGATTAGAACAGAGAAATCAAGGTACACAAATGTATTGGACCAATATACTCTCAAAGAGAAGAAAGACAGTGGGAAAAAAAATAAACTCATAGACTGAAAAGGAGAGAGAGGGAGAGGGAAAGCGAGAGAGAAGGAGTGCAGAAAAAAGCTGAATAACAGGAAGGGAGAAACATGTGTGGGGAAATCCTCATTTCTGGCATGAGTAAACCTTTGCTATTCACCATGATCTTATTTTCAGAATGTTTTTCTGTACCCCTTGAGAATACCCTCAATAAATACAATTTCTGATCATTGTGACTCTGTTGACAACAGAGCTGTGGTGGTTGTGGTCATGGTCAATGCTGTCGAGGTGCCAGGTCTCAGTAGGAGTGCTCTGAGGAGAACATATATGGTTTATACAAAGTGTTGGGGACACTAATGAATGCCCTAGAATGCATGGGCACATTTCCTGTTCGTATGGGCCTCATGAGTTGTGCAGTGTGGGTAAAATCTGCCTGTAATACCTTTAGTGCTGCATTACCACAACACTAAACTATGAGTTTGGCGGAAAGTTGGAGGATTTGCCTCCAGTTATGAACTGAAGGTAAATCTGTCACATGTCTGTCAAATGCCAGGGGAATTACCACTGATGGAATTAATGCTGAGGTAATTCCACTGAGATCCCATCAAACATGTAATCAGCCCATCCTACTGGGGTTCATGCTTGATGATATGTATATATTCAATAACTAGTACATCTTTCCTTTGCCTGTTCCAGCTTGGCCTTTGTAGACAGCTCCTTGAGTGCCCTTTGCACCACCTTTCTTAAGTATCACACATGTTTCTTAGTCATGGTTTAATGTATGATGTGTTGTCACACTGACAATAGGATTGTGGTGTTGTAGGGCAAGCTGGCACAGCAAATGTTATTAAAGTGATGGGTGTCATGAGTTGGGTAATATTCGAGCTAGGTGCCAGGATATGAAGGTGATAAAGGGGCAATGTGATGATTGATATATGTGTGGATGGGACAGAAGTAGACATAGAATTGACAGTACAATTATAAGGTGTTGGATTGCTGTGGTTCAAGTCTTGGAATGCAGGGACATATGGCTTGGTCATTGGCTTTTCATGCTGGGGATGTAGCCTACTGATATATTCTAAAACAGTAGTTGATTATGCTTCACTTTGCTGCCAACTTCCCATGTTCTCTTTCCACTGTCTTTCCGAACTCTAACATATTGTTTTTAGGCAGCACATATTCTGCTTCTGGGTGCACAGTTTATTGAAAATCCTCAGCATCTAGAAATGCATGGTGGTAGGGCAACCATGCAGGTGCCGGGCGTATTTTCAGCCACCAACAAGTCTTTCTTATTCATATGAAAGCCATTGTATTTCTTGCCGAATATCTACGCCATCACAAAGATTGAAGGCATGTCCTTAGCCCTGCCATTTTCCCCAATCCATGTTTGAGTTGGCTTCTTTTTCAGTCCATTCAGCTCCATGTCATTGGCGATAGAAGAGGTAAATGGCATTTCTCCCACTCCAAAGTATGCTCCATTGGGAATGAGTAATCGAAGACATTGTCCTACAATCTAGGGTCCACAGTGGTGTTGGTGATGAAGGGAAGACACGCACGACATGTTAATAACAGGCACCCTAACCAATTGGAATAATCATGCAGTATTAAACCCATCAAAACTTTCCAATGACAGTAGGTAATGAATCACTGGGATTCAGAAGGTCTATAATGGGATGTAATGGGAAGCACACCATAAACACTTTTGTTCCTCCATATGGTATCAAACACTTGTGATGGCAATGTAGAAATGGAAAATGGAAAAGTTTCCACCAGTGGAAGAAACAGGCAGCAAACACCATATAGTGCAGAGGAGCGTACCACGCTACCAAGGATGGTAATGTTTCCGAGGGGAGGGGTTCTTTCTTTTTGTACAGATATTGGAGGTCACCTGAAATGCATGGTGTGCATCAACCTATCACAATACTATTTTATCAACAAGGCAAGCTTTTTAATGGGATTTTTCACTTGTTGTTGTAGAACCTTTGGTATCCATTTAGATACTGTTGCCATCATAAAAGTTCATGCATTATCAAGTACTGCAAAACTCAATGCGAGAAAAATGCACAGGTGATCCATGCTCATCTATTATAATCAAAACCTGCCCTCCCACGCTAGTCCATTCCATTTGTAAATTTGTCAACTTACTAATGGCTTGTGTTACCCCCTTGCTGAAGAAACTTGGGCTGGACCGAAGCATTCCTGCTAATTATAGGCATATAACTAACACACATTTCCTGCTCAAAATATTACATTGAGTGGCATACTCTCAGATTGCTCAACATCTTAATCTCCATCCCATTTTGAACCCATTGCAATCAGGCTTTAGACAGTGTTTTGGAATTGAAACCTCGTTAATAGATCTTAAATCGAAGTTATTGAAGAGATTGGATAACAGTCTGGCCTCCATACTTATTTCATTGGATCAATCTGCGGCCTTCAACCTTGTTGATTATACCATCCTGGCTGAGAGGCTGAAGGATGTTGCCTACTTTTCACCGGCAGCCATTCAATGGACGCTATCCTTTCTCTTCAATAGAGTCAGTAGGGTGAGTGCCTATTTCTGTGCTCTTTGGAGTACTGCAGGGGGCCTGTTCCTCGCCATGTATACATAATATCTTCATGGTCCCTTTCTTCGAATATCTTGAACAGGAAGGGGTTCTATTTTCCAACTATGCGGATGACACGCAATGTGTCATCCTGCTCTCATGGCACCATGGCCAGGATGAAATAGAACTGAACAAAATATTCTCTATCATTGAGCGTTGGATGATGCAGAAACTTTCAGCTTAACTGTGGCAAAACTGAATTTATGGTTGTTGGTTCAGCTGGACCCAGCCTATAAACACTTTCAGTTGGGAGATGTAGAAATCTCCACACTCCCCAAGGTTAAAATCTTAGGAGCGGTCCTTGGCCAGTCTTTGAATATGAAAGTCTATGTAGGCTGAACCGTCACATCAGCAACATAAAACATCAAGCTGCTTGCGCATTTGAGACCATATATATGTTAAGAGAATTCGGAAGAGAATGCGGAAGGAATTGCGCAAGCAATAATAGGCTCAAAAATAGATTACTGCTGCAGTCTCCCAGCGGGAGCCAGTAAAGCAACTATTAACGGACTCCAAGTGGCACAAAATGGAGCAGTGAGAGTGGTGACAGGACTCTCCTCTCGCTCTCATGTAACGGAGGCGCGACGGGCACTTCACTGGCTTCTGGTGGAGGCTCGAATTACCTTCAGGTTACTGGTCATTACCTTTAAGTGCCGAAAGGGGACCATGCCATCCTATCTACAAAAGCCTATTATAGAAAAAACGAATTACAGAAGCTTGAGATCAAGCAACCAAATCTTCTTATTTTTGCCCAGATGCAAAACTAAGAAAGTTCAGGGAGGAGCATTCTTTGGTGTTGCTCCTACATTATGGAACACCTTGCCAACATCGTTGAGAAGTGCCTTGTCCCTGAGCCTCTTCAAGAAAGAGCTCAAGACCTGGCTGTGCCGATTATCAACCCCCCTCTCTTGGTGTGGGTGGCTGACCCTCCACTGCCTTTCTCTCATCTGGACCATATATGTTTGTTGTGCTGTCTGTCTTGTACGCGCCCTCACACCAACGGGTTTATGGATGCGCACTACAAATTAAAGTAAAGTAAAACTACACTATCCTGAAAACCATGACACTTGTCTTGATTTTCAGCATTGTATGTTCATTGTGATGTCAGCAGAAATTCTAACATGCAAATTACTAGCCAGTATGGGTATTGATTCACACTCACCAGGGACCTTAGTGCATTTCTCATATGCTGAAGCACATTACAACGTGCTCTTGATGGCCCAAAGATTGTGTAGCTCTCGGCAGTGAGTCTGGTGTGAACTTGTGAAGGAGGGAAGGCCTCTCTAGGTGAGTAGTGATTTAAAATAAGCAGGTTCTGTCGGCTGCTCAGCGGTGTGGTAGGGGTTATTGAGAACAGAAGATTATTTATAACTCCGGGGTAAATCACCTTTGCAGGCTCTTCGTGGTAAACGTCCCAATCAAAAATGCAAATATAAAAGTGTGTCTCTCAGGGACAAAGCTCACACAAGCTCATCAAATAATCATGTTTCCCTTTGTCGTGGAATTACAGTGTGTACTCTCCCCAGCTAACCTTCTATGTGAGTAGGATGCCCCCTTACAATGCAGTGACACCCTTAATGCATTTTACACAGAAACGTACTGGATCTATGTATGTACCATGCAAACAATGAACACGTGTAATATTGACTGGCAGACAATTTGCCCTTTTCAGTGATTCCAATGGGTATCCTCTGTGGAATTAATTATTTGTTTTCCACAGGCAAGTTTAGCTAAGAGGTACACGTTGATAGGTGTCACAAATGAGGCTTCTGGCAAATATATGGAACTGTGCACACATTTCTGTATTACAATGGTATTGGGAGTACTGAATGTACACAGTGTGGCTTTATATTGTACAGTATCTCAGCACTGTCCTCAGAACCTGGGCCTTGACAACTTTATTGTTTCTTATTACACAATAACAATGAATAACACAAACTCAAATCAAAGTAAAGTAGACTCAGTAGTGTGCATTGTATATGGAGGCAAATTAGCATTGTTGAAGTTGAGCAAAACCTGCTACCCAGCTGATAGAGGGGTTCACCGGGATCCACCCTAGTATCTGTAATGGAAACATTCAGACTCAGAAGTCCAAATGATGAATGAGGTAGGCTTCAGAAATGTTTAACAGCAGCAAAGCAAATCATGTGACACAGTAATGTACATAAACAAAAGAGCCTCAATCAGACACAATCCAATGCATGTGCCCCTTCCCTTAATGTGTTCATCTCTTATACACTTCTTAATACCGTAAAACATATGAGAGAGGCATGGATTACAAACTGTTGACTTGACTTTAAGGGGGCATTTTCAGCTCCCTGCTTATCTTCAGGAACTTCAAACACAAACTACAATGCTTTCATTTTCACTGGACCCCTATTGGCCATTCCACATTTCATCCGACAGCTGCAAGGCGTTTATAGTGGATTTACAACTCTGCCAAAAGCAGTGCCAGCAAGTATTTGGTTGCAGAATGAAACGTGGGCAAATTTAAACTTTGGTTTTATTAATGGTTTTTCGAAGAAAAATACAAACGGCAACGCTGGGAGCGTCGTAATCATCATAATTTAACATTGTCATTAAACCCCCAGATTCCCTCTCCCCCCTTTCCCCCACCCCAACTCCTCCCCTCCCCCCAGATCAGAGTCACTTCAAAAGTCGAACAGCTGGAGCTGTCGTCGTCGCTCGTTGTGTGTTGCCACAGAGGTTTGCTATACTCTCGTGTCCAAATTGGCTGAGTGAGATCCGGCGTCTCCGGGGTCCTGGGCTACTCCTACATCCCTCAGTGATGCATTCCAAACCCACCCCCGCCAATCTGCCAGAGTGTACTCATATTGTCAGTGGGGGTCCCAGCCCCATGCCCCATAGACCCCATACCAGTTAGCCTGAAAGGAGCCCAATTCGTTATTTACCATGGCCGTCAATTTGTCCATTAAGAACATGTTTTTTAGTTTCTTAAGCCAATCTTCCTTGGACGGGGTCTCTGGGCTCTTCCACCTTTGTGCCAGGGCCACTCTGCCCGCTCGCAACATCGTCTCCCACATTCTTGGGTACCTATACAGTTCAGTGTCCTCCGGGGGGAGGCCCAGCAACATTGTTAGGGGGTTGAGTGGGATTAGTTCTTCGGTGACCTCGGCCATCCACCCCCGTACCTTCTCCCAGAACTCCTGCACCTTGGGACAGGACCACCACATATGCCCCCTCGATCCCACTTGGCCACAACCCCTTGGGCATCTGGGGGACACTCCCGAAAACATCCTGGACAGTTTCAACGGGTCCCTATGCCAGCCCTGTAGAATCTTGAAATTGTGCTCCATGTCCGATGTAAATAGGTTCCCATGAAATGCTATCTTAAAGACTTTGGACCACGCCTCCTCCGTGAGTGGTTCTCCTGCCAGGTCATCCCAAAACCCCCGAAACCCTCTTCTCCCCTCCAAGTTAACAGTGTTCAGTATTTGGTACATTTTGGAGACCGCCCCCTTTCTTGATGTGGCCGTGTCCAGAAACTTTTCGAAGGGGGTCAGCTGTCTCCGTAGGTTCTGGCCCCATTTCTGGTCACAAAGGATGCCCTTCAGGCGCAGATATTCAAAGATTGAAAGTGACTCACGCCCCAGTGCATCTCGCAGGGCCTCGTATTCGAGGACCTCGCCCTCTTTGAACAGTTGTCCCGCCCACTCCAGATCCCCGTCCGACCATGACTGGGCATTCCTGAATCCCCTGCTACCTAATTTGAGCGGGTGGCCCCAAAGTGAAGACATTGGCGAGGGCCATGTTGTGAGGTATGAGGTTGTGGGTCCATCTTTCCAGATTGTCCAAAGTATTCCCAGGGTTGGGTGGGCTTTCAGTTTGCTCGGGATGAGTCTACGCGGCAGCCACAGGAGGTCGCGCACTTTCAGAGGGTGGGCGTCCATGTCCTCCAGGTATGACCAGTAGGTGCCCATCCCCTCCCTCATGTGCTCCAGCAAGACCCGCAGCTGGGCGGCCCGGTAGTAAAGGAGAAAGTCCGGTAGTCCGAACCCGCCCTCCTCTCTGGGTAGTGTTAGGGTGGCCTTTCCTATTCTCGGGGCCCTCCCTTGCCATACAAACTCGCGTATTGCTTTTTGTAGATCACGGAGCAACTGGGCGGGGACCTCCGTTGGGAGCGCGGTGAATAAATATAGTAATCTCGGTAGTACGTTCATCTTTATCGCTGTCATGCGCCCGTACCAGGACAGAATCATACCATCCCATCTCCTCAGGTCAGACGTAACCCCCGCCAGGATAGGCCCATAGTTCTCCGGGGCCAGTCTCGAGAGATCTCTAGTCAGGGTTACCCCCAAGTACCTGATGGAATCCCTCCCCACCGCAATCCCCGCACACCTGTCCCGGGGGTCCAACCACGGGTCCTGGGCCCTCATGGGTAGGAGCTTTGACTTAGCTGCATTTATTTTTAGTCCCGAGAACTGCCCGAAGGCTGTCATCAGGCGCAGGAGGGGGGGAGCGAGGAGCTGGGCTCCACCAAGTACGCTAGGATGTCGTCAGCGAACAGGGAGAGCTTGAACTCTACTTCTCCCCTTTTGATCCCTTTGATGTCGGGGTGGGCCCGGACTGCTATGGCCAGAGGTTCCATCGTCAGGACGTAGATTAACGGAGAGAGTGGGCACCCCTGTCGTGTTCCCCTCGTGAGGGGGAATGAGTCGGAGAGTTCCCCGTTCACCTGCACTCTCGCTGTTGGGGCTCTATAGAGGGCGGAGACCCAGGTCCTAACGTGAGGCCCAAAGCCCATTCGACGGAGGAGGAGTTGCATGTACCTCCACTCGACCCTGTCAAATGCCTTCTCGGAGTCCAAGGAAAGCAAACTCGCCTCCAGGTCTGATTCCTGGGCATAGTGGATTAGGTCTATGGTCTTCCTGATATTATCCGAGCCCTGTCTGCCCTTCACGAACCCCACTTGATCCCCGTGTACTAACTTGGGCATTATCCCCTCCAACCGTTTACCCATCACCCTAGCTAGGATCTTGACATCTGTATTTAGGAGGGAGATCGGGCGGTAGGAGGAGCAGTCAGTGGGGTCTTTTCCTTCCTTGGGCAATACCACTATGATGGCTCTCATCATTGTTTCCGGCAGAGTGCCCCCCTCCAGTACTGCATTGAATACCCTCGCCAGGTGTGTGGCCAAAATGGACCGGAACCTCTTATAGAAGTATACTGAGAACCCATCTTCCACTGGGGACGTTCCCGCCTTCATCCCACCGATTGCATTCTCCACTTCCTCCTCTGTGACCCCTCCCTCTAGACCCTCTGCCATCTCGCCTGTCAGGGATGGGATCTGGATGGAGTCCAGGAACTCCTCAATCTGAGTGTCTTCCCCGGCATATTCTGACGAGTATAGTTGTTCATAGTAGCTTCATAAAGCCGCTCCTATGACTGGGGTGCTATGGTCTAGTGAGCCCCGTTCGTTCCTGATTGCCCTCACCATTCTGCTCCTCTGGACCTCTCTAAGTTTCCAAGCCAGGATTTTATCGGCTCTGTCCCCCTTCTCATAATATTTTTGTTTCACTAGCTGGAGGTTGCGCTCAGTTTTGTGCAACAAGAGATCTTTCAATTGTAGTTTGTAATTTTCTAGGGCTGTGATTTGATCCATAGCTAAGGGTGCCTCCGGGGGGCCTCCCGGCTGGAGCTGTGCGATCTTTTCCCTAAGGGATTTTTCTTGGGCCTCCCTCTCCCTTTTTTTCTGTGCCCCCATTCTTATGAGAACCCCGCGTAAGGTCGCCTTGAAGGCATCCCACAGCACATGCGCACCCACCTCGCCATTGTCGTTCAGCTTGAAGTATTCCGTAATGGCATCCTGCACTTCCTGCGCCAGGACATCGTCCTTCAGCAGGGAGTCATTGCACTTCCATCGCCCTTTTCTGCCACCTCGCCATTCCCCTATAATGGTGGTACGGACCAGGTCATGGTCGGACCAGGGGACCGGGTCAACCTCATAGCCGGAGACATATGGGCGCAGGGGTTCGTCTACCAGGATGTAGCCTATTCGGGAGTATGATGTGTGGATTGCAGAATAGTATGTGAAAGAGGGGTGTTCAGCCCTAGGGGTCGGGATGGTGTCCACTAGGCCCAGCTCTGTGTTGATCCGTTGGAAGGAGCGGGCCATCATTTCATCTGCAGCCCTGGTGGGTTGGGGTTCCAAGCGTTTCCTATCAACTTTCGGGTCCAGGACCATGTTAAAGTCCCCCCCCACCACCATCAACCCGCGTATGAATAGTTTCAATCTGTTCTTCACTCCCTCCCAGAATTGCGCCTGGCCTTCATAGGGGCCGTACACCACTGCAAGTGTTAAGGGGGAGCCCCGCAGGGAGCCCCTCGCCAGCAGGAACCGCCCCTCCGGGTCTTTCAATGAGGCTTCTACTTCAAATCCGATGTCCCTCGCTAGCACTATGGCCACCCCCCTTTGCTTGGTCTTGTGGGAGGCGCTGAGGACTTCCCCAATCCCCCCTCCCCGTAGCCTCGGTTCTTTCCCCCTCGCCCAGTGCGTCTCCTGAAGGAAAAGCACGTCTAGTTTAGCCCTCCTGAATTCCCTGCTGACCAGGGATCTTTTGGTGGGGGTGTTCAGCCCCCTCACGTTTAGGGAGCCCACGCCCAGGGTAGGTAGATCTTCAGCCATTGTCTAAAAAAAACCTGCTACTGGATAGCTGACTCGTGGCACTTTCCTTGTCCGGCTCTTTTCGTGTTATCCTCTGATCTCCCGTTTCCCTTCCCCCCCTCCCCCCCAGGTGGTCCTGAAACCTTTCCCCAACTGACCCCTGGTCCCCTTTATGAACGTAACCATATCAAAAAACCCCCTACCCCCCTCCCCCCACCCCGGCGTCCAGCCAGACAGTTCTACCATTGTTGGTAACCGGCCGGACCACCAGCCTACTGCCTCCTGCTGGGTGAATAACCAAATTTGCTCCTCCGTGAGAGCCCCCACCCCCCCTCCCCCCCTCAATGTAACTCTCATACTTGCTGTTCCGGGGGGATCCAGATAAATTCGGACCCCCTGGTCCTGGAGTTCAGCCTGTCTTCGGGCCAGATCTGATGGCGAGTCCCCGTGGTGAAATCTTTACACAGATCCCCCGAGGCTGATGCCGCCTGCCATGAGATGCCTCAGCACCCTTCCTCCCCCAGGTCCGACAGGCTCGCTCCACCCTGGCCGGGTTCCGTGTCATTCCTGTCCGTCGATGGGGACGGTGGGTTCAATTTTTTAAATTTCCGTGGGCCTGTCTTTTTTCTCCTCTCTCCTCGTGATCGGCGCGCACTGGCTTCATCCGCGGCGAACCCAGAGGGTTCCCTCCGCGGGGTCGGGTCCGTTGCATATTCCTGTATGGCTCCCCTTATATCTTCCTCTGTAATCAGGTTCACTCGTTGGCCTTCGTGTTCAAACGTGAGGGAAAGGGGTACCCCCATCTGTAGCGCACCCCCTTCGTTTTCAGCATCTGGGTCAGCGGGCGGCACATCCTACGTTTGGCCAGCGTGTATGATGAGAGGTCCTGGAAAATGGCCACCTGTGCGTTGTTGTAAGTTATCTCTTGGGATTTCCTGGCCTCCTCCAGGACCTTCGCTTTTTCAGTGTAGTAGTGGAAGCGGACCAGAATAGACCGGGAGCCCCCGGCTCTTCCCCCGCTCTATGGATCTGATCAAACGTCGGTTCGGTTGTCATCTCGTCCACGAAGAGGAGGGCGATGATGTCCCTCACCACCCGGGTCAAATCTCTATCCGTCTCCCCCTCCGACTCCGGCACCCCAAAAAATCTGAGGTTGTTCCTCCGCTCTCTGTTTTCAAAGTCGTCCATTTGTCTTGCCCTCTCCTCATCTCTCTTTTCCAGGGCCGTTAGTCTCAGAGCCGTGTCTAGCTCCTGGGTCGCTGTTGAGGACTGGTTGGACTCTAGTTGTGACAGTCTATGCTCGACTTTGTCCACTCTGCGGTCCATGTTTTCCATTTTTTGGGCAATGTCTGCCCGCATGTCCCTAATCTCCTGCAAGACCGAGGCAAAGCCCTTTTCCATAGTAAGGGCGGGCAGGGGTGGGGTCTCGGAATGGGCCATGTCGGTCCGTCGGCCCGGGTCGCTGTTCTCCCTGCTGGTGACTTGGTAGCGGTATTCCTGGAGGGTATGGCGCCAACTCATTCAGTCCTCCTACTGCTCCCCTCTGCTGAAGCACCCCTGGGGGCAGAGGGCAGAGCCCGGTCGGGGAGTGCGTTCTCTTTCCTTCTGGTGTGGCCCCTTGGGGGGGGCTTCTCGTGGGCGGGCACTCGCCCCACCAGACCTCCGGTGGGGGCCTCTCACCCCTTCCCCCCCTTGTGTCCTCTGTCTTTGGTCAGCAGTTCTTAGGGTGGGGGGGAGCGGTTAATGGTGTCCAATAGCGGTCTGTTGGAGGGCTCTCTGGTGCGGTTCCTCCAGCGAGAGCTCCCAGGCGGGCACTCGCCCTGGGAAGGAACCCAGGGGCCACCACCCAGGGAAGTGATGTATTCGAGGGTACTCTCCTCCGAATGGACTGGGGATGTTTTTCCCCCTTGACTTCCTTGCTTTTTTTTTTTTTTTTTTTTTTTTTGGGGGGGGGGCAACTCGCCCCGCGACTGGTCCCCCGGAGTCCTTTAGGGTTGCGTGGGGGCCGGGGCAGGCTCCCCCCACCTACCTCGGCTCCGAATTCGGGAGCGTGGGCGGGCCGCCTTTCCTTAAGCGGGTCGCGGCCCGCGTCTCGTCCGGCTCCTCAACGGGGGACTTCCCCTCCGCGACGGCACCTTTTTCGGATGCTGCAGGGGTGTTGCCGACGGGTCTTCTGCCGGGGCGCCGGCGTGCTCCGTGTTCGGGGTGGAGAGGGGGTCGCGCGCTCCCACGAAACCAGGCCGCTAGGGCGCGCCTCCTGCTCCCACGATGGTTGGGACGCTGCCTGGGGCTCTCCGGGGCTCCTCCCTTCGGGCCGCAGAGCTCGTTCTCGGGCACTCGGGGGTTCCCAGATGCCGCTCTTTCGCCCCGGGGGGGCACCCGAGGTTCACGGGCTCCGCGGACCGTGAATGTCCCGTGGGGGGGTTGCAGGGGGGGGGGCTCAATCCCTCTGCGTGGCCCAGTTACGGCGGGAGCGGCGTGTTCAGGCTGCCATTGCCTGTGCCAACGTGGGCAAATTTAACTGAAAAGCCCACTGAGCAGTATTTTAGCAATGCAAAGCACACATGTTTGCTTTGGGGTGCCTAGCAATAACACATCTTGCAGGCAAGCATTCATTGTTCCAAGATGCAGTCTTCTGCCTGATCATACCAGTGCAGAGTTAGATAGTTTAGTCTAAAATAATACAGCAGCTATCGTGTGTCCTCATTTGTGGTTGTAGCCCACTACATTATGCTATGTTCATGTTTCTCCCGGTCTTACTATATGTGTTTCTGTCACATTCCACATTTTGAGACCATCTCAATAGTTTCAAACCTTTAAAATGTTTGTGCAAATAGTTTATATATTTCCAGGGGCCAGATTACCAAAGTGTTGCACTGGTCAAAAAAGTGGAGCAAATTAATTTAGCACCAGATTTTCTGCTTAGATAATTGGGGATGGAGCAAACATTTTTGTCCCTAATTTGTAATTTGTATTATCTTACCAATTTGTCATAAGCTCAAAATGGAATAAACTGTTTTATTGGCTATGTTTGATGAGTAACATGAGACGAAATGTAGCAAACAGATTTCTTTTTATGTTATGCATTAAATATAATACAAACAAAACTGGTATGATTTATTTGTGCCCCAGTGCAAATGTTTTTAGATAATATGGCTTGCAACAAAACCTGTTTTCTCCATTCTATTTTATAAAAAGCATTTGCTCACTCTTTACGACTTGTGCAATTGTTTGATAATCTGGCCCCAGATCTCAGTTTAACAATTCTTCATAAGTCTTCATTTAGAGTAATCTTTCATGCACTTTCAGGAAATGTTCTGTTCTCTGCAAGACTTGTCCTTGGCCTCAAGTCCAGGGATCATATCTCTCCAGGACTGAAATCTCTGCACTGGCTCCCAGTGGCTGTGAGGATTAAGTTCAAAACACTCGGCATCGTCCACAAGACCTTCGGAGGCCTGGGGCCTCAATACCTTCAACTCTCTCCTCCTAAATATCTTCCTTCTCGAGCTCTTTGCTCATCTGCCTCAAACTCCCTCAGGGTCAGTCGTTTTTCCAAGCAATGAGTTGGTGGTAGATCTCTCTCTTTGGCTGGAGCCTCCGTCTGGAACAGCCTCCCTGCCTCCCTGAAACTTGAGGAGAACCACCTTCGGTTCTAGGAGCACCTTAAAACCCGCCTCTTTGCTTCTGCTTTTTCTCCCCCTCTCCCCTGGTGAATTTCTGGCTGATACTGAGACTGCACTGGTTACCTGGCCACCCTTCTTATCTCGAGCACAACCCCTGCCAGTTGCACACCTGCACTGCCTCGATGGCAACCCCTGCACCTGGGGACTGTTGCCTGTATCCCTACAGTCCCCTCACCAGAACTTCGACTGCACTCGCCCTGCAATTGCCATCTGCTGGCCATTCTTTTATTCATCTTGTTTATTTATTATCCCATGTACTGCACTTTACTTTCTTTTATTTATCATGTTAATTTATTATCCCATGTACTGCACTCCCCTTCCCGCACTTTACTGTTTCCCCCTTCCCGTGCACTTGCGCAATCTGAATGACACCTAGCCTAGTAAGATCGTTGTCTGTCTTCCCTTTGTTCCCCCTCCCTTGCTTTGTTGTGCCTTTAAACACTTGTGTATAGGCGTGTTATAAATGCCATATCATATCATATCATATCATGTTCTGCATAGGCAAATAAGCATTTGGCTTGACAGAATTAACAGTATACTGCTAGCAGGACTACAACCGATACACCATGCAAAATCGAGGCACCAAATTAGCCAATTCCCAACAGATTACAGGTACAGGTACAATAGTCGGGTATTAAACCTCATGTCCGCAATGTTACATCAACCAACAGGTGTCTGAATATCTTTAAATGGAGGTGCCCATCACACTCCCCCCCCCATTTCTCATAGTCGGCTTGTGTGTTTGTGCCTGTGGCATGCATGTGCATGTGCAACTCCCATTGAATGAGAAGGAGAAACCTGGTGGGGCGCTGGTGTGCAGTGTCTCTTAAGGTTGTGCCCACTGTGTATTGTGTTGGGTATCAATTGTGGCCAACAAGATGCTGACATATGTTGTATGAGATGGCCAATATGTCCAATAAAAGGGTGATCAGTACGAATATACTTGTTAAGTACCGAACTTCAACAGAATGTCACATATCGTCTCTATTAAGGCAAAAACAATAAGAAACAAGTCATGTCCAAGACATCTCAGCAATGTGATGAATACACAAATGACCTGGCTTGGTCAAACACTGAGAGGATTCCAAAAATGTGCTTCCCTTTCTGACATGCCCTCAATGTAATCAATTAATTTAACCGAAGTGCAAAACATACACCATAAAGGGGTTCATTAAGTGCTTATACTATCTATTTTATCTTTTGCACAAGTGATGGATGGGATGCGGGCAGTGCCATTTACTCATCCAGGATCAAACAAATGAACATCTTTGCTCAGCCAATAACTGTAAAGAACAACATCCTCGCTTGCATCCTTGGAGAAAAACCTTTAAAGTAGAGGGCATCACAAAAATCGTAATGATAGTGACTTTTTTTTTAGGGATGTAACCTGGAACTTAGAGAAGAATGGCACAGGGCAGGAATACCAGGGTACGTGTCAGTAGAAAAGGAAACAAGTGTATTTCTAGTTACAGGATTCAGTGAGGAAGTTAGGCTGGAGAGTGCAGGATATACATCCATTAGGTTCAAGCTCCTATCCTGAAGTCCAGTACAACAGACTATCCTGGAAGCTGGGGCTTTTGTAGCGGGTCAGGATGATGCATATCTCCCTTCTTTATACAGTGATGAAACATAACAATAATATAACTCAGGATGCTACAGATAAAGCATCAATTAAAAATGCAAGATACAAGAGAATGCAAGATGGATACATTGCATGGAAGTGAGTTAAGAAGCCCTTCACCAAGACAAGGAACTTTGTGAGGAACTACAATACAAATATGGGACATCCTGACATGTGCCTATTGAAATATTACCGTTTAGTCTCCACGCAGAACTGAACAGTCCCAATATTAGTATTCTACTCACAAATCATATCAGACTCCTTGAAAACATCTTAATATCCTATTCTTGAACCTCAAATGTTATTCCAAAACTCTATCTCTCTCACTGTGCATCTCTATTTCATTCCAACACCTCTCCCTTACCTGGCCTGATTACTCAAGTAAGGCAGCTACTTGGGAGTGTACACAAATAGTGCTATAATAGCATCCATAGACAACCTGATATCGCTACATGCTGTAGATCAAGCCCATGTGGCATAATGCGTCGATCATGGCTCCTGTAATGAGAACTCTATGGACACACCTTAAATATATAGAGTACCAGCTCTCATGCGTTACTATTCACAGTCACTGACTGCCCTAAATACAGGCCGTGAATTCTTTTGACCACATATAGAACACTTTTCTTTTTGAGTCCCTTTTAAGATGCTCAAAAAAATCCCTCAACATCTCACACACATGCACTACTCTAGAATGCCACTTTGGCACCTCTTTTACAAACCATTGTCTGCGGAACTTACCCCCCATTTGTAAACTACATGTCCCAAAATTCCTCTAATGTTGAGTTTGACTCACTTTACCGTTCCAAAAGCTTGTTCTTTGTGATGCTCAACATTATGCCCACATTATTATTAGAGGCTGCCCACCGTTTGGGCATATGCGTAATACGTTTAGCCAGCCTGGCATCATTTTAACTGCTAATCTCTACAATATACTGGTACTCATAGTCCCGCTGTTCAAGGCATTTTAATTGACTGTATGGCACCCTCTATTATTCTATAGTTGGAATTCAAGTATGGGGTTCCCCATCATAGAACACTATTGTACTTTTACTATCAAGCACGTGGAAAATTGTAAAATCCTCTCACTATCTCATTACTGAGTTGTCATGCTATAGGATGAACAACTTGGCTAGTGTGCAGCGGCAGCCACATGGCTTCTGTATCCAGTGACCCCCAGGTATGATCTTTGTTCTGTTTATTTGAATGTCCCTTTAAATGGTGTTAGTCCTATATCTATCCTCAGACTTAGGTAAAGTATCCACTCTTTACAGGTTGCACACAGCACATCAAAAATATAAATGCACCGAAAACCAAAAATAAAAGCAGAAATATGCCCATGGCACATCCATCTCCTTGCCCTCTTTGCCCATGGCAATGCATTTATAGCTCAGATTAACACCATTGCTAGGTGTTTTATTGTTAAATCACTGACAATTTCAGTGATGATGCCAAACATGTTTGACAAGGATGGCCCTTCGGGAAGAACAGAAGGAACATGGGATGATTGTTGACGGATTAGAGAACAAAATGGAAGCGTAAACGCACCTTTATACTTCCATTTTGCTCTCAATATTATTGTATTGCCTTTCCAAGCTGAAGTGGGATGGGGTGAAGGACAGCAAAGCAGAGTTTGCATCAGTGCTTTCATTTTCTCCTCCATCTCGGAAGAGCACATGGTTGTACACCTGAATGAGATTTTCATGCAGGCGTAAAGCCAATGAATTACAATGGAATCCACCTGGCATTTTCACCTGATAAGTAGCACACAGATTTCATTGCAATCCATTATAAAAGGCACCTGTAAACTGTGGCTGTGGGCAGCGTTTTATTTCTCTCAAAGCGGAGAGTAAACGTGATTCTAAAGGCAATTTGGCCCAATGAACTCTTCACTTTTCCAGTCCACTTTGAGAGTGTTTAAAGAT
Source organism: Ambystoma mexicanum (assembly GCF_040938575.1). NCBI lineage: Eukaryota > Metazoa > Chordata > Amphibia > Caudata > Ambystomatidae > Ambystoma > Ambystoma mexicanum. Next base: position 529,266,195 of record NC_090926.1, read on the forward strand.
GCGTGCAGTGGAACAGCACTACGTAAGTGAAAGTGTCCGGGGTCCCCTGCATACAGTTAACATATAGTAGAAAATGACATCTGAATGGCCGATTGCAATCACTTGGGTCTGCACGACACTCACCACTGCCAGCATCAGTCTTATTAGGTCCTCGTGGGGCACACCTCCCTAATGTGAGCTGTGCTAGAAATAGTAACACCATGTCTACTTGTAATGCCGGTCTGGCCTGTATGAATACATAATATTCGGTCTGCCCCCATGCACAAAATAGATGTGTTTTCTAGCACAAAAAGGCCAAAGCTACATCGAGTTTCTGTGTATACAGTTTGAGCAGTAATTTTTTAAATAAGAAGTAATTGTATTCCAAGAGTTGGGCGTGTTTGTGTTTGAAATGGCATGAATTCTGTTTCTAGAGTTGTGGACTTTGTTTTCTAATTTTAGCAAAGGCAAAGGGTGCTCCTGTGTCTCGCGAATTCACCTTCGAGTTGGTGTTGGCTGTCGGGATCTGCCTGGAGAATAATGCATACTATTGACTTCTTTTTAGGAGGCTTGCTGTGAAGGTGGCCAGAGACAGTTAATGTGAAATGGTAGAAGTCATTATACAGTCTGATGAAGCAATCAGAATGTTTTTGATCACAAATGCAGAAACTGCTTTAATGACTAACGAGTGTTTTCCATTTGAAGGATATACAATTAAATATTGTGTTTATCCATTAACACGAAAATTACTTCGCATGATCTGAAGAATGATTTTCGAGGGCATCGTGGTTCCGTTAAATATGTTGTACAAACGACTAGATGCAAAACAATAAACCTATATGCGTTTCACACTCAATGATTTTATCTAAGTTAACCTCTGTTAGAATACATTTTGAATTGTCTAGTTTGATGGTTATATCATTTTGAAATGGCAATCAGATGAGCAACCAAGTCAACTTTATTAAACTTGCTTTACTCTTTCCACCGGACAAAACCTGTTTGGTTCAATAGAAATCTATTCTTTGCCGCATGGCTGATTTTATGAAGTGTCGGGATGTATTATCATATAGATTGACAGTTGCCCCACAGGTTCAGCAACGCGGCATGGACACTTACAAAGCCATCATTAATTTCTCACGCGTGCGCCCTCCAATATCTTCCTACATAGTAAGCACAGTGTCCTTCAGAACCCAATCAATAATCTTTTAGGTATGCTTCCCTTGAAGAGGAAAAAACACAAATCCATATTTGAAGCAAGGCACTCTAGCCAGTGCTATTGAACATGTAAAGGAAGCATAGCCATGCTGGTACACAACATGCACACTATTGGGGGACTTTTCACATGTGCCTCTTTTCCATAACTTTACATTTAGATAGCAACATTATATGTATCTTATTGACAGTAAATGTCTTTTCAGCAGTGTTCCGCCATTAAAAAGGTATACTGGATTGTAGTTTAGATTAAGATTAATTTATTTATTATAGCATCATAGAAAGCAGAACATTTAAAAGGAAATTCTCATAAAAATTGAGCATTTCTTCTGAGTATGACCAGTTTTAATGGTTTAAACATTGAACACGAAATGTTAATATGTGAATAATGATAGTGGCATAGGTAGCACGGTGTCGGGTGTTCTTCTACACACACGTTATTTACATGTATACAAAGGAGAGGTTTGCAATGCCTTCCTCTCAAAGATAAACATTTGATTATTTTGGTTAGTCCTGGGAAAGAGTCTTTGTACACAATGTGAATCACTTGATTATTGTCTGATTCAATCCAGACGAACATCTTGCATCTTGAGCTTTATTTGCAGTCTCAGTAAAAGTAGTTTGTCGTGACTACTTCCAGGCTACAAAAGTCAAATGTTTCAGAGGTTTGTGTTCAGTCATTAGGTTTCTTTCCATAGAAGCAGAAGGATGTAATGTGCAGGCTGGTTTAGGAATTTGGAAAGGGAAACAGTGTACAATGAGGGTAGAATGAGCTTGATTATATAAACTTGGTTGTCGCTGCGGCTGTCAACTGGGCATCTTCTGACCTTTAAAACTGCTCTATGTGACGAGTAGAGCAGGCAGTGCAGATCAGGCTACTAATGCACCAGCAGACAGGTACATTAGGATTTTGGCAAGGAGCTGAAGAAAAGGGGAATCTGGTTAGCAGATTACCATTTTGGAGATGGAATTACCTGCATCATATTATGTATTAATACAAGTTAAAGAGAAAAAAACAACACAGCTTTGCACCCTTGCCAGCAGGCAAATCCTCACAAGATAATTCAAATAAATAAATAAAAATATAACTGTTGCTGATGGCCATTCTAGAGCCATAGCAGCTGCACGATGCACTCGAGATGCATGATACTTTAAAACTGTCATGTGCACGTAAAAGGTGTTCTTCAGAAGTGGGACAGGTATCACAGCATGGCCCAAGACAGTGCAGTATATATTACTACCACTTTATAAGGAAAAAAGGAGCAGATAACAAGTCAACAACCAAGGGAATCCCTGCAATTCATGAAATTCCACCTAAAGATTTTGCACTCTAGCCTAACGTGTCAACACATCTCTGTAATCATTCCTGATACCAGGGGAGAAAATCACACAGTGAGCAGGAAGAGAAATTAATCAATGCCATATAATGGTTGTTGCACAGTACTGCAACATCATACGATGCTGGCATGGGCCATAGGCTCATTTACCGGTGTACCATTTGTTTCAAGAATACACCTGCAAACAGGAAAGCTGTAGTGCTAGATATCATCCTTTGACAGCCTTAGCATCAGCATCAGAACCCTTGTGCACATCAAGGAAATATTCTTGCACAGGTAACCATAATCCCTGTCTTGGGAAACCATGCATGTACAACCTGTATTATGTTAACACATAGGAAAAGCCATCTGGATTCTCCCCAAGCACACAGGTTCTGCCTCTATAGTGCACTTTGGGTCTTCCTACAACACCCCTTTCATAGACTCAATAACAACCTAACGCAACACTGTCTGGTCCTCTGACTCATGCTCTCATGTGATCGTTCTAAAGCGGCCCCCCCTTCACATTCGCCTGTAAAAGACACATTTAAATTTGTGTTCACAACCTTACATCCTTTCTTCTACAAACAAGGTAACAAATTATAGACTAAGGATGGAATGTTGTCAATATAACATTTTATTTCATAAAGAGGGAGGGATGAAAAAGGTAAACGGGGAATGGAAAAAAAAAGTACATCCACAAATGTAAAACTGCATTCACAACATAATTTGACACTTAAACAGTTACAAGGAATTTGATACTGAATTATGTACATTCTCCTTTCTGTCCAATTGAGAAAATTGAGAAGTAAAATTATGCCTCCATCCAAAAGTCTAGCAAACCCTTTAAATATAATTTACAGCACTAGTCATTTAGAGAGTAACACACTCACCTCAGAGTGTTGAGGGCTCTGATTGGCTGCCCCAAAACCCTCTCTGAGGATGAATACTTCTGATTGTCCACCTCAAACTAGCATATATCTCAGCAGCCAAAGAGGCATGCAGGGATCCACCATATTTCCACTCCTTCAACTAAGAATTTGAAGGGAAACCATCTTCCTTTTTTGGGGGGTTTTCAGACTGAAGTACTTCCACTTATACAAAAGTACAAGCTAAGTGCAGTTTGATGGGAGCTCTTCGGAAATACACCAGAATGTTGTTGCAACCGACTGTGTTCCTGCTACAGCAAAATTAGCTGCTGCACAATCACATAAGGCACATGTACACATGTTCCTGTAAAAAAACACCTGTTCGGTGGTGCGGAGCAAAGTGGAGTTTGCTGGATTTCCGTTGTCTCACATGACACCGACTGCTGTAGCCAAATGGTAAGCAGCATTTGTTGGTATTTTTATTTCACAATCTCGAACATCAGCTTGGAAACCAAAGCCGTTCACGGTCAAGCAATTATTTGTCTATCGAACTGCAAACTTTCTAATAAGCCCATATTGTTTTGACTGTACTTTTAGATTTAGGAAATTAAGGAAATGTAAAATCAGCCATATAACCTCCAGAATAATAACAATGATCAGAACACAGTATTAAAAAAGCTATTATCAATACAACAAATGTGATCATTATGATGCCTACGATTGAAATGAAAGACATCTGAAATGTGGTATGTACTTCAGCATGGATGACAACAATCTGATTACTTTAGAAAAATAAGGAAGGGGTGTGATATGGGCATAATCGGGATGGAACAAGAAAGTGATGCTAACTCGTTATCCTCTGTGCTTCCGCAGTCTCTGAGCTGGGGGAGTATGTTGAGTCTATAAAAGGCAGAACATAAAAAAGATCAATTCACAACAGACTCATGATTCATAGCTACATGTGTGTCTCTATAGGAAGAGGCTGAGACGCCGATGAGCTTGTCATTTGGCACACATTGAAAATACCCCTGCAAACCAACTTGTTGAGAAACCTATAGATGACCAGGAACAAACCATAGACTTATCTGAGGCTTAACGTTTCTTCTTTAAATCACCACCAAAGCAAACTTTAGAAGAAAACACAATGATTAATTTGAAGGTGCCCCGGTCTACTTTACCATCATAACTTAAAGCTCGCCATTTAGTATTAAACTCATTGGTTAAACCTTGGGAACAGAAATCCTCAGACGTAAAATCTCAAATTACCATAATGGACAAATATGTCTAAATATTAAATCACATATGCAGGAAAAGAGCTATAAAGATGTTGACATAGCTAAAAAATGTACTCTTATTTATTTACAACACAGTGAAAGGTTATCATACAAACAGCTTCTTGATGATTGATATGGAAATACTGTCAATCCCTGGAAAAAGCATTGTTGGAACTTCTTTAAAAATTAGTTCTAAATGAAAGGAAGTGGCACCAGCAAGAAAGACTAAAAAGTAAAACAGTGAGCATTTGTAATATAACTTCTGCTCCATATCCAATACAATCTGAGCCTATAATCCAGGTGTATCCACCACAAACTAACAGAGAAAATGAATGCCCTTTGGAGGAGATTTGTAACACTAACAGAAAAAACATGTATCGGTACGGATGTATTATCATGATCAGAAATGTGAAAATTGTGAGACATGATGTGTTCAGCTAGACCGAATTTTATCATGGGGGATAGCTATTTTCCAATGGCAGGGGTGTTGTGCAAATGTGTGAAAAAAGTGAGACATTATGTGTGCAGCTAGACTGAGTTGTATTGTGGGGTATAGCTGCATTCTAATGGAAGAAGTGTTGTGCAGAGTATGATTAAGTAGTGCATGTAGTGGAAGGTTGCACACAGGAGGTCCCAGGCAGGCTAGCGTTCAATTTCATCTAAGTGCAACACATTGCCAACCCCCAAATTCTTATGTGTAAAACATTACCTACCCTCAAAATTCTTCAACACACAACACATTGGCTACCCTCATAAACATAATCTATGTGCAACACGTTGCCTATTCTCAACATTCTTCTAAGTGCAACACATTGGATAGCTTTGGGGACAGCAAGGATAGTCTGCAGTAGCATCTGGAGTTTTCCAAGTGCCAGATGGAAGTACCAAAATAAAATCTCACACAAAAATAACCGGACAGATTCAAAGAATATGCCTAAGTACTAATTTATTATCAGCTCAAATACAGTAGGGGAACCTGGAGAACAAACACACTGCAGCTCACACACTCTCAGCGATATTATGATTATACAAAGGCATTATACTTTGATGTACGTCAGTCATGACGTCATCCTACGTGGCAAATGGTAAAACCTATAAGTTGGAGGGATTGGTTAAGGAAAGATCTAAACCTATATATATAGTGTAGTTTTTACTAACATATTTGGCTGCCCCTTATCTGGTAGGCACCCCTCAAACTATTTCTAAATATGTATAATACAGATTAATAGCAGAATAACAGCAGCAATTGGATTCTGCAACATTGTATAGTACACTGCTTTATAGGCTCTCGTTATGGTTGGCATTCGCTCCCCACCTTTGACTTTCGGCTCGTTAGCAGCATGTGAGCAAAACAAAACCCAGGTGCAGGGAATAATGTCAGACTACTACCCACTTGATCAATAAGCCTACCATCTCGCATAGTTAAGCCATGAGCCAAGGCCTCTTCTTTGTAATTGACCTTGCTGACTGTTCCTTCTCTGGGACCTTTAAGGGAGTGTAGGTACATCACTATCTTCAGTTAGAGCATAACGAAAAGGCCTTGTGCTTTAGTCTTGAATCACATGTGAGAAACCCACGAATGTGTCCATTTCAACCTTTTATTTAATGCAAATTCATTCATTTATGCTGGGTGCTATTGCTCCTCTTGACCTCTGGAGGCTCGGTTGTTTCATCTCAGACACACTTTCTGTGTCTTGAATTGTTCATTGCTTAGCACTTGCAAATGTTTTCTTCCTTAATTACTCTAAGAGAAATGTGTCATGCGTACATAGCCTATCTTCGTTGACTCACCTTCCACATTGCAATTATTTTGTTATGTGGCATCCTTGATTCCAGGCCAATAAACATACTTTATTCTTCGTACTATGCTGTTTTTCCAGCACATTTTAGCTCTGCCGCCTCGTCTATGAGGAATTTGGTCATTCTTAACACGAGTCCGACATCCAACTTTTTCTTCATGGCCAATCTCATTGCGCTATATTTCCATCTGCAGCAAGCTTCTATATATCTCATCTCCTTTGTGTTTCTGCGTATCTACATTCATTGATCATCTTCTCACTTATCGTCTCAATTAATACCATGTCTTCATCTCTGCATAAATGTTTCTAGTATTCCTTCAATGACATCTTTGTTCATCAAGTATGTGCATATTGTTTCAGTGCATCCGCGTGTCTTCTCTTTATGACCTCAATTGCTCTGGTTCGACTTCTCTAACAGCCCTTCTATGCCCAGTGATATATGTAGACATTCTTCCACCATGTCAGTGCAAGGGCACATTCGATATGGTTGTCAAAGTACATAACCATAATGTCTCTCTTGTTCTTGATGCAATATAGGGAAGATACCTGGTGTAACACACAGTGCTTTATTGCTACTATTCCAGTATGAGTGAGGTGATAGGAGGGCACTACATTAGTGTCTGTACTCTAAGAGTGCACTGAGATTTAATCAGTGGCTATGGACTAGAAATGCACCTGCATTCAATACAGTATTTATATTTTAACACCTACCAAACTTCAAGCACCTAACTTCAGATATGTAAATTACATTACATTAAAGAAACAAATGTTGTCATCTCTTACCTGGAGGTTGCTGCACACAGCTTCCGGGCTTTTCTGTACTGCTCTGAGCGAACAGGGGCACACACGGGATGGGAGTTGCACTGGTGAGAAGCCATTTGCCTTGGGTTCTTAGCCTGCTGCCTGTGCAAGGGCGCCCTGAGAGGGTTGCTGAAGAGAGAGGCTTCCGGTCACATGTTGCAAGCACTGCCCAATTGGGAATGGGAGTGGGCGGGCTGGGAGGAGGGGGAGTGGAGGGTCAGGGACGGGGCGTGCAAGAAAGGGACGAGTTTGTAGGAATGGAGCTACAAGTATCAGGGAGCACAAGCAAGCAGGGGGAGCAAGCTGACCATGCAGGTGGCATCCTCTTTCACAAGCTGGAAGCTAAAGAGCTCATGGGTTGCAGAGCATGGAGAGAAACTCTCTGAGGCCTCTGAGCCTTATGTCATGTGCTGCATGCACTGACCAATCAGCCATGTGAGTGGGTGGGCTGGGAGGAGGGGGAGAGGAGGGTTAGGGAGGGGCTAGAAAGAGAGGGAAGAGGGAGCTACAAGTCCCGATGAGCATGAGTAAGCAGAGAGAGCAAGCTAACTGTGCAGGTGGCATCCTTGTTCATAAGCTGGAAGCTAAAGAGCTTGTGGGTTGCAGAGCGAGGAGTGAATTCAGGGAATTCACGCTTTCTCCCCAAGGGGAGGGTGCACCCCTTTTGTGACTAGGGAGCTTAGCAACACCTATGGGTCAGGGCAAGCAAGATCCCACTTGGGTAACTCCCCCTTACTAGACATGGAACCCTCAGCAAGGCATTTTATTTGTCCTCTCTCCTGTGTAGAGTCCCATGTGTTTGTTGGCTATTTGGTGATAGAGCAGAATGATGGTGTGCATGGCCCTTTAACAGTGGCTGGTGTGGTAGGTTGACCCCTTGATAATGCCATTATTATGTGAACTGCAGAACCTACAGTTTTCCCAATCTTATTTCATCTTGAACCATGAAGAGGCTTTACGAGTGGCACAAAGAGAGAGAGTCAGTGGGAGAGAGAGGAAATCCTGAGTTACTAGAGTGAGAAGGAGGAGGTTCTGCAGAGGCAGCATCAAGACAAGAGATTCTCCTAGATGGTGGGGACATTAAGAAGCCTGATGCAGAAGACATGTTACGCATAGGAGCTGAGAAGCCTATAAAACGCTGCTCTCTCTGAGAGGGGCCAGATTCAGGGAGACTCCACTGAAGGAGTGAAGTCCCGACCATTGTCTGGTGCCTACTGTTCAGGGTGCCAACGAAACATAGAAGATCAGCAAGAAGAAGCCGAACTGACAGACACTGAGAAGTGAGAGAGAACCTGATCTGTTATTCAATGAAAGCCAAGGATATAGCCATTTACGAGGAATCTCACTCTGACAAAAAAATATGCAGACGTTCAAGGGAGATATCTCAAGACAAGGCGCGTGCCAGGAGTTCCCAAGGCTGGGTGTGAGACAACAGACTCCAAGGCAGTTGCAATATGAGATACCCTAAGATGGAGTGAAATTCAAGAGATCCCAAAGTGGAGTGCAAAACCAGAGACCCCATGGCACGGTGAAAGGAAGAGATCACAAGAAAGGATGAGAGAATTACAATATCCCACAGTGGGACAAGTATATCACTAGAAGGCGAGATGCGAGAAGCCAGACCCCAAGACAGAGCATGAGAATCAATAAACCAATGTGGGGTGAGGGGGCAATGCTCCAAGGTGGAGAGAGAGAGACAAAAAACCTCGAAGACAGGGTGAGACAATCTATATTCCATGGTGGAATATTAATGACTGGATTGCAAGAGTCATAGAGTATTGTGACCGAAGAACAGGGAGACTAAAGAGATTTTTTTTAAAGCTGAACTTTGAACTCTACAACCAGGAATGTGGCCTGGGAGAAACCAGAGAGAAATTTGGGTAGGATCAGTAGCCATCCACCATTTTATAGGTTGATAAGAAATCCCTTTGCAGGCCTGTTCTGGTTTAGTTTATGTTACTCCTTAGTGTTAGTGAATGGGACAGAACTTAGGTTAGATTAGGTTTGGACATCGGACCGTTATGTTTGTGAGACATACTGATGAACACCCTTTGTTTTATTCTTTTAGATCAAATAACCCCTTAGAGTTAGGGAAAGGCTAGGCCTTAATCTATTTTTTGATAAGCTTTGAGTTACAACGTGACCTCTTGTCGGCCTCCTCAGCCTGACTTACCACACTTACCTGCCATGACTTCAATGCCTTTCCTATGCAGAAGCACCAGTAGTAACTCAACTCTTGCTCCATGTTTGTTTTAGGGCCAGATAAGGTTACATCACTACTCAAAATGTATACAGAGATTTTTTCCCGAGTTCTGAAAATATGCCATATTTCTACTCCTAGCCAGTGTCTCTAAGTGCATAGATGCCAAGTATTCCTTAATATTCTCCTTAGTTGTCCAATGATGTACATCACGTATGTCACCTGATCAATATTCTCAGAAGTTATGACCTTGAGATGGGGAATATTTGGAAGATATTGCATTACACTGTCCTTGCTTAATGGATGATATTTTTCATCAAGAGAGATTCTCGGGAAGAAGAGGATCAAATAGATTGTCTTTACTAATCCTGGCCTAATTAGCTAGAAATCTGTACTGACCAGATGGGAAAATCAGAGGAAAAATAACCTCTGATATCCTTTAACTCCCGAGCTTTCCTAGTAATATTAAGATAAACATTGGATTTATTTATACCGGCACCTAACTCTGTGATCTTACCAGAACCAGTCACAAGGAATAATTCATGTTTGTTCAAAAGGTGTCATTTCTGAGTCAATCACTGCAATATTTGAGTACTGAAATCAGAGCAAAATCCTCTTAACATTTTCTCAAATGAGTCCTGCGGGCTGCCACCATATCTTTGTTGGTATATGTGGATAGTCTGTTAGAAGTCAGGGCTGTCTTTGATGGCACATGACTAGTGTCATATGTGATTTATTAAGGGAACACATCCCTTGTCCTGAAGTGGGAGCCTCCCGCTTTGAGGCCATGGAGGTGAGCCCACTTCACAAGACCCTCCCTAGGGGATTGGGTACGTGGAACATCACTAGTAGAGACTCCCCCTTAGGGGACAAGGACTCCCATTCTGCTGAGGAACTCCCTCTGTCATTCCCATGGTGGCATACATAGCACTGTCCAATGTGCAAAAACATATTACATTCCAAGACATGGCTAAGGAGAAAGCTAATCTGTATTATTATAATGAAAAACCTCCAATTAACTGTGACAAGGAGGTTGAAAAAGGAGTACACGCTGCACGAAGGCAAGTGAGATGAACGCACACACATTCAGGGGAGGCCCTCTGGATGCATAACACCTGAAGGAGGTGGAGCTAGAGAGAGAGATGCGTAGCCTGCAATGTTCAGAACTGCTCTAATTGCGAGAAACAAATGATCAAAAGAGCCGATGGGTGCAGATCCTGTGACCAAGAGAATGTTGTGGAGGGCAGACTGCCCACATAACGATGCCGATAACACAAAGCTGAAGAGTCAACTAACTGTCCTGTTGTCAGAAGGAATACCAAGATGCCAAGAGATCAAGATGAGTGGAAAGAAGAGGACGCTATGAAAAGCAAACTGAGAGAGAAAAAGTATGGATGAGAAGGTCCCAGACAATTCCAGGCCACAGAGACGTTCCTCTGCAATATTGGAGGTAACAGTGACAGCAGGAGGACCAGGAGACCCTCAATAACTCTTTATGTAATCTGTTTGACTCATCCCAGGGTAAATGATGAAACCTTGAAAGAAAAGTTGATGAAAATGAACTGTAATAATTACACAGACAGCAAAGCCCATACCACAACTTACACTGATAGGGAGATCAGTAAATGTTGGTTAACACTACCGTGGGGAGAGGGGAAGATATCCTATCATTCAAGAAACACGGAGTGGAGCATTTCAGAGAGAGAATACTATGAAACAAAGGTAAGAGGAATCCGTGAGATAAAATGAGACCAAGAGACACCAGACCAGAAAAGAGTGAACTATAGCTGCACAAAAAAACAAGGTTTGCAATGATGATGACGAATAATAAAATGCAATTTAGGACAAACCCAAAACAACAACAAAAAATAACACATTAAATAAGGGTAATTAAATATGGTTGGGAATGGGAAAAGTGTTTTAAGGGGTGGGGCACACTTTTTTTTTAAAAAGGAGGGCCTCCCCAAAAATTGGAAAACAACATTTGTGGGTTCTTTAAAAATGCACTCTTCTTTTATTTATTCAATAAAATCACATGTAGCCAAAAGCAAACTACAAACATGAAGTAGTACTTCACAGGACTACCCAGAACCCCTTTACCTGGATCAAAGGATACAACAAAGGTCAAGAAGGTAAGAAAGGAAAGTAATCCCGAAATAGGAGGAAAAAGCCAAAAGCCTTGTAAGCGAATTAGACAAATTGATGCAGAAGGTGAGCACAGACTCTCTGAAAATTGTAAATTAATGAGAAATTAAAAGAAGACGAATACAAAAAAAACAACCAATAGCAGAAGGGAGCCATTCTTCTGACCTTAGTTTTTTAGAATAGTGATAGAGTCAGTTAGTATTAGTTTTGGACAGTGGTCATTACTTGATGATTAGTAAGCACCTTACTTGGATAGGTAGGGAAGTCCCTCATTGCAGTAGGGAAAAAGATGACTTTTCTTTAAATAATAAGTTTTGGAAATGTCAACATCATGTCCATGTCCTCCTTCTGACCCACCACACCTTATAGCACCATGTTTGTTTTCCCTTCATTCATTATTGCTTTCAATTGCAGAAGAACCTTCATTCGCACAATTTCGTCTAAAGATATAAACTTGGTTCAATCTTCAGGACAACACCCTTTCTAATTAATTTACTTCTATCCCCAAGTCGCTAAAACACTGAGGATACCTGCAATCTCTTGCCTGTGTACTATGAACAGCTGTATACTTGTTTGTAACCTGCAAACTCATCTTTGTCACTTGTATAACCTACCTTTTGTACAACATATATGTTTGTAACTTGCAAGATTAGCGCCCTCTGGGCTTGGCTGCGCTATAAAAATAAAGAAATACTAAATACTAAAGTGATCAAGAGGTATCATTAGAGGTATCATTAAATAATAAGTGGCAGTTACCAAATGTATTACAGTGCGTTCTCATTTTCTTACTGTGTAAAGCATATTTGAATAGTTGGCCTGATCATTTTAATGACACCCCTATCAGCCTTAACCTAAACAACAAGATCAGTAGTGCCAAAATTAATATAATACTAGCAAGTTCACCCTAATCTGTTCAAGGTATGCTATGCTCTGTTAGACGTTTTTAGCAGGAAGCAAAGAGGTTAGCACCCAACCCACAGGTCCACTTCACGTGTCATTATGGAAAGATAGTCCTGACTCCCACAACGACCCACAGAATCTCAAATGTATATGTTTGGGTACAAATTCAGCCCAGTCTCACAGAGGAGGATACTGCTTTGGGAAATATTCATGCAAGATGTCCTTCAAATCCAATGAGCACGGAACTGTCAGATCAAACAGTGACCTTTCCTAGTAGCATGTGATACCCGATCTTTCGCATTTCTAAATCAAGAATACTCTGTGTTCACGTCCCAAACAATGCCCCAATGAACGTGCTCAATGTTCACTGATGTTTAAAATTCCAGTGGCCATATTGAAGCCACTAAATTATTTCAGAGTCTATAAAAAGAAATCTTGCCTGAAAGTGAACAAGCTGTTTCGTTGTGGCATCAAAAGAGAACCTGACATTTAAAAATATCACTGAAAGAAATCCTTTATTCCGGCTGCATGGAAAAACGTTAAACACGTGCTGCACGATTAAAACATCACGTAATTCATATGTAATGTCAGTCTTGGTTTACAGCATAGATCATTTGAGCATCTACAGGCAGATACGACTGTTAACACACCTTAATGTTTAACAATTTTCCAGAAACTGTCCTCCAGTACTTAAAAATGTAAAGCAATGTGGTCTACTTACTAGCAAAGAAGGCACTGGTGTTATTTTAGTGAATGAAGAGAGCAAAGGCTTCAAACAAACGCATTCCACAATACATTGAGTGGACGGCAGTAGCAACCCCATTAGTGGGTGATTTGCCAATACAACAGCAAGAGTAGAAAAGATGATACACATTTAAAATGTGCTAATGGAGTAGAGTGGAGCTTTGAGATGGAAAGAGAGTCTGTAACTGAAAAATAATGTGAGGACTGCAGTATTGACACTAATTACCATAGTTATACGTAATTACATTTGGAATGGTCACTCCTGACAGAGGGGTGATGCCAATGTGGGGAGGGGCTACTTATTCAAGAGAGAAGTTGACTCTTGATAGTGCTTCTGAAGCCTACACATTCGGCAATTAATCTAGGACATTAGGGTTACCGAATGGTGGGAGCCAGGGAGCCAGGAAAGGAAAGGAGTGACAAAGTGAGGACACCCTGGGGCATTGGTGTTCAAGTTGGTAAAGGGCTGATAAATATTGAGAGATATGATACTGTGGGCCAGTACGAGCCTGAATAGTTCTCGTTCTCTCTCTCTCTCTCTCTCTCTCTCTCTCTCTCTCTCTCTCTCTCTCTCTCTCTCTCTCTCTCTCTCTTTGCAAAAATTGAGCAAAGTCACACATTGTAGAAACTGGATTCTCAATTAGCCTGTGTCAACATGGCTGAAGGACATGCACAGTTTACAGTATATGAATGTGTATATTTTCTAGTGAAAACTGTTACACAACTATATTTAAAGTAGACCACCCCCACTCTACGTGCTTTTGTCCCTCCCCCCCACCCTCTGCGACTAGCACCATTTTATAGCTTCGTGTGATGGCAGGGGAACACAGGGGGGAGTCCACACACATGCCAAAAGATGTTATATTTCCAACCATTGGCAGTTTGCTGTGTCACAGAGCACCCGGTCATGACACTTGCATTGCATGCCAAGCTAACCAGGGCATGGATGCACCCAAGCAAGTTTCTCTAAAAAGTGTAGAGCGGGTGATTAATTAATTAATTACTTTCATAACTGCTGTGAATGTAAGTGGTCTGTGTAGAGGTGTCTGATGCGTTTGCACCATGCACACATAGTGTATTTTACACTAACATTATAGCTAAAAACGACATACTACTGCTAAGCAACCAGATCGAATTATTGAATTAAAACCCATGGTTATAGTCACACTAAACTCCAGGATGGTGTTATTGTTCGACAATACAGACGTTAGCCACAACCCCGAGGAAAAACGGGCATCAATAATAGGAGCAACACATAGTAAAGGTACTTCAATGTTTGAAAATCAATAGTGGATATCATTTCCATTGAGAATACTTACTAATCTCAATAAACTGGCACGAAAATGATGAGTCACAGATTGACATAACCAAGATGCCCCAGTGAGACGCTGTTAGGTGCCAGACTGAGTGACTGAAAGAGTCAGGGGTGTAGCAACAGAAGGCCAGGTGCGCCAAGCAATAGCCTCACACACTATTTGCTCTCTCTTTCCTAAATAGAAAGGCATCTTGGTGTACTGAGAATCAGATATCAGAGGGAAATATAGCTAATCTTAATATGCTTCATTATATTATATCATATACTTTCTGGGCCCCCGAAACTGTGTTGAAAAATCAAAACATATTTTTATATGGAAGAATCCCCCACCCCCCAATGTATTTGGCGTGTGGAGGACATTGCCTCCGTTTTACCCTTGTAACAGTGGGTTAAAACCATGACAAATCATTTATCTTGTACAACCCGGTCAATTGATTGCCTATATTATGCAAACACAGGTCATCCAGGGCTCATTAAACATTGTTTTTCTTGGTTTCTTGGACAGGCCTGTAGTGTCCTGTAAACCAATAGATCAGACTCATGTCGAGTGACATATTATTATGTCACTTAAATGTGATAAAACTACACGCAGAGTTCCTCGTTGCAGGTTGTTCTATCCAATACATCAATAGCACAATTGAGGTTTTTGCATAGCTTGTTGTTTTTGAGTGTGCGTTAGCAAGTTTGAGAGCATGGTCGACATAGGCCTTGTGAAACAGATGCTACCTTTTCTTCCACCCCCAGTCTTTCATGAAGTTTGCAATGCTGCATTTTCATTTTGACTTGCTCCACATGCACATTAAGAAGGGATTTCATTTTTAAGAGCAACCACTCCTTTCTATGTTGACTTGCTTGAGACTATTTGGTTGGCTGCAGCTATGGGGCCGAGGCACAGTCTCGCTATGTGCCTTTGTTTCTTATTTTTTAAACCTGTTATATTTAATGTGAGAGACTTCCGTAACCTAATATAGTGGAAAAGGAAAACTGTTACATACAATGTGATTATTGTTGTCGCCAGTGATGGCTCAACAGATCTGTGATGTGAACAGTGATCTGATAGAACATGTAATTAGTGATTTATCTCAGATGTCATAGTGGTCATAGGCTTTGCAACAGGGGGCACAAAGTTAAGGTGGCTTTAGTTGAATAAGTATATATATATATATATATATTCACTGAATAAATGTTGTTAAAGGGACGTTATGGTTAAGTTGCACTAATAAACAACTATTAAATTCAGTGAAAAACCTTTGTTAAAGGGACGTTAACGAGTAAAACTGACAAACCTCAGAAAGGTGCAAGTTATGGTAAGCTAGGCAACCATAACTCATGCCACCACCGTGCACTGCTAAGATTAACAGCCAGGACATCAAAGATGACTACACAAATGAGAGAATCATCGGTGTGGCAGTTCTTTACCACTGTTGGAGATGTACCAAAGGCTAAAGCTACCAAAGTGAAATTCACTGAGTGCAACTTTGTACTAAGTTTCGGACTACCTGGCAGTACTCCTATGGGACCACCTCCAGTTGCCGCCACACCAAATCCAACCACCGTAATGCTCTCAAAAAGGTTGTTCCTTTCTTAGCAAGTAGTAGGCTGTCTTCCTCCACCTCAACTTCCACAACCAATACTGTAACCACACAGCCTACTTCTGTGGGACATAAAATCCCTACAGTTACCTTGCAATCGATAAAAGAGTATGTTGATCAATATCTTTTGAAAGACAACAGTACTCAGTATATACTGCAACACACCACTCTACAGGGGGGAGCAATTTCAAAGTGCTTTTGAAGCATGATAAACACTGCCCCCTAACTTAGATGTAACACATGCGCAACATCTTCCCCTGTCCACCTGCTTGGTGCCTCTTCCCTCATTTCTTTCCCCACCTTACTTTCTGACCTCTCCTGCAGAAAACAAAAAATCATTAAAAAAAAGGTTCCTTTACGAACCACCTTTCACCGTTAATTAATAGAACACAAAACATAATCTTATAGACTCCATATACTTTACATTTCTCAGTAAAATAGATAGACTCAATAAGACTTTCCAACATTTCCATTAGCTTTTTGTGTTATGCTAATGCAAATAATGGGGCATTCATCCCCTGTTCCAGGGGCTGGTAAGGGAGATAAGGGCCTGACAGCCCAAGTTATCAGCCCAAACAAAGCGAGGCCAGATAACAAAGGCTCCGGACCTTTAGCTTCCAGTCCCTGCAACGGGGGATGAAGTCCATTAGCACCCCGGGTTGCCAAAGCAGCAACCCAGGATGCATCCCACTGCAGGAAGGAAAATCCTTTTCCAATATTACCACCATGGAAAGGGAAGGCGGGACTCCATACAGAGCCTTTCTTCCCTTTCCATGATGGCCTAAAAGCAGCAAACAGAAGGAACACATGCAGCAGCGGCACCCACTGCTGCCGAAATAAAGTAAAGGGGAATGGGGGGGGGGGGAAATGGGACGGAGAGAGGGGAGGAAGATGGCGATGGAGAGAGCTGGCCGTCAGGCGGCTTGGAGCACGGGCTTGTATTTGCAGTTCAAGCCTGCGTTTCTAGCCACCTGATTGGCTCTCTCTCCAGCCCAGAGTGCTAAGGTACAATTGTATATTAGATAAAAATATAAAAGGACAGAAACCACTTTTTGTCCCAAATACTTCTCGCTAGCATACAATAAGGACCATATTCCCCTTTTCATACAAATAAAAGAATGATAAACCTCCTTTAAAAAAACTTACTTATGTCTGTCATAATCAGCAGCACATGCTGGGGATGAAAATCATCCTTCGATTGGCTACGGCATAAGGCTCCACCATGACACCAGCTGACCCAAACCACCCCTATTGTTCACTGCACCTACCCTGCATCCTCCCTAAGTGTCCACTAGACCCTAATAATGTAACCAATAGCCAGTACTCATGGCCATGCCCTCTCTTCAAATCCATGGGGCATAGGCTTTGGCCATGTTGCATTCCCCAATAAGCAAATCAGAGTACACATTTACGTTTGCCGAGGGCCAGGCCCACTACCCAGACACCAAATGTATATCACTAGTTTTTTAACTTACAATCTAACACTTTCAAATAATACAAGACAAGCCATATTTCCAAAAACATGCTTTCCTTGCCTATGCTCATCACACAGGGTTGTTGTGATCTAGTACACCACTTCAGGCTGTAACCACAAGCAGAATATTTTTTCCCATCAAAACTACAGCTTCAGCCATTCAGCAGGCCCAAACAAGCAAATTACAGTACACGTTTCTCCTTGCTGATGGCCAGGCCCATTGCCCAGTGTAAGTGATTTCAACCCGGCACTCCACCTAAGTCAATGCCTAGCGTGTGATGCACAGCTGCAACCCTTAATTATTTATTTATGTCTATAAGTTCTTTTATTTCTGAATCATATACCTTTATATCACGGTCCTCTCTATGAATCCCCCCGGTCACACTGAACCACGAAGTAGGCTCTTTTGCAAAGTTAAAATATTTATTTTATGTATTTGCACAATATATATACCACACTATTTGAATGGTTATACAATGATCACCAATGGGGTGATGTCACAATAAATATCTTTAATCAGAAGAAGTAATGATAGAAAAACAATGCAGCATAGAATAATACTTTGCGTAGGTTCAATCAAAAATGCAATGTAATTACTCTTTCCCCCTGCCACTGACATTGCCGATTTAATCACAGAAAGTAATCTGGATTTCCTTGCGATCACTGAGACTTGGCTCCACAGTGCAGCAGGACCCTCACTCATGTTAGTCATCCCTGATGGCTACACCATAGCTAGACAAGACTGCGATAGCGCCCGAGGAGGTGGCATTGCTATTATCCCTAAAACAGCTCTATGCCTACGACCTGCCCCTGCCCACCTGTATCAATCTTGTAAAGCTCTCTCTGTCGAATTCCAGATAAACAATTCACAAACACTTACCATTCATTTAATATATGGACCGCCTGGTCCTCTTGGTACCTTCGAGGAGGACCTGCACAATTCAATTACCAATAACCTCAAACCTTCCTCGCAAATACTCCTACTAGGGGACTTCAACCTAGGCTTCTTGGATCAAACGGACAAAACGCCATAGATATAGCCAATACAATTAAGGCACTAGGTCTATCTCAAAAAGTGAATAAACCCACCCACCAAAAAGGGAGAATACTGGACTGGATAGCGGATTATAACTGTACAGCGAATATCCTTTCGATCCTGCCGCTCTCCTGGACAGACCACTCACTGGTGTCCTTCAACCTATCTACTACAAGACTCACCCCAATGGCTTACCAGGTAGCACCACCATGCCTAACTAGAAATAAAAAAAGTATTACGGCAGAGACAATTATCCCTGCTATCCTTCCCACTCTTAACTCATTCTCAGAAAATCTTGATCCTAGCATCCTAGTTTAAGAATTTAATAATATTATGCTCACCACCTTGGATAGAATTGCCCCTTTCAAACTCAGACCTCGTAAACCTAAGGCCCATTTAAACAAATGGTTTACACCACAACTTAAAGACCTTCGCACCCTAAAAAGAAAAAGTGAAACTAATTAGAGACTCTGCCCTACTAGTGAGAATAAACTTAAACTAACTTCACTCTCCTCTCACTATAAGAAGGAAGTCTGCTTGGCAAAACATAACTGTTACGATGAGCGTATTGCCAAATCCAATTCTAGAATGAAAGAACTCTTCTCCATACTGAAAGAACTTGAGTCCCCAATAACTACACCCGATATCTGTACCAAAGATAAATCCTGGTGTACAGACATCCAACATGCATTAGCCAATAAAACTGTTACGCTCCAAAATAAAATCCAGCAGAAAAAAGAAGATTTGAACCTTCAGCACTCACCCAACATTCCCGCACCCACTGCTTCACCACCGGTTTATTATTATATCTTCAATTTTTCCAAAATGTCTAACCTAAAGGTAGAAAAAATTATTCTGTCACCGAAACCCTCTAATTGCAAAGGTGACATCTACCCAGCACAATTAATTACAGATGCCGCCAGAGATTTATCCCCATTCATCACCAAACTGATTAATGCCTCCTTTACCATAGGTACTATCCCTGCCAACCTCAAACAGCCCTGCGTGCTCCCTCTCCTGAAGAAACAGACCTTAGACCCACTCATCCCCACCAATTACTGGCTCATCACCACAGTCCCATTTTTACTCAAAATATTGGATAAAGCTGGCTACATCCAAATTCAAAAAACACCTTGAACAGCACAAACTCCTTGGTAACAGACAAACTGGCTTCCGCCCATTACACAGAATGGAAATAGCCTTATTTGACTTAAAGACCCAAATAGACGATCTGAGAGACAAAGGGAAGTCAGTACTTCTGTTCCTACTTGACCTCTCAGCCCCATTCGATCTGGTCAACCACAAAGTCCTCTGCCGATACCTTGATTCTTCGGCCCACTTCTCCCCGGAAGCCATCAATTGGGTTAAATCCTTCTTGAGCAAGAGAACCATGAGAGTCTTCTCTCCCTCCGCAGCTGCAGACCCTACACCTATCCTATGTGGTGTCCCTCAAGGATCCTGCGTCTCTCCAACTCTCTACAATATCCCCAACAAACCCTATTTGATGATCTGGACCTTCTGGCTATTACCTACACTAATTAGGCAGATGATAGCCAGATTCTCCTCCCGCTTTCTGGGGATCACAACAAGGACACAGGGTTGGCAAACAAAGTATATCTTATCATCCAAGCATGGATGGCCACTCATGGCCTATGCTTGAACGATGATAAGACCGAGTTGATAATTCTGGGGTCACAGGCCAACATCAAAAAACTAGGTCAGGAATTTTCCGCATTTAATATTGACGGGAACTCCATTAAAGTATCCAAGAAGGTAAAAAACCCTTGGCTTCTACTTGGACTTTACACTGTCGTTCGATAAACAGATCAAATCCCTGATATCCTCTACAGCTTACACGTGCAAGCTACTCAGAGCTGGCAAGCCTTTCCTCTCTGACGACAGCTGCTTGATCTTGGCCAGAGCTCTAATACTGTCCAGAATTGATTATTGTAATGCTCTTTACAGTGGTGCTAATAAAACAACTATCCATAAACTGCAAACCCTACTAAATAATGCCTTAAGAGCAGCCTTAGGCATAAACAAAAGAACCCATATTTCCCCCCTCAGATGCCGCCATAAATGGTTATCCACAGCCAATAAAATACAGCTGAAGACGCTTTCATTGACCCACAAAGCTCTTAATAATGCTGCCCCTAGCTACCTTACAGCTAAGCTTCAGAGAAAAATTGTTCACAGACTAACCAGAGCCAGCAATGCTAATTGCCTCACCATACCTAAATAAAAGCTCAACACCATTGGTGGAAATAGCTTCCCTGTAAAGGTGGCTAAATACTGGAACTCTTTGCCCCAAGACCTGAGATTTGACCAACCTTACTTACACTTCAGAAAACATGTTATAAAACATATCATTGCTAGAGATCCTTAGCTTCTGACCTTTAGGATATGCCCGTGGCTCCAGCCAACTTGTATGCCTAAGTGATACACCACGGATCTGACTAAGCATTGCATATTTCTGCACACTGCTCATGCTTATTCTTGTAACTACAAAAGCCATCTTACCTCCTTTGTATATATTTGCACATCCTGTATACTCGATATCTTGTAATTTCTGTGCATGTTCGTGTATACTCAATGCATATTTGTAACTATGTGAGTTGTATATTTGTGTAATTCAATGCATATTTGTAACTATGTAAGCTTTGCATCTTCATACTGCTGCGCCATTTTACCTATGGGTTTGGTGCGCATAACAAATGAATAATCAAACAAACACTACTCAATCCCCCCAACATGTAGTATAAAGAGATGGAAGGAGAGAAAACAGGTTTCAGGAATACACACTCAACAAATACAGTATCACTCCCAATGTCCCCCCAGCCAACACAGAGAAAAACAGGAATGATTGCAACTTGTCAAAATGGTTTTGAATGTGGCTTTGAATGGATGGGAAAACACTAAATATTGATTTAATTCACTAAAATGGTTTCAATACTAGTGGGAGCCGCTTTGTATGGTATCAGGCAGACACTAGCAATGATTATTAAATAACTTTGCATGTTGAAACCTTAATTCTGAGGTCAGATGCAATGTACAGCTGTTTCACACGTGATAGATTTGAGCCAAACAAAAAATGTGCGGCAAACTTTTCAAAGCACGGTAAGCGTGATTGCAGAAAAACTATAATATATAAAGTTGGGATGCGGTTTTAGGTTTGTCGGAAAGCGGAGGATGTTAGCTTCAATTTGACACTTAAATCTCGT
Source organism: Ambystoma mexicanum (assembly GCF_040938575.1). Lineage (NCBI taxonomy): Eukaryota > Metazoa > Chordata > Amphibia > Caudata > Ambystomatidae > Ambystoma > Ambystoma mexicanum. The sequence continues at coordinate 529,288,072 of NC_090926.1, forward strand.
TTCTAGCATACACAGTGAAGTATTTATGAAGGTTTTTGTGGAGGATTTGTTTTTTTCAGAAAGAGTCAAAATTTGTAAAACAAGGTTGCACTTTTTAAAATTACAAACAAGGTTTCTTATACTTAGGAGACTATGATGCCACAAACTATACGACAGCACAGCCACCAGCCCAGCCACGCCTCTGGATGGTTTTTGCCCACCGAGACACTTGCCTTTCTTCAGTAAATATATTAGCACAAAGATGATTTTAACACTACTATTACAAAAGGACTATAGGGATGAGAGAAAGATTCAAGTAAGACAAAAGACTTTCTACAATGCAGTTCTGTATATAGGAGAATGGGTTTGGATAGGATTACTTATGGATAATATATTTGCTAGCGACAATCCTATGCTATGGATACTCACTACCACTGTTTTGGATGGACCCGTCAGAGATCTGGTCAGAGATACTTTCTGGACTGGAATTCTGCTAGCACACTGGTGACTCAGCACTCTGGACACTGCACAGCGGAATTGGACTGGATCTGACGGGTTGGTTCTGGTTCGTTGCTATCTGGTCACAGCTCTGCTCTGTTGGGTTGGATCTGGATTCTGGCGGGAATTCTTAGCAAGAAAGCAGCACAGCTCAGCCAGGCCGTTCATTTTTGTTCTTTTGTTCCCCTTAAAGATCTGGGGTAAAATCTGGTTTCAGGATTTTAAAAGGCCAAGCTGAGAAGGGTTCAGCTTTGGAAACGGGCCTTTCTGCTTTCACAGTTCTGGAATGTGGAATATGGATTTCTCTTGCAAAGTGCTCTGCCAGCAATCGGATGATGGGTGAATGTGCGCCTGTGTCTAGGTCCTAAACTATCTCTATTTATGTATTTTCTAAAAGGGTGGGTATGCTGACTTCTACTAGGCACACCCCCTAGATATTCTATTGGTTGGGGTATTTCCTCTCCCTTGATTTGAGAAGAAAACCTGGTGTCATGATGACGCTGTATTTTATGATCCAGTGAAAATCTCCCCTTTGTTTCTGCACATGAAATCTATTTTTCATACAAGACATATTTACAATTTTACAAACTTACTAGCAACATCATATTGATATCTCAGATTTGGCGGAGCAGGTATTCATCCGAGCCCTGTCTCGGTGAGAGCTTGGGTCTAGATTTAGCAATTTTCTGTACTTTTGGTCTGGTACCCAATGTCACATTTGTCCACAGTTTTACACATATGTGCACATGATATCTGTGCATAATCATGTGAAGTTTCATGTTTCTGGCATCACCACAATTGCTACAAAACCACATCTGTAGTCATGTCCCTGAACATAGCACAGAGTTCTGAGTAGTTTTAAAACGTGACCAGAATGTTCATATTAACAATACTGTCACTTTACAAATGTTTACAATTTTGCACAGTTCTCGGTTAGTCCTTTTCAAAAATATACTTTCTTGTGCTTTAAGAATACACATAACTGTCTGTCCCCGCCCCCAAAGTTTTGGTGGGTGTAGAGCAAACCCTGCCTCTGTCCTCTGGCAGGGGCTTCTGTTGACAGTTTCATCTGCATATCTTTTCAATCAAGGGAATCCTCTGTCTCTCCCCAGAGCAGTAAAGCAAAATCCCCTCCCCTCTTCATTAACACCTGACTGGGAGTTCCTGGGCTTTGATGAGAAGCAGGAGGGATGCCTTATGTTGCAGCAAACTGTGTAATTTGCTTTGAAACTCTTTGGCTGGCATCAGATTTACTTTAAAGACAATTTGTTTAAAATCTTTTTAAACATAGAGATTAAATAGTTGCAACCTATATTACTTTTGATAGCAAGTCACTTAATTTCAACCATGTGATTTTAACTGCACAAGTTAAGCTTCCAATGTAATTAACAGACAACTGTCACACAGGCGGACAGCAGTACTGCGCCCATTTCTGACAGATTTTACAGACCAGCACACTTTTTAATGTGGATATTCTTGTGGTGGAATCTGTTTTTTCTGACATTGTGTGCTTATGTGGATTCTTTAAATAAAGTGACGGGTAACACCCAGCAAGGATGTTGGATATTTTCTGATGCTTGGAATCATTATTTTGTAATTTCAGAACCAAGGAAAAACAGATTTCAGAGCACTTCTGGGTTTCTTGCAATAAAGCACTGCCTTTCATGAAGTTTTGATTTGTATTCTGTGGGCAGACCAATGACAGGTTTCAGCAGGGTGGTCTCCTGTTCCACCACTGACACAGGCAATGTAGATTGGCAGCCATCTTTTCTGGTTTCACTGCGCAGTTTTCAGAGGTTTAGCACACTTAGGGTTTTTTTGCGGCTATTTTGCTGGTTCTGGTGCCACCAGCACACAGGGATGTTGCAGGGCAGAACCTAGTGGGTCAATGCATCTCACACCAGACACCAATGTGTTATCACTGTTCCATGTACTTACATTTTACACAAAGAAAAAAAGGACATATTTTCAAAACCATGCTTTCCGGTTCTGGATGACCCTCCTCCTGCATACTTGCTGCAATCCCATCCAGAACTTCGACCTGTACCAACAAGCACATTTTCTTTTCCCTTTTAAAGATTTCCCAATTTCGAAAGACTTTACCACATAATCGGTTCCTGGTGGTCATGCCCACTTTAACCCCATTGCTGTTGCCTCTTTGTCATGACCAATGGCCAGATTATCCAGGTAAGGGCCTTATGCCCACTGGCGTAATGGGGGCCCCCACATCCCCTCCCTTGCGGAGGCCTCACTAGCACATATCCTGGGAGGGGGCCCCACTTGGAGATATTTATTTTTGTTTTTTTCAAAAACTGTTTTCTTTAAAAACAATGTTTCTCTTTGAATTCACTCTGCATTCATAAAGACATTATTTTGGTAACAGAAATCATGAAGGCAGAGTGACTACAAAAAGAAACTTTCTTTTTGTAGTCTGGGGGCTCCTCCCACCCCATGACATCAAAGACCCCATGCTGGAGGCCTCCATGTAATGGGGGGGGGGAGCCCTATGACTCCAAAAAAAAGAAATGGTTTATTTAAATAAGTAAATCTGCCTTCATAAAGAAATTATTTCCATTATGGTTCAGTCCTTTGTGGAAATAATATCTTTATGAAGTCAAGGTGACTTCAAAAAGAAACAATTTCTTTTTGAAGTGATAGGGCTCGCCTCAATCTCATGATGTGTGCTTGTGTGAGTGTATTTTGAAAGGTGTACACTTAAATGTGTAGGTGGCTTACTGTGTGAATGTATGGTGAATGGGAGCACACTTAAATGTATGGGTGGCTGCCTGAGTGTGTCGGCATGGTTAAAGGGTGCACACGTAAATGTATGGGTGGCTGCTTGGGTGTGCCTGTATGGTGAGTAAACATAGGCCAATATTTCAAGGGTGGGTGCTGAAGCCCTGTCAACTAGTTTTACACCACTACTTGTTTTAAATGCCTTGATTACTTATTGGTGTCTTGGGGGCGAGATTGTGTGATAATTCATAATGGTTGTCCATGTCCATTCTAATCAGGCATGATATGTGGTATTAGTAGCTAGAAAGGCATTTTGGTGCAGCCAGACCAGTCATTCCTCCGTTTGGTATGTCTTTTTTTTAACGGCACATTTCTGATAAAGCAGTCTTGCTAAGTGTTATTACCTGGCTAGACTGGAATTTGGGCTCTGCCAGTCTAGCTGTTTCTTAATGTAGCATTGTATATTTTTCTGGGCATCTGTGATAAAATGATATGATATGATATAAGTCATTTATAACAGGACTGTACACAAGTGTTTTTAGGCATGACAAGACAAGGGAGGACAAGACAAACAATCTTACTAGGCCTTGTGTCATTCAGATCATGCAAGTGCAAGAATGAGAAATGCAAGGGGAAAGGGAGGGGGAGTGCAAGGAAGAGGGGAGGGGAAAATAAGGCAGTAATGCTCTGAATAAGTGAAGCCAGGGCAGAGCGGCTCTGGGTAGTGCAAGGAGAACAAGGGATGATAGGGTACAGTTACAGCCCTTAGGTGCGTGGTAGGCCTGGAGGCAGTGCAAGGGTGACTGATCAAGAAAGAACCTGGACTCAGTGAGACTCTGAGGGTAGCCAAGCAACCAGTCGGTACAGCATACAGGTAGGTAAGCAGGGGAGGGAGAAAGAGAAAGCAGAAGAGACGATGAACGTTTTCGGACTTCACATGGTCCGCTCAAGTTTGAGAGGGGTAAGGAGGCCATTCCAGAAGGACGCATCTGCAAAGGAGAGAGATCTACCCCCCACTCTCTGCCTGGCGAAGTGTCTAGCCCTTAGAGAGTTGGAGGTAGCTGGGGAAAGGGCTCGAGAAGTAAGGTATTTTGGATGAGAGCGTTGGATGTAGTGTAGGCCCCAACCCCAGAAAGCCTTGTGGACAATGCTAAGGGTCTTGAACGTGATCCTTGCAGCCACTGGGAACAACTGGAGAGATTTCAGGGCTGGAGAGATGTGATCCCTGGGCTTGAGGCCAAGATTAAGTCCTGTTCTGGCTTAGTTGCGGAGGGCAGAGAGTAGAGGAAGGCAGATTGAAAAAGAGGTTGTTGCAGTAGTCTAGCCTAGAGAGAAACAGGGCTATGGAGACAGTGATCTTCTGGAGGAAAGTGAGAAAGGGAAGAGTCCCTTTGAGGATGAGCAGCTGGTAGTGGGACTTCTTGGCGACGTCCAAGATGTGAGGAGAGAAAGAGTGGGTGTAGTCGAAGATAACATCAATGTTTTTTGCCTCACAGTAAATAGAAGGAAAGAGGGCCCAAGGTGGGTGGCCAGAGTGAGAGAGGGAAAGCAGGTGTAGGGGTCCCAATGAGAAGGATCTCTGTCTTACAGGCATTAAGGCAGAGGTTGTTGGAGGTGCACCAATGCTGAATCATGGATAGACAGTCAGGAATGAGCGAGAGAGGAGAGGAGCCTGAAGGAAAGCTGAGTGTCATCCACATAACACAGAAAGTTAGAGGAGAAGGTAGAGATCAGGCGGGCCAAAGGGGCCAAATAAAGGTTGAAAAACCAGGGTATAAGGATATAGCCTGGGGAAAACTAAAGGTAGAGAGAGAGTTGGTGGAGAGAAAGGGACCAAGTTGGACCTGGGAGGGGCAGTCCAAGAGGAAGGAGGTCAGCCACTCAAAGGCCTGATTCGTGATGCCCAGGTTCTCACGTAGTCGATTGATCAGGATGGTCTCGTTGACTGTGTCAAAAGTAGAGGAAAGATTATGGAGGATTAGGACAGATGGAATGCTGAAATCAAGGTTAGAGAGCAGATCTTCACAGGTGTTCAGGAGAGCAGTTTCTGTGCCTCTGGCAGCTCTGAAGCCAGACTTTTAGTCATGGTGACAACCAACAGATTCAGTGTGGAGAGTAAGCTTGCAGATGGCCAGCTTTTCCAAGTGTTTGACCCGGAAAGGGGTGAATCTGGCCACTGCCCATGGCCAAAGACTATTACTTAGTCACTAAAGGTATATCACTATATTGTGTACCTACATTATTATTACATTTGCAAAACTATGCTTTTAGGTCCTTGCCAATACCCCTTACACAAGTTTGCTGCAATTCCGATCCATGTTTTATTTTTAAAAAGTGTCAAAATGCACATACATACATACAAACATTCATGTATGGGTCTAAAGTCTTTCTAAAAACGTTTGTCCACATTTGTGAAACGGCAACAAATGTATAAGTCATCTAAAAATGTCGATACCCCCCTGTTGCCCCTCTTGACAAAATCCCACCAAACTTTCCAAAAATATTTATAACTAGATTTAAAATCTTTTTGCAAACATTTGTACAGATTTGTCAAATGGCACCACATTTATAAGCCTTTAGAATATTTTGGGAACCCCCTCTAATTTGGTTTCCTCTTGACAAAACAGCACCACGTGTTTGTTTGTTTTATTGATTTATCAAGCGCACCTCAACCTGGGGTATCTGGGCACATTAAGAAAGCTTAGTTGAATTAAGTTACATACAGAAATGCATAGCAGGTAAGGAACTGTGCAGTGTCCTCATGTAAAACATGAAAAATATTTACAGATATTAACAAATACATTACACAGTCAAGGCATGAAAGCAACATGTTCTGCCAGGTGGAAGCAAGTACATTGCTCTGGCGCAGGTGAATAAAGCACAGTGATGTCATTCATAACAAGCCACGTTTGTGTGTTTATCCTGAAACTTTGGAAAGTTTGGTCAGTTTGCAGATCAATAGGGAGGGCATTCCAGTATTGTGCAGCCTGCACAGGGAAGCTATTGCCACCAGCCATTTTCAAGTTGAATCTAGGAGCCGTGATACTGAAGGAGTTAGCTGACCTTGTCGGCCGTGATGATGTTTTTTGTTATTATTTTTTTTCTTAAATACAGAGCTGCAGTGTTGTTAAGGCATTTATGAGTGATGGAGAATGTTCTGAATTGAATCCTATCCTGAATAGAGAGCCATTTATGCTTTCTTCTAATCTCTGAGATATGTTGTCTCCTAGAGATGTTCACTGCCATTCTGAGAACATTATTCTGTAGTATTTGGAGTTTGTTTGTAATTTGTTTGCTGGCTCCTGCATAGAGGGCATTACAGTAAACAAGTTTAGACAAAATTAAGGCTCTCAACAGTGTAATGCAGCTTTTTGTAGATAGGTACGGCTTACAAGCATGAATTAACTTGCAGGTGTATGCCGTTGCCGAAGCAGTCACTTTGACTTGTTTACACAAGTTCAAGGTAGAGTCCAGGTAGAATCCTAGTATTTTGGTCTCTTTGTGAGTTGCCATCCATGCCTGAATGATAAGATACATTTTGTTGACTAGGGCAGGGTTAGTGTCATATTTGCCCGAGAGAGGTATTAGTATCTGTGTGTCATCTGCGTAGTTCATGTAGATGACACCCAGGTGATCAAAGTCGTCAAACAGTGGTTTTGTAAATACATTATACATGGTTGGTGAGACGAAAGAATCTTGCAGCGCTCAGCATGTGATGGGGGATGGGTCAGCAGCAGCCGATGGAGAAAAGACTCTCATTGATCTGTTGCTGAGAAAGGAGTTGAACCAGTCTGAAGCTTCTTGGGAGAAATTTGCCCCAGAAAATAGGTGTTCACAAAGGATTTTGTGGTCCACTAAATCGAACGCCGCTGAAAGGTCAAATAGGAGAAGCAGCGCACATTGCCTGCTGTCTTTCAGTTTGTCAATTTGCATTTCCAGATCTATCAGATCTGAAACCAGATTGCCTTAGTCCTAGGAGATTATTAGTCTTTAGATATCGCTCGATCTGGATGTATGCAGCTGTATCTATTATTTTCACTAAGAATGGAAAAGTTGTGATAGGCCTATAATTATATAAGCAAATTTGAATTTTTGTGGTGGATTGAAGGAGAGTTTTTTTGTGGTCTCTGGTGGGTCTCTAATTTAGAAAGGTTAAGCCTTTTAGCTGCTATTTTATTTTGGAGTGTGACAATTTTATTGGAGAGGGCATTTTGGATGTTTTTGCACATTTGTCTTTAGGGCACCCCTAGATTACGAATAGTTCCCTTATATTACAACAGGCTTTGTGAATCATTTAATTGTAAGTTTCACATTTGGTTCGGAGTATCTCACTTTAATATTTGGAAGCTATTTTATTCGCATTGTCCTTATTTTCTTTGGCCTGGAGGTTTTTTCCATATGATTTCCATTTTTCTTTTTTTCTGATCTTAGAGCTTTTAACTGGGGGGTAAACCATGTGTTAAGGTGGGCTTTGGGTTGACTTTTCCGCAATTTGAGTGGGGCGATGGAGTAGTCCAGATTAAAATAACCTAACAATAATATTCACATAATTCACAATCAGGTCTAGAATGCAGGTCTAGAATACAATTCCATAATTTCATGCAGTTGCATTGAGTGGCGCCAAACCCTGTAATGCAGAAATAGGCATAGATGACCCTGCACATCTCAGATGTTCGCGAACATCGGCGAAGGAAAACCACCTGTTTTTTGACATTTTTAAGGCCATATCCCATCACATCCTGATCACCCCTACCCCTCCCCAGAGATTGATTATTTTGGCATGTGCATTATCATGTTTTTTAATATGTTTATACCTTTTTGTTCGCGGACACCAGCCATTGGCCGCAAATCCAAGGCGGGCGTTTCCAGAAATATGATGCGCCTCAAGCTTTTCACCATCCAATCATCGGGCACATCCTATGTCTGCGGACAACACACCACCGTCTGGACCAATCTGAGGCTCGTCCGTGGACTGAAAAGGAAAGTGAGTCCACGGAATAAACCCAGTCTATGGGACCACAAATTTTGGGACCCCCTATAACTTTGCCCCCCCTGCACCAAACCTCACCAGAATCAATCTGACGGGGACATATGCTTATGTTGCAAAGTTTTGTGAAGATTGATCCAGGGAGGGCAAAGTTATAAGCTGTCCAAAAAAGTGCTCTTACTATGGGTTAGCAACTTAACCATAAGTACAGGGCTGCTACCACAGGCCTTGTTGTATATTGTGGTATGCATGACACGGATAGAAGTCATGTGTAGGCGTGCAGTGGGAGCCCATGATCCGATTGACTGTCAAAAATAGGCGCAAAGCCATGAAGCCGCATCAGCGCAGCTTTCAGATTTATTGGGCCTTTCCTCAATGCGGCTAGGGCCACTTGCAGGCATGTCTTCTTGTTGACTCATGCGATTGGTCAATAATTTAGGTGAAAACACATCCATTATGCTTGAGTATAGGGTACACATTCTAGTTGGCTATATTGTGTATCCGCAGTTATAACCCCCTAGTTTAGGAACATCAGCGTTAATTCAATATCTTGTCTGCGTACGTTGGAATGAAGTGGACAAATCGTATTAGACCTATCCAGGATAGCACTGCAGATGGACATTAAATCCAAGAGCCAACAGCCCCTTCCATGTCTCAAAATTGGGAATAGACAGAATCGGTTCATCCCTAAGAACTCCCCCACCCGGGCACACGGAGCCCCTTTACCCAAGCCATAACCTTGATAAAGACCCTAGAGGTCCAAAACACGTGTTGGCTAAGCACTACTAAGCCTAATTGTGTTCACTTGAATAAACAACACCGAACTCGATACTGTGTAGATACTCATCCTTTTCAATATACTAAATGCGAGGTAACCAGGATCTTTCTCTTTTACTAAATTGTATAAGATGGCTCATGTGAAAAATAAGGTCAAAGAGCATGGAGCAAGATCTGCACAGCAGTATTCATCATCTGCGCCATAATTAGTATTATTATTATTATTATTATTATTATTATTATTATTATTATTATTATTATATAATAATAATAATAATAATAATAATAATAATAATAATAATAATAAGTATTATTATTGTTGTTGTTATTATTATTATTATTATTATTATTATTATTATTATTATTATTATTATTACTTGTTATTTTCCACCAACTCACATCCAATCTCAGTCCTTCCTCCCTGCAACCTATCTTTCAAACTATTTGGTAATTTGTAAAATCTGTCACAGCTTGATTGAGGTGGGAGGTGGCACCGTAGACCCTTTGGGCAAGGCTCTTTCGGAACATACAGCCAATTGCCAATGCTTGGAGTATTTTTAGTGTCCTTTTTTACCCCATCCTTTATAGAAAAAAACACAACAAAATGTGCAAAATGGAAACTGCAAAAAAATAATGTTTTTTGTTTACCTTTTTTTCACATGTATAAAACATAGTGTTTTCCCTTCCCAGTTCCTACCTCTTTTTTCTTATCCCCCAGATGGTCCTTTTCAGGGCAAACCTTATAAAAATAGACAATAAAAAAAAAAACATACTGTATATGTGGATCAAAGAAAGTTAATTGATTCTTTCAATACAGTGTGTGTTAAAACAATCTTCATACCCTTATGTATTTCATTATAGCCACGGTTATCCCTGTAGAAGCTGCAGGTAAACCCCCAGTCGTCACAATTAGCCATGCATGCACCCTTGGTAGCCACAGCTACAAAACATTTTTTTTTTTTTTAAAGAAAAAAAACATACATACATACATATGTGGGCAGTAGTCTTGTAAAGATTTATTTTAGGATCCATGTTGTGTCATTGTACACAGTTACTGTAACACTTTAATAATGTTCTATTCATCAACAGTATTTATATATGTAAACACTTTAAAAAGTAAAGTAAATATTCAAACAACATTTTTTAAGAACAGGATTATTTGGGTGAAATGTGGTTGAACAATCTCTTTTTATTTCACTTGCTACACATGGCACATCATTTTCATTAGCCCGTTTGACTGTATTATTAATGCCATTTATGACTAGAATAGCAGCATCCTTGAAATTCAAGGGAAACAGTTTAGTTGTAGGGATGTTAAGGTGAGTAATACATTGTAAAAAAAAAAAAAAAAAAAAAACTTGAAATTCAAGGAAACATCTTTAATTGCATGGCCGTTAAGGTGAGGACTTAACGCAAAAAAATACCTGAAATTCAGCTAATGCCATCTTAACCTGCTCCCCCCTGTTGTGGAGCCTATGACCACAGTGTTACCACAGATCACATCACTGATGACATCACAAATTACATTACAACATTAACCAGCATTAAGGGTGGCCTTCAGCAATGGCCACAGTCTTCACCCATGTGCACTGTATATTTTAAAACACTAACAGGCCACCAACCATAGACTGTGTCCTTCACCAGTGGCTACAGATTTCAGTTGTGTCCACTCTTTATTATATACACAAATCAGTGTAAGGAAGCCATTGTATCAAACGTAAGACAGACACAAGTGACCAGAGTTCAAGGGTGTTTATTGAACTTCATTTGAGTTTCAAAAACGCCTGTCTAATCCTAAATCTAACGATGTGAGCAAGCTACAACCATCAAATAATAATAACGCAGTCCTTTTCGTGTATTTTTAAAATAAAAAGGCCTATACTAACAAACATATTGCCAATCCTTACCTCTAAATACAAATAGTGTGGGAAACAATGTTTATGCAAAAGAAAGATGTTCAAGAAGTGATATGTCAGGTTATTCAAGCCCTTGGCTTCCCTTCCCCATATTTTCAGTACGGGACAAGGTAGCCCAATAGAGCTTAGCACAGTTGCTGGCTTCTCTATCACGAGGGTGCAATTCAAAACTTTAACATCATGGCCTTCTGTGCCAAAGTCTCTTTGCCATTCAATGTATTTTCTTTCAGAGGACCTGATACAACACACAAACAATAAGGTTCCTTTCATTTTTGTATTTCACATCGACACCATTATATTAGCTGATGTACTATTGACCTCAGACACCCCTCCGCTGGGCTCAGACCCACTTTAACATAATGTTCTTAGGATTTTCATGTATTCAATTTCTCGGGTGATTCACTGTGGATCCAACTCCACCGGGCCCAGATCCGCTTTAACACAAAGCTTTGAATGTATCTCCCTCTGCAGGGCTCGGACCAACTTTATCTACATTGTTATAAACTTTCTTTACTGTGTCAACATCGAAGACTTTCGATTTTGCGCAGGATTTTGCTTTACCCAATGCAGGACATTTTTGATTCACAATCTTTTGCCACTCTTTCACTTGGTCAACTCTCCCTACAGAGACCTTCGATTGAGCACACACGAGGTGCTGGACCACTCTGTCAAAGGTATGGTATCTTGATTTCAAAGTTCAATCACTCATCTGCAGTTTAACTTTATCCCCAATGCTTATCACATGCGTTTCAACCAAGGTTCGTCCGAGGGCTAGCCATACAATATTAACACTTGCAACCTTGGCTTCAACACAGACCATTCTTGTGTCAGTCTTCCCAACTCACCAGCTCTGTTGATTTCACTGATGCTGTTTTGTTGTTGAAGCCAAGGACAGTACCAAGGCAGTGGGTGATTGTCCATGCCTTGATTGCAGACATGGGAGGGTCCCTGGTACCTCAGACGCACACGTTAGGATTCCTCAGTCTGGTTTCCTGGTCTTACGCTTTCTATTCTCGAGGCTTTGTGAAAGTAACAGTTCCTTGTTGAAAAGGTCAAGGGAACTTCCCTCCTTGTGATCCCCTTCTGTTTTGCTGTTTTTCTCCTCTTGTTAAACTGCCATTTTGGAACTGCTGTCTCATTGTGTGCTTTTCCTTTTATCCGTGTTGGGAAGTGTAATGAAAGTGAGGTTTGTGTGATGGTCAGTAATTGCCTGACCATTGTATTGGGACATGTCAGGTATACGGCTTGGGTGTTAGTACATTTTCTCTAATAGCGGACTCTCTGTGAAAACGTGTTTGTGTTGCAAAAGGGGGTGGTGGGTTGAGTTCCTAAATATCTGGTAGGATGGGGTAAATGTGTTACAGGGAAGGGAATACCGCGTCTCACCATCCGGTGTCCTACTCTCACTCCCCAAAGACTCTTCATCCAGGCGATCCTCCCACATTGGTCTACCCCCAGGAACTGGATCCAAAAATGATGGCTATGCACTGGCCACTTGGATGACAGATCCCCATGGATTAGTGAGTAAGACACCTTCCGGTTTCTAACATAAACCTTCCCTTATGTGATTTAGCCACATCTGTTTCACAGGTAAAATGGGAAAGGAAATCAATGTTCCCCTGGTCTTTACCTTTCTGGTGCTCCACAGTGAATCAGTAGGGTTGCAGGTCTAGGAACCGTTGCATGACTCGAGGGTTAGAGTCCTTTCTTTGGCTTATCCATACTAATGGAGAGTGATCTGTGACAAGAGTGAATTTTCTTCATAGGAGGTAGTATCGTAGATTGGTGATGGCCCATTTGATGTCAAGGGCCTATAATTCTAACACTGGGAAGTTTAGGATAGGGTGTTATAAGCTATCACAAACATTTGGTAAAACTGCTTCTAACTCTATAAGTGAGGTGTCCATTTGTAATACATATTCTTTTGAAAAATCTATTACCTTTAGGATTAGGTTCTGGCAAAGGGTTTGTTTTAAGCTGTTGTAACACACTTCATCCTCGTCAGTCCAATGAATCTTCTGGGGTACGGCATTCTTTAATTTATCTGTCAACCTAGCTGTTCTGTCTGAGAAATTAGGGATAAACCTACGGTAATAACCGTTTAACCCTAAGAATGCTCTGAGGTCTCTCTTGAGGCTGCACACTGCCATTCCCGACAAATAAGCTGAGGTTTTTCACGGCTGTTTGGGCCAGCTTACATTTGGATGAATTGGCAGTTAAGCCAGCTTCTCTGAGGGCTCTCATAATAGTAAAGAGATGTAAAATATGGTCTTCTGAAGACTTACTATAAATTACTATGTTGTTGATATAAGCCCCTCAGAAATCAGAGTAGGGCTGTAATATTGCCCATTAGCCATTAGAAGGTGGCAGGGGCCCCATGTAAGCCAAAGGCCATTGTCAATATCCTGGTAATTATTTCAGAGAATTTAATTATTTTGGCTGATTTTTTTCAGATGTGAGACTTTGCAGAAAAAGAGAAGAACAATGTTTGTCAAAATTAATATAAAAAGAAGGAATCATAATCTAGTTTTAGATGCCCCATACAATGTATTTTAGGTTGTATATTCTCACTTATGGTATTATATTGTGTGACTGTGAAATGTTTGCCTACTCAGTTTACTGTTTTGTATCATTCTCTGATTTCCATATCTTTAGCTACTTTACATAAGTACATGAGTAGTGTTGTACTGTTTTGATCTTCTAAGTTGTATTGTGGTAGAAAACCTGAAGTGAGCCCTCTTTTTAACAAATTTGTCTACCGCAGGTATGATAAAAGTCAATGAACTGTAACTGCGGGTATAATAAAAACATGTTTTTGTTTTTTTATTGTATTTTTGTATTAATATGTCATATATAGTACTTAAAAGAACTGTTTTAGGGTACACTGAGTGTAGTATTTTAGCATATCTGGAGTACGGTTTTAATGAAGACCGCATTTCCATCATCAGTTAGGTGTACTCTGTCATGTCTATAGAAATTGGCCATGTAGAACTGTATGTGGTAAGAAATCCATAATTATTAATGTTGAAACTGCTTTATTAACATTTCTCCAGGATTTCTCAATTTTACCATTCAATCTGGTGGTCCATCTCTATTTTTACCTCTGAGTCACATTGGAAAAAATAAAGATGGTGTGCGGAAATAGATGCATTAGTTTTCCTATGTCCTCTTCATCATTAAAGTAAGGGACACACTTTGTACATTCACCAAATCATTGCCTTCAAAGTTAATTAGTATAACGTCAGGCAGCCCTGCACTTCTCAGACTGAACAAGTTTGGAAAAACCTGGAACCAACCATTCCCCACAATCCAAACCATTTTATTGTAAAATCTCTAAAACCTAGGTCCATGTTAATATTTAGTGACACAGTTTTGCAGCCACAGCTATATTGCAAATGGGATGTTGTGTATTTGTAGCCACGTCTATTAAAACTCATATTTTTAGACGCGTTGATAGTATTCAGCATTTGATTAGTTGTCGCTGGAATGACAGGTTTATTAAAAGCTGCGTCTATAAACATACATTATCTGTGCAATAATCATATTTTTATGTTGGTGATACAGTACAGAACTGTATTTGGTTGTGTTATTTTATGTACTTAGTTGTTCACTTATTTAATTTAAAGGTTTGAAGGGCAATTTAGTTTGATTTTGGGGTTGTAGAAAAATTTAGTGTAGCCACAGATACAAAGAAAGGTCTGCAGCTGCGTCAAATAGTTGCAGCTATGAAATTGGCTGGGTGGGCAAAAAATAGATTTCTGTGACTTTCAATGTTTGCTATTGGTTGTTGTTACTGTGCAATTTGTGTAGCTCTTTGTGATTGGTTGTAGTAAAAATATGTTATCCATTTTAGTCGTTGTATTGGTTTATAGTCCTCTTTTTATGGTATTCATTTTGGCAAGTATAAAAGCCACCATTTTTGCAGTTAAAGATAATACTAAGACATGGCTCTTCTAATGTTCGATCAGAAACCTTGGGAACATCAATCATGATAAATCATCTGGTGCGAATCTTCTGGGATGATGTGGATGAGGCGTAATGGAAATTGCATGACATGACATACTCGGCTGCAGCTTTTTTTTATTTATTTGTGATCTTATATCTTCACTGTAGCTGTGAGCCGTGGTTGTGCTTAATCCACCTCCACCCATTAAAGGTGCTGCTAGCAACAGCCAGAGTAATCAAACACTGGCAGCACTGGAACACACTATTTGAAGAGTCATTAGAAATGCTAGAGAGGAGGCTTCATTTTTTGTGGCATTGTGTTTTAAGAGTTGTCATTTTTGTTATTTTATGTTTTCATCACAAGATGGACATTTGAATATGTCTAACATTGTACAAGAAAACACTAAGACGTGGCCCTTCTAATTTTCTGTCAGAAAGCTTGGGAACATCAATTATGATAAATCATTTGGTGCTAGTCTCCTGGGATGAGGTGGATGATGCATATTGGAAACTGCATGAGATGGTCTGGACCATTCCGGGCTGTAGCCTTTTTTGGCTTATATGTGGTCTTATATTTTCACTGTAGCTGTGAACGGTGGTTGTGCATAATCAACCTACACCCTTTAAAGGTGCTGCTAGCAACAGACACAGTCTTCAAACACTGGCAGCACTTGAAGACTCTATTTGAAGAGTTATTAGAAATGCTAGATAGGTGCAGAGAGGATGATTTTCATGAAATGTCTACAGATGAGTTGCTCCTATGTCCAGCAGTACCACTTGGATGAGTGAGAGACCTTCCCAGGATCTTCTCTTTCTGATGCAATGCATCTGCTGGAAGTCATCCAATAGTTTATTTATTTGGTTCAAGACACTCTGGCATTTCACAACTGAAAAAAGAAAAGAAAAACAATGTCTGGAATGGAATGGGATATGATGTACTTTAACGCTTTCATTGAAGACCATTTAAAACAGTAGAAAGAAAAAAAAATAAAGACTGCCATAGAACGGGAGAAGGGACTACATATAGTTTCTTCTCCCTTTCCATGGCGGCCATTAAAAAGATAGAAGGAAAAAAGAAATAGCCGCTGTGGAAAGGGAGAAGGTAGTACACGTAGTCCCTTCTCTCTTTCCCTGGAAGCCACTCACAGAACAAACACCAAGGGATGTAGTGGTAACCGGTGCCTTGTCTGGATGCTAAGGACCCGGCGAGGGCCAATCAGATTGTTTATAACAATCCGATTATCCCTTGTCGGGTACTAATTGTTCTTTAAACTCTCTTCTTAGATAATATCAGAAAAGTTAACACATTCAAGATATAGTGATAACACAAACTGTTACATGATCCAATTACAAACGTCACAAAGCCATGTCAACGCCGCTTTGAAATTGATTGGGCTTTTCCTCGACGTGGCTATCGCTACGTGCAGGCATGTCTTCTCGTTGATTTAGGCAATTGGTCAATCATTTAGGCGTGAACACATCATTGCATTTGGGTGTATCCTTGCATACTGAAAAACCAGTCTGGTTCACTATATCGCGTAACCATGGTTGTATCCCTCTACCAAGCACCTATTTCCTGTTTATTGTCATTGCTGTTTTTCTCTTGGTGGGTGAACTTCTTGCTGAGCCTTCAGGAACTTTTAAAAGCAGTTCCTTGATTTGTCCATTCTTTTTTTTTTTACCGTTCTTCTTCCTATACCATTGTCCTTTGAATTGTGCTTTGTGTTTTGTTTTTTTTATTTTAGCTTGGGTAGATATATATGGGCAGTAGTCTTGTAAAGATTTATTTTAAGATATATTGAGTTCAGTCTTTGTACACAGTTAAGGTAACACTTTAATAACTTTCAATTCATCTACATTAGATATAAATGTAAACAAAAGTTAAGCACATAGGCAAACAAAATGTGTTATGAACAGGTTTATCTGGGGGGATATGGTTGCACAATTTCTTTCCTTACTATGTATAGAATATCAAAACCCTTGAAATTCATTGAAAAAACATTAGTTGCAGGGATTTTATGCTGAGAACTTAACACAAATATACCCGTGAAATTTAGCTGCTAAAGCCACCTTAGCTTTGTACCCAGTGTTGTGAAGCCTATGACCACAATGATGACATCATAACAATTTATGCTGTCGACCTGGCCATGACAAAGGCTGGGGTCACTGGCAATCACCAAAGGACATAGCTATTGGTCAGTTAATGTTCAAAATGATCAATGTGTACAGTTGAAAGCCATGCCTAATAGCCCATCACTATTTTAAAATATACAGTGGGCAAAGTTCAAAGCTGTAGTCAGTGGCCATGGCTACAGGCCATAGCTATTGCCCATTAATATGTTACATATACAGTCTGCACAGCTAAAGGTCATGGCCACTGGCTAGTATTGTGTTGAAGACCATGGTTAGTGGCTGATTAGTGTTGTATATTCACAGTGGGCATGGCCAAAGGCCATCAATTATTGCATTTAATTATTTAAAAATGTACAGTGGCCATGGCCAAAAGATTTGCAAACTGCTCAAGGTCAAATGCCATGGCTCATGGCTAGTGGCCCATTTATATGTTAGAATATATAGTGGGCAAAGCCAAAGATGGTGGCCACTGGCCACTATTATGCTAAAGTCCATGGCTAGTGACTGATTAGTGTATATAATATATAATGGACATGGTTCAAAGCTGTATCCAGTTGTAAAGGGCAACTTCTATGGTTGGTAGCATGTTAGTGTTTTAAAATATTCAGTGCACATGGGTGAAGGTTGTGACCACTGTCCATAACTGAAGGCCATGACTAGTACCCATTCATGTATTAAAATATATTTCACCATGGACACTGACCATGGCTGAAGGCCATGCTTAGTGCCAGCTACAGTTGTAATGTAATGACAATGTCATCAGTGATGTCATCATTGTGGTCATAGGCTATGCAACAGGGGACACAAAGTTATGTCTGCTTTAGCTGAATCTCAGGACTTGTTTGCATTAAGTTTTCACCTTAACGTCCATGCAACTAAAATGTTTTCCTTGAATTTCATGTTTTTCTTGCAATGTATTACTCACCTTAAAGCCCTTGCAACTAAATTTGAATATATAATTAAGGTAAAACTGAGTTACACAGGAAATCAAATTGAATTGCTAATAACATTTTATGTGTATGACAAATGTGGCTGAAACTTTGCACAAAAAAAGGTTTGTCACGTTCCCCCCTTATGAAAGCCCCCCCACCAGACTGGAAAGTTTTGGAAAGATGCTTTGAAGAAAAAAGTTATTAAGAAAACAAGAAAATGCAGTTTCCGCCTAGTCCCCATTCATTTTCCCACAGACAAAAAAGGTCAATTTTTGCCGGATTGCATAGCCAAAATCGCTGCACAGATTTGCAGTCTCAAAACAACATGGACTTCGAGAGTTAACTTGCGATCCTTTTGTGATTTGAAGTTATTCCATCAATTGCTTTTTTAAATATTTGACGGAGAAGGGCCTGCAACTTCTCCAAAATAAATAGCTATATCTCCGGTAAATTGAGAAGAATCCAGGTGTTTATGAATGAAACAGCCAACATCTTTTTTTTTTCACAATGCGAGATATAGCTTGGTTATACCCCAGGTTATAGCAGAGGGTATTGGAAAATGAAACACAGAATAAAGGCTTTTGAAGGTCAATAAATGTGCAAATGCCATGCAGTAAGAAGGGGTTGATGAGGGCAAGAGGACACCAAGTCAAATTTGGGAGCTGTAGGGGGGCTAGGGTTCAGTTTTGCAACACAAGACTCAAACATGTTTCCCATACCCTTGGCTATAACCTGAGGTATAGGTGTGAATAACTGGCATCTCCAAGCAAACTGTGTCACAGAAATACTGAGTGTTAAGGGGGGAATGGGAGTGTGTAGGGGAGGTTAGTATGCCTTCAGGGGTGCGGGGGGGCACAGATGGGGGGACCTGGTGATGGCCTGGAGGGGCAAAACAGCATTTGTTTTTCTGGCTGTGAGCCTATAAAACTACACATACCTGTGGATATCTGTAGTCCATAGTAAAATAGGCATTCCAGTATCTGGCCTATTCCATCTTTAGTGACACATGTCAATGTAATATATGTCATTCCCAGATAATGAATCTTAAATCTTAGCACTTTTGCACTTTGTCATTGTATTTTATACTAGTAATTGAATACATTTAAAATCAGTATATTTCCCAGAGAAACATAATTAATTTGAAACTGCTGTTCCCATGATTGTGTTATGCATTTAGATTTTAAGTACCCAAAGTTTAGGACTTGAAGAACGTTTTAGGTACGGGCAAAGGCACTTGGATTTTAATCCTTGAGACCTCTAGCTAATGGTACTGCATTCAAAAATACTTGGGCATATGTTATTCTTGCAGCCAGTCATTTTTTTCTGCTTGTATGTGCTGAAGAGCACCCATAAAACAATGGTTGTGTAGCTGCTTAAACAAAGTGTGTGATCCGTGGCAAATCATTGTAATTTCACTGCACAGTGCCTAAAAAAATGTTAAGCTCTCAAAGCCTGCCATCTGTTATACATAACAATGCCACTGTCAAAACAGGTCAAAATCAGTCTGTGATTGATTAACGTCTTTGAGTGATGGTCCCATCAGGGTGGATTTTGAGGTTAATCTCTCAATCCTGGGCATATGCTATTCTTGCAGCCCACCATGAGAGATATTATCCTACTTATGCATGCAATGAAACAATAAAATAATATGTGTGTGTTTACACTGGAAGAATAGAGTTATGCATGATTGTTTGAAGGGGCAACTGGAAAACACGGATAAGTACAGATTCTGAAATTGTTTGAAAACACTGAAAAAAAACACCCTAGAAGTAAACAAAAAAAATGAAAACAGGAAACCCTAATTATAATTATACCCATGGATATAGCAAAACAGTAATAAACAAGTGCTTATAATATTATTAGATACAGCGTGGTCGGGAGGGAAAAATCACTGGCTTCGGCAATACCCACTGGCCATGGCCAAAGGCCATGGTTAGTGGTCTGTTTGTGTTTTAAATGGACAGGCCAAGATTAGTGGCCTGGTAGTGTTCTAAAATGGACAGTGTGCACAGCCAAAGGCTGTGGCTAGTGGTGCGGACAAAATCTTTGGAATAATAAAACCCTTGAAATTCAATGAAAAAACATTATTATCAGTTAAGGTAAGAGGGTGATTATGCAGCAATTCGTTTTTTTTTTTTCTTTTTTTTTTCCAGGGTGCAGCATTTTGAAGGGTTGTGTCCCCGTTAGAGTAGGTGTTGTGTGAATGAAAACTTTGTTACGTTCGTAGAGAAACAATGTTCTTTCGTGAAGCCATTTTGATTTAAAACACCAGCTTGTTTTGAGGAACCATAAACATGAAAGAATGCATACATTAAAGCAATTATAGGTAGACCTTTAGCTAGGGAAACTATTTGTCTTGTTTTGTGTTTAATTTTAATATAATTGCAAGGCTGGGAATCAGAGAATCATAGAAGTTATGCTGCCCACCAGAGAGTGCAGTGATCCTGGGGGTAAGGGTCGTAGGTGGACATGGAGCTGTTGTCCCACATTAAATATGAAGCCAGAGTCATATCAGGTATTTGGTGAAGGAAACAACAATCTGATTCCCCTCCAGCAGATGCTGCTTCTGGAGTTGGTCACAATGAAACTTTTGGTGGTACTCGTATTGTTAATGGGGCTTGGACTAGTCGTGGAGGGAATGATGGTGATTATAGTGAGAAGTGTGAGGAGGAGAACAAGTAGGAAGAGTAGTATGCATGTAAAGTGCGGTGTATACAAAGCATGCCAGAGTGGTGGTGGAGGAGATAAGGGAGGAGAAGCCTTCATGAGTGGTGGTGGATGAGGCATGAGTGGAGGAGCATGCGCATGTGTGTGGTGCAGGATAGAGCATTGCAGCCAGTAGTTAATGGGTCAGGAATCGGTCACTCCATCATCCTCCTGCTCCTCTATCGAGGGAAGGAAGAATGCCACCCACCCTTCTCCTTACCATCTTCAACTAAAATTTGGGATTATTTTATATTCCTGAGAAAGGATTACCAACAGTGGCTGAAAGTGTCCTGAGAGCAGTGAGCCTCCTTCTTCTGCCATACAGTGCACTTGGAAGAAGCATCACTGTGTTAAGCAAATACGTGTCCCTCCATTATGAGTATGGCAGCATTGGTGATTTAACTACTCCAGACATAGCCCATGATGTTCAGGTTTCAGAGTCCATGGCCAGAAAGGTTGGGGCACAGACACATTTCTCAGAAGCTCAGCACATCCGACCCAGTGTGTGGGCAGTTTATTAGCTTGAGATGAATGTTGGAAGAGGCAACATTGGGGTAGAGAACCTTTCATGAAACACTACCCCAACTGTATTTGAACATACATTTTGTTTATGGTGGTACGGTTAGTTAGGGTAACAGTCAATATTTTAAATGTTGGTTCTGCAGGGGTTCGTTGTTGTTCTGTTGCCCTCCTTCAGGTCCTGCTTTAAAAAAGGTAGATACAAAAAATCAAAACGAATTAAAAAACGAAAAATACAATCACAAAAAAATATTGTTTTGTTTAATATTTTGGATTTTGTATCATGAAAATAGGGTAGAAAATGGATGGGCAGGTTTCCTTCATCCGAAATCAGGAAGCTTTTGCTTTGGATACTAATTAATGTGTCTAGCACTGAATGATTTGAATAATCTTACTATACTTCTTTAGATGGATGGGACAATGTTTGGCATGTCTACGTTTATACCTTATAAATAGGGACAGTTATATTTCCAAGTAGAAGAACAAATCTTAAAAATAATACATTGAATTGTTATAGTGGGAAAGGAATGCAGAAAATCGTAGGAGTCAATGAAAAGGTTTATATCTGTAAACCATTTACTGGGTGCCACAGCCCTGTCTTCTAGTTCAGAACCATAATCATTTCCACATCCACGTTCTCGCCCTTAAGGCCGACCACCAGCCACAGGGAGGTGGAAGTGGTTGTTGTTACAGGGACCTTGAAGGATAATGGGAAACATCACCATCATTAGCTGTGTTCCACCTGCTTTTCTGGCTGCGGGATCTGTATTGCATCTTCACTCCTCCTGGCCATCCCATTACAAACCTGGGAATGTTGATCCAAGTGTCAGTGTGAAAGAGTGAAAAGCCAATAATGGATGTGATTTTGGACATTAGGATGAAGATTCATCGGTGTGTGCGCGGGGGTATGGATTTGGAGTTGGCGTGGGTTCCCAGTCACAGTGGCATTTTGGGAAATGAGTTGGTGGATCTGGCGGCGGGTGAGGGTATGAGGAGGGGAGCGATTGATGTGAGGTTGCCTTTGAGTGTGGATGAGGTGAAGGCTGTGATGATGAGACGGGTCCTGGATGAGTGGCAGGAGAGGTGGGTGAATGGGGTGAAGGGCAGGTGGATGTTCGGTGTTCGTGGGAAAGTGTCGGTGAAGGTGGATGCAGGTAGATCAGAATGGAGGAGGGGGGAGGAGGTGATGCTGAATCGGTTGAGGATAGGTCATGTGGGGCTGAATGACTGTCTATTTCGAATAGGGAAGCGTGAATCAAGGGACTGTGCGGTGTGTGGTGTGCCCTGAAACGGTGGGACATTTTTTGATTAAGTGTGAAAGACATGTTACAGAGAGAGAATTGATGAGGGTTCGGTTGACTGCGTTGGGTGTGGCTGAGCTGAGTGAGAGGATTATACTGGGAGGTGATGGGGAGAGAGGCAGGAGGAGGAATAGTGTGATGTTGGATTTTGTGAGGCAGACGGGGAGGTGGGAGGAGTTGTGAGCTTAAATGGAGCCAAATAATAATTAGTGGGTACGGTGCACATCATCCTATAGGATGGGGAAGCGCCTGCGTGGGTCCGCCGACGCTTCCGATAATTAAGAAGAAGAAGGCATTGCCCAACATCAGCCTAGCAGAGATTGCCTAGTAGTGAAGGTGGGAAACGAGCATCCTTTCAAGTGCTGTTGCTGTGCCTGTGACTACACCCTCAAGTTCCTTTAACTGGGACAATTGTGCAGCGTTTATATTTGTATAGAATTTCTAGATACATACATTGCATCATATTTAAATATGTAAAATCATGGTTTAGAAGATTTTGTATAGATTATGTATTTGTCTATTAATTACACTGCATTACAATAAATGTCCACCTTTCTTTAATAAAAACAAGTCAAAATCGATGAATTTTTCTAAAATATTTTTTGCAATTTTCAATGCATGTATTCGAGTTGCAAACATACGTTTTATTTAGAAAAGTAAACATAAAGCATACTACTAAACAGGCGTTAGGCAATCATGTAATATAGTGGTTAGATGTGTTTCATGAACTATATGTTTTAACTGTTCTCTTCAGCACTTTCCGTCCTGATAAATCAGACGGAAATAAATGGAAGAAATGAACAAATTGAAAACAACAGCTGTGAGTCTTTTAGATAAACAATAGACTGTTCCACTATGCTGTGTTTTATAATTGCACATACAGTGATTAGCCAATGTGACTAAGAAGCCTGTTTGTTCTGTGGAAGCGTCAAGCAGATCAAAAGACATTTTCAGGCCAAAAATTAGATTGTAATCACCATTAGGAATAAAGTGTCCATTGTCTTCTTTCCCTGGCACAATATTCATGTGGCCACATTTGGGTAGACCCTTATTTTTTTTTAAATCATACTGTTTGAGTATGATAGTGTTTTTGAAAGTGTTTTGACAAATATATTATATCCACTTTGGACAAAATGATCAAGGCGAAACGTAATAACATTGGAAAATAATAAAAGAACCTTGTAGATGATATGCAATCCTGAAAAATAAAAAAATAAAAAATCCAAAACGAGCAGGCACGTGTTGTATTTTTCTTTGTAGTTCGACTTACCTGCACGTTTAGTGTATCACGTCTAATATGTGAGCATGCAATTGAAGTTGGCATCTGTCCTCAACACGTGTGTTAGAACAATGGGAAGCAAATGCAGACTTTGACATAAAATAATTCATTAAAAAATCTATCCTCTGTCCAGACCTTTGTAGCCATTACTTACATTATAATAAGTATCATTGATGTTTAAGGGGAGTTTTCTACTAGATGCAACTTTGCAGCTTGATCCTACAATTAACCCTCAGTTTATGAATGTACCTTGTGGACATTATATGACAATTGCTGGCACCTAGATCTCCACCGTCGATTGCTTTGAAATGACATGTAGCTAAAGCAACATCATTGCAAGCCTCTATGCATGCTTTCTGCGTGGAGAGGTTTTACATGTGTGTCAATATACTCGCATTTGGATGGAAAGCCTTGCCCTTTCCTCCCCGACCTCCACTCTGTTATTTCATTATTTCAAGAAAAAACACGTTTTTTTAAATGGCGCACTGCCATCCATTTTCAGAAAGACTAATGAAAAGCTAGTTATGGTCATGTTGAAAACTATTTTGCATTACCAGCTTTTCTCTGACAATTGTACAACCACATTTCAGTAATTAGTTTTATACAATTATTATTCATACTATTTGCCAGCCGCTGCCATTGCCTATCCAGGTAGTACTATAATTTGCTAGATAATACATTACAATTGTGTGCTCTAAAGATCACATCATTTGGAAGGTATTGCTTCCACCTACCAAGACAGGTACTCACAACCATTTCTTTTTGCTATTAAAATCAGAGTTTCTCACACAATTACCATCCTCTCACACATGCCTTTGTCCTGGATATGCTCGATTATCACAAAAGAGCCAGGCTCTCAATAACACAGCGTGATCAATTATTTTATGTAAAGCAGTGGTCGAAGTGAGCGGGAGCAGTCGGGAGCGGTGCTCCTCTACTTTTTTAAATGACCTTTTACAGCTCCTATAGTTTTATTTTAAAAAGAAACCGTTCCGGAACGGTTTCGTTTTAAAATAAAAGTGTAGGAAGCAGTTGAAACTTGCCCTTTCAGTCAACGTTCCCTTAAACAGCCGGTGCAAGTGTGTGGGTATGTGTATTGTGTGTTGGAGGGATCATGATAATGGGGTTTGTGGGGAGTGGGTGCAGGCCAGCAGGGAACATAGTTCCACTACTTGTTTTCATACACTTCGACCACTGATATAAAGTACAGAGAGAAAGCAGTAGAAGATGCATTATGCCCCATCAGCATTGGCAGTTTATAGTATGCTCAGTGTGCACAACAGTTCTGGTTTAGATGATGTTCAGTTAACTCAATAAGGTCATATTACATAATGGCCAGTTAGCAAAGTAAAAGCAGACTCAATTATTTCAAGACAGTATGGCCATGCCAAATTACATTACATTCCAGTTGATCCTGCAATGTCAGATTCTACAACACCCCTGAACAATATATGGCCAGATCCTATTGCTTGTGGATAGCACAGCAAGACGAGATCCTGCTGCTACAGTAAGCACATTGAGGCCAGTTTCCATCATGCCCAAAGAGAACAGGTAGGCTTAATCACATTAAACCCGGTTTTCCAAGTTAGGAGATTGAAACCTGATTCAAATGTGCAAGATAATAATTGCATACATATAGAGTGTTTCTGCTACTCTAAATAACCTGATTCAATTGTTCCCAGTTAACACAAAAAACAATTTAATTTAGCTCTGTATAATTCCAGCATGCAAAGCAAATGAAAAAGGACAATTTATATGCTATCAGTAAGCCTAGAAAGGCCAGACTCAATCATGCCTGTTTAGAAACAAGGGACAGACTCCATAGGCTCAGTTAACAGAGTAAAATCATATTTCATTTGCCCTCTTTGGGATGTATTGACCCACCTTTGCTCTGCTATGCTGCATCACTATGTTATGGTGGTGCCAGAAACAGCAAAATGTCTGCAAAACCCTCGTGTGCGCCAAAACCCCTGAAAATCGTGCTTTTCAACGCACAAAAAGATGGCTGCCCAATCTGCCGCACATGTTGTCAGTGGTGGAACAGAGCTCTCACTACTGAAATGTGTCACTGGCCTCCACAACAATTGAAAGTGAAGGGCAGAAGGAAAAAGCAGTGCTTTGCTAAATGAAACTCCAATATTGCTTTAAATCACCTCTTCTTTGCTGCTGAAACTTCAGAATACCGGGACAGAACACCTTCCAAATATTCAAAATTCTTGCTCGGTGCTACAATTCATTTAGTTCAAGGAATCACTGTGAACTTACAAGGTCCTGAAACGCTAAGAGCATAAGAGATCTCTACAGCAAAAGTGGCCTGCCGGTGGATCTGTAAAAAAAATCTTTGTGCAACAGAGGGCTGCCTGTGAGGGCAGTTGTCAGGGGCCTTCCTGATTGAACTTTAACATGTCATAAACTGAAAGTCAAATGTTTGCAATATAAGAGGCCTGTTACTGATAGTAACCCACATTAGAGTTGTTTTGATCCCACAGGGTTAAAATCTTGAATGAAAATTCTATCTGTTATTTGATACAATAAGTTTGTTTTGTGCTAAAGAAAATCCAAAAGAATTTAACAATTAAATTAAACCTGGCTGAGCTGCAAGAACTTGAAAAGCAGGTTTATTTCCCAGAGGGAGGGCCTTCCCCTCAAAAAAAACTCATGGGAAGGTACTAATTGCTAGATTGGGACAGAATCTGGTTTACAGAGGCAAAGGAACAATGGCAGAGTTGCAACCCAGGAAATTAGAACTGTGAAAAGGGGTCGTAAATGGCCTCCAGAAGGAAGATACCAGGAGGAGCATGCTCCAGGACTGCAGGGAGACAAAAAGAGGCAGACCCAAGCGACCATCTGTTGCTGATCCTGAACAAAGAACACATTTAAAAAAACGTATAACTTGCTATGCAAAATGGTGAAAAAAATAAAAATGACAGAATTGTTATTTTAAATTCTGGCTGCACGGGTGAAGAGGCGCCAGAACTGTGTGACATGTTCTGGACAGGAATGGCAATAAATGTGGGTTTATGGGGACTGTATTTCCACTAGAATTGTGAAACTTTATACACTTATTCAACACACACATTTGTGGAAAGTTGCATACAATTTGGACTTGTGTACATAGCGAAAAGGACATTTTCTGTAGAAAGTTGATACCAGATACTACAGCTGTGAGATTTTCTCAGCATCATAAAATTGTACCATAAAATTGATGATACTCTGTTTCTCTCCTCCTATCAGGGAAGAGAGTAGACTCTGACCCAATCACCTTCACAGAGGCAAGCCCAGCTAAGCCAGTCCATACACCCCCGTTGTGATGTCATTTTTGGGGCATAAATAGAGACAGCAGAGAGCAGATAGGGACTCACTGATCCAGCAACTTTCCTGATTCCGGCGAAGCACTCTGATCCAGCTTCTTACATCCAGCTTTAACTATTCTTCCAGATCCAGATGCCAAATCTCTTGACAGCAATAGAGACTATTGATTTCCAGCAAGGCCCCAATCCTCAAATGTATCCTCTTCACTCAGTAAAGCGCTGCGTGGGTGAGAAGGCCTTTTGAACCAGTATCCAGAAAGTCTCTGGCTTGCCACCACTAGTCTTGCCTGAGGAACTCTCCATCCAGCTGATCCAAATACCCACTGACTAGGAGAACAGATCCTGTGCCAATCTGACGACTGGCCCAGAAGATCCAGTCCAGTGTCTGAAGTGCGGTTTTTCTTAGACAAGACCCAATCCTGACCAGAACTGATGGTCCCATTTAAAAACCTATCCAGTGAGTATAAATAGGAAGAATTGTGTTACATAGCATATGTCCTTTGCATTGCCCTATCCAACCCATCCTATCTTTCCTTTAGAACTAGTATTGTGAGAACTATCTTTGCGCTGACCATTTTCTCATCTGAAGAAGTCGGGTTTCCTTATCAGGTGGTCACCCTGATCCAGTGACTGTAATCCCTGTGTGGTATTTGCTTCTTTATAATCATCCCCTAGTGTAGTGTAAGCAAACAAATTTGTCATTTTTAAAAGTGCATTTCTGTTTTTCATTCTCGCGCCTACTTTCCAAAAAACGACCTCCATTAGAAACTCCATAACTCCCTCAGTTTTTGTGATAGAAATGAAATGTCAAGTCCTACTTGTAGCTAACATCTGTACCTATCCATAGAACTCAAAACAACACAGTGCGATTATCCTGTTATCGCAAATACCGCACACTGAAAAGTATGCTGCAAATTTCCATTTTGAGAATTTTTTACACGTGTAAAATAGATTTTAAACGCTTCTGACTTGGACCTTAATATTTAAATTGTTTTCTGCTGACCAAACCGTTGCTTGTGCTTGTGTGCAACTATCCAAAGTGGCTCCCATAAGAATTTATAACAATTTCAGCAATTTTGACCATATTTGATGTTTTTGCCCAGTCCATTCTAAATTCAATCTTGAAAGCCAGTCTGACAGCTGAAAGTCAATTCCGTTTTTCTCTTGTGTTACTGGGGGAAAGTAGGACTGATATTCTGTTTGATTTATGTTCTTCCTGAATACCTGCCCTCGCCTCCTATCTCGTTACATTGCCTATTGGGGGTTGAGGGGTGTTGCAGGGGGAACTGCTAACCATAGTGCTATCTGATCTGAACCAACACAAAAGTATTATTTTCTGTGCTGCATTTGTTTTGCTCATTACTTACTCCTTGTGTATTAAAGATATTTTTCAGTGTTCTGTCACCCCATTGGTGATTGATGTATATCTATTAAAACATATTGTTATTAAATCTTAAATACATAAATAAAAATGTACCTTTGCAAACCAGCCTGATGTCTGTGCCAGAGTGACCTGGAGAATTCTTAAATAAGGGGTGTGATACGAGTGGCACATCTTTCAAATAATTGAATCCATATATCAAATAAGTTTTTCCATTGCTCTGTACACTAGGCCGAGATCTGAGTGTATCGCCTGATTGAAATCCTTAACACCTGTTAGCACAGTAGTGCTGTAGCATGGCCAGGAGGATAGCTTAGGGGAAATGTACTTGTCTTGGAATAAATCCCAATTTATTTATTTTCTATATACAGTAAACACAGTCCTGTCAGATTTTATTTTCTCCCTAAAGCATAGCAGTGCATGCTTGTGCAACTCCACAGAAGGCTAGATACCATCATTCTCAATTAGCACTTTAAGGCCATATTAACATATGTTTAGCACAGGGAAAGCCAGATTCTAGTATACACAGTATGACCAGATCCCACTATTCTATTATAGAAAGGGCACATTGTCATATTTCCAATGTGCCCAATAAGGTCAGGACCAGGTACCACTATAGGACCCCAGTCCATAATGCCCCAAAATAGCCCTATTGTCAGAGCAATCAACCACATAAGAGGTCTGGGAGATCACCTGTAAAGTTCTGGCCCTGCATGGCTCCCCATACTTAATGTGATTGACAGGAGGCAGGTGAGGCTGCCCGACTGGGGAGAGCACAGGCAAACTGGAAGGCACTATACTTGTCCCTGGCCCCACCCAGTTGGCTATCCTCACTACCAAGGATAGTTGTGATGCATTACACAGTGCAGTGAAGCTGTGCCATCATCAAGATACATGAACCAACAATGCTGATCACAATGAAATCTGACTTGCATACCTATGAGGAGGAGGAAATGGTTTGCAAGTCAGATGGTGAATGCATAACAGTGCTGTTGGAAAAGGAAGACACAGCATGCACCTCCAAAGAGTTTTTCACCAGATCCAGAGAAACCAGAGCAAAGGTCCATGGCTATCTGTTGGCACACCCATCCGGGACTCTGTAAGCAGTAGAAACACATATAATGAACAATGTCAATGGAAGCAATCTTGCATTTCGCAAACCACTACTGGGTATTGGATTGATGGGGAGAGTTGTTCAGCTGTTCAAACCTTTAGGACTATGCAGGATGTAGAATCACAGACTCAATAGAGGGAACAAAATTGGAAGCGGAAAGACAACCACAATACCAAGAAAACACAATACAACACACACTACTTAGGAGGAGGGCAGAAGCAGAAGTGTCGTAAATCTCCCCCCGTCTCACCTGAGATCGCTTCTTGCTCTGTTCCGCGGGAGGATTCCTCTTGTGGACGGATCGGGTCTTGTATAGGCTCGCTCGAGTCTCGTCCGGCTGCAGAGCGCGTTCAAAGTTCCGGGAAGGTCGCTGTTCCAGGATGTCCAGGAAAAAGGTAGCTGTCGCTAGGGATGAGGATTCCGGGAGCAGATTAGAGGGAAGGGGTGAAAGGAAGGAAGAAGGAACCAGGAACTAGGAATAGTGGATTCGCCGAACAGCACACACACGTCAAGTCACTACCTAATGATAGCCTTGAGACGCGCAGGGCCGCGGGGGTGTGGCCAATTTATAGAACATGCCTTGTGCGACGTGAAGGCTGGTGCGAGGCAAGTCGCTTGGCATGGCCATGTTGGGAGTAACAAGGAATACAAGCCCCATCGCGATAAGGACCAGGAAGTCCAGAAGGGGCAAGTTCTATGGGTCATGACAGCATGCCTCCTCCAAAGACCTGTTCCACCAGGTTTGCCCGGGTGTATGAGATGGAATCTTCTAAGCAATGGAGGGGTATTTAAGTTAGAAACTGGTTCCCAGGTTCTCTCGCTAGGAGGATATCCCTTCCATTCAACCAGGTATTGAAGTCGACCCCGTTTATACCTGGAATCACATATTCTGGACACTTCATATTCCAGCTGATCGTCCACAACAACAGGACTGGGTCTGCAGGATTTTCGGGTGGATTGGATGTAAGGTTTCAATAGGGAAGTGTGAAAGACTGGGTGTATTTTCTTCCAGGAATCAGGTAGCTTGAGTCGGAATGAGACAGGATTGATGATTTCCTTTATGGAAAATGGTCCATAGTACCGAGGGGCCAATTTGTTTGGCCGTAGATGTCGCGGTAATAGTTTCGAGGACAACCAGACTTGATCACCAACAGAATAAGAAGGCGCTGGCCTTCTTTTGGAGTACGCATAAAGCTTAGTGCGTGTTTGGGCCTCTTTCAATTGTTCCTTGGCTTCCTTGTGTATGATGATGAGAGTCTGAATCCTTGAGTCGAGAGTACGTACTGGAGTGGGATGTGGAAGAACAGAAGGTAAAATGGACGGATGAAAACCTTGACTGCAATAGAAAGTGCTGACCTTGAGTGCTGAGTGATTGGAATTGTTGTAGGCAAACTCGGCCAGGGGTATGAGGAGAGACCAGTCATCCTGAACCTTGGTGGCAAAACAACAAAGATATTGCTCCAGAGTTTGATTTACACGTTCCGTGGCTCCGTTGGTTTGTGGGTGATAACCTGATGAGAGAGCGCGTTGGATCCCTAGAATACGACACAGATGTTTCCAGAATTGTGAGACGTATTGAGGTCCTCGGTCCGATATGATCTTGGAAGGAAGTCCTTGAAGATGGAAAATATGTTCCAGGAAGATTCCAGCAAGTTCTGAGGAGGATGGTAGGTTATACAAAGGTGTAAAATGAGCCATATGAGTGAACAAGTCTATGGTTACCATGATGGTTGTGTATCCTTGGGAAGGTGGTAATTCCACAATGAAGTCTGTAGCAATAAACTCCCATGGTCTTGTTGGCAGTGATGGTTGCAGTAGAAGACCGGCCGGTCTCTTGTTATCATGTTTGTTTTGACTGCAGATAGCACAAGCCTTGACCTACTGTTGTACGTCGGTCTTCATTCGAGGCCACCAAAACTGTCTTTGTATAAGACGGAGGGTGTTAGTTATACCACGATGACCGGAGTGAAGGGTATCATGGCAGAGGTTTATTATCCTTTGTTGCAATTTTTACGTAGGAATGAGCAGTGCATTGTCCTTGAATAGATATCCTTCCTTAACTCTAAGATTCCATGGATTGTTCCCTGAAATATCCTTCCAGACGTCAGAAGACTGGGTTTGCACTCGGATTTCTTCCAGGAGGTTGATTGCTTGAGCTACAAAGATAGTGTGGGGAAACATCTTAGGGTAGGCCTTGTCCTCAGTGGCTACGT
Source organism: Ambystoma mexicanum (assembly GCF_040938575.1). NCBI lineage: Eukaryota > Metazoa > Chordata > Amphibia > Caudata > Ambystomatidae > Ambystoma > Ambystoma mexicanum. The sequence goes on from NC_090926.1 coordinate 529,319,799, forward strand.
AGTCAGGACGTCGAGATAAGGCGTCAGCGATCATGTTTTGTGATCCGGGAACATGAGTGATTTGGTATTGGTACTGGGCAAAGAAGTAGGCCCAACACGCCTGACGACTGTTCCTGCACTCCAACGACTGTACAATTTGGAGATTCCAATGGTCTGTGCGGACCTGAACTGGATATCTAGCACCCAAAACTAGGTGTCGCCATTCAGTGAAGGCTTGGCGGATGGCCAACAGTTCCTTCTCCAGGACGGAATAGTGTGTCTCGCTAGGAGTCAGGGTTCATGAAAGGTAAGCAATGGGGTGTTCTGGTTTATCCTCAAGTTCCTGTTTCAAGACCGCTCCTATGGCGTAGTTAGAGGCATCCGTTTCCACTAGGAATGGGCGATTTATGTCGGGCTGGGTCAGGAGGGGGGCTTGCGTAAACTCTGTCTTCAATCGTTGGAATGCTTTATCTTGTGGCGTAGACCAGATAAAGGGGGTGTCTTTCTTCAATAGAGCAACGATCGGCTGAACTATCTCAGAAAAGGTAGAAATAAACTTCCGGTAGAAGTTGGCGAGCCCCAGGAAGGATTGAACTTGTTTCACAGATGTGGGAGCGGGCCAAGCCAGTATGGCCTTTACCTTTGAAGGATCCATACCAATTCCTTCTGGGCTAAGGATGAATCCTAGGTAGTGAACAGAAGTAACGCAAAACAAGCATTTTTCAGGTTTGGCTAACAGTTTGTGTTCACAAAGTCGTTGTAGTACTGCCTTTACATGTTCTTCATGTTTTAGAGGATCCTTGGAAAAAATCAATATGTCATCCAGATAGACAATGACGAAGAGGAACAACATATCAAAGAACACCCTATCCATAAAACGCTGAAAGACTGCAGGAGCATTGGCTAGTCCAAAGGGCATGACTAGGTATTCATAGTGACCAAAGGGTGTTCTAAAGGCTGTTTTCCATTTGTCTCCTTCCCGGATACGGATTAAGTGGTAGGCACCCCAGAGATCCAACTTCGTGAATATTATGGCGCCTCTCACAGCTTCCAGGATATCCGAGATCAGGGGCAGTGAGTACCGATCTTTGAGGGTGCATTGATTTAAGCCTTGATAGTCGAGGCAAGGTCTGAGTTCCTTGGTATTCTTCTTGGGAACGAAGAACAACGAAGCACCCGCTGGAGATTTCGAGGGTCTTATGGTGCCGTTTTCAAGATTGGTGTCTAGGTATTCCCGAAGGGCCTTTTTCTCAGGTTCGGAAAGAATGAACATTCTGCCAAAGGGAATTACTGCTGAGGGATCTGTATCAATGGCACAGTCTTCGGGCCTTTGAGGGGTTAAGGCTTGGACTATGGCAGTAGAAAATACATCAGCATATCCCTGATAGGCCTCTGGAACTTGTATGATATTGGAAACCATGAGTGGTGTTTCTTGGTCTCTTGGTGGTTCTTTAGGAGTTATCGAGGAGGGATCCAGGGATAGACAGTGGGACATACAGAACTCTGAGCCCAGGAATAATGATCCTGCTGTCCAATTGATATACGGATTGCCCTTTTGTAACCAGGGCATACCCAAAACCATGGGGTAATGGGCTGACTTAATGATATTGAATGTAATCCTCTCTTGATGATGGTTTATGGAAAGTTGGATCTCTTTAGTCTGCAGGCTTATGGGTCCTGAAGAGAGGGGTCTTGTGTCAATTGATTCCACCGGCTGCATGGTGTTTCGTGTCTCGTACGGAATGTGATGACTAACAACCCAGTCTTGATCAATGAAAATTCCCATAGCTCCGCAGTCCAGCAAGGCCAGAATGGGATAGGTCTTGTCTTTGGAGGGCGACAGGAAGGCCTGTAGTATCACCAAATTGTTTTGTCCAGGAGAGTTCACGGATGGAATTGATGTGGAGCAAACATCTCTCTCCCGACACCTCGCTCCATCTAGGATCGGGAGCTGGTGTTTCCCGAACACTGTGGAGGGGCTAGAGGGCATTCTCTAACAAGGTGTTTATCCGAGGCACAATACATGCACAGGCCTGTGTGGATCCTTCTCATCCTTTCTTGAGGGGAAATAGGCCCACGGAAGGCTCCTATTTGCATGGGTTCCGGATCTATGTCAGGGGTTGGGGCAGAATCGGTTTTAACAGAGGTCTCAAGGGAATTCTTTTGAAAGGGTATCTTGGTCTTTCTTCTTTCAGCCTTTCTTTCCTGGATTCGGAAGTCTATTCGCGTGGCCAGATCCATAAGAGCCTGGAATGAACTAGGACGAGCCACCCTGGCTAATTCATCCTTAATGTCCTCGTTTAGACCCCTGCGAAATAGAGTGAAACTTGCTTCTGAGGACCAATCCGCTTACTTGGCCAGTTGTTTGAATCTAGTAACGTACGTTAGCATATCCTGAGTACCCTGTCGGAAATCAAGTAACCGTTCCTGAGCACTATAAACCTGTTCTGGGCGGTCGAACATAGTCTTGAGTGCCTGAATGAATCCATCATAATCATCCAGGAGGGCATCTCCTGAGTTGACTAAGGGAGTGGCCCAGGTCAACGCGTTCCCTGTGAGGTGCGAGATTATGAAGCCCACCTTCGCCCTAGAAGTTGAAAAATAATAGGGCTTAAAAGTAAAATGCACCAAGCAAGAATCCAGGAATCCATGTAAGGATTTTGCCAAGCCATCATATTTGTCTACCACTCCACCCAGTAACACACTGTCCTTGTTAGTGGGGTCGCGAGACAAAACAAGCTGCCTTAACGCAGCATTCTCAGCTTTTAAGTTCTGTACTTCAGTTGTGAGCTCTGGCATGCCACGCATAAGGTCCTGGACTGCTTTCTCCATAGCAGTATCAGTGTCGGTCATTTGGCGTCTCAAACTGTCGTAAATCGCCCCACGTCTCCCCTGAAATCGCTTCTTGCTCTGTTCTGCGGGAGGATTCCTCTTGTGGACGGATCGGGTCTTGTATAGGCTCGCTCGAGTCTCGTCCGGCTGCAGAGCACGTTCAGAGTTCCGGGAAGGTCGCTGTTCCAGGATGTCCAGGAAAAAGGTAGCTGTCGCTAGAGATGAGGATTCCGTGAGCAGATTAGAGGGAAGGGGTGAAAGGAAGGAAGAAATAACCAGGAACTAGGAATAGTGGAATCGCCGAACAGCACACACACGTCAAGTCACTACCTAATGATAGCGTTGAGACGCGCGGGGCCGTGGGGGCGTGGCCAATTTGTAGAACGTGCCGTGTGCGACGTGAAGGCTGGTGCGAGACAAGTCGCTTGGCACAGCCATGTTGGGAGTAACAAGGAATACAAGCCCCGTCGCGATAAGGACCAGGAAGTCCAGAAGGGGAAAGTTCTATGGGTCATGACAAGAAGAGGAATCCAAGGGGAAGAAAACACCAGTATAGAGGCATATTACAACTAAGTCCCATAGCAAGATAAGACCAAACACAGACTTGTGGTACGAGAAACAGTAACAAGGCCCTGGACTAAAATGGATGTGAATAGAAAAACCGCTAAGAGTAACAGATTGTTTGCATGCTGCCTGCAGTACTCCTATGAGTGAAGAATCAAAGACTTGAATAGTTCAAACTCTAGGAACTACAATCAGAATGTTTATGTAAAATATGAAAGAGTGAGAGACTTGATTCATGTTTAGTAACATAGATGCATAGCTATAGCCCACTGTATTAGGGAAAGAATAGAACAGTTGAATTACTTCGAACACCATTCCTATTAGTTGTGGCTTTGACCAATGTCTGATTGCTTGTTTTTCAAGCCACAGAAGTTACTGTCTCCCTAATGAAGAAGGTGACACATCATGTTAGGAATATATGTGGGGTAACTTTATTGAGGTGACATGATCTTCTAATGGCAAGGGGATCCAGCTGGGTGGCTTATGGGGGAAATGCTTTGAAGTTGACCGCATCACAATACATTTAAATCATCCTGTCAATGTGCTGGACCTGATTTGGCAGGGTTTGTACAGTAGACTGGCTTTTTCTGATATTCAGTTCCCACCCTTATGCTTATTTTACAAACCTATAGCTAAGAGGAATGGTGGAGAACTGTGGGCTGGCGGGGAGGCTGACTGTCCAATGTTAACCCTCTGGGGAGGGTACATCAACCGGTCCTAGGTGCCCCTAACCACCTGCACAGGAGTGACCATTCTGCATTTGATCTTCTACTCCTTAGTAGTTATGATTGCCTTGGGGACCTAGAGGAGGTGGATTGAATTGAGCTTCATAAATCAAAAATCTCTCCTGCAGCACCCGTGTTTAGAGTCACTTATAGTTTGACTCCCATGGAAGATACACAGATGATGGAGGATGGGATGTTGATAGGTAGAGCTAGAATCTCTATGACCACCCCATTTGACTCGGTGGGTGTCAGACTTCTTGTCTGGAATATCTCAGGCCTTAAAAACGAACTTCAGAATGCAACATAGTTGGATTTTGTTAGGCATCATGAGGTGATAGTGTTTTTGGAAACCAGGGCAATTGATTCCATTCCTCTTCAGGGTTTCCTCTTGTTTCATGTACCTGCAGTTAGATCCCATGTGAAAGGCTGACCAGCTTGGCGTTTGGCAAACTACTTTGCCAATGCTTTAGGTTGAGATCTACGTTGGTCTGACTGGATCCACTTAACATCCACTCTGTGACTACCAAATTTCAAGGTGTCTCCTCCCTGAGTCTAGTAAACTTCTATGATAACAAAAGGGATAAAGGGTATATGACCCTCCTTAGATGTCTACATAGCTCTATGTCTAATGATCGAGATTGACAGGACCAGGTTTTCCCCACGTTAGTAGGAGGGGATTTTATACTACATTGCGGTCAGGGAAAAACTCTCCCACAAAATCGAAGAGGAAATGGCAGTCTCAATCCCCAAACAAAGCTTGCTAGATCCGACCACTTCGAGCAGTGCTCTGGGGAATATTTTGGTGGAGACAGGTTTTAGTCCCATATATGAAAGTTTGAGTCAGAGACTTCTGGAAATCTTACTTATGACAAAGGCAGATCCTGTAGCATTATTGATTTTGTTCTGACACCTATGAAGTGGTGGGGCCGCATAAAAGGTTGTGATATCCTTGCAAGGTGTGAAATCGACCATTTCCCCTCTCTCACTTTTTAGGGCCTGGGGTGGATGGGAGACTCCTTTGACTGGGGAGGTCAATACCCAGTCCTTGGCAAAGGGTCCCCAAGAATGTGTACTCTGTTGGAGGGTGGAGAAATAGTCTGAATGTCTCAATAAAGTGGTTGTGATAAATAGGGGACCTCTTTTGTCTTAATCCTCTGTCTCTTGAGACAGATGTTATTAATGCTCCAGTATTATGTTTAGCCAATTGCAGGTATAAATTATATGTCCAAGAACCATACAAGGACTTGCAGCTATAATAACACTTCCACGACATCCTCTTGCTTATTGGCCAGATGTAACTATCAGAAATTGTGTGGCATGCCTATATTAAAAGCTCCTTGATTTCCAAGTCGGGTGACTGTTTCATGAATCCAGATAATATTGCTGGTGTTCTCACCCGACTCATTAATGAGAACATGTGCACACTAAATGGCACTATGAGAGAGGATACATATCTGTACAGGGCCTCAGTTAGGTTGTTTATTTTTGTCGGGGGGAAATTCTGCCGGGGTAGGCCGGGCCGTCCGCAGACCTCCAGGCAGGGAGGCCCCAACTCCTCCCGTGTATCCCAGATGAGATAGAGTATGAGACACACACAAGGAGCAAGGTGACTCTGCTGTTTATTAGACAAAACGACAGGGATGGGTCAAGGAGCGTACGCGTCCGTCCTGACACACACACAATCGTGGGGCTCGCAGGCCCTTTTTACTGTAATAATAATAATAATAATATTGTATTATGACGCGCTACTTGCGTCACTTCAGAAAGTTAACAAAAAACCTATCGCCACTCTTAATTGGTTGCTCGAGTGGTAGGGTTAGTATAGCACACATATAGAGAACAATGTCAGTGGACAAAGGGTAGTCAGGTGATATATCTGGGTTGTCCCTAAAATTAGATACATGAGAATTGTTACATGAAGACTCCTGAGGATTGGTTAATATTACTGGCGTCAGTGATAAGAGCCCCATGTTCTGATTGGTGCGCCCGTGAGCTTCCCAGCCTGGGACCACCGCTGTTCCCAGCTCTCGGTGTACCTTCAATTTGCAACAATGTTTCACTATGGGTACGTGCAGACAATGTGAGGATTTATTCATAGCTGGAAGGCTGACCGCTCCCACTGTCGCAGATGTCCATTGAGCCTTTCAAGTGTATCTGCCTGTGTCTCGTAGCGAGGGATCCAGACGCCTCTTCTCTCCTGGGTTTGACATCTCGTCAGGTTCGGCTTGGTCACGTGGGGAGGGACCGTGTTTGAGGCAGAATTCTGCACAATTAATATTGCTTTTCCACTGTGTGTCTGGTTTAATTTGCAGGTGTGACCTTAACGTTGGTGCGCGGAGTGCGAGGTTGCAACATCGTGCCTTTGATGATTTGTTCTTGGAATGTGGGTTTGCAACATTGCGACCTTGGCTGGTTGTTTCATCGGGCTCATTCTGCAGGATCAGCAACCTGACTCTTGCTTTGTTAATGTCCACGGGTGCTCTTGTTTGAGGCCTACTTGGGCCTGGTGCATAAGTGGTCCGTTTGGTGCATAGGTGCTTTAGGTTATAGTAGCATATAGTTACATGACCAGTATCGTGTCTTCATTATACTTCTCATGGTGGTAACTGGTTTCAAGAGAAGCGTGAGCAAGCTTTGTAGATGAGTTCATGACGCGTCTTGCGTTTCTGCATTCTGAAAGCCTATGTAAAAATAATAAAGATGCACGTCCGTGAATATGCCTGTCGCCTACGTCATAGCACTGAGTATATTCTTCGTGTAGATCGGTGTGGGAATGTCCAGTGTGTATATTTGTACAGATGTGCTTCCCGTTGTCTAGGTCGTCATGGCATCTCTAACGACGTGTAGATTTTAGTCTAGTTGGTCCGTGCCGCAGGTGTCGGCATGGCCAGTGTGGGCTGCTGGGCAGGCAGATGGACACATCCGTATGTTCCTGTACCAGGGTATCTGGTCGTCTGGTAAATGGACAAACTCTTCTCGTGGCAGGTGTCTGGGTCGTGACCCTTTAGGCCAAGCGCGAGAGGTGAAGGACGGGAGCCTGGTCTTCCATTCTCCCACTTCAGTCCCCCCTCTGGTCGACTTGTCGACCACAAACATATCCTTCTCGTTATCTCCTCTTACTCGCCATATCTTAGTTATTCCTCCTAGATGTCCATAATGGTTTACATGATCTTCAAATGACCAATACATATATTCACAGGTTCCTCCAGGAGTACAGTATAGCCATTTCCCTATGTAGCTCCTGGGGTTTCTTGGGTTCTCGATCTTCACTGATGGTGGGTCTAGATGGTTGGTGATGATTTGGGTGCGCAACTTCTCCCTCTCCTGTATTATCACACCTGTATGTTGGCCGTCATCTGCTGGCATCAAGGGGTGCATTCCCACCATTTCGAGCAACTCGTCAGTGGTACGTGCCTTCCGGGCCTTCCAAAATCTAATTATGATCAGCGTAGCTCCAGCCAAAATAGTACAACCCACTATTATTTTCAGTCCATCTGACAGCCAGGATGGCATCCATGACCATAATAGTGAAAACCAGCTCTTATCCTTGTTTACACCGTTACTTTCATCCATCATTTTGGAGTGCATCTGGGCCAATTGTGAAACTGCTTCTGTCAGTGTACCATTGTCAGCATCGTTGGCAGGTATGAACGTGCAGCATGATTGTCCTATCTTTGCACAAACTCCTCCTTCCATTGCTGTGAGAAGGTCCAATACATATCTGTTCTGGAATGCTACCATCCTTATAGCTCGCAGCTCCTCTTTTATTGCGTTAAACCCATTTACTGTAGAATTGATGGTCATCATTAGTTCCCATCTAGTTATTTGGAGCCATTTTGCGTTTGCGTAAGCCTGCAGTCCCGGGTGTATTATTGAGGAGAAGAACATTGCTGCTCTGCTGAATAGTCTGTGTTCTGGCGGTATTGAGGTTAGTGCCGTTTCCGACCTTCCCCACAGGTAATTTCCTGTCAGTGGCTCTCCTTGTCTTTTTCTTCTATTTAGGACAGTATCATTGCTGTTGGTCCTGTTCCCTTGCTCCTCCTGAAGTGGTGCAGATCTCTTTTTTCTCCTGTCCCCTTCATCCATTTTGGGAAAGTTCGCCACATTGACATGCTTCTTAGGTACCACTAGTGATGGTACATTGACGTGCACCATTGTGCACACACCATTCCACAGGGGAGGCAGTGTATGGTATGCCTTTTCTCCACAGGCCCAATAATGGTCCATTATTACTGCTGTTCCTGCTCCCCCCTCAGGTAACTCCATCACACTTGCACAATTGGTGTTATATCCTACGTCCACCTCTCCTTTATGCTGGTAGCATACCTTGGGCGCAGTCAGCGGTAGTATTGTTATTGGGTCTTCATCTGTTTCTACCCACGTGAGCATTGGTACATACTTGATCCACGTCGTCCAACATCGGTGATTGTGTGCCTCGATAGTTGAGATAGTTTCTTTTGTTACCATGTTGCTGCCAATCACTCCTCTCTCCCAGCTGTTGTCCAGATACACCTTTCCTGTTATCGTCACCAGCGGCCGCTCCCAACATCCTTGTTTACCCGGAACTTCAGTGGCATACCAATCACATGGTAGATACTGCAGTGTTACTTTCTTTGTTTCTCCTTTTGCAGGGCCACTTGTTATGTATCTGAATGCTTCAGCATGTAAACTGCTCTTGTGGTAACTCAAATAGGTCTTGAGGAAGTTGTTTTCATATGGGTATGAGTCTCGTGTTTTCCATGTCATGTGCACTATTGTCCCTTGAAATCTTCCTTTAGTTTGGAACAGTGGCAAGTATATTATGCACTGTGCTGTCTTTTCATCTATTTCTGTGGCAACAAATGTTCGTGAAGCACTCATGGCGTATGGTATTAATGAGCAAACGTAGCAGCTGTCCTCAGTTGTCTGCTTACCAATACGGGTCATGTGTTGGTACCATATGTTGTTTGTGACGTGTGCTGAATCTTGTATATAATTATCAATACCTTTATTGTCTGAGTATGTGCTGCGTTTAACTCTATTTTGCTTGGGTGCAATGTTACTACTATCACCTGACGTAACACCTGTTGCAGCAGGGGACGGGGGTATATTAGGTTTGGGTGCAGCAATAAAATTAATAGCATAGCTGTACTGCCATACAGAGGCAGCCAGGAACCCGGTGATCATCAAAATCCCTATTACTTTTATTACATATGCTAATCTCACCGGCATTTTGCTCTTACCTTGCTGCAGTCCTGGCAGCGTATTCTTGCGACGTTAAAGTTGCCCGCCTAAAAATTCTCAAAATGCTTGTTATTAAATGTTAGTTGTTTGTTTCCTTTAAGCTCTCCCTATCAAATAGTCATTCAGTGCCCAGGCGAAGAGCTGTTCCCACGCTACTCTAAGTGATCTGTCTCTTAGGACCGGCAAGTATGGGCGGAGGTGGGGCATGGAATATTCTATGGCCAAGAGGAATGCTGTGTAGTAGACACGTACCCTTCTCCTTTTTAGGTACGTTGGCCTTTTTATTTCGTATACAAATTGGTGTGACAATTCTTCTGGGTAGCTATCATCTGGGAGTACCATCTACGCCTGGGCAGTGAACTTGTTAGTTAGCTATTTTCTTAACAATACAATAATACGCAGTTCCTGTATGTGCGAGAGAAAAAAGAGAACATTCACGTGTTTACATGTGTATTTGTGCAGGCAATGTCCTTCAGTTCAGTTATAACTATACTTGGGGGTCAATGGGCGGGGGGTTTGGGCTCAGATGGCGGAAGTATTTTACTCTTTGAGCATGTGACCATGGGGTGGGCAGTATGAAGATCACCCCTTTCTTCGTCAGTTATTGTTTCCGGGGAAGCTGGGTGGTGACACGGTAAGGGAACAATTGGGTCGTTGTCTGTGGTAGAACTTCCTTCCGCTGTCGGGGATGTTGTTGCTGTTCTTCCAATGGACCTGTCGTTGGCGCTGGGGCGGGTCTGCAGTTTGTAGATCTTTACATCATGTAGGTGGTTCCAGGCATGCTTGTCCTTTAGTTTTACTGCTCTTGTTGATACGTCCTCTACCAGATGGCGGCCAGTGAACCGCTTATCGTTCCACTTCCTATTGAAATTGCGAAGTAGCACGTGGTCACCTTTGGCAAGTTTGCACAAGTTCTCCTTTTCCAATTCTGTACTGGCGCCTTCTTCTTGATTGCTGGTAGACCCGCCCCGTGTGCGCTCGAGCTGTTGAGACACAAACACAACACTAGTAATCAAAGAAGACACATATTGATACATTTCATCACCTAACACACTCGCTGAACTTTCGTGGTCAGTGAATGCCCTTGACGTTGGCGTTAGGGGAAGGCGCATTTGACGTCCAGTAACCTCCTCGTGAGGGGTGAGGTGGTGGTCGGACCCTGGCCTATTCCTCAATTCAAATAGGGCTAATGGAAGGCAATACAACCATCTTTTCTTTGTTGTTTGTTGTATTTTTGCAATTGCCTCCTTCAATAGGCCATTCAGGCGTTCACATACACCGTTAGCCTGTGGGTGGTATGCACATGCAAATTTGTGTTTTATGCTCAGCAAGGATGTGATATGCTGGAACATTTCGTTTGCGAAATGCGGGCCATTGTCTGACCTTAACACCTCGCACACTCCCCACCTGGGGAAGACCTCCCTTACTAGGAATTTGGCTGCTCTAAATGCATCTGGGTGTGAACAGGGCCCTGCTTCAATCCACCTAGAGAATGGACATACTACTACAATCATATACCTATTACCTTGACATATGTTGATCATATCAACATAGTCAATGTGAAGGTGCCGAAAAGGTCCCTCTGGCCGGGGTATGGTACCTCTTATCACTTTTAGGGTATGACCGGCCGTAAACTGTTGACATGTGAGACAATTGCTGATAAAATTCGACACATGAGAATTTAACTCGGGACAGAACCAATCTTCTCTAATTCGTGCTGCAATTATTTCCTTGCCTGTATGGGCTGGGTGATGTAATTGGCTCAGGGCGGTGTTAAAAAGTGCCAACGGTATTACAACTTTTCCAGTGCCACCCTGGCGCCATAGTGCGTCGGTTGGTGACATTGTACATCCTCTTTTTACCCATATTTCTTTTTCGGCCATTGGTGCAGCCGCTTGTAGCTCCATAATCTGTGTGGCTGGGAGATGGGTGTACCCTTCTCTTATCAACATCTCCCTAGCCATTCCCCTCCCTCTCCCTCTCTGTGAGTCTGTGGGGTTCCATATCTCACCAAAGTATGCAGCATATTTCGCATGTGCGTCTGCTGCTGCATTCCCTTTTGAGACGTGGTCTTCACCATTGGTGTGTGCGGTGCATTTTACTAGGGCTAGTTCTTGGGGGTCGTTTATTACTTCAATTAGTTCAGCCAATAAGAGGGCATGTTGCACTGGAGTGCCATCAGCTCTCCTAAACCCTCTTCTTCTCCATTTTGATAGCCCTGAGTGGACAGTGGATGTAACATATGCACTGTCGGAATATATGGTTACTCGTTTGTCAAAACTTTCCTTCAATGCCAATATTAGTGCAACCAGTTCCGCGGCTTGAGCAGAGTAATGCTGTGGTAATTGTACACATTTCATAGCCACACACACCGGCGCCTCCATCATTTTTACCACTGCTGCCCCAGTCCTCCGTATCCCATCTCCTTGGTCAATAGTTGATGACCCATCAATAAACAAAAGCTCACCTCCCTCGGGTGCGTTTTCTTCAACTTTCTAGTACATGAGTACATTTCAGTTATTTGGGTGCAGTCATGGGCGTAATCTCCCTCCTCAATTACTTCTGCTAGGAACCTTGCAGAGTTAACCGTGCTACATCTAACAATTGCTAGTTCAGCTCTAGACAAAATGATCTCATAACCTGATGCCCTCTGCGTTGTTAGTGTGGACTTAGGTTTATTCAATATTGCAAATAGTGCATGTTCCACAAACAGTGTAGTTGGACACCCCATGGTTATTGCTGATGCTTTTTCCACTGCAAAAGCAGCTGCAGCGAGACCTTGTTCACAAGGGAAGTGACCTAACATCACAGGGTCTAAGTGACCGCTGTAAAATGCTACAAGTTTATAGCCCATGCTCGTTTTTTGGGCCAATACTGCTTTCATCACTGCTGAGTCGCAATGTGAAAATATAAAAAATCGTCGCTCATAGTCTGGGGATGCCAGTACTGGAGCAGTTGATATCGCGTCTTTCAATTCATCAAAGGCCTCCCTCATTTCCATAGTCCACCCCAACTTTTTCTCCCCTTTATTGGCTTCCCTCAAACCCTCAAGCAGGGGTCCTATGTATGAACTGTAATCAAATACCCATGCTCTACAGTAGTTGCATAGCCCCAGAAATTGCTGCAGTTCTCTCACAGTCTGTGGCATTGGAGTGCTTGAAATGGCCTGTGCTCTTTGTGGTGCAATCTTTCTTCCATGTTGGGATATCAGTTGGCCAATGTAAAGTACCTGTTCCTGACAGTATTGTATCTTTTCCATGTCTACCTTGTACCCTTTTTCTGCCAATATCGTCAACATTTTTAAGGAGTCCTCTCTGCATTTACTTTCGTTTGTACTGCAAATTATTATGTCATCCACATACTGTAACACTGTGCTTTCCACTTCAACGTTACCCAAATCCATCTGTATTACTCTATTGAAAATTGAGGGTGATTCACAATACCCCTGTGGCAATCTGGTATGTTTCCACTTTGTATTTCGGTAAGTGAAGCTTGTCAAATCTTGTGAGTCTGGGTGTAATGGTATTGAGAAAAAAGCATTTTTAAGGTCAATCACTGTAAATCGTGATGCTTCTGCTGGAATGCCACACAATATTGTGGCCGGGTTTGCTGTTACTGGATACTCTGCTTCTACTATGTTGTTCAAGGGCCTAAGGTCCTGTATGAAGCGCCAAGACCCCCCTTTAGCCTTGCTCACTGGGTACACAGCCGTGTTACATGGTGACTCTGAGGGGACCAATATGCCATTGTTTATAAGGGCCGTTATGGTTTCATATATGCCCTCATCTGCCTCTTTTGACAGTGGGTACTGTTTCACTCTTGGTAGTATGGCACCTTTTTTCAATTTTATCCTTACACCCCCTATGCTTTTTATGCATCCCACGTCATAAGGGCTAATAGTCCATAATGATTTGGGCACCCTTGACATATCCTCCTTAAAGAAGGGGACTGGGGTGCATGCGGGTGCCTCAAGTGCCATTGCAATTTTCTGTGCTACTTGTTTGTGAGCCACTCTTAGCCATATTTCTACACTCATCATGAACACCATTTCACCTTCCTCCTTTTCTTCTGAGAACAGCTCCTCATCTGACACCTGGGTCAGCCTACATCCTTCTGCTAGTGCTATCACTGCCCTCCATGCTCTCCCTTCTTTATGTTGGGCGTGCACAGCAATATAATCAGCTGTTGCAATAATGCTCTCAATGTCCATTACAAACACCTTTCCTTCTGGTTCATTAACAGGTGTTTCTGGTCGGAACAGATAGGTCGCTGGCCTCCTCCATATTTTCCCTTCTATCCCTGGCATCCATGCAAATGCCATGTCTGTTCCATACTGGAATAGCTCGCCATCTACTGGTTCCGCCCTAATCGCTGTCTGTCCACAGTATGCTTGCATAATCTGTCGTGCTGCGAGCATGTTAATCCCTGGAGTAGAGCAAATTATGCCATCCTCTGTAAAGGAGATCGTCATATTCAACCTGTTCATTATGTCCCTCCCCAGTATATTTACTGGTGAGGCACTATAATATAAAAGTGGAACCGACAGATCATAATCTCCAATAGATAAGGGAACGTTATCAGTAAAGGCAACCAACCCTTTAGCCCCAGAAAATCCTTGGGTGTTCATGGCTTCGCCTGACATCTTAAATTTACCTTCCCTTATGCAAGACCGGGTTGCCCCGGTGTCAACAAGGAATGATAATTTTTTGTCACCTATCGTTACCTCTATGCGTGGCTCCTCCGCACTATTAGGTGTTACTGACAGGATGGAATGATAATTTTTTGTCACCTATCGTTACCTCTATGCGTGGCTCCTCCGCACTATTAGGTGTTACTGACAGGATGGGACACACCAAGGCCGTCTGTGGGCTGTCCTATTGGGGGTACAATGATTGGCCATTCCCTGTGTAAGGGTTGTGTCCCAAGACCGTCACCCTACCCAATTGCGTTTGTTGAGTTTGGGGTTGTTGTGTTAGCGCTACTTGTTGTTGTGGCAGTAGCTGTTGTTGTGTTATTTGTTTTTGTGGCAGTGAATATGTTTGTGGCTGTTGTTGTGTTATTTGTTGTTGTGGGTCACTTCCTTGTTGTAACGTCTGCTGTTGTTGTATGCCCTGCTGTTCTTGTGAGGTCCTAGGTTGTGCCTGTTCATTCCATGCTGGTGTTCCTGGCCTGACCCTACACGTACGTGACATGTGTCCTAATAATCCACAACTCCAACACACGGGTGGTTCCCTGCTTTGCCATGGGAAGCTCCCTGTGTTGTCCTGGTATACTGGTTGCCCTGTGGGGTAGGAATGTCTAAGTCCTCCCACCTGCTGTTGGGTATTATATCCGTATCCTCTCCCTCTCATAAATCCTCCTCTCCCCCTGTTATAACTATAATACCCAGCTCCTTGCATTGGGTACCCTCCTCCCATGTTTAGAGCGTGTAATTGCAGTCGCGGCACTTGTTGTGTTATAGTCTGTGGAGGTGCTATTTGAGCGGGATCTTGTGCAGCCACTACTTGTGTGGGGCTTTGGGCCATTGGTGTGGGCGTAGTTATTAGTGCCCCTTCCATTGTGTATTTAGTAAGTTTTTTCTGTACTAGTTTAGCCTCTTCTGTTTTCCTGTCCTCTTCCTTTTGTTTCATCTTCCCTTGCCATGTCCTGCAGTGATGTACTATAGTCAGTTGTATTTCTGCCATGGTTTTGCTTCCATTCCCACTACTTTCTTTAGTTGTTTCTGAACTCCTTCTGGGAGCCCTTGTACTAGTATATGATAAAATATGGCTGGTGTTTTGTCCCATTGTTCTCTAGTTTCCATGCGCCACTTCTCTTGGATATCCTGGATATAATCAACAAGATCCTCATTCTCACGCATCTTACGGGAAGTAATTGCTCCTATGTCTGATGTGTCTGGGTACTGTACTCTCAGTGCCTGCCATAGCGCATGTCTGCAGTTTGCGAATGGTGCCCCATCATGCGATGTGTTTGTTATTGTTACCCCATGGAATCCCGCTCTCTTCCAAATGTCATCCGCTCTATCCCCTAATATTGATATTAACAGGCCCTTCACATCTCCTACTGCTAGTTTCTGTCCTGCGGTGTGTTTTTCCATTTCATATATCCACTTACCCGCACCTCCACTTAGTGATGGGAGCCTACATTTTATATTTTCTTTATCCGTATGCTTCCAAGGGACGTACTGTGGTCTAACCCCTCCTCTCTCCAACAGTGGCATTAAGTTGTGTCTTGTGTCACCCTTTACGTTCCATAATATCGAGTCCTCACACCCCTCCTCTTCTTCCGTTTCCTTTACCTCTTCAATTTCGTCCTTATTACCCCTGCTCCTAACTCCTTCTCCATCCTTTCCCCTCCTTTCGTCATTTCCTGTATTTAATGTGGGCGCGTTTATTTGTCTGTCTTGCCTGCGACTAGGGAGGTCTCTAAGCCGACATGCATAGGATGTCAGTTCATCTATGAAGGGCGCGAGCTTTATTCTGCGCAGCGAGCGTGCGATGGTTGAGCATGTAGGGTGCGATGGGGGAGGGTGTGATGGAGATGGGGATGGTGTGGTTTCATGGGTTTGTCTTTCCACTACTCCTTGCACTCCCTTCTCACTTCTCTCCAGGTCCTCCCTTCTCCCACTGATCCATGGCGAGTCTATGTTTGTTCGAGTGAGGTATAGCTTATCTAAGCTTTCCCTTTCACTCTTTCCTCCTTCCCTCTCCACTCCTTCTTCCTCCTCACTGCAAAAATCATTCATAAATGGCATCCCCCACTGCCTTTTTCCCTTTTATTGTTACTGTTTCTAAGTCTATTAGGTCTATTTCTCCTTTTCCTTTGTTACCAACTGCTCCCCCTAGTGCTGATGTTGTTGCTACTTCTCTACTTCTATATACATCCCCCCATTTTTCACTCTCCCTACTCCTCCCTTCTCTTTCCCCTTCACTTCTCTCCTCCATCTCCCTACTATTTTCCTCCCTTTTCCTTTTCAATTCCTCCATCACTTCGTTGCTCATCTGTTCCAATATTCTTTCATCCTCTTTCTTCCTTTCCCATTTCACCCTTTCTCTTTCTACTATACTTTCTATTACTTTCCCCTCTTCATATTTCTTAGCTGTCTCTGATAGTACCCTCCTCTTCCATATTGCCATTTCCTTTTCTTTTTCTTCTTCTTCCTTCTTCTTCTCTCTCAGCACTACTCTTGATACCCTGTCTGCTGCTGCTTTTACCCTGTCAGCTTCTCTCCTTTGCTCCTCATTTCGTTCCCTTAATTTATCCAATTCGTTCTTACCTTCTTTCCTTTTCCTCACTCTCTCTCTTTCCTCCCTCTCAAGCTGTTTGATCAATTCATTCTGCTCATCCCTTAGCTTTGCTAATCTTTCCTCCAAAATCTCTTCCTTTTGCCGTAATAGCTCCTCCCCCCTCATTTCACTCTCTCTTGCACTATCCTCGTCTGTTCTCTTTACTACCTCCCTCTCTTCTCCAGTTAGTGAACCTCGTAATTTTAATAATATCTGTGCAGCTACCCACTCATCATTTCCTATCTCTACAGTCTGCTCTTCTCCAATCCTCCCCTCCCCCACTGACATCTTCCTATGAGCCACATATGGTGGAAGGCTGTATGCCGGGTTCGAGTATCCTTCAGCCGCCCTTAACTGTCCTTCTATTTCTCCTAATTCTCTTAAAGGGTACAACCCTCCTCCCTCTGTTTTCACTCCCGGTGTTATGGGTATCTCGTTGCTCGGTTCCTTTTTTATGTCGTCTGATTTATCAATCTTTTCTCCTCCCTCTCCTCCGTTCCCCGTATTCTTTGTGCTTTCACGCCCCTTTTTCCCATCCTCTCCTTCTTTCTTAATCTCCTTTTCTTCCGGTGTTTCCCCCATAGTGAACATTCCATTTGGTCCTGGTCGGGACCCCTGGAACATCCTCCATAAGTTAAACACCTCCACATGGTTTGCCAACTTCTTCCCCTTGTATGTATTGTGCAGATGGTTTAGCAGTGAATGTTGGGCATATGGATCGAAACTACCATTAGGCGGCCATGGTGTTAACATTTTGTTATCCGTCCCCTGGGTCCACTCTATGCTGTACTTAATTAATTTCTCCCTATGGGGTGGCAGTGTGGTGCATATGTGTTGTAGTGGGGTAGTGAGGGTGTTCCCCCACCCTCCCGACCCTGTCCCGTATGACATAGTGGCGCTCCACTTCTTACCCTTCCCTTCACTAGCAGTTTACAATATACAACCTTATATTGTTTACCTGGCCCCGCAAGTGTGGGGACTTACGACAATCCTTTGACAAATTATGCAATAAAAAATTATTAAAATAAAAAAAATATATATATATATACGTATGGTTTTACATTTGTATATTCCCTTTTGTCTTTTTACGGCCCCCTGCGGCCGAAGCGCACGCAGCCCCCTGCGGCTGCGTACCCTTTACGACGCTCTTATACAGTCGTCCTGTTTCCCCGTTCTCCTCCCCCTTTTACACTTGCCGTGGCCGGCGTTCTCCGTGCGCAGCCACGCCCCTCTCCCCGTCTCCTTTTCCCGATCCACTCGTTTATCGTTTATCTCCGTGTCCGCTCCCTTATCATATTTCTCTTCCCCACCACTCTCAAACCCAAAGTTCCTTGTGCTCGCGATATCCTATTAAAGCCCTACTGGTGACGTCACCGATCTCTTCGAGCTACTAGTACATTCTTCATATGTTCTTTAAGTTCAAAATACACTTGCAATCTACCCCCGCTAACCCTACAGCTGTCTTCCTGTCACTCCTGGAACAAGGTAAT